>NC_054849.1:1238617-2477235 GCF_016861625.1 Aspergillus luchuensis
TCGTCCCACTGACCAAGTTCAACAAACCCGCAGGGCTACGAGGTGACGGAAGATGAAGTGCAAATGCCTCTCCACGAATTCAAGCAGAAATATTCCGACCCTCTAGGATACCCCGAGTATGCGCGCCTTTCATCCCATCCAATAATTTCCCAGTCAACCCCCATCTAACCCCAAATTTCATCAAACAGCCGCAACAAGATGAAAATTAGCGCCCGGCCCACGGAAGCCATGCAAGCGAAATACACGCCCCTGCCTAGCAAATCGAACCCGAACCCCCAGCCGGACTGCGGCACCATCTACGTCGAGTTCTGCCCGGACTCGACCGGCGTCGGTACCAAGCAAGTGCGTACCTTCAACCACTTCGTCGACGAGAACAACTTCCACACGGGCGTGTTCATCACCCAGACCCCCATCTCGCCGTCCGCTGTGCGCCTACTGAGCAGCATGCCCGGCCGCATCTGCGAGCACTTCCAGGAGCAGGATCTGCTGGTCAACATTACCCGCCACGAACTGGTCCCGAAACACGTTTTGCTTAGCCCCGATGAGAAGGCCCGTTTGTTGGAACGTTACCGTCTGAAGGAGTCGCAGCTGCCTCGTATACAGGTGTCCGATCCTGTGGCTAGATACCTGGGTCTGCGCAGAGGTCAGGTCGTCAAGATTATTCGCAGAAGTGAGACGGCCGGTCGGTATGCTAGTTATCGGTGGGTTATATAATCGGTGGGTTGTTTTTGCGGGTCCTGCTATGAAAAGAATGAGTTGTCTCCGGTTATGGTGATATGCTTATTGCTGAGCCGGAGGTTACGCGTTTCAATTTCTTCACCCGATGCAGGTCCAGCACATTGGCCCAATCTGCCCTCCGGAAGAGTTATATCACAGATGCAGAAAATAAAAGAGCAGACACAAGGAACAAAGACGAAAAGAGAGGCTGGGTGGAGAGGAAAATACGGCGAGGGGAGGAAAAAGAAAGGAAAAGAAAAAGAAAAATTTACCGAATACAGGCATCGGGCAGCATGGCGTAAAGGCGAAAAATCTTCTCGAACGTGTGTTTCTTAACGGGTGGTGTATGTGTGTATGTATGTCTATGCTATGTCTTATTTTTATTTTAGGTGTGCTTCGGTTTCACCTCTATTAGGTCTTAAACTACAAATCTATCGATCTACACAAATCATACAATGGTTGAATAAAACCTACATTACCACGATATATGTACTTGATTTTCTAGATACAGTCAATGATCTTCCCTTTCTGTTTTAGTGCTCACTCTTTAGTGCTTGTTACTTACTGAATAGGTCTCAGCACGCCCTGAGCACATCCTAAGCAGCCTGAGATGAATACTGAACATGATGCACACACATATCGCTGCTCGGCATTTTCGAACGAGCAAGACACGTATCAATCTCAAGCTTGTCTCAAAGAATCAATGAATTCATTCCTCTTGTCTTTGATATGCAGCAACTTCACCACCATCGTATATGACAGCCACTCTCATCTTCGCAAGCTGGTTGTGAGCTGACTTTGAATGCATATAGACACCTCCCTCGAACATAAATGTGGCATCCTTTGCGATGATACCGCTTTGGAATGATAGTTCGGCCACCAGGATATGTATGTATCAATAAAGCGAGACACGTCATGCACAACACCCGAAATGACAATGAGAGGACGCCTTCGTGGCCTCTACCTGGTATATATATAAATTCCCTCCATTGAATCACCGGTAAGCTCTCAATGGGAATTCCCCCAATCAAGCTGCAGCTTCTCTCATGATCAGAGAAGCTTTTGCCGTTGTTGCAGGCGACATTTTTGAACCTCGTTGGCGCGCGAATGTCTTTAGGTCATAAGCAAGCCCAAGCTGACCCCATATCCAGATGATCCATTTAGTCGGATCATATTGCCACCATTTCTCTGCATTGCGATAGTCCGAGGGAAAGGAATGGTGGAAAAATGATACCCTTCGCTCAATGCTATAATGGCATTGTGATCAGATGATCACGTGATCTTCCGGTCATCGAAGGGTTGCTCTCCTAACCAGTGAGCTAGGGAGTTGACGCAAAACGTCGCCTGGTGAATAAAGAACATTCGAAACGCAAGGTGTCGAGTTAAGGAGAACGAGAGTTTGCATGATATCATGTTGCATAATGTGTGTTACTATATCGTTTCTTCCACTAGCACCGAGACAGTAGAATCTTGAATCAACAGCGCTATTTTGGACTGTATCTGTTACTTTAGTTTCATTTGATGCCTCATCGTTACCTGAACAAAGGGGCAGATTGAGAACATAAGAGCGCCATGAGAGTGTGAAAGTACCGTAATAATGCTGCCTTGCCTATCCTTGTGTTCTTGTAACACGCAGAAAAACCTAGTTGTGCAGATCAACCTTGTGTAGAACTGCAAGTGTGAACAGATTGGGAGCACTGCAGTGAACGTTCCTTGATTGCCATAAACAGTGGTCCAGTGTAATTCTCAGTGCATGCTGTCTCTAGGGTTCAAGCTACCATTGCTAATAATCAGAAATCGCAAGTCTACTTTGAATCAAGAATATCTGGGGCGTTGTAATTTGCACAACGGGAAAGAGGGCCCAGAGGCACCGCGGGATCACTTTTCATACTGTATCCTAAAAGACCTACCACGCTACAAATATAGCATCACTGGCAATCTCAGTGTCCACATGGTTTGCCATAATTGCGATAAAAGATCCAGACTAGTAGCTGAGAAAGCAGGCTCTTATGCGATAAACGGTCCATGATGAAGCGTATATGCTGTGATTGTGCAAGGAGATGGTCAACCATATCGACTTCGGTAAACAGGTTCAGATCTGATGTCGCCTTAGAGAGCTCGAGCTCGTTGCTGATTCTGACCGTCTTGTCTTCAGAGAAAGCGAATGAGGTCCCAATAATCGCATATAGGCGGCTCATCTTATGCTGATCAGGTGATTTCCATCCATCAGCTATCCATACCGGACGCAGGTCCCAGGGTATCTGGCGGCACTTCATCACCGATTGAAACAATCTCTCGAAGCTAAACCGAGACTTAACTCCACTGACCGCGTGCACACAGCCCTGGGTCCCTATAGCTAGGTGACAGAGTAGACGATCAACAACCACGTCTACAGGAACCACATCGTAATGGTTATTGATTTCCGGGGTAGGTGTTTTTGTCGCTATCTCCCATCGCCAGGATGGGATCAACATTAGCCCTGCGGCAACCACACTGCATGGCGATGACATTGGAACACAGTATCCCGGAAAAGGCAGGCGTTGTGCAGGCCCAATAATTGAAGGACGCATAATCAGGAGCTTCTCTTCCCCGCCCATTCCTGCAAATCTCTGGGCCAGTAGCCGCTCAGTCAAATGCTTGGCATAGGCATATGCCCAGGGGAAGTCGTTCGCTTCGTATGTTTCGCTCGTTCCATACTTTTGCACTGCAATCCATTCGTCAAGCGGACTGTCTTCCTTGTTCAAATGATAGAAATCCTCAGTGATCAACAGATCGGAACCAGGACTTTTCTCGTAGATATGAGCATTGCAAAACGCCGTGGAGACGTAGACGAATCGATCAAGGGCTCGGAATGAGCTCGCAAATTCGGCAACCATCTCAGTAGCCCCAATGATCCCCTGGGACACTTTATGAAGTGGACTTCCTAGATTGATCGGAGATGCTGCATGAATGATGATATTGATATTTTCGCGGAGCATTTCTTGATCGGGTTTAGACAATCCCATGCTAGGGAAGGAAACATCACCTTCGAGGACCACCAGTTTCTTTGATTCAAATAGCATATTTGCTATCTGGGCCGATAAACTCGCTTCCCATTTTGCACGAAGGTTGCTTTTGTGGTGTTAGGAAGCGATGGTATACGCTGGGGTTTTGTGTTGAGCGGCTTACTCTATACCTCCTCGGCAGACTAGGTAAATATAAGACAACGATGTCGTTGTTATGAGGCGGTGGATCAGGGCTGTTCCCAGAAACCCACTTCCCCCTGTCACCAGGACTGACTTCTCGTTGTAATAATGCCACATTGTTGGTGTGCTACTTTGCAGTGACGGAAAAGAGCATTGAAGAGAATAGAACTTTTTGCGCAAATCAGGGACTTTGGAAACTCCTCTAGCAAAGAGAATTCGGTGGTCCCAAATGAGAGAGATCCCTGAGATTAAGGTCGTTAACCCTGGAATATTTTCCCAGAAAACGAGATTATAGCCTAAATTACTTAAATAATTCCTGCAAGATTATCAGTGTGGCTCTGAGAATCACCTATTTCGATGACCGCATGCTGTGACGAGTCAACTGACTCCAATTAGTTACACACCGTCGTACTACCTACCTAGTCCCAACTAGTATCAATCAATCAACAAGCATAATCTTGTGTCACTATTGCAGCTCATTACCGCTATTTCTGCTATAGCTCTGTAAGGGACCTTTCTAGGGGCAAAAGTTAAAAACAAGACCTACTTACCCGCAGATACTCTGCGGACCCCTAGAATCCCCCTAGGTATAGACTCAGGTATGTATACCTGGGAGGAGGCGGGTAACTACCCTTGTAGTAACTAAGGATTCACTTCCTTACAATTGTACAAATATTATATATCTCTTTGGACCGTGCTTGACCATAGAAACAAGGTATTCTGATCACCCACTAGTTCAAGGAAACTTTATTTCAAGCAGCACACATTAGTATAAGCTCCACTACATAATTCTACCATCCTTGCCGAGACAGACAGGCTTGACGGAAAGATGTCTGTCTAAAAGTATTCCCCATCCCGTCCTCTGAGGGGTTTATTTAGAGTGGGCTATATCATTCTCCTACTTATATACATGTTGTAACCTCAACTACTCAACAAGGCTTGATTTACTGTTGGGTGTTAATAATGAGAAGATGCAGTTTTCAGCGAAATCCAATTCACATTCTGTGCATTATGGGTGGAACAATAATCGAGTGGTTCAGTAAGGTTGACTAGGTCTTGATGAGACTCAGGCTGACCCCCCCCCGATCTGCTTTGTCAGCTTTGCAATCTCCTTATTAAGAGCTACAATCTCTATATCACACTTCAAATGCGGCGAGGCGATACCGGCAGCATGAAGGTGGTGTGGGGCGTTGGGATCTCGGTGATGAGCCATACTCTGTTCCATGTCACAGTATTCATTAATCTGGCTCGAGATCGTAAAGTAGTGCCTGTACGTCTACTAATGACCTTAGCACAGACTGATCCTTTACTATAGGTACGTGTTGTGGCAAATTCTTAACTTTAGAAGCTACCAGTCATATATAATATACAAGTTGAAAAGATTAATTCACAGTGCCCACTTCTTAGTCGCTTGACTATGTCTTTCATATATCCTACATATATTACGTCCATCATCAGCTCCAACGCTGAGCTTAGCACACACACACACACACACACACACACACACACACACACACACACACACCATGTCCCAGTATAGCTCAGCTGAGACAAAAAACAAATAAAGAATTTTACAAGTCATATACTCATCCAAATACGTAGCACGTCATGATCAATCGTTAAATCATTCCGAGCATCCTAGACCAGTCGCAACCCATCATCGTCTGGACAGCAATCTCCCCACATCCTGGAGCTCGACCTCGTTCCCTTCAATGATAGGTGCTGAGACATCAGCCTGCGAGCGGTAAGAAGGGACCGGTGAGTCCGGAGGATCACTGAAGTGGACACTGGAGCCGCGACGGCGATTGGAAGACGAGTGGGAGTTACTGCGCAGGCCTCCAGGGCGAGAGAAGTTGGGCGACGAGGGTAAAGAGAGTTGGTGGGACGGGGTGGATGAGGAGGTGGTATTGAGATGAAGTGTTCGGGCTGATCCTCCAATGTCCTGCGTGGAGGCGTTGCTTGCCCTGCTAGCATAATTTGAATATTGCGGAGTTGGGGCACTGGTAGGAGAGGTCGGAGTGGGATTGTTTAGAAGGCTACCGACGTCAAAGATACGGAGGTTGGTGGTATCTGTTGAGGATGATTTGCGCGGTGACTTGTTGGTTTCGATGTACTCGTGCGGACTGACTTTAATGTCTAAGCTGCCCGTGCTGGAGGCCCGGTCGTCTTCACTGCCGCCGGAGCGCTGGTTGAAAGACCAGTTGGGGTCTAAGGTACCGGCGCGGGCTGTCAGTGGATGGATGGGCATCGCGATGGGTGCCGGACGGGGTGTCTTGGTATCTGCAGAGCATAGGGACGGGTCCAGTCGGATACCCAGGTCTGCAGCGAGATCGGAATCACTTCCCCATTGGTGGTGGGTGATTGTTTGACGACGCACGGAGCTGTGATCCATGCTTTCGCTGACGGAGGCTGATCCTTGAGCCTTTTTGAACTTGTTTTTCTTCGCACCCCTGTCACGCACGAATGAGCCTATGATGACAGCGTTCGAGACTGCCGTGGCGGCTAAGATTTCCAAAGATGCGACCAGCGAGCGGTATTGTTGTGAGCCATCGTTCCAGATGACTGAGGGCACTCGATAACATGTGATTCCGACTAGAATTAGAGACAGAGCGAACAGGATCACGAGGGAGACTTTGCGTTTCAGAGGCATGTGAGTCATCACGATGAATGGAATCGGGAAGGAGACGAGAAGCAGATCGGTCATCACGTCACAGGACCCCATTGTGATCAGGTTGGCATAGCCGAGGCGACATTTTGGACCTGGATCCGGTACCACTTGCCAGTAATGGTCGAAGGGCTGGCATTCAGCGAGAGTAGCAATAATCACGGCCAACAATGTCGATGCCAGGAAGTAGTAGATGAATTTTAGGAATATTCGGAGGGATCGTCGCCAGATCTTGCCTGCCACTCGCTTGAGGAACTCGCATACTGTGAACTTGGCTATCCAGATGCTATTCGGATGGGGAACGGTTAGAACTGATCCTCGAGAGACACCCGGCGAGAAGAGGGACAACTTACAAGATAGCATAGAAGATGCGCGCCACAAGAACAAATTTACTGCCAATGACTCGATGATCGATGTCTTCGGCAGACAAGTCCACGGTCTTGGTATTATTGGTACCCCAAATTAGAACGACATGCACGCATGCCATGCGAATTAATAACGGGATGACACTCGCCATCATCACCTTATCCTCGCGGAAGAAACGCTCGGTCCGCACATAACGACCACACACCCGGACAACGATGATGGCTACTGAAAAAGCCGTAGCCCACCAGCTCACGAGCAGAGTGGGATTGTTTTGCTCCTTGGTCCGGGGATCCGGAGGAATATCGGAAAAGAGCCCACGAGATTCAAGCATCCACTGTACATTCATGGCCGCTGTGCCACCTCCGAAGAGGGGCCAGTGAAGTGGAAGCAATCCCCAAAATCAAATAGAGATGTCCGAGTAGGTTTCAGCAGCAGTTGAAATGAAGCCGTGACGTTATTTTGTACATTCACATCGTTCACACTACTGGGATCGGTACCTGATAGGCACGTGCCCTACTCCGGATCTGGTGTGGGGAAGCCAGCTCAAAGAGGAGCCGGAAAGTTACGATGGTCGCTGTCAAGGACACCCGAGACACACGGTGGAGATGGCGATCGGCAAACGGTGCTGCTAGTAATAGGTGACAAGTGACAAGAGCTTTTCTCCTTTCAGTGGAGGTGAGTGAGTGTGTCCCTGCTGGTAAGAATGTAATGACAACGACAAGAGTAATAGTAAGAAGCTCGGACGCGTTCTGTGGATTTGCGGGGGAGGCTTGAGACTTCCTCGCCAACCAGTTCTGTCCGGGAGAGTAGTATTAAGGTAGAAGAGGTGCCAAGTACACCGCCGTTCTGACGTCGACTGTAAGTAATTATAAGAAGTAAGCAAGACTTGAACAGCAAGTTCACATCAGCGGAGAAGTAAGTAAGTATTTTTGCAACCAGATTGCGCGATGAGCGCCGCGTCAAACAAGGGGGTTAGAGATAACAACACGGGGACCTCTAGCACTGGCACTTATATCTTAACGGTGAAGCATAATATATTAAAGCTCGCATGGCGAGAATCCGCTAGACTTGGGATGGGCCTACGGGTCATGGCGCTCTCGATAAACTTCGCGCTGGGGGGAAAAGCGGAAGATAACGTAGACGGGAACGGTGGGCGCCGGATGTAGCCATGGAGGCTTGGGAAACCAGGTTGCGCGAAATGATGGGGGGGAAATCCCGGAGAAAGAACCAAGATAACTTGGGGAGCGTGGACCAGCCAGAGAGGAGCGATAGAGCAGGGGAAGAAAGCTACTAGTAGTAACTGGTGCCTAGTAGCTCACCCATGGCGTCTAACATAGCCAATGAACAGGGAATGGCTGGAAGGACGGATACGAAGCCATCGTCCAGCTCACGAGATTGCTTGTGATATGGGAGTTTGCCACATGATTTGCAGCTGATTTCGGGCCACAATCGTGTGGGTGGACAGTCTTCGCAGCGTCATGACTCCTGCGAGGTGGAGATTATCGTTCCATACAGAGAGCAAACTGGCCATTGTGATCGGTGAAAATGAACAGGAGGTTATCCGCGGCGATAGGCCGATGATCAGTCGATGCGCCGGGAACCAACGCCAATCACCGAATTTCTCATCCATGAGAAGGTCGGTCCTGTGGACAAGCAACAGCAGCAGCAGGAGCAGCTGGAAATGATAAGCCCCTGATAGGGCGAGTGTCCAGGCCCGCTTACTGACAGCGTACATTAGCTGGGCGGAGCTAAACATGGGGAGTGGTTGGTGTGGACACAACGAACCTTGGGTGGGTTAGTGACTTCTTCTTACTCCCCTCGCAGGAGGGAGCTAAGCAGGAACCACAAAACAAACAAAACAAAGGTTAAGTAAGAGAGAACGAGTTGACGGAGTGGAAGAGGAGACAGACGGAGACTGTCCGAGCGGTAAATCTTAAAACAAAACAAAGCAATGTCCAAGTGTCTGTCTGTTTTGTCTCCACTGCCTGGCTGCCTTCCAGTTGGCCATGGTTTGATACAAATCCCTCAAATAACTCTCTCAGTTGGGTTCTCAACCCCCGAATAACCCCTACAGCATATTCCAAATCCAATCCATCAGGCACTCGTTCGACTGATCATCTTCTTCGTTACACGTGAGATAATAGTATTGGGGCGATGGACCGGATGGACATAAAAGTATACGCGCAGAACCGAAGAAAAGCAAAGTATGTCAAGCAAGGCACCAGTTTATCTCCGTCATAACATGATTCGTTCTCTTCCTCATGGCCAAACCAGGGATTCCCTGAAACTTTGAACACAGAGATAAGGCGTACTACTTTTACTTACTTACTTTTGCCTACGGTCGGAACCGATGCGCACTTGGCGATTTGTCGGTGTCCCGACCGGTCGATGCCGAGGACACACGCCTAATTGCCCAGGGGAGCAACTCTCTCGTGGCCCATAAGCAGGCCTGATCCATGCAATGAAATTAAGTACTAAGGCTCGGAACGTTCTCCTCCTCGGTTGATAAGGGATCTCGACCTTTTCATTGTCCTGATCTATCCATGTGTCTAAAAAATAATCAAGTAGTGCTCAAAATGTACAATATCACCAAATGGTCATGAAAAGTCTAGACGCGACGAATGCTGATAAGCCAAGTTCTGGCTCACCTACTTACTCCCTCAGGGACTGGATGTCCGCCCCCT
Organism: Aspergillus luchuensis; assembly: GCF_016861625.1. Taxonomy (NCBI): domain Eukaryota; kingdom Fungi; phylum Ascomycota; class Eurotiomycetes; order Eurotiales; family Aspergillaceae; genus Aspergillus; species Aspergillus luchuensis. The sequence goes on from NC_054849.1 coordinate 1,248,235, forward strand.
TGAGGATGCCGTCCAGGACCACCCGCAGTTCTTGCAAGAACTTGGTGACCTCCTGCTCGGTTCCCACGGTGATTCGCAGGCAACCCTCGCAGCCAAGTTCCTTGCCACGGAACCGCACCACCACTCCCCTCTTCTCCGCCATGGCCTCGTAAGCAGCCAGCGCTGTCTTGTTGCTAGGCTTGCCGCCCTCGCTAGCCGGCTTATCTAGCATCTCGACCAGGAGGAAATTGGCCTCTTGGCCGCCAAGGAACCGGCCGACACCGGGGATCTTGGGCAGCTCCTGCACCAGCCGATCCCGCTGCACAATAATCTGCTCCCGGTACTTCTTCATCACGGTCATATTGGTCGGCGAGAGAGCGGCCGTGGCAATGGCACTGGTAGGGCTAGAGATGTTGTACGGGGCCTTGAGGCTGTTGAGGAGAGTTGCAATTGGGGGACTGGTGAACGCAACACCCAGGCGGATACCCGCCAGACCAAACGCCTTGCTCAGCGTTTGCATGACCACCAGGTTGGGCCACTCAGTCACCCATTCAGCCAGACTCGAGCCCTCGGGAGCAAAGTCAATGTACGCCTCGTCGACAACCACCACTCCGTTCCACGTCGGGTGCTCCAGCACCTTCTGAATATCGGACTTCTTGATCAAGTTCGCGGTGGGGTTTCCAGGGGAGCAGATATAAGCCATCTTGATCGAGGAGTCTGCCGCCAGTGCCTCATTGATCTTCTCCGGCTGCAGTTGGAAGCCATTGTCCACATCCAAAGGCACCTTCACAATCTCGATATCGTTCACCTGCGCGCTAACACCATACATGCCATATGTGGGAGGGCAAGTGAGGATCTTATCCTTGCCCGGAACACAGAAGCATCTCAACAGCGCATCGATGGCCTCATCCGATCCGACACCAACGAAGAGGTTCTCAGGCCCAAGGTCCTTCTGGGTGTGGGTGTGGGTGTTGCGCAGCTGGCAGAAAAGCTTCTTCAACTCGACCTGGTGACTGACACATTGACTTCTTTTAGCAATCCCAACAACAACACTTATATCACACAATACATGAGAGCCGAGTGTGTAGCGAAGGACCTTGTGCGATCGAGAGAGTGAGTGAGCGGAGCGAGACTTACGGATCCGGATAGCGGTTCAGACCCAGGAAATCAATTTCTGGCTTGGAAGAACCTGTCGACGATCCCGTCACAGTAGACTCCTGCAGGGCGCCTTCGGGATTGAGGGCAAGGCCGGGACCGTAGGCGTTCTCGTTGGCGTCGAGCAGGACGTTCGTCCCATCATCTTTGTAGTCACTGACTCATTAGCGCCTTCGTCACACAGGTAGCGGGGAGGTGGGGAGGGGGAACACACTCTCTGGCGCAACGGTAAGGCTGCAATTTGAGGATGTTAGGGCGCGCGCACTTGGCGAGATCGAATGGAGCCATTGTGAATGGGATTGGATGTGTGATGAGCGAGAGTATGGTGGTGAGGAGAGGAAGAAAGAATGGCAGGCGGGGAGGGGAGTCACCGGTGGCGGGGAAGTTGATCGGCGGAACTCCCGGTGTCGGCGGGAGGGTCGCTCCAGGTACTGGGGCAATTGTTCAGAGTATAAAAATAAAGATAAAACGGACAAATGTTAATCCCACTATTGTACAGTTTGTTATTCATCTATCTATCTTATTCTCTTATGTAATGCTCCAGGCCTTCTATATACTGTCGGCAGTCCTTGATTTTTGGATCATTTAGGACTCTCAAGATGATATACTAGATACACACATGACTACCAATGCCGTACAAGCAACAACGCCTCAAATGCCTTCAGACAAATGTCATCTAGGGTTGCCCATGTCCCTTCAAATTCGAGCGGGCAATCATGCTTTAGTCATAAGTTTCTATTCTTCAGCAGCATCGGAAGTCTTGGCCTTTTTGCCAGACTTCTTGTATTTATCTTGCTTCTCACGCAAGTATCGCCAGGTTCGGCTGACTCCCGAGGTCAGGAGACCCTTCGCCGATTGCACCGTACTGGGCCAGCGGATGGTCTTTGCAATGGTAGTCTGTACTTCTTTCGTGAGGTTCTTGTCATCGGCGATCCGCTGTTCGAACGGACCTCCTTGCCTCCGACGCACTAAGTCGGAGTCGTTGTTGTTGCTCTCCTTCATCATCTGGTCGAACTCGACTCGAGGGATTTGATAACGGGTCTGGTACTGGAAGTAGAGCTTCTCACGGAAGGAGTCGGGCAGACGGCGAACCATGTTACCACGCTTGACCGGATCCATGTCCTGAGTGAGGCGCACGTTGGCTTCGGGATCGTCGATCCAATCGCCCTCCGTGCAACGCTTGTCGTTGAACGTGACATTGGGCAAGTTCTCGATTAGGGGCGCGTATAGTCGCCGGAAGTTAGCCATCTGTGACGACACGATGTTGTTCACCTTGCGGGGATCTTCCGCTGGCAGTGCCATGCGCAGATCACCCATGTAGCTCATGCTTGCAATGGTACTGTACAGTTGAAACTCGGTAAACTCAGCCGGAAGCAGCAGTAGAGCTACTCGGACGGCGGATAGCAAATTCATCTGATTCGCCAGTCGCACCTTCGGGTGGTCACGCAAGATCTTGACCGGCTTTTGCAGCCGTCCAGCAAGATACAACGTATCCCATTGGCTGAGATCCCGGCATAGTGTATCAAGGTTCACGACCCCGTATTTGATCAGTGTGCCATTGACGGTTATGTAAGGGTTGAAGTAGACGCCGGCGCCAATACGATCCTGCACTTGGGATACCATATAAGAGCCCAAGGATCCCAGGCCAGAGTAATGGTCTCGGTGCTGGCTCAGATTCAAGGAGTGCCAATGTTGGGAGTATGATACTCCAAAAATAAAGTCAATCATTTTCCCTTGCCCCTGTTGCATGTTCTTGATGGCTGCTGGGGCCGACGGGTGGCATTGGCTGGAGCCAGGCGCACTGCCTGTCTGTTGGAAGACACCGGATCCATAGGCAAACGCATATCGAATTGGGGCTCGGAACTGCCAAAGAATCTGACGCAAGGCTTCTTTGAACTCCTGGTTGATTACCATATGCTGGTTGACCCCGAAGTCTTTCGAAGGTAGCTCCGAAAATGCCGAGATCGATAGGTCCGGATTCGCATCCCAGTCGCCGGGATCCGACCGCTGTGAGGAGGTAGAGAAGGAGGCTGAAGACGAGGGCAGCAGGAGTCCACGGTCAGTAGAGGTGGACTGCGAGGTTATGACACCAGGGGAAGAGGATCGGTTCGAAGGGGATGAGATGCCATGAGATGATGAAGTCGAGTAGGGGTCAACCGAGAAGGAGCGAAAAGAACCCGGGATGCGCGCATGCCGCGGGAGAGACGGGTTGATCGAACGCAGGCGCACATAACCTGAGTTCGTGTTCAAGAGGAAAGTCTAGCAAGGTGATTGTTAGCATCTAACGGGTGATGCACTCCGGGGGTTCAGGCATCCCGGTGTCTCCTCTTACAGTAGCTTGGCGCATTGTCGCGATTCCACCAAGGGAAGGGAAAGTTGAGCACAGCGAGGGCTGTAATTAGAAATCAAATCAAGAACCATCTGAGAATGACCGCCTCAGACCATATTTCCAAATCAATACAGATTGGGAGGAAGGTCAATAGAAGGCGAGGAAGAGTGGAGAGTAGATCGGGGGGGAAGGAGGACAACAAATGTTCACAATAATGAGAATAATGAGGGTCTGACGTACTCTTCGGCAGGTGTTCTCGGCCTGTTCGATTGCAGCCCGGATGAGGAAAGTGCCCGACTTCGCCACGATCCCGACCCCAGACACTCCCAAAAACAGTCAAGCCACATCTCGCAGGTCACGTGGGGTCGCTCCTCCGCGGCGCGTTTCGGAGACCCAAACAACGCCGTAAACAAGAGCTGGGACGGCGGGCGCAGGCCTCGAACAAACAACTCTCGCGCTTTAGTCGATAACAGCTCGATTTTACCCCCCCATTTTCACCAATCCCCATGTCCTGAATCTCTCGCAGCAATGGCCCAGGAAATGGAGACCTTTGCAGCTCGCCTCGCCAGTTTCGATCGGGTGTTGTATCCCGAGAAACGGAGGTCATCCAGCGCGAAGTCTGCGAAACCGATCGCTTGGCCGCATAGCCGGCCATCTCCCGCTGAGGTATGGTGTTGGCATCTGCACCTTGAGGAAATGCACACTTGCTGATATGTCACACGGTCATAGCTTGCGCATGCAGGTTTCTTCTATAACCCTTATGAAACAAACCCCGATAACACAACATGTTTCCTGTGCCGCAGAGCACTAGATGGTTGGGAGGAAGACGACAACCCCATTACAGAGCATCTCAAGCATACGCGGGACTGTGGCTGGGCTATCATGATGGACATTCAACAGCACAGTTCCAATCCTGCGGAGATTGAAGATCCCACAAGCGAGCGGATAGCGCAAGCCAGGCAAGCCACATTTGGCGAGTCATGGCCACATGACGGAAAGCGAGGCTGGTACTGCCAATCCGATAAGGTACGTTGAGTGTTGCTGCTGTACCTGCTGTGCCAGTTCCGCTCTGGGAGTCTAACTGGCAATGCATTACAGATGGTGGAAGGTGGATGGTACTTCTGTCCGAACGAGGAAAGCAACGACTTGGCCACCTGCCCGTACTGTAAACTGTCTCTGGATGGCTGGGAACCCAAGGATGATCCATTGTGAGTTTGTGTTGCTCCTTCCTTCCTGGCTATCGCTCACTAGATCAGTGATGAACATTACCGTCGCTCATCAGATTGCTCCTTCTTTGTCTTTGCCAAACCCTCTGGAAAGAAAGGGAAAGGCTCCCGGTCCAAAAAGTCCCGTGTTTCGAAGGCTTCCCGTCTATCCACACAATCCACCGCATCGGAAGCGCCAGTGTCTGAGCTAGACGACCCGGTAGACCAGAGTACTCTGTCCCAATCAACTACAAAAACGAAATCCTCGAAGAAATCTTCCAAATCCAAATCGAAGACCAAGTCAAAGAAGGAAGAAGTGGTGGACGCTGACAGTCAGATGGATATCGATACCACGGATTACAGCCAGCCTGAACCCAAAAAGACGAAACGCACCAGGGGAAAGAAAAGAACTAGTGACGAGCTCAAGGATGATGCCGAACTTGTCGACTCAGAGACGGTGGAAAAGCCTGAACGACCGGCCAAAAAGAGAGCCACCAAGTCACGCAACAGCACACAGCAGGAATACGACAGCAGTCTGGAGGCCGTCAAGGAAGATGTACAGGTAGACGACCCTCCTGTCGAAGACGAGAAGCCAAAGAAGAGTCGTGGAACAAAGAAGAAAACCACATCCAAGAGCCGGAAGGTCTCCACAGATTCAGTCGTCTCGAGAGCTGCATCGGAGATTCCTCCCAACCATGAGCACGAAGCAGCAATGGATGTCGATCAAGATCTGGAGAAGCCTGTTGACGAGCCAAGCGAGGAGCCCCAGCCTAAGCCGTTGAAAAAGTCCAAGTCGAAATCGAAAAAGAAGACCAAGGCGGACCCGGAGCCGTCGAATGAAGTGGTAGCGCAGCGCACAGAACCGGAGTCGCGGGAGGAGGTTCCAGAGCCTGAGAGAGCTCCAGAACCAGAACCGGAACCACCAGTCGAAGAGGTTCAGCAGACCCGCCGCACAAGCAGACGGCAGAGCGCAAGAGTCTCCGATAAGCTTCGGCAAAGCAGCCATGACCAAGAGTCTCCCCAGCCCGTTACACAGCCAGAGCCTGAACCTACGACTAACGCTGGGGCCGACTCGAAGGAACATGAGTCATTCGTTTCTGTAGAAATTCCAGCAAGAAACTCAGAGCAGGGCGTCGGTGCAGCTCAGAATGACAAGGAATCTAAGAAGACGAAGAAAAAGGCTTCGGCGGATAAGCAGCGAGCTTCCAAACAGGCAGAGCAGAAGGTTGATGTAGAACTTGACCACGACGAGAGCCACGTCAAGGCTGAGAACAAGGCGACGGACGAGCCAGAACAACAGCCTGACACCCCGCAACAACTTGAGCAAGGAAAGCCTCAGAGTCAGACCCCAGATCAGCCATCTGCTCGACGCAGATCCTCGAGGGTTCCTCCAAAGACGGTGGAAAGATACAGCGACATTCCCAGGGAAAAGCAATATGCCAGATCACTAGCAGAATCTCGAAACTCCCACGCCGACCCAGCGCCGGAAGATGACCATCAACCGGGAGAACGACCTGAGCCAGCTACCGTGTCGCCTCTTCCCTCGCCTTCCAAGAGCACTTTGTCACTGTCGCCGCAATCATCTGACGCCGAAAATCAGCCACCGTCTTTGAAACCGTCTGTAAACCGGGCGCCAGTAGCGTCACCTTCCAAGCAGGTTCGAATTCCACTTGCGGCCAGCACTCCTTCCCCCTCCAAGCGAGGGGCGAATGTAAATTCCCTGAAGACATCCCATCCGTGGACTCCCATTGACATTGATGGAATTATCTTGGCTGGAGGTGACAAAGAGAACATCGACTTTGGCGGGTTACATAGCGTCAAAGGTGACTTGACAAGCCCTGAGAAGAAGATGACCGTCGAAGAATGGATCAAGTGGAACGCAAAGAACGGAGAGGAGAAACTGAAGCAGGAGTGCGAGAGGCTAGTCAGCCAGTTCGAACGAGAGGGTGCTCGAGCTATGCGGGTCTTGGAAGGCATAGAGTGCATAGATTGAGCGGGTCACTTGGGTATTATCGGTTAGGAGTAAGCGGGTCGGGTAATGGGCATTGGATAGGTACTTGGGTTCATCTTGTGTTTTCAGTGGTACAATATTTTCGCCGCAATCTCTGTTGATAACGGTGCAGTCGGTATATGCTTAAGGGATTTCTGCGCTTTGTGATGCGACAATGATTTTTCCGTGTTTGGATAAAACGAAAGTCTGCGAATATTAAATGCTCAAGCTCCAAACGCCATGGGTATACTGCAGCTTTTAGCCCTGATAAACCATCCCATCTATGACCACGATTTCCAAAACAGACCATGCACATGCCCAAGCTCAACCACATGAGCTTACGCAATAATCCCCAACCTGCCCTCCCAGCTCTCATCCTCCTGCTTAATCCCATCGCCTCCCTTACGACGCTTCTCATTCCTCTTCCTCCTCTTCTCCTCCCTCTCCTTAGCATCCTGCTCCTCCCGCTCCTTCAGCCTCTCCCCAAGATCCAACTGCCAAGCCCGCCTCTCTTCCTCCTCGCGCACCCGCTTCCGATACGCTAACATCCTCAACCGCTCCCGCACATCCTCCACCGTAGCCCTCGTCACCTCCCCGCTCTGTCCCGTCGCAATCAAATGTTGCTTGCTATTCAAATGCTCCACAAGCTGCAAGTTATCCTTGAACGTCAAATCACAGTCCGAGCAGTAGAAACCCGCACCCCGACCTCTCTTTCCGATCGCTGACCCCGACGCGACAATGGTCGTCTTGCCAACCATTGAAGCGACATCGAGTCGCTCTTTGCGCGATGTCGTGGCTTCCAGTTGGCTGTAATCCACCGGCGCGTGCCATTTCTTGCCTAGTAGTTTGGCCTCATACCGGGCTTTGGATTCTTCTTTGCGCTTGGCTTCGTCGTCGGCGGCTTTTTTGGCGTATTCTTCACGGTCCCAGGTTTTGCGGAAGGCTGTGTCCGAGGAGGGCGTGCCGTAGGCGGAGGATTGCTTGTTGTTGGTGCTCATGGTAATTTAAAGGGGTACCCTGTTGGGTACTGTTGATGGAAGATGTGTTTTGGTGTTGGGGTGTGTATATATGTTGATTGATCAATTGAAGTTGGTAGCTTAATGTTTAGTTGATGTCGATGGTTATCGGGAGGCGAAAATAAGCTTGCCGGCAGAAATGGCAGGCGGTGGGGAAAGCGGAGGGGCGGATCTGCAGGACATCCCCGGATCTTACTTCTTGTTGTTGTGGTGGTGTCCCCTTACCCATCTCTGCTTAATCTTGGTGTATATTGGAAGTGTCCACTCGAAGTCTAGACTTTCTATTTTAAGATATACTTGAACCTTGTTAATGGATTGGATATTCAGGACAGTCGCTCTCAGCCTACATTTTATCTCCACTTTCCTCATTTAACCTTCCGAGTGCTTGCTTGAAGCAGCTCAATTCTTTGCCGCCTAGTCTCGTATAGCCACAATCAGGCATCTTATTTGCGGCGCCTAGGCAACAATTAAGCTGCCTCAATAATTCCCCAAGGCAACCAAATATCCGATGATATTAAGGTGTCTAGAGCATCCAAACAATAGGACGATATTCATTCAGCATTCACAGCTTGGTTACAATTCATATCCTCATAGACTACATCTGCTTCTTACATCTTACATCTCCACATCACATTACCCACCACTCAAACAAATAACACACACACACACACAATGGACTCATCATCACTCCAAGAAACCCCAGCTATTCCTTCCCTCAATCTGATGGACCTCCCCACAGAACTCCATCTACACATCTCCACATTTCTCCCATACCCAGATGCACTAGCATTGAAACACACCTGTCGTCATTTCTACTCTCTCGTCTACACCGGGGTTCACCTCAAAGTCGACTGGTTTGTCGAGCGCTTTTCCCAGAAACTCGATTGTCCCATGGAGAAATGCTCGTTTCGGACGGACGAGGCATTCTGTAATAAGACAATTCGAATGATCATGGAGCGCAGAAGACGGCATCTGGAGTGTAGGGCACAACCGGGTGGGTGTCTGGTCATCGAGGGGAGGACTTGTCAGAAGGATCTGATTCCATTGTGGATGAAGAAACGTGGTCGTTGGGAGATGATTAGATCGTTTGGAAATGAAGGTTGGTTTGCATCTGAATTTAATGCTTGCGAGATGAGCTAACGAATGTGCAGCTTTGATTCACGGGCTTATCTTTCTCTGTGTCTTTTTGCTTTGGAATATGAGTGCAAGGTGTGTGCCTTATCGGTATAAGAATGAGCTTGAGCCAAACTAACTCTGTCAGGCTACTAAACCGCGCGATGGTGACAGTATAACGGCAGCCATTTACACGTCCCTCGCTCTTCAGTCGCACAAGACGATGCAACTGATCGGATACTTGACATGAAACCATGTCAGTAGCAGCTGGCTGCTACATATACGATGCACTGATATGACATCTACGCTGATACGACGACACGAACACACATCCACAGCTGGATATAGCCGGATCATTCATGTAATAATATCTAGTAATCTGAAAGCAATATACGATATACATTTACCATCATCCCATACCATAGCAGAGCTATAATCGAGATCCACTCGATAGTAAGCAATCCAAACACCATAGCTATGATCCAAAGCAAGCAGCAGCAAATTCGCCACCCATCTATTCTCAAGTAAAACCAAACCCAAACTCCCAAAGCAAAAGCACGCTAAACAGCCACATTCATAGCCATATACATATCCATCAGCAACACCATTCCCTTAACCACCAAGAGTCCCATCACTAACTTCCAAAGAATAAACACCATGAATAACCATCCAACACCGTTCAAAACCCCTAGCATCAATCAATCATCCGGTACCCCATAATAGAAAACAAAAACACTCATCGCTCATCCCCAACCCACAAAACAAAACAAAGCAAAGCAAAGCAGACCAGAGCAGGAAATTCACCCCCCAATCGCACACACCCTCATCGCCCCACTCACATCCTCCACCCTCTCCACACATCTCGTCCTCGTCCTCCTCCGTCCTCTCCCAGTTCCAGTTCCAGATCCACCAATCCTTCCCCTCCGCCCAGCTTCGCCCAGTTCCTCGATCATGGCTTCGAGGGTCGCGAGATCGGTTTCGATGCTTTGTTGTGAGCGGGGGAGGGTTATTGATCCTGTGTCTGAATTTGATCTTGAGGTGGGGGTTGGTGATGGTGGTGGGGATGGGAGTTGGAATGTCATGGTTATTGTGTTCGGTATGGTGCGGTTGTAGATGGAGATGTAGATGTGGATGTAATCGCAGTATAGTATAGTATAGTATAGTATAGTTGAGGTATAGGTGGAGAGGTAAATAGTAGGTAGTAAGGCATGTTAGGTGAGTTATTAGAGTTGGTGGTTGACAGTGAGTGAGTGGCGAGATTGCGGGGGTAACCAGTATAAGTATCGATAAGTATGGTATGTGGTGTAGATCAAGTCTTTTAGGTACGTATATAAGTGGCTGGGCGTTCCTTATGTTTCATTTCCTTTGCCTCATTTAACTATTGGTTAAGAGCTCCAGAATGGGGCTGGATGAGTCAGATAAGTTGTCACGCTGATTCTACAGTGACTTAATTGATGGGGGGTTTTGTTGGTGTTGGTGTCGCGGTTACCTAAACTAACTGGGTGATTTGTTGACTTGTCTGCCTAATTTCTGGCTTACCCGTGATAACTAAGTCAGTCCTTGGTAACATCTGACAAACTAAAACTGATCATTCTTGCCCAACCCAACGGGAGATGCCCCCCAACTACCTACGTAGTACTCTGCAATTAAATCATGCATGATCTGACAAACATTATCGATCAGCCATGCAAGGAACACTCATCTGTTCAAAACTTCACCTGACTGAGTTCTGCCGCGTGACCCTCTTCCCACGGATACTTGATCTCCAACTCCTTCAGCAGCGCCTCGTGCTGCTTACTCCTGGGCTTAATGCCCACCTCGAACGGTGCCACGTGACTGATCACCCCGTTCAAGAATTTGGGCTCTACGTCCACTTCCTTGCCGTTCTTGATGGGCTTGGTGAAACTATATACGGCCAGCGACTGCGCAATGCTCAGGTAGACGTTGGAATCTGCCAGTGTGCGGCCGGGACAGATGCGACGGCCGAATCCGAAGGCGAGAAGATGGGGGTCGCGCTCGGGGACGTGGTCCTCAGTTGCTAAGAAACGTTCTGGCTTAAAGGCCATAGCGTCGAGGTAAACATCTGGGTCGTGGGTGAAGGCCCTGAAGAAATGTTAGAAAAAGACTTCGACATTGATTGGAAAAAGGCTACGTCTCACCATTGATTCGGCAGGATCTGGGAACCCTTTGGGATAAAGTAGCCTTCGTACATGTCATCCTCCGACGAGCTGTGTACAACCCCCATCGGGGTCACAGAATGCCAACGGAGGGCCTCTTTGACCATGGCGTCGATATATGGCAGGTTCTCGCGATCACTGAAGCTGGGAAGACGGTCGGTCCCGACAACTCGGTCAATTTCTTCCTGTGCCTTTCGCTGTACGTCCGGGTAGAGAACCATCGCGAGGAAAAACCCGCCCAAGGTGGATATGGTCTGCTCATGATTAGTTACGGTTTACGGAGTTCAGAGTGGTAGACTTGCCGTGTCGGATCCTCCACCGTACATTGCCGCGGCAGACCATTTCATGACGATTTCATCAAAGGAACCTGGCTCTGGAACTCCCTTCGACTCGAGTAAACCGGATAGATAGGATGGCGCGTGCTTGTTTTGCGACATCTGATGCCGGACAAACTCGTACGGTTGACAGTTCCAGGCTCGGGCGCTTTCCTTGAAGTTCTCTGCAACGCGTTTGAATGTGGCACCTGGAAACCAGGCCGGGATGTGCCTCACTAATCATCCAGTCAGCCTTTTCCTCTCGTTGTGTGAGTTACAGTGCATACGGAATGGAATAAAATCCACTATCCACACCCCGGGAACGAGGGCCGCGCCGAGATTTCCCATCGCCCGGGCTATAAGATCCACCAGTGGGTCATCCCCATGTGGTACAACGCTGTATCCATATGCTACCTTCAGGATGATTGCCGCTGCCTGCCTTTATATAACCGTTAGCGCTGGTGCATTTCCAGGACCTAATATGGCGGGCTTACTTCCGGATGTGGTCCTGCAGACCTTCGGGATTATCACGCACCCGAAGCAGGGTACGACCAACTTCGGCCTCTTGGATATGATTGAACCGCGCAACAGAATTGTTTGAACCGATTTGTTGATAGAATAGCTTCCGCTCAGTCCGGACACGCGGGTCGTTGTTGTTCCTCAGACTGAACAAATCCTTAAATCCGCACCTAGCCACCTGTTAGCAGCGAATTAACCGGTCCTGGGGGGCGGTGGCTGCAAAAATCTCGATAAATGTCAAGCTAGGTCGGTCTGAGTGTGTAGCTGAACGCTTCTCCAACAACTCAACCGCAATCCGGGCATCGTTAATGATTATGAGGGTCTCTCCAAAGACCTGTACCGAGCTGATGGGGCCTACAGATACTGTTAGCTGTGAATAGACACATATGTGTCAGTACTATACGCACCATATGTCTTCTTGTGCTTGTACCAATGCAGCCAATCTGCTTCTCCATTGGCCGGTAGGTCGAACAGGTTCCCGATGATCGGCTTTGGCTTCGGGCCCGGAGGGAGTGGGGCCGGAAACCTTTTGCGGGTTAAGAAGGACCTGAGAATGACAAGGCCAAGCAGGCCAACAATGGCTCTCACTAGCAGGGACATGATTCAGCGGTCCGTCGGTGTGCTGGTCTTGATGGGAACAGCGAGACTGGGTCCTTTGGACGGCGATGCCCTCATAAGTATGGAGTGCAGGCGCACCCTTGTCTCTGCACGATATATTGCATTTCATATGTTGCGGGGTCAAGAGGGGGTCGTGCATACACTTGTGCTCCTCATTTCAGCCGTATGAGCATCGGAGGTGATAGCAGACGCGTAGCTGAGCGTCAACTAGCTGCACGGCTACCGAAGACCCCATTTATGACAGGGTATACATTGGCTGATATGATCAGTCGTGATGATAAATGCCATCCATGAAGGTCATGACTCGGTGATCGGCATGGTGAGGGAGGTAAGCACGAGCTGATCCAGGCCGGTCGCCGTTAGAACGGCCATGCACGATGCCATAGTCTTGCTCGGCGCATCTGCTGTAACGGCTGGTGAAACCGTGGCATTCCTTGGTGCATTTCTCTCAGCCCCTAAAAGTGAGGAGAAAATTCATCAACTGTAACTCATCATCGTCATCCTCAATTGTCGCCGATTACATGCACCAACGGGAGTGGCTGCGGTCGTGGGGAAATTATTCGCCAGTCGCATTCTAACCAACGCCATCATATAGTATTGGGCGGGGAATAGGAAGACCGGCGAGGATTAGCATACTCCCCAGCTGTTGTAGAGAGTGGTGCAGACAAATCAGGCTTTTCTGATAGTAAGACACGATGCATCTACGACCCGCTCGGCGGGCCGTTGGAGCTGCGAAGGTGGAGACGAGACAGCCACCAACCACCATCTAAACTAGTAGTTTACTGTAGCGTGTGAAGCGTTTGGGAGGGGTCGGAAATGAAAGGACGGGTATTATTGGCAAATGATTCGTCTCGCTCGCATCCTGCAGCATGGTGCGTGCAGAGACTAGCTGACAGACGGGCATTGCCAACCTTCGTCAGGCATCACGCATCACTCACACGAGTCAGTATGCAGCTCATGCGCATATGTAGGGTCTAGGAAAAAAAAGAAAAACTTTGTGCAGGGTTGACACGAGTCATACCCATACTTCATGCACCGCTTGACTGCAATGAACTTCACAAGTGTGATGGTACAGTCGGGGACACAAGCTGGTGGAGTTGTGAAGAGAACAGAGAACAGAGAGAGAACGAGGTGTTTAGGAACAAAAAATTAAAAGCAAAAAGAAATGACCTACGCAGGACTCGAACCTGCAATCTCTTGATCCGTAGTCAAGCGCCTTACCATTGGGCCAGCAGGCCAGCTGTTGAAGAATAGTGCGCAATATTTGTAATATGAGGCTAGCTAACCGCTTGCCCCACAGTTTGAACATCGAAGAGAATTGAATCTTTGAATGATCCATTCTCGTGGTGAATATGCGAGTTTGCTTTTATTTGGGTCACTGTGGCCCCTGCAGTATGTTAAGGCATATGTATCTTGACCTGTCTTGGTACTTTTATGCAGTATTCTGTCGTTGGGGTCTGTATTGGAAAGGTACTGTAGGTGGCGGGTGAAGGTATATATATCTCCAGTGTAGTTTCTCTTGTGTTTCGCGAATAACACCGACTCAGCTTGTTCTTTCCGATCATCAAGGGTGCCCATAGAAGACATAAATCAGTAGCACAGACCACGACGTCTAGTTGATACTACAGAACTCACCATGTAGTAAACCAAATAGAAAGAGAATAGGAATAAAGGAGTCCGAAGGCTCGGGAGTGTCTTGTACGTCGCGTACCCGCGACACCACTGGACACTTTTACACAACTGATAAATAACCATGGAACGCTATACCCGCTCCTGCCAAATAATGCACAAATAGATCAGAAGCTACGGCATTAGTCGTCCTCATACTACATTAAGTTACATCACCCACTCTGCCCTGCAGCTGAAAAGCTTCGCCAACAAAGGGAAAGCTATCCCACACCGGGAGCTGCATACCGTCGAGGCCAGATAATGCCGCATCCATCTCCAAAGAGTCCATGAAGCCCAGGCGTTGGATGCCAGCCCATGGATCCGAGATACCGGCTTCGGGGGCTATAGCAGAAACGCCATTTAACAATGGCGTGTCTAGCCCTTCCTGTACCTCCACCGAGGGCCTGCGATCATCCAGACTGAATAGCTTACTGACATATCGACCCTTGGTCTGGCGGGAATGCTGTACAAGTCGTCGACGCTGCTCAGCCACAGCATTGCCCAGGCAACTGAGTATCTCATAGTAATGTCCCGCCTGAGCGGACTGCTCCGAAAGCACACAAAGAATCTCCAGGGCTTCCCCGTAAGCCTGTTCATGTGAGGGCTCAGCCTCTTTTCGAGAGAACATCGAGAACCCGAGAACCAAGGCCGCAGCAAATACAAAAGCCTTCAGTATGCACATATTACCTAGCATGAGTCCAGAGCGATGCACCTCGGAGCATGTCTGTATCATGTACAAGGCTGAATCGATGCAAGCAGTTGCAAGATTGGAATGTGCTGCATCTTCGTGCAACAAATCACTTGATGTGCCGTCTGTGGAGTCATTGTGCAAACGCGCCAGTCGCACACCCAATACTGACACCAGGAAGGGTCGCGTCACCGTGATTACAGCGAAATGGTAAATGCAAGCAACGTGAAGATTGTTGATGATGTGGGTACGCGCAGCGGGTTCGTCAAAGTCAAGATTAGGAGGCTCCACCAATGGCCCCGGTAGTTCATCGCTCCACTGTTTAAGTTTGGCTAAAAGCGAGTCCGCGAGCTCAGCTGAGGCTCCGTCCTTGCTGTACATAGACGAGATAATCTCCTCCAAGATCCTCGAGACCCCATAGGAGGCAACCAAGCCGATCGACATATGGCCCTCCAGGAGCGCGTAACGGATAGGACCATCTTCTGTTTCCGAACGCAGAGCAGCTGTCGCAGCTGGTCTCCCAAGGATAGAGCTTACTAGGAGGTCCAGGTTATAAACACTCATCCACACCCTTGCTCTCTGGTGTTGCTCGGGGCTAGGCACGGCATCCGCGAGCTCGGTAAGATGAAGACCCAATGCCACGGCAGCTCGGACAGCCACTCCAAGATACATGAAGGCAGCATTCCGACGACAAGCACCAAGCATATAGAAGGACATCAACAGGAATAACCGTATCAGAGTCAAGCTGGGGTTCTCCAACATCCCCTCAAATGCGCTGCGTTGAGCACGGGAAAAGAAATACCGCTCGGCTTGTTCGGTTGATACAGTGCGTTTGCTGGCCTGTGCCCCGATAGCAATTATCATACCTGCGACTGCCATTTCTGTCCTATCCGGATGTGTGCTGGGCTCAATCAAAGCATCAAGAACTTCCATAGCCTCCGCACTTGACAAAACGTAGATAAAGCCACTCGTAGCAGAGCTATATGTTTGATAGTACTGGAGTAGCTGATATGAGTCCAGACTACTCTCTAGCGTTGGTGGTGTTCCATGCGGTGTCTCCGTCTCTAGCATATCTTCGCTTTTCACATTGTGCGAGAATTGCGATGGCCCAATATACTGTGATACAGTGTCCCGGACTAGTTGCAGAAAGGACAAGGAAGCAGCCTTTCCCACATAGACTGCCGGATGCGGATTAGCTACAGCACTTGATATAGTCCAGTTAGTGCTTTATTACCTCGTTCGCCACGGAGATTGCGGAGCATCCGTGGATGAGTCCTGTGTAATGTTTCTGGGGACATAGGCTGAATATCTACTGTCGATTGACTTGGCTCCGAAGCCTCGAAGCTAGCGGAATCTGCCCGACCTGCCAAGCTAGATGCTCCGAGAGTTGTGGTTGGTCGACGCCCAGAATCATAGCTTACATTGCTGTTGCCGGAGATTCGGGTGTTTGCAGTCGGCCGTTGAGCAGCGGAACGTGGACTGGGCACGCATGTATCGGCGCGTCCGAGTCTGATGCACTTCGAGCATGGAAATGTCCCACTGCATCGCTTTTTCGTTGACCTGCATGCATTGCAAGCTTCGTAGGCTCTTAGACGGTTGGCTGGGTGTACTTTAGGGCGGGGCATGGTACCGAGAATGGCATGCCGAGATGCTCAGTGGATCCGTCTGGGGTGCCCGTGATGCCACTGATGTTCGGTGAAGTAGATCCAATCTTAGAGGGATACGTTTGGGAGCTGGCAAGGATGCTTTCTGCAAGGAAATAGACTGGAAGCACCCCGCATTGTGCCACGACAGTCCGAAGGGGAACGAAAAGAGTGTGTGGAGATTGTTATTTGATGATGTTCGTAAGGGAACACTATCGGATGAAGTTATCGGATGGAGATAAGCAGCAGTTCGGAAGCCGCCGCGGATGATCCTCAGGCACGTGAGCGCCAGGGGTTCAACCCCGAATTTCAGGCACCAGCAAATTACGATCGACATTTCACTGCAGGTACGGAGTACAGAAAAAAACAAAAATATCACATTTCACAATCTAAACTAGAGTACCCGACAGAAATTCTTCCAATATCTGGCACTCACAATGACATTTCTCATTGCGATTCGACGCGTCCAAAGGAGCGACGGCAAGCATCCCAGATGTTGCTACAGCGTCAGACTAAATCCAAAAAGCCAAAGATTCCCGATCTCCTAACACTATACGTCCCTGCGACATAGCAAGCTTCTATCACCGAAGATTTGGTCTCGCGAACCTTGATGATAACAGTTAGCAGTGCTTGCATTGGATCGGCAAACTGCCTTACCTCTAGTTCGACTTCTCGCTCTCACACTCCTGAGCGAACTTGTCAATGTAACCGGGCAGGGTCTTCTGCCAGACAGTCGCATCGGAGTCGATCTGCTTGATCTTGGTGCAGTCGGCGTCGGTGATGTTCACGGAGCCCTGGAGCTGGCCAATGTTGTTCAAGATGATGGGCTGGCTAGCCTTGAGCGCGCAGAGGCCGTAGCTGGCCAGACCCTCGAGGTCATTGCACAGAGGCTTGTCGCCTTCAGACTTGCAGTCCTTCTCGATGGCGGAGTTGATCTGAGTCTGGATCTTCTGGAAAGAGGCCTGCTCAGAGGCGGGCACGTCCAGCTTCTGGTCCAGATCCTTCATGATCTGGGGGAAGACCGACTCCTGGAGGTACTGGTTGTGCTGGTTGATGGTGGCAGTGCAGTTCTTCTCACAGACCTCCTTGTGGAAGTAGGAGAGCAGCTGGAGAGGCTTGTTGCCAATGACCTGGGGGATCTCCAAGCAGGTCTCGGGGATGTTGGGGATGGAGGGGAAAGCGGCGTTCGCAGCCGAGAGGAAGGTGGTAGCCACCATAGCAGAACCGACAGTGAACTTCATTTTGCTGGTTGAAAAGCTGATTTGCTTTTAAATGTTAAGAGTTTGAGAGTATGAGGTTGAGATGTGATGGGATGTGAAGCTGATGATGATAGAAACCATTCAGAGGGCAAGGAAGAGGTTTATATACCTTTGGCTGCTCGGGCCGTGAAGGCTGGCATGGTTCCGGAAGACATTGATAGCCTATCGATGATGCACCTGTTCAGTCTCTTTGAAACAATGTGATGTAGCGCCTGGTTGATTGTAGGTTCATTCGGGATCTGGAAAATTCCAACCCGCCTCGAATTTCGGTCGAAAAATTGGATGAGTTGCTCTCTTTGGTGGGAAGATTGGCCGCTGGAGCCCGACGGAAGTATAAGCATCAGGGACTGCTGATCGCCAGGACCCTGGTCGACCGATTCTTGGGTAAAGGTGGAGCAGGAACGGGGACGATCATGATGGATGAACGAACAGGAAGATGTCTGTGCCTTGTTCACCCCGGGGAGTCGATCGTGAAACGGGCTTTAAAACGCCTAATTCAAACTTTATTGCCATTGCAGTTCGCACACATAACAATGTTAGCCTTACCCTACATCGGAAATTCGTACCCGCGTAAGTCTGTCGATACTCTCTAGTTAGTCCAAGGAAGTAACTTTTCCCCGGACGTCTCCATGTTGTGCTGAGTAAGACCTTCATCACAATATGTGTCTTCTCCAATCTTCATCGTTCTCGTAGGCTGTAAGGTTATTCTTGCAGCTTATGGTTAGAGTAGTCCTAAGGATATACACTAGACCTTCATCCAGAGTAATACAAGGCAATGCCTGCAAGCAGCTGCGAAAAGGAGCTGTCAGCTAGCATGCTTTATCCTTGACCAAATATTTCCCGATAACTATAGCCGAGCGATGACCTTGGTGTTCCATGACAGGATAAACCTCGGAACTTGTTACATCATTTCTCCAAGAAGCAGACCCTGTAGCACAAGGACCCTGGTGCCCGGAAGATAGACCACATGCCGGAAGTATAACCATGGCAGAATCTGTGCTGTGGGGGTGAAGTGGCTATCAATCTCAAACGGTCATGGCTGTAGGGGGTGCGATCCTGACACGTTCATCGGGACACCATGTAGACTGAAAAATGAGCCATACTAACCTACCCGGCAGGGTGGCCGACAGTCAATTTAGTAGAAACAGACTGTTTCGGGTAGCAGATTCCACCCCTGTATACACATTATGTAGAGTAGATGAATATCTTTTGGTCTTTTGTCCGCAGAGGTAGCATCGTCTCAGGATGAATGCCGTATTGACTCATATAGGAACTACTTTTCCAAGCTGAGACCCGGGCCGAATTTTGCGCTGAATCAGATGCAGCCAGGGCACGTATCACGTATTCGCTCTGAAAATATCGCTATTGTGTTACTCATTGGGGAACGGAAAGGTTTGGGGTAGGATGTAGATCTGGTGTTGTTGGAGTCCATTGTATACACAGTACAACGCATAATTTATGAACGTGGTTGTGCCGAACGGATTCATAGATATACTTCCCGTCCTCAGGCACCAAACGCATCGGCTTTACTGCGGCACAACCATGAAGGCAAGTTACGTCCGGGACTAACTAGTAGTTGAAAATAATGATTGTTAGTCAAAGAAACAGGCAATGGAAGCTTCATGAAGCAGTAACACGTGAATTCTACCTCCAAGTGACGGTCTGGCCGGTAGAAGGAAAGAGTTTTCGCGGACGCTGATTGGGCGATCCAGTCCCACAGCAAGCAAAAACGGGCGAAACACATGACCTCGCTAGTGGCTAGCGTAAGCGAGCGTCCACCGTGCAGATATAAAAGGCTGCTCCCCCCCATTCATTTAGAAAATTAAGCGACTCTACGTTAGTCTCCCTCCCCCCTAACATTGGGAAGAGCCTTTCAGCCTTCCACAATGCAACTTTGGAGAATCATCAGCTAACCACTTTCTGCCTACAGTTCAAAGAATCACTTTAGAGTAGACGTCCCACCTCTGAGCTCTTCTAAAGAGCCACAGAATCTCCACCCTTGCTGATGACTGCTATGTCCTCGATGCCCTAAAGTGAAGCCGTTTTACTTCCGACTCGACTTTGCATTTGCACGCTCTGTTACAATCTATCTCGGTAGACTTGTTTCGGGTGTCGGTGCAATGGTCCAGGGAGTGGTGATGATCTTTACCTTGTCATGATGTCTTGACTTCGGTCGGTCGGACTTGGTGGGTGTCGAGGAGGTCTGAAAGGTGTCCCCTCTTTTACACTTTAATGTTGGTGTACGAGAGTATGGAGTTGCTCAATATTGTCTTTTTTGCGTTCTTAGCATAGTCAAATGATACCCAATTATCCGCCAAACATCTACTTTCGCTCGTAGCAGTGCTACCTGTAAACCTGAATATTCTGAAATAGTACGATTATACGCTCTCGATTGCACAGTGAAAATCGATCTGGTTTTGGACCAGCCCTGCACTTGCTCCACGTGACGGCCGTCTGTTACGACGAGTGGTCAATTCCCCTGTGACTGGTTTTGTACTAGTACCTATCTTAACTATAACCATGGCCTAACGTCGACATTAACCATATTGAGGACCTTATGGATTCCTCTTCAGCTTTTCAAGTAATTCCACAGAATAACAGCACGGCCCATGCGCTTCTGCATCTCTTCATCCAGGAATATGGCCTTGGCCAACGTGTACCGAGGGAACACAAGCCCGCAAAACTCGTTTTGGAAATGTTTGAACGGGCGACATCCAAGGATGCTGAACGGTTGGTTATAATCCTGTCCGGTTGTACTTGGTGCTGCCATTCTGGGAACCATTCCTCCATGAAACTTTCAAAACTACCCATCAGTAAAGCTCTGGAACATACGAGGAAGAATACGCTTTGCTGAGTATACGCTGGGAAGTATGCGGTACCACTAATGACGATGAGTATTGAATACTCAGACTAACTAGGCTAATATGATTAAACCTTCGCAATATCATGAAAATTATGATTTGACTATTCTGCTTTTTGACACGCTAGAATTCTCCGACCATGTATTGCAATGAAGTGCATTGCCGACATGCGAGGATTTGAGTGAGGAGTAATCAATGTCGGTCTGCGGCAGCGGCATTTGTAGCTTTTTTAGAGGACGGAGATCTTTTCCATCAATGATCATACCGTAGATAAAGTAAGTGCCTGCTATTGGCCATTATCATAGGACAGGCGGTAGAAAAGATGATACGGTACGATCTTCCAAACTTACTTGGTAGAGTATATTCCGAAAGTATATAGCCCTTCCAGGAAACCGGTGTACTATCATGTGATAGCGCTCAATCTCACCGATATTCTCCGGCCCAACATTCTGTCTGGACTTATCTACTATCATAAGGACCGTTGGAACTCGCAATGTAGGCCAGCACAGCACCGTCATGGCCATCTCAGTGGAGGATGTCACCAAAGTACCCTTCTACAATTTCCATGACCCTATCCCATCACCACCACCACCCTCCTTCACACGTAAACTGCCAACTTTCAAAACAACACTCCCTAGTCTTTACTCATCTACTATACTCCTAGAATATCCAGAGCCAGCTGCAGTTCCACCACCACCACCACCAAAACCAAACCTCTTCTTAACTCTTCCCCCGGAACTCCGTCTCCTCATCTACACCCACCTCCTAACCAATCGTCACCACAACCACCACCGCCGAACCCTCTCCGTCGCTGACAACATCACCAATGCACCACCCTCAACCCAGTACCCAATCCACCTCCACCACCACCACCACAACAACAAAACCAACAACCTCCACCCCTCAATCCTCCTAACCTGCAAACAAATCCACGCCGAAGCCCTCCCCATCCTCTACACGCACAACACCTTCTCAACAACGCACCCAACCCAACTCCACCACCACCTCACCTCCATCGGACCGCTCAACACCTCGCTCCTCCGCTCCCTCCACATCTTCGTTCCCTGGAGTAACTCCAGCTCCACCATCTGGTCGTGGATCGTCCTCCTCCACGACCTATCCGAGCACGCGACCGGTCTAAGATATCTCGAGATAGGATGGGATACGAACATCCCCTGGCTCACGCACATGGAACCGGGCGATGAGGCAAGAGGCCTCGGGGATAATATTCTCTTTGTGCATGCGTTGGCGAGGCTGAGGCAGTTGCGGAGATTGAAGATCTATGGGTTCTTTGGGGTGGAGTGGCCGGGGTATTTGAGGAGGGAGTTGGGAGGTGGTGGGACGGTCGTGGAGGTTGAGTGTGGGTTGGTTAGGTCGGTGGTGTTGGAGGGGGGAGGAGATGAGGTGGGTAGTGGTAGGGGAGGGCCTTTGGAGAAGGAGGAGGAGAATTTGAAGGCTTTTAGGCTGTTTCAAAGGGGGACGGTGGGGGTTGTGCCGTAGGGAGGGGGTTTATTTGTTGTGTAAGTTGGGGAGTTGATACAGTACTAGGTAGTAATGTTTAATTTAATAGATTGGAGATTATATTGGTATGCTGTGATGATGAAGGCTTGACTGTATGCAAGTGATCTAGATGGATACATACATAGTAGTATACTATAGAGTGGGGCGCCGTTCCTCGGCCCCACAGATGCCCCTGCAGGTTGTACCTTGAACAAAGTATAAAAAGAACATCTGTATAGTGTGTGTGGAGTATGCTTTTATGCATTGGCATTAGGCTTGTTTTCATTTCTCAGTTCAATCTCGGGGATGATCCGATGTGAACTTACATCCAATGTCTGTGGTTGTCTAGTATGTGCTGTTTCATCAATTCGAAGCTATTCTACTGTGGGATATCAATAGCTATATCATCAAAGATGGGTTATTCATGGAGGAAAACTGCTGGTATTATCATCACTACATGTATCATCATAACGGCTCATTTACTATCGGAACTCCCCTTACTCTCGGGGTTATTCCCATTCGCAGCCCCGGAATTGCCACCACTGTTTCCTCCGCCTCCTCCTCCGCCGCCGCCGCCGCCTCCCTTGGGACCTCCTTTACCCTTGGACCCTCGTCCACCGCGTGGTCCGCGAGACGAGTTACCCCCTGAGCCGCTTTCATTGGTCTTATTTCCCCGGCTGTTGTTACCACCACCACCACCACCACCGCCGCCGCCGCCTCCGCCTCCCGAGGATGCTTGGGCTTCACCACGACCTTTGCCGCGACCCTTCTCTCCCCCCGGGTTGGCCTTTCTCTCTAGAACGACAACTTGACTCTGCGCGACCGAGACAGGACTAGCAGCGATGGCTTTTTGAAGTCCGTCGGGTTCTGCAAAGTCAATGTAACCGAATCCCTTCTTTTTATCGATCTCCACTTTAAGAACCTTTCCGAATGGGGCGAATGCCGCTTCCAGGAGCGGCTCGGTAACGCCCTGAGATGGATTGGCGTGCTTGAGGAATGCTTGGGTAGCGGTCGCCGCCGGTCCTGCCGATGCTTGCTTCCCCTTCCCAGACTTTGCCGGTTTAGGTGTAGTACTGACCGGGGTGCTCGCTTCGGATGGCTCACTGGGTGGTTGTGTGTTGCTGCCCTTTGACTTGTCCCGAGTCGCTCCCTTAGATGGTCTCGACGGCGTCTCCTTCTTGTTTGTATCCGGGGTCGCAGTACCGCTCTGATCGGACTTGGGCGTATCTCCATCGGTGGCAGCGGCTTTGCCCCTGCGGCGACCAGACGGAGCAAGTCCACGATCGCGCTGGAGGATCTTGGCAGCAGCCGCGACGCTTCCACGTTCGCGCTTCCGCTCTGTAGATGTCTGTGGTGTATCCTTGGGGGAGTTCTGCGCTGGTGACGATTTTGCGGCTTGCTTGGCAGCAACACTAGCAGCCTGCTTGTTTGCGGCCTTCACAGCTTCCTTGGTAGCCTTGTCCGACTTGGATTTCTTCTCTGGTTTCTCTGAAGCAGCAGAGTCCTTTGTATCCCTGTCAGGACGTTGTAGCAGCTTCTTCGCCTGGATCTTCTCCCCCTTGGAGTCCTTGTCCGACTTGTGCTTAGACTTGCTGGATTCCTTCGCCTTGTTGGCCTTCTTCTCTCGAATATATTGCACCAAAGGTGTGACTGTCACTGTCTCCTTCTTATCCTCGCCATCAGCGCCAGAATCGACAGGAGGCGGTTTGGCAAGTGGCTGCGTGAGGCTCTCGAGGAATGCGATAAACTCGGGGTCCTGATCGATGGTTCCTTGACGGGCATCTTTGCGTGACCGATTTCCGGCAATCTTGGCATAAGGTGCGAATTCCAGAGACGGGGGCCCCAGAAGGACAGGGTCGTTGGAGGTATTACGGGCATCTATGAAGGACGTTTGACGGACTTTGTTCGAGAGCGGGATGGTGTGGTCGCTGGACATGACATGAATATACGCACGCGAGGGTCGAGAAGGTTTGGCCGGACTATACAGCATACTGTTAGCGGAAGTCTTCACAGAATGCAATTCTGGCTTACTCTTTAGAAACCTTTCCTGGCTTGTATTGGAACCAGTCGACCTTCCCACCGCCAACCCTCCATTCTGAGCCCAACGCTGTCTCGAATTCCGCTTGTGTTAGTCCAGGTGGAAGACGTCTGACGAGGAGCTTCAATCGGGGCGCAGCTGGCTTAGGAGCCTTTTTCGGTGTCGCAGAGGCATTCTTCTGAGTGGCAGCTGCGGGGATCTGAAGAACACCTCCTGTAGACTTGCCCGCAGGGATCTGCGTCATGATCGTATGTTGATGTGTTGGGACTTCCGCCCCAACTGGAAGATGGGAGTGTCGCTGAGGGAGTAGGATGGAAATGTTGCACTGAAACGGCAGATATATAGTACGGTGTGAAGGTAAAAGAAAGCAGAAAGATAGTCACTCCGCATCCGCAATCACATGTGGCGCTGTGCCTGAATGAGTGATGAAGCTGTTATCGTGCAGGAGATTCCGCCCGCACCACGTGACCGAGCCCGGGAATTGGCGTGAGCATCTTCACTGACCCAAAGCCAACATCCCCTGCGGGGAAAGACCGCCGGCGCGCATCCCGCTAAGCAACCCGTGTGCTCTGGTGTATACGAGCGAACTTTCCTTGGAAAGACTAGTTTATTCATTACTCTACTTTTATTACTGCCTTTAATTGCACTGGTCCCACTTTGTTCACTCATACGCACAAGTTCATCATGGTGGACAGTAAGGTCCCTCAGCCGGGACCGGCCAAGTTGAAGCGCAATGCCGGCCCTGATGAGTGGCTGGAGGCCGCAAAGGACTGCAAATACCTCTCGGAGTCCCATATGAAACAGCTTTGTGAAATCGTCAAGGAGTTTATGATGGAAGGTGGGCTTTAGTTCGAGCAGGTGGCGACCGATTCACCAGAGACTGACGGGTCGCATTTTCCAGAGTCGAACATTCAGCCGGTCTCAACACCTGTGACCATCTGTGGAGATATTCACGGTCAATTTTACGATTTGCTAGAGCTGTTCCGAGTCTCTGGAGGCATGCCCGATGAACCTGACGTCGAGCCGCCTAAAACGTCGCCTTCCGTCATCACCTCGGAGGACATCGAACCCCCTTCCACCATTACCGATCCCAAGCTGCGCAAGAAATTGAGGAACTCCGGCAACTCGGATGATCTTGCGGACGAGACAGGCTCGAATAACAGCCAGCGCGGTCGGTCTTCCAGCGCAGGCTCGAATGAGGTTACATTGAATCGAAACTTTGTATTCCTTGGTGACTATGTGGACAGAGGGTACTTCAGTTTGGAGACCCTCACGTTACTGCTGTGCCTCAAGGCAAAGTGAGTTATACTTACTGGACGGGCTGCACCGATTCTAACAGTAGATGTAGGTATCCTGATCGTGTTACGCTGGTACGCGGTAACCACGAGTCTCGCCAGATCACTCAAGTCTACGGTTTCTACGAGGAGTGCTTTCAGAAGTATGGCAATGCGTCCGTATGGAAGGCTTGCTGCCAGGTTTTCGATTTCATGACATTGGGCGCCATCATCGATGGTAGGGTGCTCTGTGTGCACGGTGGACTGAGCCCGGAGATTAGAACACTGGATCAAGTGCGGGTGGTCGCGAGAGCCCAAGAGATTCCACACGAAGGTGCTTTTTGTGACCTGGTCTGGTCTGACCCCGATGATGTGGAGACATGGGCAGTGAGTCCCAGAGGAGCTGGTATGTACTCGTCCACAAGATGTGCTATTCTCTTTACTGACCCTTCTAGGCTGGCTGTTCGGAGATAAGGTTGCAGACGAGTTCTGCCATGTCAATGACCTGACCCTGATTGCCCGAGCCCATCAATTGGTCAACGAGGGTTACAAGTATCACTTCGCCAACCAGAACGTGGTCACCGTGTGGAGTGCTCCCAACTACTGTTACCGATGTGGCAACCTCGCCTCTGTGTGCGAGATCGACGATGATCTAAAACCGACGTTCAAGCTCTTCAGCGCGGTCAGTGACGATCAACGACATGTGCCGACGTCGCGGCCGGGCCGCAGTGAGTACTTCCTGTAAGATATCGCATGGATACGCTTTTTATTCTCTCGTCCGCTTGCAATTCGCAAGACATGAGGCGTTTACTGCACCGGCGCTGGCGTTGGGAGTGGATACAGATCGCGCCTACGTACTGTGGGTGAAGACGGATTACGAGCATCATATATTACGATTTGGGACACAGTTAATGAGGGCACCTTTATGCATACTGGTACAGCTTGGTCCAGAGGGTTTGTTTAGTCGAACTATGACGAATCAGATGATTGTTATGAACATTGCTCCTTTTTACTGTAGCTGAAGTCAGCGCCTTCCACACGTTGGTTGCCGTCTAGATTCTCACCATTGGGTTTCTGGCAACTAACAACGTACTTCATACCCTTGCTTTTCAGAGGTATCATACAAGTCATGGAACAATAAACGCTCGGACAGAGTCCGATGGATCATGATGTAGCGCTTCGTCGACAAATGACCGAAGATTATTTGCTAACATACCTTTGACCCAACGACCTAGGTCTAATACCCGAATCAAAGCCGTGCTTCTACCTCCAGAGTGAATCGTGATATGTATCAAAGCTGCGAGTCTCGGCATCTCAACCGTTCGCATGCCTTCCCCAATCCGGCCTAGCGCCATATACTCCGCCGGTTACTTCAAGGCATGAGCACAGTGGTTCATCCTCTCACTCTTAGACACCAACTTGCACGCCGGTATAATGTACTGCCACCGGTATCTCCGGACCCCGGATTGCGGAGAGGATGGTTACTGAATACACTGAAGATCATTGGTGCAGACGGTGCCCGAGGCACGGACACACATGCCGCGCAGGTGCCGACCCCGGGATCTATTCCGGGGTAGTTCGGAATCGATCCCGGAGGCAATTGAAGTATGACCAGTCAGGCGCATTCCAACTCATCATATTTAAGATACTCGTCACCTTCTTTGACTGCCTCTTATAGAAGAAAATCTAAACACAAAGAAGAATAACACACAACATGACACAAAAAGTCGACGTCTTAATTTGTGGCAGCGGCTCCGCAGGTCTCTGCGCAGCCGCCTGGCTGGCTCGCTATGGCATAACCTGCAAAGTGCTCGAGCGGCGGGATGGCCCCATGACGATGGGCCAAGCAGATGGTGTGCAATGCCGCACGGTGGAAATCTTCGAGAGCTTCGGCATTGGCGAGGAGCTATTGCGCGAGTCGTACCATGTGGTGGAGGTCGTGTTTTGGGCCGATGATAGTGGCTCCGGAGTTATACGTCGCACGGGCAAGACGGCAGATACGCAGCCCGGATTGTCTCATCAGCCACATGTCATTCTGAACCAGGCGCGCATCAACGGGCTTCTCATTGACCTGATGAAGAAACATAACAACCAGGAGATTGATTACGGGTATACTGTCAAGGATGTTCGGGTTGATGAGAGTCAGCTTTCGGCGGGGCCGGAAGCTTATCCGGTTAAAGTCACGGCGGAGAAGGATGGGAAGATGGAAAGTTTCGAGGCGAAGTATGCTTTGGTATGTTACCTTTTCTCCTTGAGAGGGTTATTGCTGATGCTATCAGGCATGTGATGGCGCACATAGTACGGTGCGCAAAGCGCTAGGATACAATATGATTGGAGATAGCACCGATGCTGTTTGGGGTGTCATGGACATGGTTCCACGAACGGACTTCCCCGATATTCGGAAGAAATCCAGCATCCGGTCCAAGGCAGGCAATCTGCTGATTATACCCCGAGAAGGAGACAGCTACAATCTGACCCGATTCTACATTGAGCTTCCGACTGGCACTAAGGCGAAGGATGTCAGATTGGAAGATCTGCAGAACGCCGCAAAGCGGATTTTTAGTCCGTATCAGATTGAGTTTGTTGAGACGGTTTGGTGGTCTGCTTACGCCATTGGGCAGCGCCATGCCGATTTCTTCCACAAGGATTACCGTGTCTTTCTTGCGGGCGATGCCTGTCATACGCACTCGCCAAAGGCGGGCCAAGGCATGAACGTCAGCTTACAAGATGGTTACAATATGGGCTGGAAGCTTGCTTCAGTACTAAAGGGCTTGGCGCATCCCTCATTGCTGGAGACGTATGTGCTTGAGCGGCAGAAGGTGGCTATTGATTTGATTAACTTTGATCGGTATTTCGCCAAGTTGTTCTCCTCTCAGGGGAGTGCAACGCCCCAGGAGTTCCAAGAAGGCTTTATCAAGTCTGGGAAATACACTGCAGGTTTGACGGCCAAGTATGATGAATCGCCTATTACTTCCGATACGGGCGTGTCGACCGAACTTGCCACGAACGTCGTCGTGGGAATGAGGTTGCCTAGTGCGCAGGTTGTGCGATTCTGTGACGCCAAACCGCTGCAGCTTGCTGCATCGCTCAAGTCCGATGGCCGCTGGAGGGTGATGGCATTTGTGGGCGATCTCAGCGTGTCACAGAATATGGCCGCACTACAAGCTGTACGTTAGAGGGATAATCCTTGCCAGGATGAAGCAGTATACTGACCGAATACAGGTTGGAGAGTATCTCGGCTCCGATGACAGCCCTCTTCAGAAGTTCCGCTCGAGAAGTGGCGAACCTGACAGCCTTATCGAGCCAATTCTCGTGGCACATGGTAAACGGCATGGCGTCGAGCTGGAGCAGATCCCGCAGAGCTTCTATCCATTCACGGGGAAGAACCATATCAGAGGTGAGTTAAATGCCTCGGAAAAAAAGATGAATCTAACCGGGATGTAGATCTTCACAAAATATTCTTTGATGACGAGAGCTACAACAGAGGTCATGGACATCTTTACGAGCATCTCGGTATTAGCCCTGACAAGGGTGCTATCATCATTGTCCGTCCAGATCAATGTAAGCCTCCGTCGTCAATGGCCTTGGAATGATCTACTGACAAACTTTAGACGTATCTGCTGTGTTCAGTCTGGTTGACTATAGACGAATCGGCCAATTCTTTGAGGGATTTATGATCCCGCAGGAGAGGTCGGAGTCGTTGACGGGAAGCAAACTATAGCCGCTGTACGCAGAACGCGCGTGCTCTGATGAGCCTCAGAATCGACATGCTTATCGTGTTGAAGCGAGGCAGAGGGAGATGCAGGCAAGGATACCCTGCCACCAAGTGGGGTTTGATATATCAGCTGGATGCTTTGGAAACTATTTAAGCAGCATGACGACACACTAGACAGCGTAGACAGCTTCTAAATCTCATTATTCAATATCAACATACTGCAAAGCAAGATGGCTCCCCATGTTCTCGAGGGCAATGGCAAGGCTATTGAGCCAACACTCAAGTCAATTCCTGCAAAGGATGTGTCAGTGACCACCATCGAGTCTCCCAGCACTGTACAGAACCTAGCTCAGCTCCTAGCCAAAGCAGCCAGCTCCAAAGCCGGACTCACCTTCTACACGCCTGGAGCAGAAGCCTCGCGTGTTTCGTACTCCGACCTTCAGAGCAAAGCCACGGAGAAAGCTCAGCTCTTAGGCCAAATCGATGGAATCTCCGCATCCTCTATTATCCTGCTCCACTTTGAGAGCCATCACGATACAATCCTATGGTTCTGGGCTGTCACACTCGCAGGCTTCCTTCCTGCCATTTCAACCCCCTTCGTGCATGATCCCGCGCAGCGTATGAAGCATCTACGTCACCTTAAAACGCTGCTACAGGAGCCCGTCGTCCTCGCTACGGAGCGGCTTGTCCCAGACTTTCTGGACACTGATGAGCTTCGTGTGCTTCCGGTCGAGGTGCTCGACAAAGCTGCTAACTCGAATGGCTTATCTGACACTATGCCACTCTGTGGAACAGAGAAGCAAGCACAAGATCCAGCAGTCCTCATGTTGACGTCCGGAAGTACTGGAAGCGCCAAGGCGGTTCCACTCCTCCATGGACAGCTTCTCACGGCACTACAGGGCAAGAAAGATCACCATGGTACTGAGCCTGGGGATGTATTCCTCACTTGGGTTGGATTGGACCATGTTGCTAGTCTCTGTGAGATTCATTTGCATGCAAGTATGTTCTTCACTTCTACCTTTATAACATAACAGCAGCTAACAAGTCCACAGTGAGTCTGGGAGCCGACCAAGTGCTCATCCCAGCCTCAGAGCTGCTTCGTGATCCAATACGTTTCATCCAGCTGCTCGATTCACATAAAATTGCCTATACATTTGCACCCAACTTCTTCTTGACGCAGGTGCGGGACGCTCTCGCTGCCAACTCAACTCTCCAAGCGGATCTGTCTCGTCTCAAGAGCATCAACTCGGGTGGCGAGGCCAATGTCGTCGCCACTATCGACGGGCTCACTCGTGAACTGCGTCGATTTAACATCCAGCGCGAGGTGATTAGTCCTGGCTTTGGGATGACAGAGACATGTGCCGGATGCGTGCATGCAAGGGCATCGCCGTCCTACGATCTATCCAAAGGCCTCGAATTCGCCTGTCTCGGACCATGTACTCCTGGCATCAAGATGCGCGTGATGCGTCCCACAGTTAGAGATGAGCCCGCTGCGCCTGGTGAAGTTGGCGAGCTTCAGCTGTCTGGCCCTGCCGTGTTCACGGGATACTTCAACAACCCAGAGGCCACAGCTGCCGCGTTTACAGAAGACGGGTGGTTCATCACAGGAGATCTGGCCTGGCTGGATGACTCAGGATATCTGAACTTAGCAGGACGGACTAGAGACACTATTATCGTGAACGGAGTCAAATGGAGCGCCACAGAGATCGAAGTGGCTATCGAAGAAGAGAACATCCCAGGAGTTGTGCCCTCGTATACCGTGGCCTTCCCTTGTCGCGCCCCAGGCTCCGCTAGCGAGGATATCGCCATCGTCTACTTCCCTGCTTATGCTGCCGACGACGCCGCAACGCGCTTTGAGACTGCCACCGCCATAGCAAAGACCGTTGCACTCCTAACGGGGCGGAAACCCGCCCATTTAATCCCGTTGCCGGCGGAGATGCTAGACAAGTCCTCGCTGGGCAAGATCTCACGGACCAAGGTGCGGACCGCATTCGAAAAGGGCGAGTATGCTTCCTTCGAGGAAGAAGACCTCAAGATCGTCCAAAAGTACCGCGAATCCACACAGCGACCTGCTCAAACCGAGACCGAGAAGCGAGTGCAAAGAACCATAGCAGGTCTCCTCAAGATCCCCATCGAAGACATCAACGTAGACATGTCAATCTTTGACCTCGGAATCACCTCGTTCAACCTGATCCTCCTCAAAGCCATGATTCAAGAAGCCGTTGATGCACCCATAGAAATACCCATGTCTGTCCTAATGACCGAGTAAGCCCTCCACTCCTCCCCTTTACCATCCAAACTAAACCATCAACACACAGTCCAACAACCACCGCCATCTCCGCCTCCATCGACAAACTCCTCTCCCAACCACCAACCTACAATCCCATCGTGCCCCTACAACCCCACGGCACCAAAATCCCCCTCTTCTGCATCCACCCCGGCAGCGGCGACATCCTCGTCTTCATCGCTCTAGCAGCCCAGTTTCCCACGCGGCCCGTCTACGCCCTCCGCACACGCGGCTACAACACCAACGAGCGCTTCTTCCACTCCATCCAAGAAACAGCCGACACCTACGCCCACTACATTCGCCAAACCCAGCCCGAGGGCCCCTACGCCATAGCGGGCTACTCGCTCGGCTCGACCCTCGCCTTCGAGGTGGGCAAAGTGCTCGAGTCCCAGGGCCAGGAAGTCCGCTTCCTGGCGAGTATCGACTATCCGCCGCATATCCGGCAGTACGTGCGCGGGCAGAACTGGGTTGATGTGTTGCTGCACATTGCATTCTTCCTGGAATTGATTGACCTAGATGTGATGGGCGAAGCCGGTAAATATCTCCATAGCCTTGAGAAGGACAAAGGAGGGGAAGGGTTATCTCGCTACGATGCCCTCGTGCATATCCTGAACATCTCTGATAAGGAGAGAGTGCGCGCACTAGCTCTCAACGCAGAGAGATTGGAACGCATCACGGACATCGGAGAGAACTTCCGAGTTCACGGCGAGACGTATGAACCGAAGGGAACGGTCGAGACATTGGACGTGTTCGTAGCGGATCCGCCAAGCTATGCAGCATTGGATAGACAAGATTGGGAAGAGAACAAGTTAGGGGCGTGGAGGGATTTCGCACGCACTGAGGTGGGGTTCTATAATTGTCCGGGCATTCATGCAACCATGTTGAATCCGGTGCATGTACCGGAGTTTGTGAGAGGGTTTAAGTTGGCCATGAAGAGGAGGGGGGTTTGACCCGCCATCCTTCTTACTTAATAAGTAGTGATAGTTCTGTTCTGACATTCAACACGTATCTTTCCCTTTCCCTTCCTCCTCCGAAGAAGTATACCACCGACGATACACCTCAAAAGCCCTAACCAAATTCCGTCCCTGATCCCCAATAAACTTCATCCCGGAAGCCTCGTTAACGGCAGCCTTGACTTCCCCCTCATCCACCCACTTAAAAGCACAATGCTCCTCCGGATTCAACATCACTTCCTCTACCGAAGCAGTTTCGACAAGAAACCCCCACTTAATCACCTTCTTCTCTCTTTGACCCACCCCGGGGAGCGTTTTATTCCACTCGTCAACAGCCACTAAATCCACTACTTTGGTCACCTGCAGCCCTGTCTCCTCGAGTACCTCCCGACAGAGTGCCCGGAGGAGCGTGTCGTCGAGGGAAAGGTCTGCTCCGCCGCCTGGGGATTCCCAGTGGAGGGGGTAGCTGTCTGTGGGGGAGCGGTGGAGGAGGAGAAGGTATGGGTTTGAGTTTTGTTGGTGGGTGGTGGTGAAGATGTAGGCGCCCACGCCAAAGTCGGTGTAGGTGGGGTAGTGGGTGGTGGGGAGGGAGGAGAGAGGGTGGATGAGGAAGGGGTATTTGGATAGGAGGTGAGGGGATATTTCTATTTCTTGTTTGGTGGTGAGATTCATGGTTGGGAGGGGATATTGCAGTTTATATGGGGGTTGGGAGATGATGAGAGAGTGAAGAAGTTGTTGATGTTGATGTGGTGGTTGTGGGGCAGCAGCGGGTGGGGAAGATTAACTACAACTACACACCCTAAGTGGAGAGCACAGAATCACTACTAAACAAAGTACTAGATACCTTGGAGAAGTTGTTCGTTGACTACTACTAGTAGTTCCAAGTGATGTTTCATGCCATGCTAGTGCTGTATGTTTTATATATCTGGTATACTGGTGTTTTGTGACTCTTGCTGAGAAGAATCCAGCGGCTTGTTACTATTAGCTAAATCTGCATTAATGATCCAGAAGCTAAATCTTCTGTAGATGTAGGATATAATTTTTCTGTTAGGAAGACCGATAGTCATGTCTATCCATAAGTCTCTTATTTGTTGGTAACAGCATCTTACAGTAGGCACTGTTGTAGATTAATTTGAACATTATATAAGATCTGCGGATCTCCAGAATGTACCTCTCTAGTAGATATTACAAATATGAACTCTAATTCGACAGCCAATGTCTTGTTTTCTGGGGGAGCACCTCTTTCGGTGCTGATCTTGTGAGATCGCAATCAATTAAACTCTCTGGACTGGCTGTTTCATCAGGTGCTATCCTGACCGGGGAGATCGCAATGAATTGAATGCATGATGGAACATTGTGTCTCGGATCTACTTTTAAGATACATTGCTATTATTAAAGAAGCACATTGGTGTCAGAAACCACTACTAGTGCACTTTAGGAGAGAGTGTTCCAGTTGCTGCAGACGAGCTAACAATCTACTATCGCATCATTTACATACCCACCCACGCTCTCACACTCTCAAAAACACATACTCTCTATCAATTGCTCCAGGAAGCTAAAGAATAGCTAAAGACATATACACGCTATTGAGTATCGCGGCGATGCGCCCAGCCTGTACCTACGCGTTCCCGCCTTCCCCTTAACTGCATGCAAGGAGATCAGACAGGGGGGCATAACAGCCGATATTGCTTAATTCCCCCATGGAGGCGCCACAACACAAGGATTCTTCTCGGTATCTTTTTCCTCTTGTTAGCCTACTTCTTTTCTCTGGTTTCCTTTTTGCAAGTATCCATTCTATTATCCGTCAGCAAAATTGGCTTCCTGACCAACCAGTCGAAATGGTTGGTAAGGTTTTGACCGCACCATGTCGATTTCCCAGCCTCTCTCCCTCTCCCTCTCCCCAGAAAGGTCGAGATGACGATGCGGTGCATACCATCAATATCACCCAAGGGGATACCAGCATCTCTCAATGGGGCCCTGATCTGGGACCTAGACTCCGTGTTATCTGGGCCATCATCCTCTCTGTATTTGTCCACGATGACAGCGTGGTGATGGGCTACGAAGAATGTGCCAATTCTCGGGACTCGTCATATCTCTTGCAGCATTGCTCGTCCGTCTACGCTACTACAATCGACCGTGAAGACGACCTGACCGCTCTAGTTGGATCGGGGCATCTGTTGGAGACTGACAGTCATGACCCTCGCGTTCATAACACTGGGGTACTACTGCTTGACGGAGGGAATAGGTGTGACCTGGCTCCCAAGAATGGTTCTTCGCCAACAGACGCCGAGAGAGTAAGTAATCCAGCCTCCGTACCAAATTGAAGGCCATAATGCTCATGATACCTCCCACTCTAGTGCGATCTCATCCTTGGCGCAAACCGGGACCCCGCAGGACTGCGTCTCTTCGTGCGCTTCCGCACCGCATACATATCAGAAACAATGGCCGGTCATATCGCCGACGCTATTCAGGAGATTCTGTCTTCTGTCCGTCACAACTGGCAAGGCAAGGTCAAAGACCTGAATCTCCTCTCCCAAGCCAGTCACGACCAAATTCTATCCTGGAACACCCAGTCGCTAGAGGTGAGCCAGCAATGCCTCCCGGACCTGATCGACCGTGCCAGTAGCAATTACCCCGACGCCATTGCCTGCTGCACTATCAACGAGCAGATTACCTACCGCGAGCTTCAGCACTTCTCCACAGCATTGGCAGCCCACCTCCTCTCCGCCGGCGTGTATCCCCACACCTACGTCGGGCTGATTCTCGACAAGACCATCTGGTCCGTGGTCATCATGCTAGCCGTACTGCGCACAGGGGCAGCCTGCATGCCTCTGGACAGTGCATTACCTCCTGCCCAAGCTTCATCCATGCTCCGTGAGGCCAATACATCCGTCATTCTCACCACCACCTCGTCCTCCAAACTCGAACCCCACTGGGTAGCCATAGCGCCCCAAATGCTGGAAATAACCGGACACCTAATCCAGCAGCTACCAAAGAAGACACTCCCAGCTCCATCCGGACATATATCCCCCACTCAACCAGCCTTCCTCATGTACACATCAGGCAGCACCGGAGCCCCCAAGGGCGTGGTACAACCACACCAAGACATCGTAACATGCGTACAACAGATGGCTCAAGCACTGCAACTACACTCCGGCACCCGATTCCTCCAGTTCGCCGCCTTCAGCTTCGACCTCAGCTGCGTAGAAACCCTATGCACCTTATCCCGTGGCGGATGTGTCTGCATCCCAGGGAACGACGACCGACTACACCGACTCGCCGAGACAGGCACAGCACTCCGCATCAACACCGCGTTTCTCACTGCCGCCGTGCTAGCGCAGGTCCACCCGGACGAGATGCCCACGCTAAAGACCCTCACAGTAGGCGGGGACGTCCTGACCGCAGAACAAGTAGCCCTCTGGGCACCCCGAGTCGACCACCTCAATGTCAGCTACGGCACCACCGAAGGCATCATGTTCGACACGCTGCACGCGGATCTCACTTCCCTATCCGACCCCCGGAACATCGGTCGTTCGTTCGGCCCACGCACCTGGATCGTCGATCCAGCAGATCACAACAAACTACTCCCCATCGGGGCCGTCGGCGAACTAGTCGTCCAAGGTGGCCGCCTATCTCAAGGCTACCTCCAGAAACCAGAGAAAACCGCCGCCGTCTTCATCGACGTCCCTGTCTGGGCACCAGCACCAGCACCACCAACATCGCGGTGCTACAAAACCGGAGATCTGGCGAGGTATCTGCCCGATGGCTCAATCTATCTCCTCGGCCGCAAAGACCGACAGGTCAAACTCCGCGGCCAGCGAGTGGAGCTAGACGATCTAGAGGCCCGTCTAAAACAGGCTGTAGATCTACCGCGAGGTATGGTGGTAGCTGATGTGATTGTCTTGCCGGATCAAACGAAGCAACTCGTGGGGTTTGTATACGATGACCGGCTCACTAAACAATCTGCTGCTACTGATGCTAGGGCGCTCTTTGGACTTCCCACAGCAGAACTCCAGGCCATCATGCGCACCATGGTCCAGAAACTCAAACAATCCCTCTCATGGCTCTTCATCCCAACATTCATGTTCCCACTCCTGTACGTGCCGAAAACGCGTACGGGCAAGATCGACCGCACGCGACTTCGACAGGCTGCGGCTGGGCTGGCGCAGCAGGATCGTTTGGTATATGCGGTGCCGTTGGATGAGGGGGGTGTTGGTGGGGGCGATGTACCTTTGAAGGGGGACTACAGTGAGCAGGTAGGTTTGGTGTGTAAGTGGTATGCGGAGAGTTTGGGCGTTGCGCTCGGTCTGGTTTTACCCAAGAGTAACTTCTTCCATTTGGGAGGGGACTCGATTAAAGCGATGCGGATCACGCGACTGGCGAAGGATGATGGTTATGATGTCACGTTTCGTGATATCTTTAATCATCCTCAGCCGGTGAGACTGGTTGCTAATGTGCTGGTGACTGGTTCGGGGACGGATGGTGAGATGGTGACGACGGCGACAGCAACAGCAGTCCCTTAAGGATGTAGTGGTTGGGGATTGAATAGTTTATACCATAGATTGTTTGAGTAGAATTAGACAAGTACTAATATACAATTTTGCTGCTACTAGTAATAGCCTGGTATCTAGTGGGGATTGACGCGATTCACACCTAGTAGTACTCTATACACGAGAGTACCGCACCATCTCTCTGGCCAACTCCAACACATTCCACCCCGACTTCTCCTCCTCTGCTCTCACCTCCACCTCCATCACCTCCTTACACATCCCCGCTGTATGAGTGACAGCTCTCTGGCGCTGCTGCTGCACCTTCCACCCGCGCACCACCCATAGACACAACGCCGCTGCTACAAACACCATCCCTGCGAAGATCTGCACCTGTCGATACGCCTCCATCCCCTGTTCCGGTCGTCGCAGTGCTTGCGCAATGGCCTCTCCTGCTGCCCCGGGTCCTACCAGCACCAACCACAGGATACTGAGAGCCCCAGGTAGATCCTGCAACCCGATCACCTCCACAAACACGGGGGCCACGGTAGCAAAGAATGTCCCCGAGACCATGCCTCCCATTACTGCGAACAGACAGCACACGGCCATACTCCGAGCGGGAATCCAGATAGCGAAGCAGAACACCGCACATACCAGGGACAGAGCTGTCGCCACGTTCAGCCGACCCAGTCTGTCACTGAATAAGCCGATAAGAGGCCGGCCGATCCCCTGTCCCAGGTTATGTAGCGCGCCGACAACGCTGCTCTGGCGCGCGGTCAACCCGATAGAAATGGCAAAGTTGGGTAGACTGAAGTTGATGGAGACGAAGCCAAAGGTGCTGAAGATGGCCCAGCCGATAAGAAGCAAGAACTCGGATTTCTTTAGCAGAGGAAAGTTGAATGCGACATGACGGCTGGCGGTGGCTTTGTTGCGGTCGCGGAGGAAGGCCGCGCACACGAGGTTCACGACCAAAGAGATGATGGCTAATGTTCGGAATGTCCAGGGGAGACCGAGATTCTCGATCATCGCTTCAATTCCAAGGGAGTAAATGAGACCACCGGTTCCGGCACCAGCGGCGGGAATGGCGTTTGCAACGCTGCTCTTCTTGTCGAACCACTGGGGTGGAACGCCAAGGTAGGTCATGTAGATGATGCCCATGCCGACGCCGAAGCAGACGCCCTCTGTAAGAAAGAGCTGCCATACGCGGGTGGTGAAGGAAGCGAGGATCAGTCCGGCTGTTTGGATGATGATTCCCGTGATAATTGTCGCGTGGGTGCCGTATCGGCGGATGAGGAACACGGTGACGGGTGCCATCAGGTAGGCGCAGCCGATGGCGAGACCGCCGATGAAGGCGTAGGCGAGTGAACTCGTGCCGGGGTAGATGTTGTTGTCCATGTAGTAGGACAAAAAGACGCCATAACTCTGGTGCAGTTAGAAGATCTGTTGCCGTCTGGCTAGTAGCTCTACTGCAGTGAACTCACCCCATTGATACCCCAGGTGTGAACTTGTAGCCAGAACACGCACGCAACGATCACCCATCCATATCCGCCATCTGGGGCGGCATCGATGTCAATGCTCAACTTGGGATTTGTGACCGAATCATTGCTCTCATGGTCACCATTGTCCGTAGAAATATAGTCCTCGGATGACTTGGTGTTTGTTGTTTCTTGGGTTGTCTGAGTTGACTCCATCGGACCTGGTGATAAGACAGGGGATAATCACCAAACACAAGAAAAACCAAGCACTTTCCAAGTCCCAACCGGAAAATTTATATAACACTTCCAACGTAATGGGGGAGCACGATACACGCACGGCATTCTAGCTATCAATTCTCCCAAGGCCAAAGAGAGCACTACCAGCGGGGCACTGGAATGCGGCCGATCCCCAACAGGGAAGAGTGCCACGCTGGGCAAAAGCTTTCCCCAACTCCGATCAAATCTCGACCCGGAGAAATACATGATCTATCCATCGCCAATCGCAAGGGAGGCAACAAAACGGGTTGCTTGCGCAATGTACCAAAGTGACCGGATTTTCCCAGGCCTATCTTGCCCTTGTTGGTGATGCGGTATGGGATGCGAAGAATGCTGCTGCAAATCCTCCATCTGGAGTAACGGCATCCCTTGCGTGACTTGCTCGTTCGGGGTGTTGATCGTCCGGTGGAAACCAGATGATTGAGGATGAAACGGTGATCAACTTATAACGAGGCAC
The DNA here is from genome assembly GCF_016861625.1 of Aspergillus luchuensis. Taxonomy (NCBI): domain Eukaryota; kingdom Fungi; phylum Ascomycota; class Eurotiomycetes; order Eurotiales; family Aspergillaceae; genus Aspergillus; species Aspergillus luchuensis. The sequence continues at coordinate 1,287,231 of NC_054849.1, forward strand.
CAACGTGTTCTGTGGATGATCGCTGGAAGACGATCTTGTTGGGGAGCTTAGCAGGAGTTTCTGCTTATATCAAGGCACATCATCTTTTGAGTGCTTATTATGCAGCGTTGCCCAGCCTTTGTTGACTATGAAGTCATCACTGCAGCCTGGCGAGAAAAATGCGACGATCTCCACTAGTTGTTGAACCGGAAAAGCATCGACAGAAAGACCAATTGGACAAGTGGTAGTCTTAAGTCTGGCGATAAGACGCCACCCCTAGATGCTGGCTGGAATGGTACCGTGATGTCGGTGGCGGGGACAGGTTATAGATAGCTCACGCTGTGTACCCTGAAGCTAGAAAAGGACTTGTAAGGTCAGTCTGAAGTTGGAAACTGGTTTATCTCGATCAAGTCGCATGAGCACTGGCTAAATAGGGGTTGAATAAGCTGCATAAGCTTTTGGCACGGATAGTTGGATCATGGGTTTTGGTCAGGGAGATGTTTGTTGAAGGAAGGGTCGATCTGCGATGACGAAGAGAGCTTCCCCGGCTGTGGACCATGTGCCTTGGATTCGCTGGATACAATTTCCCTGATAATTGCGTACATTCTAGCGGCGCCGCCATCTGCCACTATTACTAACCTTGAATTACATCTTCGTATGCTCTAAAATCAGTCTCGTATACACGCAAATTCATCTGATATAAATAAGAAAGATGGGTGTGACAACGGACATATTCGAAAATATGCCACTACCATTTGGATAGATATGGAAGAAAATGCTCATGCTTAGCTGTCTGTCCGTATAACTGTTTCCTCCAATTTCTACCACCATTCAGAGACTGGCAGCTCCCGTCAGCGTCTAGAAATAATAAATGAGGGATCATCCACCTCGATGTCTTTATTAGACAGCGACGGAGATTGACGGTTCACGTATCAATGACAGATAGTGTAGGAATCTAACATAACCTTCCTAGACAGGACGACTCGATGTATATAAAGCCTCTGTGCCACGATTCTAACTTGATTTGGACACATATTCTCCACAACACGACACTATCAATAGCATTAGCTCTAACCAGTCCAAAAAAAAAGACATCCTACACCAATGGATAATACGTGCGAGGGCTGTGTTGGTGGTCTAGAATTCTGGGGCTGTGGGTGTGAAACTCACCATATTTATAAAGAATATGAGAGTTGCACTGCTTCCCCAAAGCATAAATGCCATGAAGTAACTAAGGTATCCTGCAGTAATCCAGATGGGCCTGGTTGCAATGAACATGATGGCAAGGATGGCTTGACCACTTCATCGCATGAGATAGTTGAAGATCAAGAAATTGCCTGTCCACTCTGTATTCATCCTTCCGGTATGAGCAAAATGATATTGAGGCGTGTAGAAGATCCGAAGACTAATAATACCTAGATAATGGTGATGAGAAGATCTCGCCTGATAGAAGCAGAGGACTCAGGTTCTTTACAAATTGGTTTGCTCGGAGGAACAAGAAAGAACAATAATAGTCTGTGATTGTGGGTGTCAATGAGAGTCTGGGACCATCACGAGAAGCCATCTTTGTGGCAGGTGAATGTTGTAACATCACTAATGGTCCTGAGTCAAATAAACTGACATCTTACACTTATGACATCCGTTCAATACTGTCTAGTAACAGCCCATGAGTTTACTTACAAGAGACTGTTATGGATTTGTTGTTAGCTTGATCATTTGCCTATTGTATTTGCAATATAAAACGCTTTCTGTCTACGTTGTTATATTGTAGCTATTGTAGTAGAATCTATTATGTAGCTACTACTGACACTGAATAACGGTAATCTATACGAAGAATAACTGAGACAGAGTTTGGTGAATCAATGCAAATATAGATCAGCACGTGCACCCACCTGTATAGAAAAAGGAAGGCACGAGTGGCTATTGTTTGTGGAGTCACTCTACTCTTTGCTCTACCTCAGGGAACAACAGAATAATCTGAGTCTATTGCCTTTTGTCTATACCCGACAGCGATAACCCACCCCCCCCGAAAAAGCACTGCAACCCAGAACTATGAACCAGCCTGATTTAAGAGAGTATCGGGAGTACTGTCCTCCTGAAGTCAAGCGTGTGATTGCGTCAGGTGGAAGTGCATGGATAGGAGAAGTTGATGAGACTACAGTCCTGAAGTATCCTCTTGCGCTTGGCGATACGGATGTGAGTCGGCTCGACACAGAGAGACGCCTCCTTGAGATTGTCGGACATCATGAGCATATTATCAGAGTGAAAGGATTCACAGACAACGGCTTATATCTGGAGCGTGCGATCAACGGGAACCTAGATGACTACTATCTCAGACCAGCACATCCACATCCACCTCCATCCCTCGAGCAGAGGCTAAATTGGTGCCAAGAAATAGCCGAAGCAGTTGCATGGGTTCACAGTAGGGGAGTTATCCATTGTGATATACAGCCCAGAAATATCCTTCTGGATGAAGGGTTACGCACGAAGCTAGCTGACTTCCAAGGGAAGCATCTGTCAGAGAATGGCAGCGTGCTTCTTGATGGGTGGAGCGGAGAGCCTTGCAGGTTTTATTGCCCTCGTCGCGACCCCTTTGACGCGGATGTGCAAACAGATCTCTTTGCCCTGGGATGCACTATCTATTTTATTATGATGGGGCATGACATGTTTCCTGACATCGTTGATGGAGAAGATGCGTGGTTTGAAAGAGTCGAGCATAGGTTTGCATCGCAGCAATTCCCAGAGGATACGCATGCTTGCAGTGAAATCACTCGCAAATGCTGGCACAAGGAGTACGACTCTGCCGATGATTTGCTTCTGGATTTGGAGGTTATCCGAGAGGAATTATTCGGCGCTGACAGTTGTTGAGCACGCTAAAGTGTCTGCTGCACAAGATCAACTTTGAGACAGCACTCTATAGCTTTATACAGGAATGCTCATCTCTCATGTTGAAGCCAAGCCGGCGTTTGTGCCAAGTAGATGGCAACGGCACCTCCCAGGTCTGTCATCAATGCAGATTTATACTAGATAGATAATCTTGACTTGATACTTCGGTCACTTCATGAGCATTGTAGCATAAATCGACCATTATGTGTCACGTGACCATTGTACCCTGCGGTACCCGCAACGAGAAGTCCCAATGACCCTATTCGGAACCTTTCTATGGAAACATATGCGACAAATGGTCAGCTGCGATGCTCACAAACATAATGACTTCAATTTGTTGAGCAGAAACATTGTTTCTATATGCTGCTGCTCATCCAGCAGAACATGATGTGATCGGTCGCTTATCAATACTCCGTGAGCTAAGCCTGAATCCTGCAGCTGCTATACGCAAGTTGACTCATCGGAGGTCCGGTTATCTCCCCGGCGATAACAACGAGCTTCATCCATCCCCATCCGCCATTTCAATATCAACACACATTGCTCGCTACGCCGGGAAAGCGCGGGTTACACAACCCCTCCTTCCCTTCGCACAATGGATTCCAAACTAGATCTGGAGTCGTCGCGCGGCTACGCAACCTCAGCTGCGAAGCCAAAACCTCACTCTTCTCTGGCGCGCAACATGGGACGCGTGCTTCTGACCTTTGTTCTTGCGTGCTTTTTGGTCACTTTGACCAATGCGCGCCGATGCACTCACCCACAACCCGCACAGTCGCGAGTGGACAAAATTCTGTCGGAGACCCCGTTGATAGGTGAGTAGCTTGGTTTAAATACCTACAATTGCCTTATCTAACGACCACAGACGGCCATGATGATCTACCCATCTTCATCCGCGAAATTTTCGGAAATCATATCTACAGCGATGATTTCAAAATCCCTTTCACCGAGGGCAATTTGCTGGGGCATGTCGATCTGCCACGCCTCGCTGAGGGCAAAGTAGGCGGCACTTTCTGGAGTGTCTTTGTGGAGTGTCCGAAGAATTGGAGCGATTTCTCCGACGCAACCTATGCAACGAGTACGATAGTCACGATACCTCCGTGTGTTTCTTACTAATATTTTTTGTTCAGGTGTCCGCCAGACTATCGAACAGGTAGATGTCATGTTGCGCCTGCAACAAGCCTACCCCGATGTCTTTTCTGAGCCACCCAATGGGACGACTGCCCTTCAAGCCTTCAAGGAAGGAAAGATCATTTCCCCGCTTGGGATGGAAGGCCTTCATTCGATCGGAAATTCCCTAGCTCACTTGCGAAACTTCTATGATCGCGGCGTGGCATATGCAACTCTCACTCATAACTGCCACAATCGCTATGCTGATGCAGCGCTTGTCGAAATACCCGGCGGCATCAAGAAGGCAGACCCGGTCTGGCATGGAGTGAGCGAGGCCGGTAAGGATCTTGTCTTCGAGATGAACAGGCTTGGCATGATAGTCGACTTGTCTCACGTTAGTGTGGATACTATGCGGGACGTCTTAGGCGCTGGAAAAGATGATTGGGCTGGTAGCCGCGCTCCTGTGATGTTCAGTCACAGCTCCGCGTACGCGGTCTGCCCCCATCCCCGCAACGTCCCGGACGATGTTCTGGAGCTGGTCAAAAAGCGTAACTCGATTGTGATGGTCAACTTCTCCCCAGACTTTATTTCGTGTACTGCTTCCGACGATCCGAACGACCTGCCTGAGCTTGATCCAGAGAATGCAACTCTGGAGCACGTAGTGGACCACATAATGTACATTGGAAACCTGATTGGATTCGATCATGTTGGAATGGGAAGCGATTTTGACGGTATCCCTACTGTTCCGCGTGGACTCGAGGACGTGTCCAAATATCCGGACCTGATCGCTGAGCTGCTGAAACGCGGAGTTAGTGACGAGGATGCAAGCAAAATTGCTGGTGGGAACTTGCTGCGGGTGTGGAGAGATGTTGATCAGGTTGCCCTCCAGATGCAGGCTGAGGGTGCGCTTCCGGTTGAGGATGAGTTGTCCTGACATGGGTGTGCGCATAATGCGGGCCTCTCGGACTAGTCTTTTACGTAGAGAAAACCGGGAAATAGCCATGGCAGATAACAATAAAGAACAATTTAAATTAGTAGCCTTGACACCACATTAGAGCCCCCTGAAGAACTGACTTCATATAAGCGAACAGAGTACTAGAGCTGCTCTAATAATTGATCAACCACGGACATCTCTTCGTATGCCACTGGCGGCACAAAGCGCACTTGAAAGCGCCAGGAGCGGCTACCGCTGTATTCAGTATATACTATAACATCTTCAATCAGAGATCCTACCGTGCAAGTAATCAAACTCATCTGGTCTGACGGCCACAGGGGGATTAGAAATATGTTGGAAGGTGCCTGAGCCCGAGCCAGATGTCGAGGAAGACTGCTAGCTCAGTGTTAACATTTACTAGTAGAAGAGTACGACTTATACGTCTCACGTACAGGCTCTTCCTTGTGGACGTCATGCACTGATTTCTCTTTGTTCGTCTTTGAACTGTCGTTCTTGGCTTGAGGATTAACCTCTGGTAGTTCGGAGCTGGATTGTATGCTAGTCAATAATAAAGCGATTAAGTATAATCAAGACAACTAAGTGACTGCTCACTTACGGTTCCACTCCTGGTGCCATTTTTGAAATCTGCATTAGTGAAGAGCTAACTCCTGAGGGACATCAGAGGGGCTTATGGAGTATAACCTGCTACTACTTGTCAGTATTGAATCATACTCTTGGCGCTTGCCCATTCACGTCACCAGCCGGAAGCTATATCGTCCCAAAGAAAGTAAGAAGCATCAGATGAAGGGCCTGCCAGCAGTCACTTTTTATCTTTGAGATGTCTTTTCACTCTTTACTGATAGGTGGGTACTTCTTGATTTATCCTGAGCAAGCCCGAAGTGACCATATCTGTAAATTGCAGAGGCTTCACCTTGCACAGAATAGTGAATATACTACCTCGAGCATCATATGGGTATCGTCAAATGCTACCACTGCTAAATGTAGGCAAAATGTGCGTGGTTTGGAAAAATCATACATACACCTATCAACTGGAACTCCTAAAGTGCATATGCGTTGGTCAATATTGTCGGCATCTACCGAAAGATAATGGCAGAAAGAGCAGTATATTAACCGGTATTACCCGGCTAGAGCTGAAGAGATTTCCAAACATGCACTAAGCAACAGCCCTTAAATTACCCTTTGCTACCTAGGTAACTTGTGTCCTTTATATAAAGCATTACTACAGCCTGTGAATATCAGCATAGACATGGACCTGTCTACTGAATCAGAATATAGGGAGGACCTACCCCCTGGGGGTAATTAATCAAAAGCCCGTAACTTGACGTTTATGGCTGCATCTCATGACATCCAGTTGTTCGAGTTCAAGAAACCAGATTATTCTTATACATTTCTAGATACGACGAAAGAGTGAGTTTAAACTACTTACCATCGTACGCTTTTCATCGTCTCTACTTTATATATATGCTACAGGTTGCAGTAATCAGTCTTTCGCGTCATTGAAGAAAGTACTGTTAAACTATCAACATGGACTAGTGGAAGAGCTACAGTCATCTAGACAGAGAGAGTTAAAGAAGGGTTCCTAGGTCTACCTCCATGCTAATATAGGGCCCTATACATAGCACCCCCGAGCAGTATTTCGATCACTCGGTATTATGCCCCGATATCAGCTGTCTGTGTGTGAAGGGATGCTAATATAGACTTTAGAAGATATTCTTCGAGCACGAAGCCACTGTACATTGGATCGCCTTCTATGAGTATACTAGTAAACTTTTAATAAAACATACTAGGAACTTCCACCGCCGCCCCCGTTGCCCCCGAGAACTGTATGTTGACGCAATTGGGGAATGGATACAAGGAAGACAAGTACTGATTCAATGAACAGCCCTCACCTATTACACTACCATCACGCTCTCCAACGCCTCCACCTGTATGTTTGAATCACTGTTTATAGGGTGCTAAAGTCGAAGGTGTTGATAAAACTGTCAGCCGCCTCCACCTCCGTCACCGGCTACTTTTTCATCAGGTGCTCAATTGTCTTATTCATTTGTATGTTGAAAGCACTTTTATGGGGTGCTAAGAGAGGAAGTATTAATGCCACTATTAGCCTCCTCCACCACCTCCAACGCCTCCTCCGCCTTCGCCTCCGCCAACCACCCGCCGTCGCCATAGTACGCCATTCTAGAAAGAGACTTTCAATTGAGCCGATTAAAAAAGTAACAGCAAAGAGTTCTCAGCTAAAAATCGAAACGTCAGCGCATGAGCTACAGTGAAAACGGGATCGCATTTGGCGAAACACATCCATAGGGCCATCAACGCAGATAAGAATATCGATTCACGCATGCTAGGAAGCCCGTCGGGAACGAGGAGTCTATAGGAATTCGATGTTAAAGACATGCAGTCAAGCTTTGCCAGTATGGCTCATTGACGGTAGCACTTCCGGGCCGTCTGATGGGGTTTCATGGTTACTTCTCAGACCCATGAATGCCGAGTTCTGTCAAAACACTGACATTACTTATGGGGATACATACAGGTATCAACTCAGAGGCCATATATCTTAGATTGTTTGACACTAATAAAAGTTTATATTGTAATAGATCTCTTCCAATATCAAAATTTCTTCAACTCTGATTAGGTTAATCTTTTCGGCTTCGGTCTGACCATCTGATACTGTTGCAGTTGATTTTGACCCTGTCACATGTGGGTGCCCGACCACGTCATCATGTGGCTGTGAGCCTAGGATTTTGTCAGCCCGACTAGATAACTAGGCTGGATAAATAGTTAACGAAGAATCATCTCACAAGTGCTGGGTCAAATTATTACAAGTATTACACGTTCAACAAGCTTAGTACGAACTACAAAGCGATTTTTTACATCTGTCAAATGGCGCAAGCTTTCACCTATTCTCCTTTGGATCCGTCCTCTAAATGTATTAGGCTTCTTGAATTACTGCCATCTGGACCTTCTGAAACAGTTCGCTGCAAACTACATGTTGTCGACCGAACCTGCTGTCCATCTTACGTTGCTTTATCATATACCTGGGGTTCTCCGCAGAACAGGCAACCAATCGATTTGGATGATATGGAGTTTCATGTGCAAGAAAATCTTTGGAACTTCCTGAGTACCATGAACTTATGCCGGAGATGGCAGCTCTTCTGGATCGACGCAATATGTATTGATCAGTCCAGTATTTCGGAGCGAAATCACCAAGTCAACATGATGAGGGATATATATGCCGGAGCAGAACTTACGGTGGTATGGCTAGGCCAAGCCACTGATTCCAGTGACCTCGCTATTAGATATATCGCAAATCCAGGTTTACCAGCTCAAGAAACCAGATCAGCCTTGGAGGAAGCATTACAAAGTCTACTAGAGAAACCATATTGGAGTCGAATATGGATTGTCCAAGAGCTCATGCTCGCAAAAGACGTCATGTTTTACTGCGGCACAAAAAGCTTTGGTTGGCATCAGTTGGCATCTCTTCGCCAGAAGATAAAAACCCATGTCGTGCACCATGATTCATTGGGTATCTCAAAATGTACAGGTTCGGTGATGATCGCGCAGAAAATGCTCTGGGATAACCTTCCTCCAAATGACCAGCACTTACCCCTCTCGGACTTACTGATGACTTATGGAAGGCACAAAAGTTCAGATATAAGGGATAAAGTGTATGCACTGCTTGGTCTTGCTTCGGAAAACTCAGTCCAGGCGAACTACAATCTATCAGTGGAAGATATATATATCGAGGTATTGGAGGCAATATGCAAAGAGAGAAATCCCAGATATCAGCTCTCCACCATCGAAAATACGTTACAGGAAATGTTGGGTTTGCCGATGGGCCTCAGAAGACCACAGATTTCGAGAGGCGATCCTATACCTGCAGATGCCTTTGCGATAAGGGTACTGGAGTTACGGCGGCAAATGCTTGGCAATACACACCCCCATGTTCTTGAAGGAATGGCCAGTCTCGTACAGTTATACAGTGAGCAGGGCCGACCAAAGTAAGTTGACCCAATCGCAATTGAGGTACCGCAGATACAAGGATAAAGATTTGCTCAGTTGATATTTTAGGCTATTTCAACCTCGGCATACTGCACTAAATAAGGCTGAGCACTTAGGAGATGAAGTATTACAGCTGCAACAAGAAGTACTTGGTAAAAAACATCCTAGGACTCTTCAGAGCATGACAAATCTCATGTCAATTTATCTTCAGCAAGTCAGGCTTGATGAGGCTAAAAAATTAGGAGATGAAGTATTACAGCTGCAAAAAGAAGTACTTGGTGAAAAACATTCCAGTACTCTTCAAAGTATGGTAAATCTTGTGCTTATTTACCATGACCAAGGCAGGCTTAGGGAATGTGAAGAGATGTTGGATCAAATTTTTCAAAACAGGGCAAATCTTGTGGCAGTATACCGCGAGCAAGACAAGCTTAAAGAAGCCGAGAACATATGGGGCGAAGTGTTTGAACAAGTGTTTGAACGCATAAAGGGCATGGTGTGGATATACCGCAGGCAAGGCAAGCGTAAGGAGGCTGAGGAATTGAGAGACAAGATGTTACAGCTGAAAAAAGAAATATATGGTGAGAATCATCCTGCTTTTCTTGATAGCAGAAATTTCTTTGCAAGGATATTGGCCCGACAGGGAAGCTAAGGGGATGTTTTAGAACATGGCAAGACTTACATGAATATATATTGAGCAAGACAAGCTTAAAGAGGCTAAGAACATAGAGAGTGAAGTATTTATAACTACAAAGAGGTCTACTTAATAAGAAATCTTCTGGTACTCTACAAAGCCTGGTATACCTTGTGTGAATATTGTCAGTAAGGCAGGCTTGCGATGGGCAGAAATATGGGGAGGGCGGCCGAAGCTTTCCCGGTTGAGGAGAATAGCTTAGTGATGTTTTGAATCGACACTGGATTCTGTTGACATTGAATCTTCATATACCGACCTTATCCAGTATCAATAAAAATGGTTGCAAATCAATCTGGTGATGATTTGTATGTCACGTAGCTAGACAGCCTCTTTTCCCACAATACGATCTTTGTTTGATAGTGTTTCTCCTATAGCCAAATTCGGTTAGAACTACTACCATATCCAGCGGTCCAACCATCTACCGTGGACTAGCTATTCTATGATTTAGCAGTTATCAGTGCATCACATTGATATTGAACTTGTATGTAGAATCTCATGTCATCAGAAATAACTAATAACGTTAGGATCAATCTTATTGAACTACGAATGAGAAGCATTGACACTATCCGGAACAACTTGTGCCCATACATATATAGTATATTATTAATACCCGGGAGCTCAGCCAAAAGGGCAACCATCCGACTAATCTAATACAGGGATATCGGAAATTGGTGTCACCACATCTTACTCTTCCTTTCTTATTGGAACTCTTATTAGTGACCAAGCCAAACCTGTAATAACATCGTATTAGAAATAATATAATATATTATTTCAACTATTCTAGATACAAGATCTCTTGGCTCAGATTCTTGAACACACCCCCGTCTGCCAAAGTACCTTCCTTAACAGGCAGTTCAGTGCGGGAGCCAATCAGGGGCCTCGCCGCTGGAGCCAAAAATTTCCTCGAAAATCCCGAGGAAGTTCATCCATCCTACCCCAGAACTACTTACTATCAAGCATTGACCTCTATCTCTAGAGAAGGGTCTGGACGGTGTTAGTCTCATCGAATTCGGTCCTTGCGACTCGCCTTCGCCCAAGTACCGATTCAGTCGGTTACTGCGATGTGTCCCCAGGACTCCGTCAACCCCTCCCACTACTAGTTCACCCAGTGCTCCCCGCCCATACTCTATCTGGCCCGCCTCTTTGAGCCTTCACGCGGCCACAAGGGGTCTCAGATCCCACCACTGTCACACGGAACTCGTTCGTTCGTCTTGATACACTAAACATGGAGGCATCTGCAAACGAAGGTAGTTTTGCCCGTCCTCTGCAACCTCACAAGCACTAACAGTTCATCTTCATAGGTCTTTTGGCCTTCTGGCATTCCTACCGCTTGCCTCTTCTCCTCGCTCTCGCTACCCTTGTCGTTCTCGTTCGCGCTTATCGTAAGCTGCAGCCGAAGTCCAAGATTGCTACTGCTTCCTCGATCCCGTCGTCACCTCGCAGCCATTCCCCGGAAAAACGTGAAAAGACCATCAGCCAGTCTACGGAGAAGGATGTGAAAGCCGACTCAAAGCCCTCGGTCGTGGAGAAGGACGCGTCACAAAAGCAGGCCGGTCCGAAGCGAGTCACAGGAAAGAAGCCGCTAAAGGTTGCTGGCCGGCGTAGAGGTTCTGACCAGGAACCCCCTGTCTCCTTCATTCAACCCATCATCTTCTTCGCTTCGTTGACCGCAAACACCGAGAGATATGCCCAAGTCTTGCTGGAAGATTTGCGAGCTGCTGCGCGCGATCGGGCCGATCCTGAAAATCGGGAACGAGGCCTCCTTCCCCCCCAGATTCACGACCTGTCCTATGTCGATTTCGACGACTACTTCATCAGCGCGCCGAAGCCTCCTTCGACTTCGCCAGGAACACGCTATGTCTATTGCATGCTGATCCCGACTTACAACATCGACACCATCTTGAACACCTTCCTCGGTCACCTCGACGAAACTCATCATGACTTCCGCATTGATACTGCACCTCTGTCTGGTCTCGCTGGCTATTCTGTCTTCGGATTTGGCGACAGAGAAGGATGGCCTACCGAAGAGGAAGGCTTCTGCTCACAGGCCAAGGAACTGGATCGCTGGATGGCGAAACTCACAGGTAGGAAGAGAGCCTACCCTCTTGGTTTTGGAGATGTCAAGAGCGATGCGGACTCGGCCTTGAAGGAGTGGTCCCGTGGCCTACAGGATATTCTCGGTGATATTGTCGAAAATGGCGGCCTAGGTGAAGGTGTCCCTGGTAGTGGTGATCCGCTCGAAAGTGATGAGGAGGATTTGGACGACGAAGGTTCGGACTCTGACAAGGCAAACGGTCGGAAGAGAAACAAGAATCAATCGGTGGTCGACCTGGAAGATATTAAGTTCAACTCGGACGCTGCATCCGGATCTCCTATCCCAGTGGATTTCACTACGGGTGGAAAGACTCCTGCGCCCGCCACTGAGAAAGAGATGGTGCCCAAGACCTCGCCCACCTATGCCTCTCTGACGAAGCAAGGATATACCATTGTTGGTTCGCACTCTGGCGTCAAGATCTGTCGTTGGACCAAGTCCGCCCTGCGTGGTCGTGGCTCCTGTTATAAGTTCTCATTCTACGGTATTCGCTCTCACCTGTGCATGGAGGCAACTCCTTCGCTTTCTTGCAGCAACAAATGTATCTTCTGCTGGCGTCATGGTACCAATCCTGTCGGCACCACTTGGCGTTGGAAGGTGGATGATCCGGAACTCATTTTCAATGGAGTCAAGGAAGGTCATTACAAGAAGATTAAGATGATGCGTGGTGTTCCGGGTGTGCGTGCGGAGCGATTCGCCGAGGCTATGCGGATCCGTCACTGTGCTCTCAGCTTGGTCGGCGAGCCGATCTTCTATCCCCATATTAATCGTTTCCTGGACATGCTGCACAGCGAACACATCTCCAGTTTCCTTGTCTGCAACGCCCAACACCCCGACCAGCTTGAAACGTTGCATCGGGTGACGCAACTCTATGTCTCCATCGATGCTAGTAACCGCGAGAGCCTACGTAAGATCGATCGGCCTCTGCACCGCGACTTCTGGGAACGTTTCCAGCGCTGCTTGGACATCCTCCGGGAAAAGCGTCATTACCAGCGGACGGTGTTCCGTCTTACGCTGGTCAAGGGATTCAACATCGACGATGAAGTGATCGGATATGCCAACCTGGTTGAGAAGGCTCTGCCTTGCTTTATTGAAATCAAAGGCGTGACTTACTGTGGTACCAGCACCAGCGCCGGAGCTGGACTGACGATGCAGAACGTTCCTTTTTACGAAGAGATTCAGCAATTCGTCACTTCTCTCAACGCAGAGCTAGAGCGCCGTGGTCTGAAGTATGGTATTGCCGCCGAGCATGCTCACAGTTGTTGCGCGCTCATCGCGTCCGAGCGGTTCCACGTTAATGGCAAGTGGCATTCCCGGATCGATTACGATAGGTTCTTCCAGCTCTTGGAGAAGGAGAAGGCCGACGGTACCTCGTTCACGCCGGAGGACTATATGAGAGAAACCGAGGACTGGGCGCTGTGGGGTAACGGAGGCTTCGATCCGAATGATGAGCGTGTCTACAGGAAGGGCAAGAAGAAGGCCATTCAGGCTGCTGTTGAAACCCAGGGATGATCGGCCTCTTCACATGGTATATATGCCTATACATGGGTTGGGTTCCATAGCAGTTCGTCGGTTTGCCCGCGAGTCTCATTCTATGACGCGACCAAAAGCCCACACTCTTGCCGAGATCCCTTCTCATCAGAGCTCGACCTACCAGCAGCGTGCCGAACAACGCTGCTTCACCAAGATGCGAAGTATCGCCCCACTGCTTACGGACTTCGTTCGGCGAAAGACGAGCCCAAGTTCTCCGTCCATGGACTCTGCCCCAAACCTCGTTTCACAGTGCCCGAGCATTCCGTGCCGCCGTTGTGAGGCCCACAGAAACGCTATATACGAAACGATAAGGCTAGTAGATTTCATTTATGACTTCCTGTATCTAGTTAAAATTACGAAATGACACATGTCAAATGACGTTTTGTAGCTCATGATCATACGAGTTTTGCCCAAGTGGGTTTGTTCTGACAGCTGTTGAGTATGGTTTTGTATGGCCGTTTCATATTCCTTTGTTCCAGATGTCATTGCAAATGACCTTCAGATCATTCTCCTAACCTCTAAAAACTGCTATACTACAGGATGTCATGGCTTGGCACTTCTCTTCCTCAGGCTGTCTTTGGCCGTGCATTCTGGCTGGAGCCTAGAAGAAGATCCATCGGCTGGGCTTTCTGTCGATCTGCTCCTAAAGGCTCTCACCCAGGAACAGTTCGGGCTAAACAAAATTTCGTACTCGACTGACGCGCCGGTGGATTGGTCGCCTGCGTCGGCTAGTCATGCCTGTGGGGAACGATCCGAAGAAGGTGGATCAGCAATCAGTGGGGACCACTTTCTGAACTGCCGTGCAGGTACGACTGCTCCAAACATATCGTCAATTTCGCTGGGCGCCTGATCTTTCATCTCTGGCAAGTAAAGCCATGTTCCCACGAGGGCAATGGCCGAGAAGCCCGCACATACAAAACCGGTCTTACCGCGCAGGGCACCCTGATCAGGGTTGAAGATGTACGGCAAGATGAGGTTGAAAACGACGCTGGAGAGTCCGGCAACGAACCAGCCCAAACCTTGGGACTTGGCCCGAAGCCGCAGAGACGATGCTTCTCCACCGACAGCGTAGGATGCTGGCCATGCACCAATACCGCAGGCCGTGATTACCGTGACTAGTATGATTCCCGTGTATCTGAACGACAATTGGCTTTGGTTATTGCTTATCATTTGCAGACAACCTACCAAACGCTAATGGTTCCCGGGATGCAGCCGGCAATCCCTATACCTATCCAAGTGAGGATCGAGACGCTTAAGCTGACAATGATCAGAGGCACACGGCCAAATCTGGACAAGGTCTGCATGCACCAATACTGCAGGCCGTGATTACCGTGACTAGTATGATTCCCGTGTATCTGAACAACAATTGGCTTTAGTTATTGCTTATCATTTCCAGACAACCTACCAAACGCTAATGGTTCCCGGGATGCAGCCGGCAATCCCAATACCCATCCAAGTGAGGGTCGAGACGCTTAAGCTGACAATGATCAGAGGCACACGGCCAAATATGGACAAGGTCTGCATGCTGATGAGGTTAGCTGCATCCAGCACGATCTTGTAAATTGTCCTGCGGCTATAGCGCCAAAGAGACCGCCAAGGGGGCTAGCTACGTCCCATAGGCTCAGCCGTAAGGACGGGATGATGAGTGCTCCGTTCAATCGACGGCCGAAATCGCGTCTCACGAGGTCAGAGATGCTACGAAGACACAACTCGAAATAGTGCTTACTGGAACTCCGGCATGGCGGAAACATTTCCCACGATGAGTAAATCATACCCATAGCGCAGGATACCAGACGCCAGTGCTACGCAATAACCCAAGATCTTCGGGTAATGTTCGATAGCCGCCAAGAGCGATGAGGAAGGTGTTCCTTGCGACGAGAAAGGAACATGTTGCCTAGGAGGAACCTTACTATTCCTTGATAGGAGCATATGCCTGTGCGTAGAGCAGCGATCAACAATCGTACGATTGATGGCATGATATCCCCTTTTAAGTATCAATGCCGCGGCATGAATATACTCCGGAAACTCAGGGCCGACCGGGGGTAGTTGCCTGTACCTACGTGAAGTTTGCACGAAGTTGGATGATGAGTTCGGATGAGGTCCTAATTGCATAAACCCATGCCTCCATTGGATGCGATCATAGCAATTGGTGGGCTGAGTAACCCGGGTATGCAGCCATCGGTATGATGAGTGCATGCAGAACTGTGTCGTGACATTGATCTTATTCTGACAACAGTCACCTGCTGTAGGGGACTTGATCTGTCCGACAGAATGCGTGTCACATCATGGACCTGCAAGTTCTGGACATCGGATGAACGGAACAACGAGGTGTACCAGCAGAGCCAGGCCGCGACTTCGTAACATCACTGTCTCTGGCATAGATTTGCACCTGGTCGGTGTAGGTCACCCCGGCCAGCCTGGGCCATAAGCAGACCGACATTCCGTAGACTAACTGATGCTAACCAGGTTTAGATATACTTGAGCTTGAGCACGTTGAATTTCCTATTAGGGGGATATCCGGACGGCATCATATCAATACTCTGTTGGGCATCAAGCAGTGGAGAGTTCGAAAAGGGTCCTGTGAGCCGCCATTCGGAGACAGCTATGAGCTTCGCTCAAAGATAGCTGACTGACAGAGGACTTGGATCGCGAACATGCAGACTTAGACGGCAGTCAGTCGCTAGCTTCTCGACGTGAGCCGTCCTCAGGGGACGCTCATGCTGCAGAAAATTCTCCTAACCGTGCTATAACAGCGGCAATGGGTTCATCCTAGCCGTCTTCTCCTTGCAGGGATACGAAAATTTAGGCTGGTTAGTCACTGGGGATCCCTTGAAGAAGACCAGTCAGAAGACTAGTCTCCAAAGCAGAAAAAGCAAGACAGGCACTAAGTAGCCGATCAGGAATGTTCTAGGAATGCCACCCATCCCGCCAGTCCCTGTCCGTTGCACGTGCCGAGATAAAGACGAAGATCAAAAAAGCAATTATTACAGGCGGACTTCAGGGGGGAAGGAGTTCCTGCTGCACCAGTGCTTACTGTTTGTTTGTTTTGTGTGTGTGGCGAGCTGCGAGGGACTTTTGCCTTTCTGGAAACGGTTTCCGATCGACGGAGATTGCGGAACAACCCTGGTCTAATACGTTACCGGGCTTCCGCGGACTTGCGAGGGCTACGATCCCGTGAGAAGCATTTGGATTTAATTTGGATTTTGCTTGTTGCTGGTCGGCTGTTTTGTGTGCGGTGGAACTCGGATAGTGGCAGCATCTGATCTATCGCAGTCAATCGTCTTGGTCGTTTCTTTTTTGGAAAATCCGCCACGTGCTGCGGACGCGCTCGGACAAATGGCTTCCATGTGGCAAGATGGTCTTCTCCTACGCAGGCCTGTGTGTCAGTGAGATGAGGATTACGTTGGGACACATCATGGCCTGTCGATGGTGAAACGGCCAAACTGGATTTCTAGGTGACAGGCCCTTTCTCCGTCGGGGACCAACGTCAGCCAGCAGTCAAAGAAGGTCCACGCAATGTGGTCCCCATATATGTGCCGGTATTATTTTCCTGTTATCTTTTCTGGGTCGGGTTCACATGCCAGACTCAGAGGGAACAATGGCCTTGACTGGGGATCAGCTCGGGGACTTCTTTCTAAAATTAACGCCAATTTAAATTACACTTCGGCATGCGGGCCTGCTGTCTGCAGTGTGCTGCTAGTCGACTGCTCTTGCGTTCTATCAATCGCTCCATCGACCTTGTTAGATCCGCTTAGTGCTCCTGTGCCAGGCATTTTAGCGTCCGCGACTTTCCTCCAAATGGGAAAAGAAAGTCAAGAGGCTACCGTCCGCCTGGGACCTGCACAAAAAGGAGGGAGGAGGGGGGAGGGGCTGATGCAGGAGCAGTAAGATTGCTCACTGAGATGATCCTGCATCCTGCAGTCGGAGTCAAGCCCGTATTCCGTCGGGCTAACTAAAGGCAGACATCAATCTACTCGGGATGAAATGAATGGTTTCTGGCATGAGTGGTTGATGTAGCTCAGTGTCAAAATCAAAACATACTGAAGGGATCCACACAGAGCATTCAACACCGTTCGAGAAGCCGGCTATTGATGCATGCCGCATTGGATCTGAGCGACAGTCAATAGTGGCAATTCCTTTTGATGGCTGGAGATTTCATAACACATTATTTGCATTCATTCAATTTGTTGTTTGCCATCCGTGCCTCGAGGCGGGCTATCCCCACCCTCCGGATGGGCTTCCGTGCCGGCGAAGGAGACCCGGTGAAGCCCTCTTTTTTCCCAAATAGCAGAGGATCTGCTTGAGTCGTGAGGCTGTCAATCTCTGACGGGGCGGGGATTTCGCTACACAAGATGTCTGAATTATTTGGACAGTAACTCCTGGAAGGTTGGAGGGGTTTTTTTCTCCTTCTCCTACTGTTTTTTGTACTTCTATTTTTGCTGGGAACGCGTCGGTTAAGCAACGCGGTTCCTGTTCTTCCCAGCCCCTGGATTCAATCCACCGCAACCACAAGCAACTCCCAAGTGCCAAACCAACAACCTAAACTCCCTACCATCCATGGTTCTACCCCTCGCATTCGGGGACTCCCTGCCCATGACAGTTAGAAAGGGACGGCCCCTGTCCCGATAGAGTATAAAATTTCTGCACCGTCCCTGACTCGTCCGTCGGGGATGCTTCCTTTCCTGGTGGCAAATCCGACCGAAGTGGATCTACAGCACCACGCACCCAATTGACGTCCACTGGTGCATTGAAGCTACCGACAGGCTGGAGCAGCATCTCCTCCACCTCCAAATTCAGACTAATCGCAAACACGCTTAAGAAATCAGAAGCCATTCGCAGACGGGCCCTGACTCGAAGGGAGTCCGCTCACGTCTCCCATCCACAAACAAGACCCAACAACGGCCTGCCAGCCCTGAATCCACCGCAATTATACTGGACCGTGGACACGGTCCAACATCTGCAAAAGTAGAAACAAATTGACACTTCCTGCAGTCCAACTAAGCGAGCCTGCTCAGCTCGCCTGGCTCAAGTTAGTCCTACGTAGATCGCCTTCTCTTTTAGGAGTGCGCACAAGCCCATCACCATCTCCTGGCAGAGGGCGGATGAACATCTGCGACCCGACTAGTCCTGCACCGTTTGGGATCCGACGCGATTAGCTTCGTGTCTACTGCTAGTCCCGGTACTGGTTCTGGACCTCCCCGGCATTTCGGGCCTTCTCATATATTGGGTCATCCCCACCCCGCGGGAGCTGAGCTGAGCTTTCTCGAACATGCCTCGACTGCGTCTGTAGCATGGCTAAGGATGACCGCAGCCTCGAGGTCAAGGCGGTTGCGGCCGCCTTTATGTCAGTTGCGTGTGTGACTGTCATACTACGATGTTATGTGCGCGGATGGATCGTGCGAGCCTTCGGCTGGGATGACTGGGCCATGGTGGTGGCCATGGTACGTCTGATCCTGTATTGACTTCAACGCATGGTGTTCTAATCAGCAGCATGTCTAGGGCTTCTACGCCATGTTTTCGGGATGTATGATTGGAGGCAGTCTATACGGTACTGGACGACGTTTCAAAGACTTGGATGCGCATCAGCGTGTAACCGCCATGGAGGTCGGTACTCCTATTCCTTTCACCCTCACACATTCCCCCTAACATGGGCCGAATATAGTACTGGTGGTTTTGTGAGATCGCCTATTGTTTTGCGGCCGTCGCCTGTAAAATATCCGTCTGTATTTTCTTGATGCGCATCACTGTTCGACGCCTCCATATCTGGATCCTCTGGACCGTCATTGCCGGCATGGTCTTCATGTTCATCATGTTGCTGCAGTGCAAGCCACTCGCCTACTTCTGGACTCGCAAGGCCTTCAACCCGGATATTCACGGCCATTGCATGGACATTCAAATCGTCATCGCCATGACCTACGTATACAGTGGGTTCGCAGCACTGTGCGATTTTACCGTCGGCATTTTGCCTATCTTCCTTGTGCGCAAGTTGCATATGAAGCATAAAACGAAAATGGCTGTGGTGGGCATTCTGAGTATGGCATGCATGTATGTTACCTCGCTGCTTCGAAGCATAACCGACGGAACTAACCAACCTCTACAGCGCCTCCTCTGCTACCATCATCCGTATCCCATGGGTACATACCTTCGCGGACTGGGACTTCCTCTGTACGCCTCTCACTCTATCCGAACCCACACAAACCCCTTACTAACCTCAGCCAGACGCAACCGTCGAAATCGCCCTCTGGTCCAACATCGAATGCGGCCTAGGTATCACCGCCGGCAGTCTCGCCACCCTCCGCCCCCTTCTCCGCAAATGGCTCGGCTCCAGCGCCGACCACAACTACGACGCATCCCCATTCCCCGGTCCCTCCGGCTCGCGCCCGCTCGGCAAAAGCGGCGGCATGGGACGCAGCCACGACCGGCCCTACCCACTAGGCTCGCTCGACGAAGCCGCCGTGCAGAACCGTCTCCGGCCAGACAAACTGGCCGTGACCGTAACGACGATCCAAAGCCAGGTGGACCCCGATACGCGACTCTGGCGCGGCGGGTCATCGAACAGCAGTGAGGAACGGCTGACGGGATCCTCGGGCAACGCGGAGCGGACGCATGGAACAATCCCCGAGGGGTCTGATTTGGAATTAGGCATGGGATTAGGTATCCATCGGACGTTTGAAGTGACGCAGACTTCCTCGGGAGGCACGTCACATAGTACTGTGGGGGTGAGGGAGCATGTCTGATCCTGTTACTGATACTGATACCTTTGGCTTTTTTTCCGATTGATTCCCCTGGGTGTATGCGTTATTCGGGTTGCATTGGGCTGGAGTGGGTGGATCTTTCCTTTGTTTTTTTCTTTTTCTTTTTCCTTATATTTTGGGAATAATGAACATCGCATATATTGCATCTATAGCATGTTGCATAGAGCGAGCGCATGAATATAATGATTTACTTCATTACTGGGTTGAGTTGGTTTCATGGTGAAACCGTATACGATCATACGAAGTACTTGGCAGTGATCTGGACTCGTCAGATCTAGAAAAGCTTGGTAAACTTGCATCGGGATCTGACATTTCGGACGAACCCCGGACTTCTCGATTGATAGATCACATTCGGTGGTTGATGATCGATCGACCGATCGATCAATCAATCAATTGCCGACAGTTTGCATATGCAGGGAAGTATCGAGTTCGGGATGCATCCCGGTTGGGCGGAGAATACAGCCGGTACGAGTGTATATTTTATCTACCTAGTATCTATACTTTGCGAGGTCGTTACTGTTACTTGGAGTAACGGTACTTTGGAGGTAAACTGCTAGTAAATAGTCAACTATGTCTGGAAAATTCAAGTGCTACTATTGTATATATAGTACTGTGATATAATGTCAACGCACTAACCACCAAGCCAAGAATTATGCTATTCGACAACGGCCTATTCGTATTCGTATAATATCAATAGTAAGAAGGATCCTTCTGCCGCCGTTAGCGAACATATTTATAAACAAATCAAGCCGATAGTGGAGTACATCATAACATGACATGACATGACAGGATAAGTATGATATGATATAATATGATATATCACCAGTACTTACTATATAGTAGCCACAGTTTTTAGTTACTTGGCCAAGGAACAAGAATCAAGAATTTGCTTGAAGGTATCACCATTAGTATACTGTGTTATAGGGGGTTATTGTATGGTGAATCGGGATTTGTCTTCGGGATCTGTACTTTGAAACTTGGATGTGTTTCTCAGGGAGGATTTTGAGAGGGGCGGTTGTGGCTCTGAGGCCTGTTCGGGTTCATTCGGGGTGAGGTATTTGATTCGTGGTGTTTGAGGGGATTGGGTATTGATGCATATTGGATGCTTCACTGGCTGGTATAATCAGCGCTGTATTATTATATAGTTTTGTTAGTAAGTACGAAGAGTACTTTGGAAGATTCTGATTTATCATATTGTGATTGTATACTTGCACTTCGGCTAGCTATTTTGTACAGGTTTGATTATAAAGTCTAGGAGCTGTAGGAGATACTTTTAGTGACTCTTGTACTATCGCTTTGAGTTTTTGCAGTGATTTGGTATATCCTCTGCAGAGGCATAAAGCATATCATCATCTATTTACATTCTATATATACTTTTCCATTAATCATACCAAATAGCATTCATACCGAATCCCTTCTCAGGGATATCCACCCTCGCAACGCGAGCCAACGTCTCATCCTTGAAGCGGTAGATCTCGACAAATCCAAGCTGGTCATCGCACAGCGCCAACCACTCATCGCTAAAGTCGCACGGGCTAACCGCGTTCGAGTGTCCACCACTCGTCGACGTAGGGTGAATGAACAGCTGCTTCTCAATGTTACCGTTCGGGCCCAGCTTGAAAGCCGTGATGTATCCCGTGACATCGAAGTGGTTACTACGGGTCGTGGCAAAGAGGTACTCGCCGCTGCGGGTGGTGAAGGTAACGTCGCCGCGGTACTTGTTGCGCGGGGGCAGACCCTGGGGCAACAGGGGGTATGTGATGTGGGTGAAAACGGGCTTGTGGGTGCGCTCGTCGATGACGTACACGGCCAGACGGTTGCCAGCTTCCATCAGGGCGTACAGGTATTTGCCGCTGGGGTGCATCTCGACCCAGCGGGGGTGGTCATCGGGAGAGGGAGCCTCGATGCAGTCGACCAGAGTCAGCTTGCCGGTTTCGGGGTCCTTCAAATGTGTCCAGATCTTGTTGGCCTGGAGATCGGCGGAGTAGAGGTAGGTCTCGGTGGGGTCAAAGACCATGCCGTGGATACCGGTGTTGGGCTCGTACTCGTAGTTCTGGATGTTCTCGAGGAGAGCGCCATCGGGACCGGCGGAGAAGACGTTGCCGTAGCCGGCGTATTTGTAGAAGGGGTTGCCGTAGACGTTGTAGGGGGGCTTGTGGGCGGCGAGGACGAAGATGGCGCGGGTGTTGGTGTCGGCGCTGGCGGCGAGTTCTGAGAAATTAGCGGGATTCGAGTGGTTTGTTTAGTGGTAGGGAATACACACCATGACCAGCAACGGGGTGAGAGGCTTGGTGGACAATCTCCGTGGGGCTGTGGACGGCGAAGCTGTTCCACTTCTTCATGGCGGCGCCATAGATGGCTTTCTTGTCGTGCTAGAGGGGAGTGAGCGGGGAGCAGCGGAGGACGCATTGAAGGCTATGCCTACCGAGAAAGTCATCCAGGAGATGGGCTCAGCCTCGGGAATGTCGGTCTTCTTGACAAGGTCGAGAGTGAGGGCTTCATCGTCAAAAGCGACAGTGTAGATGCGGCCTGGAGGGGTCCAGGTACCGACCATAAGATGATGCTTCATGTTGGCGGGGGCGGTAGGGGTGAAGAGGGAGGCTGTGTGTGTGAGAGGGAGGGGTGTATGCTTGGTAGGAATAGTAGAGAAGAGAGATGAACGAGCAATGGCACGGAACATAGTCCCCTGGAGACAGGAGAAGATGAAGAGGAAGAGCCAAAGATGCGATCGGGAATGAAGGCGAGAAGCGCAGCCGATATTTCGCCCGATGCGGTAATGCGGGGAGCCGGCATCCGCGACCGGCAATCCGGGGTTGCCGATAAAGCAGAAATATCAAGTATGCTCAAGGGTTCAATTATCACTTGATTTGTGAGAATATTCAAGTCCAACCCATTATTCAATCAGCCCTATCCAATAAGAGAGATATCTGGGTCTGCCATTGTGGATGTTGAGGCATGGCACGTGCGCTGCCAATGCTCCAGATCTATCAGTTCAGCCCTCATTATAGAGAATTTCAATACACTCCAATACCCAATTCCTCTACCAATTGCTTATTTCCATACTTAGTATTCTTCGAGCCAGAAAGTTTCTGAAATGCCTCCGTCAAATCACAACAGTTGTATTAGACTCTCTTCCCAGAAAAGACACGTGCTCCACCTCACTCACAACCTATCCATAGCATCCCTAAGTAGAAAGTAGAAGGGAATATGAGAATACATATCAATATCATGCGAATTGCACATGATTCTCAATGTAGAATAACCTTAACCCTGTCTCACTGCATATGCCTCACTGCACCCAATCACACCCCACAGAAATGGATAAACCCTTCGGGGCAGATCCGCGGCAATTCCCATTGCCGGCCGGGAACGCGCTTAGCCGAGACTCATCAAAGTGTCAATACTTGGTATACAACATCACATATCCTTCTCACTCGCTCATTGAGATATATACCTGAGTAACTCATCACAAACACTGAGAATACCACGCATTCTCCACCGTACAGGTATATCCATCCGCACAAGTCGTCGCCCCAGTCCATCCCTGCCCACCACACTGCGCATAGTGCGCCGCCACAGCCGTGGATGTAGCAGTAGCAGCAGCAGTGGTAGTAGTCACCTTGCTCGTAGTAGCACTCCCAGCAGCAGAGGTACTACTAGTACTTGCCGCAGCGGTAGTAGTCGTACCCCCCGAAGAAGAGGATGAACCAGGAGTATACCCCTCCAACACGCTCAAATAATACTCATACGCAACGCCATCATCCGGCTCCAACGAAAAGATATAATCCCCCCACCAAGGTCCAGCGGACCACCACATACCGCCCAACCAAACATCACTCGCATCCACCATCGCATCCAACATGCCCGTGACCGCCTCCTCACAAACACTATTCGCGCCGCCCGCAAACTCTCCCAACACCGCCTGCTTCCCATTTTCTCTCAGCCAGCTCGTGGCATCAGCAATGCGCTCCGCACCGATCGTCGAGCTGACGCACGTCGAACTCGTCCCGGAGCCATCGCTGTCCAGGTACTGGTGCATTTCGTAGATGAGATGGTCGTTGGGGTCGGTCAGGTTGACGAGGTTGGTGTTGGTGGTGGTCCAGGTCCAGGCGCCCGTGTAGGAGTTGCCTTCGACGAAGATGTATTGCGTGGTGGCGCCGGTGGCGCGGATGGCCGTGATGGCGGCTTGGTTGAGGTTGAGGACGAGGGTTTGGTCTTCGTCGTGGAATTCGTTGTCTATCTCGCTATTAGTATATGCTGCTGAAGATTGGGGGAGGTAGGGCGGGTACTGGTATCGAAGATGACTAGGTCATTGTCGGTGAACTCGCTGGCTACGGTGGTCCAGAAGGCTGCGAAGTCACTTGTTGAGGTGATGATGTTTCCGTAGCTGGATAGAATACCACATTAGTTCTATACTGACGGAGAGTGAAGAGGAAGGGAAAGACATACTATCTCCCAAAATTATGCGGATCAACCACAGCGTAAGCACCCAGATCTGTAATGATTTGCACCGTCTACACCACATCCCCATAATCATCAACATCAGCGCATCTTACACCCAGTAGGGTAACTTACAGCCTTCAAATCGGCCATATACGTCGCATCCGCCGCACCGGTCAACTCATTAGGCACCAACCGCTCCATGAGAAACGGCACGCGAAAGATATTCATCCCCGCACTATGCAGCGTCTCGATAGCCGTCGCATCAGGCCAGATGTAATCTGTGCCCAAAGTGCCGGGGATATTCCCGGAGCCGAATTCAGCGCCGGATTCGTTGCTACCGAACCCTGTTTCTTATCAATATGTGTCTCCAAAAATAGTAGTAGAGAAGGAAGAGGTACATTGAAAGCCCGAAGACCGTTTCGCCCTCGGACTGCTACTCGCAGTCCAAGCTTGAACGAGCAGGACAGCCACAAGGGAGAGAGTCTTCATCTTGCCCTGTCACACAGTAGCCGTTTCTCTTCTCTGGCTATGCTTCATACCACTCTGTCAAGACAGATGAAGTCAGTCATTTATATCCATCCCATCACCAACCATCGCACATTCTGCCAGAATACTATCCAACAACCCGGCAGTCGGACCGACAATCCACACCACTCCATCAGAAACTCATCGGCCTACTTCCTAAACAAGAACGGGCGACCGGATTCGTCACGGGTGCGCAAAAGAAACCCAGACACAACCGGTTTGTAGGTAACTTGGTTCATGCTCTTCCCCTTTGCTGATCCGGAAAGGACCGGATCGTCATCGCTTCGGGAAAGGGGGAATGGAACGGAAAACTATAGCCAAGCTTCCTGCAGAGGATGCATGCATTGGGTGCGGAGAATATCCCGTCCAGCCATGTGGTGTGTCGGGGATTGGCGCTGGTCATGTCAGCACTACTTTAGGCTTTCCGCACGGATGGTCTGCAGATATGTGAGGAGAGGGGAAGGAATTATTGAGTGAGGGTTGATTGATTGATTGGGTTGTGCCTAGGTTGGGCCTCGGGTACGGGAAGTTAATTTATTATATAGTACTATTGGTATAGAGTAGAGTGAGCTGAGGATAGTGGTTGGTAGATTCGGTGTCAAGTGATCATGTCATATTGCTCCCTAGTAATCTTAACTAATTTGTAGTACGTGTGCTAACTACCGTTCACTAACTAAGCCCCCCACACAGCTTCTTCATCCCCCTTAGGCACTGTCTACAAACACTGCGAGTAGTACGCATTCTGATATGTGCAAGTGTATCCACTCACACATGTGGTCGGACCCGTCCAGCCCTGTCCACCACACTGTCCATATGCCTGCGCCGCCGAGGTCGAACTGCTACCGCTGCTGGTCGTCGTAGTAGTCTTCAAGGTCGTTGAAGTGGCCTTCGTGGTAGTAGAGCTCGAGCTGGAGCTAGACCCCGACCCCGAAGAAGATCCACTGGAGTAAGTCGAGCCAATGGGCCCGAACTTGATGTTCGAGTACGTAACATACGCATTAGGCGACTCCGCCTCCACAGTAGCCGGGACGCCCGAGTCAGTGCTACAAGTACCGCGAGCCACACCCGGTGTCGAGGCCGACGAGTCGACGGGGTAGTCGCTGTCAAGCCAGAGCATGTTAGAGGCGTAGTCATCCCACAGACTCAAGACCAAGACCATTCCATTTGCCATAGCCTCGCCCATGCCCGCGAGACCGCCGTGCGTGTCAAACACGTTCTCATCGCCAAACAGAGTCTTCTGTGCTTCACAGAAATCGGAAGTGATCGAGCTGCCGTTGACGCTGGAGTAGGTGGAAGCGCCGTTGGCGATGACCTTGCCATTCTGCACGTACAACCGCTTGATCTCGGTCAGGGTACCGGAGGAGGTGCCGTCGTCGGTGATGAACTGGGTGACGACCGTGAAGGGGCTGTTCGTGTCGACGGTCAGGCCAGGGCCGTAAAAGTCCGTGTCACCCAGACGGTAGGGGTTGTAGTCGCAGCCGTCGGGGTCGCAAGTGCCGCTGTAGCGGTCGCCGCTGGCGCTGTAAGTTCCACCGCAGGTGTCTCCGTCGCACATGGTCTGGCTGGTGGAGTCGCATGGGTGTGCGGTGAAGGCGTTGGAGATGCTGTTCGCTTCCCAGACGTCCATCTCAGGGCAGCAGGAGCCGTGGTCGCCAACACCGGTGTTGGCGTTGTTGCTAGAGGGCTCCCAGCCGTCGCAGTTGGCTTCGCCATTGATGAACTTCAAGTCGCGGGGGCACTGCGAGTCGCAGTATCCGGTACCGTATTTGGCGCCGGCCTTGTTGCCAGAGTACTTTGAGGTGCCGCCGTCAGCGTCCATGGCAACGAAGTACAGCGCGCCGTTGAGACCACAGGGGAGGTTGGACACATCCACGTCAAAGGTAAACTCCTGGCCGAGGAGCTTGAACATCTCATAGGTACTGTCGTCGCTCATGAGGTACAGTCGGGATCCAATATTCTTGCTGGAGCCCTGGGTGACGAAGTTCAGGCGCAGCTCGTCGCCGGACGTGGTCACACCGTAGGTCGCCTCATAAGTGGCACCATCGAGCGCGCAGTTCGCGGCGCAGGTCACATCGTCGGTACAGATCGAGGTGTCCCACTCGTTGCCGGTGTAGCAGTTGGTGGAGCTGGAGGTCGAGTGCACCCAGCGCCAATTGGCATCAATGACCACCGCGCCGTTATTGGTAGTGCAGCTGCCACTGCTGGTGCAGGTTTGCCAAGTCAAAGACGGATGCGTCTCAGTAGTGTAGGTTCCAACCTGCTGAGAATTGGCAGTGGCAAGAATGGAGAGCAGCAGAGCTGCTCGGTAGATCTGAAAGGAAGACATTGCGATTCACTGCTTGAGCTCTTGGGCTTCTGAGTTCTGCTGTGATGAATGCGAATGCTGTGATGATGAACATAGGGGAAGATCGAGCTCTTTATACCTTTGAAAATGTATGCTGCCTACCTCAGAACTTCATGATCAAGGATATGTTACGGCTATACGGACCGCATCCCGGCATGGCACGTAGAGTAGACTGGCTTCCTCGTTGCCCAATCTTGAAGCCATCGTGACAAGCGACCTCAAAGGAGACGGTTCCCTTTACCAAAATGGCAATCCGGCAGTCTGGTGGCGCCGCCACAATAAGCAGGAGACAATGCCGTTGTGCATCCGGCAATCCGCACGGGACAACCATCTCACGAGCCCAAAAAGGAAATCCAGTGCAGACCATGTGACTTGCAGCGTAGCCCTACCGGAAAGCCCTAATCTTATCAATCACCGCACCCCGCCTGAGTCATCAAATCATGACCGAAACCGGGCAAAGATCCTCGCTGTTTCGCGGCGGGGCGCCCAACGGCCGAAATTCAATTCTGCTTCGTTGTCAGGAACTGAAGTCATTCCTAAGAGCAACCATTGCTTGATTCAACATCACCCCACCACCACGGTATCTCCCTGCAGCAACCACCACAATGAGCTACATCCTCACCCTCTCCTGCCCCGACCGCCCGGGCATCGTGCACGCCGTGACCGCCTACCTGGTGCAACAAAACCTCAACATCATCGACAGCAGCCAATATGGTGACCCGACCAGCCAGCGCTTCTTCATGCGCGTGCACTTCAAGGATGAATCCTCCCCTGCCAAGTCCCTCGACGACCTGCGCGCCGCCTTCCAACCCACCGCCGAGTCCCTGACCATGACCTTCCAGCTCGTCCCCGCCTCCTCCAAGCCCCGCGTGCTGATCATGGTCTCCAAGATCGGCCACTGTCTCAACGACCTCCTCTTCCGCGCCTCGACCGGCCAGCTCCCCATCGAGATCCCTCTGATCGTCTCCAACCACCCCGATTTCGCTACCCTGGCTGCTACCTACAACATCCCCTTCTTGCATCTCCCCGTCACCGCCGACACCAAGCCCCAGCAGGAGGGACGCATCTTGGAGCTGATCCGCGAACACAACATCGATCTGGTTGTCCTGGCCCGTTACATGCAGGTTCTGTCGCCTATGCTGTGCGAGGCTATGTCTGGAAAGATCATCAACATCCACCACAGTTTCTTGCCCAGCTTCAAGGGTGCTAAGCCTTACCACCAGGCTTTCGACCGCGGTGTTAAGATTGTCGGTGCTACCGCGCACTTCGTCACTAGTGATTTGGATGAGGGTCCGATTATTGAGCAGAATGTTGTTCGCGTCAACCATGCTATGAGCCCCAAGGAGTTGACTCATGCTGGTTCCAACGTTGAGAGCAATGTCCTGGCTACGGCCGTGAAGTACTTCGCTGAGCGGAGAGTCCTGCTCAATGGACACAAGACCGTTGTTTTCAACTAGGTTATATTTTTGGCAGTATGGTGGTATATAGAGGATGGAAAATAATGTTGTTACTCTGACTGGACGGCGCTAGCGCTGGCCTGAATGTTACAAGCGAATTCCCTCGAAGGGATGGTAATCTTCTTCTCCGGCCCATTGTTCCTCGTGCAGAGATTCGCCCATTTGGGATTTGTCCATTCCCGCGATCACGTCCCTACTAAAGTTAGTTGCGTTCATAAGCTGGGGGCGGTGCACGTACTCATCCGTCGCCAATACCTCGAAACCAGGCACACAGTCCACCAAGGCATACAGAATGTAGCTTCCCCCAAAGCTCCATACGAACCCGATTAGCGCTTCGACGATTTGTATTCCTAGCTGTCTCCAGTTGCCATCGAAGAAACACCCGCCGACGATGTCGGTGACGCCGTCGTATGCTGCGACTTCTCGTTGCGCAAATAGGCCAGTTACAATCGTGCCCAAAAACCCACCCAGGCAGTGTGTAGCAAACGTGTCCCCGTTGTCGACCCAGCGCAGAAGTTTCGCTCGTTTGGTGAACTTGATTTTGAGTGCTTGATACCCGCATGCAGCACCTAGGACGCCAAACCCCATTGCCGTGCTCATGTCGATGAAGCCTGCGCTCGGCGTGATTAGAACGAGTCCTGCGATCGCGCCTAAGAAAGTGCTGTCCAAGCTCCACTTTCCAGTCTCCCAGTAGGTCAGACTCGCCCAGGTGAGAGCGCCTGAGGAGGCGCAGAGATTCGTCACGCAGGCGGTCATGACACTCTTGAAGTTGAGAGCGAGCGTAGTTCCCGCGTCAAAGGCAAGCCACGCATTCCATATAATGATCAGTGCTAGCAGTTGGCACAAAGTGTTGTGTGGCCGATGCAATAACAGGTGCTGCGGGGTTCGAATTTGAGAGCGTCGCGACCGAAACAGGGGATAGGAAAGGTAGACGCTCATTGCTGTGGCGGTGGCACCGCTGCAAATATGCACGGGAGTGCCTCCGGCAAAGTCAAGAGCACCAAGATTCGCGAGAAAGCCATTCTCCGACCAGACCATGTGGGCTAGAGGAGCATATATGAATGTGCACCAGAGCTAGAGAAATTAGCAAATGTCGAGGGACGTGGAGACTGCTCTTACAAAGATGAATGGAATCAATGGAAGAAGCCGTCCGCGCTCACAAGCTCCTCCGATTGCGATAGCGCACACGGTCGCGCAAAAGATGAGCTGGAACTCTGAGAAAAGAATCTCAGGAATCGAGCCAACTGGTTCAGCGAGGACGCCGATATGAAACACTTTGCTGAAGCCCCCAAAGAAGCCATTGCCTTCACCGTAGGCGAGCGAGTATCCCAGCATCCACCATTGGATTGAGCAGACGGCGACCGCCAAAAGGCCGGGGTAGAACGAAGCAATGCTATTGAAACGAGTGGAGTAGCCAGAATAGGCGAGCCCGACAGCCGGGATAATAAGCCAGCAGAAGACAGAGCAGACAAGGATGAATAGCGTATCGATTTTGTCGCAGGCTTCCCAAGCTGTTTGGACAGACATAGTGCCTGTTCAACTGGCGGTCCCTGGTGCTTGCTGTTGAGTAAACGAGAGGGGTATCTTAAATATCGCAACAGTCCATAGCTGCTAGGTACTGTAATTTTTATCGGGGTCTGATGCTGACACAATGAGAACGAATCAAGCCTGTAGAGCTTATCAGCTCAATAGTCATGGCGGATATTATTGGTCGGGATGCACTATCATGTCGATCGCCGAGCTCAGCTCCTGCAAGACGATGCTCGGATAGGGAAGTGCAACCAGCTGCAATTTCGATGCAGCACGGCGGGGTGAGACTAGTAGTTAGTCCGGCGGAGATGCAGGTCGACCTGAGGGATTTGATTACAGCGATATGTTTGTAGCAGAACAGTCATTGGTAGGATGTAGATAGCCTTTATGCAATCTCGTGAATAACGATTTGCAGGTCTCAGGGAGACGAGAGTGAGAACTTGTATCTAGCTGATGGGTGTTGGCGTCAGGCAGCCATACTCATTGCTTTTAGCCTTTGCACACATGCGTCTGGAGCTCATTGTGATGAATCATAGGAAACCCGCATCAAGCGACGCGCTCTTAAGCATGTTTTGGTCTGCAATTCCATGGAGCGATGCCGAGTTTGTCTGGTGCAGCACAATGCTTCGTTGGCCGTCATCACGCCTTCAACAAGCAGCAGTCGAAATTAGTATGTTGGGATCAGTATCATCGTTAATGAGTGCTATCTAGCACTTAAATTCCATTAAGAAGCTGGAAATCACAATTTAACAGCATGGTGGTTCATGGAGTCCAAGATGAAGTCAAGAAGAAGAGAAGAGTGCGAACGAGAACCCCCACAATCGGAAAAGAGTATCTATCCCAATGGAGCAACTCGGGATACGATCCGGGGTAAACTGGGACCCTCACCAGCCACATTTGTAACCGTGCCACAAGCCCTCAGCCACACCCGTGACCAACCAACTGATACGTGGCCAGGACCTCGGAAAGTAGATAATCCGCCCCTTTCGAGTCCGACCGAGCGACGCCATTATTCGCCGACCACCAAAAGAGCACAGCTGGCCCATTCGCGTCCATCCATCCATCCCCATTCCACCTCGCCTCCATTGACACCTCAGCATCCATTCCTTCGCTTCGTCAAAATGTCCGACCAGGTGCAAGAGCTTCTCAACGTCCCTCGGGAGTTCCTTAGGGACGGCGTGCAGTTTGTCAACCGCAGCCAGAAGCGTAAGTTGGCCCGTTGCTTGTGCAGCACTCCTGGATTCAAGCTAATAAGCTTTGCTATATAGCCGACAAGCGCGAGTTCATCAAGATCAGCCAGGCTGTCGGTACTGGCTTCCTGATCATGGGATTCATCGGTTACATTGTCAAGCTGAGTATGCTGCCCCTGTCATTGGATTAAACCCCTGCTAGATCGGTACACTGACACGTCTTAGTCCACATCCCCGTTAACAACGTCCTCGTCGGTGGCGCGTAAACGAACATTCCATCATCCATTCTATCCGGTGTCAAGCGAAGGAAGAATCATAAGGTCATCATGTCCCTTATTGGCGAATCGCGAGCTAGGGTGCGCATGCGGATGCGATCTTCAAACGAGCGTGTAACATTATACCCGCCTGATGGATGAGCAGATTGCGATGCAGTCTCGCTCGACGCGGAGTCCAGTCGTTGGAAACTGGCTTATGTGCATAATTAGTCTGGGCAGGCGTTTAGGGTGTGCTGTTAATATATCCATTGAACTATGGCAAGCTGCTTTCAAACGACAGAAATTATATAACCTATAATGAATTTATACCCAGTATCTGTGTTTTCACTACCATTGACTCAGAATCAATAATCATGCTGCCAAAGCATCAATCACAATAAGTACAAATTTATGGCGCACCCCAACTTTATCCCAAACCCCAGTCCCAAAATATATCCTACCCAATGATCAGCACTCAACTTAAACCAGCCTGAGCATGATGTCACCACTCCGGACAACACCCTCTATATAGAAATCAACTGTACTACCACAATCGAATTGCAATCCCCTTAGCACTAGACAACTTCCTACACTGCAGTACCACCACCATACTTCTCCGAGGCCCCCACACCCCGACTGCCGATATCCGTTCCCATTAGTATACTTCCCCACTGGTGTACTCCACGCACAACCACAACCACATATACATATAACAGTCCTCCTCACCCCCATCTATACCTCTACATCCACATAGAAACCCTCAACTCTCTCCCTTCCAAACCAATCCCCCCCCCCCCCCCCCCAATTGACCTCAACCGAAAACAAAGAAAACAAACATAATGGAACCAATCTCCCCACCCCCAACCCTAACCCACCTCTTCACACTCCGGTGCGCCGTCGACCCACCCCTCGAAATCGGCATGGGGCCGTACGGCCGTCGACGCTGCGTGCCCATCAAGTCCGGCACCGTGAGGGGGAAGTATCTCGTGGGAGAGGTTGTTCCGGGAGGAGCGGATTTTATGTAAGCCCATACCCATAGTACCTTGATGGGTGATCGATTACTTGAATTGAGATTGAAGACTAACTATGAGGGGTAGGCTAGTTGAAGAGAACCAGACGACGCATGTGAATACGAATTATGTGATTAAGAGTGAGGATGGGGCGTATATTTATGTTAGGTCGGTGTTTTCCACTATTATATCTAAATGAGGTTTTTGAATTGAAGCCATGGAGATGACATATGCTAATGTTGATGAATGTGTAGGACGGAAGGAACCCGATCCGGTCCCCCCGAAGTGCTAAAGGCATTGATGGAAGGCGATGGTGTCGATCCAGCGAGTTACTGGTTCCATTTACATATCAAATTGGAGACAGGACATGAGAAGTACAGATGGATGACGAACCGGGTGATTGTGGGACGGGCGACGAGGGCAAAGGGGGAGGTTGCGTATGATGCGTATTTCTTGGAGAACTTGTCATAAATCCAGGACAATTATGGAATAATGTATATAATGGTTACATATTAAAGTATCTGGTGTACAAGGTATCATAAATATGGTATCACTGCAAACGGATCTGGTGGTTGCGCAGCAATTCCGCCAAATTCGCATACTCCCCTGCGCTCGCGTCCTGGCGAGCAAGTACCTCCTCTGCGAGTTGAAAGGCCCATAGGTGTTCTGAGTGGAATGATCGCAGCTCGTAGAGTCGCTCACGTAGCCACTCGCGTTGCGCTGGGTCGTCGGTTTCGACTATAGCCATTAGAAGTGGCCAGTGTAGTCGCCGTAATAGACGCGGGTCTGCGGCGTATTGTTTGTGGGCGTTGTCAATGATGTTGTTGAGGGCTTGGCGATGCAGTGCGGCTGGTGGGCGGGCTGTATCGAAGAGACGACGGTGGAAGAGGATCAGGGCGTAGAAGTTGTTCACGGCCATGTAGATGGTGTTGAGCGTGCGGCGGGTGGAGCCTGGGCTGGCGAGTTTGGCGGTCAAAAGAAGGTCGGAATATTTCTGTACTGGTTAGCATGGATAATACGATAATACCAGAGGTTGGCATACATCTCGAACCGTCATCATCTCGGCGAAGAGTGCCTCGCCAGACTCGGTGTGTTTCTCGTCCAAGCATTTCCAGAGCTTATGCCATAACGTGTATCCGACGTGTACAAACTCCAGCCCCCGGTAGTTCTCCATGTCGTCCGACACCTCCTGGTCCGGGTATTGCTTTCCCCAGAAACATCGACTCCAGAGCCGTGCGCAGCGATACAGATGGTCCGGGTGAAGGGATTCATTGCCGGAGTTGAGCACGTAGTCGTAGAGCGACTCTGTAGTACCGATCGACCGACGATTGACATCGATGTATCTGATTGATTAGCGATGCCTAGCACAGCAGAAAGCATACTTACAGTATCCATAGTAAGAACTGGTCCGAGATGAACGAAGCCCGAGAGACCGTATCACTGGGCTGGTCCGCCTCCATTGCCAGCAACACCTCGTTGACATCGCGCACATGGAACAATTCCGGATGGGTCTCCAGCAAAGACCGCACTCCTTGCAGATGGAGGTGGAGATGGCGCACGCAGTGTCCAAACTGCCATTCGTACGCGACCATGAGGAACATGGTTGCGAAGATCATCTCAAGCTCCGCAAACGACACCTGAGGTTTAGGGGTTTCCAGTAATTGGCGGAACTCCTTGACGGCCATGCCGTAGTGGTATCGGCCATGATCCTCAGCGGTCGGACGACCTGGTGACCGGACTACCAGGCCATTTCGATGCATATCACTTGCCGATAAAGCCAAGATCATGCGCATGATGACCTTGCTGGTAGCCGCGGGCCCCTCATACAAATAGCGGAAGCTGCTCCATTGCCAATTCTTCATGTAATAGAACACCACGGACGAGGAAGGGAAGTACTGGAAGTATTTCTGATCATGCTCCGACAAGACGAGCGAATTGGTGCAGGGCAAAGCACCTGTTCCGGGCAGGGGCCGGTAAAGTGGCGATGGTTGCGCATAGGGCGGAAACGGCCATCCCGTGGGGAAACTGACATCTGGGGAAACCGGGGTCAAATCCGGGGCTGGTCCGGGGGACTGCCGATGCCAGAGGGCAGCTAGAGTGTTGGCATAATGAGGATGAAGAATGCTGTTGGTCACGGCAGCACGAACAGGAGAGGGAGTGGTCGCAGATGGGGAGGAGCAAGTGGTGATGCCATCGCTGGTCGGCCAACGAGGTTGCGCGGGCTGCAGATGCCGAACCGGGGCATTGGCCTTGCCGCGCTTAACGGGGATCCCCCATTCACAGTTCAGTCGTAGATTGAAGCAGCGTTTGCAGACTGGACGCTCCTCCCCGCATTTTACTTTACGACGGCGGCAGGTGCTGCAGCCTGTAAGATGCGAGTCAGTCAGTCAGTCAACCATTGTCCGTCCACTGGGATCTTTTTTTTTCCCGAGCTTTCCGCCGACTCCGGGGAACTCGGACAAGGGTTGGCATACCATTCTTCGAGCGAGGCGCGTTCCGACCCGACATGGAATGAATGGCCCACTCGTGAAGGAGTCGGATCAGCCGGCAGGCATTAGTAAAAAGCAGAAGAAGACAGCCGATATCACGGATTTTAAGCGAGGGGCAGTGGGTGATGCAGCGGGAAAGTTCATCGGGAAAAAGAAATTCGGAGGGACACAAAATTGACTGGAAGCGAAATGACATTCCAGGCGCTTAGTCAGCGGCAGGACAGCTGGGAACTGACTCGTACAGGGCTGGCTGGGGGGCAGAAAGTAGTTGAAGATGGTAGCAAGTATCTAGAAAGTATGCTTCTTTGAATGGTAAATTACTACAGACTTGGAGAGGGGTCTGATCTCAATTTGGGGTAGTTTGCCCCGTTGCAGGGCTAACGTTCACATCCTGGTCTTAGTGACGCCCACTAGGGAGTCACCGTGGTTTGAGCAGGGCTATTAGTAGCTGGCGCAATGCCAGGGACTAGGTCATCAATCGTGCATTCGATATCTGCGCTAGGAAGCATTATACTTCTATCGGGTATACAAACAATGTGACAGACGCCATGTTTCACCTTCTCCGAGGAATATCGCCGAGGATATACCGAGAAACATCCTGATGGCTGTCTGCAAGGCATCAAGCATGAGAGTGGTTCTGAGCAGATACTCAAAGGATGGGATGGTGTTGTGATGCCGAGAATGTCGTAGAGACAGTGTATCCTGCCTTACTCCTGAATACACTCCTTCCACTGCTTCTGCGCAATCCCGAACAACTCATCGCTCGTCACCATCTCCCACCCAATCAGCGCCAGCGACTTGCCTACAATCACCGCCTCTTGATGAGCGTAATCGGTTCCGGCCGCTGCAGCAAATTTGGGATGATGGGGGAAAGAGCCTGGTTCATCCGTGATACCAAACATGGTGTGTAGTGTTGGGACAATGTAGCTCACATTGCCTAGAGAAGTTAGCATGGTACCTTGACTACAAGCATGAATGCCTACCGATATCTGATGATCCTGTCATGACCTTCTCAAGACTTGCAATGACATTCCGGTCGTACTTGGACATGTGCGCTTTATATCGGTCGCATAGTGTGTCGTTGATCTTGATGTCGGTATACAACTCATTCCTAGTCCGGTTAGCTCACCTTCTGTTGCTCCAGTTGTTGACAGACTTACTCAATAATCTTCGCCTCACAACCTGTAGCCAATGCACCTGCCTCAATGCAGTTCCGCACCTTGACCATAAGTTGGTTCAACCCCTTCAAAGTCGGGCTGCGAACCTGCCAATACGCTTTCGTGTAGGACGGGATTATGTTGGCCACCGTGGGCGTATCCAGGAAAGCACAGTGGATGCGCTCATCTGGGCGGAGTTGCTGGCGCAGTACGGCCACGTTGTTGTACGATGTCACTAAGGCGTCGAGGGCATTGATTCCTTCCCAAGGGTTGCCGCCCGCATGGGCACTCCGACCTGTAAACTCGCAATGTATTTCTTTCCGAGCGTTCATTCGCACACCACCGACGCTGTCCGCTACAACACCAGGGAATAGTTCTTTGGGTCCTGCGTGACTGAGAAGGTCAGTATGCCGAAAGGGAAATGCAACCCAATGGATACGATAAGCCGCATAAAGGATTGGGCAATACGTACGCCATCAATGACACATCCACACCCTTGTATGCACCCAAGTCAATCAGCTTGGCCTTGCCACCGCCGTTCTCCTCTGCCGGAGTACCCAAAAGCTGGGTGCGACCGGGGATACCATATTGTTTGAGAACGGTCGACAGCGCAAGGAAGGCGGCCATACTGCTGGTAGTGATGAGATTATGACCACAGGCGTGGCCGATGTCAGGCAGTGCATCATATTCGGCATTGAAGTTGATTAGGCGTCCACCGGATCCGCTGAGTGCCTCGAAGGAGGTGTCCAGTCCGTATGCGTGACGGGTTACGGTGAAGCCTTGCTTCTCGAGGAAGTCGCAGATAGTGTCATGGGCGCGATGCTCTTGGTAGGCTGTTTCTGGATTACACCAGATCTGTGGTAGAGTCGATGATCAGAATCATTTCAAGCGAAAGGAGAGTTGCATGCCTACCTCTCGGTTGAGCTCTCGTAGCGATGTTTTCGCCGACTCCAAGGCTGCATCAATTGCCACCTTCACTTCGTCGATCGTTGGCACGGTTTGGGTAATAGTCTGCGTCGCAGTCATTGTGGCGATGGTCTGTCAATCTTGCTTTCAGCTGGCTGGAATGCAATGCTGGGAAGAGCACCCGACATCGTCTGCCGGGGCGTCATATATGTCCTCCCTCCCCGATCCTCGCCTTGCTATCGCGGCAAGGGATAAGCGTGGAGAACCTCGGCCGACGAGATGGGCAAATCCCGGACATTCAGGTGATACCCATGATAGGATGATTCGGGTAACCATTACGAACAAGTGTCACTTGCAACGATGACTCCATCTGCACCCCGCATCGCGGAAGATTGTCGTTATCAAATCCGCCCTGACAACCATGGGAAACCCTGCGCATAAGCCATTAATAATACCTCCGCTATCACGCTATCAGACTTATCAGGGTCATTGGCTCGGCAGATAACAGTGGATCAAGGTATTAAATGAGTCCTTCGTCCCTGACCAACACGAGGCGTTTCTCCGCACGATCAAATCTGTGGGGGAGGCGCAGTCGCGAGTTTCCCGGAAGATGGACCCAGCATTGAGTTCTCGAACCAGTGGAAACCCAAGGATAAGCGTGGTGGAGAGTTGCCGGTTCAGCTTCCGGCATTGCGATGAACGATAACCTGCTTGTCATCTTGCCGACCGACGCTTCGTATTGGCGCATCTGCCGACGGCGTTGCTTGGATCTGCTGCCATATCGCAACCCCGGATTCTAACCTACTCGAGTCACCGCACGGGTATCGTTTTCCTCTCTCACGACCAACATGGCTTCACCGATTTCATTGGGTCATTCGTATTCAACCGGATGTAAACCGATACTAGATAGGGAAAGTCAATCACCGCGATTTGACTCATGGCCAAGTCCCCGACCTCGCCACCATCGTGATGAGCACAGACAGGGCATCAGAAGCGGTTTCGGCTTGTCAAGTTGCCCGGTGGAGGTGCGTGTATCAATCGCTGATCGCGGAAGTTGTGCGCTTGATTCCGTGGGTGCTGTTGGTTAAGGTTTTCTCACTGGTTATCTTATAACCGATGGGTCTCATCTGTACCGGTAGTAGTATAAACAGTAAATCAATTCCGTGCCATCATGCCGTGGCAGCTCTCACGAAACCAAAGCATCATGGAGAAGCAACATACAGACCCTCCACCGGGGGCGACCCCCGAATTAGACGATCTAAAAGTGAAGGAAGAAGCAACCCTGGCCCGGGATGTCGGACTGGGACAAGTATTGGAGGTGGAAGCCACCCCAGAGCAGGAACGAAAGGTTCTGCGAAAGCTGGACATAATGTATGTGTAAATTGTATAGTATTGAATGTTTTTTTCTCACTCCTCGAACAAGATTGATCCCTCTGATGGGAGTCTGTTACATGATGCAATACATGGACAAGCTGGCTCTGAGTCAAGCTACCCTGTTCAACCTCCGACAGGATCTGGTATGTTGCCACTTCCAACGAGAATGATCTATACTGACTTTGAACAGAACCTCAAGGGACAAGAATATACCTGGACATCTGCTGTCTTCTATTTCGGGTATTTTGCCTGGAGTTGGCCCAGCTCGTATCTGATCGTCCGTCTGCCAATTGGCAAATACATCAGTGCCTCAGTGTTTGTGCATTCCCTAATCCTACCCCATAATACCACTAATACCCTATAGATTAATATGGGGAGGCATCCTAATGTGCCACGCCGCAGCAAAGAACTTCGGGGGTTTAATGGCTGCCCGATTCTTCCTAGGAGTGGGTGAAGCCGCCATTGCCCCGGGATTCTCCCTCATCACAGGCATGTTCTACAAGCGCGAGGAACAACCAGCACGGTACGCCACCCCTATAACCAGAACAATCATTATAGATATTCAAACTAACAATCAACAAGGCAATCGGCCTGGTTCCTAGGAAACTGCATCTCCACCATCATCGGCGGTGTCGTAGCCTACGGAATTGGCAGCATCAAAACCAACGCCGTATCTAGCTGGCAACTCCTCTTCCTCATCCTCGGCGCCATCACCGCATTCATCTCCTTTTTCCTCATCGTCCTCCTCCCCGACTCCCCCAAGAAAGCCATCTTCCTGACCAAACCCGAGCGCGCCATCGCCATGCACCGCACCCTCGCCAACAAAACCGGTGTCGCGGACGAAGGATCATTCAGATGGGACCAAGCCTGGCAGGCACTCCGCGACCCTCAAACCTGGTTCTTGGTTTTATACACCTTTTCCGTGAACCTCTGCAACGGCGGAATCACAAGCGTAATCCTTCCCTGCTCCCTACCTTACATACCAACCTCCATCGAACTAACAATAACCAACCAGTTCTCCTCCATAATCATCAACGGCTTCGGCTTCTCCCAAATCCGCTCCCTCCTCATGCAAATGCCTCTCGGTGGCGCCCAAGTCGTCTTCCTCATCCTCACCGCGGGCATCGCAACCTTCGTCCCACACACCCGAATCCTCATGATGATCTTCAACACCCTCACCTCCCTGATCGGCATGATACTCGTCTGGAAGCTCGATGAAGATAACCGTCGAGGCAGACTCACGGGTCTGGCCCTAGGCGCTGTCTTCGCTGTCAATATTCCCCTCTCGCTGAGCATCATCAGTTCGAATGTCGCCGGGTTCACAAAAAGAAGTACCACCAGCGCGTTGTTGTTTGTTGCATACTGTGTGGGGAATATTGTCGGGCCGCAGTTCTTTTATACCTCCGAGGAGCCTCACTATCCGGTATGTTTTCTTCCATTTGTTTAGATAGGGGCGGTATGCTAACGTGGTGGGTTATAGACGGGCATGAAAGCTGCTACTTCGGGACTGGCGTTAGGAGCATTCTTCTTGATGTGTTTGCTGGTGTATTATATTTGGGAGAATAAGCGGAGGGATCGCCTGTATGGAGTTCCGGAGCAGATGACGGAGAGTCAGGAGTTGGCGTTGGGGTTGTCGAGTAAGACGGATTTGGAGATTGAGGATTTTAGATATGTTGTGTAGGTTTTATAATAGAACCAGTACATTTTGAGATTTCAAAAATTTGTTTACTGCTAGGGGGTAGATGAATAGAGTGGGTTGGAAACAGAGGTAAGCTGTGAAAGTATCAATGGAAAGAAATGCACGCGTTAAGTTTGGTAGAGAGAAAGGGGGTTTGATGGGTCAATTGACTTATATCCAGAAGTGGGAGGGTACATAGTATTCAATGTAAATTATTGGTCTATCAGAAGAAAAAGAAAACAAAGGCTTGCTCGACAAACAACAGAAGGCCCATTAATCGATGAACAAAAGGTATCAATTGTCATGCCGCGGGTCCCAAAACGGATAGTCATCAGAGAGAATTGGTACATTCCATTCGATGAGTCTCTCGTCGTCCCACAAAGCGTATTGCCACGGACGGTGCTTATTAGTAGCCCCAAACTCATACATGTCATAAAAGACCTGGGCGAAATTGAAATCGTCTCGAAGCCATATCCTCTCCCATGCTAGGTTAGGCCGCTCAAAAGGCGGTAATGATTTCAGGAATTCTCGAAGTCCATTCCTGTCCGTGCCGAAGTTGAATTTGTCTGCAGGGTAGAACAGTTCCATTTGATCATTGTCGGTCGGTCTGGGCCAGATTCCGAAGTCGTAGAAATATAACCTAAATGATCGCACGTTGAAGAGGACCAGGTTCCGGCGAGCGAGGAATTGTTTTTCCCGCAGGATTTTGCATAGGAGTGAGGGCCCTTTCGAGGCCAGGCTCTCTCTCTTGTCCATTGGGCTTTCGAAATCATCACAGTCCGTGTACCAGCAACCAGGTGGGGGTCGTTGATCTTCTGGCAGCTCGTCGAAGAACATGCAACCTGTCTGTACCAGGCTGTCGGATACTTCGCGGAGTATCGATTCGTATCGGTAACAGCAGTGTTCCCATAGACAGCTGAATTCTTCAACTTCCCAGGGACTCATATAGCCAAAGAACAGACGCCACATCTCGCCGCCAGTGAATACATCTTGCTCCTCTTGCCAATCGTTGTCCTCCGAGGTGTGCTCCGCATCCACAGTACGTTCGATTGAACCGAAGATATTTCCGTAGATTTGCAATCGATAGAAGGCACGGATGATGCGTCGTTTCTCGTTCTCTGTTAAGACCAGAGGTATGATGTCGCTCTCCCACCTGGTCTCATCCATCCATACCGGTCGCCTAATGGTTCTGCAGAAATCCTCCAGGAATAATAGGGCCTGTTTATGTAATTGCAGCAACTGCACTGTCTCCTGGGTATTTGCTGGTTCATCTAGAAGCTGCGCAGGTGGAGTTTCCGGCCGAGGGGCCTTGTAGCTGTAATTTCGGCTCTCAAGAAGTGCGATGATTTTTTCTTTGTTGGGTTGCTCGGAAGCGTACAAGCCTTTGGAACGGATGGCGGCTATTGCATCGGTCATGTCAACCAGGCCAGCATGGTGCTTCTGTAGAAGGCTCTGCAGAAGGTCTTTCTTCACTAGCTCAAAGACTTCATAGTATGCGGGCGATGCACGTAATAGCGACCACAGTGTACCGGAATCAGGTATGGTAAATAGGATGGAAATACGCAGTTCCACCGGGATGCCTTCCAGGGTGGGTACAGCCTGATCTGAAGTTAGCACATGCACTGTCAGTAATGGTGAAGTACCTAACCATGTTCGGTATTTTATACTATCTGAGATCTTGTTCCTTTCAGACCAAAGTTGATGGTAAGGGGATGGTGAGAATGGCGTGAAAGGTGACAGTAAAAATGTTAGAGAAAGCAAGGTGAGGTGAGGGGAAGAGAAAACGAAGATGATCCCGCCGCATCTCTGAGCTGATGCGATTGTCCATCACCAATTAGTCAAACATGTTTTTGCACAATCATCATATGCAATCATTATTAGTGCCTGCACAGATATCTTTAGCATATTATACAGTCCACAATAGATTAAATATCCGGATAATATTCCAGTGTCCGGTAGACAGATTAAAATGGAAAATTCCGTGTAAGATGCGTGATCTTATGAGCCTTGTGAGCTATTATTGTGAATTAACCAGGAAGGTTCCGATCTGTTGGGTTTCCTGACGGCTTTTTCCTACGCTCGACCGGAAGCTTCCTACGGCGATCGGGTGGTCTAGAACGCGGCCACACTCTTTAAAAAGGCCTTGTTTTCCGGTTGTGAGCAGGAACTATCATCAACCCCGTCATTCTTTTATAACGAACTCCAAAACAGTCTAAACACATTAGTTCTCACGGTTTCTATTCAACGACCGGCCAATGAAGCACTTTAGTCAGCTATAGAGCAACTGCTTCGCAATGAATTCATTCAGTGAACGCGAATGTGCTTTTAGCTCAACCAGTTTCATACTTCATGGAGGATTCACTTTGGTAGGTGACATACCTCATCTCTTTGTCTGCTTCTGTTCCACTAGAATTCGACCTTCTTGTGCCTAGCTGGAAATGAATGTGTGGCTCTCGGTCATTCATCGACACGAGCAGACATGAATCGGGGAGTTACTTTTCGTTATTCCGCATTCACTAATATTGGATATCTCAGCCCAGGAAATATATAAATAACCTTTCTGTCTCCCTGTGAACTACTTTTCCCTCTCTACCCCAGTGCCTCAGTCCGCAGCTATACTATATGAGCCCTCAGTACCGGTGATACTTTGTCTATCGCAGCGTATTATGCATTGGTAAGTGATTCAATCATGCATGATAGCACATCAGGATCTCAAGTCTAACTGCCAGGTCAGATATATACATATATACTTGAACAAAATCCCACAAATGGACATGTTCTACGGGGATTTCGGGCCCGAAAGGTCATTTAACAGAGCTATATACAAGTGATCAGAAAAGGGGTGATTCCTCTGCGCCAGATATACATTCAACTGAGTTGAGATTCCTTGGGTTTTTCATCAAATCACAATTCGGCCATCTCTATCAAGCCATGAAAAGCTTAGGGATGATGTCCTCGGAGGTTGTGTATCGGCACAGCACGACTGCGCTGCTATTGAGGATACAACTTCCAGGATAAAGAGCTGAAGCGCTCTTTAAGCTTCGCCTATGGGGATACCAAAGAGCCCGAGCTACCCCAACCGTGGGTAAAGTGCTCACAGGCGTATACTAAGCAAGTCAAGCAAGACTATAACTTGTATAAGGCTGTGTGCAGGGGCCTTGCTCCCGTAAGAGCGAGGTTCAAACGGGCAAGTAGTGCCCTATTCTGTGCTAAGGGCGGAAGACTTCCCACGGTTGGGGAAATAAAAAATTGCGAGGAGCTGGCCACACAGGCAATGGTGGCCGCTAATAGGTGGGCCGATATAACTGCAATCCCCAGAGCTTTGAAGTTGCTAACGTTTTCCGGTAAGGTTATAGAGCTGGGGCTGCGAGGAGTGGCTTCAGTCACAAATACCCCACCGCCTATGAGGGCCCCAAAGCCACCATTGACCACGAAAACGTGGCAATAGAGCAGATAAGATATGCGAGGAAGTTAAGGGAAAAACGGGAAGGGATACGGCGAAGTATTTCACATGCATCGAGAGAGGCAAGTTGGGGACAGAGTTAAGATTGGCTATATTTATTATTCCCATCATCATGATAGGAGGACCCTGGCTTTCGTCATGTGAAGATATTTAAGCGACATTACAACAAGGTCATTCCACTGAGCCCAACTGTGCCTCCAATGTGTCAGAAGGAGGGGGAACAGCTGGCTGGCAATGTAATAGTCACTGCTAATGGGTAAGCCCGAACTAGACTTATGTTGGGTCTTTGGCAGTTACTGACAAGAGTCTATCTAGCATCGTGGCTACCCGCAGTGGGTTTGATCATAAGTATCCCACTGCATATGACAACCGGGAAAGTAAAGGACGACATGAAGTCGCGACCCGAGAAGGGCTTAGTACCGGAATGGATTCCAGAAACAAAATAGGGATAAAATTCACGATAAGACCCAATTTCTTCACAAATTGCTAGTTATCAACGCAAAGAATGCGCTTCTCGACATGTGGATGATCAGAGGAATATGGGAATTTAAGGAAATGGCAACGGATGGTGTATGCGGTGACTCTATTGAGCTGGCTTCAAGTTCCTGGATCTTCATCATTGACGTCTATTTATATCCTACTGACGCATTGCTGGTGGTGTCCTTCATCTTGATATGGACTTTTGGATTGTACGATTCCATCTTCTGAGAGAGGGTGGGGAGACCGAGATGATACATTTGCTTCGAATTTGTGGATTATTGCAACATTGGAAAAGCTTCCTTGAAGCGGTACCATTCGAGTCCCATTTGGACGAGATCCTCCCAATAGAGCGTGACCTT
This sequence comes from Aspergillus luchuensis, assembly GCF_016861625.1. Taxonomy (NCBI): domain Eukaryota; kingdom Fungi; phylum Ascomycota; class Eurotiomycetes; order Eurotiales; family Aspergillaceae; genus Aspergillus; species Aspergillus luchuensis. The sequence continues at coordinate 1,331,884 of NC_054849.1, forward strand.
GGTGGATTCGAGCTCATATGGTACTATGTGCAGCTCACTCGCTGGGGACCGAGCGCGCTGGATATTGAAGATAAACAATCTCAATTCTTTAAATCTTGAGACCGGAGGTATAACTCGTACACCCTTGTCTTCTCTCCAGGCATCTTGATTGTCAGACTTGTTATCTTTATGGTACAAGTCTACGCATCATAGATTCGAATGCATTCTTTTTCAGTACATTTGCTGGCTATTTCGATGTTATTTCGGTCATAGATCCACAAGAGAATGTTGTGCAGGTAGAAGGAACGTCGCAGAAGAACATGTCCTGGTGAACGAGTGCTTGAGGGGAGTTAGACCGAATTTGGGAACACGACATGTACTTGGAATACAGTTACTGGAAAAGAAGGGTTTTGTTTGTCTTGATGAGATCTGTGGTGTGGTACTAGCGGAATGCATTGGAGTCTGACCTACCGGCGGTGATATGGTTATTACTTCTCACAACTGGATTGGATCCGTCTGTAGTGGCTTATTCTGGAATAGTAAACATAATAGATTAGTTTGGGCGCTATAGAATGCTTCCAGTCATTGAACTCAGCGAGCAGATTCATAGATGACGGACTGGATCTTCTTCATATGTGTTATTAGTATATCCCCCAAAGCTTGTCAGAGTCTTGAGTCTCCCAGCCAAATGTCGGGTGTTTAAGCGAAACGTAAAGTGACAAGACATGAGACACTGCATGTGTAGCGCAGCTACTTCCCAGCAGCCACCGGCAACCTGGTCCAGGAGTGGTGCGCTCATGCCTCGCGCCTTCCTACACTGTCATCTTCACAACTGCAGCCAGCCTCTTCGCTACCGGATGCCGTTCCTGATCTCAAGATGCCGCAAGCACTGCAAAAGGCTCACCTGTCTCTACAATTATTCTGCACTTAATTTGTTCTTGAATTCATTTGTATCATTCTGTCAACACTAGATGCTGCTCAAAGCAAGTCAAGCATTGGTGCTTTTGGCCACTACTCTCTCAACATTCTACGCTCATTTTGCCAATGGCTATCACATACCTAAGCCGGATATTCCGGGTTTGAAAATACTTTCTATTACTGCATTTCTACTTCAGGACTACCCAATTACGGGCGTGCAGGTGAATCCTATACAGTCGCAGAATGTGACTATCAGCTTCTGGAATGTCACCGTTACCTATACGCATCCGGGCTGGGATGACCTGATTCATGCGCACGTTTGGATACCATTGTCTGGATGGAACAATCGGCTCCAGGCAGTCGGAGGAGGAGGGTGGGCAGGGCTTGTGGACTATGGCACATTAGCTCTGCCTGTCTATCAAGGATTTGCAGCTGCCGGGTCTGACATGGGCCACGACAGGATTCCTTGGTCAGCAAAATCATGGGCTCTCGAGGATGCCTCGGGCCACGTGAACTTCGCCCGACTGGCTGATTTCTTCTCAACCTGTCTCTATGAGCTGTCGCTTCTCGCCAAGTATATCATACAAGAGTTCTATGGAACACTACCTGCTTACTCCTACTGGAACGGCTGCTCGACTGGCGGGCGCCAGGGATTGGAGATCGCCCAACGATGGCCCGATGCATTCGACGGCATATTGGCGGGGGCGCCAACCATAAACTGGGCGCAGTTCGTCCCTGCAAACTACTGGCCAACATTCGTCATGAACCAGCTTGGGGTCTATCCCTCCCCCTGCGTCATGGAAAAGATAACGGATGCAGCAGTCGCTTACTGCGATGGTCAGGACGGTGTTGTCGATGGAATCATTGCTCTGCCGTCGCTTTGCAACTTTAATCCCCTTACTCTCATAGGGATGGAGGTTTGGTGTGAATGTATTCCCAGCATAATTACTGCGGAAGTGGCATTACTTGCAGTGTCATACTGGGCAGGTCTAACTGCTAAAGATGGGACCCCTTTATGGTACGGTTTCAATCAGGGTACGCCATGGAATTATACGATCTGCACTGCTACCGATGATATTGGGAATCACCGATGTCATTCTTTGCCCGATTACTTGAGCGTGGACTGGCTGCAATTTTTTGTTGCTCAAGATCCCGATATCGACTTGGTTGACATGGATCATGCTGAGTTTGAGTCCCTCTTCTATCAATCCATCATCGGATATAAAGCAATTACCGATGCTAACAATCCCGATCTCTACGACTTCAAGAATAGAGGGGGAAAGATTATCCATTGGCATGGCTTAGCTGATTGGCAAGTTCCTCCAAATGGCTCTGTGGACTACTACAGAAAGGTCCAACTGCGTGATCCATCAGTCCAGGATTATTATCTCTATTTTGAGGCGCCAGGAGTCGAACACTGTGGTAATGGAAAGGGACCAGCTCCAACTCGTTTGATGGAGTCATTAATGGCATGGGTTGAAGGAGGCATTGCTCCTGATCATCTGCACTCTGTCTCTGAGGATGGTGGGATGTCAAGGATTCTCTGTCCCTATCCTGCTACTGCGCAGTATATAGGAGGAGACCCTACAATTGCTTCATCGTTTGTCTGCCAGTAGATTGTTCAGCGCACGCGTTCTTTGATTGTGCTTCACCCCCTTTTGACTGCACTCTAGCATTACTACAGCCTTAAGTTAGTATAGTGTCAGTATTACTCTTAATATACTGTGCTCCATTCGGGACTAGCTTCACATATGGCTTATTCTCACCTATACCTTTGAGGTCCGCATGGCGCTAGAAAGATGATAATATAGAACATACACAATACTTCTGCACTGCTTCCCCCTCATGCCGAGTATACAGATTACCCGAAGCGGAAATCCACCTGACGTCATGATTAGTCTTTCAGTTTCTTTCTAATATCACATTTCCTCGGACTGCATTCTCTTTTCAACCATGAACAAGTGAAAACACCAATTGGCCATGGCATCAGCGTCTCCTCGAAAGAAAGTTGCCATCATAGGTGCCGGAGCAGCAGGCATGGTACAGTCCTCCCCTTCCCTCCCCTACCATCCCTAACCCATTACGAACCCCGACTAACTACTAAAACCCCCCCAGTCCTGCGCCTCCACCCTATCCCAACACCCAGACAAATTCGAAATCCACCTCTTCGACTCGGCCCCCCATGCCGGCGGCCAAGCGACCTCTATCCCCCTCCCTGCCAACCACGGCGCAACCTGGCTCAACGACGGCGTCCAAGGCGGCTCATCCATATTCCGGCACACATTCAACTTCTTCCGACGCTACGGATACGAGCCTCAACCCGTACAACTCCAAGTATCCTTCGGCAAAGGTCCCGACAGCTTCTTCACCAACATGTTTCCTTCCCCCCTCGTGGACAGATACTCCGCCGAGATCGAGAAACTCGGCCGCGTGCTGAAGTGGATTAAGCGGTTGATGCCACTCCTGGGTATACTGCCTATCAAGATTGTACTTCGGCTGTTCAGGTTCAGTGCAGAGTTCGGAAGTAAGATGGTTCTTCCGCTCATTGCACTGTTCTTGGGCACGGGGAACCAGACGCCGAATGTGTCGAGTGTGTTATTGGAGAGGCTCTTTGATGATCCGCAGATGAGGTTGTGGGATTTTGATCCCGATATGTTGTTGCCGAATCGGCCGGAGATGTTTACCTTTCCCGAGTTGGGGAGGTTTTATGGCGATTGGGTGGCGGATTTGGGGGAGAATAAGGGGGTGAGGGTGAGGTTGGGGACCGAGGTGGAGATATTGAGGAGGGATGCTAAGAAGGGGGTGGATTTGAGGGTTTGGGATAGGGGTGAGGGTGGGGAGAGAAGGTGGGAGGGGGTGATGCATGATGAACATTTTGATGAGCTTGTGCTGTGTGTGCCGGCTGATGAGGCGAAGAAGTTGCTAGGTAGGCATGCGACGTGGAGGGAGAAGTATGTGCTCGGGGGTGTGAGGTTCTACGATGATGTTACGGTCACGCATAGCGATGCGGACTACTTCAATAGTATCTTCGAAACGAGGTATAAGAGTGATCTGTGCGGGAAGGCGTCGAGCGAGGCGCGCAACGAGCAGATCTCGTTCGCGAAGCAGACACCGCGGTGTCGGAAGGACGGGTGGGATGGGTTTGCGCCTATGTACTATACGCATTCGTATGAGCAGGATCCGCAGAAGATTGAGATGGGCTTCGATTGTTCGAATTATCAGCATCAGTTCCGGGAGGCGTTGGGGGAGGGGGCGCTGTCGTTGGAGCCAGATCGGCATGTTTATCAGACCATCTTTCTGAATAAACAGGAGTCGGATCTATGGACGTGGGAAAGCATCGACAAGGACAAGATCATTGCGAAGAAATGGTGGCATCAATTCGGACATAATTGGCAGCATTATATACGTGTGGTGCCGGGGATGATGTTCATTAATGGGAAAAATCGGACGTTGTATGCGGGGAGTTGGACGATGGTGGTGAGTACCTAGTCTTTTCACGGTTGTGGGTGTGTATCAGATGCTGATGACAGGCAGAACATGCATGAGATAGCTTGTATATCGGGCATTGCGGCTGCGTATCGACTTGGGGCGAGATATGTGCCATTAGATGATTTTGCGGAGGATTTCTTTGCTAAGTATTTGCTTGTGAGCCATGGGAAGAGGTATAAGAGATAAGTGTGGATTTAGGGGTACACAGGACCTTCATTCGTCCGTTAGGACTACGGATAGTTACTACTAGTAGTTAGCTGCCAAGAACCTGGTCTTGGATGAGAGGGAAGAATCGAAGTACACTATACACTCAAAAGTCTCGGGACACTTCAAATTTCTCTAATTTCTAACACAAATAACTCTCTCAAAAAATGAGATATAAGTCTCTAATTCTGAGTATATATAAATAACTATCATATATATATATATATAAATATAATAACTAATAAATAATATTCATTATACAAGAAATAATTTATCATAAATTAAAATCTTTACTATTTTTTTCGACGCAAATATATTGAAAAATTTATATGATATATTATTTTTTTTTTTATTTTTATATTACTCTTTAATCGATATTAAATATTTTTTATATATATTATTCTTTATAAAACTCAAAATTGATCATTTTGTGATTTTTTAAAAATATAAATATAAAAATCTATTATTTTTTTAGTAAATTTTGTACGGGTTCCTATATAAAATATATAATTTTCTAATTTTAATTATATTTAAACCTATACAGTTTCATATAAAAAATTATTAAAAAAAATATTTTGGTAGAATATTAATCTTTTAATACTTAAAAATAATATTATTAATTTTAAAATTTACTATACCATATAAATTTGTTGAGATAAATAGATTTAAAATAGATGAGTTTTGGTGTGATTTGGGGGGTTGTCCCGAGACTTTTGAGCACTTATTGTATGCAGCAGGCAAGGTTTACATGATCTTCTTCTTCCCCTCCATCCCATCTCTACCGTATCTTGCTCTTTCGCCCTTCATCAATCATCCCATGCTGGATGTTGAAGCTGACTCCTTGTCGCCACCAGAAGGTCCACCATGGCCAACGTCGCGCCTCCCATCACTTCCAGCACCGCTACCTCGGCCACGAACTCCTTGCCGATCCAGTTACACAACTCCACTGCCAGCAGTGAGTCGACGCGATAGGTATGGAGAGGCGCGTAAACGTCCACCTCCACCTCCTCCGCAATCAGACGATATGAGTGGACCATTTTATCAATGATCGCTCGTCTCACAATCTCGCGGGCTTCGTGTAGAGAGGTTGTGGCCTGGAAGAGCTTCTTGAAATCCACCTGATCATGATCTTGGGACCACGAATTCTCCGGGATACTCTCAAGCTGGAGTCGGTAGAAGAGAGGGTTCTGGGTTAATGTGTTCTGTAGGTGCCCGTCACCACTCTCCCCAGAGATCCCAAACACCAGCTGTGCCGTGTCCAGGGTCAGGACAGGTCGGTTCGGGTTGCAGTAATGGTCCAGGATAGCATGGAGCTGCGCTCGAGTAACCGGGGCCAGAGATCCATACCCGAGCACCTTGTCGAGAAACCCATCCGTCTCCACGAGGATGCCGTCGTCGACCATGGGCCCCAGATCCAGCGAGATCGCTTTCTGTCCGCCGCCGACTCGGAAACGGGCCAGGCTGTCCATATATGAATTTCCCGCCGCGTAGTTGGACTGTCCGGTAAGTCCAATCACGTTACTAGCGGAGGAGAGCATGACAAAGAAGTCCAGGTCTCGGGGCAGGTTCGTCTCGAGATTCCAGGATCCGAGTGCCTTGCACTCCACGGACACCCGCCAATCCTCGTAGCTCATTTCACTGAACATTTGATCTCGCAGAACCATCGACCCTTGCACGCAACCTTTGATGGGCGGCATTCTCTGTGATACCTGTTGCAGAACTTGCTGGACCGATGCCGCATCCATCACATCACACGGCGGGGTATGAATGTACACCCCTTGGTCGGATAACTCCTTAACAAGTTTCGATGCAGCCGTACCGGTTTTGACACCCGATCGTCCCAGAAGAACCAGATTTCGAGCTCCCCGGCCGACCATCCATCGTGCTATGGTCCGACCCAGCCCCCCGAGCCCGCCGGCAATCACGTACGTTGCATCCGAATCCAACTTGAACGGGGCCTTGGTGTCCAACATGGTAGGTACCTCGACATTCGCGGTAAGGTCGATGACAGTCTTCCCCATCGAAGCGCCATCCTGCATCGTGCGGAACGTTTGCTCAATCGAGCTTGCATCCTTGGCACTGCAAGGGGTCTGCATGCGAAGCCGGTACTCAGCCATGAGACTCAGTACGGTGTCGATGGACTCCCTGGCATCGTGTGGCCGATCGCTCATCCACCGCAGACTGTCAAATTGAACGAAAGAGGCTTGCCGGCCTGGCCGTGCACGTAAAGCAACGGCATCGGCGGAATTGCCCACCTGAATCAAGGATCCATAGGGTGACAGGCACTCCCACGACGCTTGTTGAATCTCTCCGCCCGAATAGCAAATAGCAACATCCACCCCGCGAGTGTTGGTGGCTTTCATCACACTACGGGCAAAGCTAGGATCGCGGCTGTAGAATATGTGATCCGGTGCGATTCCATACTCTTCGACCAGGCACTGCTTCTTTTCTCTGGTGCTCACCGTGGTGTATACCTCGGCCCCAATGTACTGCGCGATTTGGATTGCCGCTTGACCCATGCCACCTGTCGCAGAATGAATGAGAATGCTTTGGTTCGAGCGCAGACGACCAATCTCGGCGAGAATGTGCCACATGACACCAAATGTGGCCGGGACACCAGCTGCATGATACAGAGGCAGACTGTCTTGAATCCGGTGGACGAAATGCTTCCGAGCCCTAACCCGGGTTTTGAACCGCCCAGGACCGAAAACAAGTACACGGTCGCCGGGATAGAAGCCGGAGAGCTCGCCAGCCTGTGCCACAACACCTGCACACTCGTGGCCGAAGGAAGCTTCGAGCTCTTGGCCTAGAGCAATCTGAACGTCTCGAAAATTGACGCCGACTGCTTGAGTGTCGATCTCGACTTCGTCCGATTGCAGAGGTTGATTAGCATCATGGTCGTCCACCCAATGCAGCGATGAAAGCAAGCCAGGAGTAGCACATGCCAGTTTGACAGGGCCCGCTTTACTCAACGGTTGGATGCTTGATGTTTGTGGCAGCGAGGTTGCGTGGATTTCATCCGTCAACCATTTCGTGGGCTCAACCCGTGGGATCTGCAGCATTCCATCCACCTCCACAAACTCATGCTCATGTACTCCGCTGCGCTCCAAAACCGCCTTGTCAATAACGCGTACGATACTCTCAGCCTGGTAAGACTGGATCTCGTGGTCGATGTCCAAGGCCAACGTACAAAAGCGTCGGCTGGCCTTCTCGTTCCTCAACGTGCGAGCCCAGCCATCCACAATTGCATATTCAGGCTTCATCGGTCGATGACCACCGCCCGCGGTGACCCACAGAATTGAGTTGCAATGGTTGATCACCTGCTGGATGTGGGCAAATGTCCTGCTGGTCATTTCACTCAGAAGTGGTCTCTCGGTTTCCTGGAGAAACACGACCGTCGTTTCCGTGAGGACAGACCGCGAAGCGCAATCTTCTAAGCTGCCGCTTTGAATTTCTGATCTCGGGTACCGGTGCTGTAGCGATCGATCTACTCTGTCCCGAAGTGTCTGTTGCCTTTCGGAGGTGGTGTCGAGGACCAAATAGAAACTGGGGGTGGTAGGAGATTGGGCCGCAGACTCAGGGGTGTTTTCCAAGGCACTTGCTACCAAAATCGCCATCTCCTGACATTCCGAGTCGAGGAACTCGGGGAACTCGATATCTACCCCGGTAAAGCCGGATGCCTTGAACACCGAATCCCATTGAGACACCGTGAGCGCTGGACTCCATGGTCTTTTGTCCTCGATCCCAGCCCACCACCCCTCCATTAGACCCGCAATAAAGCCGGAGCGGATGATGTCGGGACGTGTGATCTCGTACAACATGATCTTACCATCCGGCCTCAGAAGCTTTCGTACGTGATGCATGGTCGCCTGAATGTCTGGTGTTGCGTGTAGCACGTTGGCTGCCACCACCAAATCATAGGCCTCGAGCTGGAAGCCCTGCATCTCTGGGTCGTTGGTAATATCAAGGGTCCGGAAGTTCAGCCGAGGGAACCTGGTGTAGCGCTCGGCTGCTCGCTCAAAGAAGGCCGACGATATGTCAGTGTAATCATACGACAAGTACAATGGGTTGTTATCATCGTCATCGACCGAGAGGGCATTCAAGATGTGCCCCGTCGACCCTCCCGTGCCTGCACCGATTTCGAGAATGCGCATGGCTGGATTTTTTCTCGCCAGGGTCCGGAGGTACAGAGCCCACCTGTTGAAACAACCCGCTCGGTTGTTCACCTCGCTATACCACCGAGCCATCATGTCGCCCGTGAAGAGGAATTCTAAGGGGTTCAGTTCCCCACGCAGGATGCTCGGCAGATTACGCCCTGTGCGGACATATGCATAACCCAAATCATTCGTCGATGCGATTCTCTGGCATGCTGCCTCGAAGTGCTGCAGGTCCTGTAAATAAGTGGCCCACCCGTCCTGGCTGAGGGGCAGTTCGCCTGCGATATATTTCGTTCTCTGTAGACGAGCCCATTCGGTATATCGCCGAATGTGAGGTAGGACATCAATCTCGTCTTCAGGGAGACGATCCAAAGCTTGTACCGCATCGTCGAGGAACTTGTATAGAACGAAGTTGAGTTCCTTGAAGAAACCGATGGGATCGGGCTTATTAGGAAACGCCGGGGCACAATATGCCATCACTTGCTCCCGGCTCAACAAGGCCAGATCCGGTACGCGACTGAGATGATACGCGGTAGTCGCCTTGGCCTTTGCAAGCTCGGTTGTATCTCTCGCTGTGCCTGTCACGATCGTGGATCGCAGAGCATTCATCCTTACCAGAACACGAGTGCCTTGCTCGTCCGTCGCGCCAATGTCGAACTCATGTCCACGACTGTTCATTTTCGTCTTCCGTGCCGAGGCATGAACGGTCGCCGCCGAAGACTCGTTCAATCCCTCTTTTGCAATCCATAGGGACTGGATGCCCGTGGGGATTGCCGTGGGAACCGAGATATCGCCTTCCTCACTCTCCGCGATCGCGGCCAAGCTCAAATGCAGGATACCGTCCAGGGTCGTGGGGTGGATGACATGAGCTTGGGGATGTTGACTGGCTGGCCAGTGGAACACCTTGACTGAGCCAGTTGCCTTATGTTCCTCGTTACATTTGCCGCTCAATACTGTTTGAAACGTGGGGCCAAACTCATAACCACTATTTCTAAGGCGTTTGTATAGGCGGGTGTGGTCGAATTCCTTGATGCAGGCTCCTGTGACGCTGGCCTCCTGCTGCAACCAGTCTTCGAGTTCATGACTCTGTTCCGCCAGTTCGTCTGCGGATCCATAGTCGACCTTGATTTCACCATGGCAGTTTTCTCGCCATTCATCATTATCGTATGAGAAAAGTCGGAACTCCAACCATGGGGAGGAGACATTGCTACCGTCAGACTTCGTGCGCAGCAGCAAGCTTGTCTCGATTCCTTCGGCGGTTCTGGGTACTGTCAAGGCACGCTGAAACTCGATATCCCTGAGTAAGTATCCGTAAACCCTGCGCTGGGGATCGCTGAGTTGATCGGCAGCTTCAACTGCCATGACAAGCATACCAGCGGCTGGATATATTAGAGCACCGTTGATTATATGATCCTCTACCCAAGGAAGCTCTGTCAGCCGGATGTGATGACGCCAGCGAGCTTCTAAGACATTCCAGTCATCCACTGGCTTTCCTAGGAGATCGTGCCGACCCCGAGTAGCCAAGCGGCTTCTCTTGCTCAATCGGCCTTCGCGCCAGTAGGAGGTGGAATGATCGAAGGGATACTCGGGAAGATCGGTCAACACACGAGGGTGCTTTCTCATCGAGCCAGTGAGCCTATTGACCGCGACCAGATCGATGGTGTTGCCCAGACAATGAATGTGCCCTAGAGCGTGAAGGAATCCATAGGCCGCGTTCTCCTTTCGTCGAATAACCGGGGAGTAACGAACATCGCGACCCCATGCGAGGGTGTCCAGGATGTCTCGAATGGGGCCTTGGAGGGTAGCATGGGGTCCAACTTCCAAAATCATGTTGACACCCAACTGTGTGCGGTGGCTGCCATCGAGCTTCTTCCCATTTCTTCGCCCAGATTCTGTGCATATGCCAAGAAGGGCATCCATAAACCTCACCGGGGAAACGAGATTCGCGACCCAATAATCCGGGTTTTGAAGCTCTTGAAATAAAGCTCGATCTCCAGTCACTGATGAGATCATCACCCTCGATCTGTTTTCGGGGGTAGAACGGGTGCACAGGCCCGCCATGGACTCTGCATAGGTGTCCGCAACTTGTTCCATATGCGACGAATGATAAGCCACCGAGATTTTCAGCTTCCGGGCAAAGACGCCATCTGTATCCAGCAGATGCTTGAGTGTCTCCACTTGATCTGCATCACCCGACACCGTCACACTCTTCTGGCTGTTGATGCAGGCTACATTGATCCCCGGGTGATTATGGATTCTGTGCACCTTCTCCAGATACACCCGCGTATCGGCCTCAGACAAGCCGACGGCAACCATTGCCCCGGGCCTCGTCGTGGTGCTTGCAAGCTGCGCTGCACATACGCCGCGAAAGTATGCGGTCCTCATCGCATCATTTCGAGTCAGCGCGCCGAGGGCATATGCAGCTGCGATTTCCCCGGAAGAATGTCCAATGACAGCTGCAGGCTTGACACCAATGACGCCAAGTAATTCGACTAGTGCAATCTGGAGGGCGGTGTTTGCAGGTTGGGCGATTTCAGGTGCGTTGATTCTACTCGAGGGACTATCGTCCAGGATCTCGGCTGCTATCAAATCAACATTCAAAGACGCTTTACCTTGCAGGGCTACCACTCACCTCGAAGTGACCACAGGCATCCAAAGCCACGTAGGTCCGCCTCGCACTCGTCCATCGTATTTCGAAACACCGGATACTGGAACAGCTCTCGTCCCATACCTGCCCACTGGGATCCCTGTCCTGTAAAGACGAAGCCTAAGACGGGCTTCTCCAGCGACGTGTAGATGTGTGATGTACCCTTATCCACGTTACAGAGGTCCGCGGGTGTAGATGCTACCCAAAAGCTTTTATATGCAAGTGCGCTTCTTCGGGTGTTCAGGGTGTGAGCCAGGTCATCTGCATACTCTTGGAAGCGGTCGACTGCCAAGGTAAGCCCTTCAAAGTATGATTTGTATCCTAGAGCAACCTGTTTTAAACCCGTCTGGCTTGATGAAGAAACCATCAGGAGCTTTGGCGACTCGAGTGTTGGTTCTAGGACGACCGGCTTAGACGTGCTCAAGACACGGTGGGGTTCATCTGCTGCTACTAGGGCTGGAGGTAAATCGGTCGTGACATGATTCCCATCGAGCCCATGTTCCTGCAAGTAATGACATGCATCATCCAACACCACATGGGCATTCGATCCACCAAAACCAAAGGAATTAACAGACGCTCTCCGCAGACCGAGCGTTGGCCATGGTGTGGCCTCGAGGGGAAGCTGCACACACAGTTAGCACGCCTGAAAAATGAAAGGTTTGATCAGAACATATGTGGCGACCAGCGCACCTTAAGCCTCAGGTACTCCAAGTCGATCTTCGGGTTCAACTTCTCAAAGTTTGCATTTGGTGGAATTATGCCATTCTCCAGGACCAGAATGGTTTTGATTAGAGCGGCCACTCCACTGGCGCCCTCCAGATGGCCGATGTTAGACTTGACAGAGCCCCTATCAACGTACGGCTTAGCCTCCTTCGCGCTGTGAGCTGGATTCGGATGGGTGGACTTACACAATCAAGGGGTCATTGGTTGTTCGAAAGGCGCGGAAAGCCTCTCCTAACGCATTGCATTCAATCGGATCCCCAACCGGTGTGCCTGTGCCGTGAGCCTCGAAGAAGCGTGTGGGCACCATACTCAGCCCTGCCTTCTGATAGGTATCTCTTATCAGTTTGGCCTGCGCGGAACCGTTGGGCTGCATAATCCCCGACGGTGTCAGACCATCCGAGTTGCTCCCGGTCGCACGAATCACCGCACGAATTGTGTCGCCGTCTTTGATCGCGGTTTCTAGGCGCTTGATTACCAGAGTCGCCGTTCCTTCACCACGCCCATAGCCGTTGGCGCGATGGTCGAAACTGTAGCATTTGGAGTCTGGGGAGAGCATGTTCACGTTGGAGAAGACCTGCATCATGTCCGGGGACAGGAGAAGGTTCGTCCCCGATACTATGCCCTGCTCCGCGTTAGCCTTGGCTTCTCAACCCCAGAATAGGTGGCTGACCATCTCGGTCTCCCCATTTTGCAGACACTGACACGCCAAATCTAGAGCCACCAAGCTGCTGGAACAGGCGGTATCGATATTCATGCTGGTTCCGTGAAAGTCAAAGAACCAGCTAATGCGATTGGCGTTCATACATTGGTTGATACCCACTACATCATAATCTGCACTGCTCGCAACATCCTTGCAGGTCATCAGTCGATAATCGCTGTTCATGCACCCCACATGGACCGAGGTCTGCGATCCGACTGCTTTCTCCATGGGTATGCCCGCTGTGTGGCGTCAGCAGTTGTTGATGGGAAGGCCTAGTTTGGGAGAGGGCTTCATCGGATGCCATACCATTCTCCAATGCTCTGTAAGTCACCTCCAGCAAATGCCGTTGCTGTGGGTCTAAGGCCGCCGCTTCGTCGGCCGACAACGAGAAGAATGGGGCATCGAATAATGAGACGTCTTCTTTCAAGTAATGTGCGCCCCGTGAAGGGTACTAATCTGGGATTAGGTATGCTGGTGCGCGGAAATGTCAAGGGGTGGTGGTTGTTGTTGTTGTCACACACCTGGCCTCGCCGCCTGCTGTCGGGGTGGTGCCACCCAGGCACACTGATTCGATCCTTGGGGGATTCTGTCATGGCACACCTTTTCTCCATCATCATGTCCCAAAACCCGCGGGGGCTGACCGCATCCTCTGGAAATCGAAAGCAGAAGCCCACGATGGCTATGGGCTTTAGCTTGTCTTCGTCCAGGGAAAGCCCGCGCTCACTTGGAGGCAACGTTGGCCTTTCGCCACCAGGTCGACCTGTCGGCACATCGCCTGGCAGGAAGGCGTCTTCTATCATATGAGGGACCATCGCGCAGAACGATCAAGCAGGTTATGGATTTCACTCAAGGCCACGTCGGGAGGCGCCTCCCAGATATAAGAGGTAGCCAGCTGGATACCCGGAAAAGCGGGATCATTTATCAGCGGCTGCACTCCGTGAGAATGCCGCGCAGGAGCATCAAGGCAGTTTCGGGTATCGGCCTCAAGGGCTCGGTTGAACTCTTTGCTCCACTTCGGCCGGCTGGCTATTATGTCCGTCCTGGACTCCTGGTAGGTACATCTGGCGGTGACGCTCAGGAATCATCCAAATGCTCCTTCCTCTTTCCTAATGCTCCTTCCCCGCTTATTTTCCGGCTGTCTCTAGCAGATTTTCGAGAGAGCGTTGCACTCGGTAAACAGTCGTCCAGTGGGATGAAGGGATTGTCTGTGCGGCGTGCATGATCTTGACTCAGGATTGGACGTTCGCTGTTCGAAAGCACTGCCTATCTACACAGTAATGTAAGCACTAAGCACACTTTGGGGGCGGCAAAACGGTGTATTACCGCTGTTGGCCTTGCAGACGAACTACGACTCTACAGGCAGTAGTAATCTCGCTAACTCTGCCGAGTAATTTGATGAGACTGGGCTTGATAGCCTCATTGGCCGTATTACCAATGACAGGTGGGCCGCAGCTGATGCACTAAGCTGGTCTAACTACCCTGGCGAGTCTATTTCGTAGGCGTAATCCGGCGGACGCGAGAGAGGGCCTCGGCCTATTACCGTGAGAAACGTGAGACGGAAGGTTGAGACAAGCGTTCCACGCGCGGTGGGGTATTATAGCGTATACAGTGGGGCAACGCAAACTACTGACATCCCACTGTATTATCCATTCCCCTCACATTCTATCCCACTAGCCTGCCATCCCTGCCCTCCCAACCGTCCTCCGAATTGCCTTGACAGTCTGCAGCAGAACCTCCTTGGCCCTTGCTCCGGGAATGGCATGACCCTCGTCGTGCAGCACCATGGTTCGCTCACCCGGGTCGCATAGCGCATACAGCGTCTCGCTTCGATCTCCCCATAGGTCGTCATTTCGGCCCCAAATGTGGGCGGTAGGCAGGCCTCGCAGCAACTGATTTCCCGCGACAGCAGCGTTCAACAAACGTACCTCGCCCCGCTCCAAGGCTTCTGGGTCCAACGGTGCTCCGCCGGACAGGAAGATGGCACATTTGACAGGGAGAGGCTTTCCTGGGTGGCGCATCGCCTCCCGGATAAGATAGGTGGCCGCCAGGGCGGCTCCTAAGGAAAATGCGATCACGCCGTCGTAAGGACCGTCTGTCTCCAGAAAGGTCGAAAGGTCGTCCACTGCCTTTTCCACGCTTGCGGCCGAGTCGAACGAAAAGTAATCAAAGTAGCCTCCCTTTGCGGGAAAGAAGGCCTCCAGTTCTGATGATCCTACAACTTCAGCCCTGCATCCTCCCAAGAGATCTCTTCTGGCAACGGATCCAAAGCTTACCGGGAGCTAGGGGGGCTTGAATGGTTCCCTCGACGAAATCATAAGTGTGTATGGCATCGAGCTCGTGTCGTAGGGCGGCTACCAATCCGGTCAGCTCATTCACACGTGGGTCGTCGAGTCGCTGAATATGTCTCGTACCGATTTGAGACTCCATGATCTGATCTCCCAGTCGGTTAACGCGGCATCCGAGGTGCTGAGATGAGGAGAGCATAGAGCACTAACCTGGTTGTTGGTGCCCCTACCATGGAAGCAGAGAAAGTGCATTTCAACTAACTTGTCCGGAATTTGCCGTCAATGTTGGGGATCATGGATCATGGATGACAATTAGACAGGTCTCATCTATGCCCCTAAATATCAATCTCGGAAGGAACAGCAAACACCCATATCGAGGTGAGGGGGGTTCACAAGCGATTCACAAGCTCTCTGCTTGGCAGTGCTTGCAAGTGCCCATCCTGCAGGTGTACGACGCGTCCAGTGGATCCGTAATCCGTACTATAGTTGGTACAGGGTTTCGGCCCCAGGGGGCTAAACGCTATGGACACAGGAAGAGACCCGCACTCGTTGGCGCTTCCGCACGAGCCCCGGTTTATTGCGCTTTTTCTTTTATTTTATTTTATTCTTTTTTTTTTTTTTGGCCCCATTCATGGCATGGCTGACTCTGCCTGGTGGCTCGAATCCTAATCTCCAGGGCCGAGAACCATCGAAGAAATAAGTGGCTGCCTCTCCTCACCTCTGACTTGTAAGTTACACCATTGTGTGTTTCCTTTGTTCTCAGGCTCCTGGCTATTGTTGCTGGTGCTTCCGACTATGGCCGGCACGGAGCAGTATTCGGAGGAATTCCTCCATCAATCTAAACAGGGGCTCATCAACACGGTTTCCTCCGTCTTCATTGCTCTGGAGGTCTTCTGTGTGAGTCTGCGGTTTTTGGCGAAATGGGTGGGGCGCTTGAAGCTGGGCTGGGATGACGCTTTCATGATTCTGGGCTTAATTCTCTGCATCGCCGATGCGGCTTGCACGATGGGTGAGTGCGGGCTCCTTCGTTGTGCTTATGTCAACGATTAACTCTAAGGTCCGGCAGCCGACGTGAAATATGGCGGGATCGGCCTTCACGAAGCACGTGTGGTGCAAATCGACCCTCACATGATGGTGAACTGGGGCAAATTCATCATCATCATTCCTTTATTCTATTTCTCGACCGTGGTGCCTCCGAAACTGGCCATCTTGCATCTATACCTAAGCATTTTTACCGAGAAACGGCTTCGCAACATTTGCTATGCCACCGGCGTGGTAATTGTCTGCAACTGGGTCGCGGTCATCATCGCCGGGCTTCTTTCCTGCCGGCCACTCAGTTACTTCTGGACTGGGCAAGGTGTTTGCATCAATATCGATGCCTGGCTCCGCTGGGGAGGGTTTGCGAATATCTTGACAGACGTGGTCATGTTGATTCTGCCCATGCCAGTGGTTTGGCGCCTGCATGCATCCACCCGGCTGAAGCTCGGGATTTTCGTCACTTTTCTTCTAGGCAGTTTGTATGTCCTCAGTCTCCCCTCGAGGCCATGCAAGAAGACTAATCTGACTTTTCAGGGGTCTGGTCTCTTCCATCATCCGGTTTTGGGAGTTTTACGTGACCGACGCCGAGGGCGACCGCACGTGGGCGGCGGCCACGCTCGTCATCTGGGCTGTCATCGAAGGCGGCATTTACCTGATCGCCGCGTGTCTCCCCATCTATCGCCCGCTGACCAAGCTTCTCTGGCGCCGAGTCTGCACGAATCGAGGCCACACCGTCGAGTCCAACCCATCGAAAGGCGCGTCGGGAGGGAGTCGCGGTAGCAAGATCAGGCCAACGTATGAACTCAAACCGCAATGGAGGGAAAGCTTGATGGACGAGGAGGATTGCCTTCGGCTGGTGACTCTGGGCAGCCACCGCCAATCGGAAATTGCGCCTCCGGGGAAGATTGTTGTTGACCACCAGTTCTCCGTGGACTGAACTAACTGTGCAACGTGTACCTGTAGTAGTGTCTCTGTGATACTAGTCTCCAGTGCACGAAACATACTAGTAGTTAACTGCTGATTCTTGAACATCTGATGGGCAAGAGTCCCGTAGAAAGAGACAGAAGTCTCAATCAACCGCATTGGCGATGCCTTTAGCCTCGGGAACTATTCTATCGATCCTTTTGCTGTGCATCACCACGACTCTATTGGTCCGCAGCCGACACGGCACGGTCACTTGTGGTCCTGTCAGCTCATAAGACCCCGCCATTCTCGGAGGTTTATCCCTATTAGCCCATCCGGTCAAGAATAAGCGGACTGCCGCGCCGTGGCTCAGAGGGGGCTGACATTGCGCGGATTTTGGGGCTGCTAGTTTCAAACCACAAACAACGGGCCGGCGCGGAATTCCCGTAACGGAATCCCCGCACGTTGTAAGTTGTAACCCACTAACCCTTTAGCAAGCGTTACATCCACTATTTAAGTGACGTTTTAGTGCCTCTAGTGGACTCTAGTGGAGTCTAGTGCTTACCGGTTCCCTTGCTGGCCCCCAAAACGTTCCATATTGATCCGAATACCCCGCTTCCCCCTAACTAGGGTTCCGGTCTCGGGGTGGTCTTTCCCCCTCCGGATAATCCCGTACTTTCCAAAGATACGTCGAGCTACGGAAAGCAATCGCGGCCACTCGGCGTACGTCGAGCTTCTTTAAATATATTATCCATCCATGATATGGGTACACTTCTGAACTGTCCATCTTTGCCAAATTGCAACTGCCATTTTAATTGTCTCTTGATCATGACTGCCACCGACACCGCGGGGTTCAATCCTCGCACTCAACTCGTTCCTCATATTGTGGACCATTATGCCAAGATCAAGCCCGATGCCATCTACGCTGAATATCCCGTCTCGCTCACCACGTACGAGCACGGCTACCGACCAATCTCCTTCAAGGCCTTTGCCAATGCTGTCAACGGTATTGCCTGGTGGCTCCTCGAGAGGTTGGGCCCAGGCAACGGCGAGATCCTGGCCTACGTAGGCCCTAATGACCTTCGATACCCGGCGTTAGTACTGGGCGCCATCAAAGCAGGATATCGGGTACGTATAGCCAGCCCGTCTTGAGGCGTTGGAGAAGAGAGTTGACCATCGGAGAACCACAGATGTTCCTCACCTCCCCGCGCAATAGTGTCGCCGCGCATCGCAGTCTGCTCGATCGACTGAATTGTACCAAACTGGTCGCCCCGGTCCCGCGACCACCTCCCATCACGGCCATCTTGGAGGCACAGACGCTGGACGTCTTAGAGGTTCCCAGCATAGATGATCTGCTCAACACCGAGTACCCGCATTTCGAGTACGCAAAGACCTATCCCGAAGCCGCTGGGGAGACTTTTGCCGTCATGTGAGTGGACCCCGCCTTTTGATACCGTCGCAGACTGATTCCGTTCGATAGTCACACATCCGGCTCGACAGGTATCCCCAAACCGATCGTCTGGACGCACGATACCGCGGTCAAACACATGCATATGACTGAGCTGGGGGCTCCCGTGGGGTTTGAGAGCCTGCACCGATACTTGTTTGGCAAAAGGATGTTCCTCGTGCCGCCTCCTTTTCATGTAAGCTGAGCTCCCCTGGGTTTTAGACCGCAGATCTAACACCCTGCCAGGCAGCCGGACTTGCGTACTCGCTATTTATCAGCATCCCAGTCGGCACCACCGTCATCTTTCCCACGTCCGCAGGTTTGCCGACCGCCGCGGCGCTGGTTGAGGCGAGAAAGCAGACGCAAATAGATGTCCTGCTTGGGGTTCCATCCATCATTCAAGAGCTCTCACAAAGCCCCGAGCTCCTAGAATACTGCAGCCAGCACATGGAGCGCTTGGTGTACTGTGGAGGAGATCTACCCCAGCCGATTGGAAACAAAGTCGCAGCCAAGATCCCCCTCATGAACTTATATGGAGCGTCGGAAGTGGGCATGATCTGTCTAGTAGCCTCCACGACCAACCGCGATCCGCTGACTGATTGGAGGTATCTCCATATCAACCCACGCATGGGCGCCGAGCTCCGCCACGTTTCAGACAGCGAGTATGAGCTCGTCATTGTCCGCAACCCGGAGTATGAAGCTCACCAATTCTCCTTCACTATCTTCCCTGACCGGAAAGAATACCATACAAACGATCTGTTCGTCCGGCACCCCGACCCCGCCAAACCAGACCTCTGGCGTTGGAGCGCGCGCGCTGACGATATAATCGTGTTCCTGAACGGTGAGAAGACGAACCCCGTGTCGATGGAGCAATATATTGTGGCGCATAATCCAGAGGTCACGGCAGCCTTGGTAGCTGGTGCGCGCCGCTTTCAGGCATCTCTGCTGGTGGAGGTGGGCAACCGGGATCTGAATGCGACTGAACGCGCTGCCATGATCGAGAAGCTCTGGCCCAGTATTGCAGAGGCGAACGTCGTGTGTCCTGCCCACGCCCGGATCGCCAAAACTCACATCCTTTTCACCAGGCCTGCCCAGCCCATGCTCCGGGCAGGCAAGGGAACGATCCAGCGAGCCGGCACGCTGGCGCTGTACACAGCGGATCTGGACGCCCTGTATGCGGATGCGGACAGACTCTCCAAGGACGACAACGACCAGGCTGGACCCGGTCGGGTGGAGGATCCAAAGATCACCCAGGAATACATCCGACAATCGATACTCGACATTACCGGGTGGAAGCCAGACCAGCTGGCTACGGGCACGGAAAACTTCTTTCACCTAGGACTGGACTCCCTGCAAGCGATCACGGCGACGCGGGTTTTCCGACGCGGGCTGGACTTGGCTGACTTCAGCCCTAACTTGATCTACCTGCACCCCTCGGTGACGGAATTGACCGACGCAGTGCTGCGCATTCAGCAAGATCAGACCGCGTCGAGCGAGGCCACCAAGACCGTGCAGTTGCAACAGCGCGACCAGCTCCTGCGGGAGTTCAGTGCCCAGCTCAGCACCGATCGCACCACGTCCTCGTCCAATGCTTCGCGCCCAAACACCCACACCGTCATCCTGACCGGCTCGACGGGCAATCTGGGCACCTATCTCCTTGATGCCCTGCTCAAAACCCCCGGCGTGAGCCATGTGCATTGCCTGAACCGCAAGGCCGACGCCGCTGATGTGCAGCGTCAGAAGAGCGCCGCCTACACGCTGCATCCCGACCTCTCGCGCGTGAGCTTCTGGACAGCCGACCTGACTGCCCCGGACCTCGGCCTCAGCCCTGAGACCCTCACCAGACTTCAACAAACCACCACCCTGGTGATCCACAACGCGTGGGCCGTGAACTTTAATCTGTCCCTCGCCTCCTTCCGCCCCCAGCTTGCCAGCGTCGTCAACCTCCTCAACTTCTCGCACCACGCCACCCACCTCCCACGGCTCTTCTTCATCTCTTCGATCAGCTCGACCATGGGCCACCGGACACCGGACCACCTCACGCCCGAAACCGTCATCGAGACTGCAACCCCCGGACCCAACGGCTACGCCGACAGCAAGTACATCGCCGAACATCTCCTCCACCATGCCACCCGCCAGAACCAGACCCGCACCGTGCTCGCCCGCGTCGGTCAGGTCGCCGGCGCGGTCCATGCCCCGGGACTCTGGAACCGGACCGAGTGGTTCCCGAGCCTGGTCGTGAGCTCGCTGCACGTCGGCGCGCTGCCGGATACCCTGGGCCCGGCGCTGGATCGCATTGACTGGATGCCCATTGACCTGCTCGCCGAGGTCCTCGTCGATCTTGCCGTCCGCGATGATGAGGACTCCGCCGGAGACGCAGTGCGGGTCTACCACCCGGTCAACCTGCACCCCCGCAACTGGACCGATCTCCGGCCCGAGGTTGCTGCGGCGCTGGCCACCACCGCGGGCAAGGCGGTGCAGACGGTGGCATTCCGCGAGTGGGTGCTGCGCGTGCGGAAGGATCTCGAGACGGCGGGGGCTGGGGCGCATCTGACTGAGTCGCAGTTGCTGAAGGTGCTGGCGCGAAATCCCGCAGCGAAGCTGTTGGAGTTCTTCGAGGGGATCATGGGGCAGGAGGGGCGGGAAAATGTGCTTGATACTCGGGATACCGCGGCGCGGAGTGAGCGGCTGCGGGCTGTCGAGTCCATGCAGGCGGAGTGGGTACGGAAGTGGGTGGGAGAGTGGATTGGTTGATCCTTTGGGGGATCTCCTTTGTGTATTAGTACTTTGTGTTCGGCTTGGCTTAAGATTGAGGTAGGTCAGGAAGCTGGAAAAAAAAGGGGGTTCGGGAGTTCTCCCCCGGGAAGTTAGAAATAGCTAATAGAGATACGCGGCAGTGCTTCGGACATGAAAAGGCTTGTTGGATGGCTCTGATCCCTCCCTTACAGCTCACCTACCGGTAGGCAGTCATCAAAGCTTTTGTCTGCTGAGTGGAACAGTCCGTAATTGACCGTGCCGGTATAGAGTAAACTAACCAGTTAAGCCCTTATCCACTAACACTAATTTCAAAGATGCCCAAATTGAATATGCGTCGATTAGACTTGGTATAGTAGCACTATTTTGGTTCGAAAAACCACTCAAGATCATGTCCAAGCACCAATCATTATTATAAAAAATTTGATCACTCTCCATTGCAGCCCGCTTCCACAAGAGAAGCCAACTAAGAAAGTAATAGAAGATATTATATCTAATTTTAGTAGCTAGAACTTTCTTAATACACTCAGCTATACTAGAAAATGCAACTACCTTATCCTTTTCCAAGAAGATAAGGTCATGATGAGAGTAGGCCATAATAAGCTCTTAGAAAAATAGGACTACTGATTTATAATCTGCAATTATAAGCTACTTAGGAAACAGTAAGTTAAGTAGATATAGTCTAGTAAGAAGACTAATATAATCAGTAGATTAACTAATATTTCTCTAACTTTAAGAAAGTAGACTTACTATTTTAATATAGTAAAATTCTTATAATAAACTCCCCTTCCACATTCCCAATATATCTGTTGCGCAATAAAATAGATAATTTAATAAGAAAGTATTCTTTCTCGTAATATCCAGGCTTATATATATAGTTGGCCTTTATCAACAAGCTTATAAAAGTTATTAATAATCTTTTAATTAAAGCTGACTTTCTCTGATTAACTAAAATCCTAGATATAATTAAGAAAGCCATCATTCCAACCAAATACTAAACTTAATATAATTATATAATATATAAAGATAAATATTCTATTAATGTGATAGGATCTACTTGTCAGGGTAGAAAGCCTGTTGACTAAGTAAGGAATCTACCATGAAATATAATAGATTGATTTGATAATTAACAAAGATAGTTTATATCCATAAGATAAACTGATCCTTGAGGAATCAGTAACTTATTATAAAGAAATTAATATTTTATAAATATTGAAAAAATATAGAATCTTTATTAATAATTTTATAATTCTTATAATTACTATAATATATTATTCTAATATTTAAGACTTTGGTCCAAAACATGGCATTTCAGGATGCCGCTTGGTGACATCTGATTCTGGGTTCTGGCGATAGTACCAAATTCCTTCTTCTTCTTCGGAGCCTTGAACCTCGAGAGGGTGGAATTTGATTTCCCAGGCGTCGATAACAACGTTCAAGACCCCCAGAAGTAATTCATGTTCCATTAATGAAGCTAGACCTTAACTTCCAAATACCTCTAGGATTGGATCCGACGCATGAACTTGCGCCGGTGCAACTTGGCAGGATGTACAGCGTGTGCATAGTTGAGCATATCCATCTTCAACCGAGAGCTACGGACAAATTAATGAGAAGGTCCGGTAAGCGTAGAATCTGCCGATTTCTGTGCAATTCAGCCTTTGTTCTGTCCTGTCGAGCTAGTCAGATGGTGATGTTTTACCCGTTGTATATGAAGCAATGAGGTTTCTATCCAACTCCAACTGCATAAATAGGATATCGTTATTGTTAGAACCTCAATATTTGGATATACTCCTCTGCAGCGCAAGGGATAGGCTAGAGGTCGGGTTCCGCAGCATGTGCGTCGTCAAAGACTGTAATCTCAAACGATTCCTCGGCGTCTTCCTCCTCCTTGGCCTCCTCCTCGGCCAGTGGCACCAGTGACGTGGTCCATTGGTAGTTGTAGTTGTGGTTGTAGTAGTAGTAGTAGGCGTAATAGGCGGCGGCGGCGACAAATAGACGGGACTGGAGTATTTTGGCATTTTGGGGTACAGTGGGTCATACTCGCTTTTTGTCTTTGCGCACCATGCCTTGGCTGCCCGAGGTTCATGCCAGCTTTCCCATGTTCGGTATGATGTGATCACTAGTGTCCGGGCGCTTTCAATGCCTCCCCTGAAGGCGCGAGGCGCGATGTGTTCCGGTGAGCTTCTCTTCAATTAACAAGGCTCCTTAACGGGTTATCATTAGGGGCTTAGGAATTTGATCATGTAGTCGATAAGAATAACGCTCCGAGTATTCGCCAGGCCTAGACAGGACACTTTCACCGCGGATGATGTCGTAAAGATTGATCAAGCACAAAGCGCTAGCTTGCGCTTTAATCCGGTAAGAAGCTGGGCTTGCCCCGATGATGCACCACGGCGTAGAAATTCCGCTTAAAATCTCGTCCATCAGCAGGTGAGTATGTCGATTGGGGTCTTTCTTGCGCCGATTTTCAGTAAGTAGCAGCCCTATTAGTTGGTATTGGACCCTCGCTAGTTTTCCGTGTCACTGCTTACGATGAAGGAAGCGGAGAATGGAGGTTATTCTGCGGGAGTTTCAGAGTTAGACTATGCCAGTACATCTTCAAGGTGAATATGGATTGAGACATTGTTGAAGTGATTGCAGTGGAAATACTTCGTTGGTATAGCAAGATGCTCAAGCCTCTTCGCCTTTATGGGTCGCTTGGCCGCATCACTGGGTCAACGGGAGCCTCCTTCCTCTTGGCAAGATGGAGGGCCATGTTGATATAGATAATCCTCCAGTAAGTTTCAGACGGGTCATATTTGGTAGATTTCCGCTTCAGCTCGATCTTCTGCATTGGGGTCGGCACATAATCCATCCAAAAGTTGCCGAAGGTAGTCTGTCTTCCGGGCTCTCATATAGTCATCCACATGATTTCTCTTAATATTGTAGATCCAAATCACACGGGGCTTCTTGATTTATTCCGACTGGAGCATTGCGATAAGCATATCATTATCGTGCGTTAGTCTCCGGGTCTCAAATCGAAGAATTTCTTGCCTTGCCCTGGACACATCCTGTGCTTTGAAAGATCTTGCTTCTGTCAAGGTCACATTCGTGTAACCTTCATCCGTATAATGACTCGCTTCCACTGTATTCTCTTCGTTGTCCGTGGCCGTAACTGATCTCTCTTCGTCAGACCAATGTTTCGATACGATCTTGTTTTCCAGGATAACAGCACTAGGATATTCCCCATTGTGGACTAGGAACGTCAAGTCGAACTTCGAATCTCTAGACGGCGGAGAACAACAATGATGTAGAAATCCTGTGGGCACGTGGCAGTATATTATTTATTATTGCTTCAAGGTTGCCTTGCTGCACACTGCTCAAACATGCTCTTATTCCTTCTTATGGAGGAGTCACGATATAGCCTGGTATCTGGCATCAATAGAGAAGGGCCTTGTTGGTTCGAGGGGAAGCGGTAGTTCATAAATTGGAATATATAAGAAAGAGAGAAATTTGTAGAGCGCGATGGATGACAGCTTATATACCACGAAGTGCTCGCTCTAATTCACCTCGCGAATTACTTCATCGCCAGGTATTAACTAATGCCAAGGCCATTACCTCTACCAATCTATTCATGTCTTCAAGGATTCATATATCGAGCAAAGCTCCATTATTCACTAACACTATGGCAGTAATCCCACCTAACTAATACATGTCAAGTGGATTAATATATACAACCAGACGTCCTAGGGACGCCGTTTGCCTCACCTCCAATGCGAGTAATTTAGCAAGAAGCACTGGAAGGAACGTTCTCGCAGTCATCGCTGGCCTTTCCACCGGAGAGGTCAACACCGGACCAGGTCCAGTCGGAGCAAGAGCCGTCACCGCAGAGGATGTAGACCTGGGTGGCATCGTCCTCAAGAGTACCGGTGATACCGTCAACGGTGACATCGGTGATGGGGATACCAGTGGAGGGGGTGCCGGTGGGAGAGCCGTTCTCGTAGTCCTGCTCGATGACGATACCGTACTTGGTGATACCGGAGAGCTGGATGTTGGAGTAGGTGATCTCGCTGACATCACCGGTCTCCTTGTAGATGGTCTTGATGCGGACACCGTTGGCAGAGTCGCTGACGGTGGAGTCGGAGATGGTCACGTTCTTGACGGTGTTGTCATCACGGCCACCGACGGATCCGATGGAGAGACCGTGGCCACCGGAGCAGGTACCGCCGGTGAAAGAGATGCTCTGTAGTCATAATCATTAGCCATGTGTACTAATTGGATGGCTGCGGTGGTGAGGATATCGTACCTCGCCAGAGTTGATGGCAATGCAGTCGTCCTGGTTCTTGACGGTAGCACCGCTGATGTAGACACCGGTGGACTCGCTGATGTCGAAACCATCGGTGTTGTGGCCACCGTTGTCATCACCGTCGGAGTTGTCGATGGTGAAGTCATTCAGGTGGACGTTGGTAGCCTGGACACTGATGGCCTGGACGGGAGTGTTCTTGACGTTGATGCCCTTAAAGGTGGAGTCCTCAACATCGTGGATGTACATGAACTTGGGCTTGGTCTTGCCACCGTTGGTGCCCTTGCTGTCCCACCAGCGAGAACCGTCACCGTCGATGACAGCGCCGTCAGCCATGGTGACGGTCAGGTCCTTACCACCGAAGCGGATCAGAGGACCCTTCCATTCCTTGTAGCCGAAAGAAGTGGTACCCTCGAAGGTGATCTAGGTGATGTTAGCGTATTGGCGAAGGTGAGAGACGGCTGAAAAACACATACGGTGGAGCCATCAGCAGCGTCGGACAGGTCGAGGGTCTCGCCAGCGGGGACCTCGATTCCGCTCAGGACAACATCGGAGCAGCTGGAGATGCTCTCGCTGGCCTCAGAGGCAGAGGTGAAAGTGCAGGTAGAGGCCTTCTTAGCGAACTCAGAGACGCGAGAAGGAGCGGGAGCGGCAGAGACGAGGGAGCCGACAGCGGCCAGGCCAAGAAGCTGGTAGGAGTGCATGGTGATTGTTTGAATAGGTTCTGGTCAACAGAACAGGTTTCGATCAAAAGAATGGACGGGGTCTGGTCAACAGAAAGAAAGGACAAGGAGTGGAAGAGTGAGGTGTTGTTGGATAGAGCATCTCAACGACGGAAGTCCTGGAGAGTTTTATACGTGAAATACTGAATCATGCTAAGCTTCTGTTCCTGAACAAGGCAGTGAGATACCCCCATTATTGGTGGAAAGACCAAGGGGACCCTCCGATCCACCCGGGTATCAATCTCTAACGGCGATGGGCGCTTCAGCCAGGGATACCACCGGCACTGCATGCATCGCAGCATTGGTAAGCACCAAGGTTCGTGTCATCCGGCGTATCTCAGACGCTAACGGGCTTACAGTCCGGCCAACTCCGGCCCAAGAAGGCATTGATTGACGCTTGGGCTGAAGGTCGAAGCATCGGCGGCTCTCGGCACTGCTCGGCATCTCCACTGCTGATGCCGTGTCTTGCTCTCTACCTCCATCTGCCCCATCCAGCTTATCCACGCTGTTTCACTCTGTCGCAACATGCTTGGTGGATGCACCGGCAGAGCATGTATCGTCTCGGCAATTTTCAGTGCCAATGCATATTCCTCGTCATCCGATGGTCCTTGGAATTTGATGATGATATCGATATAGACTGCTTTGGGACCCACCAACACTACGGATCGGTCGGAGTAGACCGCACTGACGAGACTAGAAACTGCCACTGCCGATCCCACTATCGAGACTCTGGCAAAGACCCTTTAGGGCATTTACAGGGTCCGCGAATCAATATGATTGATCCTTTCGGCGACATTCCTTTCAGGGGTCCGACCCTGGTTCCTCGGCTGATCATCGGATAAATTTTATGGATATTGTGCACACGAACGCAGACATTCTTCCGATACGCGATCATGCCAGTTTCTCCGATAGCCGACCATCTCATGTCTTACAAGCCCATGGGGTAAAGCAATGCGGTGGGATGATATTGTGGGCTGTGGCGTCGCAGGAATCTTTCTATTTTCACCTTCAATTTCTTCATCTTCCGGGCCCGCAGTGGGTCGGCGCCAACCCTAACCTGGATCCATGGAAGTGTGAAACCTCAACCCCGTTGTACTTCCAGGGGATCACACTGGTTGGAACAAAGTGATGCTGTGCATGGCAGGGTAATCAATATATGCTTCCTAATATCAGTTAATTTGTCACACATATCTCACTCGTGTCGAGGTCAGCTCTGGACTAGACTTCTTTTTGCCAAGAAAACCGCGATATTAAGTGTTGTCGAATTCCGGGTGGTCTCAACCGCCAGTAAATTGATACGATCCGTTTTGCTGAAGCTAATCACTGCACTCTGTCGAGCATCATTATACATCTGTGGCTAATACAAGCTACATCACTGGTTCGTGTCCTATCGTCCAAGCGAAGGAGCTGTGTCGATCAACCCGTAGGGCCCTGCAAGAGCGAACTGCTTTAGACACGGAGTTCATCGACAAAGGTTTTTCCACGAAGCAGAATGCATCTTACAGATTCTTGAGTTGCTGGGGAACACCAGAGTGGAGCAGGTCCAAGATAGCTAAGAGATTCAAGGTTGGTGGTATTCGCGGGATTCTAAGACTATTATCAGAGTCAAGCACAATTATCCACCCGTAAATGAGCTTAACTTATCTGTCTTTCTTGGCAGAACGGGATATCTGCTTCCGGGGGGTTCTAGGGGGTGTGTAACATGCCCCGTCCACTATCGTCGGCTATAGAGGCACTACTCAGTCTCGGACTTGGAGTTGTCCGATGCAGCGCCGTCTGAGGGGGCAATATACAGGTTTTCTCGTATTTTCGTATTTCGAAACGTGAAATCGGCAATGGTTCAGGGTACAGTCGAAGTAGAGATTAATTCATATACAATGTCGACAATGTATTTCTCCTTTAGTAATTTGCCTATATTGCCGGCGAAGCGAGAAGCTCTTGGACGTCTGCATGCGAGACAACGTCCCTGAGTAAAGAGTCAACATCATCACAGAATATTTGGCGGTGAAACATTCAGGTTGTCAGCTATACAATACCAAGAGTTAGCTGGCGCGTACTCGTTCCTGTCTAGCCTATAAAAGTCTTGGCTATGGTGGGACTGGCCTGGGGAGCTGTGGGTGGTATGATCCTGGGGCCCCTTATACAGAGAAGCAGGAAATGCACTTCAGCATAACGGTATCTTCCCCCAAATTTTCAAGGGTGGCATTTGAGCGACATATCCTACTTTTAACAATCAGGGGGTGTGACATGAAGGTGCAAAGCCGTCTTGATCTCACATTGATAATAGTATGGTTGGTTGGAAATGTAGGATGACAGTTTTAGCTTACAGTATAGTGTACACCTCAGAAAGAGAAGGCAACCACGAACATCTCTGACGGGGCCAACGACGCAGTATGGAGATTGGATTACACGCCAAACAGTACAACAATGTGTGTAAAGGGGAGACTGAACCAGCAGCATTCGACTTCTAACTAACTCATCTCAGTCAGTCTTTTCAATCCAACGCCACAGCTCCGAATCCTCGAGGGCGTTATGATAGAGTGAAGTCATTGTTTTGATGCGCCTCTGCAATATGGAATTATTTTGTCATTATCCTTTTACTATACAGTTAGACTTATAGGATTATACATGGCTTAATCGTGAAGTCACTCTAACTCTCTATTTCTCACTTCCTACTCACTCCATACACAATTTATAGGCGCCTCTTACTCTACCTGAATATTGTCTAACCCCCCCGCTAGCTATACGTACTATACACATCCCTCAATGCACCCGGGTGTCCCCAATCTCCAGCATCGTCTCATCCAACAGCCTCGTCAACTCAACCACCACATCCGCATACTTGGCGTCATGATACACATTAAACAACTCAAGAGGATCCTTTTCACAATCAAACAACTCCCACTCCTTCGGCTGCCCACCCTCCTGCGTTCCCGGCAAGTCAAAATCCTCCGCATACCAATAAATCAGCTTATACCGCTGGTTGCGGACCCCGTAATGAGCATACGCATTATGAATAGGATCCCGATGCATCCAATACCGATGGTACGCAACCTGCTTCCAATCCGTCGGCGTCTCCCCCTTAAGCAGCGGAGCAAACGACACACCCTGCATGTATGAGGGAATCCGCAGCCCAGCAAGATCCAACCAAGTCGCCGCGAAGTCCACATTAGAGATAATATCATCGCAGACCGATCCCGGCTTGATAAGCTTGGGGTACCTTATCAGAAACGGCATCTGGAATGACTCCTCATACATGAACCGCTTATCGAACCAGCCATGCTCACCCAGGAAGAACCCCTGATCGGAGGTATAAATAACCACCGTATTCTCCGCCAAGCCCTCCTCATCCAGGTAATCCAACAACCTCCCCACATTCTCATCAATTGAATGAATCGTCCGCAAATACCGCTTCAAATACCGCTGATACTTGAACCGCCGCAGCTCCTCATTACTCTTGAACGTAAACACCTCCGCCGTATCCTTATCAATCAACCGAAACCCCTCGATATCCGCATCAGACACATTCGGAATCTTCCTATCGGTGGACCGACTCCCAAACAGCTCCCCAACCTCTGCGCCTCCCTCAGGCTGCACCAGCCCCAAATCGAAGTACGTGATGTCACTCTCAATCCGCATCTTAGCTACCTCCGCGGCCTTCGCCCGGTTCTTGTAATCATCATCGAACGTATCCGGCATCACCACATCCTCTTGATACAGTCCCCGATGAGCAGGATGACACTCCCATGACCGATGTGGTGCCTTATGATGACACATGAGGAAGAACGGCTTCTTCTCCTCAGCTCCATTGTTCCTATTCTTCAACCACCCCAAACACTTATCCGTAATAACATCCGTCGCATACCCCGGCTCAACCACCTTCTCTCCACCCATCTCAATAAACTCCGGATCAAAATACCTCCCTTGTCCCGGCACCACGCTCCAGTAGTCAAAGCCCGTGGGTTCATGGTCCTCCCCCTCGCCTAGATGCCATTTACCGATCATGGCGGTCTGGTAGCCGCCGGTGCGTAGGTGCTTGGCGACATTAGGCAGGTGTTTGTTAATCTTGCTGTCCAGGGTCATGACCCCATTTACGTGGTTGTGGGTGCCTGTAAGGATGGTGGCGCGGCTGGGGGTGCAGATGGAGTTGGTCACGTAGCAGTGGTTGAATTTCATCCCGTCGTGGTAGAGTCGGTCAATGTTGGGGGTGTGGTTGATGTTGGTGTTGTAGGCGCTGATGGCTTTGGAGGCGTGGTCGTCGGCCATTATGAAAAGGATGTTGGGACGGGATGAGGGGGGCATGGTGGGTGGTGGAGAGAGGGTTGTGGGAGCTTGGGGATGAAGAATTCTGATTGTCATTTTTGATTCTGGGTCGAGTGTATTTGTTTGTTCATGAGGGGGATGGGGGTTGTGGTATTATAAGTGTCTAGAAGGTGGTTGGAATTGTCGGTCCGGGTATTGATTATCTGGATGGGACGATGAGGGGCAATTGGCACAACTACTTTGTACTAGTAGCGGGGGGTATACACGGGTATTCTATATGTTGTCGGTTTCAGTTATTGGTCAATTGAGTGTATAGTGAGGGGGGATCAAGGACGACGCGTGGTGTTCCTGCGCTAAAGGGTTGCGAGAGAGAGCTCGTTGCTGACGCCATCGGAGCGGTTGATTGGATGTCTGGCCTCTGGTTTTTAAAAGGCGGCGGCGGAGGCTAGGTTAATTTCGTCGGGCCCTCGTAGAGTAGTTTGTATCATTGTCTGTTGTTGATAATGGACTAGGTCCATGTCTGCTGCTTGCACTGCTGTTCTTTGTTTTCGAGGAGTAATGAATGGTACCCCTGGTTTATTGGTTGAGATGAGCTACAGCAGCTGCCGGATCACCAACGCAACTAATCGGTTCTAATATCATTCAATAGGTGAGGTGGAGCCTTAACCAAGATGAACGCGTTTGCATCAGATAGTAGGCTCAGTACAGGTAATAGTAACATCATCTTCACAATTATTAACGCACAGGATAGTATGTATTCGAGGGCTGACTAGGTACCAGTATCTGTGCTTTATGCTACCAATTAGAATCACTCATCTCACCAATATCACCGTGAGATAATATTTAAGAAAAATGTTCACCCATGCAACCGATTCGAAAGAATGATTATCAGCGAAATACAAATGTTTCAATGTCGTTTATGAATGCGGGAGAAGAAGGGAAAAAAATAAAAAAGAAACGTCAGCGACAGGACTCGAACCTGTGCGGGCGAACCCAATAGATTTCTAGTCTATCGCCTTAACCACTCGGCCACACTGACTAATCGTTGAAGATATGCCAGTTATAGTAATGTATCACTCTCCATGTCTGATAGCCTTCGGATCGGTTTCATCAACATCTAGGATATCCAATGGTTTGACAACGACTTTTCTTTTAGACTTCACACTATAATGGATTATGCTTGAAATTAAGCATTGACTCTTCTAAGGCAGTATACAAGAAGATACAAGTTGTTATAGTTTGAATGTCAAAGAGTGACTGTGACTTTTCAATGTTCGATTTTAATCAGTTAAAGTCTCTTTATATATTTATGCTACAACTAATCTTACACTACTAGTACACTGCCATCATTCTATATACACCCTAAAATGCCCGACACAACCTCCCATCCACTTGCTCCTTCCACGCCTCACTACCAACACAATGGCGACATCAAAGTAAGCCCTCAGGATCATATGTGCTCTTAATCGCATGGAGTCGAGGATAATGAGATCCGAAGAACGAAGACTGCCACTCTGGCTCAAATGGGTTGGCCTACAATAACGAGAATTATGTCAGCCTCAATTTCCAACAGAACCTTGTACATTGTTTGTAAATTCCTAAATCTCGTGCTTACCTCGTTGAAGTAGCATCCAGTATCAGGGGCCAGCTGCCGAAGGGCATACCCCCTGCCGTACGTCATATTGTAGATGGTCTGTTCGGCCAAGGCTGACGGGAGGGATTCGTTCCAGCTCTGTTGGACGATTAGATGTACGACTGAATCTCTCCAAGCCGTGTTCAGAGCGTTGTCGACTGGAGTGGCACTGCCGGTCATGGTGCCGGAGATTGAAGGAGCGGATACGCCCTGCGTCGTGCATTTAGCGTTAGAAGATTTTTATGGGTACAGGCAAGGCGAAAATGAGAGCTACTCACGTTGACAGAATTGTTGCGGGACATGATGACCTCAAATGTATCTGCCAAGAGTTCAACATCTTCCATGACAGCCCGGCGTGGGATGAACCGTGATGCCCGCACACCTTGCGTCTTGCCGGTAGATTCAACGACAGGCATCATCTGCACGACATCATAAAAGGGCAGCGTCATCATTGGCGCAACCATGCTAGTCGCAATGGCCTCTTGGGTCTTCAAAAAGTTCTGAAAAGGGCGGAGGAGCCTCTCAGCAGTGCCGTTCTTCGCATTGTACAATAGCAGAGCACCGTTCATGTTTAGCTGCGGGGAGCTGCTCATGGTGTAGTATCCATGGAAACCATTGTTCTGAAGCTCAGCAAGGTAGCCGTGGGCCTTCGCAACAAGTCGATACCAATCATGCTCGCTGGTAGCGTTTTTGGCGGTAAGGGAAAGGTTGATCATGGTTACCAGAGGCATGGGATACGCCTTCACAGTGACCGAGACAATCACACCATAGGTGCCACCACCTCCTCCGCGAATAGCCCAGAAGAGGTCCTCGTGCTGAAAAGCATTTGCGGTGACAAGCTCGCCCGCTGGAGTGACTATCTCCGCTTCGATGATGTTGTCTGCGCCCATGCCATATGTGCCTGTGGCCAGGCCATGGCCACCACCGGTCGCCCAGCCTACGACCCCGACGTCCTAGATTTTCTGTCAGGGGTTCTGCCTTAAACCTGTGAGAGATTTCCGTTCATACCATGTTTGTTCCACCGACAGCCGTAGCATTGTGTTGAGCAAGTGCAGCAAAAAGTTCCCCGTCCTGCACACCAGCCCCAAGAGTAGCAGCCATCGTCGTCAGATTCCCAGTTTGTGCGGACGACCCGACCTCACTGCTTCGGTGAGGCTGGAAGTGCTCGTGAAACTCGATCTTCTTCAAGTGATGAGTCCAGATGCTTCACCATCTATTAGCAAAGATTGTAGCATGTATTAGAAATTGAATTAGATCAACTTACGACAAACTCCCATGGTTTATACTACGTTCAGACCCATGACCCGTATTTTTGATATTCAATCGCAGATTCCACTCCTTCGCAAAATGCAACCCAGCCTGGATATGACTGGCATTGGTGGCGTTGATCACATAGACTGGGTAATTACCAATGCTGCAGCCGTCCTGCTCCGCATGCACATTTCCCGTGATGCTAGTTCCATCAGGATAGATTG
Source organism: Aspergillus luchuensis (assembly GCF_016861625.1). NCBI lineage: Eukaryota > Fungi > Ascomycota > Eurotiomycetes > Eurotiales > Aspergillaceae > Aspergillus > Aspergillus luchuensis. The sequence continues at coordinate 1,365,503 of NC_054849.1, forward strand.
GATTGCAGCTGTTGTTGGACCAGATTGGATCATCGACGCTGACTGGGTCTGAGGAATGAAATTTCGATGTGGTCCAGTTGCCCAAGACGGACGTACAAGCAGCTGGGTTATAGTTGGGCTCGTTAGGATAGCAGACGGACGCTGCTGGCACCGTTCGGATAAGTCTTCCGGATACGGTTTGGTTGAGAGAGGTCCATTCATCTGCAGATGGCCAGCATGGGTCGGAGGGGGACTGCAGAGGTAACACAAGTCAAAGTACCAATCAGTAAACCACTGTAAAGTAGAATTGTGATGTAGTCTAACGTTCGTCTGAGAACTCACACATTTGCAGTCTAGGGCGCTGGTTATGCCGCTGACTGCTAGAATAAGCGTTGCGAAAAGGCTGGTACCACAATACATGATGTGATATATACCCTGTTCTTGAGACGATGGCAGTACTTGGTTAGGGGAGTTTCATAGAGGTCGCATGAGGTTTATATAGTAGTCCTCCAGCCCTATGATCAGGCTGCGGAGCATAACTACAATACTACATACACTTCGTTCAGTTTGCCTAATCAGGTAACAAATATACGAGAACGAGCGATCGGAAACAAGTGGAGCAGCACAAATTCCAGGGTTCAAGGGTCCAGAAACTCTCACTCTTTCGCATGAAGATATTGGAACGAGTACGGATGAAGATCTAGGTCGGCATTGCCTTGAAGTGGAGGCTGAAGGCTCCAGGCTGCAGCCTTAAATCCAGTCTCAGTTCCCCAAATCCACATGTAAGGGTTCTCAGTGATATCTTTGGACCACTTGCTGTTTATAACCATGCACTCCATTTCATCTTTCTCTTCTACTTATCCTCTCTGGGGGTGAAGCACTACTCACTGCTAGGCAAAAGAGTCCCTATGACATGTGGGAGTTTACTATGAGCACATGATACAGTGTTAACTTTGTTCAAACAAGGTCAGAATTGAAGTTGTACAATGCTTGACTTCTTGCTATTTATAGGCAACCAAGAGATGAAATCAAGATTTCCTATATCCATAGAGGCATATGATTTCGCCTACCAGTAAAGTACTGGAATATCAAAAGTAGTAGTGTTTCCTCCTGAACACAGAGAAAGACCCCCCAAAAAAAGAATAGTCAAAGATCAATAAAAGCATTAACTCATACTTCAGCCGATGAATGGAGACAAACAAAGCAAAAAAAGGACCGAACGCGGTTCGAACGCGTGACCTCGGGATCTGCAATCCTACGCTCTACCACTGAGCTACCGATCCAAGTTGTGGAACACGTCAAAATTACGTACTATAACCTACAATACCAAACTGTTATCTAGGGTTGTACATCACAGCATCATGAAAGGATACACTGGGAATATGATGGTAGTACAGAGTTTGGCTTGGGATGTTTGATATTATTCTCTGCGACTCAGCTTTTTATATTGTTTGAATAAGGGCACGAAGGCACGTCAGTTCATTTGTCTACTAATCACTATTAACCCTGTTGTAACGTTTGGCTGATGTGTTCTTCGTCACTGCAAGCGATGGCTATACAGAAAATGCTAGTGCGCAAAGCGGAAATCCAACCTCTTACTTCCTGTGTCCGTTGTATTCTGCAGATAATCTTGCCGTTGCTATGTGGCAAGTTAGCTAATCATTCTGCTAAGTCCCAGAGAATAACACTTACCTCTTCGGTCATTGCGTTCCACACGCGCTCCCTGTGTTTGTTTCTATAAATATAGTATATCTTCGTGCCAATAAAGAGCAATATAGCCAGGATATTAATCCCTATGAGAGTAGAATTTCCGCGATGGTATTTGGGTTTATCGTCCGCCCGGTAGATATTGTTGCCGATGATGGCGCCGAGTTGAACGCACACTGTTGTCATAAGTTTATTAGCAAGCACTCTTTGTAGTATAGTAAGATGGAAGAGATTAGCTCACTGTTATAGAGTGCTGCTGAAATTGTCCGTGTTCCCACGTTGTTAGAGTTCTTCGAGCACCATCCCACCAGGATAGCGTGGCAGTATGGATAGCAGAGTAGCACGGTCACGGTAGCATACGTCCCCCATGCGTTGGTCATTGTACCAGGCCAAAAGCGGAGGGCAATAACACAGGGTAATGTCCATATGGATTGGATCATTGACACCAAGGAGCGCTCTTTAAGCCAGTCGCTGAGACGGGTGAGCAATAGTAGACAGATGATGTGGCCGACGCTGTAGGGGATGGTGAGAAGGTTGGTAGTAAACTATTTGATGTTAGCATGCTACACTATAATTTTAGAAGTCATCACGCTTACAGTGCCAAATCCCACACCCTTGAGGATTAGGGTTATGTAGGACGTCATCGGTGTCTGCGGGATATAAACTACTAGGCCAAGGAGGTAGATCGGCCAGATGTCATAGTCTCGGAGGGAGTTCCAAAGACGACGCGGAGTTATGGCTTGCCGGTTGTGCATGTCTCCTAAGGAATGTGAGAATGAATGTCAAAGGTTCAAAGCAATGGTAACGCAAACGTACCCTTAGAGGGGTCATCGCGCAGAACCCGGTTGACCACGATGCTGACTTCACGGTCTGTAAACCAGCCCTTCGGGCGGAACCATTTCTTGGTGTCGACAGCAGAGGCAGGCATGCGAAAGAAGGAGCTTAGACCAATAAGAAGAGTGATGAGTCCTTCGATTAGAAATAGCCACCTGTAGATTCTGTTAAATCTGTAAAGGAAAGGAAATCATGACACGTACCTCCAGCCAGCCATGCCCTGTACACCACGCATGTGGAGGATGCCGAATGCGAGAAACGAAGTAATAATAGTAGTTAAAGATAGCGCAGTCCAAAAAATACTATGATTGTCAGTAATGGGCTGAGATAGAGGAGATAAAACTTACCTCAAGCGGGTTGGAAGCTCTCGGCTTGTGTAAAAGTAGGATAACCAGAGAACGATGTCGGGAATGAAACCACCCTATAGAAATCAGAATAAAATACCATAGATTCAATTCGTTCCAATTACCTCGAGTATCCCCAACAGTGCTCTCGTTGCATAGAAAGATTTCTTCCCGCTCAAAGCAGCTTGTGCAGCAGCAACAATTGACCAGATGGTCATCTGCATGGGAATCCAGCGATCGGGGCCAATTTGCTTGGACACCAATTGTGAGGGCAGCTCGGCTAGAAGGAAGGCGACAAGGAAGATGGTGTTTCCGGTATTGTAGTCTGCACACGTCAGAGACCTTGTAATCCGAAGAAGCGTTACGCTCACCATTCGTGGAGAGACCAAGATCATCCAGCAAATTGTCCGACACAGCTTGTACAAGGTTTCCTCGGTCAACCTGAAGACCGAAGAACATCACACACTATCCTCTGTAGTGAGCATACTTTCAAGCAAAGCAGAATCACCTTGACCTACAGCCCATAGACACACCCTCCAGTCCAATTTCCGGACGAGCGCTTTCTCTTCCTCCGCTGTCCACGTAAGTGTAGGGTCAAAGACATGTCGACACTCATACTGCGCTTTCTCATAAATGAGAGCATAGCGCTCCGCAACCTCAGGGTCTGCGAAGGGATTATTATCAAGGGTTGCATCCGTCGCATCTTCATACGGGCGTGTATGAACCTGGGCTTTGTCCTTTGGAGAGGGAAGGTCTTGCGAAGAGTCTGAGTAGTGCCGCTGATCGAAGTGATCGGCAGTCTCTTGACTGACATCCTTTCGAGATGCCATGTTGCCAGTTGTAGTCAGAGATTTGTATTCTCCCAAGTTTCTTCTCGTCGTAGGCCGCAATCGGAAGCTTTTAAGGATACAAGCTGCGAGCTCGCAGCCACCAACTCAAGGCACGCCATTTCCAAGATATCTCGCGACGAGAGATAACGGAGCATCAATGCAAGGACCTCCTCATGACAGGCCACTCATGTTCTGCACTCCATACCGCGTGTGATCAGATACTAACCACTCTAAGCGAGGGCCCTTCATGCATGACTAGATTGAGGGCCATTCCTTGGCTAGTCAGCCGTGTTTTCAAGTCGCGATCTAGGGCTTCAATTGCTTCATCGGGAGTGTGTCGGATGGACCTCTGAACGTGCAAGAGCCATGCAATAACGATAGCAATAATGATATACCATGATAATCTCGAGTTTGCAGAGTAATCTTCTTGCGACACAGTTTACATTCATATTGCAGATGATCAATACTTCTAAGCGAAGCGGGAGATGGTGCATTGGTGGAAATGGCGTCATCTGGAGGGGTGCAGTTGCGTGATGAGCCTGCCAGTTGGCGAGATCGGGAAGATAAGCAGTTCTTATGCCCCCATTCGACCATGACTAGTGGGAAGAATCTAGTTCCATTAAAGTAGCAAGAATAGCACGGACGCTCTAACTTAAAAATGTAAGCATTGCTATTTGTTGGTATTACAGACTGATTTGGTTCATTCGCTGCGACCTCGGCAGAAAATGTTTCTATAGCCGACATGCTCTACCGACCAGTCACTCCTCATGGACCCAACCAAGTATCCTATTTGCCTTTTCAGCCGTGAAGAAAGACTGATTTCCTTTGAGCTCACGTCGAATCTCGGTATCGGGATAATACTTCTTCGCAAGCTCAATCGACGGCGTGTCCTGTGTCGTCGTCGGAGCAACAACATTGAATATCTCGCACCCATTAAGTTTCTCAGCCTTCTCCACAGACAATAAGCAGGCTCTCGCAGTCGCATCCGGGCTCACCCATCCCCACAAGCTTTTGACGGCCGAGTCCTCCCAATTCTCCTTGTGTCCTTTCTGTGCCTCCTCGCGAGACGCTACAGCATGAATACGCATACATGCAATTTTCATCCCGGGGAACCATCGCGCAAATGTCCTCGCTTGGGTCTCAGCTTCTTGCTTGGCCAGTGCGTAAGAATCTGTCGGATTGGGCGGTGCTTCTTCGTCCACGGGGAAGTATTCGAATCTCAGTGGTTGCGTGGCATATTCGAGACCGATCGCGTTCACTGACGACGCGTAGCAGAATCGTTTGATTCCCAGTTGCGCAGCGGCGTAAAAGCCATTGAATGCAGATGTAACGTTGTTGTTGTGGACCAGCTGGTCGTCCTTTCCTATGGGGTCTGGTATCGCGGCAAGATGAATAACGGCGTCACAGCCTTTGAAGGCTTCCAGCGTGGCTTCGTAGTCATTGGCTGTGTCGGCGGTCTTCATCTCGGAGTTGGGCGTTCCATCGTACTCGGTATCGGTTCGGTCAACCTGGACTGTGGAATGGCCGGCCTGAGAGGCTTCTTTGACAACAGCGCGTCCTACGGTGCCGCGGGCACCGGTGATAGCGATTTTCATATTAGTGGTTGGATTGAGGCTGGAGAAATTCCTGCGGTGGATTTGGCGGATCTGATATGGGATTTGCCGCGAGAGAGGTCGGGAGGGAGCTATGTGCACCAAAAAACTGGTCAATTGCAGAGGAGTTGACATATTTATCTAGGCACTTGACGATGCAGGAATATTCGCATACTGGTGGACCTGATAAGATGGTGGTCTGAGTCCATGACGTGAATATGATGGTAGCGAGCAATTCTCATGGCGGTGGTTACTGCGACGCCCATGACGCCAGAATGACAATCCTGGATCTCGGCATGGAGCCCACCTAGCCTACCACAAACGGTGCTTCATATTGCAAAAGCAGGTGTGCCTGGGGTAAACCATTCTAGAACGTCTTAAATGTATGTGAAGAATAATGATGTGGTGAATGCGGGAATCGAAGATGTGATGTCATTCCGAGGGGATCGTCTACATCGTTCTGATCCCGAGCCTAAGGCAACGACACCCGTGTCAGCCTTACCCGATGGACTTGTTGTCCCTCACCTTCCTGATGCAGCAACATATACATACTGGGAACATCGCATAGCGGAATGGTCTGCCTAAATACTCCTATAGAGACTATAGGGCACTTGATATTTGTAGTTGTTCCCCAGGAATGATAGCCGATGTAGTGTCGATCGCTCGGATAAGTTATCGTTCCAGCTACAGGCTCATTGTTCTACAGTGTCCTATTGAGGTTATCTCTAATTATGAGAAAGAAGCAACGATGGAGTATGGCAAATGTTCCAAATTTTACAATGGAACTGTTCTGTGTGATGTAATTCGGTATGTGCGAGATGGAGGCCCAGGTAGAAGATCTCCTGCTGCCCTCCCTCTAAAACACGGTTCATAGACAGAATCTTGGCTCACGAGCGAGCGATTCCATCATAGATAACAAAGAGTGTATAGTACATCAACAAAAGAAAGGTAGCGAACGAGTGGATAATATCCATTATATCCTTATAAGCCGAGGATATGTGACCGATGGGTGACTTGAGAATATTCCAAAAGAGCGTGGGATTTAGGCTTGGTGAATAACGGCAGAGTCTCAGGCCGCTTCTTAGCATCTTTACCATCAGAATTATGGCTTCGCGGCCGACCCGTTGGCTTGTGGCCCAGCTTGCTGAGCAGCCGCTGCATGCATTTGGGCGTTCTTCTTCTTCCTTCTGTGTGAGTTGGGCTTGTTCTTTTTTTTAGGCTGAGCGGGCTGCTCTGCCGGTGCTGCCTGATTTCCAGGCGCCGGCTTCGGGAGTGGTACTGACTTTAACTCTGGCTCCGTTTTGATCACGGGCTCGGGTTCTGTCTTTCGTTTGAGATCCGGTGGAGGGAGGGGTTGCAATGGAGGCTGTGTCTGCGGCTGCGCCTCGGGCTTTTGCTCGGGCTTTGGCTCCGGTACGGGCTCTGGCTCTTGTTCCAGCACCGACTCAGGCCTTTGCTCTATCTCCGGCTCTGGCTTCTGCTCGGGCTCTGGCTTTGGCGTTTGCTCTGACTCAAGCTCCCGATCTGGCTTTTGATCTGTAGTTGGCGGCTCCGTCTCTGGCCGAAAGCTTGGTTCTCGCTCTGGCTCTGGATCCGGATCTGCCCAGTCTACAGTCTCTCGCCTAATCAAAGGGGGCGAAGGAGCAAATGCCGGAAACTCCCTGGGGGGAGAATCACTGCAAGATGACGCCCAATTGTATCCATTCTGGGCCGGAGAGGCTAAGAAAGCCGTTGAAGGTGGGATCGGCGATTGGGGCCGTGAGTTCACAGCATTTACGACAGTTGGTGTGTCATCTGCGGAAAGCGGCTCATTGGAATACCGTGGCGAGCTCTCATCCTTATCATCCGGAGATTCGGTGGTCGACTGCTTTTCTTCAGCAGGACCTTTCTCCTCAGAAGGGATTTCTGCATGGCCGTTGGTCTGGTGGTGTCCGTTCGGTGCGGTTTCTCGCAGCGAAGTCAGTTTATCCGCGTAAATCTCCAAAGTCGTGTACATCAAGAATCGGTTGAAATCGTCATCAGAGCCCAGGCCGTCGCGCACGACTCGGTACCGGAAGCTGAACTCATCCTTTTCGAAAGCAGCAGCGAGCTTGTCCCGGATGAAACTCTCAAACCATGAATCGTGGCCTGGAAGTTCCGAGTACACCTTGCTAACAGTCTTCAGAAGTTGTCGCGTTGACACTTCTTCACTGAAAGTCAGCATATACCGTTTAGCGTGTTCCTCGAGTCCGAAGATGCTGTAGCGCCTCGCAGCATGATAGGCATAAACGCTGCGCTCGAATTCGCGAGCCCAAGGGCAATTCTCCGGGCCAAGATCGGTGGGCTTGAGTGTTTCATAGCAGCCGGTGCTGAGAAAGTGAATGAACGTATGTCCGATATCTTCGTTGATGTCGCTGATGTGGAGTTCCGATGAGTTGTGTGATAAGCTTGAATAAGGGCGCAGGTGGTATTCAGCTATCTTGAAGTGGGTTTGACCGATGACAACGGTGGAAATTGGTGTCGTGTAGCAGCTGGATAAGCCCCAAAGTCAGTAGATACATCAGGGAGCAATGCGCAATGATTTGATTGACCTTATCTCCGGCTGAGGGTATTCTGTTATCGGGATCTCCTGAACTTGTGCGTCGTTTTCCTGAGAGCGCAGGAGGTTGTAGTACAGCCGCTTGTAGTTCTTCTGGCCCATTGTGTCCATCAATTAGCCCAATGGCTGATGAAAGGAGTAGATAAGCTGGTTGAGGTGGGAAGGTATGAGAATTGAGGAATGTTTGTGCTGCTGCGGCACGGATTGATTGTCTTTAAGAAAGGGATGAAGGGAAGGGCGGGTGAGTGGATCTCTGAAGTCTCTCGAAGCCAACTCAGAGCCGCCTGGACTAGCGCCCAGAAACCACGTCAGTTGCATATGTAGATGCAAGGTTGTCTTCATAACGTGTTTGGGAATGCACGAAAGTTGTGTGCATCTGATTGGGATGGCGGTGTTCCGGGTTGAAGTGGGTATGAGCTGGCAAGAACCCAGACCGCAATCGGGGAAACAGAAACACATCGGAGTGCTGTGCTGGACTGGCGATCAACCCATTGTGATGCTATTCTGAGGGCCCTGAGAGAAGATTATGATCTATAATGGGCTTCTAGTAGCCTCGTCAGATTTAGGAACCCGATTCGCCCATTTTCTCTCACAGACACTGTCGAATTGTGCCTTACGACAACCAAGCCTCGTCTTCGCCGGGCCGCCCAATGTCTCGGCGCCATGGTTACTCGGTGTCGTAGCTGCATGAAGAGCATTGCGAGTCCAGTGGTTGGAGCAAAGTCAATTGCGCAGGTTGCTGCATGGACAGGATGTGAGTTAGTATGAAACAGAGGAGTTCGAGGGAGATCATGCTAGAAATTCAGGCATCGGTGACGGGCGCCCGCAGTGGAGACGCGATCCACATGACAGCAACGTCCTCATAGTCGGTTGGTGCACGGGCGCATCTGCTGGAGTTTCTTGACTTTCTTTGCAACACCGCCACCGACTTGTGGGATAAGCGCTTGGTTGTTTTCTCATCACTACGAGCGTCTAACTCATCGCTGTAAATTCCCTGGATTTTGCACCGAAAAGTTGGTTGATTCGTATAGTTAATCCTCAGTGTTATCTGTATATCCTCTCCTCAACCTCTACCGCTATCTAATCAAATATGTCTAGAACCCAGTCATGTATGTCTACTCGCCTTTCACTTTGGATGTGCGATGCACCCAAACGTATACAAACGGATAGACCGTTTCAGGCAGCAGTGTCCACAAGATAATCCCTGTACTCCACACCGACGCCACATATTCCCAGTTTTGTGGCACATTCCAATACCTCCAGAAGAAAACCCCGTAGGCTGTATAGCAGCCCAAGTATCGCATGAGCCTAGTATCCCCGTCAGCATCTCTCATAGCGGTGTAAAACGCAAGCAGGCAATTGCGAACCGCATACCAGATTTCCAACGAATGACCTTTCGTATTCCACTCCTTCCACAGCGTCGCCAAACAGATCCAGCCGATCGGCATCTGTAGCAGAATTCCCGTCCAGTATGCTGTGACCTGCTCCCTTTCATCGGGCCACAGCATCGTCAACCCTTTCAGCACGCCCATGCCCGCCAGTACGAAGCCTACTATTCTCCGTACTAACCACGCCCGGTCGCGCTTTTCGTGTGCTCGCCAGATTGCCACTGCGACAAATCCTACATCAAGGAGAAACCAAGCCAGGAATGCAATGAGCTCAAAGGTGGTGGTTGTGGTCACCACCGCGTAGAAGAGTTCGTAGGCAAGTGTCAGACTCATGAATTGGATCCCCTTAGCTGACGCAGACGGGTATGTCCGGTCACTGTACGTGCGAATCATGCAAAATATGTAACAGAAGGCGTAGAGAATTCCACAACTAATTATAAGACCATCCTGAACGAACAGGTAGCTCTCAGGTGGGGAGAGAGCAGCGTCGGAAGGCTGTATTATCAGATGAGGAGTTTGGCTGGCGAGGGTAAACGAGGGCATAGTGTCTGGATGGTCTTTCCCTCCCGGTGTTATAGCATCGAAGCGAGAGATGTGTACAGAACCTGGTGCCTATATGGAGTATTATTGAGAGGTTAGGAGAGGTTAGGAGGGGTATCTCTGCGATAAGAATTTATAAAGCCTATTGATCGATCGGCTTGCCGCGGATACTTCTTCAGTACTAAGATCGCAAATGCGGGTCGGCTAGGAACCCTCGGGATGATGTCAGTGGTATGCGTACGGATAAGCACTCTTCCAGTTGGATAGTCAATATTGAATTGATGATTATGAATCTTTGTTTGAATCAGTGGAGGGAATTAACTAGGATCGTGGAAGACCAAATTCTTACCAAGGGTCTGAAGGAAACGGAATCTTACCATAGACCTCTTATTCCTCTGCCTAACACGCCTCTCTAACAGCTTCAACACTGTGGCTCGTGATCGGGAACTGATTCCTGTTGCCTGGAATCAGCGTACTGCATTTCATCCGTCAATCTGGATTTCTTCCAGGGTGCAGATTGCTTCTAATCGCTGATACTGCATACTCACAATGGAAGCGACAAGATGGCCACCCCGGAGTACTGATCCACTTTCATCGTAAGCTGTTGCGGCCATCACATTAGCCCCTATCAGCGGTGTTTTTGGTGAACCAATGCGACTGAAGTGATGGTTGTTGATGGTTGGAGTGGACACAAGAAGGCTTGGGGTTGGGGTTGGGAAAGTGGAGGCCTGAGGTATACAAAGTAGAATCATATCATCTCTCCACCTTCTATCTTCGTGAAGCTTACCCCATACACTTAGAGTCCCACAAAATTGACCTTGCTGCTCATAAAAGTACCCGACTGAACTGTTTGCGTCTTATCCCATATTACGTTTAGATTTTCTGCGGTACTCTTCTTTCTTATAGCATGCTCACTTGTTCCTCTCCGATTTCAGGCACTGTGGGAAAAGACTACGATAGTGTCGCGTCTGAATGGAATCCGCATCTACCCCCAGGATGAACCTACCACACGACTCGTCTTACTCAGAAACCAATGTGTCTATATATACAATAGTCAATAACATGATTCATGTCTCGCGAATACAGCGATATATCGTCCTCCCCGTGAGCCAGGTGTCATTTGTGGACTCGCTCATCCTTCGGTCGGGGCTCGATGAGCCAGATTGCAGCCAAATCACGCCATCGCGCTAAGATCGCATTTATAAAACCTAACCATTCCCACAGTCAAGTGAGCATCTGAATCTCACAGTAGATGGCATTGTTTTATCCCTATGACGCTCCTGAAGGGAGCGCTGATGATCCTAATGGCCGCGATAATACCTCCAACCCAAGTAGCCACCTATCCCGGCGACTGTGACTACAAATGTGCCTAGATTGATCATTGCAGCCTTCAATTTTGGCTCCAGATAATCTTCAATGATCTTATGGAACTTGTCTGGCTCATTGCCTCGAGGGTACTTTTCTTCGGGAATGGGCACGTCTAAGAATGGACAGATCTCCTCCCAGCCCAGTCCATCCTCAAGTCGGACCACAAGAAGTCTATCCTTTGGTAGTGTTTCCTTCACTTCCCGGATGCTATTGCTTATAATCAGCCAGTTATCACCGTGAAAGCGAATAGCGACACTCACTATTCGACATAGTTCTTTCGAAGAGCCGCCTCGTTGTTCGGATGGCCGGGGTTTGTGCCGTCAGAATATGCCCAGTACATTACCTCGGCCAGATTGAAAAACTGACCCACTTCCGAGTGAAAGCGCCTCAAAATGTTCAGTGGAAATTTGTGGCCTGCCATGATCGCTTCTCCAATTGTCTTGTTGAACGACTTGACCCATTTGTCAGGCGAGCGCTCAGTCACGATGAATTTGACGTATGGGTCTTCAATATAACCCGCCAGAGCTCGGAGTCCAATATAGCTTGGTATTTCCATCAAGCACTAATACACCTGGAAGTCAGCACTCAGCTCTAAAATAAATAACGGATTTTAAGGTCAACATGCGTCGAAACTTCCTATCCATCGATCAAGGTCTGGCGTCTCATATCTCTTGATACCAGAGAATCGATTATTATGAGCTAGGATGCCCTCTGTGAAAGCCTTGATGTGAGGCTTCCTACCCTTGAGCATCAGGTCAATCATATGATATGGTGTATATCCAAGCATTTCCAGGGCTTCGTGGAGACCCAGAGTACCCGTTCTGTTATTGACATCCGTCAGTCCGAAAGATCTTCGTCTTGCTACCAGGATATGCCTGTCTGCATCTCACGCTGACAGGAGACTCATTACCTGCTGCAGCTGGCTACAATGAGCCGCATCTTTTTTTTGTCGGCTGGCTCAGCCATCCGGTCAACTTGGCGCGACATGTTCGGTTCTACTACGTCTGCCCACGGTCGGAATTGTGAAAGTTGCGAAGAAATTCGAGACGACAGAGGGCCCCCATATTTAACCTGTTTTCTGTCCTAACTCCCAAGACCAGGTTGCAAGTTTGACGACTGGAGACTGAGCAGCCAGTGGGCTCGAAGGTAAGGCCTGCAGCTAATTCCTGGTGCCTCTCGGCTAGAGACTGGTCTAACGGCTCGACAGTTACACCTATTAACAGCCTTCCTACGTTGTCTGCTGTGGAGAAACAATGGCCATGACGGGCGGCATGTGGAGCCGTCATGGCCATTTAGGATTCTAGGCATAAGGCTAGCCTGCCGCACGAGGCTTGAGCCCGGAGAAAAAGGTCATCGATGGTACCTTCAGGACTGGACGTGCCTTGCTATCAGACTCGCCGACACACGACGGACAGTGTTTGGAGGACTCTCCAATTCAATCACGTTAACAAAGGCATGAATTGAAGGTAAGGTTGCCAGTCTGGTAGCAAATCCTGGTGGTAAGACGGTTGACGGAGGATGGGGAGTCAAGGTGTTCGGGAGGTGAGAATGCCGCATTGACTTAAGGCGTCTTACCGAGTCAGTCACATTGCATTAACCCCTCTCACGCCACGCCCGCCTCGTAATTGAAATAACATTCCGTTCCTATAGGAGCCTTTTTATAAGTCCTTCAAGGCCGTTACCGCTGCCCAATTTGGAGTTGACTAGCAGTACGTTTTCAAACCGAAATCCTTCACTCCGAAACGACCAGCCATGATCCCCGACAGGCAAATTCTCCGGGAGCTGGCATGGGACTGTTGAAAAGCCATCCAAAAAGGGAGGCCATCACTGTCCTTTGCTGGCTGGATGATGGGCACCGGACACAGTCATTAGTATCGCAAAATGTCATAGATTTTCAAGTACCAGCTCGTCAACCGAGGATCCAACAAAAGTTGCCGTTGCCGGGCGCTCTGTCTCCGCGCATCAACTCCACGGATGCCATCGAACCCCCCTTGAACAGGCTGTGCAGCTCACAAACTTACACCTACTATCAGCCTTTTTCTTTTGGTGCCTGGAACTGTATGACCCCCAGTATGATAGAAGTCGCTTAACAACTCAGTATGCCCACCAAAGTAATAATATTAAGTCCAGGAAAATCCAATATGGTTTACCTCAACGCGGCCGCGATGATATGCTTTGTCGGAAGGGGACGATATATTCCACAGTACTGACCCACATGCCTAACTCTGAATGTGATGGACCCAGCTACAGCAAAGTTCACCATAGAGGCAACAGAATTACTCATACAGAGAAGAGAAAAGCCATTTCAATTCACAATAGTTAGTATAGAGCAGTGAAAAAAATATATTGAACATCCCCGCTAGAGCCTAACGGCGAGCTACTATTTATGAGCTTCAATCCTTGGCTCTAGATTAACTTACTGGTACTCTAGCCTGTTGGCTGACAACAGCATCAGCTAGGGAGATTCTACGCCTGGATATCTCGGCTTCGAGTGTAACAAGTCCAATTCGTATCTAGAAAAGGATTTAGCAATATGCAGGTAGATCATTCCATAATTCTTGCCACAAATAAGGATTTTGATCTGCCCCAAACCCGTTAGATCCGGGTTATGCATAATCATGTCAATAATACATATTTGGAGAGAAGGCCCAGGTGACCAAGATTCATTCAATATAAGATGCTTAATTCTGGGATCTTTATCCACTTAGAACCCTGTAAGGACCGAGATCCAAGCAGTAACAAGTCAGTCGCTCAGATCATCATGGCTACGGACCGCTTCACCACCACCAGTCTCCTCCCAAAACGCTCGCATGTTTTCGCGCGTAATATATTTCAAAACGCGCTTCCTATCTTGAAGCGTGGAGTCTTTTGAGTCTATCGTATCCTCAAACATTCGTTGGAGCTTGAACCTGGCGAAGTGACACATCATCGCTACTTCACGCACATCCAGATCCTGCCCGTCTTCACGGACAACCCACACATTTCCAATATCGTGGTTCCAATACAGAGGAGCCCATCCCCATGAAGGATCAGAAGGATTGGTTCTCATCATCATGAATGCCACATTCTGATTGCTGCTTGCCCACTGTGTTGCATCCCAGCCGGGCGGGTTAACGTGGAATTCAGCACTTGGGTCTTTCCAGAAATTGAGCGGTATGCCAAGGAGAGCGGAAATCGGCGAATTAGATTCGCCCTGGATAGAAGAGAGATTAGTTCTGGTTGAGCGTCTCACGTCAATTGAAACGAACGGCTCCGATGCATGAAGTTTTATCTCCCCATCGCAGCAAATCTTCACGCCCCGAACAACCGTGGGAGCCCGATACTGCAGATCCGGAACGGATTCCCTGACATCCGTGCTTGCATACGTTATAAGGTAGTCCATCAGATGCCGAAAGTCGGAAAGCTGTATATCGGCATAATCTTCTGGGTGGACCTCCCTCATTGCAACCATCGGGCCATTGTACGCATAGGGAGGGCGTGGGGCGCCGGAGGCTCTTACAGAAGCCAGTATGCTTTTATTTGGGGGCGAACCGTCGGCTAGATATCCATCGCGATGCAGCAGGGTAACACAGTATCCTTCATTGCGCAGGGCTGATCCAAACTTACCGGACCCTAAATTTCGTCCTCGTACGTCGTTGTGTTCCACATACAATCTCCCTATACTTGGTGAATCAGGACCAAGGTATGAACGTACGAGCGCATCTGTCCACCACACCCTAGAGTCTTCTTCATATTGACGCTCCGTAGGGATCCAAATCAAAATAGGCTCTGTCTCATGCACTGGGAAGAAAATGGCTCGCTTGTGCTCTGTTGAGGGACGGTCAGGTAGGGTAGCAAGCTTCTTGCAAAGCAACTTGTGGGAAGAAAAATCGCTTTTCTGGCAATCCTTTGAACAATAATGGGTGCTGCGACAGCGCCCGCATTGCCGGGCTGGCGTTTTATTACACATCACGCAACAGTTATCGGGCTCAACTTTGGACGGGGGCGAGTCTTGGTGTGTAAGTCTTGACTCTTGCCCTCACTACGGCATGTTATAGTCAGTTATCCAGTCGCGTATGCTTGAAAACCAACAGGGTCGCCTCACATAAGTTGCAGCTTTGTCCAGTTTGTGGTTTGTTCCGCCCTAGCTATGTCTACAATTTTCTGTCTCTGTCGCCACTCTTCCAGCGTAAGTTTCGAGAATTCCGACACAAAGTCCGATTGCATGACGTTTGGTAAGGCCGCTGTCGCCCCCGGTCGGATTATTTTGTTGAATGAACCTCTGATACGGTTCACAAGGTTGTTCCCTAATTCGGTGGCAGCGAGGTATATAGCATCCGAGTCTAAGCACGGAACTCCCCAGGCAGGATAACACACGCCATGCCTACCCCGGGTCTCAATCGGATTGTGCATCGCAGCCAGGAACGTTTCGCATAGAAGACATGACTTCTTGCTAGACCCTAAGTATTGCAACATTCTCCGTGGTCCCGGGCACTCTTCTTGATAACATATGAGCTGCATTTCAGCATGCAATGAGAGAGACTTGGCACAGGCCTGTTTGAACATATGTCTATAGGGATCAAGCAACTCGATGACTGGTTCGGTTGCAATCCCAAGACCCAGTAGCTCCCAAGCTGTGGCAATATCAACCATGCATTCCTTTTGCAGTGTCGTCTTTGGCGCGGAAGGCACTAGGGAAATTTGAGCATGTCGGAGATGTGACTCCCAAAGAGTAATTTCCCGCAAACGCTGACAGTCCGTCAAGGGCCTGGCAACGAATCTCAAACACACCCAAAGCCGTGAGCCAACTTTCGGACCAAGTGCATCCAGGAGTAAGTGGTGCACTTCTGCTGAACTGACGCAGCTGTAAGCCCCTTGCACCAAAATAGTCCTGCAATCTGGGGTCATTCTCTTGCTATCAAAGCGCAGCAAAAGATCAGCCATCGTGGTCCAGGTTTGAGCTGCTGACTCACGTCCAGGCCATGCCCGCGGATTCCAATCCGTATCATTATGACTCTTTGCGTATGTTCTTCGACGGGCGGAAATCCAGTAGTCAACTCGACTAGCGGTGTAGTTGATCAAGCGGCCTCAAATTCCGTCATGGAATTTGCTGCGATATTTGGCTCTGGTCAGCAGTCACATCCAGTTAGTTATGACTGTGTCAAACTATATTATCCCTCCCCACATGCATACCTTCAGTACTGACACAAGAGGTTAAATACTCTTCCAGCATCCGACAATACTCGAGTGTTGCAGGATCAAAGCTACCGCAATCCGAACCGAATCCATCATTCCGCGCAACGTCCACAGAAACACTGCCGCTGCTTTCGCGCATTGAAGCTGCAGTAACCCCTTCCCACCCCTTTGACGGCGATAGAAGCTGGCAAATGCAGTCCAGGAACTTCCGCAACACAGAATCTCTCGACGCAGATAGAGCTACAGCTATTGCTGTCGCAGTGTCCGTCTCGTCGTCAACTGCCACTTCAGTCTCAATTTCACTGTCCGTATCACTGGCAACGTCATCTTCGATCTTCTCGACCTGCACCTGGCTTCTTCCCTTAGTAAGATAGGCGAGAATATGCGCTGCCCAGACAACTCGTGCGATATGCTCTCCTTGAAGGTTAGACTTTTCGGATGACATGTTTGGGTTCTCTACCTCACGTACGGTATCAGTGATAGAGGAAGGTGGGATGTGTTGGACAGCTGGCGCGGGGTAGGAAGGCTGGCGCTAATTTGCCAGTCGTCCTCTGATAATACTCTTTCGGCATCATTGAGCCTGTAATTGACGCTTCCTGGTTTCAGGGTTTTCCTCTACACATGAGCAAAGAAATTGTGGTTTGAGGCAGTGGAAAAGATTCTAGTTAGCCTTGTTGCTTTCATCTCATGCCAACCGTTTCCGGAGTATAAGAAAACGAGTGTGATTTTGCACCAACATGGCACGATAATACTTGGGAACCCCATTGGCCCTGAGTAACTACAGCTACGCCGGCCAGACCTCGAAGCATGTCCAGCAAAGAGGAGCCGTTCGCTAGATATGCTCATCTGTTTCCGATGATGTCTGCCTTTTCCCAGACCGGAGATCAATGATTTGTCCCCTAGCGTTGACTTCCGGCATGATACATGCTTGCTGCATGACTGTTATGTGAAGATAATACCATCATGTATCGCAACTACCTACATTCGCCATCCGACAAGCAATTCTTGATGTACAATCACCCCGTATAGTACAGCTTAAAGTCATGCGCACTCAACTACAACCTCATTAGCTAGATCCAGCACTCGCAATGCAGTCTCAAGAAGCCATGGCTCGAGTAAGCCCAAGACAGCACTAGACATGCATGGCGTTGTGGCGTATGTTACGTGGGCAATGGAGGTAAGAAACCGATCCGGAAGGTTTACGACTGATGAGAAAGCCCGGATAACAGAAATCATTTGATGCACTGAATGTATATTCAGTAGCTAGATGGTAAAACAATATGGGCCTGGAAAGAGAGACATGTCACAAGGAACATATACACTCGGATCTTCTTATGACATCCCGAAGAGTGCATAGATGTTTGCCTCATGACAGAGAGCAGGCTGCACAGTTGTAGTAGCGACTGTGCACAATGTAACATCAACCAACAAGTAGACCAAGCTACGACCTGCCTTAGTCACGGCAAAGATGTAGCTTTAACCGAGCCTAAAGCTTAGTAGTCGTCACCACGACTAATCACTTCCTTTCCACCACTGTGGAGCAGGATAGTCTGGAAATTGTTAGGCTTTGGCTGATTATATTGGGCGGGAAGCTCTTACGTGTTCAAACTGAGCCGTGTATGAACCCTTCACATCAACAAGCGGCTCATAGTATTCGACAATGCCATTATCAATCAAATGTCTCATCTGCATAACGAGTCAGGAAATATTCGACATGTAAGTTGCCCCATCTACTTACCCCAAGATGGTATTTCTCTACCCCGAGACGCTCAAGGTACCGACGGCAGAAGACAAGGCTTCCAAAATTGGCGTCGATAGTCTTGAGAAGATTCTTGGCAGAGGAAAGACGCAGGTTTGCACCGGAGACATCGGTGTTTCTGCCGTAGCCATAGACGCCCACCTGAGGAGCTTTAGTATTGCTAAACACATCGAACGAACAGAGACCTACATCATCGTGGAGAACGCCTCTGCCGGTACTTCCAAATGTTTCGATGGCGAAGACTTCACCCTCCTCCATCTTGTCCGGCCTGTTGTTCTTGATGAACGGGACCTGTTTGCCACCATGAATATTATACCGAAGAATATCGTGCCCGGTAATATTCCGGATGGCTTTCACAGGATGGGTCTTTCCGGCAATCTCAACCTCGTAGCTTTCCATGACTTCCTGGATCGCCGCGCCGATTTCACTCACTCGGGCGTCAATGCCAGCATGCTGTTGAAGTTAGATATGTATCTAGAATTGCGGCATGGAAGGAAGACGTACCATGATGCCAGTATTAGTCGCCTCCTTCACAGCCGTCAGGAGGTTGTCGTACGTGTGGTCGAAAGCCACAGTAAAAGCCGAGTCGACAATACGGCCGTTGACATGAACGCCGAAGTCGACTTTCAGCACATCACCTTTGTCCAAATATACATCCTTGGCACCCGGGTTGGGCGTCCAATGGGCTGCAACATTGTTCAAGCACAACCCAGTAGGGAAACCCATTCCCGCCTTGAAACCGTCTCCGGGTTCAAGTCCCTGGTGGCCAGACAAGGCGCGGACCCCGTCCTCAATGCCCTCAGCAATTGTAGTGAGACTCGCGCCGGGTTTGATGAGCTCATTCTGGGCGTACTGGCGAACCTGACGATGAATCTCGGCAGCTTGACGGTACTCGTCGAGGAATCCATTATCCCAAAGACGTGAATAATAACGCAATTCTTCGTCCGTAGTGCGAGAGGTATTATCGTCCTTGTAAGGCACGCACTCCCCAATGGGATATCCCGATGGGAAGAGAGTCGAAACCAGCACACGGGGAGGATTCGATTGCTTGAGTGGCAGGGTTGCTTTCTTGGTCTTCTTCTTGGACCTCTTGCGTTTCTTTTTCTTGTCTATAAGTAGTATATTGTCAGGAATGCAGATGTTAACATAATTGGGGTGGAGTCTGAACGTACCAGCATTCGCAGCGAAGGTCTTCACTTCCACTTCTTCGTTCGCTTCACCGTCATCATCATCGTCATCGCCGAGATTTCCGCCATCCAAATCGGCCGACTGGGAGCCATTGCGGGAAGGCTTGGGGTTGGGATTGGCAGGCTTGAGCTCGGAGGAGTTGGAGCCTAAATGACGCAGACAGATCAGAAGGGGGCTTCTTTAAGCTTCGCAGGTGTCATACCATCAGGGGTCTGCTGATGGCCTTCGGGGCTTTTCGATCCCATGTTGCAATTTCAAGGCGCGATACTGACATCAACTGTGAAGGGATAATATTGGTCTGATGGTGAAACAGAAGGAAGAAAGACAATGCTGACATTTGATTTCTTTGTCTTGAGTCTAGTCATCCCCGCTCTACTTTAGGATTAGCGCCGCCCCACTCGCCGTAAATACAACCACGGGACCACACTGCGGATTAACAATCTATCCGGGGGATCGGAGCCCTAGGCCATCCATCGATATGGCCCGAGAAGATCATTTCTCAGAACGGAGTTATGCTGGAAACCAAATGCATAATGAAACTGGTGTAGGATTTGGTCCATAGTACAGCCGGATGTTGTAATCTATCTTCCAGCCAATGGACTCACTAACAAAAGCGGAGTTTAGTCGCGCCGGACATCCGTCGGAGGTGGCACAGAACACTATATTAGTCGACCTCAACAATGTACTTTCTCTGTCCACCAGGATTGATAGCGGTGATACTACTTTAATTGCCTGGTACTAGTAGTTTTGGGGTTGTTTCGATGTCCCGAAGTCGGCTTCTGCTGGGCAGTCTGCCCGTCTCTATTAGGCAACCCAACATGGCAGGGAGTATATCTAGGAACAATGTGCGGGGAAGCCCTCAAAACCACGAGTACTATAATTTATTGGACAACCTCCAACAGTGTTAATTTACACAGACAAACAAAATACTCAAGAGCGACTTTGTGCTACACACAACCGCAGCAGCGTCTACCTAAACACCATGACCTCCAAGTTTGTCGCAAAACGCAGATGTCTAGGTGACGGGTGTGACAATGAATGTAGCACGCTGCAATGTCCCACCTGTCTCAAACTAGGGATTAGAGGAAGCTTCTTCTGCTCACAAGATTGTTTTCAGCGTAGCTGGGTAAGTAATTACGCCGTATACCCAACGAGAAAAAAAAAAGTTAACAACAACCAAGAAAATACACAAAGCCATCCACCGCGCAAAGCGTAAGTCATCAACGGTATCCGAATCATCAATCTGGGACTGAGAAATATAAGAAACTATTCTGTACAACCCCTTTCCATCATTCAACTTCACCGGCTCGCTCCGACCCGTCTACCCACTATCCGAGCGTCGCGCAGTCCCCACCACCATCGAACATCCAGACTACTGGCAAGGTGGCATTCCACAAAGTGCACAGTCTTTCTACGATCGGAGAGCCAAATTCACCGTCCTAGATAAGGCAGGTCAGGATGCCATGCGGAAGGTGTGTCGACTCGCTCGCGAAGTCCTAGACATTGCAGCAGCTGCCATCAAGCCTGGGGTGACAACGGATTACATTGATGAGATTGTGCACAAGGCCTGTATAGAGCGTGATGTATTCCCACCTCCCCTTTCTCAGAATCCCATAAAAGTCTCACAGAGGTGCTAATGCAGAAGAAATGCAGTCCTACCCCTCCCCACTAAATTACAACTTCTTCCCCAAATCTGTCTGCACCTCCCTCAACGAAGTCATCTGCCACGGTATCCCCGACCAGCGTGTCCTGGTGGACGGTGACATCCTCAATATCGACGTCACGCTTTACCACGGCGGGTACCACGGCGATCTTAATGAGACGTACTACGTCGGAGAGAAGGCGAAGGCGGATCCCGATTCCGTCCGGGTTGTCGAAACAGCGCGGGAGTGTCTGGACCTGGCGATTGAGCTGGTCAAGCCTGGGGCATTGTTCCGGGCTTATGGGGATGTGATTGAAGCGCATGCGCGGAAGAGAGACTGCAGTGTGATTCGATCGTTCTGTGGACATGGTATCAACACAGTGTTTCATTGTTCGCCAAGTGTGCCGCATTACGCTGGAAATAAGGCCGTCGGAGCAGCGAAGGAGGGTATGTGCTTTACCATTGAGCCGATGGTGGCGCTGGGAACGTATAGTAATATGATCTGGCCGGATAATTGGACGGCGGTGACGATGGATGGGAAGAGGACGGCGCAGTTTGGTGAGTATACTATTCCTACGTGAATACAAAATTATGTGTACTGACAATTGCGCAGAGCATACGCTCCTAGTAACAGCAGGCGGAGTCGAGGTTCTGACAGCCAGACTACCAACTTCTCCAGGCGGACCAGTTGCATACCCAGTTGCAGAGTGATAACCAGCAAATAGTATATAGTATGAACCCCATAGATAGCAATACAATACAATCACCCCATCTTCCCCACCACAACCTACGTATCCAACGCCACCCTCGCCTCGGTCCCCCAACTATCCTCCAACACAACCCCAATACAATGCTTGATATGCTCCTCATGATCAAAGCTAGGCTCCACAATCACCCCTTCCAAGTCCCTAACGCGGAACATCTTCCTCCAGTAAAACAAACAATGCACGACATGCCAGTCCCTCGTCATTTGCACTCTGGCAGACTGATTATCCGCCAGAGCTGCAACCTCCTCAATAGCCATGGGCACGGTGTGGTAATCGTCTGCGTAGTACGTCCAGCTCCCGTCGGGATTGGGCCCAGCGCGCTCAAACTCCGCGGTGAGCTCGTCGTCGCGGCAGTGTGGTGGAAGCCAGGCTGCGGCTAGAGAGTCAAATTTGCACCCTAGGGTGAGGGCTTCAGTGGTGGAGTTACCGCAGTGACAGGTGTTTGGGGTGGGAGGGTGCGTATTTGTGGGAATGATGGAGAGAATGAGGGTGTGGGCGAGGCTGATGAGACCCCAGATGGCGAGGAAAGGATGAGGATGTTTCGGAGGAGGACAGACTTTGGGGTTGAGAGGAGGAGGGCTTTTATGTGGTTGATGAGATAGGAGGGGTGGTATTTGGGACACGAGTTGTTGTTGGTGTTGGTTTTGTTGGGTTGTAGGAGAGCCTCGTCTTCTTCATCGCCTGCGTCCTTGGGAGTTGCCAGCTCAGGATCGGAGCGGGCGTTGGTTACCCTTCATGCGTTCCTGTGCATTAGTTTCTGTGTATGTAGTGTGGATTGTAGGGAGAGAAGCAATTACCGTTCGTACTCGAAGCCCATGACGGCTAATGGATCACCAGGATTCTAGGTGTGACGAAGGGGATGTAGAATGCAGAGTGCTTCCAAAGGCTCACAAGATAAGTAACTGCGGCACAGCACATACAACGCCAATTAAAGAGACCTTGTCCAAGTAATATGAAGCTAAGCTATGCCACTACTAGCCTCAATATGGGCCGATATCACCCTCCGAGCATCGGATAACCGCAATTGTATCCAGACCTACCTAATCCACCAATCAACCCAAACAATACCTTTTACCCCCCCCCCTACCAACCAGTAACCAATGCTTCCTAATCCAAAAGCAATATCACATCCCATTCGCATACAACCCCGAAACTCCATCCGTAGTAGCAATCAGCCTAATTGAAGCTATCACACTCAGCCCCGACAGCCCCACCAGACTAGTATATTAAATGAGGGGTTCGAACCAGTTCGGCGCGATCTGGCCTCCCTTTACCATTTATCGACCTTCCTAATTCATAAACATGCATGTGTCTCCTCTCATGTGGCTGCATGCGTTCCTGTTCGAGTATATGCGCGTTTCGCATTAGTCCATGTGCGTATCCTATCTATGGCACGTGGTTGGCTTATTCGCAGCGGCGAACATGGTGCCCTAAGCCACTTCGAGTGAATTGTCTCATTATGGAGGCTGTTTCTTTCTGGGCAATATTTCCTCTTTAGAAGGAAGAGTGGAGGTGCTTCGCAATGTTCGCTGTGGTTGGACCTTCTGTTGCTCTTTCGGAGTTACAGAGGGGATTCCGAAATTGGTGCGGTTGTATGGCTACTACTACTAGTTGTCGAGGTATGGGACTATTGGCCGACAGGGATAAGAAAGTAATCTAGGGGATATTCATAAGCAAGCGGTATCGCTCAGACTTCGCCGTACTTAGTTCGCTCTATAGCTCCCAACACAGGAAACTTCTACTGTTATTTTGGTACTACCATCGTTGCCCAACTCAAGATCCAACCATGAAGCTCTCGGCCATCTTCCTCCAGGCAAAAGCCCTTCTCATCGCTACAGCTTTAGCAAGCCCACTTCCGGTACCCGAGGATGGCTCTATCAGAATCCCCGTCAAGGGCGCCCCGGCTGAACGTAACGACGGCTCCATCCGCATCCCTGTGAAGGGTGCTCCTGCTAAGCGGGACGACGGTGTGAGCAGGATTCCAGTCAAGGGCGCCCCAGAGAAGGAAACCGACGGCGTCATCCGGATCCCTGTCAAGGGCGCCCCAGCCAAGCGTGAGGACGGCTCCATCAGAATTCCGGTTAAGGGTGCCCCGAACAAGCCAACTCAGGAGTAGGGACGGGTTGTTGGATGCGTTGCTTCATGTACGATGCATAATGCAGAAGGTAAGTGATTTGATATCGTTGAAGAAATGGCTATGAACAAGGCTTGTATTAACAATCAAAACGCTCAGTCAAACTCTGTTTCCCGACGAACTCCCAAACTCCGAGAATGCGCAATCTGTCCCATAGTGTTTGCCAGGAGGAACTTGAAACTGGCGGTAGCCAAACCAAGCGGAGTTGGTGACTGGAGAAGAAACGGGATGATCTAAACATGAAAACGGGTCATCAGAAGAATGCTATGCGCAATCAGAGGAATGATCTTAGCTCACCTTGCATAAATGTAACAAGCAATTCCTCAAGGACCTCTCTCCGTAATCAAGCCGTATAACTCGTGATTCTTTGCCTTCTCAGCAGCACGCTTGACTAGAATCCCTTCAAGAATATGAGACGCCTTCTCGGAAGTCTCAGTGGCCTCAGTAAGCATCTTATTCGCCCTTGGCTTCGTTCCAATAAGATCAGGCAGACGAGCTAGTAAGCGGCGGAGATCCCGGAAATGAATGTTGGCCAAGGTGTGGACGAGCTCCCGACATACAGCCTCAATTTGGATCTGATACCGCCCTATAAAGACGCTAGCTTCGGGTTGGAGATCTGCAGGGTCGTCTGGCAAGGTCCTCTGTGGCTTGTCCTGGAGCGATAGTAGTAGATCGCAGAGGTCTCTCGACCTTATGGCAAGCTGCTGGATCAAAGCCATGAAGATCATCGAGTTTGTGGCACAGATGTCACAGCTGCCGCAGTCGAGTACCCGAGTACATGTATCGACACCGGTGTGCAAAGACGTCAGCAAGTAATCGAGACGCTCACTGTGGTCGATATTACTCCTTTGGTCGTTGTCGCCTCCAACCCTCTCCAGTGTGTCGGCAAGGGACTGGATACACTTGCAACTCTGGCCCTGATTCTTAGATGGGTCCTGTGATGTGACAGGGGTATGAGGATTCCGAACAAAGACGCTGGGACCGACTTCACTCGAATCCGATGTAGCTGGTGACACCAAATGTGAGGGCTTCAGATGTGCCTCTGAGATCAAAGGCGCCGTTGGGTAACAGGGCAAATTATCTTCTAGGGTTAGGTTCAGCCCTGGGTGTTCCGTCGTATTCATGTTGCAAAATTGACCCCAGTCTTGGTAGGAATTGACCAAGACGGGCTCGGGCCGTACGAGTGGTGACTGTATTCTGGGGGTTGGTCCAACTGGCGACGGGCAATGTATACGCAGTGCTCCCACACCATTGGTCCGCCGCCGCTTCAAGGGAAGTGCCGGGAGATCTGAGGTGGAATGTTTCAAGCTTAACGGCGTGGAGGATGCGGGCGTAGGGGTGCGGTACGTGCAATCTGTGGATGATTCTTGGCATCTTTCGCAGCCATACAGATCACCATTGCATTTGAGCTTTACAAGTATTAGTCCCTATCGGAGGTTTGATCGCTATCTGACTGACCTTTTGAGCCCGGCAAGGTTCACATGCCTGATGACAACATGTCAGCATCGCCAATCTATGTCGCCCAGACGATTATGGATAGATCACCTACCAGTACAGCAGAATTGCGAGAATCCATACCGACCTTTCTCGATAAATCAATGAACTCCAGATTCTTAGACGTACTGTTGTTGCAGCGAAATGCACCGAGCATTACGTGAATCTCCTTTCAAATATTCTTGAGAGCACTGGTTGAAAGATGGCTGTAGATTTTGTGTTCGAAATAGAAAAGATTCTCATCCAGACCTGAATCCTGAGATATTGTCAATGAAGGGCGGAGCCATCTCCCCTTAAATGTCATCAAGAACGCAATAGTATAGATGCTCTCTCATGCCGCCAGATGATACCAAGTAGGGTGGGTCTAGAATCACAACTTGTCCTGGGGATGATATCGCGCCTTGTTTCCCGCCTGCGAGTTCACTGTGCCGCATACTGCTTGGTGTCTGCCGCTAAGCTAACCGCTAAGAAGTAGAAGCCGCTACTGCAGCTAAGGTTGACCTTCGGAACACCGTCGATAAATTGGACCATTCTGATTGATGGCCTTACGCATGGTGACTCAGGTTAGCCGCCCCGATCCCTGTAGCAGCTGATTGGGAAGTTAAGGCGTCACGCCCACTTGCGTTATCTCGCTACATTGACGGAATCACATTCCCTCGATCGGAGGAGCGGGGTATCCCACAACAATCCTTGGCTCAGCCGTCCGAAGATCCTTTTTCGCCAATTAGGCTCTGTAAATTCCGCTAAGTTGCGTTTGGATGCGGCCCGGAAGCTAATGCACTGTATCCGTTCCACACACCACGCTGAATTTAACGAGATCCTGCCGGACGGCGCTTATGCTTCGCTTTTTGGCTACCCAAGCCTGCTGGCGGCTGAGTTGGTTAAGTGAATGAGAGCGGAAATAGACGCCAATCTCACAATGGTGACATGAATGTGTGGCCATCGGCTGACCCAGACGGTATCAGTGGGCGGTGCTAGGCTGAATGCACCTATGAATCATGGATATGTCTCCGCTCTTCCAAGAACCATCGCACTAAGCGCGCGTAATGGGGACACCTATTGGAATCCAACCCCGACACTTCGTTCCCTCCTGAATTGGATGAACTCCCAAACCTGAAGCGGGGTTTCTATCGCCACCCATCTTGATGGGCTCTGGATGATCAAATGCGGTGTTTTCTTCAATGGACCAAGTAGGATAAGAGTTGCTGCTCTAGCCTAGGATTCCCGAACCAACCCAGGCGTCCCCCGCACATTCTTGCGCGCTCAAGATTGGTTCGAAATGACTCGTCACTCCCTAGACCGGTGTTAGGTGTGTTGGGGAGTTCCTCAAATCATCGCTCAAATTTCCACTAGCAGGCAGTCGGGATGGGATGGGTATCCTGTAACCCAGAACCTATCAGCGTCGTCGAATGAGTCAACTCTTGCAAGATACACGAGGGTCACACTCCCAGCCAACATTAATCTCCGGTTCTCAGTCGGTAACTGACAGCGCTTAGTATTTTGCCCGAGAAACTAAGTCATTTACACTCAGGTCGCTCTCCAGCCAAGAAAGGTGAGGACGATTAGTTCTAAAGTTAGAGAATGAGGGCACATTGATTGTTACTGTCGTCACTTCGAAGCGTTCTGCGCGCGACAGTTGACATGGGAGAGGGTTTACGCTGAAGGTATGTTGTGGCACAGGTAAGCAAACAGCGCGACTATCTATCACCTGACCCATATCAATGTTACGCGTGATCAGAAGCTAATAATTAGGTGTTGATTAATTGCAGTGACTATGCTTTAGATCTTACTGATCACACCTTGTGAATAAAGTATTCGAATAGTCCTTATCATAGAGTGATGGTAAAAGCTTCTAAGTCGACACTGTATTTATAGCATAAATAGCTAGGTGAGACGCTGATGTCTGCTTAGACGGACACTTCTATGTAGATATCACCTTAGATCAATACCCTCGCTGATGGAAGCGTATAACGCTAGATATGGGAAAGAAGTTCCCTTGTGTTCTCCAAATTCTCTAGACATCGCTCAGCATGCCTCCGATGGCTGCCTCTTGCTATCACTACTCCCTGATGCATCATCGCCATTCTCAATACCTTTAGCTACCCTCTTTACATTCTTCCACTCCATAGCAAGTGTCGGGAACAGGGCCAAACAGGACATGGCTAACGCCAGGACGAATGTCTTCATGATGGCGTCGCTGTACGCTTTAAGAACCACTGGCAGCTTTGCAGGTGGCACCAATTTTCGTATGGTAGTCGCACCACTTGCAATGACCCATGTGGCATAGATGCCCTCGATATCATCCAAGTTTGCTGTAAAGAAGTTTGTGAAAAGGTTCTGCGCAACCGCTAGAAACACTGCCCCATTTAACTGTTGCGAAAACATGAGAAGCGATGCACCGACCGGAATGTCGACAGGATCTAGGCACGTCTGCACAGCGACATTCGCTTGTTGAACACCAAGACCTAGGCCAAAACCGAAAATAACTTGATACCCAATCCATTTGGGGTGGTCGGTATCCGGTTGAAATGTACTGAGTAATCCAGCTCCAATAGACATGAAAATAACGCCTGCAAACATGAAGGGGTTGTAGTAACCCAGAAGGCTGACGAGGGAGCCAGAACCAATGGAGCCCACAACCATAGCGAGAACTAGAGGTAAATTCATAATGCCCGATTTTTCGGCATCGACGTTCTTGATGGCTTGGAACCAGATCGGAAGGTAGTAAAGCATGACCATAGTGCTTGCACTAGTACACATGGTGAACACAATTCCTGCAAGGACTGAACGTTGCTTGAAGATGCGAGGGGGGACCATTGCTTTCTCTCCGAGACGGTACTCTGCAAATGCGAAGATGCCGAATAACGTCCCGAACATAACGAAGAGAAAGATAATGCGCCAGTTGCTCCAGTTGTACGTGGTACCGCCCCATTGAAGTGCAAGAAGGAGACAGGTTACAGCGGGAGCCATTAGCAGGTTCCCGATAGGGTCGAGTTGATTGAACTTCTCTCTGAGTCTCCAGTCCCCCTTTTCAGGTGGAGGAACGTCTAGCAGAAAGAATATCGCGATAACCGCAAGGCCTCCTAGGGGCAAGTTGATATAGAAACACCACCTCCAGCTGACCTCCGTGGTAAATACTCCACCAAGAATTGGGCCCAACACTGATGATATGCCGATGATAGCACCAACGGCTCCTTGAAACACCGGTCGCAAGCGGAGGGGCACAGTAAGAGCGATGATAATAACAGCCCCGGAGTATATGCCTGCTGTTCCGAGTCCTGCTATCGCGCGGCCCAGGATGAGTATGAAGGAGGAGGGTGCAGCACCGCAGATAGCGGAGCCGACCTCGAAAATAAAGATGGAGAGAAGGAAAACCCATTTAATCGGATAGAAGGTGTAGATGCGACCGTATGTAAGCTGGGATGCAGACGCTGCTAACATATACGAGCTTCCATACCAGCCAATATCGCCAATACTATGGAAATGATCTGTGATCTTCGGAGTTGCCGTAGCCACGATCAAGCGGTCCTGCGCATGCCCGGTTATAGAGTAAGTTATTGAGAGGATATAAATTGTGACTTTCCAGGCTTACCAGAGAGACGAGAAATACAGCAATGTACAAAGCGAGGGCGACGAGGATGGTTTTTGCAAGTGGGGGATATGTCGGTGAGCCGACAGTTTCTATCTGCTGTGGCACATCTATACCACTAGATGAGGTAGAGCCAGACAAGACTTCTTCCACAACAGTCTCCTTCTCACATACTGCTCCACTGCTATCTTGAATAGATGATAGACCAGACATCGGAACTGGCTGGCTGATATTGAAGGTGAGAGGTGAACACAAGGTCACAGATGAGCAGTTGAGGGCAGGAAAAGTGAATTGGATGCTCTAATAGAAGCTGGGGTCTCACAGCAGTGCTACGAGCATTGTAGGATGTTTTTGTGCTTGATTTGTGTTGCGTCCGGAGAGTGATGAGGCCGAGGTTGGAAATACAGAAAACAAACCATAAAGGTTGCTTTTAGTGGCGCTTTGTGTTCCTCTACAAGGATCCATACGATGCGTGATGTGGTTATTCAGAGACAACATACGCGGTCTTCCATAAAATGTCTCAGGAACCGGCAACATCAAAATATCCTTTATTGGCCTGTTTCAGATTATGCAATAGTGTCGATTAAGCCCCTGATGAACCGGTGAGAAGCACTCCAGGTGCGGATGCCTTGGTGGTAGTCTTTCAAATCGCTGGAAGCCGACTCGTCTCGTCCTGATCGCCCGTGAATAGGACTCCAAAGTAGCTGGTGGCATGTAAAGCACCAGATATTAAACATCACATTCGACTTTCGTTTCCGAGTTTTCTACTCTCTGACAATGGTTTTCATAGAACTAGGGACAACGCGATGTTGGGTATGAATCTTATTGACCCCAAGGGCCGATGCGACCAGTCAAAAGTTTTTTATGCAACTAACCTTGTCCATAATTTCTGTCATGCAAGAATATTAGAATACATTTGATGTTATGGGACCCTAAGATATCGTACGTACAATCTAGGAAAGTTAACTTAAGGAATGTCTAAGCACCCGGGACGTACCCGAGGCTCCTGGCTATTCTGCCGGAAGGTTCCGAGGAGAATCCGGATATGCGGCACTGCTAATCGGAAAAATCCCTGGATGATTTGCATAATATTCAGAATCGATGCATGCACGAAGAGCCAGGATAATTCATTCCGAGAGCTGCTACTGAGGTGCTTTTATTGCGCCTGTCGTTCAGAGTGGTGAATAATACAAATGAGGAAGAAGAGTATTGTTCTTGATTGAGCTAGGAGGTTCCGCATCTGTTTCCAGTCTATGGCCGTGTAGACCCACGAACACATCAACACAATATTTCAATAGTCGCCTAAGTTATATCTACCGAATGACAGCGAACCTAGACATACGAAAAGAGGCGGGTAACTTCGTGGGGGAAAAGGGTCCAGTTGCATTCGAAACACGACTCGCCTAGTTTTTTCTGTATTGGATAAGGTCTAAGGATACCTAAATCTGTGTAAATAGCATGTAGCTCATCCAATGCAAGCAGAGACGCACTTTCGGGTACAGCTAAGATACATGAGATTGGATAAGAGCTTACAAGAAATGGTGTATGAGCGCTGGTTGAAGGTGGAAGACCCAAGATCCCTGTAGCTTCTACCTGTAAGGCTCAATGTAACATTAATCGAATTGGAAAGGATCCCTGTCACATAGTTAGGTGGCGCTGAGGTCAATATTGGCCTCTTTTTAAATAGACCATAATCTCATGCGACCCCAGCCATGCTTCACATGAGAATTTTCCCGCCTGGTCTGGCTGAACTTCAAGGTCAGTCACTGGTTAGACCAGACTCTCGTACACAAAAGGACTAGGTCTCTCAGCATAGAACCAAGACTCTTCTTGTTCGTCTACTCGGTACCTTTTGACCTTATGGCGCTCCGGTATCACCTTCTTAGAAGTTTTAACGGTAATGTCTGGCATCAATAATTACTTTCTGGGAATACTGGTCTGAGAGAGCCCAGATGTTGTTGTAAGGTGACTGTTGTCGATGTAGCCATAGTGTGCGAATGAACTGGTACTGATGGGAATTCCTAGCTGAACAGAGAAAAACCATAATCAGGCTACCTGCCTGCGAAGGTGCAGCTTGGGATACATGCAATTCTTCTACAAGCGTTTTGCTTGATTATGTTATCACTTTTCAAGCCACCAAACAAGGATGTGTTGAAATTACATGAGGGCGATAGCTATTTGTTAGTGTTTTATGTACTATAATGAACGTAAACATATATACAAGGATTTCACGCATTTCGCGGATCCCAGAAACTGTGTCACCGTATCGCTCAGTGACGAGCGAGAAGTTTCTGGGCATTTGCGTAGTAGATACGGTCCCTCAAGTCTTGGTCTAGAGGATACTCATCCAGAGCCTCCTTGAACCCAGCAATTTTGTTGTTATTGGCGTAAGGTAAATCGGAACCTGCAGCTGTTAGCATCAGATCACAGTATGTATGCGATAGGTCTTAAGAAAGGGGAGGCGTCCTTACCATATACAATGTGATCATGAGGCACGAGGCTCAGTAGAAGAGTCAGCACAGCCGGTGAGCTGGAAAGAGCCAAGTCAAAATAGAATGATTTGAAGTCTTCTACCATCTCATCAGGACCGCGACCATAGGGTTTGTACTCCACCTCTGGGGACTTAGTGACAGTGGTCAGGCGGGAAATCAGGTAAGGGAGAGTGCCACCGGCGTGAGAGAGGATGACTTTGCAGTCAGGAAAAGCCGCCTTTGTTCCTGTAGTAAGAAGGTCCACAGCAGTGCGAGTGGTCTCATGGGGATAATCAATGGCTGGTTGAGGTAGCTGAGGGTTAACGCGGTGGGTATCAGCCGGGTGGGTAGGGTGTATGAACACAACGGCTCTGCGACGGTTGAGCTCCTCCCAGATGGGGCGGAAGTCCGGATGACCTAGATAGTGATTTCCGGTGCCGTATCTGGTGAATAGGGTTACACCTTCGGCCTTGAGTACATCTAGACTGTACCGAATTTCTTCGAGTGTGCCCTCGGTGTCTAGCAGGCATGGCAATGCCGCAAAAAACCCGAATCTCTCTGGTTGCTCGTCCCTCAATTGGGCCGTATATTCGTTTGCCTGTCGGGCCAAGGCGCGCCGGCTGTTGTCGTTCGGAGCGATGACAGCTCCAGGGGCTGTTAAAGACAAGATCGCTTTCTGGGTGCCATTCTTATTCATAGAAGCCAGTGATGCTTCAGCGCTCCATTTCGGAGTTGGCCAGCCGGAGGGGTCACCTCCTGCACGTTCGACCGCTAGGCCGTTCAAAACAGTTAAGTCAGTATGGATGTAGGGTCATATATAGTCTGAGCGAACGTGGGTTGGGCGTACCTTCGGCATAGAACTGCGGCACAAAGTGATGATGGGTATCGATCTTCGACATTGTTCTTTAAGGCAAGCGAGGTTCAGAAAGTGTACTCTATGTACTGATAGGATGGTAACGATTGACAGAAAAGCAATGGTTTATATACAGAAAGTGCATCATCCAAGTTCAGCCACTGCGTCACGTCTCGGGTGCATCCCGAGCAGAAGGTTTACCAGGTTTGCCGAGATATCCGGCCAGCTGTCGGACTCGGCCACAACTACTCGCTATTTCGCAGTGTAAAGAAGATATTGTAAGAATTTGTGATGATAAAGCCTCAGTAGTTTCTAACATGGCGTATCTCAAGTAGACAACTGTCTCTCTGTACACAAGAAGTCACAAAAGAAGGGGATTGTCTCAACTGCAGATGTTCGGATCGTTCCGGAGCCCGTCCACGATCAGCTGACCGGTGCCACAACGACCAGCTGGCTGGCTCCTGAATAACATCAATATGCAAAACCCTGTGGCAGCAAATCCAATGTTCTAGTTAGGCTCAGGAAGGGACAAGATGCCCCCAAAATCTAGCGGTGTTGCCAAGCAGCGTCCCATGCGACGGAAAGTCGCATTGGCGTGCGATCCATGCCGGGAGAAAAAGATCCGCTGTGATGGAGGCAAACCGATCTGTGGGTCATGCGACCGAAAGTCCTATGGAATTGCCCAATGCTCATACAGCATGGATAACCCCAGGACCGCTAGTCAAGATGAGTGAGTTATTTCTAATAGATTAATCAGTACTTTCGCTGACAGAACAGGTACATCCGGGTCCTACGGTCGCGCATCACTGAACTCGAGGATCTATGTCTACGGGCCGGGGTGTCAGCACCGGATCTACACAGGGACTCACCACACCAGAAAGACTCACCTTCACATGAACCTCAGTATTCAAATCGGAATCGGCAGTCGTCCTCCTCAAGGGTTGCCCAAGGTAGCCTAGTGTGTCAAGAGAATGACAGTTCTCCCCACGATGAGCGGCTTTCGGATGGCCGGAGCCTGCATACTTCAAGAACACTCCCAAGAGATCATCCACCCCAGAATTCTCTATCTTCTCTTCAAGAAGCAGAAGAAGCATCTCAAAGGATGTCCAACCACCCTCGGAACGATCCGAACCGCAATCCCCTCCGTGGGGAGCAGACCTCCGCATCTCCACACTTTGACACCCCTGGTCGTGTCACGGCAATGGGCCAAATCTCGACGCCAGATGATACTTTGGCATCTCCAGCTCCACCTCGGGAATTCTATGGATCTTCCTCCATTGCATCACTGATGAGATTTGCACGGTTGTCTGTCCCTATGCAATCTTCGCCCCGGGCCAAAGGTGGTACCAATACCTCATCAATGGATTGCCAGTATCACGAGTCACCTAACACACAGTACCGACTCAATGACTTCACACTCCCACCCCGCTCACTAGCAGATCACCTTCTGAATTGCTTTCTTGACCGTGTGGCCTGCATCTACCCATTTTTCGATCGACCTAGCTTCGAGAAAGCGTACGATAACCTGTGGAAGTCGGAAAGGGATGGTATGAACAAGCTACCAGACATGCATATCGGCCTCGGAGGAAGGTCTGACTCGTCCCCCAAATCGATCGTGCTCCATTGTGCTCTAAATGGGATGTTTGCGCTTGGATGCCATTTCTCAGACCTTCCGCTGCAGGAGCGAGAGGCAACAGCCCACTCCTTCTTCCTCCGCTGCAAACGCTTCGTAGGACTTGATCTCCTCGAGATCCATACAGTCGGAGTAGTTCAGACTCTTCTTATTGTCGCTCTATACTTGCAGAGCAGCCCGTACCCTAGTAGATGCTGGAATGCCATTGGGTTAGCATGCCGCCTCGCCCAAGGCCTGGGCTTGCATGAAACCAACAAAGGGTCCTCGATGACAGTATTAGAAGCGGAAGTACGGCGCAGGACATGGCATGGATGTGTTATGCTAGATGTGTAAGTGCTCTACTGTGAACGGCTCTATTCACCTGAATGACTCACTGTCTAGCTTCGTGAGCATGACACACGGTCGGCCAAGCATGACCAGCCATCTCTCCCCGATTCCATTGCCTTTTGCCACAGGGAAGGATGTTCCTCTTACTATGGGGTTCTACGTGGCAACTATCAAGCTCTATCGAATTCTGGATAGGATTCTTTCAGATGTGTATAACATGTGGCGAGGCCGTTTCAACGAGGAATCAAAACGATCGACACCATGGTCCGAAGGAAACTTCGATTCCCTTTTAGAACTGGAACGGCAGCTACAGTCCTTCAAGGACACCCTACCACCCTATCTAAGCTGGAGCGCTTCTAGTCGCCCAGAGTGCCACATTGAGGAATCGGATATTATTGAGCGTCAACGAAATATCCTTCAGTCACGGTAAGCAATCTCGCTTTAGCCCAATATTAAAGTATCACATATACTTAGTGTCTCAGGTACTACTACATCCGGCTACTTCTCTACCGACCAATCTTTACCCAGGTGTGCTCGGATTATACTTCGCCCCAGCACCCACATGAATCCCGAAAAGACAAACATCCGGCCTGGAAAGATGCCGAGAGCACCCTACAATCCTGCATAGTAGATAAATGTGCAGCTACCTGTGTTTCCACTGCCACTGAGCTTATTCACTTAATCTATGAGACATACTCAACACCATACACTGATTCTTGGTGGTATAATGGCTTTTGTAAGTAGTCACCCATTCTCTCTTTCCTCTTGTTGTGGTAATACGTGTTTCTCTCCTCTCAAGCCTTTATCAGAACATCACACGGTACAAGCTAAAACATCAAACTTACTATCGGAAACAGACACCTCTACATGCGCCCTCGTCCTCATAATGGCCCACTCAGTACCCTCACTATCCGACTCGATCGATATTGTCAGAGTTCAAGAAGCCTGGGAGAAATGCGAGAAGATCCTCTCACACATGGGTACATTCAGCCAATCTCACGGACATCGCTTCGCTTCTTACAGGCGGCTTTCAGTCAATATGTCCATGGTCGCTCCTCATCTATGCCCATTTCTAATGTGGAACTGAACTCCGATCGGAATCTCACAGGCGAAGCCGATACACACTACCCTGCCCCCGATGGCCCAAACACTTCATCCTTCCAAGATACCCCTGGCCTGGACTCATCTAACTGGACAGATTCCGGTATCGGCCCCAACACGTTTGAGGATGACCTTGGTCTTCTCTCGTGGATAGATGTTCCAGATATGTGGCACTGGCATCGTGTTGATTCGTGAGCTGTCGGAAGGTGATAAATCATTGATAACGCAAAGTTTCGCTAATGGAAGACATGAAGAAGGACCAAGGCCATCTAAGATTTAAGAATCTGTCAGGCAATCATATATTACGTGCCGTAAATTTCTCCCTGCTAAAGCTATTCCCCCAATAAGCAACTTGTGCGACACCTAGGCAGTGTCAACTAACAGTATCAAGCCATGAATCAACAAACTCCCCAGACTTGACAACCGGTTCCGGTACCTCTCCATCATCAAACTCACCGCCGCCAAACTCACTCATATTATTTTCCCATACCTCCTTAAGCCATTCTTCCTGATAAATGCTTTCCGAGGGTAGTCCTTCTCCACCGAAGAAGTACCACAAGAACACTTGCCCTGAGGCCTCTCTGGAAGCTTCCTGATCAAACTGGGTTCGCTTAAATTCCCTGCGTGTCTTTAACTGGATATTGTCGAAACGACTCTCTGATACAGCTGGCGTTACTTGTTCCGAGAAACCTCGGTCCTGCATTAGAGTACCATCCGGCAAGTACCACACCCAATGATCATACTCATATTCATGTCGGGGGCAATCCAAGTGTGCCGTGACATAGAGAGCACAGTCCCTTGTGAGAGATGCTCCGCACGGCGCCCAAGGTACTCTAGGTCCATGTTGATAGCTCTCATTGTCCCCGTCAGTTGAAGGGTAATTCGTTAACCGCCAGACATCTTCTCTCAGAATGTAATCCGGATCTTTGCAAGTGTATGGGCCCGATCCTGCAACGTCCATGAAGCTCTGTGGACACCCCGTCCAGGGAAAGGCGACCCGGTCAAGAGGTGGATGGCCTCCTCTTACTCTGTGGAGGATTTCTGGGCCTAGACCGCTGGCAATAGCCCCGATCCAAAATGCGCTGAAACGTGGCTGGCGGATTGTACCTATGAATGCAAGGACTTCTAGTTCATTTTCTGGCAAATCACCTAAAACTTCATTGATGATCGGATGTAGCCATGGGCTGACGAGATTGCAGGGGACATCTTGCTCCCAGAATGCTCCACAGAAGGTCGACATCATTACTTCCGGGCTGCAACTCAGGGTCATATAGTAGGGCAAGTCTTCTTTCAAGTTCATCCATTCAGCATTCACGGGCGTAGTGATTGATTTAAAACCAGTAGCCCGGGGAAGAGGCAGTTTGGCAGACAACCTATAATACTTATGTGTGGGGATTGTCAGAGCCATCGTAAGAGCAATGGGGAACTGGCTTTGCAATTCATGCAGACGTGCGAATTCAACAAGTGCCTTAAATGCTCTCTCTGAAGATAAGGGCTTTGGGTCAGGGTCTGGAGAGAGGGTCCCCTGATATTTAATCGAGAAATGCGTTTCGCAGGCACGGGAAACTGACCACGGGGCTAGGAACTCCCCTTGGGGCGTTTGCTTCACGGTAGCTTTCCATCCTTCATTCGGTGCGAGTATTGCGGACCACCAGCGAGCTACACTCTCGTCCACCTCCCCAACATCGATGACATGGACTTGTGAGGGGTCAGGTAGGCTTTCATCGCTGTATCCTGCCTGGCATTGAGTGTACTGCATAGAAGAGTCTTCACCTCGCATCTTCACAAGCTGTGCACATAATACATAGCACCATCCAAGGGCAAGGATGCCGAGATAATTTGGTCCAATGACATTTCCTCCGCTCATGCCGTTCCATGAACTGAACGCGTCCTCGATGAAGCTAAAAGATGTAGCAGCAGCAATGCCAACTTGGACGAAAGTGAGGTGTGACATCTGCTTCTTGAGTTTGCCGCAATCCTGATCTGTAGACAGAGTCCAGATTGAAGAAGCTTCACAGCAAAGACTGCGTATAGGAGTCATTCCATAGGGGCGAACGTGAAGCCGTCCAGAACGAACTTGAAGTTTCGGGATTCTGTGTAGAGCGAGACGAGGATTTGTGAACTCCGAACTAAAGCCTGCTTCCCGCAGGTGAAAGGCCAAATTTGCAATTTGATACCAATATTCTCGACTCTGCTCGAGTGCATCTTGAAGTTGTTGCTCCTCCAGTTGGAGAACATTGTTATCGCGAAGGATCTAGTACTAGGATGTTAGCGCAATCGGTCTATCATGTCATTATACACTGACCAAGGATAGTTGCGGTGGCCGTATTTGACGGTCACACTTTTCTCTTAGTGTATCATGCATGGGTGTTTTTATGTAATCAGAGACTTCGATATCAAGGTGTAAGTGTAATCGATGATGCGAAGGAGGGAAACAGAAAGGGGCGGAGGTATGCGGTCAATATGCACGGTGGCCACCGCCTTGGTATCCATGGCTTACAGTACTGCGGCATTCAAGAAGTCCACCACTTTCAAATAACACAAAGCTTCACCTCAACTGAAATGCTGTTTATTATTAGAAAGGCAAAGAAGCTACATGAGAGCAGACGCTGTACATTATATGCATATCGAAAAAGGAAATCTACAGATCGGAGACGGCGAATATATATAGTTTAAAGGGGACTAGTACATGTCCCCTCCAACACACCATGCCCTAATGATGAAAGCTTCAGTCTTCTACTCAGGACTGCGTTGAATATCGTTTGGCTATAAACTGACTCCTACGCAGATGTTGTTACACCCTCCGCATATGGCAGACAGCCAGGCTTCACAATAAGCACCTCAAGCCACAACACCTTAGGGGAGTTTTAGATGCCTTGGCAGCATCATTTAAGATACATAAGATCCAATCCCTCAACTGTAAGCTGATCTGAAAGCACAATGATACTCACTACCATAAACAGAATCCCACCCTCACTCCAAAACACCATCCCCCTCACACCTCTTCAACGGATACCCATCCCCCAAGCAAGTCGTAACCACCCCCTTGACCCACTCCAGCTTCCCCTCACCGTATGTATAGCTAGTATCCTCATAGCTATCCGCCTGATAATACTCAA
This sequence comes from Aspergillus luchuensis, assembly GCF_016861625.1. Taxonomy (NCBI): domain Eukaryota; kingdom Fungi; phylum Ascomycota; class Eurotiomycetes; order Eurotiales; family Aspergillaceae; genus Aspergillus; species Aspergillus luchuensis. The sequence goes on from NC_054849.1 coordinate 1,403,915, forward strand.
ATGTGCCGCCGTTGCCCGGCTCCCCATTGAACACATACCCACGAGTCCGATGCGTTAGCGGATTACTCACAATCGCGCCCCATTTACCCTTGGGGATCGTCATCGTCACGGTGCCAGTGATCGTGCTCGTCGTGGTGTGCTGGTAGCTGATACTGGTGGTCACAGAGAGAAAGTCCTCGATGAGACTGAAGTCGGCCGAGGCGCCGGTCGTAATGCTGTTTGCGATGGATTGGCCGGATTGGATGGCAAGGGTGACGGGGGCCTGGTTGGCGTGCGTGATGGTCGACATGGCGATGTCCCAGCCGAGGAAACTCTGCGGTTCCAGAGGAATTATCAGATTTGTGGAGCTTCCGCGCTTAGTGGTGGTGTTGTTCCTGTGGCTGGAGGCGCTGGTGATGAGCAGGGGTGGTGTGCTGTCATTGTTGGCGGATGACAGGTAGGTGAGGTTTGGGATCTGGGACTTGAGGTCGGCTTTCTTGATGGTCTTAGTGGTGTTGTTGTTTAGGAAGATGATTGCTTCGTCGGGACCGCAGATGGTGGTTGTGTTGGCGATTGGCACGGCGTAGGAAAGGGTTGCGGAGAAGAAGGTTACGAGGAGTGGGAGCTTCATGGTGTGCGGTTGCTTGATCAGGTTCTTCTTCTGATGGTTAAACGGGGCCCCGAACTTGCTGAGTCTGTCTCGTGGCTTCTATTGAGAATAGTATGGACTTATATATTATATGTCCCCGGGCATCTTAAAAGTGCCTGTTATCACCTCTCTACACAACTACTTCTACTACATCATCCAATTCCGCCAAGAAATATAGACATCACCAAGATCACGACATACAACATCGATCAACGATGTCCGAAACTCTCACGCAGATCCCCCAGAGTCCCCGAGGAACTCCCGAAGAAACACAAGATCGACAATCACAAGTCGCACAAGACTAGTTATGCAGCCACGATCTACCAAATTGAGTAAACTACACGATCCGCTTCTTGCCCGTAGCCCTAACCAAGACAACCGGTTGTCAATCTCAGCCACGGATCGAGCCGCTATCTATCCAGTCAAGGCTCCAAGTGGGTCCACCCGTTTCACGCCCCAAAACCTTAATAGATGATTTTGTCTCCCGCTGCTCCATTTTAGCTCAGGGGGTTGTGCCATGTGCGTTCCGCCCGTTGAGATAGGAAGAACTCACGGATCGACTACTTGGCAAAGGATGAGACATGCATGTGGATCTGCGGTCAGTTGCTGCTCAGGTGATGTGCTCTGGGATGTGATAGTATTATAGATATAGCTTGAGAGTTGTGGTTGAGTTATATGTTGTCTGAGGATGTCTCTCTTCAGGTTATTGTGATCTTCGTTGCTGGTCTTGGTTTGCTTGAAGGATGGCATGTCGGTGAGATGTATATTAATGATTTGACGGTGGCGATATCATGGCGGAAGATACTCGGAATTACTGTTCCTTCGACGTGGTAGGAGAGTCGGAGAGGAATGATGCTCTAGCAGATGCTGAGCGACTTGGCTAGAGACATCATATATTGCGGGTTTTCCTGAGCTGTAGTCAGTCAATTTCGACAAGATATTAAGGACTACCCTGAACCAGATTTCAACGACACGCACTCCTCTTTCTTCAGAGTTCACAAGCACAATGAAGCATTTTGCAGCTCTCTTTGTCACAGTCTTCGCTACTGGGTAGGCATCAGGTTCCATTCTTCGAGATGCAACTCAGCCACTAACATAGTGCAGTGCGCTAGCAGACCTCCATTACACAGGACTCTGCTATGACTCGCCTGGTAAGGACGTGGTTAGTTATCCCATTCCAGAATTTTCATGGGAATTCTGTTGATTGAACGGAAACTTGTACAGAAAGTCTTCAACAAGGCAGCAACGGAGAAGGCCTGCGCTTCTTACAAGAACCGCAACACAGGCAGCCAACAATGGGACCAATGTCCGGATTGCACAGTACTAAGTGACCAAGACCTTTTGTACTACTGCAAGTCCGAGGGTCAGCACATCGGAGGAGACGAACTATCATATTACTGTGGACAGGCGGGTGCGGACGGAAGTTTGGCGTGGTGATGTTACAGTCTCGAGTTCAGGCAGTTACTCAACCTAGAGATAGCATAACAACCAAGAAGCATAAACAGTTCTCCTCACTATTCAGCTGTCACTTATGCAAAGTGGGTGCACAGTACTTTTGATCAGGAGTATCGGAATGTGGCCGCGATCGCCCCTCATAGTTCCAATAAAAGCTAAGACATCAGACTAGGCCAACCTCACCCACCTAAGCAGATCCTTCGTCCCTCCGCTTTCTTCACACTAAGCAACAAAACCAACCAGGTTTCCCATCCTTCTGTACCTATAGTGTTCAATCCAGATTCGGCTGCCGAAGTTCTTCCATGCCCAGCACAAATAGATGAATTTCTCATCTGCCGAGTCAAGCCTGCCATAACCCTCCTGCAGATCAGCTTGAGACGCTCAGTTCGCTTGCACACTAAGTCAAATAGACTGTGCTTTCTATTGGATACTATTATCAAGACTTATCAGGCTAGAGCAGGGGCTGAATAACTAACCTATTTCCAGCTACCGGTCCTGACGACTCTCGGACGCGAACGGACGGAATCCTTCCGATCAGGAAAGTTCACATGTGTACCTAACCCCTGCCCTTTTAATCTGCTTTATGTGCCTGGGACCTATATGAGAGGAGAGTAAAAAAACTTTGTTTCTCTTCTCCGTTGTTGGATAATGTTTGTGTGCCGCTGCTATGAGCGCCACCAGCACCGCTGCCTCGACAGGGACTGGCACGGGCGTTATTCCTGCACCTGTGGGTGTAACGCCTGATTTAGACAGTCCAGAGAAGCACTACTATACTGCGAACTTGGTTGTGGTCACTATAGGTGTAACCATCAGTACGTTAGGTCTCCTGGTGAGACTATATACGCGGGTGGTTATTGTGCGGAAGTGGCTGCTTGATGACGGTGAGTGTGCCCGATGTACCTTTAATGATTGATGCATGCAAATATGTCCTCGAGAATTTCCAGTCAGATGAATCACTTACAGGAGATTTCATGTAGTCGTCATTGTATTATCATGGGTTAGTAAACCACCCTCTCAACACCAATACGATGACTGATCATGATGAATCTAAAGATCTTCGCAATAATAACTCAATCCCTACTCCTATGTACGCACCGTCACTTCATTTCAACCGAACCCAGCTCAATACTAACTCAAACACTTCATACAACAGGGGGCTACACCAACGCCGGCCTAGGCGTCCACGAATGGGACCTCACCCCTACCGTATACAACCGAACCCTCCGAGTACACACCCCATCCCCGACCCAACCTTCTCCCTCATCCACCACCTAACAACGTCTCAAAAACAACTAGGTCCTCCTCCTCGGCGCAATAATGTACATTCCCGCCCTCGGTCTATCCAAAATCTCCCTCATTATTCTCTACTACCGGCTCTCCGATATGCAACAAAAATGGCGCATAACCCTATGGGGCATGACCGCCTTCGTCGTCGCCTACATGATTGTCCTTGAATGTTTATTTCTGTTTACTTGCGCGCCGGTACATAAAGCCTGGTACCCTGACATAGACGGACGCTGCTGGAGTAAAGCCCCGATCTTCATGGCGGGCGTGGTGGCAAGTATGTTTATTGATTTGGTATTGCTGGTCATGCCGCTGCCTATTGTTCTGAAGTTGCAAATGACCTCAAAGAAGAGGTTTGGGTTGATTCTTATGTTTGGGTTGGGAGGTTTGTACGTTTTATCTTTGTCTTTGGACTTGTTTGGACTGGGTTGTAGGTCGTGGCTAATTAGTTATGGTTGTGTTCAGGTCACTAGTTACGAGTACATTGCGACTGGCGGCTACGGTGCCGATGTTGACGCAGGAAGACCAGACATATCTGTTGGGTGGGGTGGCTCTTTGGATGTATGTGATCTTTTTTCCTCTTTTGTTCGTACACTTGAGTGTCCGTTGCTAACATGGTTGCTGGTTCGATAGTAATGTCGAGGCAAGTCTCGTCATCGTCACAGCTTGTGTACCATCATTCCGACAAGTCTTGAGGTTCCATGTGTCTGGATGGCGGAGTGACAGTGGCGGAAGGCTTGATAGGATGTCCAGCACTTGCAATCTTCGCAGTGTGCAGCGGAGACAGGAAGGGTTCACGAATTTGAGTCTTGATCTGGAGATGGATCAAACTGACTCGCGTGGACATGATTCGGCTGGGGCACGGACCTAGAGGGGAAGTCATAGGTGTATTGGGTGGGCTTTTGTGGGCTAAGAGTGTAGGATATAGACCCTCAGATCATTTACATCACGTAAAAGTATATTATTCTCATTTAACAAGGTTGTCTCGATCGCCGACACAGTCTAGCATGTGGACTACATGAAGCCGTCCTCCTCCGCTTCAACGTTATTCGTCAAAGAACTCTATTGCAGTAAGACATTCGCTTTCTGTACTCCAACCCGGCATGCAACCCCGCGACCTTATTACCATTAGACGATGACACTTCCCACCGACACCGATCATAACAACTGGACTATACTGCGCCAAGAAGGCGACACATAAGGTGCCTCAAAACTGGCTGAATGCTTAATGATGGACTGTTGCTCGACTGCTTCTTGTGGATAGAAGGTATAACACTATTATGAACATCCTGATCCCGGAATTGGCTAATCTAATAACTAAGGGATGCGCTTTCTGACTGTGTTGACTCAGAACCCTAGTCTGTTACCAGATGGCCTAGAGGTTCAAACTCGGAGGATTAACTGCCTGAAACGCACCAGATTGGACCTGACAGTATGATAGACTTAGGCATCATTGAACTTCATATTGAATGAAGTACAATTGTAAGTTACTAATACTAAGGCGGTAGAGTACTGCATATATAGCGGGTGCCTTCTTTGTTCGCCTCTCACTCTTTTCCCCCTTCTCCTCATTCGGCATATTCACATCGCGAATCACGAATGGTACGATGTATGGCAAAGTTTGGCATCTTCACCTTGCAACTGCACGGACGACATCACTTTCTACGAGCGGTGAAAGTTGAGGGAACTTACGCCCCATCCTTCACGGAAAAGTTCTCATCTGATGTGAGGGGGCTTGAATCGATACCTTGCTGCCGGCAACTAGCTGGATTAGTAGGCAATGTACAGGACAACATATGCAAGGTGCTACGGAGCAATGTTTACTAGCCTACGTCATACTTGCCATAACGTACAGTAAGATCGGTGATCGGCAATCATAGGAAAACCTGGAATCCACCTTGCTTTGACGCACGGCTACGGAAAGCTGAAGAGTAGGTAGCTGATTCATCTTTCTGCTTACCTGAAGAAGGCGGCAACAACGTACTTATTCCCCGGGGCATCGGCACTGGCACAAGCGCAGGCACCACCGTCAAGACTACTGTATACCAAGTATATGACGTGTTCGGCCATCGACCATGCCAGTATCCTCGCTACATATTCTGGATTTCAGCTTTTCAAATCCTTATACACTTACACTTGATCCGTATGGCCCATTTGCTGTTCTATATCGACTCTGGTTTTCAAGATGCGGGTCAGTATCAGAGAAAGACCTCTCAAATTACGCCAACAAGAGAGTCCTTATTACTGGCGGAACCAGTGGGTGTGGGTTGGAGTGCACGAAGGCATTCGCTCGTGCCGGTGCCCATGTAATCGTGACAGCAAGGAATAGGGAAAAGGGCGAAGTTCTGAGAGAAAAAATCATGAAAGAAACAGAGCCTCTCCATATTACACCCAAATTCGACGTCTTGGAATTGGAAATGGGTTCCGAAGATTCTATCACGGCTTTTAATGCTCGCCTGCAAGAGTACCCGTCTCTAGACTTAGTGATCTTGAACGCAGGCATCTACCAAACCGAATTTGTCGTATGCGAAAACACAGGAAGGGAACAGACACTACAGGTAAGGAGGGGAGACCTACCTGTTATAAGCAATATTCGAGACGACGTACCACCACTTCTTCACTACCACAGTCGCTTACTCGACTTCATGAGATACAGGTCAATCTTCTAAGTAATTGCGCTACGGCACTGCTCGCCATCCAGCTGTTACTGCGACAACCAACGCAAGGTCGTTTATTGATTATCTCATCCGAGGCGCATGCATGGGCAAATCCTCAGCAAAAGTCATTCACCGCCTTGATGGAAATGCTCAACCAGTCAGATACATATCCCTGTTATGCAAGATACCACATCAGTAAGTTACTGGTCATCCTATGGATGCAGGAGCTGGCACGCAGAATAGATCCAGCACGTGTGCTCATAGCGTCCGCCACACCCGGATTCTGCCGCAGCGGACTTTTCCGTTCGTTTAATGGTAAGACTATCGCCAATTATTTGGAGAGGCTACTTTGCCGGACCCCTGATCAGGGTGCATGGCAGTATCTCACGGCGATCGAACGCATGAACACAGCAGTGCATGGCTGCTTCTTCGCAGATGGAAGATTTAGGCCGTAAGTCTCCAAGCTAGTCAGTAATATTGGCCGCCATGATAACATTTTCATTCAGGTCATCGGCCGCGGCAACACTGGCTAGGGAAGAAGGGCTATGTGATTCTATGTGGGATAATGTCCTTAAAATGTTGCCTGAATGCGCCCAACATGTAGCCCATGACTTGTCTATCTAGCCAATACTACATTTCGATATCATGATAGACTCTTTGTTGGAAAGCTGTTGAGACATGTTGTTTTGTATAATAACCTCGTAACGATAACAAACATAGGGTATTGGCATTATTGACTTGTGGACAAGTGAATTAGGCCAGGTTTCAATAATACTGAAGCTTGATTATGCGAGAGGATAACTTATAACGAAGCTAGACTGCGCTGATGAATATATCTTGCAATCATGCAACAGTCTCTGTATAGCTCAATCGAAGCCACGCCTACTCAATTCCAGGGTTGCACAATTATAGTAGCAGTGCAACGCCCGTCTTGACGCACCTAAGGTATAGACGTGTTGAGATTAATAGCAAATAGCTACTGTGCAAATGAGCAAATAGAGGCCAGAAAGGCGTACAACGCTAGGGTCGATTGAACACCTTTGCGCATTTATGTATATATACAATCCACATCATGCTATATACTATGTTCACCAGACAACACCCAGTGGTGTACAAATTCAACCCCAACAGACACCCATCCGAGCTCATTAGCCATGATAAGATAGCCAATAGATCAGATAAGGATGCTAACGCTGAGAGACAACAGGGTTGTATGAGCCGGGGCTTTTGGGTCGTGAGTGACATGATTGAAGAACATCCTGCTGATAGAACATTTATGCCTTGAAGTATCCAATACCTACCATCACAATCAATATCACTATCCTTGGGCTATCCAGGTATATGCGACTAACCATATAAAACCTGTTTCAGAGATGGCAATACCTGGAATGTTACGACACACACTTGCTTGCATTACACATCATACCATAAATCAAGGAAGGAAATGGGGCGTCGTAGAATAATGCGAGTCATTGCTATTTCCAGATATTTGAACGTCGCCTCGTAGCGAGGAGGTCAAGAGAGGCTGGACTAACTCAGCGGTGCGATAAGTGGAACAACTCCTTGGGTGAGAGATAAGTTTTGGACAGAAGAATGTATTGTTACACATGACGATGCTTGTAGATCGGACGAGATAAGAAAGCGCCTTGTACTACTATGTTCCTCCAGCTGCGTGCCCATTGTGCAACAATCTCAGTAAGTAGTGGAGGAGGGCGTGAGATGATTGGATGGCTCACCTTCCGCATGCCATAAAGTGATCAGTCTCATGGCAGTTCACTCTTTTACTGCACCTCAACCCTTGCTGAATACTCGACTATGTTTGAAGATTCATTGAGGGTCTTTACGAACGAACTTTGACTTCTTCTTAGGTGTTACTGGTATTGTGAACGTATTTTACAGTACGCGCATATTACAAAGTGGGTAACATGCACTGAAAGCAAGATGAGGAAAGCCCTAATTTACTGGAGCAGGAATGCAAGTGTCGGTTTTCGGAGTTAGAAGCTGAGTCTCGTAGAGCAAGGTGCTCGGTAAGACCGCTATGTAAGTATGTTCTACAGGGTATTCCTGGCCCGATTAGTTGGATACGATTTCCGGTAAACCAGTAAAGTGGGATATCTACTAATGAATCTAGCAGGGCTTCGGCAGATCCCCTCGCGAGGGGGGATTTGATACGTGGTTTAGGCTGTCCTTTGCATGGCAAGGTGGTCTGTCTTCATGGCGTTCTCTGGTGTACTATCGGTGGCGGGGGGCTTTAAATAATACATTTGCCGTGATCTTCTGATGTCGGTGTTGTTGTCATTAATTTAACTACTTTTGCGTGAAGGCTACTTATATCAATTTCATGATGCCCAAAGTTATTGTAGTCGGTACGTATATCTAAATCCATCTGAACGTGGCCTAACGGTATATAGGAGCCGGTGCTGGAGGCGTAGCCACTGCTGCTCGTTTGGCAAAACAAGGCTTCGATGTCACTGTTGTTGAGAAGAACGACTCTGTTGGCGGCCGATGCTCTCTGATCCATCATAACGGCTATGTTCGTTATTGGTCATTTCTCTATTTCAAGAGTCTTCTTGCTAACAATAGACAGAGATTCGACCAAGGTCCTTCTCTTTTATTGATGCCAGAAGTGTTCCACGAGACGTTCCATGATCTAGGAACCTCTATTGAAGGCGAAGGAATCTCTTTGTTAAAATGCGAGCCAAACTACCGGGTTTGGTTCTCTGACCACGACAGCTTCGATCTAACAACAGATGTGGCAAGACTGAAGCCACAAATAGAGCATCATGAGGGAGAAAACGGCTTTCATAGCTTTCTCGGCTTCATGCAAGAGTCTGGTCGTCATTACGATTTGTCAATGATTCATGTGTTGCGCCGAAATTTCCCTGGTTTATTAAGTATGATGCGACTTGGATTGCTGCAGTCCCTGTTTACGATGCATCCCTTCCAAAGTAATCATAGTCGTGTCAGTCGATACTTCACGTCTGACAAGATGAGACGGATATTTACCTTTGGAAGTATGTATCTAGGAATGAGTCCGTATGATGCACCAGGGACCTATTCTCTTCTACAGTATGCAGAATTGGCAGGAGGGGTTTGGTATCCCGCTGGGGGTTTTGAAAAGGTTGGTAGATTTTAAATTGATCAACACAGGCCATGCTAATGAACCAGATACTGGAAGGTATAGAGAAAATTGGAAAACGCCTTGGAGTCGAATATCGCCTCAAATCTCCTGTATCCTCGATCATTATTTCAGAAGATCAATCAGCAAAAGGCGTTCTTCTCTCATCTGGTGAGAAACTTGAGGCAGATCTTGTGGTGGTCAACGCAGACCTGGTCTATGCATACAACCATCTCCTTCCTGCATCCAAAGAAGCACGCCGTCTAAGCAACCGCGAAGCATCTTGCAGCAGCATCTCCTTCTTCTGGTCTTTTGGCCGTGTGATCAGCGAGTTAAAAGTACATAATATATTCCTTGCTGAGGAATACAAGAACAGCTTTGACTCCATCTTCAAGGATCACCAATTGCCAGACGAACCGTCCTTCTACGTGAATGTCCCAAGCCGAATTGATCCTACAGCTGCCCCGAAGGGTAAGGATGCAGTGGTTGTACTGGTGCCTACTGGCCATATGATGGACAGCACTGAACCCCAAGACTGGGACACGCTCATCAGCAAAGCAAGAGACACTGTATTTGATACAATCGAAACACGAACTGGAGCTCGAGCACTTCGAGAAAGTCTAATCCACGAGTACGTCGAGACACCGGCAAGCTGGAAGGAAAAGTTCAACCTCGATCGAGGCTCTATTCTAGGGCTTTCACATTCATTCTTCAATGTGCTGAGTCTCCGTCCAAAGACTAAGCATTCTTCCATCAAGGGACTTTACTTTGTGGGGGCAAGCACGCATCCTGGCACAGGAGTTCCAGTGTGTCTTGCGGGGAGTAAACTGGTAAGCGATCAGGTCATGGAGGATTGTGGTGGGAAACCCAAGGGGGGAATCTTTGTTGAATCCATGGCTATCATATCAGTAGTCTCTTTATCGCTATCTCTTATAATCTTAGGTGTGTGTTTTTTATAGAGAAATGCCACAATTGATACCCTACGGAGTAGCGTCTTCTCTCTGAACGATAAACATAATTTCCTATTCAAGGTCTAGTATGAAAGTACCGCAATGCTACATGTATATGAGTACCTACTACTTCTTTTTGATCCCCCATCTAGCCCATACCAACCTACTAGACCTCACCGGTACCTCCAGCTGCAAGCCCGAAAAATCAAATTTTAGACAATTCTTCGAGTGGCAGCAGCGATGTGAACAGGTCCATTAGCTCATCTATCCCGTTTCCCCTGATAAAACTTGTTTCCTAATCCTTGCATGTAGATCGATGCAATATGAGCCTTGCAGTAATTTACATACCGCCGGCCAATGCACTATAGGCCACTTTCAGTCGCCTCCACAGCGGGACTTCCATCTTTCCTTTTGTCCGCAGATCGTTCAACTGCCGCAACGATCTCCCAATTTCCATTTAACTCTCCACCGTGACGCGGATGGGGCCTTGGGCCTCCAATGGAAGCCTCCCGATTGCCGCTTCTGTCATTCTATACCACTCATCCGCTTGATCTAGCAGTCTCATCCTCAGGCTCTGTACTTGTGGTTGAGTGGGACAATCCAGAACCTTGGCTGGTGTGAGCCCTTTCGCCTCTAACCAGGTTGTGGGTATATACACGCGCCCGATTTCTGCATCGCGTTGAATGTCTCGGGCGATGTTGATGTATTGGAGTGCTTGGCCCATGAGTGCGCCTGCGGTGATCGTCTGTTGGTGCGTGTGTTTATCAAGATCTTGTAGGCGGTCGTGGGCGACGGTTAGCTGGATGACGGATTCGGCAACCGTTCCTGCGACACGGTAGGCATATCTCTCCAGATCTGTTTCGGTTAAGATTGGAGATTTGGTATGGCTGGTGTTGAATTCGAGATCTGTTTCAAAGCCCTTCAGCAGGTTTTGGAGAGGTCCGATCGACAGCCTTTCAACAGGAAGATGCTCGATGGACGATAGCAGGACTGGGTCAGAGCGTATGCTCTTCGCCATGTTCTTTCCTGCGAATCTCTGCTCAAGAAGCAGTGCACAGTCTTGAATTACAGACCGTGCTGTACTGCTGTCTGGTGCTTCATCCACTAGATCATCTATCACTCTGCAAAATGAATATCTATACAAATTAGTATGCGGCACGACAACATTTTGAAGCACTTACAAATAGATCAAGTCAATGCGAAGTTGACCTTCGAACATGGCACTACCCATGTACATACTCTGGCTGCGCTGTTTGAGTCTCATCACTGCATCGCGTAGATCATGTATATACTTCATGTTGAGCTCTTCATTCCGTCTGGTAATAAACTGCGTGAAGAGCTGTCCATAAGATGGAAATTCCGTCTCTGAAGTGGTACCCATGTGATATATGCCCAATGCAATCGCATTGTCAATGGCCATTTGACCAAGCACAATCATGATATTCGTTACAAAGAAGAATAGCGCTTCCCTAAGACACATTAACTCTGATATAAGCTTGCTCTCTCATAGGCACCTACTCGATGTCCAGACTCCCCCAGAGTTGAATATCTAACTTAGTGGCTGACTCGATCACCCATGTCCCCTTTCCCAAGGCGATGGTGTCTACAACCCATAGAAAAAGAGTGGGTGCACAGACCGCCAGAGATACCTCTCGAAGTGGAAGTTGTACAATAAATCGATAGGCCACCAGCCTAATAGAATTTAGCGTGCACCATTCATCGATCGTGTATGCTTACCATTGAATCATCATGAATGGGCAGATCCAAGCTAGAATGAGCCCTAGGTAGGTATACCGTCCACCATGAAATAAACTAGCCAGTCCCAAAAATTGACTCGAGCCGATAATGACAATTCCTAGATTTCTTTTCAGTGCATCTTGCGGTCCAAGATACATAGGCATAACAAAGCGCTTTGTTAGAATAATGTACACCAGGCTTGTATTGTACGTCTGAATGACGAAGAAGAAAACCTCCTCGATGGGGATCAAGCATATTCTCGGTCCTAGTATCGCATATGGTGGGTATGTCCAGATCCGAGCCCTGATAAGATAGGAGTCCCAGGGAATGGTTGATATGACCGCAATCTGAATGTATCAGCAGGTGTCGTACATTGGATGGAGAGGGCATACCGTTATAAGCGTTGCTATTCTGTATAGATCCAGCTTTGTAAAGAAAGGCCAGTAAGCCAATGTCATCACCACTGCGAGTGGGATGTTGTATGTCAAATGCCTAGACAATTAGCATGGCTAGCATAACATGTTACTTCGCATACTTACACCATGAGATAGTCTAGGCCCATTTTGAAGTGTCTTGGATGATGTCAATATGTGAACTGCACAGTCCGAGAAATCGACGGATTCGAAAACTCCCCAGCGTCTATTGCAACAAATGTGTGGTGGAAATACTATTGCCGTTTCCACTCTGGACGTAGCATTGCTTTATAGATCTTGAATCGTGCAGATCATTGAATGTCGTCAATCACCCCTCGGTGGCCAGTGTGGCTACTAAAGTTTGACACGCATAGTGAACTTTATTGGTATGCCTATTTAGGCATATGGTGCGTCTGAGACTTGATCTCGAAATCGAAAGATACAGGACCACATATTACACTGTTACCGTTACCGATACAGGCTTAATACACATGACGTAGATAACCCTGGTTCAGGAGCTTACATTTTGAAGAAAAACTTGGAGCTTCGTCAAGGTCTGTCTTGACCCAACTGTCGTTCACCCTATTACGCTGCCATTGGAGCGCGAATCTGTATCCACTGTGACATCTTACTAAAGTCTAGCAAGGCCTTGACCGTCGTAGCCTACATAAGAATTGTTTCATCTTTCTTTTGGGTGAGATTTCCGGCAGAATTGAATTACCATCATAGCATTCAGACATTTTCCATTGGTATTGCCATAAAAAGGTAAGATTTTGGAAATTCTCAAGTTTCTAACGATGTCTAACCTGTAAGTGGCTGACAGCCTACATGAAGCATAACAACGCTACTGAATCCCCATCGGCATAATCACCGTCTATGGCAGTTATAGACTCTTCTACGCTTCTTTATGGCACACGCTCCATTTACACCAATCGACATGATGATATGAAGAGAAGAAAATTCCGCGACCTTGTGATCAGCTACAACAAAACAGTTCCCGGTGTTGCAATCGTAGCGAAAAGGTCCGTCAACGCCATGCCATTTGCCGACGATGCGCCACAGAAAGATGCCTCGTGCGAGTCTAATATCTAATACTAAACATTCTAAACATAGTATGAGATTGGTATATTTTCACCTACTCTAACCATAGCGACTTTCCTCGGCGATAAGGCGGGGGGTGGGAAGAATACGAAGTACCTACCAGGCTAGAGGGGCTTGTGAAAAGCTATCAGAATGATGTCCACGGTGACGTGGCGCATGCAATCATGAACTCAGCCCAAAGTCTAGTTGTATTATTTGCATACATAAAGGACCCAACTGTACATGCTATTCGGGATGACAACTGTGCTAACGTCTGAACCTGCTGTTTGATGCCACCGTCGAACTGTCCACCAGCAAGCGCTCGCAGAAAATCAAGTAATTGTTTGCTTGGTTTGAAAAAAAGGATGCGCGGCCAGTTCGCCTGCCGTTCTTCTCTTATTCGGGTGCCAAACCAGAATTTTCTTGACAAGGTCAACGAAATTATCTCTCTCCGCTTCATCGAGAAAGGAAACCGCGTCGTCTAATGTTCGGTTGGGAATCAGGTCTTCGTATATAAAGCGACCTAAAATAAGTAAGTAATCTGTAAATCTCCGGATAAAGAAACACATAATACCGTTGTTGTCAAAGAATGGCCCATCGAAGTACTCCTCCGCGGTCTCACATAGTCTGTCATCTTTTCGTCGAACAGGTTCCGGCCACGGGTATTCTCGCATGTATTGATACCTTTGCATGATCTCTGGAGGGGGTGGGCCGAGTAAGGCCACCATTTCAGCCATGTGTAGTTTAGCATCGTAGCGCCCTTGTTTATCATGGATATGCTGAAATAGCTCCTTGCCTTCAATCAAATCCCATAGCTTGTCCCAAGTTAGTGAATGCAACAGACTTAGGGAATAACGGGACGTACCAGAACACCAAGGTTCCAGATATCTGCAGGCATTTGCCACCCAATACCCAATATCACCTCTGGTGCCCGATAATGGTCTGGCTGGATAGGCCAGACACCCCAATCATCGTCTTCTTCGAGTCTCGTTGCCAGGCCAAAGTCAACAAGCTGTGGTATACTTCTCAAGCTTTTGAGTGGCCCGAAGTCACTGCGAGACTGATACACTGGTCGCCCTGTCGAATCGACCTTAAAGGCCATTGGCTTTTCAAGCTGAGATTCAAGAAATTCAGCAAGAACAGTTGGGTCCTCAAATGAGACCATGATGTTTTCGAGCTTTATATCTACACAGTCACCTGAGTTGAGTACCACCGATGAAAAGCCTTGAAAGGGGCGTGATGGACTTACCTGTATGAACAGTCCTGCAATCTTTGTGAAGATAATCGAGGCCCGTAAGAAGGGCACGGATGTATGTTTTGACGAGTGGCAATGGCATCTTTTTCTCATCAAAACGCCGTTGATACATCGATAGTGGCTCCCTCATTGGCGGATACACAAGACATGAATGTGAACCTTCTGGACCTTCAACTTGAAAAGAGTCCAGTAATGTTCGGATGAGTGAGCGGCCGCGATGCGATGGGTCTGCCGTAGAGATGTGCTCTTCAACTTCACACTCATGATCAGCAAAGCTTGCATTGTTATTGGCAATTTTTAGTGCCACAACGCTCCCGGGCTCCTCAATCTGCCTGTACGTTGGTCAGCGACAGCAAGTCTCGAATGGCGGAGATTTTATTGAAGGCTACTTTTGCAAATCACACCCAAGCCATACCGTTGAAGAAACGCCCCAGCCAACCTTTACCAGAGTCTGGTAACGGTCGCCGAGTACCTCTCCCGGCTTCGCTGGATAGAAGTACTTGGAATTGTATACTGGCGAGATCTCCTCATCAACGAGTATGCCGGGCGGAAAAGGTGGCCCGGCAGAAGGCATGGGGAAGGGTTTCTTGCGAAGCAAGGCGGTCAAACGAGGAACGGATAACCTCAAGGACTCATTACAGAGAGCTTTCCTTCAAGCCAAATGGCAGTTGTGTTATTTATGGGTTGTTGTTCAAGAAGTTGACAATCAGATAGTTACACTATATACTCAAAAGTCTCGGGACACTCAAAATTTCTTTAATTTCTAACACAAATAACTCTCTCAAAAGATGAGATATAAGTCTCTAATCCTGAGTATATATAAATAATTATCATTTCTATATATAAATATAATAAATAAGAAATAATATTTATTATTCACGAAATAATCTATAATAAATTAAAATCTTTACTATTTTTTTCGACGCAAATATATTAAGAAATTTATATGATATAATATTTTTTTTATATTTTTATATTACTTTTTAATCAATTCTAAATATCTTTTATATATATTATTTTTTATAAAACCTAAAATTGATCATTTCGTGGTTTTTTAAAAATATAGATATAGAAATCTATTTTTTTTCTAGAAAATTTTGTACGGGTTCCCATACAAAATATATAATTCTTTAATTTTAATTATATTTAAATCTGTACAGTTTCACATAAAAGATTATAAGAAAAAAAATTTTGGTAGAGTATTTATCTTTTAATATTTAAATATAATATTATTAGTTTTAAAATCCACTATACCATATAAATTTGTTGAGATAAATAGATTTAAAATAGATGAGTTTTGGTGTGATTTGGGGGGTTGTCCCGAGACTTTTGAGCATCTATTGTACTTAGTTACAGGTCGCGACGTGACTAATCCTGATATGGGTTGAGGAAAACAACGTTTCAGCCAATAATATCATCCAACGCTCCCGAGCTCAGCCCTGTGACCACTTGATAATGATTATGGTAAGAACTATATGGCATCTTGACGCCAAGCAAAGTCACGTATAGTAAGGTATAAGTTAGATCTGGGCTACAAAAACACGCGTATTGTAATTTCACGTGACTACAATGGCCATAAAGAGTGTTTGTATTGCAGCTAGTGCTTAATGAAAGCACTAGGTCAAGATCCAGGTAGGTGATATCAGCGTTAAATTCCCTATCACTTTAACTCATCATGGTACTTTACTACCATTGAAATAAAATGAACAGCATCAATTAAAAATGATGCTCAGGACATGTACTAATTACCACCGGGTACCAATCATTATCAAAGTATACCCCAAAGGTTCCGACAGGATCCTGTCCAGTTGGCAGGAATTCCTGGGTTGGCTTTCCATGACTGACCGTTGATAGCACGTGTATCAGACAGCTTAGGAGCAACTGTGTGAGTTGCTTTGAAAGGAACAAGGTATAATGTATATAGTTTATATAGGATGTGTAGGATGTGTAGGATGTGTAGATAGGCGCTACCGCCATGTTGTCCAGGCTTCCTCACAAAGTCATATTTGGTTCCGCTTATAACATAGCACTATATTCTCCAGCGCACGCTGGCTCTCGCAACGTCTTCTATAAAGAGCGCCTTCGTAGGGTGTCACAAAAAAAGTCATCCTGTAGAGCCTGTAGGTCCATTCACTGCCTCTCTTTAAGGGCTGCTTCGCAATATGGTTGCGGAGGTTTTATGCAACCCCCTGGTTCACTTAAGGGGCCTCAGACAGTATAGTCAGGCCTTGTGCAATAGTGACCTATGTTACAGGCTCTAGCATGTGAAGACGTATTTAATAAATATTTTGCCGGTAGAATCGCTCCTACTACTCGGAAGAGCGGAATACAGATTTGTTGTTATGGTAGGGAAGATGGCATGAGGAGTGGCTGTCCATCGGCTGTTTGGAACAGTAACGCCGACCGGAACCCGGATGCTCACTGATTTCCTTGCTCACGCCTAGTTCGGCCTAGCTAGTTGTGTAAAATGTAAATGGTTAGTTAGTGGCAGCGAAAGCAGGTCTAGACTAGACTAGTCAGCGGGAATGATAAAACCGCACCGTCTGACGGCCGGTCGATTTAGCGTCTGTGCCGGTGGCATTAGTGGAGCTGTGCTTATTTGACAGCGGCCCCTCCCCCTTAGCAGCAACGGTTCGTGTGCATTTCTACCGCTGCTGCATGGGTGAGCGAAGGTGATTGCATTTGAGACTGATTATATTACAGAGTCACATATCTTTATCCCGAGCGGAGATAGAGTCAACGGCTAAGCTTCCCATTGGAGAACGCATTAGTGGTGGTGCATAATTCACCCTGACCGTAAATCGGGGCGATGTGCTCCTGGCTGCTGTCTACGATCTCAAAAACCCTGTTGATTTCCGTTTTGTTGCTTATACCCCTACCCCAGCCTTTATATCTCCCTAATTCGACGTTGTTGGGGCGGCTTCCCGTGAAAGAAGAGGTTTGTCGCGACCCGAAAGGCGATCGAAGCTTAATGAGTTTGCGCAGGGATGAAAGGGAGCCGGACATGAGACCAAGATTGAACTCAAGTTCCATCCAGATGAGTGAATTAGCCGCCGTGTCTGTTATTGGTAAATATATGTAAGCGATCTGGATAATCTCATTAGACCACTGATACCATTATACTTACAGGTGTAGTCCGTTTCGTCCCTGGCATATGTCAAAGTGCTGAAGCGAACCAGTGCCGCGATGCACGCTGTGAATCCTGAGCGGACATAACAGTCAGTTACTATTTGGTCCAGGTGAGGCTTTCGCTTACCAAGACAAAATAATCCAAGTACCAAGACCCTTTGTCCAAGTGGCATCTGAAGCTGCCACACGCGACGGATCGGAAGTGCGAGGATGGTCAGATCCATCACAAACATGATAACGCCTTGCGCCATGAGGATGGCAAAGGAAGTGTCAACACTGTAGCATTTAGCATCAAGGATGGTTTTGTCGAATCCAGCGCGAATGGGTCGACATTGGAATGCGAGAGCCAAAGTTCCTGCGAGTGTAAAGGCCGCTAGGAATCCCAATATGCATCTGCCAGCGATGCTAATGCTGCGGGTGGGGAAAAGCCGCATTATAAAGACAGTTAAACTTGTCTTGACCGATGCAGCAACAATCAAATAGCTGCAGAGCGCAGCATAATAGATCTAAGTATTGCCTGGGACCTCAGCCGCTGTCCAACCTAGAGGGTGTGTTAGCTCAGCGTACCTTCCACCAAACCAGCAGGTCCGCATCTGAAACATCCTCGGTCTTTTTTCCGAGACCATAGTAGGTGATGGTATATGCAAGCGCCGAAAATCCGTTCACCATGATCTGTTGTCGCTTCAGTAATTTGTCTCACACCGCTCGAGCATTCGGGGAGACTAACAAGAGCGACCATTACCATCCAGTCATCCAGTTCCCATGAGTTTAGAACCGTTTTCCGTAGGTAGAGCTGTAAGACATGTCATTGCATGAGTTGTGCTTTTCATCCCTATCAGGCGTCAGGTACATACCCGGAGACCGCAAACCAGGGTAGTTGGGATAGCAAGGACGAGGATTATGATACGGACGGTAGTAGTCATCGTAGGTAGACCGCCATCTCGTGGTATGACCGTCCAGTTCATCCTGCAATTAATCTAATGTCCCATACCAGTCATTGCTCGTGTGGCGAGGTAGAAATGTCGAATCCTATGGGAGAGCATGTCGAGGATAAAGTCCTCCGTTTCGGCATTTAGCCAAGATTAAGTTGAAAATCTCTGATAAAGAAGGCATCAAATCCCTGTACTATAATGGACAACGCGAAAGGCAAGAAAAATGTTGGCGTAGGATAGCGTGCGTGACTATCAGACTAGGGCTGTTCTAGCCCCGCAAATCCTGGGCTTTGTTTCGTGTGCCGGCTCCATGTCCGTTGCCAATGAGTCCTATTTAATGAGCGCGGTGGATACCGGTCGTAGTTTCTCCTTTTCGTGAACATCCTCATTTCTTTTCCTTTATTGACCGGGGTATCTGGTAAGCAACCCTGTCATTGCAGCCTCACACATTAATAATAAGCCATAATGAGCTGTGAAGCAATCATTGCAACGATTGTTCAGGGGGCGAGCGTTGACGCTTCCACAACCCCAACAATCAAGAACCTACTGTCCAAGTATGCTGCACTTTTAGATGATGAGAAGGTCTCTGTACGGGCATCCTATCTTGCCCAGGTTTTCCCTTTGCTTTTCGGCGAAAATGCTATCTTCCGGGAATCGGACGGGTATGATGCTCAACGTCAAGTTCCCTGGTATGACGATGACACACTCTCGAAGCACATGTGCAATTAGACTAATTCTGTTACACAGGTCAATCAATTGCTGGCTCCAGCCATTAGTTGTGGTCACAGCAACGTCAGCACAGGAAGTCGCAACTACTCTTTCTCTCTGTCGTTTCTTCAACATTAACTTCTCTGTCCGAGGCGGCGGCCACCTACAGAACCCGGGGTTCACCAGCAATGATGGCGGAGTAGTCATCTCCTTAAGCAAATTCAATCATGTCAAGCTGTCGGAAGACAAGTCTACCGCTGATGTAGGACTTGGACTGAGGTGGCTTGACGTCTATAAGGCTCTCGATCCTTATGGTCTTGCAGTGGCAGGAGGTCGGATTCCAACTGTCGGCGTTCCTGGTCTTCTCCTGGGAGGAGGGATCTCCTTTCAGAACAGTCAGTATGGAGTGGGTGCAATGGGCGTAACTAATTATGAAGTAATAAGACATGTACTGCACTGTCTTCCGACTGCTCGCTAATTGGATCGCAGGTTGTCCTCGCAGACTCAAGAATTGTCAATGCCAATGCCCAAGAAAATGCAGACTTATTCTGGGCCCTCAAGGGAGGCGGTCCTAACTTTGGTAAGCACTTTTCTCAGGGGTATAACGGCTTGAGTACTAACCAAATCCGAAGGCATCGTAACCAAGATGGACCTGGTGACAGTGCCTACCGAGTCTTGGGCTGAAGCTCGTGTATACCCTCCAACGGCTTACCCCGAGCTCGCCAAGGGTCTTATGAAGTACCATCAAGCAATTGAAGTCGATAACAAGGCATCTCTCGTCTGGCATGCTACCAGTCAGGCAATTCTTCTCGTCTTCTTCTACTGTGCACCTGTCGAGAAACCTGCTGCATTCCAGTCTTTCTATGATATCCCCTTCTTGATGAACTTTGTGCCGCCCGGCACTCGCTCGATCTATGAGCTTGTTCAGGCAGTTGCCTCGGTTATCTCACCGGAGGTTTTGCAGTAGGTTGTAACGATACTTCAAGGTGTGTGGGATGCTAACAGACCCTTAGTCATGAGTTCCGAACAATGTCCAGTCGGCCGTGTTTAGAGTTGTACGAAGCAACGGAGAAGGTCCGCCGAGAACAACAGGAGGCTTTGAGTGACGTTGAAGGCCTTGTCCTGACCACCGTATTCCAGCCCATGTCTTCCTTGGCCATGAAACAGAGTCAGAAGGATGGTGGAACGCCTCTTGGGCTAGACGCAGTAGGCCAGCAATGTATGTTTCCCTCCTTATGGTATGCTCGCGAAACTAACAAGATAGGGTTCCTGTCAATGGCCGACTGGAAACATGCGAAAGACGAGGATCGCGTCCGAGAAGCAGTCCGCAAGATTGTGGATGTTGCCGAAGCGACAGCAAAGCAGGCTGGCGCGTATCTTCCATACCGGTACTCCAACTATGCGTCTCGCGATCAAGATCCACTATCCAGCTATGGTGCTGAGAATGTAGCAAAGCTTAAGAGCATTGCTGCAAAGTATGACCCTGACGGGGTGTTTCAGAAGTTGCAGAACGGTGGATGGCTGCTTTCGAAGGTAGGGTCGCAGTCAAGGTCTGTGAAGTTGGCATGAGTATTACATATCTCGGATAAACTTGATGAATCCTGTTCTTGGGAACTCAAGAAAAGTTGTCCGTCGAAACTGTAGATTGAGAAATATACGTGGTTATGTGATAAGTGATCTCCATCAGCAATTCATGCAAGTTAATGCTCCCATCTTTGAACAACTACAGCCCGAATCAAACCGAGTATAATTTATACTATTTGGAGACTTTTGCTATATGCTATTGCCTTCCAAACAGACCCTACATCTTCGTATGAATGACCTAGCGAATATCCACATGCTATATTAAGGCCCTGAGAACTCTGACAAACGAGTCTAAAAGCTTGAGTCCTGCCAGAGCAAGATATTTCATTGTAGCTCATCTAGATACAACAAAGACCTGGTTCTCGTGATTTTGCTATAGAAAACCAAATGCTCATGGCTAGTATAGCCCTAGCGCTGAGCGCATGGCAAGAAAGCTAGATACAATTGAAGCATAAATAATGAATAAAGAGTCATTTTTATTCCATAAACGTTAGGTAACTGGAGAAGCAATAATCAGCGACATGAAAACCACCAAGTTAAGTAATACACACTCACCATCACTTCAGCTTGCCTGCGGGTATACCTGGAAAGACTTGAATCCCTGACCCTGCCCCTGAGTCCAGCACCCTGAGCCCCCGAAAGTGTGAAAGTTATTGCAAGCGCCGCCGCTTACTCCATCGAAAACCCAATCGTCGGGAATCTCAGCCCTGATGGACTGAATGGTTGGGTTGTACGTCTCAAGCGAGTAACACCCGTAACTTTGGTTCCCGGCGTATGACCACTTGTATTCGGTGCACTCGGTGTCGGTGTAGAGGGTCACGTTCCAGTGTACTGCGAGGGAAGTACCAGCCAAGGCTGCGATGGGGAGGATGGAGAGAAGCTGCATGGTGATGATACTCTTTGGTTTGAATAGGAAGGTGTGGAGTCTAAAGATGAGTGGAATTGGGCTTGAAGATTTTCCGTTGGTTGTTTGTGTGTCTATGGGGTAAAACAAGGGGCATTTCTGCAGATTATATATTGTCCTCCAACTCCTCCATGGTAGCTGTAGCTGAAGACAGGCTTACTAGATGATCGACATTTAGGCCCGTAAGGCGTCCAGTCAGTTAGCCAACGAAGTAAGTCCAAAATAGACATGTTCCAGATGTCTGACGCCTAAGCTGAAAACAACTACATTGTCCATCCATTAAAGTTAATGATAGACGGAGATATACGAAGTCTGCTGCGCTGTTCATGAGTCGATTGGTGAGTGTGGATAAGCGTGGGTAGATCGATCTGCAATGTGGACAAGGCTGAGTAGACCCTTGGAGGCCTAATCCATAGTATTTCTTGGCTTGTATGAACAACCCATTGTGAACTTCAGCTGCCAAGGGCTTATGGTTGACAAGAGAGCATGAGATCGACGATTCAACTCTACTAATAGAAGTGGTCTGGCACGTAAATGACACCTCATTATTCAGGCTACAACATACATGCTGTTGTGTAGATTTGGACCGAGGATGTTTGCACATGTGTACTGTTTGCATCATCACCAAACAACAGCTCCAAAGGTATCCACCATCACATCACATCACATCCTGCCCACCAGTACAGCATAGACATCATACCCCGTCGCTATATTCCTCCCTGCTGCACTATATACTATATATAACCCCTCTTGCGCAGCGCATCTCATCCCAAAACACACACCATGGCCGACGGCGGAGGCTGGAGCACAATCGAGTCCGACGAGGTACGCAACCAAGCACATCGCAGCATACATTAGCAGCAAACCTAACAAGCAAACCATTAATCAGGGCGTTTTCACCTCCCTCATCGAGAACCTCGGCGTCAAGGACGTCCAATTCGAAGAACTGATTTCCCTAGACGCAGACACAATCCGCTCACTAAGGTAGACCCCCATACCACCTTCCACCAACACCTCACCTCATCTCATCCACTAACACCTACCTCTCACCCAAACCCAGCCCCGTCTACGGCGTAATCTTCCTCTTCAAATGGACCCGCGAAACGCAACAACCATCCACCTCGACATCCTCAACGACCTCACCCCCCTCCGGCACCTACGACACCGACCCATCGCCTAACCTCTTCTTCGCGAACCAAACGATCCAAAACGCCTGCGGCACACAAGCCATCCTCTCCGTGATCCTGAACAACGACTCCTCCTCCCCTTCCTCTTCCTCCAGCAACCCCTACCCCATCAACATCGGCCCGGAACTCCACTCCTTCAAGGACTTCACAGCGGGATTCCCACCGGACCTACGCGGCGAAGCGCTCTCCAACTCCGAATTGATCCGGAGCGCACACAACGCGTTCGCGCGCGCCTCACCATTCGTCGACGAGACCGTGCGGAATAACCAGGACGAGGAAGGGGATGTATACCATTTCATTGCGTACACGCCTGTTGATGGGAAATTATATGAGTTGGATGGGTTGCAGCCGCATCCGATTTCGCATGGAGGGTGTACGGCGGAGGAGTTCCCGGAGAAGGTGATTGAGGTGTTGAGGCAGAGGATTGCGCGGTATCCGGAGGGGGAGACGAGGTTTAATCTGATGGCTGTGGTGAGGGATTTGAGGGTCACGGCGAAGGAGATTGGGGATGTGGAGGCGTTGGAGAGGGAGGAGAGGAAGAGGAGGGCGTGGGCTTGGGAGAATACGTTGAGACGGTCGAATTTTGTGGGGTTTATCGGGGAGGTGTTGAAGGGGGTGGTGGGGATGAAGGAGAAGCAGGGGGAGGGGAAGTATGAGGAGTGGGTGGAGAAGGCGAAGGGGGAGACGCAGAGGAAGTTGATGAGGAGGTAAATTATGCATCCTAATCTTATACTGTCTACATAACTCCGGACATCAAGATTCTACCTAGTAAATCCGTTGAGATTCATAACTATGACATATCTATGTACAGTGGCAAGGCCGATGTCTGTTGAAGAATCGCTTCGTCATTCATGTCATCCGACTCATAATCGTAAAAGGCAAGATATTATTAAGATAGGCTTAGTAGTCGATCATGCGAGATTTGATCACTTGTACCAGAGATTCGGGCAGCTCGTCCTCCCGGATGATTTTCAGCGCCAGTAAATCGGACCAGAAAAACATTGCACGGTCCTGCGCATAGCCAAGGTAGTCGAACTCTTCGGCTTCGTCCACATCGGCATCGACTGGTGGAGTTCCGGTGGAGTGGTTTGGTTCAGCTGTCACGTCTGAATGCGCCCCATTGCCATTGGTACCATGGTGACCGTTTTGGGCTTTAGCTGCGGCTTCATCTGCTGCGATACCCTCCTCCATGCCAGGCACCTTGGCCTGCACGATTCCCCAGGCTACCCACTGCGCGGAGTTGAGTACTCGCCACAGCCTGGTTTGTCGCGCGTAAAACTGGATCTTAGCGCTGGTGCTGTCCTCGTGCGCTTTCTCGATGTCGAACCGAGAAGACACGTCCACATCCGGACCGTCATCCAGGCTCAATGGAGCTAGTGACGAAGTGTTGGTGGAGAGGCCTCGCATCAGAGGGGTGATGGACGGGGAGGCTTGCTCGCGTAATCCGGGTCGATGGCTCAGATACGCTTCAATGAACTGATGCTGTTGCTCTGGAGTCGGATAGCGGCTGGTGTCGCATGCCCACGGCCGCTCCGGATCATGATAATTGTAACACCATTCAGTCTATAGGGGTCAGCAAGAGACTTCCAGTCATTGAGAAACATTCGACTTACGAAATGGTTGGCAAACTCGATTCCTGGAGTGTTAGCTGACGCATACTCGAAGTCGATAACAACTAGCTGCTTATGCACGTTCTCAGGCCGAAGCAGCGGTGATTCGTGGCTGGGCTCCATCCGAAGCAGATTGCCATATTGAGTCTAAATCATTAGCGCAGTTTCTGAGGAATAGGAATAAAGCACTTACATCATTGTGTGCAAACACCAGCTGTCGCTTTATTCCGTCCATGCCTCCACAGCTGGACAAAAGCCACTTACGATATCCTTCAACTGCCTTTCTAAAGGAGGGCCAGGGAACACCGCAGACAAAGCCTCGCCGGCGCCAAGCTTCGGATGCTGCTTTGCTCTTGTTGTGCTCAGATCGGATCTCCTTGTCCAGCCAATTGATTACTTGCTCGCAGCGGTCTACCCACTTATCCCAGTTCTTGAAGACCATGGGCCCTCCTTCCCTCTCATCTACAAGGAGATCGATTCCATCGTGCAGTTCCCTCATTCGCTTCGCGATTTGTTTCATAGTCGGAGGATCGCGGAGCTCCTTGGGTGTGAGTGGGCGAGCTTCGAAGTACTCTTCAAACCTCCCGTTTTTGAATGTACCCAACACCTTCGGGCCAATATTCTTTCGGCCTAGACGGCGGAGGATTTGAAGCTCGTTATCTCGGTCAATCAAGTGATCTACTTGTGGCCCATAGATACGCAGCAGCAGCTTCCTACGAAGAGTTAGCTTCTGGGTTATGTGTCTGATCCAGGTAGGAGAACTTACGGTGGGGGTTTTCTGGGTACCAGTGAGTATGATCCATCTTCCGCCTTGGGGACGGGGATATTCTGTGGCGGTGTAACTACATATACGGCATTGGTTAAGGCACCACTAAGTCGAACGACGCCCATATCAACTGCAAGTTCCATGGGAAGCTTTCGCCATCCTTTCAGCTGCATGGTGTGAGTGAGCCGAAGGATCTCACTCTTGAACAGCGCCCAGGCTTCTTTATCCTTCGCACGTCTCGCATTGACACTGTTCTCATTGTCGTCATCTTCTGTACCACCACCGCCGCTATAAGCGAGGGTTTTTGAGTTGTCCAGCACAGCATCCACGCTAGGGGCGGCTGCCTCGTGGTCCGAAAAGTCAGATTCGGACGCAGAGCCCCTACGCAACCCCTTGGAGTATTGACGCCGACGACCATTTCGTCGAGCGAGGTGTACAGAGTCTGTTCCTTGCCGTGAAGTGGCGTACTGAATGAGAATCTTTTCCAGCTTGTCGAGTGCCATTGCGGCGTCAGCACCAGAAGATAGAGGTCTTTCCACGAGGACGCTAGCACCGTCATCATCATCGTCGTCACCATCACTGGCGACACCATCCATGGCTAAATCTGTAGCCTTGTGAGACCCCCGTTTGGACTTTTCGCGCTGAAGCCATTCGTAGACTTGTGCGAAAAGGCTATTCTGCGGGTCTTCCTCGCCATTCTTCGACATGCCATCTTTTTCAAGGCGATGCGCGGGTTCAGTAATAACGCTGGATGTTTGACTACTTAGAGAAGCCGGTTGGTGAGTAGGCAACCTGGCTGCCGATTTCTTGGGTGCGGGCACACGATGTCTGAAGCCATTCCCGTCTGACCCAATCGCAGAAGACTCGTGTCCATTTGTGTGGTGATGCCTCTGGGGGGAGACGTTCAAACCAGTCCCCAGAATAGGTTGTGGTCCTTTAGATGACAGGTCAGAATCCATCAACAATTAAGGGGGTAGTCCAGACAGGGAAGGTTAAAAGACCGCAAAAGAGAGGGGTTTAGGACGGTTGATCGAATACCAGCAGTCGCAGTGGGCTATGAGATCATTTGGCCCGGAAGCAGAGCCTCGGAGAACCTACGACTACGGGGTTGTGGGCGCCCAAGGAAAGGGGGAATGGGTTGACGGGAAGTTAACCAAGAAAGGAACCTACCATCAAAATCAAGACCAGAAAGACCGGTCTGGTCGGTGACTGAGGGCATGTCCAGACAATGGCGAAGAGTACGTCGGATTGGCAAAAAGAGTGATCTGGTAACCCATCCAAGGCCGTAAGTGCGGGAAGCAGATCACTTTGCGACTGGACGTGGCGTAATCGGCACCTGGAAAATGGCGGAGAATTTGGAGCTGGGGATCCTCCGTACTATATGCCAAGTCCGTGCGGGTACACTGGGAGAAGAACGGATCGCAGGAGTTGGAACACTCAGGGACGGCCCAGGGTGGTCTTTGAGAGAATCACTGGATAGTGGATGGATTGATGGAGTTGACACTGGCGAACGGAACTGGAGGGGATAATGAATTTGGGGCACACAGGGGAGGAAAAAATGCGACCAAGTGGGGACAGAGATAAGTAGCGGTCCAGCAGAGGGAAAATACGGTCGGAATCCGATCCCGTTCGTCACTTTTCTTTTAAGAAGCAATGCTTGAGAAATTTGCAATGACAAGGACGTTGAAGCCGAACAAATTCAGACCACACCAGGAATGGACCACAAACGTGGTGACGGCCAAGGCGGACGAAAAATTGACGACAGATGGCTGAGTGGCGAAGGACGGTGTGGTGTGGCTTGTCGAAGGAAAAAGAACGATCGTAGAGGTTGAGCCGCGAAGGTGGAAAATGATGGAGCATCGAGGAACGGGGAATCAACGTGTGTCTCAGGTGACTTGGCAGTTTCCGCCCGTCAAACCCACAATAATCCAGGGTCTGCTGCTATGATTCAATCGTTCAACAAGAAGGTACCATGTTGCCTCAGCCATGCTCAGCTAGAAACGCCACAGACGCAGCCTGCTAAGGGGACACCTCTCGTATGTGGACGGTGAATATTGTAGCTAGTCTGGTGGCACACGACACCTGTTGTTTGCTAACCTCCTGGTCTTACTCGACTAAAACCAATCCCGAGGCGTTGTTTGGACCAAAGTATGGGTCGCGACCGGAGACCGAAACGTTATTATCATTCACTCACACACCGGGGGGAGATAAGCAGCAAGCAACCTGACCGCAACCTCGGGATGATGAGCGTGAACATCATATGTAGACGCCCGTGCTTATACTCCGTAGAAGAGACTGGCATCGTTTCATCAATCTGGGTGTAGATCAGGCATCCTGCATTGAGTCGCATTGGGGGAAAAGCCTTGAGTGTGCCACTTAGATTAGAAGATAGATAGTCCATCTTGACACAGGAAGAAGCATTTGTTTGCTTTACTCCGTACAAACGGTCAACGGTCGAGGCCCACATGGTGGTGTCTCCATCGATAATCCTCAATTGTTGTCGCCGTTATTGGGCCGGGATGAGATTTTGTCGCACAGGGTCTCTCTATGAGTTTCATACTTGAAAAGCAGTCGCAACGGGCATTCTTTGCTTCACTTGGCATGGTTTTGTTCACTCTTATTGTCTCGGTGGTGGGAAAGTGAGAGAAAAGATGAAGAGAAGAAAGAGGGGTTGGCGAGGAGGGGAAATAAGCCACATCTCCGGAATGTGTTCCTTGCTGCCCGTCTTTTCAGGCATGACTGCAGGCCGGCCTGATTCCAGCGCGATCTCGTCATTTTGGTCCAATGATATCTCACACTTCATAGTGTTCACGATGGTCGGGTCAACTTTCATTCTCAATATGATACTATGGTCAAATCTGATCACATTTCCAAGGCGAGAAGCTCAGGACTTACAGTGGGCGTTCTATGAGGGTAGCTGATCAAATACTCAGCCAGCTAAACCGACATATGCCTCATCATTCAAATCGAAATTCGTTCTTTTCATAAAAAATATAGCCATCGCCAGTTTAGCCCATCAATCCAATTGCTTCGCCATATAAACTCGCTTCCACCCTCTATTATCCGCCCGATGTGTCTCCGCATAGCCCATCCGTGTATAAATGGCTATATTCTCAACCATCGTCTCATTCGTATGCAGCTGAAGAGTGTGATAGCCTGCCAACCGAGCCGACTCATCAGCGAACTCCAGAAGCTTGCGACCTAACCCAGTACCCCGTGCAGACTCAGCGACGGCTAGATTATCCACTATCAGGGAGCCCTCCTGGGGGACAAGCATGGCGGTGCCCTTTATTTCACCGTCTCGCTCGATCACGTAGACGACTCCGTCTTTGATCAGTGCAGTGTAGTCGTCTAACATCGGCTGGGGCTTCCTTCCGATGCGAGCGATGTAGATAGAAAAGGCTTCTTGTATGATTGCCTCGATGATGGGTTGATCGTCAGGCGTTGCTTGTCGGATACTGGTAGACATTCTGTGTCTGGTCCGTCCTCTCCTTCGATTTGATGGATCTCTTGTTCTTGTGGCTTGATTTGGGAAGGTTTGTCTTTGTAGCAGATTGGTTTGTATTCGCTTAAGAAGTGAGTAGTACTCTCTTACTCGGTGTGGAGATACCCATGAATGCAGTAAATGTATTGCGATCTGTTCTCGTTGCGGGGATGGCTGTGACTCAATCCATGTCGGATTCGGAAGAAGCTACGCGCTACTACAAGTGGTCATCTTGAGCTAGTGGTTCATCCGTCCAATGATGAGTATAGTTACATGTAAGCCTCTTGTATTCGTGTCAGCACTTCTATATCTTCTATAATGTCGCTATGCAAATAATGCAGGGGTAGTAGACCAGCTACTGTAACGGAAACTGAAATCTAGTTCCAGCAATAAATTGTTTAGCCTTTTGCCTGGTCTCCAGTCCGTAGCCACTTTCTAGTGATAGGTGACACTCCACACTTTGTAGCCCTCTCGGGAGTGCTTGGTAGAGTTCATCTGCAGTCCTCCTTGACCGTCCAGTGTGATAACAGTCGAGTTGACATACTGCAGACCATATCCGTGACCATTGCCCAGGAAGGTAATCTTCACTTCTGCAGCATCGCCCCGGCGACCAGCTGGCAGCAGACTTCCGTGTGGGCCAAGCCACTTGCCATCCAGTGCACTAGAGAGTTTGAAGATCTGGCTCTCTTCGCCGCTGGAATAATGAATCACCCATCTTTGTTTCTTGTCACTGTGGTCCGAACGCGCTGCGCTGCTGCTTAATCTGCTTGTGTTTCCGATATTGGTGAGCGCATATCCAGACTTCTCGAAAACGAGGTACCGTCCCTCAGTCAGGTAGCCGACAACCTCTTTGTATCCGTCCTCGAAAAACAATGACTCTGTCACATTCTGCTTCCCATATGGTACAGGAGGACGGGGCTCTGGGAACGTCGCTTCGCAGTTGGATGTGCCGACGTAAGCGCCTGAGGACATTTCAGGCTCTTCAGCCTTTGGCAATTTTGGGAGGCTGGTGTCGGGCTATTTCATGGATTAGCTCGATATTAATGTGGTGGACAGAAGGGGATGGTCGTACATGGTCTAAGTCCAGTGCATTGACGAGGTTGGACATATGTTCCCGGCGCCAGTGAACCATTTCTGGTGTCTGCACATTCTCATAGCCCCTCGCCGTAAGCCACTGCTCCAAGAACAGAATTTGAGAATTATGATCCGCCCTCTCAGTGAAGACACGGTTGCCACGGGTCCACGGGGACACCATATAGAAAGGTACCCGAAGGCCTAAGCAGTCAGCATGAATAATATGACATGGAATGGTGGCGGGACTTACCAGGTCCAACATATAGCTTTCCAAAAACGCCATAAGGGTCCTCTATCCACTCACCTGGTGTGCCTTCTGGTGAGTGGAAAGGGATGACATGGTCTCCGTAACCACCAGATTCTATCATATCGTTAGACTCCCTTAATAAAGAGGTGATAAGTTGTAGCTTACCGTCGTAGCTTATCATGAGCAGCGTAGAATCGTATCTGGGGCTACTCGTCACAGCATCCACAACCTTCTTCTGCAGCCAGGCACCGTCCTTGGGCATATAGGGTGGGTGCTCTGACAACTCTGCAGGGCCGACAATAAAGCTGATTTCCGGAAGGGTCCCATTGGCAGCAGCTTCATAGAAGGTTTCTAATCCCAAGAACGCCATGCCTTTCTCTACGAGCGGTGAGGAAGACGAAGCGTTCTGGTACTGCTCAAACCGGGCCAGAGGGTTGTCGTCAAAGTTGTCTTTATCCTGGTAGACCTGCCATGAGACGCCTGCCTCTTCGTAGACTTCAAAGATTGTTTTCCACTTGAGGGGATAGCAATTGATATTATAGCTATCGCACCCTAGAAGTCAACAGTCAGCTAAGTTCCAACGTATGATACAGTGTATGAGTCATTGGTGCAGACGTACCAGGTGTTACATTGTTGTCAATGTAAACGCCGCCTTGATCAGGCTTTTGAGGACCGCCAGGAACGTTCACAGAGCCACTGACGAGAGTAACACGGTTTGGGTTGGTAGAGGTTACTTGTGACTCCTGTAAGGTATTAGACATAACTTTGACAACGTGATAGCAGAATTATACTTGATACATATCGCCGGTCGTCCAACCCTCAGCGATAGCATAATGAACAGGTATATCGTCTCTCTTGAAATATCCCCAGCTCCAGGGGGTGTTATTGCGGGCCCAGTGGTTGTTCAGTCCTCCGTTGAGCGAGGCATGGCTATCCTCGTAACCGTTATCTCCCGCTGCCATGCACTGGATCGCGTCTGTCGTGTTCCCTCCTTGGTAACCTAGATACCAAGGGAGGAGGGTTGTCGTAGCATTGGACATGTCAGGATCGACTTGTCTAATACTACTATCAGCACAAGACCTCGAAAACATAGGAAAGCACACTGACTGGTACCAAACAGGTAATCCATCTGGATTGACCTGCACGTTTGGGTCGTTGAATCCTCGGACGCCTGCCATTGTGCCAAAGTACTGTACACAGTCATTAGTTTTGTTTAAGTTTGCTGGGCTCAAGTAGACTTACACTATTCCATGATCGGTTCTCCTGCATAAAGATCACAACATGCTTGATGTCCTTCAGTGAACCGGCAGAAACTGACCTGCTCCCAAGGAGCAAAGCCAAGGCAGTAGAACCAAGCAATAACATTTTGAAGCGGCTACTCTTGAAAGTGTTGTATGATGTGGCTTTAGGCACACTCCAGCTGCTTTATATATCTCGAAAACCTTGAGCGAAAGTGGGGACTCTGCGTGGTCTAGGTCCAGACAAGACCGCAACACCGGACAGTTGATAACCCATGATTTCCGTCGCATCCATACTACTCCAACTGTCTGGGTCGTAAATACATCTGCCAAAGTGGGACGTAACTTGGGATAGTGTTTGTCATCGCAGATCGGATTCGACGAGCCATTATTTAGGCCGCGCTAGAGCGAAGAGCGATCGTCCTCTATGGTGGGTAAAGTCTGATCCACTTTGAATGGAGGTGGATGTTTCAGAAGTTTTATGACATCTGCTTACAAGAATACATCAAGAGACAGAGGACTAAGCGGAAGATGAGTCTCTATGGAAGGGGATCTGGTTGGCCGCTATCCGGGCACGTGTAGCGAACGGCAATCTGTCCGACTGGTTTTTCTACTCAGGAACAATTCTTCTGCCTTTCCATCCTTCTCTCACCCCTTCTAGACTCTCAGCAACTAAGTTCTTCGTCGATAATCAGTCAGCGGTGGTTTAAAGGTGGCGGTCTTCACGGTGGACCTTTTTGATATATCCACAATGGCAACAGTCTCTCTATCGGCTAATATCAACACCGCCATGGCCCTGGATATCGGCATTGTACCTGAACCCATTGACCAGGAACCAACTTTGAGGCCAATTTGAGTTTGAAAAGCTGGCAGCAGGCAGGGTGGCAGTCCATACAAAAGCCACCTGTTTGGCCGAACCTTGGTTGAATCTTGTTTCAAAACATCGGTCAGTGGCGGACCTGAACATCACTTACTCAATCTGTTCATACTGACAGGTACATGTATTCTGCAGTATAGCCACTGTTTTGTTTCTGGCCCCACATGTATTCAAAATGGCTCATAGTCATGATCCGGGTTTAAAGACACATGGGGCTCGAAGAAGCATGCTGGGTCTGATGGAAGATGTGGAAGAACCCAGAACAACCTACCAGACTGTCAAGAGATGAAAGAACAGGGAAGTATTCTGTTAAACTCGCAGCAGTCATCGTCGTTGCGATTACGACGATTGCCATGGGGTATTGTATTGTATCCGGCTACTATTTGTGGCCTGATTCTTCTGCTATTCGTGGCACAAATTTCGCAGCCAAGCCCTCTACAACGCTTGATTCCATCAAGAGTCTCGAATAGCCAGATACATCCAACGGTACATGGGCCCGATGTATCGCGCCCTTTGATCGAGCTCCATCCGGAGGATCACATATACCGCAATCCTTCAACGCAACATCATGACTGGGTAGTGACTGCCGACCATCGACGCCCGGATGGAGTGCTGAAAAGGGTTTATTTGATTAATGGTAATTCTTATTCTCTTTATTACGTCAAGCCACTTACTTATGTACAACTTAGATCGTTTTCCTGGACCGACGGTTGAAGCACGATCTGGTGACCGCTTGATAGTAAGCGTGACCAATCATTTGGAGGAAGAACCAATCTCCATCCATTGGCATGGAGTACATATTGAGAGTAAGTCAAGTGCTTGGGCATAGGCTGGTCTGCTTGACTAACAAGTCATTTAGATGCCATGGATGGAGCCGTTGGTGTGACACAACGTCCTATCCCTCCGGGGTCCACGTTTACCTATAACTTCACGATTCCCGCAGATCAAAGCGGTACATTCTGGTACCACGCTCACTCTGGCCTTCTCAGGGTCGATGGCTTATATGGGGGGCTCATCGTGCATAAACCCTCTCCTAAGCCAACAGTTCGGGGACTGTTGGCTCGTGCAGATCAAAGGGAACTTGGCAGCTATGATAAGGACATCCTACTCTTAGTTGGGGATTGGTATCACCGATCAGCAGATCAGGTCTATTCCTGGTATATGCGTGCCGGGTCGTTTGGGAACGAGGTTAGTCTTGCCATATAGTCTTATTGAGTACGACGATTAACCCCAGACAGCCCGTCCCTGATTCACTACTGATCAATGGAGTGGGTCATTTTGATTGCTCTATGGCTGTCCCTGCACGGCCAGTGGACTGTATCCTTCGACAAATGAATGTCTCATACCTGGATGCGAAGGGAGATGCAACGTATAGAGTCCGAGTGGTAAATACGGGGTAAGCTGTGCGCCTACCAATAATCAGAAATAATAGCTGACAGGCAAATAGCTCCGTTGCAGGAGTCACGCTAGGTTTTCAGAACCGAGAATTTACGCTCATTCAAGTGGACAACATTGATGTCGAACAACAAGATTCAAATTCAGCCGGCGTACTCTACCCGGGCCAGCGTATGGACATTATGCTCCGTCCGAGTCCAGACGAAACTCCAAGCTCGTTGACGATTGATCTAGATAAAGAGTACGTCTTACCCGGTACCATGGTTCAGATTACGCTAACAGACGGTTAGGTGCTTCAGGTACCCCAACCCAGCTCTGGCATCTATCCAGACTTTCGATATAACGAATTCACCAAACAATCTGTCGTCAAGTATATATTCATCAAACAATACGATCTCACTCTCCGAAGTCGCCACGAGAAAGTCACTTCTCTCCGGTCTCCCCGCAAAGGCGCATCAAACCCACGTGGTGTACACTAAGATCGAAAAGCTCTCCATAAACCACAACGTACCCTATGGATTCTTTAATCGAACTTCATGGAGGCCTCAGATTGACACACCACTGATTGACATTCCCCGCGAGAAGTGGGATAAAAATCAGCTCGTGCTATCAACAGGGCCAACTACTTCCCGTCGCCTGTCCTCTGATCAAGACAAAGACTTATGGATCGACCTAGTAGTCAATAATCTAGACGATAGTGGCCACCCATTTCACATGGTATGTTTCCTCCTCGCTGTCGAGTTGGTGTTATCAACCAAGCTAACATCAAACAGCACGGCCACCACTTCTACATCCTAAGGACCTACCAAGCACCCGTAGGTTGGGGCGCCTACAACCCTTTCACAGATGCCCATCCACCTGGTCTAGCTCCACATCCCGCTAGCTCATCAAGAACAGATTCTCCCTATGACCTCTCCCGCGCGCAGCTACGGGATACGGTCTATATCCCCAGCCGCGGACACGCAGTCTTGCGCTTCCGAGCAGATAACCCAGGGATTTGGTTATTCCATTGCCATATTATCTGGCACCAAGCGAGTGGGATGGCCATGCTGTTGCAGATAGAGTGAGGCAGTTGTATATACCTGTATATAAAATATAATCGAATCAATGAGAGACGCCATTCACCTAAACGGGCACATTGTTGCGTGGAAGACCATATCCATTCTGCATTTGCTTTATTTAGCCAAATAAGGTTCCCTCTTTCAACAAATACGGTTGTGTAGTGTAATGGTTATCACTCTGGATTCTGATTCCAGCAATCCCGGTTCGATCCCGGGCACGACCTTTTTTGCATTTCTTTTTACCGCAACACCATATGTTTCTTACTACACCAATGTTCCTTTTCTTTTTCTCTATCCTCAGCAGGTTTTCACTCTCATCTAGATAGCATAACCTGTTCCCTAGACGCCACCGTCAACCAAGCACTCTTTTGCCACTATGATATAAAAGACGCACAGGATGATGAACATGTAGATCAGTACATTACTATTACTTGGTTGTTATAATAGCAGCTAAAACGAGCAATAATAATATCCCTACTGATATCATAATATATATATTCCCCAATAAATATACTAGCACATATACCCCCATGATCAACAATGAACACACTACACTACACAACATCCAACTACCTACTATCTCACACGACCTCACCATAACCTGATTCAACATTACCATGATATCATACCGCCACAGTATCACAAAATACTTATTGTATAACCATCATCCCCGACTATATCAAAGTGAACTAATCGCAAGTATCAAGTATAGTAGTACTACCAAAAGTACAATACTAATTACCACGCAAGCCCACCTTTTAAACGAACCTATAACCAGAAGTACAAAGAACAACACCAACGCTACACAGCATATCGCTATAACCAGAAATGCAAGCAACTACGTAATACATCAACCAATAAGCATACTACTTCATACTGAATCCTCGGGCTTCCCAATAGCGGGAAAGCCGGTAAGCACCAACTCCCCCCCAAAGAGTCACGCTGCATGCTACCCGTGAACTTTATTCCTGGGCAGGTGATATCCCTTTATTAGTGTACTTTGCTTTTGTAGTTGGGGAATCATAGGTGTTTGGATGAAATGCCCCGCGCTTTCTTACTGCATTTGTCTTGATTATGGCCCCCTTACTTTAGGATTCTGTGAGGGGTGGGGGAGGGGTAGATAAGGTGGTTGTTGTGGCGCTTTTGCTTTGCGGTTTGGTTCTTAACCAGTCAGGGGGTGGTGGTCGTTGGTGTTTGACCATATCGCTCCTTTGCTCTTCAGAATCTGGGGGCTTTCCCCGAGATTCTACTATGTAGTAGCGGGATTAGGTATGTGCTAGTATCTCGAATTCATCATTGTTAGGCTAACATATCGGGTACAGCCACTAGGCCGCTCCAATCTGGTATCTTTCCCATCCATGCCAATCCATACTGCTGTCAATAATACAGTGAACAAGGAAATAAAAAAGTAGAAAAGAACACTCAAACGCCGGATCACCCTAATAATATAGATCGATGCAGTCGAACAAAATAAGCTTCATATCTCAGGAGGCAGACGCCCATTCGACAACCTCCAAGGCGCACATTACGAGGATAAGGGTTGAAGGGAGGATCCTATAATTCATCATTAGTGGTTGATTTGTGGATGCGAGCTTGATGTTACTTACCACACCACATAGCTCTGGAACAAGAGCTTCGACATGGCGCTAACGTAAACATTGTTGATCTGGCAAATCTGCGCCAGCTGAAGGGCCGACGGAGCTCCAGTCAGGAGGAAGCAGACGATGATAAAGATCGGATCGTCCAAAATGCTGATCGGCACATACTTGGCCAGCAACGCAAGGATAGGAGCCATGATGATTGTGGGAAGAAGCATGCGGGCCACCAGAGAAGCGACAATCAACTTCTTCTCTTCCTTGGGGTGCTCCACATCTTCCAGCGCCTCCTTAGGAAGCGTGTTGCGTTCAAGGTTGGCTCCCAGAACAACGAGGATCAGCGGCACAGCAACCTGACCGTTCTGGTTGATCGCGCGGGTCACAGAATTGCTCACAAAGGTGCCCTCGTCGAAGAACAAGCTCTGGAGCGACGGTACCGAGGCGACCACGATCGAGACAAGCATGGCCCACAGGGGCGGGTTCATGAACTCCCACAACCCATGGAAGAACCTTCCGATCCAGCCTGTGCACACAGATAGCACCTTCTGCATCCTCGTTGGCAACCGTCGGAATATGGCCCCAGTCCCTTTTGCCCATCCGCTGGCGATGCGGCTACGGAGTCGACGAAGGGACGCCCTGACGCGGGCAACCAGACCCTTCTTCTCGTAGCTCTCTTGTACAGCGGGGAATGAAAGCATATCACCGGCGGAGCTTTGTCGGGGCATGAACGGTGCAGGGGGAGCATCAAGCAGGGGCGGGCGGTCGGGATCTTCCTCGCCACCGCTATGGGACGACACCTTGGAGTAGGGATAGTCTCGTGCGGTCACGGGTGTTTCTTGACCAGATGCAAATGCATCCGAGTCCTCCTGCGAAGCTCCGGATGCTTGCGTCTGTTCATCGAAGCTTCGAGTCCTCACCAACGGCTCATCTGGATCAACTTGCTCCGGGTTGTCCGTGTATCGCTCCTGGCCCTGTCCAATGAGGGTGGTATTCGGGTCCGGTTCTGCCTCTTCCAAGTAACGTTCACGGGGGGCAAGAAGCACATGGTAGCCCCAGCTCCACCGCACAAGCTGTCCGAGCTGCTGGAAGATGAGCAGATATAGAATACCGCGAGCGGCTACTTCGTCATCGTTATCGTTCGGGACGCGATCCCAGTGAAGACCCTTGAGAGTTTGCGACAGGGACATGACAAGGGAGATAGGGAGCGAGTTCGAGTTTCCGAAAACCTAGGAGGATTGCCACGGGTCAGCGAAAAGACAGGGAAGAAATAAAATGTGGAAAGCACTGGACATTTCACTTACGGCCATGGCGGCGACAAAGTTGGAAGGGCGTTTCTTGAGCCGGAGACATCGCGAAACAATGAAGGCGCAGGAATAAGAGACCACAGTTTGGATAACGAAGATGGCCGGGATGATAGCCAGATCAGTGAGCTTCTCTGCTGTGAGCTGGGACCCAAGCTTTGTGAAGACTAACAGTTGTGGTCAGCTGAAACTTGAAAAGAACCGCCAAAGAGACCCAGCAACTTACTCAGGCAGGGCGTGAATAAAGTGACGTTGAGGTTTGCTACCAGCTTCTGGGCGTCCGCATCGAACATGCCCTGTTTGGCAGCAAAGTAGCCCGGCAAACTCACACAGATGACCTCGAGGACAGCTTCGAAAACCAAAAGGACGAGGTTGAGGAACGAGGGGTGGCTCGAGTGGGCGTTGCCATCTTGAAGGAGGGCGGGATTGGCGCCCATCTGGGTCATGAACTGAGAGGAGATTGACGGGTAGGCATTTTGAAGAGATCTAGGGGCAGTAAAAATGGCCATCGACAAAAGGGCGGAAGCACGAGGCAGCCAGGGTGGCAGAGAGAGAGCAGGCAACTAACTCTTAGGGAAAAATCCGGGGAAGGAAAGATGAAGAAAGGGAAGTGAAAGGGGAAGTTTGGATGATGGGGGATGACGACGCGAACGGGAAGCAACCACAAGGTAGTCCTGTGGGCAGAAACAGAGAGAGAGACGATGGCGATAATGCCGTCGAAGATGATGACGCCGATAGATAACAAAGGTAGGCAGGCGGTAGGCGAATAGGATTTAGAGTTGGCACTGCACGGAAGCACGATTGGATTCAAACAGTTCAACCTAATGCGTAGGTACAGGACTAAGGGCCAGAACAGACCCTTTAAAAGCCACTAACAGTATACACACCAAGATAGTATAGATAGATAACTAAAGTTAGACTCCAATGAATGAAGCGGGACGCCGACGGGTTTAATACCAAAGCCGATCGTGTCGGTGAGTCTTTGACTGTCTGTCTGTCTTGCCTTCTCTGTCTCTGTTGAAATCTTCTACAAGGAATTCCCAAAACATCATCGTCAGGCTTTCCCGGACTCTCTGGACCCGGGAAGGTCCCAAAGGGCCAATCAGAATCGTTTGTAGGCGAACGCCCAGCCCAGTTTCGCGCTGCGCCCAGACTCGCCAAGGCTTGGGGCCTTCCACTAGATACCTTTTTAGTATGGGCAAAATAAGTCAAGTATGGGAGAGTAGTATTAGTACTACTGCTCTAGTTCTATGAGGACACATGAAGTGAGCTCTTTTAGATAAAGGTAAATGTCGTGGAGAGCGGGAATATAAGTGAATATGAAGCAATCGAAAAGCAAGCTCTTGGAGGACGGGCTAGTACTTTTGTCCCTCCCGACGGATGACGGCAGGATATCCACCAGGTAGGAGAGAGCTTCCCAGCTCCCCCTGTCCTTCGAGATGCTTGGCAGTGTGACACAAGTATCGACCATCGGAACCCCTTCAGCGGAAGACTAAACGTGAGATAAGACATTCTCTTGGCGAGAATTCTACTAGAAGCTGAATGAAACCCTTCTCAGTAAGG
This sequence comes from Aspergillus luchuensis, assembly GCF_016861625.1. Lineage (NCBI taxonomy): Eukaryota > Fungi > Ascomycota > Eurotiomycetes > Eurotiales > Aspergillaceae > Aspergillus > Aspergillus luchuensis. The sequence continues at coordinate 1,443,147 of NC_054849.1, forward strand.
AGAAGGAACGTGTTGTTAACTTTTCTGCGAGTTGAGTGGCCATAGTGGGAATAGTCGGGAGGAGTGGTGTAACTACTACACCAGAGTACAGCCTAACAAGCCTCATAAAGACAAAAAGAGTTAGTATAGTAAAAGCAAATATCACCACAGACGTGTCTATTCTAAGCATGACTGGTCTATTTGGTATATCCCTTCTTGTTCATTACTCTGCCACATAGTTAATATCCGACGCGACAACTTTCAAGCAAAGCAACTCATGATGATGAAACTTTCCACAGCGGTTATGTCATGATCGGCGGCCAATGATAATGCAAGCTGATATCACACCCGGTCTTCTCTGGTTATCCTTCTCTTTTCCTTCCAGCTCACATTTCCGCTCCCATTCAAGTCAAATGGAAACCTTATCTGTTTCGCAATCGTCTTTTTTGAAAACCTGAAACAAGTGGTTCGATCTCCACGAAACCTTGCCACCTTCCCCAGATGTCCGGAACCACAAGGGATGGAAGTGGTGTGAGTCTCATTCCTCCAATGCGGCATTGCGCAACTCTCTCCCTCCCCCACTTGGACACTGCCCGCCGCTGCCGAGGATCGACACCGCTAGCTGCTGCATTGGCTTCGGACTCAGAGGTCGATGTTGGGGCCTATCTTGCTTAAACTCTACAGTAGTCCAGATAAGTTATTAATAGACTCTGGGGCAGATTTACTACTTCTTCTTTTCTACCGTCATATTGCAGCATGAATAGCACTACTACTGTACCAAACCTTCATGATGAAACGGTACCTTCTTCGTCTTTGGTTGGCTACCATCCGTACACGGAAGACCTGGCTTAAAGCCGACCACCCAATACAGAGAGTGCCAATAAGATAGTCTTTTAAGTTCTTCGCAGTATGGCCCGCATTCAATCCCAGGATAGCAGATCCACTCCAGTAGTAGCACTGATAGCGCCCTCTTGGCATCAACAACATATTGAAACTGTGCAGTGGGATAGAAGCAAGGATCCACTCCTAGAGTTTGGGATGCTTCGGGGCATTGATTCATCACAAGGTTGTCGGGGCTGTACAGGGAAGGAAGCCGGGTGCGAGCCCGACAATGAGAAACGTTTATATGTCGCCAAGACTGGGGAAACCCTGATAAGACAGAGGCAAAAAATAAAAACGCCCAGGGCCGGGGAATAAGAAAAATGGTTGACTGATCAACTGGTGGCTATTACTCAGGATATTGCTGCAATCATCGCGGTGACACAATCATGCCAGTTATTGCGAGTGGCTCCTGCCGAGGACAAGCCCCATCTGATCCTCAGCTGAAGATTGGGAACCCCTCCGATAGGGCGTTGCACACCCACTGATGATGTCTACTACTGCCGACCAACCCCGTTATCCCCATGGATCTCGGGCTTCTATCACCGACCGTTGGCCATAATTTGGTCGACGAAAACGATTTCGGGCTTTGAACTGACGGGTGCTCAAATCCCTGTGCCAGAGGTAGCTACTGCCTTAAAGGAGGCAAATATTCTCGCGATCCTCGGTGGTGGCTATGATAAGAGGGAGAGGGGACCACTGTTACACAGGGGGTGGGTGGTAAACGAGCTGCTTCATATGTCATAAGCCACAATATCTGATCCTGGGCATCCCGGGCTAATCATGTAGAGTAGTAGTAATGCTACTATTTGTTAATATCTCCGGGATGGAATGATCAGCTTACATGAATGATTTCTCTTTGACCTGCAACCCGTGGAATGGGACCCGTACTTTGGTTAGGTTCACCCCGGCCTAAGGTAAAAAGATCGGGGATCCATCGGCCGACGGGGGGTGGCGATATTCAGGCAGAAACGATGTTGGTTGCCACGTTCAAAATTCAGGAATACCACGGATGCTTGCGTGAGCCAATTTACACTCCGCAGCTGAACGGCAGGGTTGAGTAGCGTAGACGAGATGAAAAAGGGCGAGATTAAATAAAGTATTGCGTAGACATTGACTTTGTGCCTGAGGTGCCGGGTTTGGCACGTGTGATTGGGCGGTCGGGGACTGGACAGCCTGAGGCGACCGGGAGGCAAGCCTGGCAGATTTGCTGGGCCCCATCTGTCTCGACTAATCACAATCTCTCTTTCACTCTCTTTCCCATCTTATAACCTTCTCTGTTAACTTATCCTTCCCTATCCTCACCTTTCCCTCCCTCCCGAGGCTTGTCGGCCGTTGCTCGCTTTTTCTCTCTCTCTGCCGCTATCTCTATCTTGCTTCTCCTTTCTTTTGAGCCTGCATCATATCTATCCTTCCCCCCCCCCCCTTCCCATCCATCCCCACCGGTTTCGCCTCCAAACGATTCCTTTAACAGCTCGTTCATCCATCTCTGTCTCTCTGCACGGTTATTTTTATTGCCTGTCATTCCCACCCCCCACTAAGTACCGTCATCGACCCTCTTCCCCCCTCTCTCTCTGTCTGTTTCATGTACCTCTTCCTCTACCACTGTACTAAGTCCTGACCTCTTCTCTACCTGCCTTTCTTTGTCTTCTTATTGGTCACGGAGTTCAAGCCGCCCGACCAATATTTTTGCGAGGGATCGCACCATCTGTTCTCCATCCTCCCCGTCCCTGTTGTGCCTTGTTATCAGCTTGCTTGAGAACAGCCTGAGGCGTGCCCCGCGTCGACGAAACCTGATTTCCTTTCCTCCACTTCCCCCCTCTGGAAAAGCGTTCTGGCTCCACCAACATTGAACTTCCTCTCTACTGGCAATTTTATCACCATCTATCCTCACACATCTTGATAGCTTCATTTTTCCGCTCTTTCCGATCTTTCGTTCCCTCTCTTCAATCCCCTTCTCCGTTCATGCACCAAGTGCCCCGACCTCCGTGAGACTGTTTTGACGGCACTCTCGGACCACTGCGCTCCAGCTCCCGATACCAATTGTGCTGTTCGAATACATCCTCCAAAATGGCAACAGAAGGGGAGCCTATCACGGACATCTCGTCCAGACCCCTGTCAGATATGGATAACCGCTCCGACACTACCGACGACGACCTCTCACCCTCCCTCGCCACGACACAATCGTACGCTTCAGTACCCTCCCTCCGCCCGACTCTCGATAAACCCTCAATCACCCCGTCATCGACACATCTAGGTCAACTCAACGCCGCCCGACGCGGTGCTGGGACGCCTCAGAATCGTCCACAAGCTTCAATGAGCGGCGCGCAGCCGGGGGGATTGAATCAGGATATATTAGCGAAGATGAAGGCTTTCTCATTGTCTCGACAGGGCGCCCCGCCCTCTTTGGCGCATGCCAATACGACTGGCTTGGTGCCCCGGGCTTCTCCGGCGGCATCGGGTGGCAGCCCAGTATCAGTACAGCCTTCACCAGGCGCAAATGGCCCCTTGGCAGGTGCTTTTGCAGGCCGGGTACCTCCCACCGCTGTTCGTCCCGGTACCAAAAACTGGGTCTCTTCGTCTTCTGTGCCTCATGGGTCCCCCGGTGGCAGCTCTCCTAAGCCCGGTGGTCTGGCCGCGAAACGTATGAAGCCGGGGTTGAAGTTATCGGACGCTACGGGTCTGAACGGCTCGCCGTCGCCTGGGCAGCCTGCCAACGGCGGGCCTGCTCCCACCGAAACCGCATTCAGCAAATATTCAGAATTCATTGATACGAAATCGGGGACGCTCAATTTCAAAAACAAGGCTATCCTCCATGGTGGCGGTATTGAATTCTCATCAGGTCAGAGTTTCAGCATCTCCTTAGACGAGGTCGATCGTCTGGATGAGCTAGGCAAGGGTAACTACGGAACGGTGTACAAGGTTCGCCATAGCCGTCCTCACATGCGCAAACCTGGGATGGGATTACGGGGGATAATAAGTCGCAATGAGGATGGCGACTCCGCTACGACGTCCGGAGTGAAGGCGGAAGGTAATCTTTCTGGCGTTGTCATGGCGATGAAGGAGATTCGCCTGGAGTTGGACGAGAGCAAGTTCGCTCAGATTATCATGGAGTTGGAGATTCTCCACCGCTGTGTGTCCCCATTCATTATTGACTTCTACGGCGCTTTCTTCCAAGAAGGCGCGGTCTACATTTGCGTTGAATACATGGATGGTGGCTCGATCGACAAACTATACAAGGAGGGAATCCCCGAAAACATCCTTCGCAAGGTAGCATTATCCACTGTCATGGGCTTGAGGACCCTCAAGGACGACCACAACATCATACATCGCGATGTCAAGCCCACGAACATCCTCGTCAATTCTCGCGGACAGGTTAAAATCTGCGATTTCGGTGTGAGCGGCAACCTGGTTGCCAGTATTGCCAAGACAAACATTGGTTGTCAGAGCTACATGGCCCCCGAGCGCATTGCAGGTGGGGGTGTGCAGCAGTCTGGAGCAAGTGGAGGCGGAACCTACAGTGTCCAGAGCGATGTCTGGAGCTTGGGCTTGTCCATCATCGAGTGTGCCATTGGCCGGTATCCATACCCGCCCGAAACCTTCAATAACATCTTCAGCCAGTTGCACGTAAGTCATTGCTTCCCTTGTATCTTACCTCGTCATTCAGGATACTGACAATCTGTAAAGGCCATCGTTCATGGTGACGCGCCAACACTCCCTGAAACGGGCTACTCTGAAGAAGCACACTCCTTTGTCCGCGCGTGCTTGGATAAGAACCCGAACAACCGCCCATCGTACAGCATGCTCCTTCGCCATCCCTGGCTGTCGTCGCTTATGCAGCCCCCCACGAACACCGATGCCGATGATGCACCAAACGGCTCGACGAAGGAGGGTGGGTCCAATGTAACGGAAGACGAGGAAGTGGCGGCCTGGGTCAAGGAACAGCTAGATCGTCGCCAGCGTGGCTTGATCCAAGACGCAAGCAAGCCTGCATTACACGCCGTCGCCCTGGATGCCGTTCCTGGAAGCCCTCTCCTTGATGACCCCTCCGCTATTTCCGCTCAATGTTAAAATGTCTCTTGGTCCCTTGGCCTCTCACAAGATTCGGCCTTCATTCTGTGCTATCATCCTGTTTTCAACATGCATGCGTCTGCGTGAGGAGGATGGCACTCGCTGGCGCTGGCGCCGTCTAGCCAAGCTGTCGCATGAGGCTCACACGTTAGGGTGTGTCTGACAGCTTGGATATCTCCCGGGTTTGAGTCCTGTTTTCGGAGGGTAGCGATGAAATGCAGCTGCTTACGTCGTTCATGCTCCTTACTATTGATGTATAACGAATGTAGAGACATAATACGCTAGCTAGCTAGAAATGTTATGATGGCAATGGTGGAACATTGCATGCGCATGAGTTTGATCTCCTTGGCGGCTCCGCTGTCTCGTAATCTTGAATTGGTAGGTATTCATGTCGCATCACGTCCTCTCTAGTGGGCAAACGGCCATCAATGCTATAGATATTCTTCTCGAAGGCTCAGGGAAAATGCCATTCTGCTGGCTGACAAATGACACGCCGAGACTCCGACCCCGTTAACAACCCCATTGGAATTGCTTATCAACTTACTTGTGGGTATGCAGATGCAGTGCAGTAACTGTGCCCAAATCGGGGTTGAGATCAACCCTGAAGTCGGCGTGTCGGCACATCGGAACGCCGACTCGGAACTATCGACGTTGAAGACGATCACCATAGGAAGTATATAGTATGAGGAGTGAAATCAGTTTTGGTGGTAGATATATGTAGTACTATTTGCAGTATCTTCCCAATACTGTGATAATTTTCTGGATTGATCAAGCTGGTCTCCTCTGAGCATTTGCTTATTTCTCTTCGGTCAAAATGACTACGATCAGGAAGGTTTCAGTTCTCGGGGTACGCCGTATACTTACTACTGCTACAAGCATATCAACCCATACAACCATCATATCTAACAAAGTTTACCCTACAGGCCACCGGCGCCCTCGGATCCCACATTGCAAGCGCTCTCTCAGCAGCTGGCCACGAAGTCACCGCCATCCAGCGCAAGGACTCGGACAAGCCAGCCCCCGCAGGCCTCAAGGTCATCAAAGTCGACTACCAGAACAAAGACGAATTGATCTCTACATTTACCGGCCAGGACGTCGTCATCAGGTGCGTCCATAACTAACTACTGCAACACCATATCTATCTACCTTCCCCAAACACTAAGTAACCTCTGCACAGCGCCGTCCCCTCCCCCCAACTCACCTCCGAGAAGATCATCATCGATGCCTGCCTCGCCGCCTCCGTCAAACGCTTCATCCCATCCGAATACACCACAATGATGGAATCCCCTCTAACCATTAACCTCCCAATCGCCAAAGAAAAGGTTCTAATCCGCCAGTACCTGAACTCCGTCATTCAAGACACCTCCTCCCCTACGGCCTGGACCTCCCTCAACACCGGCGCTTTCTTCGACATGGCCCTCAAGTACGGCATCCTAGGCCCTAACCCTATAACCAAGAAAGCTGTCTTCCACGATGGCGGTGATAAGGAAATTGCCGTTTCACTGTTGAGTGATATCGCTACTGCTATTGTTAAGCTACTAGAGCCTACTAACTTCGAAGCTGCCGCTAACCAGCCGGTTTATGTTTGCTCGGCTGTGGTTACGGAGAGGGGGTTGACGAAGATTGTATCTGAGGTTCTAGGGGTGGATTTTGGGATGCCGGAGGATGTTGAGGTGAAGAAACTTATTGAGGAGTCGGAGGAGAGGTTGAAGAGGGGGGATATGTCGGCTATTATCGATTATTATTATCTGATGATGTATGGGGAGGGGTATTTGGGCGGGGAGTTTATGCGCTGGAATTGGAATGAGAGGCTGGGTTTGAGGATTATGGATGAGGGGGAGGTTAGGGGTGCGGTGAGGGAGGTTTTGGGGTGTTAGGGTGTTATATTGTGTGGGTGGGGTGACTGTATAAGAATATAGATAACAATACTATAGAGCTTTTCTGTGTCTATGAGATATGATTTGAGGCATATATGCTATTGGCCTTAAATCCAGTCCTGGGTTGGGTATATATTCAGCGGTAATTAGATAGTATGAGTGATGATGTGGAATGTGATTGGATAGTACTGTTGATTACAATTATCATCTGCAGACACTGTATCTTCACAAAAGCAAAGCAAAATCATTACAGTGAGTCGCGGTCTGGTGTAGTACAGGTTATTGATAGTAAGCAATAGTCACTGATAGTCAATGTCTGTACTAGGAAGATCGCGTAACCCGAGTTAGTTCCCATCCAATGGAGTCTCTGAATATAGCATCATATGACTATCAGACATTCGGAAAAGCAACAATCACATATGAAGTTTCCTGTCTATCTATTGCTGCATCACTAAATGTAGTGATTCCTTCGACGGTTCCTCTGGTGCTGCAATAAGAAATATCCAAGGAGATGACCAGCGATGTGAGATCGGCGCCTTAAAGGGGGAGAAGAAGAAGCAGAAGAAGAAGAAGTAATATGACATAAACTAATGCAGTCCTTCATTCAGCTCGCACTTATAAACATATAAATACCGTCAGAATTTCCATGAGATTTCACAACAATCTGAGCAATCTCTCTTCTTTCTCCTCTGGGAGCACTGCGAAAAATAAGACTCGCTGCTGGCAAAATGAAGACCATCACTTATCTACTCACTCTTAGTCTTTTGGGGACTCAGGTCCTTGCTGAACCATCATGTGTATGAACTTGTCTCCTTGCAGTATATGGAATTAGCACGAGGGTCTCTATAGTATATGCTGACACACTTCGCTGGCTCAGCCTGGCGCTAATACAACATACGGATGCGAACAATGGTGCACCCCAATATGTGATAATTTATACCGATGCCCGCCGGTTGTAGGCCCACCTCCCACAGTGGAGTGCAATTTAGCGTGTGTATGTATCGAGGGATATGTTCCCACCAAAGTAAGTATAATCGAAAAGTGTTATTGGCATAGAAATAGCTCAGCTAATACTTCTACAGACTGGTGACTGCGTTCTACCGCAGGATTGCCCAGGTGGCGGACTTGAGGAAGATGACTGGTAGTGACTCTTGGACGGATTCCCCATGGATAACTGTCTGGTCGCTTGTGAGATATATATCCTTCATGATACCTTGTGACCGTAAGCCTCATGTGCCCTGTTGTTTAGGATTATGAGGCAAGATTCAAAACACCATTTCAACAAATACGGTTGTGTAGTGTAATGGTTATCACTCTGGATTCTGATTCCAGCAATCCCGGTTCGATCCCGGGCACGACCTTTTTGTATTTCTTTTTTCCTTCCCATTCTCCTTCAGTCTCTTCTTTCAGGTCCTCAAGAATAGTACACGAATAGGGTTTTCATGGATTGGTGGCCATGTACCATTCCACAGTCATTAACAGCGTCTGTCCTGCATGCCTATTACTATCCTACGAACCTTTGCACGCCCAACCCAGATTCCAGCAGACTACAAATTCAACCATTGATTCAACCCAACAACCAACCACAAAACACTCCTAACATTGGTACCCCAGTACCCTGGAACACCAGTCCTGGGAAGTCCAGACCCCCTCAGCCAACGGCTTTTCTCATACCCGCTAGTTCCACGGCTCACCTACCGAAGATACGTCAACAGCCCTTCTACGAGCTATGGATGGCCATGTGTCTGGCCAGGGCCGTACCCCACATATGAGGCAGTTCCAAAGTTGACCAGATTATGGGATCTGGTCGAGGCCTCTGATCTAGACTCGTCGAAACTTAAGCCCACACAAAGCAACGGGTTTGCCCTGCATAGAACTTGCATGCACACTTTGTTCGAAGACGGTGGAAGGATATGGTTCCACTGCTCGGCTTCTTTTACTGATATGTACTCTGGGCCGAGTTGGTGGAAAGTATATGCATATGCTCTGATACAGGGCCGGATGCTTTCGGTATCGTGTGGAATAGGTGGACAAAGGGTTGGTGTTTCGTTTAGGTCACCTTATGGGGTGTAGTTGATGGCAATGATGCCGGTGAGTTGATTTGCTTGCAGTTGATGTCCTTTTGTTTCGGGCCTACTGTAATGGGCAGTGACCACTGCAGACGTCTAGACGATACGGCAGTGCTGGGTGATCTCCTCGAGCTCTAGATAAGTCCTGGCAGGCTGGCACCTCGAGTGATGTCATTCAGTACGCTACTTATATATTTCCCCGTGTGTGACCATAACTACACAACTGATCATGCTACAACCATCAACATCTTCGCCTCTATCACCCATAAACACACGCTAGGACATTCAACATGCCCACTACACAATGCGCCATCTATACACCCACACAGGGCAGCCCCAAACATAACAACCACCCGTAGGGTACTCACAATCCTACACAACCAGCTTCATAATCTCAAGTTTTCTAAATTTGCGAAATTTCGAAACTCCCAGGTCGTATGGGGTAATGGTTATCCCTTCGGATTTTGATTCCGACAATCCCGGTTCGATCCCGGGTACGACCTTTTTGCTTCTCTCTGTCTTGGACCAGAATAGTCGAGGACGGGAATCAAGGTTGTAGGAGACCGTACAGTGTATGTCTTTTTGGTGGGTGTGTTGGAACAGTGCGGGTACATGATACTTGCTAAGTCGATAGCAATTGGATCAGTGATGAGTGATGTATTATGTGCGGAGTGCTTCAATGACGAAGAAGGATAAGCTATCCCCTGCACTACTATCTACCGGATATATACGATGTCAATGGCGTACCGGCTGCTTGTTAGTGATATGGCTGGACCAAAAGTATATCTGACGGTTGACTGCATGTACCTCGGAGTCCCGAGGGACCGAAAGCTGGGAAGGGATCAATGACAGACACAAGGGCTATAGCCTTTGTACCCCTTACTGGCCAGGGATATGCCAGGGCCCGGGAGAACACGATTGGATGGGTGCTGGAAATGAAATTGGAGGGATTGACGGCATACATAGAGGTACCTTGCATTGGGGAATGTCAGACCGAGCACAAGAGTAAGTATACCGAATGCAAAGATATAGAATGACAAATGGTTACTTACCGATGCTGAAAAACATCAAGGAATCTGTGACTGTGGAGATATCGAAAATTTACCAATCACAAAATAATACCCTATTAGCCTAACATCACAACCCCAAACTTGTGCCAGTGTACAGCACCAACCCTTCTCATCAAACAATTGACCCTCCAACAGAACCTGATCACTTCCAAATGCAAATTTGGCCTATAATATCAAAATAATCACCGATTCAACAACTAAGGTTGTGTAGTGTAATGGTTATCACTCTGGATTCTGATTCCAGCAATCCCGGTTCGATCCCGGGCACGACCTGATCTGATTTCCTTTTTTGTCCTCCTACATAGCAGCAGACATAGCAATCGATAACAGTAACTTTCGTTCTTGTCATATCGAACAGATAGCCAATGAACTAAACCGTTGCACTAGAACCCCGGGAGAAGTTTCTGAGAATGGAACCATTCCAAGGCTAGAGGAACCTACTATGACACCAACCGCTCCGCCAGGTCATACATTAATTAACATTAGGCATATCCACATAGCAGTACATTGCTGGTTGCCACTTACTGTGCAGTAGTATGATTTATTTGTTACAGAGTGAGAGATAGTAGGAAGGTGTGCTTGCTATGATACTACTATCTATGTGGTTTGTCTTACGTTTCACTTGCGACAACGATATCTATCTATCTATCTAGTACTGTGTACTAAAAACTCAAACCTCCTCCGACACTAATGAATCTATGTATAGACCTTCAATTTCCGAGTAGACTACTAGCTAAGACAAAGAAGCACTGCCCCGAAATAATGTCTTGAATTTAAGCTTCCGGGTGGTCCAATTCGCTTCTTTTCCTTCCATTCATTACTGTCATGGTTTTTTGGGGCTTGTTGTTATGCCGGCTATTTTTGGGCGGTTGTCTTATCCATGCTGTGGGGAATTAGGGCACCGCGTGCTATCGGTCCGGTTTAGAATGGCGGCATTATTCCTGCAGATGTTGCTTTTACTAGTCTAGACTGGAATTTTCTAATGCATGGCTAGTTGGGTGGGTTATTGAATTTTGTTTCGAGCGGGGTTGGGCGACAGGCGAAGTATGCTCTAACTATTGAGGTAGTGGTGTATAGGATACGAAGTCTTGAAATACGATATTGATCATATGAGCTAGTTAGAAAGGACTAATGCATAGTAGTGGTGTTATAATGTTATTTTTAGGCTTTGAGGGTAATAGTAACATTGTGTTATGGCGCAGTAGGTTGAAATTTCTTCACCTTATTGGGTATAGTAGATAACGAAATGCAAAATGATAGCAATTCCACATAGGAAAGAAAAAGAGAGGCTGGTTGCTGGCCTGTTTGTTGTCACCCTTTATGCGGGGCAACTGGCCTAGCACCGAGAGAAGCAAAACACAAACAAGCAATAGTGGCGGTCCAGCGTACGTGGGTACGTACGTCACTAAGCAGGTGGTTTTCTCTTTAGTGTCGAATACAATGTCTTAGCTCCGACATGTTGCGCTGAGGTCGATTTTCTCGTGCTTTGTTCGGAAAATTGCGAGATAGGTGCGGCTGCATATGGCGCGGGTTTGCGAGATGGTTTGGCTGGCACCTGTTATTGATCGCTGTGGCGCGGCCGAGGTCCCGTAAGTGGGATACGTAGTGCCCTCCCGCTTGCGTCCTCGATCGACCGGCCCTTTCCCGTTGCGGTCCCATACGGTGCGATCTTTCTACTCATTTTGCGTGGCTGATGACAATGGTGATAAATGGTGGTTCTGAGCTTTGCGAAAGCGGTACCCAGACTGTCTTTCAAGCGAGTGAAATTTATCGGTCTGGATGGGGCGTTGGGATGCCGAGGCGTTGTTCAGGTGGGGCATGCGGTGTGGGTTATCGTTGATATCATAGGGAGTCAAAAGAGCGTGAACTCGATGGCTCTACGACCTGAGTAGATAGGTTTTATGCCGTGATCTGAGAAGATAGTACGTTCGTTCAAGACCGTGGTAAATGAAATCCCACAGTCTCCGATCAGTTGACATAGACCATCACCGCAAAGGAGATCAGACAGAAGCAGAGCGGAATGTAGACTTTCCGGTCCATGTCTGGATCTAGCGGGGAAGAGGAGGATGCAGCACCGGCGATAGAACGAGTCCGATTAGCGCGATGGATAGATTTGCTAGGTTTCTGAGCCATATTCTGATGGAGGAAAGACAGAGGCTTGAGCCTTGCAGGACCGGGGGGGTTAGTTGTCCTTGACAAGAAGGTGGGAGGGGAAGAAGATAAGGGGTTTGTGCAAAGAAGAGAGGGGAAACAAGGGTCGGGTGATCAACGTGGCGCTGGATTGGGATTCGCCCAACAAGATGCGCATCCTGAGGCACGCCTTCCCCAACCTTTCGCGGCAGGCAGAAACTAGGCATCTTCAGGCATCGAGACGGGAGACAATGAGGCACGTGATTGAATGATTACATGTGGTGAGATAAGCCCGTATGGTATGGTAACTGCAGAAGTTCAGCCCCCACGGATGGTTTGGATAGATTACGGCAGGTGACCGAAGGGTTCGCGAAACTCGGAAAGGTTGGACAAACCAAGTATCCAACAAGCTGCATCCCACTGCATCCTTTAGCTTCATCCGTGAAGGATGAGGGGTTCATGACGGCTCCTGTCGTCCTCCCTCCTTCAGGGGACGGGTTAATTAAATGAATTAAACGACCTCCCTGTCTGTCTCAGATTGAGGCTGATGTGCCTGACAGACACCCTCTGATTTTGATTACCCTGTCCAGTGCCCACCTGTACTTCTGACTCCTGCACGTTATTAGCCCATTCCCTGGTCTAATCTCCAGGAAATTGAGCCAGAAGCGCTCGGTAGTTCGGACCCTCTATCCGAATGCGTCTTCTTATCGCTGATGGGCTGAGCGAGTGGGTAAGTAAGTTCCTGACTCTCTTGATTCCTTCTCAGGGCCAAAAATATGGTCCTTCTCGAGTCGCTTTCAAGCTCTTTATAACATTATCCGGCTGAGACATTCTTCTCTTCCTGACCTCCAAAACATTTGGCCAACCGAGCTGGCGCTTAGACGAAGTTTCTATTTATTCATTTACCAGACTTATAATATTTTCTCCGGAGTGTTGTCTAACGCCGGTAGAAAGTTTTGGAACGGTCCTTCCGAGGGCGACAGTTGTGCTTATTGCACCCTGAATTAGTTATGGTCCTTAATTTTTTTAATTTCTAGTTTGTATTTTCGCACTAGTGGTATTATGACCATTAGATTGGACAACTGTGTTTACATTTTCAGTCTGTTCTAATGGTTGAACCACAGGTCCAATGTGCCTGATCCATGGCTCGCATCGATTGGCCTCAATTGCATCGCAGCGTCAATGCTGCGACACTTCTCTGACAGGATCAGCAAGCGGGATAGCCAACTGTTGGATTACAGGTGCGCGGAAATTATATGTGCACAATTATGCGACCGTGGCAAAATCGTGGTTAAATACTTGGCCCCCTTGGCTCTCGGAGTTATTGCATCGTTGCCTAAAAAGGACCGACACCAACTTGCTCCACGGTGACCCTATCGTTACCACCTTGTAGTAATTATCCACTTCTTCGTCCGACCCTAAGCGAATGACATCTTGGACTCCTTCCAACCCTTGGCTAAACCGTTGATGACCCTCGGTTTCAAGGAGGAAAAGACAGGTGAGAACAAGGGGGATGAGAAAAAAAAAAAAATCCATCTGGAAAGGGAGGATGAAAGCGGCGCAGGGGACCGAGGGAGAAAAACAAGAAAACAGCAAATCAGAGCGTGTGTAAGACACGCGGCAGGCACAAGCTTTTGTTCCTCTCTCGCTCCGCCTTCGTATAGTCTACAGTGTGTACGCACTACGCAGGACACACAGTGCACACGCCCTCGTTGCTTTCCCCGGCCGGTCAGCGCAACGAACGATCCTCCCGACCGAGTCGAAAAGTGGATAATGCCAGCCTCTGCGGATGCGCATGCGCCTATCACAGCTGCCAACACTGGCTTTCTCACTGGGGCCGTCTCCAGTCGAGACTCCACTGGATCGATGTCGTCCTTTGCTCCTCCTTCAGTCACCGTGTCTGACCACCTCAGCCGTGACGCAGACCTTGTCCAGTGCCTGCCCAGAATCCTCGCAAGGCCAAACCAGGGGATACAACCTTTTTGCCCCCAGTTACCATCCTTGGGTCTCGTTGGCTCAACGTGACTACTCCGTAGCGGATGAAGTCTCCCTCAGGGGAAAGTATTAATATCATACAATTTGTCTCCATGGCGGCACCCACTTGGCTAGCATCATTCACTGTGACCTTATTAGTACCAATACTCTGCCCACTTCCCGGTCCATAGTAACGGAAGTCTAATATTCCCCTCCTCTTCCCTTTTCGGTTGCCCGGGTTCCTGGGTCTGTCGTTCGCTTTCTCTGCTAGATTCACTTACTAGTTACTTCACTACTATTTAATACATTGAGCATCCCCCGACTCTACCCGCCTCTTCGATTTCATACCCCGGACACACAAGCAGGAGTTTGTTCCTTCGTTTGGTCTCTTGCTCTAACCCTCGTTGTTAGCATAGAAGAACCTTCTAGTCTGTCGCTTCTGGCATTTACCACCCCCACAGCTACAACATCATGTACTTCTCCAAAACTACCGCCGCGCTGGCTGCGCTGCTGCCCTTGGCCACCGCGCAGACCTATTCGGACTGTGACCCTCTCAACAGTACGTTGCTCTTGTTCACACCTACATCTGTTCAAAGCTAACCGAGCAATCAGAGACCTGCCCTGCTGATACGGCCCTGAGCTCCACCACCTTCACCACTGACTTCACCTCTGGCTCATTCGGTGGATGGATTGCTACCGCCAACAATGTCACCTTCACCGATGAGGGTGCCAACTTCATCATCAGCGAGAAGGGTGAAGCTCCTACCATTGAGACCGACTTCTACTTCTTCTTCGGTAAGGCTGAGGTTGTCATGAAGGCTGCCAGCGGTACCGGTATCTGCAGCAGTATCGTCCTCGAGTCGGACGATCTCGACGAGATCGACTGGGTAAGCTCTCAAATCCCTCTCAGTCTCATAATTCATCATTTTACAGCCCCTGTTGCCCCTGCCAACCCTATCATGCACGCTCAGCTGCACCCTTATCACCCAATATGCATGGGGTAGTAGGCTAACCAAATTGGGATATTCAGGAAGCTCTCGGTGGTGACACCACTCAGATTGAGACCAACTACTTCGGCAAGGGTGACACCTCCTCCTACGACCGTGCTACTTGGGCAACTGTGTCGACCCCCCAGGAGACCTTCCACACTTACACCGTTGAGTGGACTGAATCCGCCACTACCTGGAGCATCGACGGCACTGTCGTGCGCACCCTTGCCTACAGCGATGCTCAGAGCGGTACTCGCTACCCCCAGACTCCCATGCGCCTGAAGCTTGGTATCTGGGCTGCTGGTGACTCCTCCGAGCCCGAGGGCACCATCGAGTGGGCCGGTGGTGAGACTGACTACTCCGACGGTCCCTTCACCATGACTGTCCAGTCGGTCTCCATCACCAACTACAACCCCGGCTCCTCTTACACCTACTCCGACAACTCTGGCGACTACACCAGCATTGTCGTCAACAACGGCACCTCCAGCTCTACCACTGGCTCCACCACCAGCTCTAGCTCCGCCTCCACCTCCACCTCCAGCACCAGCTCTGGCTCCAGCTCTACCTCTACCTCTACCTCCAGCACCAGCTCTAACTCTGGCTCCGGCTCCGGCTCCAGCACCAGCTCCGCTTCCAGCACCAGCGCCTCCAGCGCCGCCGCCGCCGGCTCCTCCACTGCCCTGATTGGCTCTGGCTCCTCCAGCAGCGGTTCCTCCGCCTCTGCCTCGGGCTCCGCCTCTGCTTCCTCCAGCGCCAGCGCCAGTGCCTCTCCCCTCTACACCGGTGCTGCCACTCAGGTCGGCGCCTCCACCAGCCTTCTCTTCGCTGGTCTTCTCGCCGCCCTCTTGTAAATTGTTCCCCCTTCATCATCGACGCCAAATCCCTGATGCAACAGCCTTTTTCACTTCTCTTCCTGGGTCGTTTGGAAACTTACACCCACCCACTCACCCTTTCCCCTGCTTTCACTGCATAGCTTATTTGGAACCGTTGGAAGTACATATTATCTGAAAGAAGGAGGAGTTGTACCATTTGGTTTTTTATCTTCCCACCTACCCACACTGGCTATCAGACGGAAAGTTAATTTGCTGTCTTGCTACTGTTTTTACAATGCTGTCGGTTGTTATCTCGGAATGAATCATCTTGCTCGCTTTTTTTTTCTACTTGCCGATATTTTATGAAATGTGTCTTTTTTTACTTTGGTTTTTTTTTGTCTTTCCCCGGACGGACGCTCCTTTGCTGGACAAAATCAAAGACTTAATTTTAGCTCGGAAACCTAATGATATCAATTTAAATCCAATGCAACCCCAATTCCATGTAACTCATATAATAATACTACGTACGCGCCGTGCTACGCTGTGGTTTCTTGGCTCCCCCCGGGGGGTAAACAGTACCTAGACTAGATAACTGTTCCTGACAGGTAGGTGTAAGCCATGTGTAACGTGAGACCCACGTGTGACTGTAACAAAGACAGGTGATCAAAAAAGAAAAAGAAAAACAAAGGAAAATAGCGCCGCGCACTGCATCCAAGAATTAAACTAAACGCCGACTTGCATGTTTACCCCAACTTTCTCGTTCTTGGCCAGTCCGAATCATAATCAAAAGTAATATATCCTTCATATGCATGTCTCATATTCACGTTATTTAGCTTTTCAATAGTTTGCGCTCAGATAGCAGAATTTCTTCTTTGTTGCAGCATCTGGAGCTGATTCGATAGGTTTCGGACGACCTTGATGACCGGGCGATGATTGGTGGACGCTTCTCGGAATATGTCAGCTAGTGAGGGATCGGGGCTGGAGAGGGCGCTTTCCGACTCCGTGGTGATTGGACGGAGGATGGCAGGTAAGTTGACGCCCAAGAGGGAGTCAACAAAGGCGCGCAGACGAGGTGGCTGGTCTGATTCTGGTCCTGGCTCGGGCCCTGGATTATTAGGCCTGGGCGCAGGAGTAGAAGAGCTTGGCTTGGATTGTTTTGATTCGCGGGCTACAATGCTCCCGATTGATTCGAGGTGGTCGTCAAGCGTGGCGAGGTCGTTGGAGAGGGAATCGGCTTTGGACTGCATGCGCGTGGTGAGCTGGTCGAGGTATTGTTCTCGTCGGGCCATTTGGGTGGCGTGACGCGCGTCCTGACTCAGGTTCTGGATGTTGTCGCCGCTGGCGATCAGACTATCTACCGCTGAGCGGATGTCGGCTCGGAGCGAGTCGAATTTCCCCGCTGCGATGCGGGTGGCTTGAAGACATCCTGTGAACTCGAGGTCTAGTTCGTGTTTACTGCCTGGGTAGGCGTGCTTGAGGTCGGTGTGGATGTCGCGCAGCTTGGATTCGCTTTGTTTTAGTGTGTTGGCGAGAGGGTCTGTTTCGCTGAGGGTCGAATTGAGCAGGGTCTCGAGCCGCGATTGTGAGTTAGTGACGGGGTCCCGGGGGGCTGGTTGGTGGCGGGGGAGTTGTGGCTGGGGATATGGTGGGATGCAACTAGCTGGGTATAGATTTGCTATTTTGTCCGAGGAACAAAGCGTCTGGTATTGCTGGACTATCTCGGGAAGAACGAGCATGTGAGCAATGGCGGCGATAAGAGCACAATTGAGCATTAAGCGTAGGAATGACTCCAAGAATTTCCATGCGTGAGGCTGGGTCGCTTTTGGTTGGCGAGATCTTTGTGTTGGCGTTGCCGCCGTGACATCTTGTTTGGGTGGAGGAGACTGCTGTTTTTCTGCTTGCGCCGAATCCTTAGGCGATTTTTGAGGCCTGCGTCTGAGAGAGCGCTGGGGACGAGCAGTGGGCGCAACCCAAGATCCTTCTGATAGAGGCGCTTCGTATATTGACGGCATGATCAGCTCTGGTCCCGAGGCCGATGAAGTGGAGGTAGACATGGACTCAGATCCATAGTTGCGGTTCCTCCTAGCTGGTCGAGGCGTCGGGCTTGAAGGCTCAGATGGCTGACGTTCATCTTGTTGCTCATTCTCCTCATGAGGAGAAGCTACAACCCAGGACTCGCCCAGGAATGAGCTGTCCTGGGGGCGAGGGCTTTTGGTAGACATCAAGATCTGTGGTCACAAGATACAGACCGGCTAATAGTCGCTTTATGCGAGGTTTAGTCTCTTTTGAGTCACTACACGGTGTTGGTGAACAGACAACGCGCACGCGAGCCGTTGGAAGCAAGGGTTAATGATATGAGATTCCATATACTGTGACAAATAGCTCATGCGCATGTGAGAAACATCGAATATATAGCGATACTAGCAAGGTCAGTCAATGATTTCTTCTACTGTAGCACCGTGCTATCGTTATAGAGAGAGAATGCGACAGGACTGGGTTACTGGTGTGGCTCACGTGAAGCAAGAGTACTTACATAGAAAAGACAGAATAATGGATGAGTTAGTATAGCGATAACGGTGAGTGAGCGGCGGTGAACCAGGACGCCGATCCCAAAGTAAAAGAGGCAGATAGCTGAACTAGTTGACGATAGTATATCTAGATCGGTCTTCTAAACGTCCAGCCACCCGATGAAGTCGGTGGGGGACAATCACGGGAACGCGATTCCCAATCGGGAACTCGCGTTGGCAGTCACGGGCGACCGAGGAAAATCCTCCAGTTTCACCATTTGGTCGCTGCCTCTGTCCGCTAAAATCCACCATGCGTCGACTGTCGCCCTTGTTACGGCAGCCTTTGCTCTCTCGAAAACCTCCGGTCAGAGGACGGCTGACCCCTTGGCCATCAGTGAGGGCGCAATGGCTCTCATCGACGTCGTCCCGGCTCTGTTCGTGCTCTGACCCGCAGCCCGGCCAGCCTCAGACTCAGTCTTCCACCCCAGCCGATTATCGCGCCCTGGGAACCTCCCAGGACCTTTTCACAACCTCGGTCTACAGTCCCGGATCGCCTTTATTCCTCCCCAATGGCACTCATATCATCAACAAACTCATCACCTTTCTCCGCACGCAGTACCTCCAATACGGTTTCCGCGAAGTCCTGACCCCGACGATCTACAAACGGTCCCTCTGGGAAGTCTCCGGCCATTGGCAGAACTACAAAGATGACATGTACGAGGTGCGCGGTAGGGGAGCCACTGGAGATACGGACGGAGAAGCGGGAGAGGATGAATCCTACGGCCTGAAGCCGATGAACTGCCCCGGCCACTGCCTGCTATTCAAATCGCAGACGCATTCTTACCGGGAACTGCCCATCCGCTACGCCGATTTCAGCCCGCTTCATCGGAATGAGGTTTCGGGCTCGTTAAGCGGGCTCACTCGTGTGCGCCGTTTCCATCAAGATGATGGGCACGTCTTCTGTCGGCCACAGCAGATCAAGAGTGAAATCGCATCGGCGCTTGGATTCGTGGACTTGGTCATGACAACATTCGGACTGGGGCCGTATCGCTTAGTCCTTTCCACAAGGCCGGAGAAGGACTTTATCGGTAGCTTGGAGTTGTGGAATAGTGCCGAAGCCCAATTGCGCGAGGCACTTGACAATACGGGCAAAGAATGGGCCATGAACGAAGGTGACGGAGCATTCTACGGCCCCAAGATCGACATTCAGCTCCAAGACAAAGCGGGCAAATACCACCAACTTTCCACCATCCAGCTCGATATGAATCTCCCTCAGCGATTTGGGCTGGAGTACCAGGTCGCTGAAGGCGAAGAGGATTACGACCCGGAGACTCCAGGCAAGGCGACCCCAGTCATGATCCATCGGGCAAATTTCGGCTCTCTGGAGCGGTTTTTGGCGCTGCTCATTGAGGAATACGCCGGTCGCTGGCCGTTCTGGCTTTCTCCACGCCAGGGTATCGTCCTAACCGTGAACCAAGATGAGGCCGTCGTACAACAGGCTCACGAAGCGGCTGCGAAGATCTCTGGATTCCGCGCCCTTCAGCCCGGGCAGATGGGGACCGATGCACCTCAGCCTATCTCCTCGGTTGACTCCACATTCTTGATCGATGTGGATAGCAGTAGCCAATCGCTGAACAAGAAGATCCAACGAGCCAAGCAGATGAAATACAACCTCATCTTCATCCTGGGTCCCAAGGATGTTGCTGCCTCTCGCATTACGGTGGACGTGACAGGTCAGCTACAGAGCAAGCCGGAGCGTGGGGTGCAGAAGCTGCAAGACATCCTGACCCAACGATTGGGCGAGAAGGCGTTGAAGAACCCTCGGGCCATTCCCCTTCCCGTAGATGATGTGCACGAACTGCTGGTGCAGCTGGAGAAGCAATTTGTATAATACTATAACGATGACGTGTACATATAAACCATGTATAATAGAAACCATTCAGTTTGCACGCAAGGTGTCTGTTGGTGTTGGCCGGGAGAGGATTGGCTCTCACGCGGTCTCTGTATACTTGAGTATGTGTGCCACGTGACTGTTTGATTAAGCTTAAATTGCATGCCTGATCCATCTACCGCTGCCTGAATTCGATGGCCGCAAAGGGTTAGAGCCCCCGGTGTGTGGCCTCGTGATTGGCTGTGTTGCAGTCGCACTCGCCCGAGATATCGTCATGCCGGTTTGCGTTCCAATCTTTCCCAATTGCTCCGGCGCCGCCTCTCCCGCTACAAGATCGGCCCATCGGAGTGCCCGTCGACTGCTACAATGACCCGTGAGGACGCGAATGATTACAGTCGAAATGACTGGAGTGATCTCCTATCAACATACTCTCTGAGTGTTTTGTCGCCAAAAGAATCCATCGATAAGGCTTTACACGAGTTCTAAGCTTTTCTCAACGGCCCACCTCTGATCTGATCATCATCGCGCCGCTCTTCTGCCCCCCCACGACCCAGGGAAAGGTTCAAGTCTTTTGGCTGGAATTAAGGTGCGCCCCTAAGCTTGTGGTGGCCATCGTCGTCTCACTTTTCTGGTTCCCTTTGACCCCCACTCACCCTCCCTCTCGTCCCTTACCCTTTCTCCTCTCGCCCCCTCTCTCCCCCTCTTCCTTTCCCTTTCGCGTGATCGTGGTTTTTTCTCCCTTCTCTTCCATGGAGGCTGCTGCGAAGTCTGTCCCGTCCCCCACGGCCATCCTGGATTGTCCAATTCCATGGTCGTAGAATCCAAGCAGTCGGGCATGGCCGACGTGCCTACAAAGTCCAACCTTCCCCGGAAAAGCGCCTTTTCCTGCGAGGCTTGTCGCAAGCGAAAGGTGGGTTCCTTTTTCCCCCTTACGTTCCTGACTCGGATGACTTCCGAGATTAATATGTCGAATCATCATCTTCGCTTCGCTGGCAGTGCTGACTGGGCCGGCTAGGTGAAATGCAACGGAGCCAGTCCGTCATGTTCGCGATGTGCGACACGCGGCGAGGTGTGCGTCTATAGTCTGTGAGTGTGGCTTATTTTTCCTTTTGTTCACCCTCGCTTCTTGGGACTTTTGCTTTCCACCCCCACCAGCCCGACCCGCTTTGTATTGCCCTATCGGCAAAATTGTCGATCACTATTGACTCTTTATTTGCTAGAGCTCCAACCTTATCTTATACGAAGCAGCTGGAAGCTCGCGTCGCCCAGCTGGAAGATGCTCTTTCCAAGCTCCGAAGCCAACAACCCCCGGAACCCGTGTCGCGGAAGGGCGCCTCCCCTGCATCGCCCGGCGAGTCTAGCGCCAGCCCGGGTATCCGAACCCGCATCAAAGAAGAAGACGAAAATGAAGAAGAGCTCGCCAGAGACTTCGAGGGTCTTAAGGTCGAACACGATGGTCGAATATCGTTCCACGGCCCGACCAGCTTATTCCAGCTACCAAGTGGCGTCTTGAACGAAACTTCCTCAACGTCCCGGTTGGCTATGCAACTGGAGGGACGGAAGGAGCGGCTTATCAACAATGCATGGCGGGAACGGGCCTTTGAGCAGATGGCCACCATGCCCGTAAGTATTATCCGGCCAAACCATCAGATATAGAGGATAAGGGTCAATGTTGATTTCCTCGCTGTGACAGGAACCATTTCAGTATCTCCTCGATTCACATTGGTGTTGGATCCAACCGCTCTTTGGCTTCGTTTATCGACCTACATTCACTCGTTAGTTGCCCTTCTGTTAGAGATGCTAGCGATGTTCTAACAGCTTGTAGGTGATATGAAAGTCAACGGTCCCTATTACACCGACGCCCTGTTGAACGCCCTCCTTTCCCACTCAGTACGATGGTGCAAATTGGAGCCAAAAATCGGGCCAATCCTGGACTCATTCGAAGGAGGAGCGCAGTTCTTTCATCGCGCTGTATCAGGTCTCCATGATTCGCTCAAAGCTGGCTATGTCGGCATTCCAACAATTCAGACCTTACTTCTCCTGAGTGCGCAGGAGTTCGGGCGAGGCAACCGAAGTCAAGCGTGGTTATACAGTGGAATGGCTTTCAGGATTCTGGACGACCTTGGCATCAACATCGACAGTCGCAAGTACTCTGATAGCGCTCACCTGACCGATGAGGATATCGAGCTCAGGAACCGCCTCTTTTGGAGCTGTTATTTCTGGGATAAACTGATCTCACTGTACTTCGGCCGTGCCCCAACCATGCAACACTCCCGGGTCAGCCCTCCCCGGATGATTTTGGATGACACGGCCGAGGTCGAGCTTTGGACGCCTCATGGCGTCGAATTCCCTGATGGCACTCACTATCCGCCCACCCAGGCTCACTCTACTTCGTGCTTCATGAAGATGTGCGGCCTGGCAGAAATCCTTAACCAAATATTAATCCATATCTATGATCCTCTCCGACAGGTTTCGGAAGTAGAATATTATAACTGCATCCAGGAACAAGCCGCTAATCTGGCTGACTGGTGGGAGGAGCTTCCCGATTATCTGAAGCTCCTGCCCATGGACCTTCCTCCATATTCCCCGCCAAGTCATATTGTGACTTTGAAGTACGTACCCTTTTCCTGCCTGTTTTGTCTCCACCTCCGACCATTCTAACGCTGTTGTAGCTGTCTCTACCATACCATCAACATCCTTCTCCATCGTCCCGTCCTTTGCTCCAAATCGAACCGCGAATCTAACGACAAAAGTCATCTGATCCAATGCATGACGTCCGCAACTACGATTCTAACCCTGTTCGATCTGTACCGTCGTACTTTTGGTGACAGTCATGTCGTTCTGTCTCTCTCCTACAGTGTATACACTGCAGCATCCATTTTCTTGCTCGAAATCCAGGCTCTGAAATATGCTGCTCCGGGGACCCTCGACAAGTTGAAGTACTGTATCTATGCATTGGAGCGAGTAAAAGGGACAAGTCCTGGTATGTTTGCCTATGACTGAAAGTAGGAATTGCAGCTAATGAGTACAACAGTGATCAGCACAGCCCTAAGTCTCATCTACCAGGAGCTACAAAAGCTTCAAATCGACATCCATATTGTCCTACCAACAGCCCAAAGCCAACAGCCTCAACAACAAACTGAAACCCAGACTCAATCACAACTTCACCAGCGACCTCGAACCCATCATAGCCATTCTCCCTCCCAACATCAGACACCACCCCCCTCGAGCATCTCCAGTACTTCTCAACGCGTCTCCCCTGTACAGCAGCAACCACCACAAGCCGACCATCCTATCACCTCCATGCACACTGCTGGCGTGACCTCCGCACCATCAATGTTGCCAGGCTATAATTACCAAACGCCCGTTGCCGACTTCGAGCTGTCGCAGACCAACATGCCACAGGTGACTGCTACACATCTGATAGGCGGCATGCCAAATGCCATGCTGACACTGGATAACCCTGGTGCATACGAGATTACGCCTGAAGTGTTTGAAGCGTTTTCCTATGCGGAGCCTATTACGACGAACATGGCACCTACAGTTGATTATGGGTGGGATAGACCTACTTGATACCGGGAGCAAGATGTAGCTGCAGGCTACGAGGGAAGGATGCTTCACTGCAAGTGAGTTGGCTCTATAGTAGTTCGATACATTAATCAAACATCTGTACTTGTCACCTGTATGTAATTCTATCGAGGTTTTTGAATGTGTAGAATTACAATTGAACAGTTGAACAATCAAATAAGTGTATAATAAGCTATCTAGAGTGGCATGAAGGGTAATAACGCTGCATGCTTTTATATCTTGTGTATGTCATCCGTCCCAAACCAACCAGCCCCAGTTTCCATCCGAAAGTAATTATGCAACATCGTCCCCATCAGAAATGCAGAGATGGGAACTCCACGAGTGTAAGAATATATAGGTAATGTAAAGGTGAGGTATCAAAAATGTCGGGTATATATCGAAGATAGAAAATGTTCTTGAGATGTAATGTGCATGAAATGTCTACAGAGGCACACTTTTGCTGTCCACTTGCTTGGCATCGACGCTGCCCTCACCGGCAGTGGAGGCCGAAGAAGACGCGACATCCTTCGGCTTCGCACGCCAGCGAAGGTACCAAGGGCAATCGAAGAGATCGCCCATGCGCTCCATGGGAACACCTTTGGTCTCGGGCATCCAAATACCGAGGATAATGATGCCCAGAAAGCAGATGATGGCCCAGAATAGGTACGCACCCCAGACGTTAAGGGAAACGAACATGTTGGGTGTGACCCGAACGACAGCGAATTGGAAGAACCAATGCAAAGTCATGCTGAGAGCGTAGCTCACGTTACGTATGCGAGTGGGGAAGATTTCTGTACCATACAGGTACGGAATGGTGCAGAGACCGATGGACCAGCCAACGGCATAGATAAAGACGGATGCAATGGCGGCATTGGAAGCGTTCTCGTTTTTAGCGGCGCCCGGTTGCAGACCCATGTAAGCGCCCATGTAGATGTGAGCAGCCAGCTGGAGACTAAGTCCGGTCAACGCGCAGCGACGTCGGCCAAGGAGATCAATGAAAACCCAAGTAAACGCCAGTGTGAAGACAACCTTGACAATGCCATATGCACCTGAGGAGATGAGAGATTCGGCGTTTCCAGTGATGCCAGCATACTGGAAGATATTAGAGATGTAATAAGTGATACCGTTTCCTCCGGTCCACTGGGCGATGGTTTGCATGGTCATGAGGAGCCAGAACCGCTGCCGATAATTGGGGTTTAACTGGGACTCCTTGAAAGCTTGCCAGTGACTGACAGACGCCAAGTCTGCTGCCTTGGCGCGCACTTGAGCTTCGATTGTACTAAATTCTTCATCAACCTCGGGATCGGAGATGTCTTTCCCACGGAACCGAGCTAGTACAGCTCGCGCCTCCTCGGGCCGCTGCTTGGACACCAGATAACGAGGTGTCTCAGGTACAATGAAGGAAGCAAAGAAAGCCAAGCCCGTAGGGATTAGTGGAATCGACTGGACCAGGCGATATTGTTCCCGGGTAGGGGCCATATGCAGGTCAGCCCCATAGTTGACAAAGAACCCTGTCGGAGACATGTCAGATAACGCCACATGTGAAACTAGCGGTTAACGAGAGCGTTAGCTTACCCACAGTGAGGATGGTGAGCAAAACCACCATATAAACGCTGACTACCAAGCCTCTAGTCCTTGCCGGCGCTATCGTCGATATTAGCACTTTTACAGTCCATGTACATTAATCTCCGAGATTATTTACCGATCTCTGACAGGTACAAGGGCGTAGTCACCGTTAAGGCACCGGCGCCCAAGCCACTCCAAATTCTAGCAAACAGTAATAGACCATAGATGCCGGAGGAGAAGACTTGGATGAAAAGGCCCGATCCCCAGACCAAAACAGACAGTTGCCATGTCCGTACTCGACCCAAGCGATCGTTCAGGTCCAGCGAGAACAGCGCACCAAACGCAGCACCCAATACATTGAAGGAGGTTATGTTCGCCTTGCGGTTGGCAAGGCCAGTGGCATCGTTAGTCCAGTTAGAGGACAGGAGGTTGAAGTCGACCATGAACGACTCGAGCTTGACGCTGGCACTGTAGCCACCCTCATCGTAACCTGCAGTCCCATCCCACCAGTCAGAATGCGATCTCTAGTATGAAACACCACAGCATGAAGATGACGTTACCTTTAGGAATGCTGCCACAGGCTATAATAAAGATCACTAAGGCATAATAGGGATTTGTGGTCCACCGAGACCAGTCAATCGCCTTCCATCCCATGATGGCGAAGCGGGAGGAACCGCGATGGAGCTGGAATCAGCTATATTGGGGGATATTAGCCGACGAGATAATAGATGTGTATTAAGCACTATGGAGTGAATCTGGGGAAGCTCCAGTTTGAACCGATTGCTGCCTTGTTGGGTACGTATCCGAAGGGGCCGGGGGGAGAATGATTAGGAGGCAAGCCACACGATACGAGTCAGGCCAGACGAGTGGACGGAGAACAAGCGAGGCGAGCAACAAAACTCGGAAAGGAGAGAATATCCACTCGGAAGGAGGAGGGCCGAGAGGGGGTAAACTGGAAGGAGCGAGGGGGGGGAATGGCAAGCACGGGATCCAGAGGGGCGTGACTCGCCTCTCGGTCAACTTCCGTAATTCTCTTTTCTCTCTCTCACCCTCTCCTTTTTTACTTTGGTACACACGCTAATGCATCAACTAGACACCGTTCTGGAATAGAACGCCATTTATTCTTGGTATGCACCTATTTCCCGTTTCTGATATTAAACTATCCTAACTACAATCCCGATGCTGACTTCATCTAGTGACAACTATATCTAGATCTAACTCAACTATAATTCTTCTAATTCTAATTCTCAATAGCACCATGCGTGCACACTTCGCCTGCATGTCAGATCGGGCGGGTCGTTCCGCCTGCATCCACTCGGGCCATTACCGTTGCCTGTGAACAACTCCGCTCCCCGTGGCTCTGCAGTTCGCTTAGATACACGTCCGATCTTGCTCGGTTCAAGTAGTCAAACGTTTCCAGTTGTCATTGGTTGCCGATCAGGAAAAGCAAGTGGACATATCCAATGTCGCTCACGTGGAGTGGCTCCCTTGCGGCCACATTCCGACCTCATCATACCGCCTTTCGCTGGTGACTGGTGGGTCAGGGACTGTTTCATTCCTCACGTTCACTGGCATCCGTCCGGTAACACAATCGGGAAGCCGATGAGCTGCCGTAATGCCTTTATCCACCGGTTTGACTAGACGGGTCGTCCTTGGCTTTGCACCTAGCCTAATAGAGAGCATGATATCGTTGCAGAAATGTTCCTTAAGAGTAGCTGTGGGAACACTCCGGCTCAGCTGTCTTGTGAGTTTGTCACACTTGTGTTGGACATCTACACCTACTGCTATCCTGCCATCACTCCTACCGATACCTAGCCTCTTCACCTCGCCCTTGATGACGTCTTGACCATGCTCTCGTCCTCTATGCCCACAATGCTTACCACGTTCCAGCCCAGGACTGGCCTGCTTGAATCTCCGAGGGCCCTATTCAGCACTACACATCTGAAGGAGGAGCGACAAATATGCAAGGAGGGAACGGCAACCCTCCAGCCTATCCCACTGAAGTATCGGATCCCCCGAGGGACGTGGGATACACATATGCACGTTGTGGAACCAGAGCGCTTTCCAGTTTCCGCGAATGCAGTCTATCAGCCCCCCGAACATACCGTTGACGATGCGATAAGTTTCGAATCTACTCTTGGCATCGAAAAAATTGTACTGGTTCAACCATCCATCTACGGAACCGACAACTCTTGTCTACTTGAAGCACTCAAAACCCTCGGACCTTCTCGCGGGCGAGGAGTCGTTGTGATTGATCCGACCAACATAGACACCGAGACTCTGGAGGAATGGCATTCGCTGGGTGTACGCGGCGTGCGGGTGAATCTCAAATCAGTGGGCAAGGTGCTCAGCGAGCATGAGCTTACCGAGACGCTGCTGCAACATGCGCAAATAGTACGGCCCTTTGGGTGGACTATTCAAGTCTACGTGTCGTTGGATATGGTTCCCCTGCTGGAGAAAGTTGTCCCACAGCTCGGAGTCAAGCTGTGTATTGACCATTTTGGAGGGCCGGATCTGGCCGCAGTTGAACACAACGGGGAATCGTTTAACCCCTATACGCTCCCGGGATTTTCCTCGTTAATCTCGCTTCTGCGAGGCGGAGAGACCTACGTGAAGATCTCTGCCCCGTACCGTCTCAGCAAAGACGAGGAGTATCGGGACCTGGAAGCGATGGCCCAGGAGTTCCTTGAAGCCGCTCCGGACCGTGTGATATACGCCACCGACTGGCCACATACGCGGTTCTCTGGCGTGGACATCGAACCATTCACCGAAACATGTCTACGGATATGTGCAAAGGAGCCTGGATTGGCGGAGCGGGTGTTTCGAGACAACGCGGAAGAGATGTTGAGGGGGGTATAGTTCATTTTCTGATTTGATAGCGTCCAGCCAGCCTCCATTTGCCCCCCTATTACGAGTTACGACATCGCATAGCATACCATACCAAGAAATGTCATTCAGAATTTTCCAGCCATCAGGAAGCGGCCCTGCAGATCGTGAAACGAGTGAGCTGTCCAATTCGGCCAGGTTCCGAGGTGTATAACTCGAGTGCCTCATGTAATCGGATTTACGGTAGAATTTGCCGAGACGTCGGCAACAGTGGAGACCGGCAAAGTGCACGGAAAGCGAGTCAGGAACACCTTTTCCATTAAATAAATAGAATCCCCAGATTATAGAATTCATAATGTAAGACTTAACTGGAGAAGGATGATAGAAAACCGTAACATCCTCCCCCATAAAAAGTACCCGGGGAAGGAAAAGGCCCGGATTTCAGTAATAGTCCTAATGGTTTGCACGGATAGTACATTAGCCTCGGACAGAATCCGAAATGTACGCCAACAAACACCAACACATACCTGTACGAACTACGTAGCTAGCTAAGTCAAGGTGATAACTACCAAGTATGGTTCGTTTGACGGGGAGTTATACTTTTCCTCGGAAAAGTGCAAAAAAATTTTTTTTTTTTTGCCTTTTCCTTTTTACCCTTCTACCTCGATTTGACTTCTTGGCTGTTCTTATCAGATCCGATAATAGGCGAGCGAGCGAGCGAGGTTCATCCGCGGGTACCGAGCCCTAGTTAGTTTACATAAAAGAAGCGAGAACTTAGTAAGAAGAAGAAGAGGAAGGGTAAGGGTTCAACTTTCTCAGTTTTCCCCCAGGTGGATGAATCCGGGCTTGGATCCACATGCAGGCCGTTCGGGAGGTTCTAGAAGCCTTGGGGTATGAGTCTGGAATCTTATCATCTATTCTTGGAGGGGGAATTATTAGCGATGGATACGATGTACTGTTGTAGTAGAACTAGATGTAATTAGGCATTGTTTGTATCTGGGGTATTATAGACTACACTACAAGGTGGATATGTATGTGGCGGCTGACTCGTTCGTTCTCTGATTAGGGTAGTGCTGTATGA
Source organism: Aspergillus luchuensis (assembly GCF_016861625.1). Lineage (NCBI taxonomy): Eukaryota > Fungi > Ascomycota > Eurotiomycetes > Eurotiales > Aspergillaceae > Aspergillus > Aspergillus luchuensis. Next base: position 1,472,435 of record NC_054849.1, read on the forward strand.
CTCGTGCAGGGTCTGTGCACTTGCATGGCTGCAGGATGCATGCTGTGTGTGTGTGTGTGTGTGTGTGTGTGTGTGTGTGTGTGTGTGTGTGTGAGGTGTACTTGTATGCCACTGGGTCTTGTGTGGAAGGAGAATACGAGATGCGTGCTGTAGGTAGAGGTGTTTTCTCGTGACTCGGTAAGCTTAGGGGATAGTTGGACCCTTGAAGTGGGGTAGTTGGGTGGTAGGGGATGCATGGTGTTTTTCTTCTGTTCTTGATGGGTACTTTCGTTCCCTGCTTGTTGTTATTGTTGTTGTGGAATATTTATTTGATATTGTTTTTTGTAGAGAAATAGGAGCATGGTAGAATGGACAATAGGCTGACGTAATTTCATACCATGCTCTTTTTTTTGTTGCATTTATTAGTTTTCATTCACTTAGTGGAAGAGAATTATTGGGGAAAGTTGCTTTAAGGTAGTAGCTGTTAAATAGAGACGCTATTGATCGATGCATCATTGGCATCCGAGGTATACGAACCGGGAGCATACCATTTATCCCACTGACTAATGCATACATTTTCGCAATTCAACACTACCTAACTACTACCCTCTCATACTAATTCTATTCCAGATCTAGATTACTTCACTATCAATTAAATCATAATGAACAACGGAGTCAAAGCAAACACACCAACCCAACAACCTGTTCCACTCCCTACGTCATCGGGATGTCACCACCACCACAACATCAACTATAAACACCATCAACACCACCACCACAGCTCATACCTCACACCAACCCCAATACCAACCACACTTACATCCTAACATACACCACATTACAACCTCACAATCAGCAAAGATACTCAAAATGCCTCCCAAAAAAGTCCTCATAATCCTCAGCGACGCGACCTCCTTCCCCCTGCACAACACCTCAACCGGCACCCAAGAACAACCAACCGGCTTCTTCCTCCCAGAACTCGCCAAACCGCTCTCCAAACTCCTCTCGGCAGGCCACGAAGTAACCTTCGCCTCACCGAAAGGCCTCACCCCCCAACCCGACCCGAACAGCGAATCCCTCCTCACTTTCGCAGGCAACTTCTACGAACGCCAGCGAGAACAAGACCTCATCGCGCGCATGCGACGCGAAAACGGCTTCTCATCGCCGCGCCCCTTCGCCAGCATCTCCGACGACGAACTGAAGACCTTCGCGGCGGTGTTCATCCCCGGGGGCCATGCGCCGCTGGTGGATCTCGGTGGGGATGAGGAATTAGGACGGATCTTGCGGTATTTTCATCAGGAGAATAAGCCCACGGCGGCGATTTGTCATGGCCCGTTGGCGTTGTTGAGTACGAGGAAGGTTGGTGATGGGGAGTTTGCGTATAAGGGGTATGAGATTACGTGTTGGAGTGATGCGGAGGAGAAGGTTATGGAGACGTTGTTGAGGGGGGAGATTGATAAGGTGGAGAGTCAGTTGAGGGATGCTGGGGCTGTGATGGTGGAGGGGGGCAGGGAGAAGTTGGGCAAGACGACGCTTTGTAGGGAGTTGTTGACGGGGGGGAATCCGTTGGCGGCGGAGGAGTTGGGGGAGAGGTTTGTGAGGATGGTGAGTGTTTGACCACTTCCATCTTCTTTTAGGTGATGATTAAGGTGTAGTGGTAGTGTACAATAATTGGATATTTCATTTTGTTGTATATGAGTCATATGGTGCACAGTAGTGTATATCCCTCCCCCTTCAAGTTTCCTTTTCCAATGATCTACAGTAAATAGTAGTTGATTCAATCATCATCCGTGTTCTGCTCTGCTTCTGCTGTGCAGATGAACTCGGGACCCTACATTCATCATCACCAATATTAGCATATCACCCCTACCATAACCATCTTAAAAGATCGTGACAGCACTTACAATAGTATAACAACACTTAACAGTCCCACCCTGAGGACACTGATCCACCCACTCATATCCATCCATCGACTGGCCTGCAACAAACATTAGCATCCACCCACTCAACAATCAAAAAGTATGCTGCTGCTGCTGCTGCTGCTTAACATACAATTCTCCCCCTGCTGAGCAATCGAATCTCCCGGCGTAGGAGAAAAACTATCACAGCAGTACGGGCTCTGGATCATGCCCGTGCCGTCCTGCGCCATGAGACAATAGTAGTCGCTGCCGGCAGCGACGAGGGTCGTCGATGCGGCGAGTGTGAGGAGGATGGATTTGAGATGCATTTTATCAATTAATTCCTTTCTTGGTTTAAATCAAGATGATAGAGAGAAAGATGAAGATGGAGGAATTGATGGCGGAATTCTGCTTGTCAGTGAGGTGATCCGGTAGGGTATTTATTTATTTGAAATGAAATACCCCGGAAATAAGGATTGTCTCGTGTAGTAGGGATAAGTGGATGTGTGCAAGGTACGTGCAATGTGCGTAGTATGTACCCAAGACGCGTGTCCTGTCCTTGTTTGATCCCTTGCGTTGCGGGTTCGAGGCATGGCGGCTGGCTGGCACTGGACATGGTATGTATGTATGTATGTAGCAGATTGGGTTGAGGTTGTGTGGATGGGAAACTGTAATTGTTGATTTAAGTGTTGGCTTGTTGTTGATCCCATGTATTATGCGGCTATTTCTTCCTCTGCAGAGGATTGGACAGTATCCTTATGGTGGCGCGGCTTGAATGTTCACTGCCTTGGTGGGTAGTAGTATCTCTATCCCTTATCCCTTGATCCCCTGCCACTGGCTTTTCCTGTCCTGTCCCGTCCCTGGCTAGTGGCTACGTGCTAATGTATGCTGCAACAGAGTTTATGCTTATTGTGAGATGTCAATCATCTGATTCAGCTGTAAGGGCACGATGTAAGCGATCTGTCTGAGACACTAATTAACTACTTTTTACCCCCTCTCATCACAACTCCAATACAACGTGTTGACTACTTCAATTTCAAGTTCACAGGAGCATCGAGTGCAAAGCCCTTGAACGTCCGCGCTGACTTCCCCAGCAAGGTACATTTCTCCACCTTGGGGACGGCCTTCTGTCCAAATGTACCCTGGACGTGCAACTCCCCGTTGCTGTACGTGAACTCGAGCTCCGTCACAGATGACGGGTTCAACGAGTCTCCATCATCCAAATACAGACTGCCGGATGCGGTGTCATCCAAGTCGGGTGCGATGATCAGTTCGAAGCCCTGCTTGCGAACTTCAGTGGTCGTCATGCCGCTGGACGTCCTGACAGGGATGATGTTTCCACCGCGAATGTGCAAAGGGATGTGGGTGATGTTGATGTTGCTGAGCGTGATGTTTTCTCCGTGTCCGCGCACCACTGCTCCTGTGTACCAGTCGTAGAAAATGTCATCCGGGAAGTATGCGTTGACTGAGGTGGATCCCTCATCCAGGACAGGGCTGACCAGAACGGCGTCACCGTAGAAGAACTGTCGGTCGTTCGCAAAGGTGTTTGAATCCTCAGGGTACAAGTAGAATTGAGGCTGCAAGAATGGCTCGCCGGTCTGGCTTTGCCGGTGGAGAGCAGTGTAAATGTAATCGAGGAGCCTGTACCGGATGTCAATGGCCTTGCGGGCGGACTCCGCAACCGTGGGCCAGCGGTAGAACTCTTGCGGTATATCGCCTAGCTCGTTGTGATTGCGGTAGAACGTATAGAAGGCACCAAGTGACGCCCATCGGCCACACAATTCCTCCGTCGTGTTGCTACCAAACCCACACACGTCAGCTCCAACCATTGGGATCTGGAACATCGATGCGAAGGAGAGGATCTGCGCGATGGAGATCCGGTAGTGAACCCAATCGCTAAGGTTGTCGCCCAACCTGTACAAATTAGCGATGTGACAGCAAAAACTATGGTAGACCTACCAGTGTCCTACGTGCGCTCCAGCACCCGCAAATGTACTGCGAGTGATGACCAAAGGCCTCACATCGGGACGGCGAGCCTGCATAGCCGTGCGGGAAGCAGAGCTCATCACTAAAACTGTCAATGGCGGATCATACATACAAATGTTCGAAGACTTACTTGTTCCGTAAAGATTGTGCGTATCATACTCGGCATACCCTTCACCTGCATGAATGAGATCCGTCTCGATAGTGCTCATACTGAGTACGCCTGCGGCATTCCGGATTGTGTACGGCGGGTCAGTGAGGTTGCGATTGGGCAACCCGACCTTCTTCCCTTTATCACCTTGCGCCCTCTTAACAGATCGCTTGGATGAAGGCTGGAAGTCCGCCGGGAACCCAGGTAGTGGAATCGGGCTGCTTGGCCGCACAGGCGGTGCTGCAGGTGGGAGGTCATCGGAGATTGCAAAGGCCGCTGGGTCAAGACAAGGATACGGGCAGAAGTTGGATGCTTCGTTCATATCAATCCACAGGGCGTCGATATCGACTCCTGACTTGGGATCAAAGAACTGCTGGAATTGTGCAGTCCAGTAATCCTGAGTATCCTCATTGAACCAGTCTGGGAAGACCGTCACACCAGGCCAAACAGCACCTGTAGAGTTTAGCTATGCTGCTAGGTATGGCAGATGTGCTTACTTACCCTCATACAGACTACCATTCTGATTGTGAAGGAAAACATTGTCTCTCACACCGGTGAGATATGCCGTGTTATCTGAAAAGTACATGTTAGCCGGAAGCGGCAAGGATAGGTGGGTATGATCCAGTTACTCACTGCTCACGCTCACAGCCGGGTCGACCATGACAATGTAATGCTGATCGTGATTGTGGAGGTAATTTACCAGCTCCCGCATCTTTTCGAACGGGAACCTCTGAGGATCAAGTGTGAATACCCTCCTCTTGTCCATGTAATCGATATCGGTCCACATCGTCTCCAATGGGATCTTTGCCTGGCTGTAGTTGTAGACCACTTCGGCGAGTTCATAGACATCGCGGTATCCATAACGGCATTGGTGTAACTGAAGAGTCAGCATACGGTTGGAATATCACAATATTAGGAAGAGAACGTACACCGAAGGTCCAGTAACTTTGCATTGCCGGGAGACCGACAATCTTTGAGTACTCCATGCTCGCTTGCTTAGGATCTTCTCCATAGAAGAAGTAAAAGTCCAGAACACCACCGAGAAGGTTGTATTCCAAGTACTGCTTCCCATCTGTGGTCTGATTGATCTTGATATCCATACCATTAGAGTTCAGCAAGAAGACTCCATGAGTTCCGGACTTTCCACGATGATCATAGTACACAGGATGACTGCCGTACAAGTTGGTGTTGTTCGGAGTGCCATACGCGTCGCGGTTCCACAAGGTCCGCGTGTAGTTGTACGTTGGCAAACGCATAGGGTCAGAGTGCTCTCCGAGACCATACACATACGGGTCATCGGGCAGCCAGGTGCGAAGCCTGACATATTGCGACTGAAAAACCAGGGTGGATGCCGAAGAGTCAAACAGGACCTCATCTCCCTTGGAGATAGTGAACGAAAACGGTTCTTCCACATAGTCGAATTCCAAAACACTGTCCTCAGAGTCCTTGTCACTGCCCACGCGCGGAAGGACCGATTCAGGAACTTGATAGACTTCTTCGTCGGCATCATAGATCATAACATGTAGCCGTTCATCTGGGAAAGCCGTCAGTCAGGATCTCTTGATTCATACGAGAACACTCACCGGTCTGATACTCCACAAGCAACTTGAGGTCCTCCAAGTCCTTGCCATAGCTATTACAGGGCGCACCAGCTAGAGTCAGATCCGCAGTCAAAGACCTAGCAGACTTTTGCACATTGGACGCCTTATACCCGGGGCAACTCGGACTGCCTGCCCGGGGACCAATGACAGCGGCGCCCACAAGGGGTAAGAGAAAAAGCAAAGGCCCCAACATTGTGACGTTGGCTCTAGGATTACCCCAGACTACAGCAAGCCTTGAGTTCGTATCCAAACCGGGAGGTCACAGCGGCTTATATGTGTTTGGGCACGGACTGATGACATTGAATGCATGGCGTGTTGGCGGAAGTGCATAATGTGGCGTTGCGCGGTATGACCGGACCCCGCAGATTCAATCAGCGAGGCCAAGGAATGTAACTGACAAAGAGGCGGAATGAGCCGAGCAGTGCGATGAGAAAAAGCAATATTCATAGGGGAGAAGAGCCGAGCAACGTGGAGACGATTGCCTAAAGAAGACAATGTGAGTCTATGGTCGTCCCAGCTCGGTCAAATATCGGGGATCTTCGCCGCTATCGGCTTGGGGCTGATGCAGGGACTGAATAATTTCGGGTCACTTACACCGATTCTCGTCCATTGAATCTCGTGCAGCAGCCTAGGCTTTGGACACGTCGGATCGGTATATCACTTGGTAATGCTTTGGATGGTGGGCCTGATTTTCTGCAGGTAAGCATTGGCAGGGAATAGTAGTATGAGAGATGGAACCGAGGAAGTGACGGGGATGGTGGCTCTCCTCATTCTCCCCACCACGTGCCCCGCTTGACGCCCCGCAAACAAACAAACTGAGACATTCAAAGGATCAGGATCAGATCTCGTTCAAAGACCATGGGCAAAAGTGAATATTTCTGCTTACTCCAAAGCCCACCAAGAGTCAGACAAAGCATCGGATGCAACGGATTCGGTCGCCTGATACGTAGTTGTAGCTGATAGGTGGCTCTGACCTGTCAAGAGGCGGTCGCTAATGTAAGTGCTGCAAGCCTTTACAATTGAAGTGGCAGTGGCATAAGATATTGAGCACATAGTAATATTGTGACACTCGAGGGAAAGCTCGCCCATCTAGCATGTCGGGTACCCTGGCAGAAGCTTGAGGACCTGGGGAGTGCGCAAATGATTGTAAGACCAAGTGTTCAGTCAACCTACAGCTCTGGGTTACTCTCCCGCTTTATTCTGTGCGGACGCCTGTCATTGCGAGGAGACAGCTACTCTACCTGCAACACATGTCAAATGCAGATGCTGTGAGAGTTGAACATGAAGGAATAGAATTCTACGTGCATCTCTATGCCTCCAGCCAGCAGGGATCTCTAACAACATCGAAAAAGGAAAACGTTACATGGGATAAACCATCCATCAAGTGTCATCAAAAATATGTGTCATGAATGCGAAAGGTATCCGAGGTGACCAGTCACCAAAAATGTGCAGTTGAAGTATGTTCTCAAGTGTGCGACTGTTTAGATCTTCTGACCAGCGGAAGCAGCCTTAACATCGTCTTCGGAGCTCATGATTTGAACCTTGATGGCACCTGTCTTGGGGTTGGCAGCCGTCTCGAAGGCCTTGATCGCATCCTCCAAGAGGAAGCGGTGCGTCACAAGCTTCTTCAAGTCGATAACACCGTTCCTCACCAAGCGGATCGCGCGAGGCCAGGTGTTGCAGTACCGGTACTGGTACTGAAGGTCAATCTCCCAAGTACTGAGACGCATAAAAGGAACGGTCATCTCGTTCTTTCCGACGCCAATGACGAAGACCTTGCCGCCGAACTTGACACTCCAGATGGCCGAAGCCACACTGCTCTCCACACCAGTGCACTCCATCGCAATGCGAGGCCTCAAAGCGCCAGGCCCCGAGCCTTGTCCATCGTTGAAGACGTTGATGATACCTTCGGCATTCTGCTCAGCAGAGAGGCCAGTCTGCACCTTGTAGGTGCGAACGTCAGGGACCAGCGACTTGGCGAATTCCAACCGACCCTCATCAATGTCGGTGATAACGATGGGGCTAGCTCCAGCCGCACGAGCACTCAACAGGGTGATGAGACCAATGGGCCCAGCACCAGTGACCAGGCATGGGTCACCCAAGCGAAGGCCACTACGCTCAATACCCGCCAGAGAAACACTCAGAGGTTCCAAGAGCGCACCATCTTCATAACTCATATCACCAATCTTGTGGCACCAAATAGCGGGATGGTTGACATAGCGACGCAGCAGTCCGTCGACGGGAGGGGTGGAGAGGAACTGAACATTTTCACAACCGTTGTAGCGACCAGTCAGGCAGGGTTCACAAGCGTTGCAAATGATGTTAGGCTCGACAGCGACACGGTCGCCAGGCTTGAGGGAGGTGACATCGGGCGCAACAGCCACGACTTGTCCCGCGGACTCGTGACCCAGGATGTGGTCTCCTGTGACGATCATAGGCCCAATGCAGCCTGCATGCCAGAAGTGCACATCGGACCTGGATGTTGATGACCAATGTTTAGCCAGGAAATACGAAGCCAGTCGTGAGAGGGACGGAAGACATACCCGCAGATTCCGGTGCTGCGAACCTCGATTGTAACCTCACCAGGCTGCAATCCTTGGCCGGTCTTGACCTCCTCGAGCGTGGGTTTCGCGTCAGCGACCCACAAGTCATGCTTGGTGTTTGTGAACACGCCAATGTTCGCCTTCTCAAGAACAGTTGCGGTAGCCATGATGACCTAATCTAATGAAGGGGAGATACTAAGGGGGGAGGAGGGAAAAAGTTCGCAAGAGGTGAACGCAAGGGATGAGCAGGATGGGAAAGCAAGCGGAAAGAGGATCTACCGGGCTTAAGTACTTTGTAACAGCGGTCTACCCCTCCATCATTGAAGGAAGGGGAAGAAAGGAAAAAAAAAAAAAAAAGCTCAGGGATGATCTTTTCTTCAATGTGAGAGGCTGCAAGTAGCTGGTTCCTTCGCCACCGATAGGAGCATTGCCAAATCGCAGTAACGCGACGGGTCCATCATGGGCTTACTGATGATGGGTTAGAAAGTGGATAGAAGCTAAGAAGGGCATTTACCCGGTGGCCCCTCGAAGCGCGGGGTTCGGTCTGGGGCATGATTTATGGGATTCTCCCCCATTGGGCCAGACTGCCCGGCGGTCGCATTCCAAAAACACCATCCGTGAGCCACGATGTCGCACTTGCTACCCTGGATAGTGTGCTTATAAACACGAGCTTGGTGCACAGGTAAGCTTTGGAGAAACAGTGGCTTGCCTAGAGAACTTTCTGGGCAGCCTTCCTTGCAATGGATAGGTTGCTCAAGTCGAAAACTTATGCTTTCTGTGGAATCCGACCGGTGGGGGCTCTTATCTCCGTCTTATCGGGGCGTCGGTTCTGTTCCCTCCAAGTGCAAAGCCGGGTGTTTAGGGCAACAGGAGTGAGTAACTGGTAGTGATGGAACAATATTGAAGAGGTTGTTAGAGAAGAAACACATCAGACGATGATCGTCACCTTCAATATACACAATACAGTCATCCCTGCTATGATGCTTCTACATGATATAATCGCAGTCATTCTCCGGTCCAATCCTGCCCAGGAGGTAGATGCGGTAGCATCTACAACATCTACTCGGTTAAATCATCCAGACAAGGTTATTTGATCGGTCTATTCTTAGACCCTCCATCCGCTTCACCCCAGACATAATTCCTCTAGCTACTTCATTCTCCCCAATCATTCATCGGAAAGTCACGGCTTCCACCTCGTTTCGGATTGTTGACCCAGAAGAGCACACTTCAACCCACTTATTTACCCGGAGTGGCAATTCTCCGGTGGGCGGGACTCGATCCATCCACCCAGTGGTGGAGCATTACAGGAGTCGTATCCACCATCTCTTCTTTTTTATCCCTGTTATGCAAGGTCGTCCAGCACTCGGAGTTACGGTTATATTGCGGGTATAATGCTGTTGCTGTGAGTATGGCCAAATGGAAGTCTAGTCGAGAGTGATGGCAATCTATTTGAACCAAACGCATGTGCGACAGGATCTTCAAACGAGGAACATAGTATGCATCGACATGCTGTATAGGGCAATCGGTTAAATGCCTCGATGGACGATTGACTTGGCTCATAGATTTTTTTCAGCTAATGTTTCTAGTTACAGTTCAAGGATACCTTAAATGCAGCCTTACAGGGTCTTCCTTGAGTCCTTGAATACTGTTTGGACAAAGTGAATTTCACTCCTGCTGCTGAGATACAGGCTCGTTGAAGCCGAGAATAGCAATACTGGAGGTAGCATGCTGGCTCATCATTCTTAGGCACAAAACATGGATATCTGACCCAGTTATCAACATAATAACACAGGAATCCATATGACATTTTGATGTAGCTCGAAGTACAAGAGGGCCCAACTGTGGAGCTTCACAGATCCTTCTGGAAGAAGCTAAATCAATCCCTGTCCTGGAGCTAATAGCAATAGTACGTTGATCACTGATTGGTTTTATGACTCGCATACTCAAGTAAAGGCGAGCTTTGTCTATCATTCAAGCTAGGCGTTTCATATAATTCTATCCAACTCTATCATATCGGGTAATTTCATCAAGAACATAGCCACCACACTTTTATCAATCCAGACTGGAGCTGTTCCAGCTGACTCAAGTTTATCGAACCGGGAATTCAGGGTCTACAGCTTCTGTATCCACACCAACAGTAATATACCCGATCATCCCATTCCTCACATCGACCCCATCCATGGGAACCACCGACACAATCGCATTATACCCATCGGTATTTTCATTGTGGAACGTGTCATCGAGACCATTAACGAGTCGCTGAATCCCTGTCACAGAAGAATACGGCTCCAACGCCATAATCTCCTGCTCAAGTTCTTCATCGAAGAAAACCTGCCCCGTGCTCACGGTATTCCCACTCGCCAGGGTGCCGTTATCTCTCAGCACCCAGTCGGTATGCACTTGAATATGAATGTGGATTGATCTCCCGAAGTAAAAGCCTGCAAGTTTCAAACTCCTCATATCAGCATGTCTATAAATTCCCAGAGAATTGTTGTACAACTGACCTGGGAAAATAGTCTTCATCTCCACCATCCCATTACTATCCGTCGGCCACATGCCCCGCAACCAAGTCTGATTATCCGTATGAATATCCGACTGTCCAGGCTCAAACCAGGTCAGGTTAAGCTCTTGTAGCGTTTCAGATTTGGGGATGTCATTTCGCAGCCCAGTAAAACTTGAATATTTGCCCGTAGCATTGCAGTGCCAAACGTCCACGAGCACCCCTTCCAAGGGTCCACATGTCGCCATATCCATCACCCCAATATCAAGCGACAGCGGCACACCTGGCTGATCTTCCCTAATATCCTGCCGAAGTGTCTGAGACTCTGTCCACCAATAAGGTCCGGGAGTCACGTCGGGCGTAAGCACGCAGGTTTCATTCTGAATCGTCTTATAGTAAGGTGCTTCCGTTGTGGCCTCGATAGTCGTAATATTCTGCCGCTTTTCCAGGCTCCTCTTCCATCTCTTTGCGTTGTATTCGCCGGCATGGTGAGCGCAACGAGAAGACAGTTCCTGTCGACGGGATATTTCGGCCCTCGTGGCTTTTTTATGAGGGCCCGGGTGTGCGATGGCCAATGAGGCTAAGGTAGCTGCAACGAGGAAGCTGAAGAAATGCATGATTTGGCGAAATACTAAGAAGGATCCCCTATGTAGGCTGTTGTGCACCCGGTCAAATCCTGCTCGCTGCTACTGCTGCTGCAACCTCTTATCATGGCCCTCCCTCGTCGCTATTTATTATCCTCCCGGAGAATCTTCCATTAGTGATCATTATTTGCTCTTGCTTCTTGCGGTGAGATACCGTGAACAGAATTTTATACATCATTGGATGCTGGTTGGTTGAGAGTGGAAGATGATCATTACTTGGGTTGGGCGTGACATGATTGGAATGCTTTATGCTTGATAGGCGGCAAGGGTTAGCAGCTAGCCAGCCACCTATGATATCCGATGTCTTGATAAACGCCCGCGGAATGAAGCAGCAGGTTGCCAAGTAGTACCACTGTTGGATGGATAGTAAATGATCTTCTTCTATTGGTAGATTTCAATTACGTGTTTTGTGTACCTTACTGTTGTCGTGGACCTTATGTTGTTGTTAACCAAGGTATTATGATTTCATTTAACTGCAAGGACATCAGTTTCGGAAGTAAAACAGAAAAAGCGTTTGTTAGGCGCTCTCAAGCGCTCGAGCATGCCAGATCCACTGTGAAAACTAGAATCTAGTTCTTATCTATTGTCTCACGGGCTACGCCTTTTCTTTTCTTTTTTTCTTTTTTTTTTTTTTTTTTTTTTTTTTTTCCTTTTCTTAGCGAATCACGATAGCTTTTAACTAGATAACTATAACCCACTTGGATTCCCAGATTAGGTCGATCATGTACCACGGAATCCAATATATTGCATCTTATGTAGATAATAGCGAGTCTTTCTATGCAGCCCATACTCGGCCTTGTGTTACCGGTCAGCTATGCAGGGTACCTGATCTTGACGAAATGCACGTAAGGCTCACATAGCTGTGCTACTTGGCATAGGCAGGAATATATTTCCACTGTATTCATAGCAATTCCATTAGTATTCGTGCATTAAGTGCCGCGGAATATAATATCCTATCTATGCAAGCCCTGTGATATTTATACCAGGTTTATATAACCAATTAGATCAGGTAACATTGCATTCTATGCCGTGTTGTAGACACTTTTGGGCTAGAATACAATCTTTATAGTATGAAATTGCACCCCAAGCGGCAACGGCGTTGAAGTATTCCCCAAGAGATAGGTGATCGAGTAATTCGAGAGAGTCTTGCATATAACATAACCAATAATGACATAGTATCATACAAAACAACCATGACACAGAGCTTATCTGCCATTGACAAGGCCTCCGTCAGGCAAACAAGCTCCCGCTCATCCATTGCGCCACAACATCACATTCAGTATAGTGGTATCAAGTTCGAACGTGGCGAGTAAAAACGATAAGAAGGAAAAGAAACATGATCGTAGACGTTGGTATTCTTTACCAACCACCGGGGCCACCAGGACCACCAGGACCTCCCGGACCGCCAGGGCCACCAGGGGGTCCGTCGGGACCACAGCAGTCACCGCAGCAGCAGAAGCAGTCGAGGCAGCAGCAGCAACTATTCAAGACGCATGGTTAGTTCCGATCTAACGAATGTATTGTAGTTGAGGGTTCAAGTAGTGGTTACTTACTCGTCACCGCCAGGTCCGGGGGGAGGACCACCACCACGAAGGCTCACATCCATGTTGTTGTTGGGCATCTAGTTTGTTCATGTTAGCATCATAAGACAAAGAAAGCTTATGATCAGCATGACACCGTACAGGTTGACCGGTAACGACACCCTCAGTGGTAGGACCGGCAGGGCTCTGAGGCTGGGTCATCGTAACAGTGTTGGGGTCCCAGGTGGCCTCAGGGGCCGACTCCTGTTTGGAGGACTTAAACCAGCTGAAAATACTGTCGCCGAACATTGTGAGGTTGGTCTTTTCTTTTGGATTCTGATTGTTTGAAGTGCAGAAAATGCAATGCAAGAGAAAGACAGCAAACGTAGGGGAAGACCTGGCTTAAGAATCAAAGGACAGCAGGTAGATGGGGCCCAAAGCTATGTAAGGCTATCCATTCAGCATCGTTGTTCATGAAACGAGCCATACTATGAAGAGTTAGAGAGCCCAATCAAGTAAGTTGTCTTCCTCAATTCTGATTCTAGAATTGGACCATGGTCTACGGTGGAGAGACCCACTGATCTTGGCTTCGATGAGCGTTACGTATACACTTGTTAGGCAGACAATTTAGTGTCCAACAGCAAGCATTTATGATGCGCCTTGTCATTGCTTGTCTATTACGGACTAGAGAGGGCTGAACTAGGTATGTGTGCAGGATCAAGTAGGGGCGAAACTGAGCCTGTCTGTATGCCTCGCGGGAATTGATATTTTGTTAACATCACGGAGTGGTGCCGACGACGGAACGGATCCAGAATCAATAGAGCAACTCAATTTTCCGCCGATAAAAAATAGCAGGGCAGATCAACCGGACAATTTTCTGTGGAATGGCGAAGATGATCCTATGCTCAGCTGCCAGAACCTGATTGATGTGGCATGGATAAAGCTTAATCCGCCTTTGAAGGCTTGGTTTTGGGTATACACAGCAGATGTTCTGCGCCACGCAGTAAAAATAGCCTCAACTGGGCTTTCCTGCCGGAGATGATGTAGGTGTCACACCAGTCGCACGATCAGGGCGCACTGCTAATGCAAAGCCACCTTTGATTGCGTCGTGGCGCGACACGCAAAAAGGTGAAGAGAAATCTTGAAGTTGGTGGCGCTTCGTGACTAAGCGGCATGTGGATCTCCGATATTAGGTTTTTCACGTGACTATATCAGGAACACCAACCATCCTTCCCAGAACCCTTCCATGGATCGGTCCACCCTTGGTCCTCATCAGCAGATCAAAAGCCATGCGTTGAACCCAGAGGGCTGAGATCGACATCAAACAACAGTTTTTTGACCCCTATAAGTCCACAGTACTTTCCAGATTAGACTACTGGTCGGCTAAAGCAATCAGCCACAGTGGGAATGGAATTTGGGACACTAAATAGTCCGACGGTCTATCTTTTCACTTCTCCTGATCTGGAAGTCCTGGCACCAAGGCTGCTTCGATCTGATTCCCATACTAATTGTACAGCATTTGCCCGTTTTCCCGATTATGAGCACTCGTGCTTCCTGATATGGGCAAACGTGTGCTTGGCTCCATTGTTAATCGGCGTCCCATTGCTAGTGAAATTGCACTCGCGCTGATCCTGATAGCCTACCGGAGAGTAGTCCAAGTGACTTAATGTACTGTACTATTTAGGTCTCCGCTTAAAGTAGCAGTCGACGAGAATGCGGTTACTTCTGGGCTGAGATACCGGGCCCTACAGGAGAATAGCGATTTCCCAATACGTTCAGTAGTCTGGAATCTAACTACATGAGAAGATTCGTCGAATTAATCATGAAAAGTGTATATCATATTAGTATATTGATTGCTACTTATAAGTCATAGAAGCTATTCAGAGAACTCTAATATATCCCTCCATTTTACCCCCACCTCTCTATATAAGTATATATCATCACTGCCTTTATCACCATGAAAACCCTCAATGCGACTCCACTCTCTCAGCACACGCCCTCGTTCCCTATTTACATTGATCAATGGAGCCCAGCATCTCCCTCCCTAGCAACGAAAGGTCATCAAGAGAGACGATTACTCTTCTGTCTGTTTGAAGATCGTCGACGAGCCGTTGCCTGACGGCTCCATGTGAAAGCTGTGAGGTTCGGCATCTAAGCCAAATACCGGGGGCCCTTGCCATAAAGAAAAGAGGCTTGAGTTCTCCTACTCACTACTATTATCCTAGTATCAACTATCCCTATTGAAGTAGCCTGGGAAAAGCCCGTGGATCCAAGCTAGGTTTACGTACCTTAGTATAACAGAGATATTTCCTACCATCGATATCGCATGGATCATATCTCCTGGCAGAAAGGTCTTCAGGGGCTTTGCCATATCATCTGATTTGAGTAGCATTATAGAGCTGGTGTGTTGGTGTGCTACTCTGGGTACTTGGGAGAAGTCCAGAAGCTGCCCTGATAGGGGGGTTTGGTGTATGGTATCTCATAAGAACTGGATGTGATTCAGTACATACGTCTCGTCTCGTACTTGTGCTGGGGTTGTCAGCAGTATGTACACCTGTTTCAATCATTTCGTTCAGTCGTCTGCTAGGTTTCTCATCTAAGGAGGCTTGTACGTAGAACAACTAGGAGAAGAGAGCCAACAAATATTATTATATTTGAGGGGGTGTGCTACTAGTGTTTCATGGAGCAGCTGTCAGGCTGTATGATCCATGGAATGATTGTTGTTTGTTCAGTGACTACCAAGAAGGCTCCTAAGAGATATAAAGCTATCGTGCAACCAATCGAACAATGATGTCTAGCATCGCCAAGGCTTTGTCGGAACAGAAGGCTGCTTTCACCTCAGATGACAGGCAGCCGATTATTTGTGCTCATAGGTCAACACGAGGTGCAATACGAAGAGAATCAATAATCTCATAACGATATCCGTTCGAAGATGACCATGTTAGCATAATCACTGCCGGATTTTGTCCATTGTCGAAAAAAATATGTGGACACCTATACTTATCAAGAATTCATGCCGTTGGCAAATCCGGATGCCGCGCTGTAGGCATAGGTGACGATATCCAAGGTGATTATATGTGCTGGGTCATGTGAAGTGTTTGACATCCAATAGCCTGTCCGCTTAGCCGCGACAGGTGTCTGAAACGAAGACCCCCAAATGGTCCTCTTGAGAGATTGCCAGACAGCCGGTCACGCTATGTACTTATCCATGTCCTCTAGTTCGTATGATAGCGCTCGGTAGCTGGCTATAGGTGATATGACTGGCTCTCGGTGGCTGTCAAGGCATAGTGTTAGGGAATAGGTTAGATTGGATGCGACGTGACATGAAGCTTGATACTCCTTGTTATCCAGTCAGCCACCCACTGAGAATTCCTATTTGGCATGAAAGTGCTTCCACATGTGGTGGGCACGTTATGTCTATCTTTGGATTAGCCAGCTCAAACTGACATGTCGATTGCGAGGTAATTAGCACGGCCATTCGGCAGAACGGAAGCCTCGGATGTTGCAAGGATACACCGGACCACAGAGTTTGACCAAGTTAATGTAGATGTAGTATCAATCTGCGATTGACGGAATCGACAATTGGAAGAAGGGAAATCGCCAAGTGTGTTGGATTCGCAAAGATCGAGTTGATGTGATGGTTTGATAAACAAGGCATGAGCGCGAGTGCACGTGACACGGAAGTGGAGGCTCTTCCCTGAACTTCCCGAACTTCAAATCTCAATTCTGGTCCTGCAATTGCGCGACGATCCAGTGTCACCGGCTCTTGACCCTACCGCCATTGGACTCTTCTGTCCTCCACCTGCGACTTTTCAGAGTCATTCTTTCCTTTTAGCGTTTTATCTCCCCCAGTGGTCTTCAAGATGCCCGCCACGGCGTCCCGTGCCGTGCTTCGGCAATCGCAGTTCCTGACCCGCAGGTCTGCGGTCAGGTACGCTTCTTCGACCTCCGAAGCCGCTTCCAAGGCTGGTGAGACTGCTTCCTCTGCTGCCTCGAAGGCGTCTGAGGGTCTTTCTCGCGTCTCTTCGACGGCTGGCCCCGCCATCTCGAACGCCGCCCAGGGTCTCGGTAGCGCCCTCAGGAAGGTCGGTGGAAGGACCGGAAAAGTCATCGCTTTTGTCGATTGTAAGCGGCCTCTTTATGTTATTTGCAACAAATAACCCCTTCGAATATTCATTGGGATGATACTATGACGGTGGCATTGCCGGCAGCCGTCATGTCGTGATTCACTCCTTGAGTGGAGCCATCCCCGGATTTCTGTCATATCTTTCGGAGCATTGCTAATCATCTGTCGTGTCAATGCAGCCATGATACCCCCTACCGTCTACTACTCGAAGGTCGGAATCGAGCTTGCTAAGCTGGTCTTCCGTGGCCAGAACATGACTCCTCCGTAAGCGCCCACAACTAATCTGAACGAACCGTGACCCTTGCCAACTAATACGGATTATAGCAACATGGCCACCTTCCAGGCTTACTTCCAGCCTCTGACCAACGCCTTCCGTAACCCTGCCGCCTTCAAGAACTCCAGCTTCGCTCCCTCGAACATCATCTCCCGCGTTCGTACCGCCAACAAGAAGGAGATCGCTCTGGCTGGTGTCACCGCTGCGGAGATCGTTGGTTTCTTCACCGTTGGCGAGATCATCGGTCGGATGAACATCGTCGGCTACAAGGGACAGCCTGAGCACCACGGACACCACTAGATAAATACCAAGCACTCGTGACTTAGCCTGTCTTCCTTCCCTTTCCCGTTTTCCTTTGTGTGCTGTACTATTGTATGATAGACGATGGAATAAACTGTTGTCTGAGGTTGTGCGATACGAGCAATTGGGTACGTCTCATTTGTTGTTGTCTTAGATTTAGGTTCATGCATGGGGACGGCTATTTGGTTGAATATTCTGGCTGCTCAAGGGGAGATGTTGTAGACCATGGCAGGCATTCTGCTATCAATGCGGCCCTGCGTTAAGTGACTGATGATCGTATCCCAGAGCTATGACTATCTAAAAGCTGTAGGCATGTTACAGAGTTCAATCGGTCTGTGCTGAGAGTCGGTCGTGGCCACGACACTTGAGCTCGATTTCTGCCTCAGGTGTCAGTGGGATACGATGAAGATTTAGATCTGAAGTAAGCACGAGGACTTCAAAGTCCGTTATTGATATACGTAGCTAATCCCATAAGACCAAGTGCACGAGCGTTAGACCAAGCAACTCAATATCTTGGGACTCGATGACTGAAAGCTTCGAGAATTATCCGTTTGATGGAGGTGAGGGTTGCTTGCCTCTGATTGGCCCGTGCGGTAAAGAATTTCAGCATCGAAACTTTTTCCTCATTAAGTCCGACTTACTCGACAACCATCAATATCAAGCTCGCGATCGCTGGGACTCGGACGCTCGTGTCCACCTAATATACCTAGTCGTATGGACTGTTAGTTCATATATAACTAAAAATGGATGCGTTCAAGTTATTGACAAGGTCCACCAAGTTCAAGACTGGTAATACCCTGTCTTCGACCCTGCCTTCCAAAGGCAAGGCCGAGAACCCCCAGCTTTTCCGTGACGAAAAGCTTCTGGAGTCAAATGCTTCCGGGAAAAAGAGGAAGCGCACGCAAGCCGCAGGTGATTCGGATGCAGAAGATGGAAATGCTGGCGATCTAGATTTTTTCGGCTCAGGTAAACGGTCTGCGGCCAGCGCATCGGCGAAAAAGGATGAGGGTGGACCGTCTGAGCAGAAAGATGCATCTGATTCCGAAGGCGATGATTCGATGGATGAAGTCGAGCGCCGGACGATCCTGAACTCTCACAAGATCAAGGTCACTGATATGCGTGACTTTGAGGAAGTCCAACCCACTCAGCCTCAGAAAGAGGAATCTAAGAAGAAAAAGAAGAAGAGAAAGCAGCAGGAAGAGGAACCCGCTCAAACGCTCACTAAGAAAGAGCAGAAGAAAGCCCGGCGGTTGTTTCCGGAGCCCTTGGTTTCCTTCAAACAGCTGCGCACCAAGTACAACATTTCCCGACGACTCGCGGAAAACATTGCTGAGCAAGGCTTTACTGTTCCTACTGAAGTTCAACTAGGAAGTCTTCCTCTTTTGCTCGGTGACCAATCGGTGGCTCAGAAGTCGGGCACTGGAAAGAGTATCGAACCGGATCTTCTGGTCGTTGCGCCTACAGGAAGTGGCAAGACGCTATCATTCATGATTCCGGTGATCAACAAGATTGTCCGGCACCATCACGAAGAGCCGGAGGAACGGGGTATCTTGTCTGTTGTGATTGCTCCGACAAAGGAGCTTGCTAGCCAAATTGTCAACGAAGGCCGAAAGTTAGCTCTGGGAACCGGCGTGAAGAT
Source organism: Aspergillus luchuensis (assembly GCF_016861625.1). Taxonomy (NCBI): domain Eukaryota; kingdom Fungi; phylum Ascomycota; class Eurotiomycetes; order Eurotiales; family Aspergillaceae; genus Aspergillus; species Aspergillus luchuensis. The sequence continues at coordinate 1,491,593 of NC_054849.1, forward strand.
CACTCTGATGAAGAAGGGCATGCGTGTGGTAGAACGCGATGACGAAGACGATAGCAAAGACCTTCTGGATGAAAATGATTCGGAATCGTCGGGCTCTGAAGATGATGAAAAGGCTACAGCAAAGAACAGCAAAGGGAAGGCGCCCGTCACCAAGAGCGACATTCTCGTAACAACACCATTGCTTCTGGTTAACGCGCTCTCTGCAAACCGGACGAAACCATTGGCGACTCTCCCTCTGGTGAGGAATGTGGTTCTGGATGAGGCGGACGTTCTCCTGGACCCTCTGTTCCGCGACCAAACACTTGACATCTGGCGCTCCTGCACGCATCCTGAGCTCCGAGCAAGTCTCTGGTCAGCGACGATGGGGTCGAATGTTGAAGACCTCGCTAAGTCAACAATCAAGGAACGAAAAGACACTCTAAGCGAGACCAAGTCTTATCCCCTGCTTCGTCTGGTGGTTGGCCTCAAGGACTCTGCCATTCCAAATATCAAGCACAAGCTGGTTTATGCTGCCACGGAGCAAGGAAAGCTGCTCGGTCTTCGTCAGCTCCTGCACCCCGCCGCAGCATCATCTACGGATATCCGTTTACGCCCACCTTTCTTGATCTTTACTCAGACAATTCCCAGAGCAGTTGCATTACACTCAGAGTTGCGCTACGATATTCCTCCCGAGGCGGGTGGCTCGTCACGTATAGCTGTTCTCCACTCTGAGCTATCAGACGGCCAACGTTCCGAGATTATGAAGCAGTTCCGAAAGGGTGAAATCTGGATCCTCGTCACCACAGATCTCTTGGCCCGTGGCGTTGACTTCAGAGGTATCAACGGGGTTGTCAACTACGATATCCCGAATTCCGCTGCCGTCTACGTCCACCGTGTTGGACGGACGGGAAGAGCTGGCCGTGAAGGTGGCATTGCAGTCACATACTACACCAAGGAGGACATTCCTTATGTCAAGAGCATCGCCAATGTAATTGACGTCAGCGAGAAGCTACGGGGCACAAATGAAGAGAAGTCGGTACAAAAGTGGCTGCTGGATGCTCTTCCGGACCTCAGCAAGAAGAAGAAGGAGGAGCTCAAGAAGCACGGCGTCAAGGCCAGGCAGACCCAAGGCACGAAGGACGACAAGAAGATGAGGATTAGTACCAAGAGTGGTTACGAGAGACGCCAGGAGAACAAGAAGAAAGCTCTTATCTCAGCCAGCCGCAACAGGAAATCTCAACCACAGTCAGGCGCAGAGTCTGGCAGTGACGACGACAACCAGGGCTGGCAAGGACTTGAGGACTAGGCTCCTATGGATGTGGGTTGTGCTTAACCCGTTGGTGTTTCTGTACAAATATGAAAAGTCTACCTTACGATTCCCCAAACCAGCACTTCAATATAGATCACGAATTATCATTTTTTGTTTTTTGTACAGGCTCTTCAATCAGGTTCCGCTTCAATCGCAAGGGTTGGAAATCATTATCCAATTTTCCCTGTTCCTCCAATACACGTTCTAGATCATCGCCATCGCGATCGTAGTATAGCGCCCAACAGCCATCGTCTTCTTGCACTGCCACAAATTGTCTGTTCTCCTCCAGTGTCACCGTGGTCTCCTCATCCTCCCAATCCCACGGCCCAACAACATGATCGCAACTCGATGACCGGTTTCCATACTTCATTTCATGTGTGTTACTATCCGCGTATAGCCAACCCAACATCGGCGGGTTATCTGAAATGGTGGTTGCCAATCCAAATCCCCGCTTGAGGTGCTTCATATGGTCTGGCTCTGGATACTCAATATAAAACGCTGCCGCGGTGTGCGCGGGGACTTTTCGCTTCGAGGGCACAGGATCATCGAGATAAACCTATTAGATTAACATAAATCAGTCAGCTAATCAGACTCACTTGACATACAAAACAACAAAGAATAAGAACTATATCGCAGCGGAAACACTTGATCGTACCTTGAAGTCCCTCAGCACCACCCGTAACCCTTGTACCTCATCGTCAGGTTCCTCATTTGGTGGTGGTGCGACATCGATATTAAACTTTGCCATGCGTCGCTCATCATTCTTCCTCTCATTTGCTTTGCGCTGTTCACTCACCCCCATGGCCACGCCGGTCACGGTGGGGATGGCGGTAATTGCTAGGAGACCGATAACCATGTTGATTGCTAGGTTCTTTGCGCTTGTTGATTAGAGATTGAAGGTAGACAATTTGACTTATAGAGAAGCAGTATTTTGAGTGAGTTAAGCACTGAGCATCATATTTGTTTGTATTAAGTACAGGCGTAGAATCCAATATCACTTATCGCTGGTGGCGGTGCCGAGCGTCGTCATATGTCATCGGTGGCTGACCGGGTTCGCTGCCTGATTGATGCCTGGCTCATCGAAGGCTCCAGCAACTACTCTTTGTTGTCTCCACCCTCCGATCTATCCATCTACATCCTATGCGCTTCCCTTTCGCAAGTCAACACGGAGAGATCATGACTCCTTTCTTTGGAGCATCCTAGGAGAGGGTTATAAAGTACGGCATGCGCTCTACCAATGTCTTGGTAGCCAATCATTCTTAGGCATTTTCAGTGGCCTCCCAAATATGGACGCTGACTCGTGGGACGTACTGAGCCCGCGTTGTTATTGGCTATGAAGCTGTCCATACCATGTCGCAAGGGTTATGCGGCTGAACAGACCTGCTATTTGAGATTACTGAGTATTTGATATACGGAGTGGAAGCCTTGAAAGTGCTATTATGGAATCCATTCCATCTCAAGGCCGACATGATCATCCGAATACTATATTGCAATGTTATGATTCGACTGCCATTGTGAAGCAGTGTAAGCTCGCAGTTTGGTGTGGAGACTCAACCGTTGAAAGTGGTCGTGCTACCTACCATAGGTATGTGGCATTCAGGGTCGGGAATGCTGCAGAAGTCTAGCAATGTCATTACCTGGAGCTCTGGCGAGTCGGTCGTTGTTAGGCGAGACTTCGTGAGATACAACTAATTAACATTATAGTTTGAAAGCCAATTCAGCTCAATTACGGGCATGGTTTTGAAGCTATGCATATTTTAACAAGCCGATTCAAATTGCTTCAGGTACCAGCTGTCGCTGATACCGTCGCATGATTCATACGGATGTGATGCAGCAGCAAGGGGCAGCATTTACAAAATTGTCTAAAACAGGAATTAATCACCTCTCATAGTGACAGTCCTGCCATTCTCTCATATAAGTCTAGATAAGCCATCAAATATCCTTGGAATGAAGACCACCACCATGTGCAACTCTTCGCATCCGTCTGCGGCTCAAATGAGGACCTGATTGTGATGCCATCCACGATGGTCGATGAAGGTAGAGGTAAGCTTAAAGATTATACTCCCTCCTAGTGTAATCCTTGATTATTCGTTTCTGTTGGCGTCTTGCGGTCCGCAACGATTAACTTTACCAAGCACTGCACCGTCAGCATCCGTATGCTCTTCCCTCCTGGTTTGTAGCTGAGAATGTCAGAACCAAGTCAGAGCATCGGACACCAATCCGTCTACGTCAAAGTAGTAACCTTAACTTCCAAAGAGATAAGGAAGTGGGTCCCTGTACGGATACTAATGGAGACGGTAGAAGCAAGAGTAGGATTGATGAGGACCAAACTGAAACCGCTGATGAGTATGTCTTTCAAAAGAAGCGATACGCAGAACTCTATGATCTTGCTGCTGCTGCTCTACTCAGCAAGACTTCGTTTCCCAAAGTGAAGCGAGGTGGCATATGGCCTTGCATGGCAGTGGAAGTTGAAAGTTCTGCCTGCGCTACAGCCATCATAGAACACCTAGCAGGAGATATGGGTGCATCCTGCATCTCGGCTGGGCCCGAGGATCTGTATAAGCTTGCTCGTGAATTCCATCAGCAAGACCAATCGGCTCAGCATCACAAAGACCGCTCTATTTGTGCAGATTCTGTGTGTCAGAGTGAAAATAGGCTATCATTGTTCTCTAACAAGGTGGTAGAGACTACAGACTCAGCTATCGGTCTCAGTGATGACCATAGCGACACTGATTACGCCATTGTCGAAGATAGAGATCAGATGATCAATTACTATTTCGGAGACGGAAAGCATCTACGGAGTCAGTGCTCAATAGAGTCTATCTTGAATGCTCATCTGGCGAAGATTGAACAGAAGCCTTCGCCATCTGAATCTTGGAGCACGGCCTCAAAGCACCGTGGTCGGGTTATACTCCACCTTCGCAACTCTTACGAGATTGATTGTATATCCTACGATGTCATTCAAAGTTTCAGGAATGCCGTCATGGAACGTTGGAAGAACAATGAGCTTGTATTGCTTATCATCAGCGATATGAACCATGACTCTCGACGGGAACTAAATATCACACCTTCTTTTATTGTTTGGTTCGATGACCCAAAGTCACTAAAACACAAGATCGCATCAGAAACAGAGAAGAAACAGCTCGAAATTGCGAGAAGAGCTAGAAAACTGAAAGGGTCCATACGAGAAAGGCTGCCCATAGGCTTCGCTTCCGAGTTACTCTCCGACGCCGTACACTTGGATATACCGGATACTTTGTTAACTGATTTCCACGATGATATGGACTACACGCTGATTGCTTGTCAAGTTTTGGGGCGGGTTTGCGTCAAAGGGGTACTGGAACTGAGTGACATACTCGAAGTCTTGCAGCGTAATAGTTGTGAGCAACCGCAGCCACCAGAACCCTCAAGAACCGAGCCTATGGAAGTTGAGGAGCCCAGCTTCTCCGAAACGGTTGATGCAATTAGGAAGAGTTGCAACAAGTTCGAGCTAGGGCTCTCAGAATGTATCATCGACCCAGGTAAGGGCGTCTATGGCCAAAAGTTGAACCCAGGCTAACCGGGTAGCAGAAACTCAGAAACACACCTACGACGATATTATTCTGGAGCAAAATATGAAGGACCACATAAGACGATTGGTGCATTTGTCGAGAACCCAAATTGAGGATCCCTCAAAGACACCTCCGGAACAACCTAGGCCTACAGGAGTCTTGATACATGGGCCTCCTGGCACTGGGAAGACCCATCTAGCTCATGCAATCGTCAACGAGTCCAGAGCAGCCATGCTCCGGATCAAACCAGCAGACATCGTCAGTGATGTTGAGGGGAACGCAGAAAAAACAATCCATGCCGCATTCACACTAGCCAAAAAGCTATCACCTTGTATTCTGTTCATCGACGAAGTCGATGCCCTGTTTTATCGTCGCTCCGCTGACGATCAATCATGGCGACGAAGGGCCTTGGCCCAGTTCCTTCAAGAAATGGATGCACTATCCCGGGGTGAAGACACGCCCTTCGTCCTCTGCGCGACAAGCCGTCTGACAGATCTAGACGAAGGTTTCCTGCAGCGGTTTCCCAACAAGGTTATGACAAAGCCTCCAGGCGAGGAAGAAAGACTCAAGATTCTGCAGACATTCCTCAAGGAATCAGAAGTCGACCCTCAAGTCAGCCTAAAGGCCCTCGCACGTCAATCAGCCGGCCTATCTGGCTCAGAATTGCGGTCCCTCTGCGGACAAGCTGCGTTGCACTCTACTAGTGATACATCCTCGCAGTCACCGGGTAGCGAAATCAAATCTTCGACCAAATCTCATCTTAAAGCCCAGCATTTCGCTGAGGCTCTTCGAGACATCAGACCTAGTGTGTCAAGGGGTTCTCAGACCGACATAGAAGCGCCTGCTCGGCTCGTCACTCGTAATAGTATGAAGGTATGTCCGCCTAGCACTAAGATTCTCTAGCTTGATACTCATTGGGATTTATTTGTAGTCTAGCCAGAACGGAAGGAATGCGAGAAAAGCGACAGTTGAGCCATGTATTCCAGAGTCCCCTGTATCAGACAACGAGACTGCTTTTCTTTAGCCGTGGACAAAATAATGGGGATGCTTATATTTGGCAGGAGCTTGGCTAGATCGAAACACGGCGACTACCTTGGTTATAATCCCCAAATCTGTTCTGGAGACCTGCAAATGCGGGTTGGCACATCATTGAAGATAGGGTAATAGGGCATATTGCCCGAGTTGGCAGCCTCGCTCTGAACAATGCAATCAGTCTACTATCTTTTCTATACCATTACTTTGCAAGCATTTCCAATTGAACAATGTTCCATGTATAACGGATCCGTGGCTCTATTCTAGCATGTTGACTATACTTCTAAGCAATCAATCAGTCTACGTCTAGACTCTATCATCGTGTCTCGTTTTTCATCGTGACGTCGTGGATAATGACTTTCCCCACACTCTTCAGACCTCCCTAGAGCTTCTCGCTCCATCCCCATACCGACCACCAACACTTCACCTCCAACGCTCCCCCATCCGCCGACTCCCAATCGTCATAGCCTATCTCCTCACCCTCATCCACCACCGCCAGCCCCAACCGTCCCATCCGGTCCCGCAGCTCCTGCACCTGAGGTAGATACGCATCCCGGAGTGGCATTTCCAGCACAACGCGGGCATCCAGCCCCCTACTCAGCCAATGAGTGATCGTGTCGACCAGCAACTTCGGGTGACTAGGTGAATACAACGGATCCGCAGCAAGGATGAGATCGTACTGCTCCTGTGCAGTGGGCAGCGGGTCCGGGGTATCAGTCCAATCAAGAACACCCGTCGTGACGACACCGCCTGTCCGATTGAGCAATTCAACGTTGAGAGCTGCGTTGTGGGCTAGGTTGGGCACAATGTCCGGGAGATCTGTGAGATGGATTGTGGCTGATGAGCCGCGCAGTGCGGCGAAGGAGAGGCCCACGAGTCCTGTTCCGGCGCCGAGTTCGAGGGCGCGGAGGGTCTTGTTGTTGTCTGGACGGGGTTGCGGGGTGGTAGATGTGGTAGGGACGAGGTTGGGAGTTGATTCGAGAAGGTTGTGGAGGCGGCGGGAGAGGAGGTATGAGGAGACCCAGGTTTTCATGCCCAGGTTGTCGGCCGTTAAGGAGGGTTCGTGGAGGGTCAGTGTGAATTCTTCGCCTTCGAGTCCATCGGATGTGGTACTAGGGATGCTGAAGACTCGGGACATGGCGGGCATGGCTATTCGCTCGAAGAGCAAGACATCATGTTAGATGCGGCAAGACAATGGCGCGCAATAAGTACTACAAAAATAATATCAGTTCTGCGTACCGGTTCGACCGGAGCGCTCGCTGAGTCGGGCTGCAGCGGCGTCCCAGACGGCCTCCCGGAGCTCGTCAGTGTCGAGCCATGCCAGCGGGCTGGCAATGATAGATGTCAGATAGCGGGTCACTCCGGCTGGCTGCACAGTCCGGCTCTTTGTCGCTTCATGGGCTACGGGCCCGAAACTCCGCGGTTTGACTGTTAGCAGGTCGAGGGCTTGGATGAGCTCCGTGCCGGAGGGTTTAGTATGGATCTGGGGGAGATCGAACACTGAAGCAGGCTTATCAGTACATTATCGCCCCGAGATGTTAGGGGGAAGTTCCGAGAGAGAAGACGTACCGTGGAGAGGCTCGTTGGGATCGGCGCTTATCATGGTGCAGAAGTTCTGAGGGCTGATTAGTCCGACTACGGTTGGAGGTAAGTCTATGCGGAGAACGAGAAATCGAGGCTCCAGTCTTATATCGGTGTGCCTGTGGCAAAATAAGATTGGGCCATTCTGGATGCAGGGCAGCAAAAAAAAAAGTCGTGATTTCCCAAAGAGGAAAGGCCGGCGGGGACTGTTCCGCGGATCGGATTCGCCGCCCCAAAGATGGGCCGAGATCGAGATAAGAGCATGGATCAATGGCAAACAAGAACAAGCAACTTTCTAAAGCAATAGAACTAATTTCGACTTTGGTATCGCACCCCAGACGCCAGAAACCATTCCCCACTAATACCAATGAATAACTCCTGCGAGGCAAGTTCAACCCAAAGTGGCCTTGAATCCTAGGTATGCTTGCTCAATGTCAAACGCCAACTCCCGGGCCTGGTCTTCACCGAGTTCCTCAGTTGCACGCATCTGATTCAATGTGATCAGCCACTGGATAATCTTGCCCCGGTTCTCGAAGTCGACATCGGTGACTTTATTGACGGACTGGATCACTTCCGACAGAAGCGGGTGCAGTGCGTCCTTGGACACCATGTTCAGCTTCAGTGCATCCAAAAAGGTGATGAAATTCTCGGTAGCCGTCAAGATTAAGCTACCGGATGCTCCTGCAGGTCCTGCTGCTGCTGGAGCCATGTTCGCGGCGGGTGTGCTGTGGGAGGCTTGTTCGACTGTCGCGGGGAGGCCGATGCGCAGACGTTCAGTGGCGCGAGGGCATTCCAGCTACACAGGATCAAGCCGAATGGTCAGACTCCATCGTACAATAAGTTCACGATGTTGGTACTCACCTCCCAGGTACGTTTGAAGGTCTCTAGATCGACAAACTCGTTCGCAACAGTCTCATCACCCAAACTGGACTTGTATTGTTTCAAGAGCCGGGTACATGTCTCCGTGTACTCTGCTTCCGTAACCACATCTTTGATATAAGCCTTCTCCAGGCCATCCAAAGTCACGATAATACCGTAGATCTCAGCCAGCGACTCGTAGAGATCCCGCTCCGCCGCGCTGGAAGCTAGTTTTACTTCCTACCGCAACAGTTAGTCGGTGATCTAGCAACCCTCTTTATCCTCCAGGCGACTCACTTCATCAAGGTTGATAGACGCCGCCAACGCCGGGTTTGGCGTATAGCTATACGGCGTAGGGGCGTACGCCAACGGTCGCTGGGTATACATGATGGTGCGATGAGGGGAAGAGATGATTGGCATCATCGCGAGGGGAAGGGAAGGCGGTCACCATGACGGGGACCCACTCACCGCCCCATTCTGCCGCAGGATGTTTTTTTCGTCTCCAGATTTTTCTTGGGCGGAATTTCCGCGTGCTCGAAGTATCTCGACTGCCGTCGTGGTCCTTTATTCTACTTTTCCCACATATTTTATCCTATCCGTTCGGTCGGGTAGGCAAGCACCTCGGGCACAATGGCCGGATCTCAAAAGAAATCCACCAAGAAATTCGAAAAGAAGCACCTGAAGGACGTTCTCGAACGCCGGAAGGCCAATGCGAAGATCAAGCAGCGCAACCACCTCAAGGACAAGCGTAAGGCCGATAATGCCAAAGACCGCGCCAATCGAGAGGAGGCTACCGAGGAGAGCCCCGAGCAAGTTCAGAAGCAAAATGCTTTCGCCGATATGAACGTCGACGACTTCTTCGCGGGCGGATTCGATATCGCTGATTCTGCCGCGGAGTTGAAGAAAGCCCGGAAGAAGGATGTCACACCCAAGATTGGCAAGCGCAAGCGCTCCGATGAGCAGAAGGAGGAGGATGAGGTTTCTGCTGCTTCCAGCGCTGAGGAGGAAGTCGCTAGCGACGACGAGGAGGACGCCGCCTCTCAGTCCAGCGACGCCGATGACTTCGAAGCACACAAGGACCAACTCGAGGCGCTGAAGGAGAAGGACCCTGAATTCTACAAGTACCTGAAGGAAAACGATGCCGAGTTGCTCGAATTCGGTGACCACGGAGACCTTGCGGAAGTGGACGAGCTGAGCGAAGGAGAGGAAGAAGGACCGGCCAAGAAGAAGAAAAAGGCAGCCAAGGAGGAGGAAGAGGAGACGATTGACAATACCCTCACCATTGCGATGGTCAAGAAGTGGCAGAAGTTGATGGAGGAGCAGCACTCGGTCCGCGCGATGAGACAGGCCGTTCTTGCTTTCCGCGCTGCCGCTCATATCAACGACGACGCTCAAGAGCAGAAATACTCAATCTCCGACCCCGACGTGTATCACCAGGTCCTGGTGACAGCCCTCAGCACCATTCCTCGGGTTCTCGCTCACCACCTTCCCGTCAAGGAGACCGCCTCTGGCAAGATCAAGGTGTCTCTTGATTCGAAAAAGTTCAAGACTCTCACGCCGCTTATCAAGTCGCACACATCGTCCGTTCACGAGCTGCTCACCAACCTGTCCGATGAACAGACTCTGAAGCTCACCCTCTCCTCCATCGAGCCTATGCTTCCCTACCTCCTCCAGTTCAGAAAGCTACTCAAGGTTGTTATCAAGACCATTGTCGGCATCTGGGCGGACGTTGCTACTACCGAGGCCACACGCATCACGGCCTTCCTTATCCTCCGCCGTCTCATGGTCATCGGCGATGCCGGTATCAAGGAAACCGTCCTTAAGGCTTCCTACGAAGGTGTCGTCAAGGGTAGCCGCAACACAACCGTGCACACCCTCTCTGGCGTGAACCTCATGAAGAACTCCGCCGCAGAGCTCTGGGGCGTCGACCAGAACGTCTCCTACACAACAGGCTTCAACTTCATTCGTCAACTCGCCATGCACCTTCGCAGCAGTATCACCAACACGTCCAAGGAATCTTACAAGACCGTCTACAACTGGCAATACGTACACAGTCTGGACTTCTGGTCCCGCGTCCTTTCCCAACACTGCGACGGCCTCGCCGAAGCCAAGGCAGGCAAACAATCCGCCATGCGCCCCCTCATCTACCCCGTCGTGCAAATCACCATCGGTGCTATGCGCCTAATCCCCACAGCGCAGTACTTCCCTCTCCGCTTCCAACTCACCCGCTCCCTCCTCCGCCTCTCCCGCAGCACGGGCACCTACATCCCCCTCGCCTCCAGTCTCCTCGAAGTCCTCAACCTCTCTGAGATGCGCAAGCCCCCGAAATCCAGCACTCTGAGGCAACTCGACTTCAACACAGCCATCCGGGCACCGAAATCCTACCTCCGCACACGCGTCTACCAAGACGGCGTGGGCGAGCAAATCGCCGAACTCCTGTCCGAATTCTTCGTCCTCTGGACAAAACACATCGCCTTCCCGGAACTTTCTGTCCCCATTGTCGTCTCGCTGAAGCGCTGGCTGAAGCAGGCTAGCTCCCGGTCGGGAGGTAACAAGAACGCCAAGGTCAATCAGATGATCCTGCTGCTCGTGCAGAAGGTGGAGGCCAATGCACGCTTCATCGAGGAACGCAGATTGAGCGTCACTTACACGCCGAGAAACCGTGCTGAGGTGGAGACGTTCCTGAAGGATCTGGACTGGGAGGCCACGCCGCTGGGAGCTTTCGTTAAGTCTCAGCGGAAGTTGAGGGAGGAGAAGGCTAAGATTCTTGAGCAAGGTAGACGCGAGGACGAGAAGCGGAGGGCCCAGGAGAAGGAGGAAGCTGGGAAGGACGTCATTATGGATGATGTGATTAGTGAGAATGATGACAGTGATGAGGACGATGAGGACGAGGTGGAGGATGAGAGCGAGGCCGGTTCAGGCGATGACGGTAGTGAAGATGAGGAGGAAGAGGAAGAAGAGGAGGAGGATGAAGATGAGGAAGAGGTCGAGTTCGAAGAAGAGGAGGATTAAGCTGTTTAATCAAGCTCCTTTTGTACCCTTTTTTTCTTTTCTTTTTTCACTGTCTTGTTATATATCAGTCGTAGCTTTATGGGATATATCTTGTCTGGTCTGCTGGTGTCAATATAAAAGTTAGAATATGTGTGTGGTCAAAGCTTTCTTCTTCGTATGTTACTAGTGTGCATCACTAACAAAAAACTACCAAGTGGACTGCAAGTGCTAGAACAGTTATATGTGCAGTAACTTTGATTGAGCGTATACTGTATACTCTAGAATTCGAATGAATTCACAGAGAATCACAAAACAAAATCACAAACAGGATAATCACAAGAACAAATAACAACTCAGAATAAACAAAAAAGAATCATTGCAACCAACCACACCACATCCTACTATACCCCTTTTGTAACATCACCTCCAACATACGACCCCACAACACAGATATTCATGAACCAAACCACTCAAAAGTGAGCGAGCACTTAAACCGAACCGATAGGCATCTTATCACTCCCCCAAGCACGAGACTGCTCCCGTCTCATAGCAGCATCTTCCTCCTCGGCCCACTCAAGGGACTCATTCGGCAGCATAACAGCGCGATCAATAGCGACCGGAAGACCCCTGTGGCGACCGCGCAGCATAACAGCCGCCAAGATCAGTTTGCTGATGGTATGCCACGAGGAACAGAACGAGGCATTCGAACTCGGAAAGCCCACACTGATGCCGACGCAACCGTAGGCGGAGACGACCTCGAATATGATGTTCAAGGTCGAATATGCCACGGGCATGCGGCTGTAATTGCCGGATTCTGCGATGGCAATGAGGAAGACCGCGAGAGCGATCCACCAAAGGTCATGGCTCAGTTGGGAGCGCAATTGCTGGTGGACGAAGTAACTGCGGGATGCTTCGGGGGTGGATGCATCTTGGCGTCCGAGCAGGTGGTGTCGGACCAGTTGGATGAACATGTTCGGAGAGGCTTTTTCTTCGGTCTCGTCGTCTGTGTTGTCGTGGGCGTAGATCCCGAGAGAGCGCTCTTCGTATACGTTTGTGTTTCTGTGTATGTTAGTGGTGGATTGGGAAGGAGAGGAACGGTTGCTACTGACCTCATGGTGACTAGCACTGGGTATGCTGATACATACTACACGCGGGGTTAGTCCGGTGATTTCGTTTTGGATACGGAGCAATGATTAACTGACCATCATGAGAACTGTGGGACGTTAGTATACTTTGGTCAAAATCTGGGGATGAAATGCTTACCATATAGAACAAGTAATCCTTGGCGGAGATTCGCAATCGTGACGACGTAGAAGCCGCCCGCTCGTACAGCTAGACAACAAACTGTATCAGATAAAGCCATAACACAAAACGAAGTTGGGTTTAATACGAACCACAAGCCTGGAACAGTCCGTCTAGGACGCGATAGCCCGTCGGCAAGCTTTCGATCTCCTTGTTCCCGATTGAGAGGACTTCAAAGCCAGCCCAGTCGATCGCATTCAAGATGATAATGGTACCGAGCAAGTACCACGTATGTCTCCTTGGGAAGAGATTTGTATAAACCTACGCTTGGATTAGCGCGTGAAACAGTGCAGAAACTTGATGGTCGGTGGCATACTCTTCTGGGATGGTCAAGGATGAAGTCTAGGGTAACCTTCCAAGTCGCCCATGATGGCTTATCCGGGATCACGCATCTCATTGCCCAGATAATAAACCGCAAAAAGCATGGGTAGAGCGTGTTGCCAGATAGAATCAAGAATGCCATGGTAAGCAAAGGGTACGCACTATATAACGATCAGCATACTTTCAATCGTAACACACACACATGGGAGATCATACTTTGTCTGGAATGCAGTCATATTCGCATCCAAGAGCGACATGCCGCTGTTCACAAATGCGGACACGGCAAAAAATGCGCCTGTCCAGAAGGGCGATAGGCCGTTTGCTCGAGGTATATCTGGATGATTCACTGCAATCCAGGTACCCATCCCAATGATACCACAAAGGAGGAACAGGACCCAGTAGAGGGCAACAATGACCAGCAGTAAAGAAACAGCTTTATACTCGACACCTCCCAGTCTCTCTCGCTCTTCAGGGGTAAGCCCATGAAACTGGGAGTTTCGTGCGATAGATCCTTTCGATCTAAAATACTTCTGTGTGCCCTTGATAAGGCCTTTGAGCGCAGGTAGGTCTGTTTCTTCATCATTATGAGCCATTATTGGCGCAGCATCTCGGGGGTGGTTATTCAAGTCAAGACGGGCCCCAACGCCTACCATGGGGAAAACGCGGTGGTGGTGATGGTGCTTCTGACGTGCCCTCATATGACTAAGGGTGACTTGATCATCGTCGACCCATTGAATTTGGTCGTCACTTCGTACGCTGTCGCAGTTTTCCGCAGGTGCAGCTCCGGCTGTCACCGCGTGCTTGACGTCAACAGTAGCACCGTCAAGTTTGGCCAGCTGATAGTGTTCCAAGATTGGTTCAAGTGAGGTCGATTGAGGCTGATGATCGTAGGCCTTCGTGTCGTCTCCTACCAGTTGTTGCCCTAAAGCTTCACGGGCACATTGAAGTGAAATGGCTTGATGCTCCACTTTATGGGCACGTCCATGTAGGATGCCTTGTTGCTCGAAAGCTTTACGCGCACGTTCAAGTGAGATGCCCTTGAATTTGGCTTGAAACGCGCCCATCCTGACGAAAAGCACCGTAATGGAGATGAGAATAGCATGGCCCAACAGTAAGAGTGCGAAGAGAATAGACTGTTGGAATGAATTCAGAGAAGAAAGGTCGACCTGTTACGGGTTACTTTACTAGCTCTGTCGGGAGAAGCAAACCGAAGCAACATACGGTATTCAATCCAGCACCCGTCATAGCACTGATACACAGAAATAGCGAGTCTGTGTATGAAACACTGCGCCGCGGGGTCGAGGAACCCCAGAATATGACGCTGCATATCAAGGACGTCGCAATAAAGTACACATAATGAAGTGTGAGAAAGTTGAATGGCGGAAGCATGGCAAGAATGCTTCGACTCAGAAGCTGCCGCCAGCCTCGAGCTAGGGATCCGTCATGTCAGTAACTGAGGACAACTAGTTTGCGGGTTCTAAGATGGTGGATATAGTAGCGCCTCTCCTTTCTTACATGCTTCTGGCTGCTTTCGTAGCCATGATGATATGCAAGGGGTAAAGATCCAGGCCATTTTAGAGGATTACAGCGGGAAAGAAAAGGCACCTAGAAGGCATTCAAGCAAAGACGGACTTACAAGTCATGCTGGCAAGCTGCGACGCGCGCAAGATTTGTCAAGAAGATCAGGCGGCTGTGGGGGCGCACACCGCTAGCCACAAGGGTTTTGCAAAAATTTCTGAAGGGTTCTTAGACGTGTACGATAATTCATGTTTCGATTTCTGATCAGTCGTAGCATAAGCAGTCCAGTCAAGGTCACTGATGGTAAGATGACCTGAATGGTAAATGATATGAGTGGGTAGAAGGCTTTGGTGTCGATGCAGTGCTACAGTAGATAGCAGTAAATAGTAGACGCAGGGTTTATCTTCGGCAAGGGTCGCGATAGTAGTAGCTTGGGGGGAAGGCAAAACAAAGTTCGGAATTTCCTAGTTTTTGATCAAATAGTCAAACTTGGAAAGATAAAATCGGCGAAAAAGCGTATGTTATTCCATTGCAGCGAACATTTCGACAATAAGACTCAGGTTGTTCAAAAGTTGTTGTGTTTGTAGGAAGGAAAGAGCGAAAAAGCCTGCGGCAAAGAAAAAACGGCTGGCGGCTTCGTGGGCCGGCAACGTGATTAAGCACTGCGGGCCGAGATTGGATCTTCGCCTCCCGCTGGTTTCGGCTTCATTTCCCATCTCCCTGTAGGGCTCTTCTTCCTCCTGCTATCTTCATGGAAACGCTACCATACAAGGAGAAGAATTGACAGCCTTATTGCCGTATGAATATATACGTATCCGAATGGTGACTGCTCATGATATCTCCAGCACGATTGTTCACCGCTCTTCTCTGAGTCTGTTCTTGTTGCTTGTTTGCCACGGGTGCCAATGTTACCCTTTTTGAAAGCCCGGATAATAGGACTGTTGCAAACAGTGGCCTGGGTAGTTTGTGACATGCACATCATAAGTTCGGGATATCAGTCGTGGCCGGCAAACTAATCGGATTCTATCATCAGATTTTGAGCAGTTTTGGCCACGCCTCCTTTACTATTGTCCTTGCCAGGGGTACCACGCACTTGATCTTCCGGCTTCCTTCGTCTTTTCAAAGTGTATAAAACACCTATGTGTCAAACAAACATTAGTCGTGGGCTCCTTAGATTATATTATGAACATTCCATGCTCCTTCGAACCCAGGAGTTGGTGTAATGCCTTACAAGGCTGGGGATTTCGTGAACAGTCGATCCCATTCGATCCCACTACATATTTAAACCTAAAGCAGTGCACTTCTCATGTCAGTTCTAATCCTATATGATCGATATACTAACGAGATCCATACCACTTCTGATGCCTGAAGATGGTTATAACCCGGCTTGTTGACAGCCATCATTGTTGACAGCCATCATTGTGGACTGGTCACTCATAACTAAAGGCATTTTGCAGAAAACTTGAATAGAGCTCCTGTGTGTACTTAGTAACAAGACCAAATGCAGCCTCATCTACACGCAATAGATGTAGCTGTATATATACCAGACTCGATATAGTCATAGCTCTGGAATAACATCATTGAGAAAGACAAATCCGCACGCGAGTGATTGTTGGAAGTGAGGGCTGACTACAGTCGAGAGTCTATCCCAAACAGGAATAGTCAGCCTGTCACTGTAACATCACGAGATTTTATAAATATTAAGTATAACTTGACCATAAACTGACTACAACTCCCTGAGATTATTCCTGAGCAGACTGAGACTTAATTAAGACAAGGAAAAACATTATGGCTTTGAAATACTGACCCAACCATCAAAATTCTCCAGCATTAGACTAATAATCCACGGGTTCACATATCCCTAAGCATGAAAGGTGCTTCTATGATGTGAGAGTGGATTCAAACATTTATGGTATGTATAATTCAGGCAGTTTGGTCTTCGCACTGTAATACTAGTGCAGTCATACTGGTTCTTATTCTCAGGCCCAATGTAACCTCACGCCCACCATTCTTATTGCCTTGACTTGGAGGGCAGTTTCCTCCACGTCTAGAAAATACTATTATGAAATTGAATCTCTACCTAATGTTCTATAACTCGGACAATCACATGCTGTAGATTGAACTTGAAACTCAAAAAAGAGCCAATCTAGACCTGGAAAGGAAACCAATGCGAGTTTGTTGGGTTGGAAAGCGGTAAGCCGCAACCATTTCTTCAGGTATCCTGTAGATCTCCAGACCCAAACAGTCAATCATCTTTCTCCCTCCAATGTCTCCTTCAACGTTGATTGGCGAACTGCTAAGCGACAGGTACGCGAAGATGCGATCTGCGGGTGATCCTCGGTGCTTTTCCATCTCTCCGAGGCACAGTAATGCGGGGTCTACACGTTCCATGCGTTCAACATGCACTACCGGGCTTCATGTGCCGAATACTTAGTTTCCCTCCAGGTTTATCTTTTGCTCCTTTAGGTGAAAGAGGCTCCCACCATGATCGATGTCAGGATACCCTTTATGTCCATCTGATATTTTGTTGGGAAAAGTGATCCGCTATTTGATGCTTGGAATTATCAATGAAAGGAAATCCTTCACATGAAGGTAGGTTCTTCGCCCGAGCGTCCGAAATCCGAAGACATAGTATATAACACCATGGCCACAATTTCTGGGGAAAGGCATCCCCATGGTATTCAAAAATAATATACCGCCATCATGACTTCTGCGGGCAACCCAAAAGATTCTATGAAATCCACATGGCGTACTGGCAACCGGGACGAATGGGGCCTCAGCCACTGGCTGCTGGAGCTGCTCAATGTTCATCCCATTGCACTTGATCAAGAAGTGCCGGTCCATTCCAAGCAGGAGAAGCTACCTTATATGCCCCAGTGGTCTCTTAACCTCTGGGTTATCTTTTACGCCGCTGTTCCGCTCGCCATCAATCAGGCCTACATTTCATATACGGGCCACAACCTCGGCCCATTTGCTCTGTTCAATCTATACTTCTTCTCGTTCAACGCGACAGTCATTCACCAAGTTAAAATGCTTCGTCGTCTCGGACATACCTATGGCTTCCTTGACGGTGACCAGCATGAACGCGACGGTATTCCCGATGTTGGGGTGCGGAAAGTTACCGCCTCGCTCTACAAGACGACCGGCTCACGCTTGGTTATGGCGATCTATCTATCCTACTATAACCAAGCACCCATGGCCATGGACTGGACATGGCTCCCACTGATGATCGGTCTCTATGGCATTGTGCTTGACTTCTGGTTCTACTGGTACCACCGCATTATGCACGACGTTAGCTTCCTCTGGAAGTACCATCGCACTCACCACCTCACGAAACACCCCAACCCCCTCCTCGCCGCTTATGCAGACCACGAGCAAGAGTTCTTCGACATGGTCGGTGTGCCGTTCATGACCTACATGAGCCTTAAATTCATGGGTCTTCCTATGGGCTTTTATGAGTGGTGGATCTGCCATCAATACGTCGCATTTGCGGAGGTCTTTGGACACAGCGGTCTTCGTGTCCACATGACAGTGCCATCGACACTGAGCTGGTTACTGCAGTGGATGAATGCCGAGATTGTCATTGAGGATCATGACCTCCACCACCGCAAAGGATGGAGGAAGAGTCATAATTATGGCAAGCAGACTCGCCTGTGGGACCAGATCTTTGGCACGTGCCATGAGCGTATCGAGTCTGCCGAGAGCAACGTTGACTATACGAAGTCTGTCTATATGCCTTTGTTCTAGACTGCTGCAACTGGAAAATTTTGTATCGGCTCTCCAAACAGGTCTCGAACATGCAGTGACTGCTGCCGAGATATTACGACGAAGATGGATGATTTAGAAATTATATGACGAGGCCACGACAATGATGAACAATACCAATGGCAGGTGGTCAGCAAGACATGAAAGGTACATAGTAGCGCCAACCATATATATACTCTTAGTACATATTTGTTATTTCGGGTCAATCAGAATATACTACAGCTTTCGTATGCTTCCTTTACATCATTCCCATCCACTCCAATAGTACCACATAAGCCGCAACAATAATCCCAGCACAACGAGTAGCTAGTAACTACCCACTAAACAACACCATCTCATCCATACATCCAGATTAAACCATCCCTAGACACAAATCTAGACCACCCCAAACCAAAAATATCAAACTTACATCAACCCCCAATCGCCACCCACCTCATACCCCATAAACAATGACACCCCATCGACGTAGCTCCCCTACCCCAACAAATCAAGCCAATCCTACCAGCACAGAACATCCCAGCAGCGCATCTAAAACCCGCACCTAAACAACAAAGTAAACCAATCCGACCTCCACAATTGCGCAATCGCAACCGCAAATTCTAGACTCTCTCTCCAAAAATAAACGTAGTACGTGACCATGACATGATACCACCAACTCCCCTATCCCAACAGGGCCGACAACCATTAACACGAGGTTCATGTTCCATGGGAACGACCCCTACCGAGTAGGGTTCACCCCGCGTGGCGAGCAAATATCAGGGAATGGCATTGCTGCATGATGAGCATGGGGAACTTGAATTGACTCTTGATGATGATGTTGATGATGATGGGGAAGGGTTGTGGAAAGTTAATTGCGAATTGCATCAGGTTACGTACTTTACTTCACTTAGGGAAGAGGTTAAGTTGTTGTTGTTGTTGTTGTTGATGTCAAATGGGCGACATTATGACTTCATGGGGTGGTTGGAAATTGGGTATATATACAGTGTTGAGTTTGGAGGTTGTGATGGGATTGGTATCAGATTCAGAATCAGAGGACTACTATCTATAATTTAATAGATGATAAACCACTTGTTTATACCACACGGACAAAATGGCATCCAACTCCAACCCCGGAAACTTCGCCAACCGGCCCCACGACGAAGTGTCGAATATCGCCAAGAAGGGTGGCCAGTCTAGTCACTCGGGCGGGTTTGCCAGTATGGATCCTGATAAGCAGGTACGTTGTATCAATTCTCTTTTCTGTAGGAAAGAGAGTTTGTCTCAAAGAAATGTGATACTAAAACTATGAACAGCGCGACATCGCATCCCAAGGTGGCCAGGCCTCCAGCGGTAGCTTCCAACCCGGAGACCCTAGAGCCCGTGCTGCTGGCCAGAAGGGCGGATCGAGAACCCAGTACGATCAATATGATGAGGATGAACCTGAGGAGTAAATCATCTCTTATTACTACTCAGAGTGATGATTTGACTCCTTAGTGGAGTGGAGGTAAATGTTTGTTTTGACGATCGTTATGATATGAAAGGAATAAGGGCCCTGTTTAGTAATTATTTTATGAGAAGATGTATGTACTAGCGCCAGTATACATAAGGCGAATATGAAATGTGTGCACACAACAAATTCTGTTCCAATATTCAGTATTCTTGAATTGGGGAGGATAGATAGTATCGATATGAACTGGGTTTGTGGGGTGACATCACAATATTGCCGTTTCCGGTCGGTTCGACTCGACGCATCATGTGAGGTCATAACGTTGCCCCCCTTGAATGTCATGGTGTTGTATATTTCTCATGGATGCCGAGATATTCGGCATGTGGTGGCGATTTGTAGAGTTGCAATGGGTTCATGTGCTACAGTAAGCGGCTGCGTTGATGTTGCTGAAAATAGTAGAGTGCGAACGATAACTTCTGCCTGAGGTCTAGACAGTGCTGTAGTGGAAAATTGGGTGCATTACTTAAGCGGCACACTCAGATCAACTGAACATGGTACAGAGTTGATCTACCAAAGGTTGGATTGGTTCTGTGCACTCGGATGTGTAGCTTCAGAAGACTGGTTCAGCGAATAAAAAGACCATAAGTGCAGTCTTCAATTCTAGCCTTATGGTCGCTGCCGATTTGCGTCTGCACCAAACCAAGGCAGCCTCGAAGAAAGCCTTATAAGGCTCGGCAACTGAAACAAGCATCCAGCGCAAAGATTCAGGAGACCCAAAGACAAGGCAAGACTTCGGGCCAAGAAAAAAGCGTTCTATTTTTTTTTCTTCTCAACTCAGTCGTGTGCAGTCTCAGCCACAGATCTGCAAATAGATATAGAATACTTTTATCCGTAGCATGAGGCAAAGTTTTCGCACGAGGCTATTCGCAGGGGATCTGCCATCGAAAGCGCGCTAGGCAATGGCAACCGTATAGTTTATCGTCTCGGTTTCCTATTAAGGTTATCGTGATGCTGCGGCACCGGCTGCGCCCATCAGGGGTTTCTGGAAACTAGGAAAAGATTTGCTCGGAACTAGTAGAACCTAGGAGTAAGGCCCAACTCAAGCCTCGAGTGCCGCACTACCGAGCCTAGAGAGGAGCAGAACACACTTCAACTCAATAGAACCGTTTTGGTGCTGGATGAAAACTGTGCAGTCTCCCATCTGGGACTGGTGGGAACGGTCAGTGATCGGTGGTTCTCCGTTCGGACGAGTTTCATCCATTCTCCTTCCACTGATTCGGATCTGAAGCAGAAGTTGCGACTTTGTCAAGGCCTAGAATTGAACTCGGCGGGTTAAGTTTCGGCCGGATCAGCGAGTCGTGGCCACCTCTGTCAGGCCATAATCATCTCCATCAAATTCTCGTTATCTAATGATCACCCGTCCCGCGATGTTCCTTTTGAGTATGTGCGCCGGGATGATAAGATGCCACTGGCGCTGCTCGGACATAATCGATACGCCCACTGTATGAGAAAGTACCTTTTGCACAACCGTCTTTGAGGCGTGAAACGGCCCTAATAAGCCTTAAGCCGGGGAAGAATCCTTTGGCCTTCCAGAGGAGAAGTGGATCGGATCTTTTCTCAGCGCTTAGTATCTAAACGGTTAGATAGTAGCCACCTAGTAGGAGTCTAGAGCCGATAGAAAGGATAGATACACAGACTATCTACTCCATGGATAGCGCTGGGATGAACCACCCAAAAGTTTCAAGACCGAACCACTGGGTGCGAAGCGAGAAAAGCAAAGAGTTGAGAGTGGCTCGTAGTGGGCTCCCTCTCCAGTTCACAGTCAAATCAACTGGGTTTTCTGCTGTTTTCTTCCATGGCAGCCCGGCGCCAAGCTTTGCTTCCGGAGCTAACCTTTTGTCGGCCAGGAACCGGGTTTCTTACCCACCAGAATTCCACACCGGCGCATCCACACCAGAGCACCAGCAGTTGAAGAGTCGAGATCGAAGTGGTCAGCACTATTGGCCATTCTAGAACATCTGGATGCATCAGCCAGAGAGCCCTGGAAGTGGACTCGCTCCCCTCGACCACACAACAATTGTGTTGATACTTTGGGTTTTGTTCGTTGTTCCCCATTGTCCCCTCTAGAGGCCACCCCATCTGTTCCATACATCGATTCATCAATCACATTGGTGAAGACCGGATGGCATTCCAGACTCATGCAGTCTCAGCTACATTATCCACCCCCTTTTTATTTTCCAATCAATCATAATGCCGATGTGGATTGGTGGACTCGCGGAAACTGTGATCACAATTGCTGTGAACAGATCGCAGCCGTCGGCTGCATCAGGGCGGTCATTGGCTGTGGCTGAGCCACTAACGTCATGAAGTGGTGATACATCGGCCACTCCAGGTGAACAATCTTGCAGGAGACTACTGTGATTGGTGCAAGCACATTGTCAGGAATTGAGATTGTGCTCACCTGTGCCGCCGTTTCATTGCCTCGGAGAAACAGACCTGAAACGGCAAGGTGTCAGAAAGGGAGGCAAGAGGGACGGGAAGACACAATAATTCATGGACGGTCCATTCACAATGGGGGTTGAGAAAAGAGACTTCGGGGCAACCATCTAGGGGGCGGCTCGCGAAGAAAATCTCGCATGCCGACCTTCACACCTCCCATTCTCGTCCAAAGTCACCTGACAGAGAGTTGTCCGGAAGGAAGGGCTCCATTAGGTTGGCCTACATGCTTCTTGTCTGCACAAGGGATGTGTACTACTGTACAGTGTATGCTGGGTGGTGAGAGTTGGCCATTACGGTCAATCCAACACCTGTCAAGGGGAGTACACAATAAAAGTAAACAAGGCCGGGAGATCTTATCGACGATCTCCTGATTGCACCAACTGTAGAATTCTGTTTGGTAGCGTTCCTGGTTCACAGTACAAATGGAAGAGGAGACGGGCGAAAACCGGTGCGACTAAGACCGAACTACCCAAGTAACTAAGTCAGGGAGGGGAGGGAGAGAGTGGATTCCCTCCCTAACCAGCAGTGGAGTAGGGTGCTGCTCCCCGGAAGCCCTAACCCACTGAACTCGCCTTAGTGTCCAAGGGGCCAGCCAATCTCAGACTGAAAATGGGTGGGGCGGGTCCCAGTAGCCGCTGAGTCAGCCAAAGGACGCGCAAGCCTTTTCAGTTACCTGAAATTCTGGGTGGATTTCTATTCCTGGCGTGGAGAAACGAGTTGCCCATCTGGTCTCTTCGCTCTGCTGTGTTGCTGCTGTTGCTGCTGCTCTGCCCACTCGGTCTTGTAACGTTATCCCTGCCTCATTAACTCCCGTCCGCCAACCTTGGTCGATCCCTCCCTTCCCATTTTACCCATCGTCTCTTCCCCTACTCTCTCCATCAATCACTACTACTACTACTACTATCACTATCATCCATCTTCGCCCTTCTAACTCCTCCTTCCTGTTTTTCATTTTACCCTCTCCAACGCTATCGTTACGTATATTGTCTTTTCGATATCCCTCATAGACTACTCGCTTCATTGCTTACTAGTAACCCTCTCACCCCTTTCTACCTCGGATCACATCAACCCCCATCGTCTCTCGTTATCAAATCCAACCCACCCCTTTCTCTGCTCCGACCGTGCACTTGACCAAATCGCGCTGGTCTTCGCTCTCGTTTATCAGGTCGCGCTACTCGAACAGCTTTCCATCTACACATCCTCATCACCATGGCTACATTGGCAGAACATCCGGCGGTCGCGCCGTCAACATTCGACCAGGACATCGAGTCTTTCCTCGATCTCGATCAACTAGCATACACCTCCGCAGAGCCCGCCCGCGCAAAGACCGCCCTGGCTGCTCAACCCACCCTACCAAGCACCGAGTTCAACGCTGGCGATGTACGAAGTGCTGGTTTTGCCTCGACAACAAGTCAACAAGCCCCGATTGCTTTCCAGGGTCCCAGTCACCAGTATGATGAACACAAGCAGCAGACCGGTCTGCCTCCAGGCGCTCTGGCTCATGCCATGACTTTCAACAACCACATGAACGGCATGGGATACGGTGCCCCGAGTCCCGGATTTCCCATGGGCGGAGACCTCTACCCTAGCAGCCAACTGAAGCGCGAGGAGCCTTCCATGGATTTCAACAGCCCCCCGACTCGCAACACCTCGGATATGGACCTGGAGTCCGACAACATGGGATCGGTTCCTGGCTACTTCATCTCCCCGAACCCGAGCACCAAGAGCCAGTTCGTCGACCCCAACGCCTTGGGCGGCCATGAGATGGCTTCCATGGGTCCCTCCACTCAGGTTGGACGCATGTATCCGGGTATGCACCAGCAGCAAGCTGCCATGGCCAAGGCCGCTCAGCAACAGAAGCACAATGAGTACCTTCGCCAGCAACACCTCCAGCAACAGCGCCGCATGGACGAGCACATGCACCACAATGCAGCCCCCCACAGCCAGACCCCTCGCCCATCCAACCCGGCTGTTGAGGAACGCATCTCCCGCCTCTTGCAACAGATGCGCCAGTCTGCCTTGAACTCGCCTGACGACTCCCCCTCTCCTCCTTCCCTCCTGCCTCAGATGGCCAAGGCCAAGAAGGAGGAGCAGGATATGGATGAAGATGAGAGACTCTTGGCCAGCGAAGAAGGAAAGAAGCTCAGCAGCAAGGAACGTCGTCAGCTCCGGAACAAGGTTTCCGCTCGTGCTTTCCGATCTCGCAGAAAGGGTATGAATTCCCCTGTTGGTGTAATGACCTGAACATGAAGTGACTAACCCGTTGTTTAGAGTACATTGGTCAGCTCGAGAGCGAGGTTGCCGCCAAAACCAACGAAGCCCACGAACTGCGTCTGCAGAACCGTTCCCTCTTCGAGGAGAACACCCGTCTCACCGACCTCGCCCGCATGCTCCTGTCGTCCCCTCACTTCTCCTCGTTCCTGGACGAAATGGGCCCCAACGGTCTTCCCCTGCCGAGCCAGGTGCAATCGCAGCCCCACCCTCAGCACCACCAGCACCCTCAGCACCCCCAACAGGCCCAGCCTCAGCAGCAGCAGCCCCAGCAGCAAGCGCCCGCCATGACGCAACCGCCAATGCAGCAAGCTCCTCCCGTTGGTATGGTCATGGTCCCCAACCAGGGACTCGATGTCTCGGCCATGGGTATGAACAACGGTGGCTGGAACTCCGGCATCGACATGAACTACGGCAACCCCTCCGTGTTCGCCGTCCTGGAAGTCCCTGAGCCCGCTATTGACACCGAGGCCCTCTCTGGAAAGACCTCCAGCATCGTGGACTCTTGTCTTCCCAGCGTTGCCAGCTCCAAGGACGAGGCTCCTGTTCTCGCCTCTATGCCAGCTGTGGCCGAAACCGAGCAGAAGTCGGATATTGGCGTTGAGAACCCTGATGTCGTGATGGACGAGTCGGACCCTGCCTTCGCCCTCTTTGCTGATATGCCTGCCGCCCCTACATCGCAAGGATCTGCTTGTGCTTTCGATGGCATTGCTACTGGAAAGTCGACTTTTGAGCTTGTTGTCGAGGGCGAGGTCAAGGACAGTGCCCAACAATTTGCTCATCTCTGCCACAGCATGGAAGCCGCTTTCGAGCGTGTGTCCATGATGACTGCTCATCTTTCATGATTCCCCATGTCGCGCACTTTCGGGCCTTATAAGTACTGTAAAGCTGGTTCTTCGATTTTGCTATTTTACCTTCTCGCTAGTGGTTCAAAATACTATTGAACCTGCCATGTAGACACCAACGTCTTTCCTTTGTCAATGATCTTGTGTTTATATACTTCTGCCCCACGATGTGGCTCATTTCTGTCTACGCTTATTCTTTCTATTGCTGCTCGTCTTTTCTTCTACTCTTTTTTCTTTTCATCCTCTTTTTCAGGGGTTCGACGGAATGGCTTCTGGTGTCTGGAAGAGGGAAGGCTACTTGGGATTTATTTGGGAGCTTGGAATTATGGATTGTCCGGACTGGCTATTAGGGAACACATCAAGATACAAATTAACTCCATATCAAAAGTTGAATCACCTTAGGATCTACGAGCCTTTTGCATAGATCGTATTAGTAAGTGAGTAGATGACCAGTGGCATGGCAGACTCCTGCTTGGCGTGGAGGAGCTGCATGGCTTAAAAAGTGATCGAAAGTGGCGATTGTCAGGCCCGAGAAAAAGTTGCCGGGCGGAGAAGCTCTGCGACTCACTCAACTAACTTGATTGACATCCTCTCGTCGCCCACCATCTCTTTTATCTTGCTTTTTTACTTTGATCCCTATGAGATGACGGACCGTTGACACTGCTCACATTTATCTTAGCCCGACTGCGTCTCTCTTTCCCATCAAGTTGGCTTCCCTTTTGCGGTCCGCGGCGCTACTCGCCAGTGTTTTTCGCGGAGTTGCCGTCGCTCCCAGACGTCCCTCGCCAGTCCTCCTCCAAACATCGATCCCTCGAGATTCTCGCGGCTCTCATAAAAAGGCTTTATCCCAGAAGCGCGATTTTGCTCAGAAGCGTGGGCCGTCAGCGTCGTCGAAAAAATCTCAGATTGGCCAGCCAGTGGAACCGGGCACTTATCTACTGCCTGCCCCTCGACTACCTTTCCGACGCGGACAGAATTTCCTCCTCTACAATCCCAAGTCTTTTCAGACATCAGGTTTCGGTCCTCCGCCGACGCCACCGACGGGCAATCCCCCAATGAAGTTCTACTATGAGGTCCTGACCACGCCCACGGCCGATACCCCAGGCACGACGGTCCTTCTTCACTTCCCGGACAAGCGTTATTTCTTCGGTCAACTGTCGGAGGGCACTCAGCGCGCATGTACGGAGCGTGGTATCAAAATAACATATCTGACCGACGTCTTCCTCACCGGACAGATACAATGGGGCAACACTGGAGGACTGATTGGTGTTATCCTTACGTTGGCTGATGGGATAGCCAGCTCGAACAACGCTTTGGAACTTCTTGCGCGGGAGAAAGAGGAACGCATCAAAGAAAGTGGACAGGCCAATGCGGCTGCCAAAAAGGAGCATGGAATGTCATACGCGGTTCACGACGGACAATTGGTACCGCAACGAGGAACTATGACAATCCACGGAGGTAGAAACCTCACACATACCCTGGCTACCGCACGGAGATTCGTCTTTCGCAAGGGTACACCGGTGTTCACGCGCGAATATGATTCGGAGGGCATGTCGAAACCCGATGGCCTCGGAACGGAGGATCCTTGCGAACAGCCTACATGGTCGGACAGCAACATTAAGGTCTGGGCTATGCCCATCAGGTCTTCCCCCGTCCCGCACCTGCAAGCGACGTCGCAGGTTCGCTCAATGAGCCCTAGGAAGCGGAGCCTCGACGAGTTCGAAGAGAGCAACAATACGTCAGAGCCTATTGATGCGCGAACCCGGGACCAAGTCATTAGGCAGTCTGTGATCACGGACATGTTCAACTCGAACTGGAGACTGGATGCTCTGCACGAGACCAAGTTGGCAGATGTGAAGATGCCGGCCGCGATGTTCGTTCGTAACCCCGTCACCAAAGACCTTGAGCAGTACAAGGGACCTGCCCCTGGAAGTAATGAGCCACTTCCTGATATCACGGTCCTCGTACGCCAACCGTGGCCCGGTGCAGCCGTCGAGAAGATCCCTCATACTTCCTGGTGTCAGGAATCCGTTTCCTATATCATCCGGAACCACGATGTCCGGGGAAAGTTCGACCCGAAGAAGGCTCAGGAGCTGAATGTTCGCAAGGGACCAGACTATGCCAAGTTGACCAAGGGAGAGAGCGTGACGTCGCAAGATGGCAAGACCGTTACTCCTGACATGGTTTTGGGCCCATCCCGACTGGGTAAGGGATTGGCAATCATCGATTTGCCTACCCCAGCACACGTCGATGATCTGGTAAATCGGCCCGAGTGGAACTCCCCCGCCGTTACTACAGGCCTGCAGACCTTCCTGTGGATTCTGGGTCCTGGAGTGGGTGATCACCCACGGCTCCACGAGTTTGTTGCGAGATTCCCCGAGTGCGAACATACCGTGTCCAGTTCGGACTATTGTCCCAACTACCTGTCTATGAAGAGCATCGCAACCTCGACCACACGGATGGGCTTGCTGAGGCCTGACAACTACCCGACCCTTGTTCATGACAATGTGTCCCTCCCGCAGCCCGGCACTAGAACTGCAGAGCCTGCCACAGAACCGAAAGCCGTTGCCCTGAAACCTGTGGCGCCCGGCGTCATCATCGACATGGAGCCCAAGTTTGCGCTCAATTTCTCTGAAGTGGAGCCGCATTTCGAGCCCGCACAGGTGCAGCGCCAGATGCCTTGGGCCATCGAACAGCGCTTGAGCACCATCCGCAAGCGTGTCAAGAAGGAGGCCTTCACGAAAAAGCTTGAGAGCTTTCAAAAGGATCTCCCAGGAGCCAATGTAGAGATTATCACCCTGGGCACTGGATCCTCCGCTCCATCCAAGTACCGCAACGTCTCCGCTACTCTTCTCAACGTGCCTGGATACGGATACTACCTGCTCGACTGCGGTGAGAACACCCTTGGTCAGCTGAAGCGTGTCTTCGCACCTGAGAAGCTGCGTGAAGTCTTGCAGAATCTGCGGATGATCTGGATCAGTCACCTTCACGCGGACCACCATCTCGGCACCGCTTCTGTCATCAAAGCCTGGTTCCAGGAGAACTACCCCGACGGAATCCCACAGACAGACGAGGTAGAGATGGACATGTCCAAGATCCTGCAGGAAAAGCGACTGTTCGTTGTCTCCGAACAGATGATGACAGGCTGGCTAGAGGAATACGCCGCTGTCGAGAACTACGGTTTCGGCAAGGTGATCCCCTTGAGCGCCTCCCCCTACCTCCACCAAGGCAACATCCGCACCCAATTCGTCTACCGTCACTGCCGCGCCGACGGTTCCTACCCCGGCCACCAACTCGAAGCCACCAGACCCTCGACCACCAGCCTCAGTTTCCACGACCAATCCTCCCCCCTCACTCCGCTCCTCCGCTCCGCCACCGGCCTCTCTGACCTCCTCACCACCCGCGTCTCCCACTGCCGCGGCGCCATGGCCGTCTCCCTCGTCTTCCCCGACGGCTTCAAGATCTCCTTCTCCGGCGACTGCCGTCCCTCCGCCGGCTTCGCCACCATCGGCCGCAACTCCACCGTCCTAATCCACGAAGCCACCTTCCAAGACGACATGGCCGTATCCGCCATCGCCAAGAAACACTCCACCCTCTCCGAAGCCCTCGAAGTCGGCCGTCTCATGAACGCCCGCGCCATTCTCCTCACGCACTTCAGCCAACGCTACCAAAAGCTCGCCCGAGTCGAAGAAGCCCCTGCCTCCCGCACGGCCAACAACAAACCCGCCGCTGAGCCCAGCAACCACGTCGGCCAAGTCGGCCTCGACGTCCCGGACGACGAGCCCCCACAAAACAACAACAACACCCGTAACCAAATGTTCGGCGACATCAAAGTCACCAGCCGTCCTAAGATCACCGTCCCGATCGTCGCGGCTTTCGATTACATGCGTATTCGCGTCCGCGATATGCCTATCGCTCAGGCATATGCGCCTGCCGTCGAGAAGTTGTTTGACCTCCAGGAACGCGCGGGCGAGGAGAAGGCCGAGCAGAGGAAAGAGGCTGCTAAGCAGATCGCACAGAATAGGCAGAAGGCAAAGAAGCAGAAGCAGGAGAAACATAAGCAGATTCCTGTTGCTGCTGAGGAGATGGAGATTGAGAAGCCGGAGGGGGCAGATGCTAAGTCGAAGTCGATTTGGAGTGCGAGTGAGAGTGAAAGTGGGTGGAGCACGAGTGGGAGTGATAGTGAGGGAGAGCGCATTAAGAAGGAGCATTATGCTAGGAAGCGGAAGGGTAGTGCTGCTGCTGCTGCTGGTAAAGATGGGCAGTAAGAGTAAGTAGACTGTAGGAGATTAGGATAATATTATCATATTAGAGTATATAACTTTCGAACATATTATAGTGATATATATTATTCTTATTGGTGTTTGACTACGGTCAAGCATATTGGTTTTGAATAGATTACTACAGCTCAAAAAGCAAAGCAGCCAAATACTGCATATGTATTATGTCTTCCAATAGACCATAGTAGTAAAATATGTATATCTATTAGACCAGATCAACCAATCTTCCCATCTCAGAATGGTGGTCAAGAAGAGCAAAAGAAAAGAAAAGAACTAGGTACAGAGTAAAGCAACCTCGCATACACACACGCAGATCAACCATCGTAGGCTCTAGAACCCAGCCACCGACTTCTCCGCATCATTCTTCCCATACAACCCCTCACCAAGGTTCTGCAGACACTCGGACCTCCAGTCCTTGGGGGTGAACTTGTCCACAATCTCCTTGAACGCTTCCAGCGTACAGAAGCTCTCGTCGCCGGGGAGATGGTTCTCGGCCTTAGCAGCGCAGCCGGGGATCCGGACAGGACGGTCGTTGTATCTAATGCGGACGTAGTGGGAGCGGAGGGATTCTTTGGATGATTCGGGGAGGGAGGACAGGGGGACACGGGCTGTTTCGGAGGGTTGGGGGGTGTTAGGCGTGCTGGAGGAGGAAGAGCCAGTTAAGAAGGAGAAGAGACCCTTCTTTTGGGTTGCGTCGCCAGATGTGGATGCCGCGCGTGCTTGATCTTGTTCGGCTTTGGAGAAGAGCTCGATGGCTACGGAGGAGGTGAAGGGGGGCCATTTCCCGTCGAAGGCGCCCGTGCTGGTGAGGATAGCGGCGAGGGTGGTGTCGTGGCAGCCGCTCATGGCGAATTTGATGGCTTTGCCGTTGGTTGGGGAGGAGCCGGAGGCAGAGGACTCGCTGCGCCAGCCGCCGTCAACGGCGGTGCTGACCATGCGGTCGACGACATCGCCGAGGAGAGCGCCAATGCCGAGTTTGCGGTATTCGTTGCTCTCGGCGTAGCCGGTGAACCATTCGTCGACGGAGATCTGGTCGATGTAGTCTCTGAGTTTGCGGTCGTAGAATTCGGAGGGAAGCTTGGTTGCGGGGCCGTGGGCATCGGTAGCGTTGATGGTGTCGTTGATTCCGCACAGTTGAGGGTGGCCGTCTACTGCGACTCGAGGGGAGCTTTCTGGCATCCACTTGGAGATGCGCTTGTTGATGTAATCCATTTCATCGGAGGTGTTCCCTGTAGGGGGTCTGGGTTAGTCTTTGTTTCTATGCTATACGTCTGCTATTGCATGATGGGGGGTGCATTGGACTGGGGTATCTGGGGGTAGAGGACGTACATTTGAGTGCTGCTTTGTTTGCAAAAAGTCGAGCAAGTTGCCTGAAGCGGCGGCAGTTCCCTTCATTCGGGAAGAGGGTCTCATCCGATACGGCGCGTGCAACGATCACCGGGGGTGGGAAGTCTTGGGTGCGGGCACTGGCGGGATACATGCCCCAGAAAGCTTGCTGGAGGGACTCGAGGGCACGGGGAATGGGAGTGGCACGAAGATACATATCCTCGGTATCGGACTTGATTTTGGGCATGAAACCCAGCTGGTCGACATACAAGTGTCGTAGACGCTGACCTAGGGCAAAGGTGGTCTCCCGTCCTTTGTCTGTCAGCTCACCGTGTTGGCTGGTACCCAGTCAGCAGGACCTCCTGAAAGTTTATCGCTGAAGTCCAACTTGCCAGATGCCTTCTATGTCACCAGTTGCTCCCACTGCAACCACAGACTGGTCTTTGTCGCCAAAAGCCTCCGTCTTCCTCCTCCACTCGAACCCGTTCCACGATGAGAGGTCTTTGTTGCTGGCGGCCATTTGAATCATTTGTCGGGCAACATTGCAGTACGGCCAGTCTTTGCAGAAGTAAAGAAGTCAGTGATGGGCCGGTCAAATGTATGCGTCAAGGTGGAAGGACGAATTACATGGAGCGAGTCCTGCCTAAACAATATTAGCCTGGAGGAGATAAGCTGGGGGGAAGGGTTGGACCGCATACATTCTGGAAACGCGAAGAGACGGGCGTTCGTTCTCCTGAAGAGCAGAGGTTAGATCAGGAATATTGAAGCAAAATTGTAATATGTATATCCTCCTTACCATGACGGAGAAACTGAACCATGCATTAGCCAGCGTCTCGCATGGGCAATCGGGGGGGGTTGATTTGCCGGCACTTACCACTTGCACCAATTGGAGTTTCAAGTCCCGAGGATAGAGCCGGTCCAGCTCCTCCTGGGAGTAAGGCTCACGGGGGACCAGAGTTGTCATTGGAAAGGCAGTCCGCAGTGAAGCACCTGACAGGACTTGAGAGACGGCGTCAATGACAAGGGGGAAAAGGTAGAGAGCGAGCCTGGCAGACTAATAAATGGATGAAAGACAATGGAAGCAACGGCCGGACAGGCGGTGATGACGCCAGCAGGCGGTCTGGTTGAGGGGAGCCAATCAACAGGCGGCACTGAACCCCGAGGCCGTTTCGATGGGTTTTCGGCGGGGATTTTCTCCATTCATTCCATTTGCTGTGCCTGCTTTAATTTACGAGAAAGTAAGTTCCTTGGATGCACGCTTGTTGATCAGGGTCCTTTTGACTGTTTCACTAAAACATTGGAGTCCTAACTGGTTACTATCTTCATATCCTGAGTATATCAAAGGTACTGTTGTAGACACGATTTGTGAACAAGTATTCCCAAACTTCTCAACGAGATTGAATACAATCTATCACTCCGTAGTAGTACTAATTGTGTCGATGTCCAGAGGTGGTCTTCTCCATCATCCTCGTAGTTGAGATAGGTGTGGTTGACAGGTTGTCATGCACGCCGACGGCATATATTCATCGCACTTATTTCCCGATCAAGTCTCCGTAGCCATACACCTCTTGACTCTTCTTATGGGTCAAATAAATAATGGTCCTCTCTCAATGCCGCCATTGAATTCTATTGTCAGATTCGTGGTTGCCCTCCAAATTGGCCGCCCAATATGTGCACCGCGCTGTCATGGTATCATTTCCAGTGCAAATTACCACACGTTGTAAGATTATACCTTGTATTATATCCCGACATGAAGCCATTTGTGTCGCTATCACAGCTGCAAACTTGACATCTATCCATCTGGACTCTGTAGCATGAGATAGATAAGTGCCCCGGTAGTTGGTTGGGGGAAATGCGGAAAGGATCACGCACCAAAGGCGGAGAGAAGCATCTCTTCGTGCCAAGCCGCACCTCCCGCGCTTATCGCATTGGACGCACCGCATCTCTTTCACTGTCCTCCACTTCCATCCACTGTGATTGGCAATCCAGGAACGCACTGTCAGGCATTGAGACTTCTGCTGAGTATAAGCCACTCCCATTGCACCATCTGTATGTGTTCTTAGCATCACATCTTCTCCAAGTTCCTGTGCAAGCCCTCCAATCCAGCCTGTTCTGCCCCGTGCCTACCCACCTATACATCCTCTTTGGTCTGATATTATTGTTATCGCGAGAGAGAACGTATTGAGCCTCTCATCCCGTGACTCCCTTCCTCTTTCGCTTGAGTAATTATTTGCCAGCCATGCACTTCACACACTGCTGAGCCTTCCTTATTCCCATCCGTTCCTGTGCAACAAGCCACCCTCCAGTCACTCGGCCCATATCCTG
Source organism: Aspergillus luchuensis (assembly GCF_016861625.1). NCBI lineage: Eukaryota > Fungi > Ascomycota > Eurotiomycetes > Eurotiales > Aspergillaceae > Aspergillus > Aspergillus luchuensis. Next base: position 1,524,772 of record NC_054849.1, read on the forward strand.
GTTGCTCCGTCGATCATCTTTCCAGGGTTCTGGTGCGGAGATTGCAAACACTGCGTTTCATACTTCACTGTCTCTCGTTTGGCTTCAATTTGCTTGAACTCAATCAGTTCAAACACGTCCCCCTCCTCATCTCATATCATCGTGTCGTGTGAGACATTGAACTTGTGGTAAGTCTCTGTCAAGTTCTTTGGATGTAGTTGTTTTTTGCACTCGCTGAGCTGATTACTTAGGTGGAAAGCATCGTTTCTGAAATAGCACACGGATTGAACCGAGTCTGAAGCCATGGATGTAAGGATTCTTCCAATGCCCCTCTCTCTTATCTGCAGAAGAGCCTGCACCGTCTGTCGAGCTGTGGGAATCAATGAGGTGTCTTTTTGAGTGCTGTGCTGGACTGCTTGGTCCAGATTGGCTCTGTTGTCTGTTGTTGCTGTTGCCTGCGTGTCAGAAGTACTCTGTGTTGTGTGAGCTATCTGCAGATGCCCTTCAACGTCCGACCGGCTCAACCAGAAATGAGTTGTTTTCTGTGCTCGGATACACCCAGAGCAATCGATTCTGTTTTGTACGAGTCTATGCACGTGTCAAACATGCCCGGCGAGTCCCAGGTGTTTTTTTCACGTTCTCATCACATTCGAGCTCGGGGCACGTGACCTGTATTCACACTTTCACCTCATGTTGTTGGAGAGGACTAGATAGCTCATGGGCATTCATTTCTCTGCTGTCTTTGTTGTCTCTGCTGAAAGCTTCTCACGCGCTTGGTCATCATGGAGCTACCTCGTCGGATCGAACCTGGCTGGGGGAGCGCATCCAAACTGACCCCAAGCGAGAATACTACAGCCCCCAAGTCTGATGCACAGCTAATGCTTGCGAATATTCTACAGGGAACTACCCAATCTATGGAGCAGTCCGCTGAGTCGGCCAATAAACCCCAGGATGCTAAGCCTCGTCTGATGCTGATGGGCCTGCGTCGGTAAGCTGTCCCTACCGTAGCTGGTCCCGTGCTGTATTCTAACATTACCTAGGAGCGGCAAGTCATCGATCGCTAGCGTGGTCTTCCACAAAATGCCACCCAACGAGACTCTTTTCCTGGAATCGACGACCCGGATCCAGAAGGATTCAATCCAGTGAGTACGCAGGTCCCCTACCAGCCATACTGCACTGACACAGGCAAACAGCTCGTTCATGGACTTTCAGGTCTGGGATTTTCCTGGTCAGCTAGAGTACCTGGAGCCGTCTTTCGATCTGGAAAGCATCTTCGGAAGTTTGGGCGCGCTGGTTTGGGTCATTGACGCTCAAGACGATTACATGGAATCGGTGGCGCGTCTCAATCGCACGATCTTGACCGTTCAGCAGTACTATCCGAACATCAACATCGAGGTCTTTATTCACAAGGTCGACGGTATCACCGATGAATACCGCACCGACACTTTCCAGGATATTGTCCAACTCATTTCGGATGAGCTCAGTGATGCGGGCTACGAAAATGCTCCGGTTCATTACTACCTGACCTCCATCTACGACTACTCCGTCTTTGAGGCTTTCAGTAAGGTCATTCAGAAACTCATTCCCAACCTGTCTACGTTGGAGAATCTGATCAACACCTTGTCCAACAATTGCGGATTTGAAAAGACTTATCTTTTCGACGTTCTCAGCAAGATCTACATTGCGTCCGACACCCGTCCGGTCGACATGTCCTGCTATGAGATGTGTTCCGACTATATTGACGTTATTGTGGACATTTCGGAGCTGTACTCCTGGGATCACCCCGACCGCAAGGCCAAGGGCGAGCAGAATCAGGAGGCAGAAAGCCACGCTGTTTTGCACGATGATACGATGATCCACCTCATGGAGATGAACAAGTATGTGACCGAGCTGCCCATTCTTTGACGATACTAACAGATAGTAGGTATCTTTGTCTTGTTTCCGTTATCCGAAACCCTGAGTCGAAGGATAAAAAGGGCCTTATCGATATGAATTGTCGTACCTTCCAGGAAGCTCTCAATGATGTGTTCTCCCGCAGCTGGGAACAGGATCAGGAAGAGCCCGGAGTGGTGACCGAGGAGTAAAATACCGAATCCATTTGCATTGGCGAGGTTGTCTTGTTTTTGTTCTGTTTCGTCGTCCCTCTTTCGGGGCTTAGCAGGGAGTATTGAGGCACGGTTCGGGATGGCATGACACCTCGGATGAGCCCTCTATCTTGCGACGTCGAGAATATGTGAAGCTCTGGTAGCTTTCACGCTTTTTTGATAGGATCAAGACTGAGGCTGGTACTTTGATAGTATTATATCCGAGTTAGTAGTCAATACCATAATGTGATATTCTACCTAGTAAACATTCGACCCGCAGTAGCCCTGGTAGTAAGGCATAAAGGCAGAAAACTGGACGTGAGACCCGCCCGGCGGAACTTTCTTCCTGCGCAACATAAATTCATCTGGAAATTCTTTTCTTCGCTTGTTTTCTGTCATCACCAGTTGTGGTTCTTGAACGCCTTTTGCGACTTCAAAAATGGATTGAAACTTTCGCGATTGGCTATGCCAGTACTAACTTCGAAGCATCAATACTACAGGTTTATTTTCATCAGCAATCTTTATGGTAAGTTCGACAGAATTTATTGCACATGCTTCAATCAAGCTTCCCTCCCCAATCTCGATGATGAAAACTTTTCCTACATTCGCAGTTTCCACGCTAGCCGTCGCGAGAACCCATTCTAGACGTGCTCTGTGCGCAATACTTCCTTGGATGTCTGACGAGATTGAATGCCTTTGCCTTTGCTTCTACAGATTTCATGTAGTTGAACTTGTGGCTAACTGGATTAAAGTTATAGGTTCACTTTAGATGCATATCTGCTTCGATATAGATATCAGGAGGAATACTAGACCAAGACATACTCGTCAGTCTGCAGGATAATGGACATGACGCAGAAGCAGCTAGCTACTGATCACCCAGTAGCTTTATGCTTTTCTCAGGATATCTGTCTAGATAATGCAAGAATTATGATCTGTACAAATACCTCTCCTCAAGTAAACCAAGACCGTAGCTGTACCTCTGGCCCTTAAATTTCAATAAAAGCACTATACCTGTCACACCATGCGACTCCCGAAACAAGCCAACGGAGAGCGCGGAAATACTAAGGGTACTTAGCCAAGCAGCAGCTACTACTTACCTTTTACCTAACCATCCACCTATCCCTCTTCTCCCATTACTATACCTACCTCTACTTGTCTCCCAATCCAATGGCCTACAAGTAATTTACAACCCAACCATCTCACCACCATCAAGTACAACAACATACAGCAACAACCATGTCCTCCGAACTCCGCCAACGCCAAAAACCAACCCCATCCAAACCCTCCAAAACCACCAACAAATCCTCCTCATCATCATCATCCTCATCACCCAAAAATGGCATCTCCATCCTAGACATCATCCGTGTGCTGGCCACACTCCTAATCGCCTCGTGCGGTCTCTCCTACTACATGACCTCATCCGAATCCATCCTCTGGAACTACCGACCCTGGTTCACCCGTTGGCCAGTCCTAGTCCGCTACATCGTATGCCTCATCCCTCTCACATCACACACACACACATCTACTAACAATCCCCAACAGCAAGGCCCCCTCCTCCTAACCCCCGCCGAACTCTCCCTCTACAACGGCACGGACCCCACCCTGCCCATCTACCTCTCCATCAACGGCACCATCTACGACGTATCCGCGAACCCGCTCGTCTACGGCGCCGGCGGCCACTACAACTTCTTCACGGGGCGGGATGCGACGCGCGCCTTCGTGACGGGATGCTTCAAGGAAGATCTCACGCCTGATATGCGCGGCGTCGAGGAGATGTTCATCCCGATCGATGATCCCGAGGAGGAGAAGCGATTGACTAATGGGCAGAGGAAGGTGCGGAGAGAGCAGGATTTGAGGATCGCTAAGCAGAGGATTCATAAGGCCGTGGCGCATTGGATGGGGTTCTTTGCGAATCATAAGAAGTATTATGAGGTCGGGAAGGTCGTGGGACTCGAGGAGGTGGTGAAGAGGGAAGAGGAGGAGGGCGTTAAGAGGGAGCTTTGTACGGCTGCGAGGCAGCAGAGGATGACGAGGGAGCAGGTTGAGAAGGCGAAGGGGGGGAAATAGTAGGTTGGATTATTTAAATAGCTTATATGTATGTATGGTGTATGATAGTGGTTTTGGTGGGGGAGAAGAGGGAGGGGGGGTATTATCGTGTCTTGGGAATTTGTTATCTAGATGATAGATGCATAATCATGTGAAGATTGAAGATATCCATCCACACGTTTGATATCGCTACAAGTACATGTATCCAGTCATCGACTGATTCGCTACGCAATTCTTAAAACCATGAACATGGCCATCTACAAGGAACGTGTTTGGAACAGATTTTGGTTGAATTTCAGCCAGTCATATTCTAACTTGACATGTCCATCAAATCGCCCAGCCCGACTTTCCGAATTTTCATTCGAGTGATATCATATCGTTGCACAAAGAAAAATGCGACGCGCGAGGAAAAATATTCATAGCGTCATACGTTTACTCGGCGGTGACGGCGCGGGCTATTACCGATGTCAGTATTCCATCTCTCTCACACACACACATGTACTGTAGGATTCTGTAAAGGGGGTGCGTACTGTAGATGTTCATCTTGGAGTGACCAACAACCTTCTTGATCTGTCCCTTCTCCTCAAGGTCAGCAAGGGCCTGGCGGGCCAAGCTGCCGTTGATCTTGAGACGGTCGACCAGAGTGGCGACAGTGATCAGACGGTAGGACTGGACATCCTTGTTGAGACGCTCAGCGGTCTGCTTCTCGAGGACGACGGCGTGCTGGGCCTTGTCCTTGACTATATTCGGGGAAAAAATCGATGTCAGTAAATCATATTCCTCTTTTCATTTTGTTCTCGGTTTTTGTGTATCGGTTCGCGATCGATCGCATTCATGCATCATGTGCGTTGGTTGTGTGTGATATCCATCCATCCATCGCTATCGGGTAACATGTAGATGTGTGCTTCTTCTTTCTCTTCGTTCGATACAATAACAGGCGATCTTCGACTCTTGAACTCGATGGGGGAATTATAATAATGGTGATGGTGATGATGGAGAACGGGGAGTTATAGCGTACCCTTGCCCTTGGACCACTTCTTTCTGGTAGGAGCCTGCGAAATAATATTAGTATTGATACATCTTCCCCCTTTCTGCACTGCGAGTGCTACTCGGCGATGGTACTCACCATTTTGACTGTCTGATGTAGCTGTTCGACGGAGGAGAGCTGCACAACAGATCGAACGGTCTGAAGTTTGAGTGCCCAAGTGCGAAATTCGAGTGGGGGATGACTCAGCGTCACGTGCGGATGAACCCTAAGCCCTGGGCTGTCGGTGCCGCTCGGTTAGCATTGGCTGCTGCAATGTCGGATGTGATTGGTCGGTCGGGGTACACCTCTTTATACAGAGTATGCTTGATGGTATAGTACGCAGTACTGGAGTATAAGGGTCTGCTATACATAGGTGGTACCCAAAGGTTATAATTAAGATTAAGTATAGTTTCCGCTATGTACACAGGTATTGTATCAGTTCGTTATAGGGTTTCCCTCATGAATCTCCCTCGTAAAAGCATGCCCGGCTTTGATGCCATTGGGTGTATAGTAGTATAAAGGACCAGCTGGCAATATGATCATTCAGCCGGATGAATGTGCTTTGTGGCACTCCTCGACGGCGAACTCATCTGCTCGTACCAGGTCCGTAGCTACTTCCCTTGACTTTACCATTGATGGTAGTGGTAACCTTGAATTGTGGCGCATCTTCGACACTCTCAAGGTGGCCAAGTACAAAGTCGTCCGGGGTTCCAAACCAGAACTTCGAATCATCATCCTCATCGAAAGACAGCCATCGCACCTCGTATCGTCCGGTCTCGCTTCGCGGAACGGGGATGCGCGTAACTAACGGCTGGCTATACGGCGACCAGTACCGAACAGCAGCGTAGGCGGTATTCGCTGTGGTTATAAGTAATTGCGTCTTGGAATGGTGCCACACGACCTGTCTAACAGTATGTTCGTGGACTAGCGCCGACAACAGGACTGGGGTGCTCTCCAAATCCCATATCCAGACAATGTTTGGTCGCGTCGGATCGACGGTGCCCAGAAGAGTCCCGCTGGCGCTAAAGGCCATGATCGACACTCCCCGGGGCGCCCCGGATGGCTCGACTGGCATACCGAACGCAGAGGAGCTTGATGCTTCAGCATATTCAAGGTCTCCGTCAGCTGCATAGCGTTCCCGCCAGACACTGGGGGAATTCTGCTCTATCTGAAAGACATGGGACAGTGTGATAGAACAGGAAAACTAGATTTATCAGCTTTGTCATGCATAGAGCAGCCATCCGGAGTCATCTTACTGTTCGTGTCTTGAGAATGTCAACAGTCCCATCGACCTTTCCAACAACCAGAAGCTCTGACACACCGCGTTGCCCGGTAACAGGGCTCCACTCTATCCCTCTAACGCCGAGGTCGAGCGAACTATCGATGCCCGAGGGGCCACTATACGTTCTGAAGAGCTGCCCATCAGCCGTGAAAATGAGGACTCTGGTGCCCGCACTCGCAGCATCCCACACGGCTATCCATCTCCCGTCCGGACTCCATTTGAGGCCCTGAGCGTCTATTGTAGGCAAGACTGCTCGGCCTATGAGCTCGTAAGATCGAAATTCGTGAATGGTCAATAGATCAACTGCATCCGGCTTCAGAAGAACAGCAAATTGCCTTGTTTTGGGCCGGTAACCGAAGCCATTGCTGTTCGAAAACTTGGGACTTTTGATGATTTGGCTTCGACCAGAGTCCAATCCGAAAACTGTTATTTTCGTGTTCCAGGCATGAAAGAACACGACCTCGTTCTCATCGCCTCCGAAGTCGACGTATGTAGCGCCAGGCTCAATGCTTTCGATTTCTGCGAGCAATTGCAACGGGTCCAATTGCCAGACCAGGATCCGTGAATCACTAGAACAAAGCACGCGTCTTCCCGGGGAACTCACTCCTGCGTAGGAGTGCGTGCTTGAAGGTAAAACAGGCTTGGATCTGGAGAACTTCAAGGACTTTGAAGCAAGCTCCTTAAGCTTGACAATCTGTACCTCTTTAAAATCAGGCGATGCCGGGTCCAGATGGATGACAAGATCTTTGCCATTCAATTGCGCGGCATAGTCGCCATTCTCAGATAGAGAGATTGTGTTTGAGACTAAAGTCATCATCAGTGATACAGTTTGCTACCAAAACGGCTATAAACGCACCCCCTGCTCCGGTAGAGTCCATTGTTGATTTCAGCTGCAGCTAGGTTCAGTAACTGCCGTCGAGATGCAGTACAGAAATTATGACGCGTGCATGTACTCCTGGTATCATGCGCATCCTAGACACTGTTTCTCATCACGAGCTTCCAGGGATCGAAGTCCTGGGACTGTTTTGAAGGTTTCATTATTTATCTGAACCCACTTTATTGGAAGGCGCCAAGGCTTCACATAGATTAGGTAAGCAGTACTATGAAAAGACAAAATTGACAGCTGCTAATGATAGCCATGCGTATCAGCAAAGTCTGCAAAGTTTGAAAGAGAGAAGTATTCATTCTCAGTCTTATCTCATGCAATATATAAGCATCTGACCTCTTGTACGACGAGAAACAGGCATATTGAGAAGACAGCTGAGTGGCGTGTGCATGTTCTTTCCCCGGATAAGATAAGAGGATCAACATTGATCCCCTCCGAAATAAATTAATTGTCGGCAAAAAAGCGCCCGCCATCCGCATCATTTGCGACGTACCAGACTCCAGATACCCTCCGCAAACCGCTACCTTGATTGCTCCTTTCGGGGACAAGAATCTCTTAGTTCGTAAAGATTCGTCTCCCTCGGTTCTCACCCCCCTGGCTGGGGCACTTCTTCCCCAAGTTTCTACGCCCAAACGTGAAAATGGCGGTCCCGGAGACACAGCCCGCTCCGCAAGGAAGCGTCGCAGACCAGAATGCGCCTGTAGCTGCGGCTGCTGAACCGAGAAAGAAGCTCCTTGGAAGACAGTTCTACGAGAGTATTGGAAGCCCGAAGTACATCATTGCACCTATGGTGGACCGTTCTGAGTTTGTAGGTTCCTCTATGAACGTACTCTTCGATCACAACTAATCGTCCCGGAGGCGTGGCGCATGCTCACTAGGTCGTTCATGACACCGGAAGACCAGAAGAAGGTTCTTGCATACTCCCCCATGTACCATGCGCGCTTGTTCCGTGAGCAAGCGAATGTCCGCGTACAGCACTTCCACCCTACTCGCGCTGCCGCCGGCAAAGGCGAGGATGAGTCGCCATATCTCGACGGAAACCCTTCGTTCGATCGGCCTCTGTTTGTACAGTTCTGCGCCAATGATCCTGATGATTTCTTGGAAGCCGCGCGCCATGTGGCACCATACTGCGATGCGGTGGATCTCAATCTGGGATGTCCTCAAGGCATTGCGAAGAGGGGTCACTATGGTGCTTTCCTCCAGGAAGACTGGGATCTGATTTACAAGCTGATCAACCGACTTCACAACGAACTCTCGATCCCAGTCACTGCCAAATTCCGTATCCAGGAAACGAAAGAGAAGACGCTCGAATATGCGAAGATGATCTTGTCCGCTGGTGCGAACATAATCACAGTGCACGGACGCAGAAGAGAACAGAAAGGCCACAACACCGGACTGGCTGATTGGAGCTACATTCGCTATCTCCGCGATAACCTTCCCCCAGAGACGGTCATCTTCGCGAATGGCAACAACTTGAACTATGAAGATCTGGACCGTTGTCTGGAAGAGACAGGTGCTGATGGTGTCATGAGTGCGGAAGGCAACTTGTCCGATCCATCGATCTTCAGCAAGCCCCCTCCAGTTGGCAGTGAAGGGAGGGAATACTGGCGAGGCAGGGATGGAAAGGGTGGATATCGTATCGACGCCATGCTACGGCGGTACTTGGACATCATCTACAAGTACGTGCTTGAACAATCTGTTCCGGACAGGAAGCCGCTTTATCTTCCATCGGACGCAGTGGAAGAAGAACCTGAACAGACAACCGAAACAACCGGGGAAACCGAAGACGGCCCGCCCAAGAAGAAGCAGAAGCGCGAGAAGTCAAAGAGAGCGGCCTCTCCCAGTCTCGGTGTCATGCAGGGCCATCTCTTCCAGCTTCTCCGCCCTATGGTCTCTGTGCATACCAATGTCCGTGATGCGTTGGCAAGATCGAGACCTGGCGATATGCCCGCATTCGAAAATGTCCTGGCTCTAGTCGAACAGGCAATCAAGAAGGGTCTCAAGGAATACGAGCAATTCCCGGAACGCTTTGAGAAAGACCCGAACCAAGAACTGACCGGGTCCAAGGCGACTATTGCCGAGTATGGCAGGCCTTGGTGGATCTGCCAGCCACACATCCGACCACTTCCTGAGGAGGCTGTCGAGCTGGGCGCGCTTACTGTGAAGAAGAAGAACGATGGCAATGAAAAGCCCAAGGCGGACGAGTCGTCTGAAAAGGCCACCCCTACTGCAGAGGGGTCTGCCACTCCTTCGAAGACGGACGGGGCAGCTAACACGCCTGCCACGGCGACTACTCCGGACAACCTGGTGAGCGGTTGATATCACGATTCAATATTTGGTGTTTTTGCGGAGTAATGGGACCAGCATCTTATACCCAAGTTGGGCATAGCTACTATTCATGTTAGATATAGACGCATACAGAGCACATAGTACATAGAGCTACGTTTTTATGAACTTATAATTTTCAAATTCTCTCGAAAATCTCCAGGTTTAGCATCACTTACAGTACAATCACTGGTATCATAATCCATGAGAAAGCCCAACCCCATAAACTCCATCCCAACCCATATAGAACAGAAGAAAACCCCTCTAAAAATCCATAACAAGCTGCGGCGCCATCTTCTCCAAATCCTCAACCTAAACCCCACACATAGTCAGCAAACACCCACATCACCCTCCAACACATCAACTAAACACAAACACAAAGAGGGGGAAAAGAAACAAACCTCCAAAAACCCATCCCCAACCGAAGCCCCCTTCCCAACAGCCTCACTCCTCTCAAACGCCGCTCTCGCCAACGCCTCCCTCACAAAAACATCCACATACTTCGCGACAACCGTATTTGCATCCTTCGCGATCTTCGTCTTCTCATTCTGGAAATGATGATGCAGTAATCTTGTCAACAACTTCGGCGGAATAACAGGGTCGTTCGTGAGCACATCGTCAGATGGCTGATCCTTGTGAATGATCTCCGCGAGGATGTAGTCCGGTTCTGGTTCTGGCTCTGGGGATGATGCGTCTGAGTGGGCGGGGGACGAAGAAGAAGCGTTGTCGTTGTCGTTGTCGCTGTCTTCTTGGGAGTCGGCGGGGCTGGGTGATGATGGTCGGGGGCGTGCGGATTTGGATGACGAGGCTTTGGCTGGTGCTTCTTTTGGTTTGGGTCCTCGTTTGGTTGTTGTCGTTGATTTTGTTGTGGCTTTGGCTTTGGGTTTGCTGGTGGCTGCTGCGGCGGTTGATGATGATGATGCTGGGGCAGCGGCAGTGGAGGAGGTTCGGCTCGGTGGTTTGAAGGGGAGTTGTCTGCGCTTTTGCGCGGGTTTTCGTTCGGAAGGCATGGTGTGTTGGGTCTTTATTTTGATGGTCCTTGCTTTTGGTGGTTCAATTGACGATAAGGTGGTCTTCGTCGCGGGGATTCGATCTTCTTGCGCGGATGCGCGGGTCCGTGACGCGTGGTCAGGTGATTTGCTTTCTATACAATCTATGTGAGTTTATCATCTTTGTTAGTTCTCAGTCTTTCATGGTGAGAGAGGTAGTTGATTGGTGACTGTACTATTCCCACTTGATATGGTCTGCATCATTTGCAGCATGAGGTTGGTTCTTTGTATCGAACTACACGATTACTTGGACATGATATATATGAGCGGTAGTAATCGATCTAGTTCATCTATTGAAGTGGGAAAGAATATCCCACCCCATCACTGTAAAACTAACCTTCAATCTCACCAAATAAAATCAATCTATGCAACAGCAATCAATAAACCCGATACAGGCATTCAGTCGTCAGCCGGCGTCACCACTGTAACATCAAGTCCCGACTTCTCTAATATCTCCCTTGAGCGAGCCCACTCCACGCCAAACAACCCAGAGTTGAACCGACACGACCAGAGATCAAGAAGTCTACCCTCTTGGTCTTCAATGTGATCAAGTTGTCTCTTCATATCTGCAATGGCAAGCTCGGTGTTCTCCAGCACTATATCTTCAGGACTGACCATCCTTCCGAGCCCTCTTGACGTGAAAAGGCAGATTATCCAATGGCGTTTCCTGCGGTCATTCTCATAATCTCTCTTCTGTGGTGGAATTATGAGAGCAGTCCCCTCTGGCAGTTGAGCTTTTCGTGTGCCATCGCTTGTTGTGATAGTATTGTATCTGGGCTTGGAAGAAAATTGTCGGCAGTGGGATCGATAAACCTCATATGCAGCGGGGTACTGTCAAGCTTTAGTCAGATTTGCATAGCACCCTAGGTGAAATACTTCGAGGGACGCACATTGCTTCGGAAGACTCTTGCTATTCCCTTCCCCCAGGTGCCACGGCAGTTACATGCATCTGTTTCCATCATTTAGTTACATTCATATTCGTAGATAGAGAAACGTACGGATCAGCGCTGCTCCCTCTGGAGCATCGAACAGGCTACCTTGAATCTCTAAGAGACCCCCTGTAGTGCTTCTTGGCTCCATACGTACTGAGTGTGCTCTGTGTGTGTGTGTGTGCGCGTGTGTGATGATATGATCCACCGTTCTTTCGAGAGCAACAGGACGACCAAGTACCAGACAAGGATTAAAAAAAGGGTTTGAATCACGGGCGTTATTCGAATTATCAGCGGTAGTAAAGAGGCCAATAGACAAAACAAAATTGAATTCAAAGAAGGTAGCTACCGTGAATACAATCGATCACCGCTGAAACTTCCGCACAGTTTGCTCATGGTGGCAATAAGTGACCTGTTAAGGAAATACAAAAGGCTCGTTGGATGGCGAAAGTGAATGATAATGACAAAGAGCGTAAGTACAACATGAACAAGAGAATTGTTTTGGGGTAATGGTCACGTCAATGTAGGCTACTACCGCGTATCCCCGGACTTTCCATTCCGCTCTGAACCTTGACGGTTAAGAAAATGACGGAAGCCCCTGGATTTTGTACCTGACTTCGACTTGACATCGCTATCCGTAGCATCACTTGCTAGTGACTCTTTGCCCTGCGATGGCGCCTGTGTGCCACCACAAGCCCAGGAAGATGTAGTTGCAACTGAAATAGGCGCGCTCTGCGAGCTGGTGGATTTCAGTCTCCGACTCATGGTTCGTGAGACGGTTTTGAATAGACCAGAGCCGTGATCTGGGGAAGAGCGCTCCAAACGGGCAATTTCACCCATCATTGTCACTCCGTTGGTCGCGAAGTTCTCTTCTGGAATTGGAATATATAAGATGACTCCTCGGTTTGGAGCCACATGGAGGATTTCTTGCAGTGCTGCCTGGATCAGAATGGTGCTACGAAGGTTGGTTATCGGTGCGATGAGGTATGGCAGCGCAAAGACTTTCATCAGGTAGGCTGGTAGATTTACTCTCCCGAATTGGATACACGCGTCTTCTTGAATAGTGGTCATCATAAGTGTTTCGGATTTCTGGAAGATGCGTGCCATATGGGACGAAATGTTCGAGACAAGCGACTCCATTTCTTTGACCTGCACCTGGGGTCAGAACTATACAATGATCATACTCTCATTGCTGGGGTTGATGAGCAGATATAGACCATCACGCACCTTGGTGTTAACCTTTATCTCTACCACCACAACCGAATCCTGGCTGATCTGGGTTCTGGGTGAGGTCAACGGACCCCTTGTGCTAAAGGCGTCTTCGAAGTACTGGCTTTTCGTTCGAGTCATCGGCTTCTCCTCAACACTCTTCCGCTCTACATGAGCTGGCTTGACATCCAGAGGTGCACCGCCAGTCAGAGCAGAAATCGGGGCCTCATCATCATCCTTCTCTTCTAAGAACATGGATGGCCTCACAGGTGCCCTTTCTAGTTTATTCTTCTGCTTGAGTGTTGCCTCGGAGACATTAACTGATGCAAATGCTTGAAACGTGACAGGTGACTGGAGAACAGGTACTGGTGGTGATATACTGCCGGACGACGTGTTCGACAAATCGTTACGCCGTCTTCGCAGGGAAAAGTCAATCCTGTGGCGCCTTGCGGTCATTGCGGCGTAGATGTTTATGAAGTTCGTAAAGATTGCCCGCTATTTCTTTGCTGCAGTATAAGAAGTTATGTAGGACTGACTTAGATTCCTTGCGATGATTGTTGAGGCGCTGATCAGACGGGAGATATGATACTTCTAAGAGGTAGTACTTCCTGCCATTACTGGCTCCCAACACGGTAAATTATATCTTTGTAGATAGGCAGGTACTAGCCATCACAACCACTAGGGCTGCCCGGTACGCCCAGAAGGCAGCCACGGATCAGCCTTGCCATACACGGGTGTCCACCGACCAGTTGCACGAGGCTCACGATAGAATAATCACATCCCAGTCATAATCGCCAGTCCGCATCATGTAAACCGACAAACACACTCAAGCCAAAAACCCAAGATAGTCAAAGGCAGAGTTGCCACTCAAGAATATCTTGTCGATTCTCCGTCTCCTGTCCCACACGATCTCTCCATCCGACCGACGTTTGATATAGAGGATCCGGTGTTGAGGAATGAATTCCTCGTCGGTTGTCTCTTTCTTCCACGCATTGAAACCAGACTCCAAGCGTCCTTCGAATCGATCTTCATACCCAATAACGTAATTGGTACCATCGAAGGCAGGGTCCCAGATAATACGGTTGATTATGTCTGTGATTGAATTAGCGACCCTGCCAGGAAACCAGTCTTGAAATATACCTGCTGCAGGGCGAAGTCTATTCTCCACAGGCTCCGGCTTCTGTGATCCTAACGTGACAGAGTTATACTCCGTCTCGAAGGAAGTAGGCGTTGGTGTTCTTGATTGAGCATTCGGCTGGGGTGTCGAGCTACGCTCGTAGTCCTGCTCCAGGGCATCCTGAACTTTCTGCTGCGTCTCGGTCGATGGTTCTGAAGCCATGATCTCAATAGCTATCACACTCTTCGGTTCTGGTACTGTCCTGGAAATGTTGATTGTATGCTGAGATGATTGAAGACATGTTCACAGGTTATATATTCTTGCTAAAAAATAGTGCGACATAACCAAAGGCCATCAACTGGAAGTCTACTATGTTGCTCATATTGCCAATTCCAACAATCTGTGTAAGCATGATCAAAGTATGTTGCATGGGAGGCCTGATAGATCCACCGCATCGCATCAGATCACGTACTATACTGATGCCCTGGATGCTCGCCGTAGTCTGAAACGGGAAAGTGAGTCGAATAAACGTGGCTTAGCGCACTCCTGGGATGGAAATATGACTCATGATCGAGTGTATACATTATGAGTGATGTTGAGTCAGACTTGGCAATTAACTGTTTGACCATAGGAGGAGTTTAGAGGAGAAGCAACATCGAGTAGCATCAGGTGCAAAAAATGCAAGTCAAGTGTTTCCGAAGAAAGGGAATGTAATAATAGTATAATGGAGTACTCGGTAATAAGGAGTACTCGGTAATAAGGAGTACTCGGTAATAAACAAAAAAGGAATTTTGAGCTCCGATAGGGGGAATCGAACCCCCGGCTGCCGTGTGAGAGACGGCGATGTTAGCCACTACACCATATCGGATCTTGTTGAAGGACGGAGCTAACTTTTGCAACATAAGCCGTGGCCTAAAGTTCTGATCATTAAATCCATGCTAGTTGTTGGATTGACTAGCATTGAATATGGAAGAACACCCAGGCTGTAAAACGGAATGGAAAGTAAGACTGAATTCTAAGAACAATCTCTAAATGTGCGGGCGGCAGAACCCCGCGTCCTCAAGGTACACAGTCTTGGCTCCAACGGAAGTCGGGTCTCCTCACGCGGCGGACCGAAACCAACTGTTTCAACCCGCATTCGCGCGCAAACGCGTCTACCTAAGAAGTCCGAAACCTCCTTCACCCCTCAATACGAAATCAAGATCATGAACCCTGACAGGAAGATATCAGGATGAGTGACGCGACAACTTCCCTGCTCACAGAGCATTTCAGCTATACGCCCCTAGTTCGTATGGCCCTTTGGCGACGCGCTGTTGAAAACAACCCAAGCTGACTCGGCGCAGTCTCTCATAGATGACATTATCAACTCGATCAACAACTTAATCTATCAAGCTATTTCAAGTCTAGAAACAGGTCTACTGGGCACGCCTCCGGAGCGTCTGGGTTTCTCGCATGCGAACAATGGCTCGACTATACCTGACACCGACGAAGACGGGAATGTTATCTACCCAGAAGCACAGCTGGAAATCGAAAATGGACTACATCGGCTAGAAACACTGCTCGAGGCGACAGTCGACAAAACTTTCGATAAGTTTGAGCTTTTCGTGCTGCGCAATACGTTCAAGGTACCCGACGATCTGATGGGATGGATTCGGCTGAAGCACTACGAGGTATGTTGACCTATCAAGCTTCCAGCTCCCCTTCTCTTCTAACCAGCTTGTCTCCCGATTAGAATCTGAACTTGGAGCCCCCCTCCGATGCCCCCACTCCAGAGACGATTTCCGCCCAGCGGAAGAAGTTACACGAAACCAAGAAGTTGAATCGGGTGCTGAAACAGGAAAGCGCACGTAATGAGGCCGTAATTGCTCAGTTACGCTCCATCCTGTCGAATGCGCAGACCGCAAAACAGGAGAATGGTGTCACGCCCAACGGTCAACCAAACCTGGACTTGTCTTTCTTGACTTCTAGCCCAGCTGCACAGCAGCTACGTGTCGGTGCCGCTACCGGATCAAACACCCAACATACGCCGATCACCACGAACGCTACGTTCATATTGTCTCAGCTCCCTGCTCTACAAGCGCTGCTTAAGGAGCTCCGGCCGAAATTGGCGACTCTACCACAGTCCGGAGATAAACTGGATACGGAACCCAAAGCCGATGCGAGACGCGAGTACATTGAGAGCAGGGTTAGGCTGCACCTCGAAAGGGCAGGTCAGTTGGCGGTCGGTAGTGATACTACCACCGTCGTTGCCGGCCGTAAGATTGATATTGCAGAGGCACAGGCTCTCGAGGCCGTTACGGGAATGCTTACGCAAGGTGACAAGAAATCAGCTTAAAGACATGAACCGAGAAACACTGGAATGGTTCTTTGTCCCAGTTCCATCAAGGAGATCTATTTTCACTCAGTCAACCGAATTCATGCAGACCACGACACGCTCCATGTCTGCTGGTCCCGTCTGAATGGAACAACATCCACCTTGTCCGACTTCAAGATGTTCGGGATCTTCTCATCCTTCTTATCGATGACGATGAACTCCTTCTGCTCTTCGCCAATGCCATAGAAATTGCGACCAAACTTGCTCATGAAACCCTCAATAATCTCGGGGGTGATGTCTTCCTCCTTCAAGACGCCATTCTGGCAAGCTTGCTCGAACGCGTCGATGACAAGCTGGGTGGTGTGGGGCTGAGTGAACACACCGGCTGCGATCTTATCGCCTCCTCTCTTGGACACGGCCGGGTGAGGTGCGCTGTCGGATCCGAAGAAGAACTTGGGGTTACCGGAGGCTGCTGCGCGCAAAAGGGCATCACGATCCGCGGGCGTCTTGGCGACCGGCTTGCAGAAGCAGAACGGATCTCCAGCCCAGGAGTCGATGATGATCGACAGGTGATGGGCCGTGACTAGAACAGCTGTTAGTGTACGATTATCCAGCTATGGAAAGAGTCCTCACTTGTTCCGGCAACAGTAGGGCCACACTTCTTGACAGCCTCAACCGCAGCGGCGGTGGTGCAGTGCTCGAGAATGATCCTCAGCTTGGGAAATTTCTCGTGCAGCTGGAGCAGGGTTGGCAGGAAGCGCTCCTCTGCTGTCAAAACGGTCACATCGCCCTTGGATGGGACTTCACCGTGCAGGTTGAGGATCATATCCTGACGCTCCATCTCAGCGAAGACGGGGTAGAACTGAGTGTAGTCGATGACGCCCGAGGAGGAGTTAGTAGTGACACCGGCCGGGTAACTCTTGACGCCAGTGATGCCGCGCTTCTTGGCATCGATGATGGTCTCCGGGGTGATAGTCTCATGGAGATACAGAGACATGAGATAGTTCACATTGGGCTCAATGGCCTGCAGACGCTGCTTGTACTCAAGCGCGCGGTCAACGGTGGTCACGGGAGGGACCAAGTTCGGCTGGTGAAAGACATCCAAGTTACTATATTGTCCCAATTGCAATGCAGCAGTTCCACCAACCACATATAAATATGGTCAGAAGTTCAAAGCGGTATAGAGTGTTGAATTTACCATAACAAAAACGGTGTTGACACCACCCTGTCTAATAGTAGGAGTAACAAGCTCCATCATATCACCATCGCGAAGATGCACTTAATTCCACCAATCCCAATTAGCCAAATCGAAACAATCCTAAGCGCAATCGCCCCCCTCAACAACGGATACAATTGGCACTTTTATCCAAACAGAAAATAGTACGCACCATGAAAGTCCGCGGAAGCGGGGAGCTTCACGCCCTGCAGCTTGGAGAGAGGCATTCTTTTTCCCGAACAATAGTAGAACTTTGAGTACCGAGGTATAACCAAATTAGGTCTGAAGATTCGAGGAAACAGCATGAAACAAATACTGAATCCAATCAATGATGTATTATAATAGTCAATATCTGGGGGAAATCAACTACGTACAAGAAATTCCCATGGACCGGTTTTTCCCCGCCAATTTTTTGTCGCGGGGGAATTTGGGATCCATGACCGCCTTGCTTGTGATTGGTTGATGTGGGGTGTGGGCATGTGATGTCACGGGGGTTGTCCGCGGTGGTTGACATCCTGGCGCTTACTACTCCTAAGTAAATACTAACTAGGGAGTCTTCCACATCGCGTCGCTCCGAAAGGCTCGGGATGTGGAGGGTACCTTACAATGATACAGGCGGTTTTCAAGATTATCGTGTGCTATGGACTAACGAATAGCCGTTACACTCATCGTAATTTAGTGTTCTGATGACTGAGAGCCAATACTCCCTCGCTTACCGTCAAATGATTACGGCCTTGATCACTGTGGAGAACAGACTCTACATCTACTTACATTGAGTTATTTGCTTACCCTCCAGGACTACAGTTCATCCGCCTACTTACAACCAATGGCAAAAGCTTCAGTTTGGTGAAAATCACGCACAAGTCGTATTCAAAAGAGTGCTATCATTCTTAACTTGGAAGCTTTATCACGAAACACACAGTGCCTTCAATCTCTCGAGACTCACCACATCATCCTGTCATCTCCTGTGGCATCTATACCAGAGCTCACCTAGAATTGGCCTCCAGTAGGCTGGCTACCACTGGGCTGACCACCACTGGGCTGACCACCACTAGGCTGGCTGCCACCAGACTGACCACCACCGGGAGTGGAAGAGTCGTCATCAACAGCAACACCACCGCTGGAGGTGTAGATGAAGCTGTAGTTAGGGTCATAGGTGGCAGACACATTGACAGCGACAGTCACCCATCCGAAGAGACCATCGTCCAAGCTGTCTCCAAGGTAGACGTAGTTCAAGACAGGGTCAGAGTCGGAGTTTTCAGTCTCGTCGGAGAAGACGCGGTCCTCTGCGTTGGTGGTGAGCGTGACGGTGTTGGTGTTGTAAGGGTAAGTAGCCTCCACATCGTTGATGAGATCCTGATCCCAGAAAAGCTGACCAATATGCGCAACAGTGCCGCCAGTAATGGTGTTGTTGTCAAGCACAGTCACATCCAGGTGGGCAACCATGTGATGATGGGTGGTACGGCCGGAGTAGTGGCCCGGGAAGAGAGACTCGAAGGTGACAACACCGTCAGAGTCAGTCTTCTGGATACCACGGAGGAAGGTGGCGTTCAGGTTGGAAGTGTCATCGGTGTTTCCGTTGCCGTTGGCGACAAGGCCGGAGTAGACACCGGTGGCATTGCAGTTCCAGATATCCCAGTACAGGTCGGTGATTGGCTCGCAGGTCTCAACGTTGATGAACTGGCCTTCAATCACCACGGGGACACCTGACTGATCTTCGCGGACGTCCGACCGAATGTACTCGCCAGGGACATAGTAGGGACCAGTCTCACCCTCTGGGTTCAGAATGCAGGTACTGGTATTGGCAAAGACTTCGCTGGCGGAGGAGTCGGTCGTGATATCAGAACCGGTCACAAGATGGGACTTGTTGAGGACCGAGTCAGTATCTCGCCCAGCAAGGCGCCTCCGGTGGAGGTCCACCAAAGCCCTACGGCGAGCCTCGGCACGAGCATTAAGACCACTGCGCTCGAACTTGGAAGCACAATTCTCCAAGCCACGACGCATGTTGGCTTTGAAATCCAGGAGGTCAGAGTTGGCGCGCTTCTCTTGGTGGCCGGGATGGGCAGTGGCAAGAACTGCACATCCTACCGCGGCCAACTTGACAACGCTCTGGACATGCATTTTGAGGGGGCTTAAAAGATGAAGTTGAAAAGATTTGGAGAAGGAACAGGCGATATTTGCAGTGGGTGGAAGCTAGAGAGGCTTTGAAGAGACTGCTTTCTGCTGGATGTCTCCCTCAGATGCCTCCCGGATGAAGAGCCTTTATATGCTGCTTCCTCCATCATGAGCGTCGATATCAAAGTGCGCGTTGCCGATGTACTGTGCAGTCTATACCAATCCGGGCGCGGACGGTTTTGCCATTGCGCGGAGTCTGTTCCCTTGCCGAAGCGATACCAACCTCCAAAGACAAGTAACTGTCGTCAGCAGTGGGTAGAATCAATGACGAGCGTGTACTGATCCCTGCTTGCTCTATCCAATGTTGCCGGCCAAAAATGAGCGAAAGCGTGCTCGAGTGATGAATCTACTTGCCAGGAAGGAAGATGACGAATCCCTCCCACCGGCCAAGACCATCGGCCGTGGGGACGCTGCGATGAAGCTCGCCCGCCAAGACCGCCTAATGATGTCCCTCAAGAGACCAACACCCCAGACGCCGCGTGTCATTACTATCTAGAAGCCACTGATTGGCTTGGCTTTGAGAATATTGCGATGATCTGCACATCAGGGCTTAATATTCATCCGGTATCAATCAGCGCAAATGTGATTCGCGACAAGTTGGTGGCTTTAGCTCGTGGTCCTGGCGCAGGCGTGCTGAGTACCTACGGAGCAATACCCGTAGGCTTGGCGAAGCCAAGGCCTGTTTACAGCCCTAGGTCCAGACTGGCTGTGAGTCGCGCTGTCTGGCAGGAATTTCGGGCCCCGAGGACCCCATGATCCCGCTGCAATTATCCCGCTGCCCACTCTCAGAGAAGTGTGCGTGTTTCAATTATATGGTGGCTTGTGGGGACCCCAGATGAGTCTTCCACAGAGGCCGGAAGGATACTTTGAATTCGCTTGTTTTCGGCTGATCGGCTTCACTTCGCCGTAGGCTAGAAACTAAGAGGAGACATGTGCTGGCTGAATATACCGAAGGGAAGATTGCAGTGCTGATCGCTCGCCTAGCCAAGAGCTGCACAATCAAGCTCCGCCTTGGAACAGTCGTAGACGTTATTGTAAGAGGTGGGATATGAAGTCTATGGCCCATTTAGAGTCTGTATACAGGTCCCGTGCCACGGCTTCATCGCGCTTCTTTTGGGTGATGATCGACACCTGTATAACAAATACACGTCTCTGAGGTGGATGGCATCTGCCTCATTCGATCCCGACCATTGTGGATGCTCTCTAGTGATGGGAAATCTACAAGCTGCATACCCAAGAAAGCTGGACAAACAGACGGTGCGGAGAATGTCCCATTAGGGCAATTCTCAGAGCGGAGTCTAGACCTCCAACAGACCAACAGGAACAACAGAATGTGGAGAACATGCAGAGAAATCTCCGCGCATGAGCAAATGATGTTATTGAGCCTGATGTGTAGTCGAGTCCGGGGATTGAGTTGCGTGCACTCTGAGAGATCGAGGCATAGCGGTATCCCAGCAAGGCATGCGCTTCCAGAGAGAATACATTGCCCCAACGGGCCTCTCTGGCATTGGTGGAATCATCAAAGCCACAGGATGCAGTGACGACAACCGATCCACGTGAAAGCTGCAGTCCTTTGGCCTGGATTAATTTTATGTTCAACCCTCCCATACTAGAAGGGGCGCAGGCCCCAACTTTCAACTCATCCTCGAGGATAGAACGAGTGGTGCAGGAGTGTACCATCGATAGGACCGGGAGCTATCATGCTCATCAGCAGATGTCTCCTTTTGATCCATGATGTTCGACACAAATGAGTGGTGTTTCATCCCGGGCTTATTCACACCAATAGAACTGGAAGCGACGGACGTGTTACACAGAAGCCGAGTGCCTTTGTCCCAGTCCAGATCATCCATTCGCGCTGCTCGATGCACCGACCTCTTCTAAGCGCCGAAGGAGACAAGGCTGCATCAAGTCAGTTTGAAGGATTCCTGCGTCTTCGCGCTCATGCAGGAGACAGCAAATAGGCGCGGCGCATTTTCCGTGGGCGGCTATTAGGCTTTGATGGCTGAAGGGCTCTCGTGAAAATGTTTCACCTATTCGCGCTTTGTGTGAGACCATTCTTATTTTTGGCAGCTGAAGAATGCTGCAGAAGTTAAGATGGGCTATTCATTGCTTGCATAAGTAGTTGATGTCTGCAGGTTTTCTTGTCAGGGTCTTTTCTATCTTGTCTGTACACTACCTTCCTTACCGTCTATAGCTTCAATTCGTTCCACTCCTTCTCCCATAGATACCCTTTTCTCTTTCAATTCAACCTCTTATTCAGCCTTCTGGCAAGGCTCTTTCTTCTCTACACTCCTCCACCTCTTACAACCCACCCCAATAAAAAAACAAAAGAAAAAGAAAAATAAAGACACACCATGGACCGCAGCCTCTCCACCGAATCCACCATAACCACCACCATAACCTCAACCGCCTCCATCGAAGAAGAATCCAAATTCCTCACCCGCACCCAACACCTCCGACACACGCGCCTAGCCCTCGCCATCCTGACCTTCCTAACCACCATCCCAACAATCGCCTGCGAAGCCATCGCCCTCCACCACTACCGCCAAACCTCCCCATACGCACGAGTCTGGCTCAATCTCTGGCCTTTGAACCTAGATCTCAGACCCACCATTGCCCTACTCGCCTGCGGCTGCGTGGTAGCATTCCAGAACTTGCTTTACATCGTTACGGCCGTTATTCCTTCCGTGAGTTCCTACACACCAACTTCCATATCGAAAATGTGATACTGATAATGAACTAGCCCCGCCCCCACATCCGCCTCCTTAACCTCCTCGCCGCAGCAACCGCCCTCTCGGGCTTCATCGCCGCGCTCGTGGGCCTCATATTCGTGATCTATCAGCCTGGAGCGAAGCATCCGAGCGGGTTTAGTGAGATGGAGACGCTGCATTCGTGGACGTGTAAGTGGGGGGTTGTGAGGGATGGATATGATTCTGTGAGTGGGAATAGCACTATTAGTGCTAGTACGAGCGGTAGTTATAATGCCACGGTCGGGGGTGATGTTACAGCTCCGGTGCATTTCAAGCGGGATTGTGATGTCACAAGCGCTGGGTTTGTGTTGCTTTGTGTGTTGCTGGGGTTGGAGGTTGTTATGGGGGTGGTGGTTGGCGTAGGGGTTTGGGTTGAGAGGAAGGTTGGTGGGTTGAGGGGGAGGATTGGTGGGGAGTTGGAGGGTATGCGACGTGGAGTTGGGGGAGGGGAAGGGATGAAGGGGGAGAGTAAGGTTTCTGTGGGGGGCGTGGAGAAGTATCCTGGGACTTGAGGTGAAGTGAGGTGATGGGGTGGGCTGGATTAGTTGAAGGAGGTACGATGTTGGTGTTGGTGTTGGTGGATGTGTTGTGAGACTAATGGGTAAATTGATATAGTCATGATAGGGTATGCACTAGATCCATGAATGTAATGCAAGGCTGGGGCGTTACAGCTTCGCTTCTGCCTTCCCTTTGCTACTGTCCATCCTCACTCCCTCGTCGTCCTGCTCCGCAACTTCTAGCACGGGCATCTCTTTCGGCATCATGCGTCTTGGATTGCTTCCGGGAATGACGGAGTACTTGGAGAAATCGGTCACCCCGCAGTAATCACGTAGGAAGTCCTCATCGAGAGCTAGAAGTCCATTCACGACGTGTGCTGGCGTGTTCAAGATCCCGAGGATTGCGTCGGAGAAGATTGTCTGTCATTCATTAGTATGTATCACAAGGAAATGCGTATGCTAATAGGAACCTACCGGCTTCCTCAAATCAGCCTTTCGCGAATCGTCATTATTTGCAGGGTTCATCTCCGTTGCTGCGCTTTCAACAGCCTATTCATATCACCGTTAGCCAGCCACAGCTCAAAGCAAGATAGTCAACATACCGCAGCAGGCCAAATACTAGTAATAGCCATATCCGACTTTCCCTCCCTCACCCAGTCCATAGCCAAGCCACGAGTGAGCACACTCATCCCAACCTTGCCTGTGTATTGTCAGCACTGCCCAGAATCCTATTTCCTAACCCAAAGACTCACCCATAGCATAAGCCGTCTTTCCCCTGAAAAACCTCGAATAAATCGGCGGCGAAACCACCACAATCCTCCCCTTCCACCCATTCTTCTCAAATACCGGCAACGCCGCCATGATAGTCGCATACAGCCCCTCCGGATTGACCCGCTGCATCAGCTGGAACCTCTTGAGAGGCGTATTGGCAACAGACGACCACCATATCGCACCCGAATTGTAGACCAGAACATCCAGCCGACCACCGCTAATACGTACGGTCTCGTTCACCAGGTTATCGATCTGGGCGGGGTCGCGCACATCGACTTGGACGGGGTGGGCGGTGCCGCCGGCGAGGGTGATTTCGCGGGCGACGGTGTGGATGGTGGAGGCGGGGGAGTTAGGGTCTGGTGGGAAGGGTGCTGTGGGATCTGGCGAGGTGGCTGACTTGGCGGCTATGATTACTGTATAGAATCATTTCTTGTTAGCGAGGATACATAATGATTATGGGTATGGAAAAACCTTGTCTGGCATACCGGTGTATCCGTTCTTCGCAAGGTCGATAGCAATCTGGCGGCCAATGCCTCGAGAGGCGCCCACGACTAGGGCGACGGGGTTGGGAGACCGAGTAGACATGATGACAGCCAATTGAATAACCAAGCTTTGTGTATTATGAATAGCTAGATATTATTTACAGGCACAACGAGATGCTGTGGGTTGATATAGAGGTCCGGGTTCGTTCATCCTCGGTAGATGGAGTGATTAGTAGTCATTTGGCCGAGCGCGCGGCTCGGCCCGTTGACAGAGGGTTAAGTATGGAGATGAGGGGTTCATGGGACAGCTTTATGCCCTGCCATTTATTGGAGGCATAAGTGAATCTGACACAATGTGTAAGTAAGTTTTGTTGTTGAATTGCTGGAAGGTGTTGGAGAAGGACATCCATAGTTTCTCCTTATCGCAGCAACCTCGGCGTTATCACTGCATATCCATCGCCGCATCTTGGCTCCGATTGGCTGTATTCATTACATAATCAATTATCGTGTCTTCCACCGCCTTGGCAGAATCTCGCGTCTTTCGCAGCGTTTCACTTTTCCACTTCAGCAACAGACATATACATCACAGTTATCTATCAGAATGCCGCCAGACATGGGTTCTCCCGCCGCCGAGCTTGATCTAGATGACGAGCAGTATGACTCCGCCGAAGACGAGGACTTCCAGCTCGATGCAGCTCAAGATGACGCGGACTCGGGCATGTCCGATTCCGACGAAGAGGAGGCCGCCGACGAGACAGCGCCCAAGCGACGAAAGAAGGATGCTAAGGATGCTCAAGCAGCCGGTGATGACGACGAACTGGCGTCTGGGGATGAGGCGATGATTCAGAAGGCAAAGAATAAGAAGAGGAAGAAGGGAGATGAGGACGTGGATGTGGATCTTGATGATGACGAGGAAGGGGGAACAGGAGGTTTCGTGCGGACGCGCGCGATGAAGATGCGAATGTACGTGGTGTCTATTTGTCTGACAATCTACTAGATCTGGGATTATACTGACACGATACTGCTACAGTGGAGAAGAGCGCAAACCGCTCGCAAAGATCGACGGCGCTACGGTTGATGTGGATGCGTTATGGGCGAAAATGAACGCTCCAGACTCGGGAGTTGATGGTTCTTCGGCACAGGATGAGAGCAAAGATGCTACGCCTGCGGCTGGACAAAACGACGGAGAAGCAGCAGGTGCTGACGATGCGACTCCCTCCGCACAGGAACCCCAGAAGAACTATACCGAAGAAATGGTGAAGATCAAGCGCACATACAAGTTTGCCGGAGAGATGATTACGGAAGAGAAAATTGTGCCGAAGGATTCAGCGGAGGCTAAGCTTTTCCTGGCGGGCGAGAAGGACGCGGAGACCGTGACTGCTGCAGATGTCGACCACGCCGCGAACGCCAAAGACGCCCTCAAACTGCGCAGACCCCTTCGACGACCCTCCCGCTTCGACCCGAATCCGACCGGCACGATCAAGAAGAGCTGGGAGAAACAGCCCGTTACGGGGGCGATGGCTGGGCAGGAGAACGCCCGAGGACCGAAGATCAACACGGTCGAGAAATCGCGTCTGGACTGGGCTGCGTACGTGGACCAGGCTGGAATCAAGGACGAGCTCAACGTGCACAGCAAAGCGAAGGAGGGATTCCTGGGTCGCATGGATTTCTTGGACCGTGTGGGGGCCAAGATAGACGAGGAGAGAAGAAATGCTCGTCTGAAGGGGCTTTAAACTGCTTTGGTTTCAGTTTCCTCTTTTCCTTTGGCTTCTCGACTGCCTCTCGGCCCTGGCATATTCCCTGTCTGAATCTCCTCCCATGCAGGGGCGGAGCAATGCTAGAATCTTCAGCATTGGATCCACTGTCCCAGGCCACGACTTCTTCAAAAGGGCACGTATCCCGGTCTGCAGGTCTGGCTGGCTACATGCCACAATCCGCACGGAAGACCGATGCGGTGTATATTAGCTATCATCCATAGCTGGAGGTAGTGCCAGACACGTGCCTCCGCCTCGATCCACCGGGCTCAGCTCAACTCCGCACCGGGCGGTTCGCTTACGCGGATGGATGCTGCTGGTTGGATGGGCGTATATTGCCTATGCATCGCACTAGCATGACTGGCGTAAGTGCCAGCCAGGGCGATGTTACGACTTATGACATGTGAATTCGGAGATGTACGATATTGTTAGGATGGTAATCCTTCTTGATCCAATAGACTGATATTGGTTGCGCACGCTGTATAGCTAGCTACATAGTACTTTAATTGATCCCTTCATCTAATAAAAGGAGTAAGGGAGAAAATGAAACATCTCATGAGATTGTTCTCCAGTGGAGCTTCGAATATACCATTTGAAGCTCCTCAAATCGATACTCTGCTAACATCCATCGGAACTGGTAGTTTCCTGCGTACTCAGCTGTACTCGAGGAGAATGTATGATCTTAACAATCCCCCATATTCCGAGTATCTACTTTATCAGTAAGTGTGATTTTGTCAGCGCCATGCAAGCATTTTGAGAATTCATCCCACTCTGCAGAAACCCCTACTGTCCTTCTACCAGCCCCGGTTAGTACGCCACTGATGTACACTTCTTCTCCGCAGAAGTAAATCCACACTATGCCCCTTTACCTTCTAGAGTAAGACCTGGTCGCGCAGACATTTCAGCATGAGTTGCAACGGTAGTGAGACTTTCACCTCGATTTGGTATGCCCCATGCCTATTTCCTTCTCCTGGATGTGACTATGGCATCTCTAGCATGTTTTCACAACAGTCTAAAGCTCGATAGTCGTATCATCAGCACCGCTGATAACTACACCAGCATCTTCTTGTCCACACAGCTTTCCGTATAGAACTTTGATAGTCACTTTGGCACATATCAACACTTGACCTCGCTCAATGCTCGGAGAAATGCTGCAGTTAGCTGCAGATGTGAAGTGTCGTAACGGCTCTAGAAACGTGTATAGCTGGTTGCAGTGGGTACAGCCATGAAGGAGGTAGACATCTTCTGAGTGAGGAGATGCTGGAATGTGTCGCGCACAGGTTGTCAGTCAAAGTTCTGGAGAGGTTTTTGATGATATCTGTAGTCATGAAATTGACTTTAGGCTTAGAAGAAGCTGTTTCTTCTTGATCTGTAGATGAATTTCTTACTAGAAAGCGGACATGAGGAGACTAGTATGTGTCAGTCCAAGGCTAGATTGGATTATGTAGATAATTGCCACATATCCAGTTCTTTTCCAGAATCATCATCTTCGTAGTTTGGTTCTTCTGCCCGCAGAGACCAATCACGGCTCGTCCTATCAATCTGAGGGGTCTCTTCATGCCGTCGTAGAGGTAGTATCTATGACTTGAAGATACCTTCGATCAGCCTGCAATGGACATGTATTTGACGACATGTTTATAAGAGGAGTGATGAACGTTATCTTCCCGCAATGTGATAGAAAAAAAAATATCTGTTGTACGATCCAAGGTTCTTTATCAGTTAGTTTTGCCCATGTTTTTCATAAGCCTCTCCAGGCCAACCCCAAGAAACTGTGCATTGTCATTAGTTGTGAGGAGAGGCACATAGCCCAGATCACCTCTCTGTCATTCTCTTCAGTAACTATTACCAAGCTTGTCGCTGATAGGACTTATTCCTTCAAACTTTCTCAGATCCATGGGGTAAAAGGAAAGAAGAGAATTTGATCCTGAGACTGCTAATAAGCGTCCGAAGATATTGCCAGCGTGTCGAACCTTCCAGCAACATAGTGAAATCATTAGCCCACCGGCTGTCTTCTGGAGGAGGAATAACACTTTTATCTCTTATAACTAGTGCAGTTGTGGTGATATTCTTAAAATCCTGGGGAAAGCTTAGCATTTAAGAAGGCGAGGATGGCAGCTCTGCTATCAAAGTGGACAGGCTATGCCCAGAGTACCTGGGAACCAGTCGAAGTGTTCCGAGACACTACTGCTATACATGCATGGGAAAACGCTCAAGAAGAACCATGGTCAGAACCAGCACGTCCTCGGCGGAGCCGGAGGGAATTCCATTAGATTATCTAAAAGAATCAACATAAAATCGGGGCTAACCGCCAGGAGCGCGCCTTGAAGGGCCGCAACGGGACTTATGTTGTCTGTTTAAAACCACAGAGTCAGCGTGACTTCATATACAAAAGATCAGGGGTGCTTACCATTAAGACCGGGAAGACGGACGATGACCAGACCGGGCAGAAGTACCACGGCCAGGCTAGGCGACCGGATGACGACCAGACGAGAGGTTGGTCTCGGTGATTATCAAGGGGTTCTGCCGGGTGTGGAAGCTGAACTATAATCAGACAGAGTCCATGTCAGCTGGGAATATCTGTTATGACAGGGGGCATATACTCACGCATCAGCATCATATTCATCGAGCACTTCATCGATCAGGCGCACAAGACGACGAATATAGTCATCAAACGGTTTCACGAGGGCGGCGGTAGCAACACGGTCGTGCTGGGCACCATACTCTAGATGCAGGTGGTCGCGCAGGTTGGCAAGTGTCCATAGCAGACAGGAGCAGAGATCTTCCTTCCCAATGTTAAACGGAAGGTGGAACTTGTCCAGAATTTTTTGTCCAACAGGCGACACCTAACACTTCCTGAGCTTCCCAAAGTACTCATGGTTTAAGTGTACTGTGGCCGGGTTGATAGTCCACTCCAGTATCTCTGTGAGCCCCATAAAAATTTAATTATTATAAGGAGAGAAGTGGCAGGGGATAGCAGAGAGTAACCAATATATGGATTACCCGCATGCCTTCAACTTGTCGAGGATACAGATCATGGGACTGCTGCCACCAAAGGAAAGGTAGCACTCATCACAGAATGTCCGCGCGATGGGAATACTATGGTTAGTGATTTTGTGTAGCTGACCTTTCAGCCCTAGTCTTGGACAAACTGTGCCGCAGATCGCAATTTTCGAATATCAGTAAGCTGGCGAGCATGATCAGCAGCTCCAGCTGCGGGTCCCGCGTAGTTATCTCTCACTCCTTCTTGTCAGCTAGGGTGATTTTGCCAGACTGCCAGGTAATACTTAGCTCAAGCCCGTCTTTAGAAGATGCTTAGGCAGGATAAAGGCTTCCTGATGATTTCCATCCTTTCACTTGTCAAACTTCTTGTCAAACGTCTGAGTATAATACTCTTGAAAATAGACATGTAACACATGACAAATTCTATTTCTTTAATCAGAGCATAAATGGGATCCACGAACTTTTCCCATTTACTGACCCAATTACCAAGGAGTGCCTTATAAACATAAATATAGATCACGCCTGGATGGAGTTTTGCAAGCATGTGGTTGGGAGCAGTTGGGCGACAAAACCGCCTCTTTGATGAGTGGTCGTCTCTTTATAGAGTAACCAGGTGGCCCCATACAATTGGTACAGGTAGAGAGCTCGGTCTTTCTGGAATCCTGCAATGAGGATTGATAAAGCCGAGCCATGATGACCCCAGTATCAGCTTTCGCAGGCGTCCCATATGCCAGTGCGCGTGATTCGCCTTTTCCTTGT
Source organism: Aspergillus luchuensis (assembly GCF_016861625.1). Lineage (NCBI taxonomy): Eukaryota > Fungi > Ascomycota > Eurotiomycetes > Eurotiales > Aspergillaceae > Aspergillus > Aspergillus luchuensis. Next base: position 1,554,423 of record NC_054849.1, read on the forward strand.
CGATATAGAGTAGTTTACGACTCAGCAATATGCAACACGGGGCTCTAAACAATCTGTATTCCATTCCATGGTAAAACCAACCCAATTTAGGAACCAGATTTCTATGCTCTTTCTCGTGCCGGGGTAGGGGAGCTTTTATCAAGAAGGACTCGATATCTTCATAATATGTGACTCTGACGACCTTTGCCAGTCTTGAGCGGTTTTTCTTCTTCGAGGAGAAGCAACATATATGGCGAGACATATTGGTATGACATGCGCTTGGTGGTATGTGCTTGTTCAGATATCCCAGAGGACCATGATCTCTGTTTTGCAATCGTCAAAGACTCAATATGTCCGTGACGGTTATTGTTCCGTCATAGCAAGTGTCGCTGAATTGGACAGGGTGTACGACCAGCATAGGCTTATGGAGTATTTTCCTTGACTAGTAAATACTAGTAACAAGAATATCATACCCAGCCGCAGATTCCTTTTTTTTTGTCCGCTGTGTATCCCGCCACGACAAGCGTTCGAAGCGGACCCAATACTTAACCCTAAAAAAGGCTGGTGAGGGTCTCGCGGCAAACCAGACCAAGGTTGTTCTATACACTCCCAGTTAGTATGAATCACCATCTTTGGGGAACAGCTGACTTACACGACGCTTTTATCGTCAATGTGTACTTTCCCACGGGTTGGTCTGTGTTGCTTTAACCAACTATTACTTTTTCAACAGTCATCTACCGCCTCAGCCATGAATAATCAGTTCCCAGGTAGGTAATATTGAGAAACGGTAAAGGCTTTCGCCCTAAGAAGTAAAAGGATATATATATCCAGATGTTCAAGGGCCTGCGGTTTCCTAGAGTTTATGGACATCAGTCCGATGCTTTCCTGTGAGTTGGATCAACAGTCCAAGCAATTTCTCCTTGGCAATATAAAATAGAAATATTGATTTGGCATCCCGTTATGGCATGTACATTGTCGCACAGGGCCACCGAACTATATTGGGAAAAAAAAAAAGATACCATAATCCAGCGAAGAACCCAATTGTCTGAACATCAGGATAGTAGATGATGCAGCAAACAACAGACGGCATTTATCGCAAAACATGTTGTCTTGAGTAAGAATCGGTAGTTTCTCATAATTCTGAACATCCGTTCCATAAACACTGTGAGCCGGGGTCCCAATCACAAAGCTTTATGTGGCACTATTCGGCTGAGATTGGTGCTTTGTACGATATGAGCTGGTTCGTATTGCTCCAACCAATAACTTTTGATCTCTGAAACAGCTATCCCGCTTTCCAGCCAGTGTTGAGTTTGCAGCTATTCGGAATGAATATAATGCCAAACTCGGTCTTACGCAAGCCACCCCAACGGTCTTCAATGATGTTTTCCATCGCAAGCTGGACCATATCGCTCCGAACAACCCATCAGTCCTGTGTGTGACCGAGTGCGTAACACGAGAGAAGCTGTTACGTATATTGATATAGGGGAGATATGTTCTTGTAGCTTTATTTCGTCCCATTTAGTCTGAGGCATAGTATCATTTCCGATGTCTTCTTCGTCCCAGCTACCTGTTCCTTTGTATTTGATGAGTGTACATTATTTGGTCAATGGCGGTAGAGCTCTCGGACCAAATCATCACATCCCACTTGCTCTTGTCCTTTTCGCTACTCGGTGCCGTTAGTCTCTTTCGAGGAGTGAGTGGTAAAGACAGGCTATGCGGCCTGGAGGATGGTGGCAGAAGACGATGTAGTATTCATGCTTGCATATGGTTTTCCGCGTTGATGAGATAGAGGACCTAGGTAGTAGTGGAAGGCGGCAGCGATCCGGACACTTGATATTAACCGGATATACCTCTGTGGAAGTAGTAGCTCCTCTCTTCATTGTCTGGAATCAGAGTTCGATTTCAGTTTAGGGACATGTTTACCGTATCGCGCAATCCATCGGTACATTGGTCTTAGCTAGTAGGAGCAAAGCTTGCTTTGAAGGATGGATAATCCAGCAGATCCTTGTTGATGATGCTTTGAACTGAGGATATGATCGGAAGCTGTGGGACTGTTCGTATTTATCTGAATTCAGCCCTTCGGAATTTGCTCTTGTAGCCTCTTGGTGAAGACATTCCGGGTTGATTTGGTCTACTGTCGAGAGATACTTCGGAGTGGCGAATCGATGAGGGATATTATGTGCCCTCGAGACGGAGAGCCACATTTTTGGGAATTGCTATGTTGTAGTTAGGGTATGTAGTTGTAGTAGTTGTAGGAGTAGCAGTAGTAGTAGAATTCATAGACCCGATGTAGCTGGCCTTTACTATTTAGGGTATGTAGTATGCGATTTGCTTCTTATTTCATTGCCCCTATCTGCTTGGAATGCGATGTCCATGGGCAGTGATAATGACTGTGCTGTATATTACAGAGATTGATCGAAGCATCTTGAGTGGTCTTATATCATAAATATGAAGATTTGAGAGTTGGGATTCATTGAGAATATAAGTGTTTGCTCATGTTATGATGGGATAAACAAAACTAGATTGCTGGGTTGGTCAAAGCAGATTTGGTCTGTTTTCTGTATTGTGGTAGAGAAGATGTAGGAAGATCAATAGGGGACAGGAGAGGCTTTATATAGCTAAATCATACAAGCAATTTACTAGATGTACAGGGAATTGTGCAATTCCATCTGAAAACATTGAAGTTGATAAATTCAAGTATACATGCAATGAATGATTGCGGCGGATGTTCTGCTAAGAATCATTCCCTCGCAGGCTACCTACTATGTGCGATAATCTCACAATTCACAACTTTTCATAATTCACACCTTACAGTATACTTCATTTGTTCAAGTGAAGAAGCTAGATCGAGCGAGCAACTCAATCTAGATCTTCTTGCTGGAGCTGGACTTGGGCGGGTACTTGATGCCAGAGCCCTTGCAGTTGGAGTCCTCCACTGGTACAAGAAATCAGTTTATGTCTTATATTCCAATTGTATGTAACTTACGTCTCTCAGAAGCAACGTAGGTGCCGCCGATGGCGCTACCCTTGACGTTGAAGTAGTAGTAGAGCTGGGACAGAGCACCGTCCTCACACCCAACATACGGGGGGTAGCCATCGTGGATCGCGGCGAGAGCATCCTCAATGTCGCTCAGCTTGTAGGTGGCATCCTCGGAGGGAGTAATTCCGGCGTCGGAGAGAGCCTGCTGCTGTCAGTATCTCTATAAAATACAGGAAGTTGTTTGCATACGGTATAGGAATCCAAGGTCTTGAAGAGGTCAACGACCTGCTGGAAAAAGTCACCAACTTCCTCCTGAGCGTAGTAATCGGTGTAGCAGCTGGGATCGATGGTGTTGATGCAGGTTCCTAGAAAGTCAATATGCCAGTTCCGACAATCAGATTGATCAGACATACCGTGCTTGTTCCATTCGTGCTCCCAGAAACTCTCATCCTCATCAGCACCCTCGTAGTCGGGCCAGTATTCCTTCATGTAGGACAGGAGCTCGGTGCGATTCTGCGCTTCGAGGATGGAAGTGATGTTGCTGTACTCGCGAGAGTCATCGCAGTACTCCTGGTAGGTGCCATCACAGTTATCGGGCCTAGCAAGTTCCTTAGCGATGATACAGAAATCCGATGTGTCAGTCCTACCAAAGTCCGTGGATGGTCCAAGAGTCGCTCGGGCCATCGGAAGGGTCGTAGTCCCAGAATTGAGTCTGGAGAAGGGAGCCTCCAGGAGAGTTGAAGCAGCAGGAAGCTTCGTTGTCGGTCTGGCAGCTCAGAGGGCTGTCAGAAGAGCAAGTGTCAATGGTAGCCAGCGCACCAGAGCTGAGCTGCATTGCGCCCAGGGCGAGCATGCCCACAGAAGGAAGGAAAGACATTATGCGTAATAACCGATCGTTAACTTCGTGAGGGAGAACTCAATGGCTGAATGACAATCGGGAAAGCCGGGTGCAATTGACCCAATTTATACCTTGGTAGCGTGTAACGCCAGTTACTTGCCCATACTCCGCGTCGGTTGTCCGACTAGCGACCAGGCCACCGCATGTGGGTAGCGGGGAAATCAGCCACCGAAAGTTGAAGATAGCACATGCCCTGATAAGGACGAGCTGATTTGCCGCAATCGATCAGAAAAGCAGCCTTAGGATAGCGGAGGACGCCGTGAGGACCCGCACCTCCGCTAACGATGAGCTGCCGAATTGGCCAATTGACCGGTGTAGGGGTGGTCTGCAGTCGGTCTGGAGGATGAGCCGTCGGGGCGCCATCGGAGGTTAGGCCGAAGAGTGGGTAGAGCGAGCAGACCAGCCAAATTAACCAAGAGCGAGGCAATCAGCTCTCAAGCTGCGTATCAGAAGTTGTTCTTGCTTTTGAGTTGAGAAGAAATTTGATTCGCTCTGGGCGGAGTGATCTGCAGGACCGGAAGATGGATTAATTTCAGGAACCGGGCAACCCCGTCAGCAATGGGCGAATGGCATCGCCAGAGCTGGTGTTGGCTGATGTTGACGACAAGGATTAGAGGCAAGCCAACTCATGAAGAAAAGGATGGATGAATGGGAAACAGGCAAGAATGTCCGACCTGTTCCTGCAGCAGCCTATTATCCGACACAAGCCGGGTGTAAAGGGAGAGGGATAGTATAGGCAGTGATGCTTGTGGCTCGAGGTTCGTGTCACCAGCAATTTCGCATTCTTTCAGCGACAAGTACTAAGCGATAGCATCCCAGTCGGTCATTTTAGCACTTGATTAAAGATATTATCGTTGAAGGCGAAGGATGTCTTGGCTCATGCTATCTACCCCGTAGTTAGTCTAACGAGCACTGATGACTTGACAGTTGACAAGATAACGCAAAATGCGTATCTCTATCACGAATGCAATCTCGTACGACTGCCAGTGCATAATATCAATCACCTCATAATAAGCAGTCCTCAATTCAAACACTTAATGTTGAGGCAAAGAACGATGGAAGACAAGAGGAAAAGAGATAACTGCTCATACCGACAAGCAAGGACAAACTTGTAGCCTGAGGTATCAACACCATACCCGATTAGGTCAACATTGCGCCCTTTTCCCAATTGGGATTGACATCCAGGATATGACTGAGTCAAGAGACTGAGGCAACTATAGTTATCAGCGTTCTTTCTTATGGAAATCAAATGTTCACTCAAACCTATACACATACTACACACTACGCACAACCCAATCATCCACTCCAGCCAGCTCGGAGGGATAAAGACATCGTGAAAAAGAGGAACCACTAAACTCCATCCAACCCACCCCGCAAAATCCTTTCAACCAACACATCTCCAATTATCTACATCTACATCTACACCAAGAAAGGGAAAAAAGGATCAAAATGCCCCCAACCTACCAAATAATCCCCGCCACAACCCCCCACCACCTCCTCGCCGCCCGCACCCTCTTCACAGCCTACGCCGCCTGGCTAAACATCGACCTAGCATTCCAAAACTTCCAGGCGGAGCTATCCTCTCTCCCCGGGAAATACAGTCCCCAGGAAGGCGGTGACCTTCTCCTCGCATACAGCAGCAGCGCAGACACCTCCTCCTCTCCGCTGGGCTGCGTGGCTCTCCGTCCGCTCCCTGTCGAAGACGATGAGCGGCAGCAACTCTGCGAGGTCAAGCGGCTGTATGTTGCACCTGAAGCGCGGAAGATGGGACTGGGGCGGGCGTTAGTGAGTGCAATTGTGACGAGGGCGAGGGAATTAGGGTATCGGGGGATGAGACTCGATACGTTGCGGAGTATGGAAGGGCCGATTCGCCTGTATCGGAGTTTGGGGTTCGTGGAGGTTGGGCCGTATTATGAGACGCCTTTGGTGGAGGAGACGGTGTTTTTGGGGTTGGATTTTGGGGAAGTGTAGATTCTTCTACTTACTGTATAAGTTACTGGGGTAAGTGCTGGTTGGTTCTGGTTTCTTTTGCATGTCTGGGTTGAGCAAGTGGGGAAAAGAAGGTTGGGTGTATAGACTTGATCAAGACAGAGATTATTCATGTATATTAAGTTCATTTATCCAATACTAGACATAACTAAACAAACAATAGAAGCATGTCTCTAACTCAGACTGTTGAGCTTGATAATTTTTTGTTGCACTCAGCGCAGATCATCTGCATCATGCCAAAAAAGAAGGAAAGTCATCATAGTAGAAGAGACAATGCGAGTAAAATCAAAAGTAAGATAACCGGATAAAATTTCCAAGTTTTGTCAGAAAGCTTGCCCATAACCAAGCTGTTAGCTATGCGCTTCCAAGAACTCCTCCTCGCATATCAGGGTCGGCGTATATAATATCCGCAGATCATCAGGTCCCAAGCCTGTTCAAGAACATCATCTTCCAAGGCATTTTGGGTTGCCAGCCACCTCGATTTGTTGAGGAACGGCATCTGCATGAGGAGGAAAGAGAAACGGTGAAGATTTTTTGCTGGTGGGGGAGTATTTATGTGGTGATGTTATGTAAGCAAGAATAGATGGGTCGTGAATTGGTTAGTAAGGTCATTTGTGCAGTCATAGTTGTGCGCTGCCTGCCTCGCCGCGTAGTGTGCCAGGCCAAACCAGTAGATTGAAGGACCAGAGTCAAGCGATCGCTCGAGTTACCTTTCTTAACAATGATGAATAATGGGGTTGTTTTGGATTTACTCACCCCTCAGCTGAGAGAATGCCCCACGCAAGTTGAACTATTGTGGCGGAGTATACTGTGTGCTCCAGGCCAAAAGGTCTGTGCCCGGCGTGTGCAACCAGAACCCGGCCCATGAGGATTCGAACATGGAATATTTTCCGCGGAAACAATCTCCTTATTGCCATGCTAAGGAGATAGATTCATGCAGGCACTGATCAATAGGAGCAATCCACATGTGATATCGCATACAGACAATAGTGTAACCGTTTCAGTGGGTGTCAAAAGTTTATTTGGGTCATTCTGGAAGAAGTTAGGGAATGGGACGATCCCGGGATCCCAGCGATGTGTGGCTGCGTACCGGGGTCGCACATACTATGAATGCCATTGTGTAAGTTTAGACGTGTTGTGCTGGGCTGCTGGAAAGACGGCATGCAGGCTTGAGAGAATTAACTAACTATTCTTGATTCAGAGGCCGGTGAGAGACTCAGACGATCGGCCTGTAGGTGTTGTACTTGTAGCACCTATGGACCTGATCACACAATACGTGGTGAGTGTCGGAAGTATTATGCTTACCTGGGTTTACAGATTGAAAGCAAGATCTGTAGTTCGTAAGTGTCTTCCTGCATTGCATTAGTGGCATCGGAACTGCTGTCCGCTGTGCTGTTCCAACTTGAAATCTAAGGCTGGGTGGTCACTCGCGGCTCGAGTCCACTCTATTGAGTTGAGAGAGGTTAGGGTAGTATTTGATGGTAGTAGTTAGCATGCACTGCTACTTCGGATGGTCTTGCCGGTCGTATTGTTCTGCGGGTGCCTGGACTCAGCACGTTGGGTAGAAGACATGGCGTTTTGAGGCTGAAGTTTCTCGTGAAATGGCATTCGTGGGGGATGTTTGTTTGATCTGCGGATTTTCGAGAGAAAAATGAGGCGCACTGCAAGATAAATGCATGGAATGGAAAGGAGAAGGTACAAGGTAACGCTGCCGTAGAGCATTCATGCCGAGATAAGGCTATAGATGCGTGCCTTTTTTTGGTACTTCGGGACAGCGATCTAGACTGTGAAGTGGTATACCCCAGAGTCTCATTCTGCGGTGATTCTTCGAGGTCCACAAAGTCGAGAGACGTGTTCACATTCCAGATGTACTCTAGAAGGTCAGTGCGGAGGTAAAGCTTACCGCTGCTGGCGATCGTGCTCAACCAACGAGACAATCGGCAGTCGGGAAATGGAAGGCTGCAAAGACAAAACTCCTAGGCTTGGTCACCGTAGGTTGGCCAACGACGCTACTTCTGTTGATTTGTTGGATCCTGTACCAGAATACATCGGCTAGCAGGCATGTAGTACAAGTGCTCAACTGGCCATGCCGGTAGTCCGAGAACGCGTGAGGCGGTCTACGTTCATGCTGCATATCACCAAGAGTAAAACCTATTTCCTCTTCCTACTCGCGCGTAGAAACGAAGCCGACAGCTTCTCATAGCAAATGGGTCGGCCAGACGTCCCAGATGCACGCTTGTGGGAACCATACACGTAGTTCAGTGTGCGTGTGAAGTATGGGTAACGCAGAGAATAGCTGAGCAAGCCAACCTCGTCTCGCATTCTGTGCTACAGGTTCCCGCCTTAGCTTGTACTACCTCGGAGCCAAAGACTGTGAGACCCAGTCTGTCCAGGCCGGCTGAACACCAAATGTAAGATTAGTTGAGGTGGGGAAGCTGGAGCAGATCCACTAAGACAATGCAACCTACCTACCTTTGGAGACAGAAGTGTCCTGCATGAAAGGAAGATGATTTGATCGAATGCCACTGCAATGTTAATCTTCGCCAACAGCTGACACTGCGACGATGAGTGCTTGGAGGTCATCTAGCCTGATAAGACGGTGGCCTGATCTGGTCCTAGCTTTGGAAACAGCGAAACAGAATTTCCAATGTGGACATACCTGCAAGATCGGCGAAGTAATGATGCTATCGTGTGACGGGGAATGGGCATTCATTTCCTCTGCATGTACGGAGTAAGTCAGTAGGAGAAGGGGAGATCTCGAGACATAACGGGGAAAGCCGTCGATGAGCGGTGAGCCTCATTGAGTTATCCGAAAAGGCTTCAACATCCTGGTAACCAACGAAGTATCTACTCCATATCTTAGTGGTGGACTAGTTAAGAATAGATGTTGAATATCGAGTCATTCCACGAGAAGGGAAGGGCGGAATGGCGAAGAGGCACAAGCCAAGCTAGAGTACTTCCAACTGACTCACGGGCTTCTTCCTCGTAACCATTCACGGGACCTGGCATGTGGGGAATTATTGTTCCTAAATCCTTAGGCTCAAGTGGCATCCCGGTTGCCGGAATTCCTAGTGGAGAGCAATCCATCCCCAGTGATACTAGTACTATTTCCAGGACATGCGTACTAATGAGAAGTACGTGGTTAGTCGAAACTTAGTCGATGATTTACTTCATTGAGCTGCTGAGCTGCTGCTTCAGATTCATGTGGGCATGAGGGGGAAAGATCCATATAGGGTGTCAGTCGATAGATACTAGATCGATGGAGACCGCGAGGAAGCGTCAGCCGTGATCATCCATGGATAAGTTAGACACTACTTACTTACTACTAGTAATTAACTTACTAGATACACACCATGGGGCCAGTTGACCGAGCGGTAGGATTGCCGCCAATAGGGATAATGCCAGACTCCTGGAATGTGGGACTGGGTGGGGGGAGAAGATCGACGGGGGAAAAGAAGAGACGAAAAGCTAATGCATGTATGTACCTACTTTAGTCCCTAACCACAGCCCGTCTGTCTGACTTGAGATACATCCATCCGCTTCGTCCCCTACTAACTACTACTACTACCAACCAGAAGCGTTGTCTAGAGTCTCTTCCCCCTCCCCCCCTCCTCTTTCCCGCTACTACTCGTCCTGTCAGTCCGTGCGAGAGAAACACCAACTTCTAATTACAGTAAAAGTAAGCTGTTAGCTGTAGTAGTTCATTCGTAATGGTAGATGAGTAATCGTTTGCTTCCCTTTCCTTTGCCGCGGGACCCCCCAAACCCCATCCATGGGATTGAGAGACGGCACTCCCGGGAAGGAAGTGTGATACGTTCCAGCTCCATCGCACTGTTGGATCTCCAAAGCCACGCTAGGCCTCGTAGCACCATCTGTCTCCCCTCCCGTAAACCTGACCCATCAGATACCCGACAAAAATAGGTCGCTCTGGAAAAGACCAAACCCCCAGAGAGCGGAACCCCATCAGACCCAACAGAAGACTAGTCTGCGGACTTCCTTGTTTCTTCTTTCCAGGCTTCCCAGTTTATTCCAGAATGGTTCAAGTCATGCAATTGTTTGGATTCATATTACTTGTTAGGTATCTCGTATAGTGTTCAGTAGTGGATGAGACCAATCAGATTGAAAAGAACGCAGTCAGGTCACTCCCATCGTGTACAACCCATTCCCTTTCATGCCGTTTTAGCCTATCCATCTCAACGCATTATTATCCAATGGTAGGTTTTGTTTTTAGAAGAAGAAAAAAGAAAAAAAAAAAAAAAAAAAAAAAAAAAAAAAAGAAAAGAGAAAGAGAAAGAGAAAGAAGCCAAATGGAAAGTGCCTCTCCAAAGCATAAGAGATTTTGGGGCCCAGATGGGTGGGGAAAAAAAAAATAGAAGATCGTCAAGGAAAACACAAAGGAAAGGTATGCAACATTCGAATTAACAAAGGAAATCGTCCGGTGTATATAGCCAGAAAATGTTTTACAAAGAACGCCGTGAAGCGCCGACCGGGGTCTGTCGGGCCCTGTGTCTGTGCCCATCTAATGACCCAAAAGGGAACGGGCAACTCAGGTGCCCAAGGGTATCATGTTTCGGTCCTTCCCGTATTAAACTCTATATCCGTTCACTCCAACCACGCCTCCTCGCTCGTTTCACGAGCATCGGCCATGAGATCTTGGGACTTGGAGTTGTAGACTGGTCGCCCGTCAGCGGTCAATTGGCCGCGATATTCAGGGTTGTAGTCTGGGCTGTTCTCGTCCAATGTCGCGACATAGCGATTGCGGCCGCCGCGCTTACTGTGGGTCTTCGTGTAATGCGCGTTCAGGTTGTCACTGCGCGAGAAAGCCCGTTCGCAGCCAGGAACCCAGCATACATGTGGCTTCTCCTTAGAGTGGCTCTTCATGTGTCGCTTCAGATGCTCTTGCCTCTTGAAGCGACCCTTGCAACCAGGCTCCTTGCACTTGAATTGGACTTGCTTGATAATAGACGGAAGGTTCTCCAGGCTCAGGCTCTGCTTAGACGACTGCTTCCGAGCAACTTTCCGGGAGGGCTGGCGCTGGACTCGAAGACCATCGCGATAAACTGGCGATTGGTTGAAGTCATCCAGGTAATCCATGCCACCCGAGAGGCGGCTCATGGGAGTATCCGTCCCCGAAGTAGTCCCCAAGGAACAAGAACGCACTGGAGTGGTCGGGCTGTGTGTCTTGAAGGTATTGATCGAGCCCGAAAATTCCGAGTATGATGGCGGGGGGGTGACTGGGGCGACCTGCGACGGGGCAATAGTTTGCGGGGCAATTGAGTCCGCCGGCGGGGCCATCCAAGGTATCACATTGCCCATGGACATTGAGTTGGGGACCCTTTCAGGCTGATGAAAGATCGACCGCGACAGACAGGGGTTTGTAGCGGATTCGGGCAGGTAGGGTGCCGCGTGCTGTCGGTAGCTGTTCCGGCCCATAGTGGGATACTGAGGCATTGCCTGAGGGTATGGGAGTCCAGGGACGCCATGCTCGTAGGCTTTCTGCGCCTCTTGGGGGATCCAGAAATGTTCAACGTTCTCATCATATCCTGAGAGAAAGTCGGTCATTGGCATCCGTTCTTGTGCCTCCATTTGTCCATAGGACATTCCCATACTATCATTTGACGTCATGCTGGCCAGTCGAAAGGCACTGCGCATGGGCGTGGTTCCGGTGTGCCTTTCATAGCCTTGTCCCGGGTACGAGGCCCCTTCGTGCCAGGTGGGTGAAGCCAGAGAGCCTTGGCTGTACACACTTGTTGTAGTGGGCGTAGGTGATTCCATGGGCGAGAAGCTGGAAGCCATGGATGGGCACTCGTTGGAACCCAGGGAGGTACAGTCGACTTCGATGGTCAGTCGGTCAGACATGTTACCCTGGGATCTCATATCTTCGGTCTCTTCAACGAGATGATCCTTTCGAGACGGTGCGGGAGGAACTTCGACTCTTCCACCTGTGCAGGGTATAGTTTAGTGTCTGTGGGTAGTATTGAATGTACTATGTAGGGGAGCTGTGCAGGTGCAACGACTTCGGTTCTTGTGAAGGGGGGATGAGATTAAAGAGAGTTTTGAAGGTGGTATGCGGGTGTACAAGATAATGTATGACACAAGGAGGGTGCAGTGTATTATTAGTATATGAGGGAATGTGGCAAGGCGCAACGGCGGCGATATACAAGTGAGAGACGGTGGAGCAATGCAGGTGCAGCGAGGGACCAGTGATGACAAGAGAGAGGCACTGAGGGACAGTGAAGGTAAGAATGCGAACGACAGACAGAGGATGTAGCAGACAAAGCAGGGAAAGAATGAAGGGAAAGTCGCCTCTGCAGAGGGGAAGCAAGCCAAAAAGAGAGAGAGAAAAGGATGGGAGTGTGAAGTGTGAAGTCGAGGTTGGGGAATGGAGGAGGGACGGACGAGGTGAAATAAACAAATCTCCCGGCCATATATCAGGGAAGGCAGGAAAGGGTCGATCGCACTTACAGCCAGAAGCCATTACCTAGTAGTTCCCCAAAGGAGAGGGCGAGCAAAGGACCGAGTCAAGCGAAAAAAGAGAGAGGCGCGTCGCGTTCCTATGGTGGTCTAGTACGCAAGGCCAGGAATGTAGACTATAGAGTTCCTGGAGTAACCGCGGCGAATCCCCGTTGGGCGAAGAGACGAAGAGGGGGGGCAATTGTCCAGGATGGAGAGTTCTGGTTGGACTGGAGCCTCGAGGAAAGCGTTTCCTAGGAGGCGCGACTGTCTCTGGATTAAAAGACAAGACGCGGTTGCTTTGTGGTTCGTTGTAGGAATAGCTCGAGAAGGGGGGCGTGTGGAGGAGGAAGAGGAAGAGGGCGTGTGCGGTTCGAGATCAAGGCGATGGCGATAAATGGAGAGGAGACAATCGATAAGCCGCCCTGCGACGCGGTTTGCTTGGTCTTCCCTGTCTTTCCCAAGGCGGAGGCAGTCTGAATCAATGAAAGAAAGAGAAAGGATGTCTCAGTTGCAGCGGAGGGATGTAGTTATAGGAAAGGCAGGCTGGTCCAGCAAGGGGATCTGGATACAATTGGGTGGAGGACGCAAGTAGGAAGGAAGGATGTCTTAGGATTATTAGATGGAAAGCGTAAATTTGTCTAATATTGCACTGGGGATGATAATGGGGATGATGATTTCCAAGGCTGAAGCTTTTCCTGGCGGGGTTGTTCACAGGGGAGTTTCTGGGGAGTCCGTGGGAGGTTAAATGTTAAATCCCATTCTGGTGAGTCTATCGTCGATTTACTGTTTCGGGCGAAGAAGCAGGCTCGGAGGGTGTGTGAGGAACCTTTTCCCAGCTAAGTCTTCTTTTTTATTTTATTTTATTCTATTTCGTTTGGGATTTTTGATTTCCAGTTTTCATCCCTCACCTCCAGTCATTTTCTTTTCGTTGATTTTATTTTTTTCTTTTCTTTTACCCTTCTTTCTTATTTTTATTTTCCTGGAATTTACGTGTTATTTTTATTTTTTTGCCCTTTCCCTTTCTACTTCTAGGTCTATATTTAATTCATTTTTTCTTCTTTTAATCCACTAACGTCGATCTACCTCGAAGGAAAATCCACCTTATTGATCGCCTCGGATTTTTTAATCAGATTCCCTGTTCAACCTTCTTATCAATTGAGGATTATTGCTTGGGGAAGCAAGTAAGCAAGTAAGAGGGTACTAGCTAAGTAGGTATCCCAAAGCTATCGCCAATACACCCAATATCGTTTCCTACTAGTTTCAAGCAAGTGGTTGTCACGATTCCCCTCTCTACCTAGTAGTATTGAACAAATTGGAATTCATTGGCCCCTTCTTTCCAGATCAAGTGAGCGTATGGACGAATCTTCTTTCATTCTACGAGATCCCTTCCAACCCATCTAATTGGAATTAGTCTTTAGTCCAGAGGAGCCCTTTCATGGTCTTCTTCCAGAAGTATTGGGAGACAAATTCAGAAGGGAAATAAGATAATGATACCATATGGATACATACAACCTGTCCTACCATGGTTCAGAAAGGGAAAGAGAAAGAAGAGGAGTAAGTAGTGAGTAGAACTTAGTCCCTACTACTATTCCTCCTGCTACTACTCCGGTCTACCTACCAACCAACCTACTGTACGTGCGTTGAATACCACCAGATGCAACCCGCCAATCCGATCATAATTTCTTTTGAGTCCCGAAACTGTTCCTGGGAGGGAGAATATCCACAGCGTCACTTTTGTCTTTCCTCCCAAACCAGAAAAAGAAAAAGGAATGAATGCATGAGACGCAGATGGAGGGAACCGCCGATGGAATGTTCGAATGTCAGCGCACAGCGAAACATCACTGGGGCCAGGCGGGCCATGGGGGATTAACTAAACCTTAACGCGGATCATGGAATTGGATCAACATCATCATAGTAATCATCAGCTCGTCCAGAATCTCGGGATCTTCCCCGGGCAGAAGAACCCACCGCAAAGTTACTCTGGCCAGCTGCTGGCTCGGGATGGCTGCAAGTAGGCTATCGAAAGTAAAACACCGGCAGATACCAGGTCATTTCATCTTTTCCCCATTCCTCCTCCAGCAGCGTCGTCGTACGACCGATTCCTTCGGGGGGTGGTCTGTCCCACGGTCATTGCACCGCAAAGACCCTGAATGATCGGCATCGCTGAACCTCCATGTGGAGCGACTGGAGGTTTCGCTTCGGCAATGAAACATGTACGCATACTAATTTCCAGACACAATTATGCAACAAAAAGAAATGAAGCGGAACAGTCACCAACACAGCGATCTGGTAGGTCGGTAACAGGTAAAACAAACCCACCACCGCCGTCATTCACAACATCATCAACATCATCATCATCATCACCACCACCACCATCAACTACGAATACCACACGAAACATTAACGATGCTACCTTCTTTCCATTGCTCAATCCTTCTTGGATCTACACCATGCCAGCCTTACTAGCACCAATGGGCATGTATGGGGCACGGCTCAGGTGCATTTCTTACGCCACAAGTTCCATAACTATCACCGATCGCCTTTTGGTTTCAACGCCACCGTCTAGGCCAGCTTCGGCCAGTGCGTTCATTGTTGGAACCGGAGGCTGATAATCGCATATCTACACTAACTCAAAGGCCCTTTGGCCATCCATCAGGAACGTTCAGACCGTCGAAATTAATGGCTCCACCTCAACCGAGATCTGGTGAACTTTGCCCGAAAAGAGCAACACGCATGACAATAGTTCCCATCAATTTACGGACATTTCAGGGAATCAAAGGAAAGTAAATTGAAGAAGAGTTAAAAGTGGAAAAGAGGAAAAGAGGGCAGACAGAGCCAGCCACAGTCCCGAGAGGAGCCAACACCGCTACTATTCTTACGATTATCGTATGCAAACCCCAACGCAGAAGCAACGTAGTTTGGGGCTTCCAGAGATAACTGTCCGTTGGGTCAGGTACTGCCCGCGCGGGAGTGCCCACCGTGGGGATTTTCTATGGTCCCATGGTCCGAGCCTACCGAGCCAGCATCCAGATCAACAATTCATGGCATTCACCGTTTGCTAGATTCTGGTCTGTGCAAACCCGGACTGGATTGCAGACGAGACCTGATCTCCTATGGTTTCCGACTGCAGACTGCCAGACAGGCCGCATCCTGATTCCAAACCCGGCCAAACTCGAGCATGAAGTAAGAATGGCGATATACCAGTTGGCCACGCACTAGATAAGTGATTGCCACGGGAAAATAGCCGATCGAACATGGCCTCCATACCGCGGGGAAGTAGTTTGGGATCCGAAGTGACAGGACTAAGGATCCGAGCGAATTCATGAGAGGTAAGAGATTCCTTGTTCTTCCAATATCACCACTTAGCTGGTTTGTGTAGGTACCACCAAGGGTCTATCATGTTGGCCCGTAGACTGCATCCCTCAAGTCCCGTGTCGACCGAGTGCTTTGTACTACCTCAATGCGGGCTACCTACGTATGACCACTACACAGCTAGAGGAGCATAAGCCAGTCAAGAGGAGTATTTCTTGTAAATTCTTTTTTTGAGAGAAGCAGAAAAAAAAAAATAACAATAATATAAGGGGTGACTGATTGTGCGATTACCACCACCGGAATGGTGCAGCAAAAAGACTGCATTGGGGACAGGCAAGTATTGTTGAGGCCTAGGGAACTAATAACGAGGCAGAAGAGATGCGTACCTATCCACCTTTTGGGGGAGGGGAGGTTACAACTGGAGCGGCTCACGTATTCAACGCCCCGTCTGTACTTTTCACTTCCACCATTTCCCGTCCATTCTGGGATCGACTGGAAGAGGCATGAAGAGCAGCCGAAAGGCGCTTTGGCCGACGATCACTGATCGTACGCACATCATCCACCTGGACCAGTGGGCGGGCGGTCGACACTGGCTGGATCCTGCAGGTTTGAAATCCGGCCTCCAGCCCCCCGGGGTGGGCCAGCCGAACCTATCAGAAACCCGCCAGCCTTGCCAGATGCCAACAGCCACTCGGGCCCTTCGCCCAGGAACGCTCCGGCCTGGGTTTGTGGCCTATGGTGGTCCGTCACTGGTACCTTCTGGTCCTCTGAGATGTACGTAGCACAGTAGTCTCCTGTACCAGTCACCGTGGAATGTGGGGGTTGGTTAGTGAGTGCTTCTTCTATCCACCGATTGTACCCAGTACCTCTCAATCACTGGGCTTGGAAGGTATCGAGTATGTACCTCGTATAGTATGTTACCTTGCAACAACTCTTCTGAGTTAAGTACTACTATGTACCAGTTGATTAGGTACAACTATCTTGGTGGTAACTAAACGTACTACTAGTAAGGTACCTGGTTTTTACTGGTACCGACTGGTGGTTACTGGTAAGTAACCAAGTAGAAGGGAAGGAAAAAAAGAAAAAAAACACTCACTCTCTCACTCACTAACTCACTCACAGAGTATGGTTCCATTCTAGCCGGTTCCAGTAGTTGTGCCACTCACTCAACGCCTTCCTCACAGCGTCACCAGGTCCTTTCTTTCCCTCCCCACCCCCCACCGAGTCATACCTCGATCGTCCTTATCGCCGCCATCACCTCAAATCCCAGCATGACTGGTGGGTGGACTTTTCAGGTGTGTACCACGTCTTTCAGCGGATACGTATGGCACGGTCTACATACATACATACCTGCCTATCTGCTATTTACCTCCCCCACCAGGTGCTTGTCTCTCGTCTCATGACTGGTCTGGTTCTTCTCGCTTTTGCCTCCCCCATTCCCAATGGTCATTGACTGACTCGAATGATGTTCCAGCAGGGAGAACTTCTGAGTATTGGTTACTATCGCTTAACTGCCATTTCATAATGAGATTTTTGGGGTTCCATTGACTCTACCTCGTCATGGCTTTCTCCACCGGTGAGGCGGCGCAGTTTCTGACTCGTCACGCGTCAGCCAATGCTTCGATGCTCTGGGCATGAACCCCGTTGCTTCCATGCGAAAAAAAGAACCACCAGCTGGACAAGTCAATCGGTCGGACACGTTGTTTGCTCCCCCCTAGTACTTTTGGGCTGATAAGGTACTGTCCTGGGACCATTGGCCGTGAATACTTCATCCTGATGATGGGCTGAGTGACGACCGTTACCATTGCTTGTAACTTCCGAGCCATCGTGGACATTTCAAGAAGTCGCTGACAAGAGACGGCTTTTTCTGAAAGGCTCGTCTGTAGCTTTTTTTTTTCTTCAAATGGGGTACTAAGGCTCTTCACAATAACCGGCCTCCAGTGGTCTACAAGAAACCAATCGCCCATACATTAAATCGACCATCCCATGAAATGTATGCTAGTACCTTCAGTCTGGAATTGCGGTCGGATGTTGTCGACAACGTAATCCGCCTGATCAACCACCGCAATGACACATTTCTGACTCGAGGCAAGCTAGGAAAATACCATGTCTTGGCCTATGCTGTGTGTTGGGACATGCAACCAAGTCTCATAACTACCTGCCGATATCGTACTTAGTCACTGGGTCCTAACTCCACTACTGAGCCCACACCACTGTGTATGAGAAGTACACTCATGCGTGAAAGTATCTTTCGTGACACGGATAGTGATAACACATTGACCCCTCTCATTGTCGATATTTTACAGAGCCCCTCGCTAGGACCAGAAAGGAAGCTTGAATGACAAAGGGGATAGGCTCTCATCAAGCCACTAAGAAACAAAGTTTATACCCGGTGCGACGCTAATCAATGGTGTCTGTGGGTGGGTTTGACAGTTCCCCTGCTTGGCTGCTCATTGATAGACTAGCTCTTACTATACTGAGAGTTCGTATTTAGCTGAGGCTTACGGTCACCAGGGTTTGCCTATTGAATCATGAGCTTAGTCCAAAAGCAACAGGGGTCCTTTTGGGACATATCGGGATTTGTGCAGTATCGCGGATCTAATGGGAGCGTGTACTCCGCATACACTCGCTGACCTGGCCGGATCACTATTCTTGGTCTCTCACACTCCCTACTGCTGCTGAGCCACACTCCCAAAGCAAGAACTGAGCCACAGCCGCTATTGCCTAGCCACTTGTGACTTGTCATTTCCGCCGTCGTTCCAGGCTCGGCCGAAGGATATCACCGCTGGTTGAAGCCCTCCACTTTCCCAATCCACCAAGTCCATGGTGTTCTCGAAGGCTTCACTTACTTATCCAAGCACTCTGCACCGCTGATCTTGACGACTACCAAAAGACCGTGCGTCGCAGCCTATACTCAGCAGCACAAAGGCAATCTTGCAGGCTTGCCGGTCTTAAGCCTGTAGCAGCATCGTCCGATGTCTGGGCGATTGGTTCTACATCCCGAGTGAGCAAAGTGGAACGGACAGACAATCTTCCGAAAATAATGGCCTCCCTTGACTGTTCTGGCCCGAGCTCAGCGAGCCACAATTCATCAGTCAACTAATCAGCCCAATTGAGTCGTTGCTGAATTGTGTACCTTGGGCGACTATACTGCTTCCATCTCAAAGGAGCGGCTGACGTCAAGTGGCTGTCTTACCACCTAGATTATGTAGCTATGACCACCCGCTTTGATCAAACCCTTTTCAATTGAACTTTGATCACCAGATCCCTTTAATCCCGCCCAATGGGAGTAGGCTTTCTTGATGAGAGAATTAGGCAATAGGTGAATTACGCTAAGATCATCAATCGGGCCCCGAGCGGGTATCTAGGAGCTAAGTAACTCTTGTTATCATGCACCCGCGGACAGGCACAACTGACCGCCGGGTTGAGTTAGACTACGGTTTATTCGACACGCGATTTTGGTGTGGTTGTTTGGTCAAACTCTGCTACTCCTGTTGAAGAATCAATTATTATATGAGCCTTCTGGGGTATTTGTCAACCGTCCTTGTGCGATCACGGCGTTTCTTCGTCGCAAATCTCACCAATTCTTGCTTTCCGTCGTCCCAAGGGCGAACCCCTGCAGCACGGGCCTGTATGTCGCAAGGAGTTAACCGGACAATTCAAGGGCGTTGAGATCTTCGAAAGGGTTCCTGCGGTGAGATTCGAACCCACTGCATTGACGATGCTGCCAAGACCACGATCAGCCGGATTCTGGATATTCCCTCCCTTTATTATCTTTCTGCCCACCGATCAATATATTGGACCCAGATCCAGTCCGCTCCGATGAAGATGCGGAAAAATGGCCGATTGTGGCTTCCTACCACCCAAAAAAAGCCTGTGAGAAACTCATTGCAAAGGAAACTTGATCAGATCTACTCCAGATGTCGACTAACTTAGATCTTGATTACAAACGTGTGAAAGCATCACTTCTGGCCACCGGCGCGACGAGGGCTAGACTTGGTGGTTATTTCAAATATGTGTTCTGCCTATCTGGCTACATCCCCTAGTTCCAGCCAAGGTTTGGCCATGAAGTTATTGAGATTGTCCAAGAATTGCAGCGCACGGGTACGATACTCGTCCGTGAGCCGGCTAGTGAAGACAAAGAGAGAAAGGGCCACATAACATGAATCTGCATGACGACAATAATAGCGATCAGAGAAAGATTGGTAACGTCTTGCTTGTTCGGTTGCTTGGACCTGCAACAGCAAAGCCTATCATCCACTCGCACAGCCACAGGTCTCCGTGGCTGGTTTGAGGCCTGGCTAAAAATGTCACTCGGCAAAGTAAAGGAGCCGTTTGGGTTCAGCAATCCTAAACCCCTTCTGCCCGATCGGTCATCGATGATCTTCGTCGCAGCATCCTGGGTATGGAGTACTCCGTTATCTATCATGACTGAGCCATATCCACCCTTAGCCTGGAGGCTACATTCCCGTTTATCTGAAGCTCTGGCAAGCAGCGGCACTGCTTCCCATTCTCCATCTTCTTTCAAGGCGCCTTCAACAGTCACAATGCGCCAGTATGTACAGGTCTGGATCAAGTAAGCGAGGGCTTGACTAAGTGGTGGGTTGGGTCGGCGTAGATTGGTGTTTATTGGGCTTTGTTCTACATGCCCTCCTGAAAGGTCGACGGAGCAGTCAACAACCTGCTGCAGGTACACCAGCCCAGTACAATGTCTTCTGTGCGACCGTTCGGGACGTGATTCTTCTTTCTTCCCTCTTTTCTCGACCTTTCTCGGGGAAGCCACTGGAATAATTGGCCAGAACCTGATTAACTCCCAAGAAAAGTCCACGGAGCATTAAGAAGCAGGATCAACACTGAATGTCGCTGAACAAGGTCCATTCATGTCTCAGCTGCTGCGCAGCCCTCCCGTGCTTCGTTCTATTCCTGTTTCATCAGCATCCATGCAAGACACGGCCAACAGTTATCAGCTATGGTTCCTTTTCACTGGAGGGCGAGTGGGGAGAGTTCTGTAGGGGGCGGATCCCAATCGGGCAATCCCAGCTCTGCTAGTGCTGCATTGTCCGCCCCTTGCGTCCCGACTTTTTCCCTTTCTCTGCCAAACCACCCCCAATAAATGGAGAGACTCAGGGCTCGCGATTGGCTGAAGGCCCGCCAATTTCATCAATCTGCCCACCAATATCGCCATTTTGAGTTGCATTGCATTGCATTGCGTTGGCGTTGAAGGTCCATTCCTGGCCTTGGCCTATGGAGTCGTGCAGAAGTAGGCCTATCTGGGCAAGCGATTTTCAGCAGCGAACCAACCCCACAGAGACTCATGCGCGCGACACGACCATCTTTCCGTTCTGGTCCAACGGCGGTGGCTGTCTGGGGAGCATGGCAGGAGGAAAGTGTGCGAGACGGTCCTCGCGCAGCTGCTTATCAAAGTGGTCCATTCTCATCGACGTCATTTTATTGATTTCCCTTGGGCACCAATCCACTATTGGTCGCACACTCGGGCTCCTTGGGCTCTCGTTAATTATTAGCTAATATATTGTTCCAGGGGCTGTTCTCTTTCTCCCCACGTCCCCTCCGCACTGTACCACGGAAGTTCTCGCGAACCCTCCCGAATCTTTCGGCTGCTCTTCAACTATAGATTCGCGAAACCCTAGATGTCTCCATAATCCGGAAATAGAGCAATCAAACCCAGAATGGGGATTGCTGGCTGAACCATCACAATAAGCCGCGTCCAAGCTTCTGCATCCCCAGCCTAACCCGCGATAGTAGGTAGTGTATCGCTCTGCAACGCTTCACTACGACGTGATGAGGTACTCTAATGTACTGTTTTGGTTGGAATGTGCAGGACGACCTGAAACCTAGCCATCCACCAGCCATTCTCTTCGGCCGGAGTGACTGGACTGGCTCAGATCCCCTCTTCATCCTACTCAGGACACCCACCTCTTCACCCAACCGGGTGGCCGGACCACGCGCACACACCCTCTCTCTCATGCAGACTAACCCATTTACATACATCCGTACATCATCCATGCAACTGTGACACAAACCAGAAACTCAATATCAGCCTTGACGCCGCGGAGAGTCGTTCCTGACCCCTTCCTACTTGGGCAGTTCGACACTTTCCTGGTCCGTGGCTGGCTCGACCATGGCGCACGTACCGTATATCTGCAGCGGAGATCATTGTAGATCTGCAGATCATGTCCCAGTGGGCCGGTCTCTAATTTGTCCCAGCTACGGCTCTTTGCTACAATTGAAGTATTTAGCATGATTGTGCCAAACAGAATAATACTCTACGGCATTTGGTAGCTTTGGATTTGGTGGGGGGCGGAAAAGAAGAAGACCACACAGGACTTGCTGTCGAGTCATGTCCATGGATACTATTGTGCCACATATTGGTCTCAAAGTCAACTTCCTCTGGTGAACTTGTGGTCACGGGCCCCTTTGGCTGGTTGCCATGTGACAGTTCCAGCTCAGGCAGTTGGCCGCACTGCAACTGACAGCCTCTACAGTACGTTTCAGCTACACACAACACCACCACCACCACAACTATGATGTGCATGCTACCGTGTCGAACCACACGACAAGGCAAATATCTTATGATATGACAGAACTCTATGCTAGCTAGTGGTCGCCTTCTTTATTCTATAGAGTGTCTGTGGATGTCCATGACTCGAGAACCTTGAATATCCTCTGCCTGCAACTCTTGAATCCTACAATTAACACAATCACATCTCGTTTCATACGGTTAGAAAATGGATAACTCAAGTAGGCAGATGATTCCACAGCTCAGCCTTCGTCGATCATGGTTGGGAATACTACCTTCGCAACAGAGAACGAGCAGCTGAGCAGCTGAGCATGTAATAATAATAATTATAATAATATCGACACATATAGTTCAATGTTGCTCAGCTGAGCCCATTTCAACCCATTGCCACCTTGATGATAGTAACGTATACGTAATAATAACAGCGGCACATATACTAATCAACTATCTATTCTAATTTAATTTGTTTTTCTTCCTGTCGAAATTTGTAGAATTTACTATACGTTCAGGCGTGCATAGCAGGTCAGCAGCTTCGCCCACACAGAGAGGTATCGGGTTGCTTGTGATCTACTCTTGTGACTCAAGGATCCGTTTACCACTATGTCGTTGTTGTTTGGATATCAGGATCATAGATAGATAACCTAATAGATATTGTAATACTTAGTACTGCTACCAGTATGATGAGGTGCGAGTATCTTACTAGTATATATATATATATAGTACTGTGTTGTGTAGGGGATGCAGAACATTGTTCAGTTCAATTTCATTTCTCTTCAACAAACATAACCAGTAGAGATCCCTATAGACAAGTTTTCCTAGTCGAATAGAACTACTCCAAGATGTTGCTGCAGATCATACAAAACGATTGCTATATATATTCGTTCATGCTCAGAGTTCCAGACTCTCAGATCCATAGCCAAACTCGTTGTCAGCAGACTCTTCCGGCTCAGACGAGGCCTGAAACTGTTCGGCAGCCTTAGCTGCGGCCTTTTTCCAGTCCGCCAGCGTGCTGGTCGAGAATACGTGGTTCCCCTCGTCTAGATAGGCTAGACCATCCATCGCCCGGCCCCCACAGGCGCGCTGAAGGGCCAGGAACGCGAAGTGGCCGCCGATTACCGGCCGAGCGTAAAAGTTCGGCCCAGGAAATTCGCCCTTGCCTTCCGTGTTGTGGAGATCGGTGAACGGAAGGTCGGTGACCGTCTCATTGACCCATTTGGCGACGGATTCGAGAACCTCGCTGCGAACATTCTCGCTGGCAACAGCCATGGAGAAGAACTCCCAGTCGGTCTTGGTATACAAGTGCCGGCTGTCTAGAGGGAGGCCATACTTCTGACGCACATTGTGGTACCAAATCGACTGCCTCTGGTAGATGTGCCGGGGTACGAAGCCCGTCTTGTGCGGGTGAGGAGGGTGTGGATGGAGAGGTCTTTGTTTGGAGCCAGACGTGGCGTGTGGAGAGATATCGGTGCCCTCCAGATGGAAGCACAGCAGTGCATCGGCGTACAGATTGTAGATGGTGGTCCACGATCCGTACCAGTCGTAAGCGAGCTTCGCGTGTGTCTGGTCTCGAGACATGCCCAGCTCCTCCCACTTGGCAATGTACCTATCTGCGATATCCTGCGATGGATGGTGAGAGATGCGCTTTGCATAAGTGACCGTACAAACTTACCTTGTAGTAAGAGGCGTCTTCATCATTGCCAACCACCTCAGCTAGCTTGCTCATGGCATTGATGCCAACAATACCTTTGAGTGCCAAGTTCGTTTGAAGCGCAAGCCAGCCGGCGAAATCGTCCGTCGAAACTATCTGAGAGTCAGCTATGGCCATGAAGTCCTCTCAGGTGACACCTTACGCTGATTCTCGGGCTCCAGCGAGAACTCCACCAGGTAGCCAGTCCACTGTTTCCAGAGACGATAGCTGCGCTGGAGCCATCGCTCCGCCTCACGTTGGCCTTGTATACCACCACCCCAGCGTCCATCCTGCTTATCAATACCTCCATGTGCCTGGAGATTTGCAAGAGGAAAGTACCCAGGATGATCGTCCGAAAGTACAGGGCTCTCGCCTTGTGTTGACCAGATGGACGACGCAGCAGAATCTTCTGAATAACGCAGCGAGTTCACAATGGCCAAGCCCATGATGAGGATATTACCGCATTCCTCCACTGGCATGTACTCGTCGTTTCCATCGGGATGTCCAGTGGCATTCGGGAAGTGAGTTCCCAAGTCATGCATGGCGTACGTGTTTGGATATTGTCCACTCAACATGTGCTCGATCAATGGCTCCAGAAGGTAGGCCAACCACCGCGGGTTAGTGTACAGGAAGAACGGGAAGGCAGGGAAGATGACATCAATCGTCTGGAAGTTTCCGTTGGATGAGATCTCTTTCAGAAACAAGATCGGATCTTCAGGCGTCCCAGAGAAGGTAGTTGCCCCCATGACTTGTCGGGCAGAGAGTGCGACAATGTCAACATAGTCGTGTGCGCCCGACTGATAGGCATCCTTGGCTAACTGTTCCGAGTAGTTGGAGGCCAGCGCACTCGCCTGGGAGAAATCGTGGTAGTGAAAGTTCAGGAGCGCGTCGACGCTAGGGAACCATGACTCCCACAGAGGTCGCATTAAAGTCAAACCACGTGCAGAGGCATATTGGACAACAGGATCATGGATCAAGGCAATGCTAAATGTTACGCTGGCGCTGGTCGGCCCCGATTTCCGGTTGAGAACGAATGACTTGGAGAACGCAAAGACCGGCTCTCGGTCTCCAATGGCACGGAAGACTTCATCGTTGACGTTGTCCAGGACTCCTTGAGTCAAGAACGTTTTCCTTACGGCCGACGCCTCGCCAGACTGAAAGTGGACATCCTAGATGCTCGGGTCAGCAACAAGCAGAGTTGACACTACCGACAAGTTTACATACGGCGGGCGCGGTGAAGTGAAGAGTGCCCCATTCGGCGCGATCGCGGATTTCCGAAAACAGCAGCTCAGACTGTCTCTGGTATCGCCATCTCCGCAAAGCCGGTTTATTGTCTTTCGCATCGAACGCGTCATACTGCCAAGAGATATGACTCCGGGTGTCACCGCTCACCCAGCCTCCATTGATGTCCATATAGACATTCACGCTTACCTCACCATGGACATGGACTGTGACATATGATGCGGGAATCGACTGCCGCAGAGTCGATGTAGGAGTGATGGGAGACAAGAAGGAGAGGGTGATCTCCAGGGGATGGGAAGCAGAGGTGGAGGGATCAATGCGGTAGGTCAGATTGGTGGTAGATGCGTCGTAGTTGGCTCCAAGGTATGTCGGGAAATCGATTTGTGACCTAGCAGCGTATATCAGTTGGAATGGTCGTGGATGGGGATGATGCTGTGCGAGTGTATACCTGGGCAGGGATTCGTGAGGCTTGCCCAACAATGGATACACGGTGCCCGTGCTGGGGACATGAGCCATCAGAGAGAGGCCCACCTCCTCGCCAGTGTAGAACATGGGCCATTTAGTCCAGGGTTCATCTCTGGCATTTCCAAACCAGGTGCTCAGATAGGGATTCCGCACGATCAGAGGTAGAACGGGCGGCGTCAAGGTGGATGCAATGCCGACGGTCGCCTGAAGGGCGGCTGTCAGCACCGCAAGGGATGGGCGCATTGCGGTTGAGTCGGCGCAGTCAACCGACAGGTAATGAATAAGAATGTCAAACAAAGGATAGGTGTTGATGGATAGGATGGGAGAAGCTATCCATCAAGCAGCAGTGATGAATGGTGAGGTGGAAGAGGAGCGGAGGTGGAGGTGCAGGTCGGGGGATCGTCAACAGCTGAACAGTAAGCACCTGATGATGCAATCACTCCATGACAGGGCAACGATCGACACGGTCGGAGCAGCGAACGAATTTGCACCGTCCAAGCCACTATCAGAACCCCGAAAGGATGATCCAAGAGGGATATAAAAAGATTGGAGTAATTTGTACGACGCATGAGGACTCGATGGCAAAGACCGAGTCTCCGAGAGCCAAAATGCGGGGAAAGCCGGGGATTCCCGCATCGGGACGATAAGCTAATCTGCCAGGCACCACATCTTTTGAAAAGAATAATACGCTGTTATTGTATTTTCAGTAGCCCAGCAGGTAGCTTAGAAAAGTTTCAAAATAATAGCTACGGCATCCTCTCCCTTGACAGCTCCATCCAGCAGATAGAGACCTTTAGCTCAACGCATAGTTAGATACAGTGATCCCTTCATATTGTTACACGATGTGCTCAAACAAGATATTAGTACATATACAGTTCATATAGAAAACCCCCTTGATTCAACTCATGATGTTCATACTATAGGAATTCGGCAAGAACAAAAGGAAACCAGGCTTGTAATGAAGTCACGTCCGCTTGTATACCAGTTCGTTTTATTGAAAGCTTTGAGGATAGAAAACCATCGAATAGCTTCCATACAACCACCATCTCTGAAAACTCACGGGCTCACGTCAGTATAAGTTTGATACCTCCACTGACCTTTATATGATGATGTACGGTAACTTTTTGATAATATGGTTAGAAGGGGAAAGTATCTTGACATCCTAAAACGTATAGCGTGTTGGGACGTCTTTTGTCTTAGAACAGCGCTAGAGGCGCTTCTTAGTAGCCATGCCAACTGTATTTATGAGCTGTTGCATGAAACAATGCCTAAATACACCTGCCACCAAAGAATGTCCTCCATGCTTCTTTGGACTCTCGAAACTCTTATGTACACCTGGGACTTCATGGATAGGAATATGAAAGCAGATGTCGAGAGTTGAGAGTCCACTCCTCTTATCTTAAGTTGATGATGATAAATGGACGACTTACGTCTGGCTACTTACTAAAATTCATCTGGAAGGAGATAGGATAATGGGATACTACAGTTGCACCACCATCAGAATAGTACCTCTTTGTCACATGTGCTGAATCGAGTGTGCATATTACCGACCAATCAACGACTGTCATTTACTGCATTTCTGTCCCACTTTGGCTATACCCGTCCCAGAATGGTAAAAGGCTAGCCTTCTCTAGATCAACTACCCCGCAAATACATGCCACTAACCAAACACAGTAATCAATACATTGGACATGCAAAAGTTGAATGTGCTCAAAGATGTATACGCTACTCTAAAGATCATACAAAGGTATGTGCAGAACGGGAGATCCCAGTCTAGCCTAAATCGTGTGCTGCTTATTGGTTCTGGGCCGAGTTCAGTTGAGCTGCTGTCATACCTAGTTTCGATCGTGACGGTCGCTAAATATGTCTCCGACGGGGCATGGATGTATTCCTAACAATGCGTGACATCTTTTCGCAGTATTACTGATCATTTGACAACCAATTGACTACTACGCTTAAGATACGACTATTTTCGATTATATAAAATATTAATTTTTGGCAATACAAACATTTGTTTCCCTCGCGTGCGCGTCATAGCTTTGTTTAGACCAACGCCAACATGGTCCCTGGCCACAAGGTTTACCGATATTCATGTCAAAGATTGGAGCTCTCTGACTCTAAAATATGGCTCAGCCAATTATCGCTTATAATTTACCTGTGGAACTTGATAAGTAGAACAGAAGCAGACATGTCGTACAAGGCTAAAGCAACAATTATCCCTCAGTATGTCAGTGAAACCTGAGGCAGACAAGAAGCATTCTACCGATGGGTCATAATAAAGCTCGCTGCTATTGCTAAAGAGAGAGCCAAAGATGGAGTCCAAAGCAGTAGCCAGTCATTTGCACAGCTTCAGGAATGTGGATGCTGCTACCTGCTTGCATCTTCTTTAGATCGCGATGAAGTGGAACCCGAGAATGACAGAGACACCTGGATTGCACGTGTAGAGAGATTAAACATCAATTCCCCAATTATGAAACGACCAAGCGGTAATCATCCAGTGTAGAGTGTCACTATTTCCTCTTCCACGGAGAAACCACAACGCCGTAAATAAAAGTGGATGTTGAAAAGCGGCCGACGCGTGGAAGGGAAGAAGAAAGACACGCTATGAGGCTGGACGTTGCTTAGTTTCACCGCAAAGGGGAACCACCGAACCCTCGACGCGGATGACCACGCGCCTCTGTATTTCCCCCCCATCTTTCTCCCCAACTCGCTGCCATTGAGTCTTCTGACCCAGACCGTGACTTTGTCTTTCTCCCTTGCTTCCTCCCTTTTAACCTTTCGGACCCAATTGCACCAGCTCGTGATCCTCCACTCCGGAAGACGTGTGTGCGCGTGTGTGGGCATCGTGACTTAGTACTAGTACTACTACTACTACTTACTAGTACTACTTTACTGCCATTTCTACTAGACCCTACTCACCCTAAACTTCCCCCCCCAACACACTCTTTTACTTTACCTACACCACGACACCACCCTTCTTCTTTGAAGCTCCTTTTCTACGGAGCATATCACACCCTCCAATGCACTCTACCATGTCCGCATCACACCCCAGCCCCGTCAAAGACGGTAGGCGAGTGCTCGGGGAGAAGCACGCCAACGCGTGCCTGTCACCCGCCCACCATCGGCACGCTTCTGTCTCGCCCCTCAAACAACAACGCTCTCTCCTTGAGACCTCCTCCTCTCCTAAGAAGCTCCTTCCTTCGCCTCTCTTTGCGGGCCAGAAACGTTCTATCGACCAGGTGGACAGCACCAGCGAACCCCAGATCAGCCATGCCAGCGCGCAGCCCCAGTCGCGGCCAGAAGCATCTCCGAACGTGCAGCATGACGTTCAGCAGGACCCTCAGGTATGTACCACCATAATTCCACACACCCAGCCAAAAATGCGTCAAATTGCCCATTGACTCTAACAAAAAGCCAATTCAGCCACACGCGACGCCAGAGACACCAACACAACTTCTAGAATCACAACAACACCAGCCACAAGAAGATACCCACTCCGACCAAACAACAACACCGACAACGACAACAACGCCCCTCATCCCCGAAGATCCAGCAACGCGCAAACGCTTCATCCAAGAGGTACGTACCTCGTACCTCCATCCCCACTGACAGATTGTACTAAATAATTCCCAGAAAGCGACCCTCCTCCGCACGCGCCTCCAAACTGCTATGCGTCACATCCAAGACCCCCAACTCGACCGCCGTCTCTCCGACCTTGAAGCTCACAGTCGCAAATACCCTCGTCTATCTCTTCCCCAAGAACAACGAATTAACATCACTACGCCGACTTCTTCCACATCCTCGTCCTCCCAAAACCAAAACCAGACCACCCCGCGCCCTTACCAACCTTCTACACAGCTCCCGCTGCACGAACCCGAGACCCAGAACGCGTCCGGCCTCTCCTCCCCACCCCTATCCACCGGAACGATCGCAACACAGAAGGAACAAGAACAAGAAACACAAACACCCACCCAAAGAGCAGACGATGACGATAATGACGACGATCCGATGAGAACACCCACCCAGAAATCAACAACCCACCACAATCATACCCACCGGAGAACAAACACCCTCGGCTCCCCAATGCAGCTGAGTAGTCCTCCGGCGACGGTGTCGAGGTGCAGAAGTACAGATATTGGCAAGGATATGGACATGGGAGACGAAGAGGAGCCGCAAGAGAGACAGCGCCGGTTATCGCAAAAGGGAGATGCCGTGGACGGGCTGTTGAAGTTGATGGGGACGGGGGAGAGTGTTGCTAGTGGAACTGGAACTGGGATCGCGTGAGTGTTGGTGTTTTGAAATTTTGCATTGAAACTTTGGTTATAGATGGTATTGGAGTTGGAGTTGGGATTCGTTGGACAAAATTGGATTTGGAACGGAGTTTTATTTACTCACGTCACATTTGGTTTGGAGAAGCGTGTATTAGTATGGGGTGGTGCATGTACGCGCCAGTGAAAGACATAACACATAGATAGACAGACAGACATTACATACGTGACTATACTCCGAACCCATCGCACCAGCAATGGTTTCTCGAGGAAAGTCAATGATATGATACCAACAATGAAATGCAAATCAAATCTACATGCCATTGCTAAATAAACGACATTATATACATAACTAAGAAAAAGACCACGGTAGTCAAGTGCCAAAAAACAGCTACCGCACCTTCTTCAACTTATTCCTCTTCCTCCCCAAAACATCTCTCCCCTCCTCAATCTCGCCATTCGCCTCTCTCTTGGCCTCCCCAACCTCCTTCAACACACCCGTCCTAACAACCCGACCCTCCACACTAACCCCTTCCTCACTCCACTCCTCCATCTGCCTCCCGACCCTCTCCTCAATCGCCAACACAAGACTCACATCCCTCTGCCCCACCAACGTCACCGACTCACCCTTCCTCCCCGCACGCGCCGTTCTACCCACCCGATGCACATAATCATCCGGATTCCTAGGCACATCGAAATTGACCACCAACTCCACGGACGGAATATCCAAACCACGAGACGCCACATCCGTCGCGACGAGCAACCTCGCCGCGGACGCTCGAAACCTGGCCAGATTGGCGTTCCGCTCCGACTGCGGCAGCAGACTATGCAGAGAAGTAACACGGTGAGACAGTCGGCGGAGCATACGCTCCAGCAAGTCCGCGGTCTTGGTGTGGTTGCAGAAGATGATGGCGGGTTTGGAGGCGTTGGCTTCCGTGGAGAGGAGGACGTGGAGGAAGGCTTCGCGGTGGGTCATGGGGACTTTGAGGTAGGTTTGTTTGAGGGTGGGGGGGATGGAGGCGTTGTTTTCGGTGGAGATTTCCGTCACGAAGATGGGCGGTTTGGAGGCCGGCCGGGGCATGGATTTCAGTGCGCGTACTTCCGGCGTTAGGGTTGCGGTGAAGAGGAGGGTTTGGCGCTCGCTGGAGGGTGGGAGGGCCGATAGGCAGGTTTCGACGTCGGGGAGCATGCTGCCGTGTCCCGGGGAGAGGAGTCGGTCGGCTTCATCGAGAACGACCATGCGGACGCGCTTCAGGCCGCGGATGGTGTCGGTGCCCGAGGTGTTGATGTGATCGGCTAGACGGCCGGGCGTGGCGATCACGACGTGTGGGCGTTGCGCGAGAGCCAGGGCTTGGGGGCGCATGTCGGTGCCGCCGGTGATGAGGAGGGGTTTCATGCTTTGGGGGGCGGAGATGGCTTTGATTTGTTCGTAGATTTGGAGGGCAAGTTCACTAGAGGTATATAGGGTTAGCAATGGTGATTGATGGGTAATTGGGGGGGTGCTTACCGAGTTGGAGTGAGGACAAGGCCGAAGATACCAAATGGATCCTCCGCCCATTTCTGCAGCATGGGGACTGAGAAGGCAATGGTCTTACCGGAACCAGTCCGGCTTCCACCAATGCAGTCCCGGCCGCTCAGGATCTCGGGGATACAAGCTTTCTGAATAGCGGTTGGTTTGCGCACGGCCATGGTGGTTAGGGAACCGATCAACCACGGCGCCACTTTGAGAGAGGCGAAGGAGTTCTGCGCTTCGTTGAGACCAATCTCCAGCGCATCTTTGATCAGGACGGGCTCGTCTTTATCCGATGTGGCGGGCTTCTTCTCTTCATCTGCGCCCTTCTTCTTGATACGGGAGAGAGTGGGGAGCGGCGCCGGGGCAACGTAAGAGTCGGTGGAAGACTCCGAAAGACGTCTTCTCTTGGGGGCGCGGGATTGCAGATCGGTCTGCTCGACCTCCGAGTCGGAGGATTCGTGGGAATCGTCCATAACGGGCTCTGGGGAGCTGGAGGGCGACATGATTTGGGGTGGAAATTGGATGAAGATCTGATGCGCTTCGATTTTCTTCTAAATTTCGCGGCAGAAAAAGAAGTCCGCGCCGAGCGGTGAGGGACTTGCACTAACGGTATGGGGGATAGACTGCGTCGGAGATCGGGCCAATCAGGATGTCTGAACTACGTGAGTGAAATCTACTAGTAGTCTTTTTCAAGATATAAGTAGGAACAGTTAAGATCCTATTTTAAATTATATATAAATAAACATCTTATACTGTAAAAATCCAGAAAAATTATATCAAAGTTAAATAGAACATTAATAAACATCCTTTGGGATGCTGAGCTTGCGCGGGCCCGTATCATTGACTTTTACTGGTCGGAACTCAAGCATCAACCTATGAGAAAGGAAGTAAGTATCCATGTAGAGAACTGCCCAAGCGAAAACGACTTTGTATTGTCTAATAATGAAGGTGAGAGGAGCTGCACGCTTGTGCATAAATGAGTAAAGTGGACTGGCAGTATGTTCATAACTGAAATATACTGAAGTAAAGGCAGGATCGTTGTTTATATCCGCAGAGCAGGTCCGGCATCCCGGCATATCTACTCCGAAATTAGAGAGATGAAGAATGGCATGATGCGCGCTTTGTCTTCAGGAGTTCATCCACGTTGTAGGTCACCAACCAGTCGCCGGCTGGCTCATGTTCCGGTAGTTTAATGTCTGGATTGTGCCTGTTTATGCCGCTGGCGAACAGCACCCGAGCATAGGGAGGGTCAAACACGAACGTTGTTTCGCCGGTAACCCTGTTCTTCACTTGGGCTGTGGCTTTGATCTCGTCAATGGCGATGTACTCGTTTGGCTGCGGTACGGAGGCCCTCTCAATTTGTAACTTGATATGCTGGGCTGTCTCGGGGTCAAACCGGGTATCGATGAAGTATAAGGAGTTGGGACCGGCTGCAGCCACGTAGGGAGTATCTGGTGCCACAACTTGGCCGCCCCACTCGGTGTCAATCACTACCGGGACGTAACTACTATTCCGGTATTCCTCTTGGAAGGTTGGAGAGCCCTCACATGGTCGGAATGGGTTTAGAAGCATGGTAATAAGTATAGCAGTGGGAAAGAGCATGATAAGGATCAGAGTAAAAAATAAGGAGAAGAGAAAGTAAGCTATATCTACTGCTAACTTCGTAGGTCTGTGTGCAGATTTTATATCATGCTTCTGTCGGTAGCGTGGAAGTTCTGGTTTATGGCATGGAGGATCATAGATCCCTGCGCATAGAATGCTTGAACTATCAAGTTCGATGACCAAAGCTACATCAGAAACAATTGGTCACTGTATTATTCTGACAATGCTACCGTTACAGCCTCGGTGATGCCGGTATGAGGGGTTGGTTGTCAAATGTCACTGCCTATGTTGGGCTGTGCTTGTGATGCTGATTGCTCAAAGGGACTAGCAGTTCGGCCTATCTTATAGGGCGAAGAGATATAATCCTATCTATTTGTAATATAAAATAGCAGGGATTTGCTTCCATTTGGAAGCCCGGCGGGGTACAACCTGGGAATGTCTTGGTTATTTTGTAGGTGAAGGTGAATGCTAAAGACAATACTTGATAAGGTAGTATGATAAATAAGGGCTGACTTGGTGATTGTAGTAATCGAGTATACTTATCTCCTACTCCCGCCGGAGCTCCGAAGAATTGACAAGGATTGTTATTTATTAACTGTGTGGACTGAGACATCTTCTTCCCCTCCCCCTGCCCTGGAATCCCCCTCCGTAACGTAGGAATACTGCTCGCGTAGGGACAGGGCCCACCTCTGGAAGGCAGCGTGTGCGTGGGCCGAGGGGAGGCGGTTCTTGCCCTTAGTCTTGTTGATTTTACGCTTTGACTCATCTACGAGGGTTTCTGAGTTCAGAGCTGTGAGATAAGGCGGGTGAACAGCTCTTATAACTGACTGACATGCCGCAAGTAATCACCTACCACTTGATTCGCGTAACCCCCTATTCTCTAGTTTTCCCCTACATACCGTCCAGCCTGCGACACCTGCTGATTTATCCGAGCATTGCCTACTCAAATTGCCTACTTACAGTAATATGTGTCCATCCTGTGGCTTGCTTTCCATTCCCTCTCTCTCAAGCTTCATCGGAATCACCGATATGTCATGTGGACTAGCGGGTGATTTTCTGCCTGTCTCCCCTGTCATTTCACGCTGCTTTATGGGAGCCAACGGATGTTCCCTTCATAAGTCTGCTGGTATCGTTTCGACGCATTTTCCCCTTTGGGCAGTTACGCAGCTGGTTCGCCAGATTATGTCTGTCTGTCTCTGGTCTCCCGCAGACCGGATGGTCGAAACCTCAACCCGCCAGGAGCGCTGATAAAATGCATATGGCAGGCCGGCGTGATCTAGACCATCATGCTGCATTACGCTAAGGGAATACCAGCCAGCAAAGCTGTCACCATCCAATGAAGTCCACCCTCCAAGTTTCCAAGCCTAGGTGATCTGACAGCGCTGTGGTAGTGGTGGAACGTGGTGAAGCCCCAAGTTGGCTTTGGTCAGTGGCCATGAGATTGGCCGGATCGATGGCTACTTGACTCTCCCAACGATTAAAGGGAGGGCTACTCATATCAAGGTAGACTGGGCCGTCTGGATCCCTGGGGCCGATAATAATATGCTATGGTAGTGCGGCAATCGCGCTCGACGTAGATGATCAGCATGCAAACAAAATCTCTAGAGTCTTAAATCACCTCAGCTGGAGAGAAGGCGTTGGGGCACGTTTGAGGGTACATTGACACTTATATCGAGGCTACTGTAGCCAGAGTCAGTCACACTTGGTAGACCAACGAGGGAGAGGGAAGTCCTGTGCGGGCCTCCCCCGCTAGCAAGGAAAGCCCGCCTTTCTAAGGGCTCGCACTATTTGCTTTGGACACATTATCCGGCAATCCTGGGACTCATATCATTTGATGACTCCGTGAGTCACCCTTCATTATGTCCATGACTGAAAAGCCTGAAGAAGCCGCGTTCAGCCTCAAATTGGTGGACGAGGAAGAGCTACCAAATCTTGAGTAAGCCTTCCCTTCCTTGCCCTCACGTGGTTTGGTATCATATTGCTAAACCTCGCCAAACGCGGGTTTGGGGCGGGTTTCTGTATAGAGGAACCGCCCATGGGTTACCCGCAAAAGCAAAAGAGGTTTTCATATAAGAAAGTCTTTTATATTATTCTATAATATATAGATTATTATAGATAGTGATGATACTGTTAGGGTGATGTGGGAGACATAATAAGGTTAGTTATATATATGAAAACTACTAGCTATTGTTTCGCTTGAAACCGAGTACCAATCTTTTAGTATACTACTAAAAAGACAAGTAAGGTATAATATAAGATTAATCATATATCCTTAGTATCTAGTTTATATAATTTATAATCTTGTATCAATCATATAATCTAGGTGTTAATTACTTCGCACAGAGTGCTTCGGAGGAATTACTTGAAGAAGAGCAACGTTTGGTGGACAATATAATGCTGCATTCATCCTGCTGGGATTATACGTCAAAGGAACTGTCGAGTGCAACTCATGCCATGCTAGGACGGCACTAAACCTGTACAAATCCCTCCCAAACTCGAATAATGATGGTTCACTCAAGGCCCAGCTGCCCAAACTCATCCGTGGTTGTAACCCAAGGTAAAACGCCGGTTCATCAAATGCAAAGCGACATCCAACAACTATACACTCCAGTACCACGCTGCAGTGGTACCGGCGGTCGAAACCGG
Organism: Aspergillus luchuensis; assembly: GCF_016861625.1. Lineage (NCBI taxonomy): Eukaryota > Fungi > Ascomycota > Eurotiomycetes > Eurotiales > Aspergillaceae > Aspergillus > Aspergillus luchuensis. Next base: position 1,589,998 of record NC_054849.1, read on the forward strand.
CGGAAAAAAAAAAAAAAAAAAAAAAAAAAAAAAAATAGAAAACAAAGAATAACAGATACAGCGCCAGGTTAACATGACTATTTGCGCTTAAAGAGCTGCATGACGGAGGGTCTATATCATTGACAGATCATGAACGGTAGATGCCTGCTGTGAATCAGTCACCTGCCCAAAAAATCATGTAGTTTAGGTGTACTTACCTGGAAATGACTGTGGCGTCTGTCCCGCTCCCAGTCCCCGTGGAAGCGGAATCTGGGAGATCGAACTGGGCATATCGATCCTCCGAATCAGATCGACCATCCTTTCCGGAGAGAACTTCCCCGCGTTGTATGCTGAGGCAGAAGGTATAATGCTGAGAAGATAAACGATGTCGCGCGGCAGAGGTGCCGGTGATCCTTGTGACCGGAACTGGCCCCCGGATGGGACACCCATGGTCTGCTGCGTGCGCTTCTGATCCAGCTGGCGTCGCTGCGTCGTCTTGAGGGGAGACTCGGCACGCACGAACTTGCGCGGCCGAGCCATGTCGTCATCGAAGTCATCCAGCTGGCGTTTAGGCGAGTCTGTCGCAGACGCGTCCTGGTACCGCGCTGTAGGCGTGGCATGACGGGAAATGGCTTGCTCGGCCGGGTATGCCATCTTGGGCCGTGTCTGAGAGGGAGAAATAATGGGTCGCACAGCAGTGGGGTCAAAGCCAGGGGTCGCGTATCGGTGTGCGAATTGCTCCAGCGTGGGGTCCTCCGGGAACAGCTCGCGCATGCGGTTTTCGAGATTAATCACTTGCACAAGGTCACCGTACCGCGACTCGTATTCGTGGAGGAAGGCAAAGATAGGCTTCGTCTTCTGGACGTTCTCGGGATTAGAAGCGAGTTTCCTGACCGTCATCTCGAAAACAGCCCGTGCATCTGGAGTCAATTAGTATCGTATTTATAGACTTATAGCCATGAGCGTAGACTTACTGATAACGTCGTTAATGTCAATGAGATGCTTCAAGTATTCCAGCGCAAAGTTTTCATCTTCAGGGAACAGCTTCGCACCACGCTCGAAGATCTTGGTTGCGGCGGGGTCCTTGTAGCAATGATACTCAATAAGAGCACTGGCAATGTAGACATCACTGGTAATGCGACCCCGCTTGCGCGCATCTGCAAAGATCTGTCTCGAACCCGGCATCTCCCCAGGCTTGCCCTTACCCTGGATGCGGCGCATGGCGCGCATCAGAGCAATCCAGGCGAAGGATATGGTTTTGGAAAGGATACCAATCTGTATGGCATGTGCTTGGCGGACCGCGTCGATCTGTGCGTTCTTGACGGACTCCCTCGCCTTTGCCTCACTCTGATCGTCCTCATCGTCCTCATTCTTTGTCGGTTGCTTCTCGGGATTCATCTTTGCGAAGGTCTCTTCGAGATGAGCAACATCTTGCTGCTCGCGAGTCCGGGCTTTGGCGATCAGATCGTAAAGCGAATCGAGGAGTCGGTCGTAGGGTTCTCTGACTTTGGCGCCGCGCTTGACGGGATCCTGCTCGGAATCAGAGTTGATTTCCAGCCAGTCCGCACGCTTGAATGCAAGCAAGCAGCTTTCTGGGTTGCCGTCAATGCCGTGCTTCAAGAACTCGTTCCCTTCGGTCTCCATGTCGTTGTGGAAGCAGAACTCAGCAGCTTCAAACCACAGCTCGGGAAGGAACCTAAGGGCCATAAGTGCTTGCTTATAGACATAAACCACACGCGTCCGGAAAACACTCATGTCCTCCTCCTTCAAGACAAGCGGGTCGCCCTTCTCCCAACTGATCCAGCGCTTCCAGATCTCGACCTGTTGCAGGAACTCGATATCACCGTCCGAACCCGGAACTGGAGGTAACCTCGGCAGCGTTGTCCGGTTGAGGTCCCTGGTGATGTTCTGCAATTCAGTGAAGGAGCTGCGGGCGGTCATGTACGCCGGAGACTGCTCCTGTAAGAACTTACGGCCCTGTACGAAGAAAAGATCATTATTAGAGCGGATATTCCACAGGGCGCTTTGTTAGAATCTTACTGTCAGCTTGTTCAGGCCCATCTCGAACTGATCATACTCCTTCCAGAGAGTATTGACAGCCTGGGTGGGTACCCCAATGGCCCGTTGATAGGCTTTCCGGAGTAGGTCCATCTTCTGTTGGTCCTGCCATCCAGAACCCCCGACGTTTCCTGGGCCGGAGCGGATGAACTGGACGTAGTCGGACCAGATGGACCCCGAATCCTTATCGATACCGATGTGCTGCAGAGCCAATTCATAGGCCGATGAAATGATTCGTCTCGCTTGTCCGTTTGTGTCGGTGGTGAGGGGATTCCGGCGACGAACGTAGTCAAGGTATACCGTCCAGAGTTGGACGTCCGCAATCGTCAGCAGAGTCCGGTTGAAAATTTGCTCCAGGCGGAAGAGTTCATTCAGCTCTGACTCCATTGTCGCGTAAGCCACCCATTGCTCAGCCTTAAACCGTTAGTCGATTTGGTCGTCTCCCAAGGTATACAAAAGAGATCACTTACAGAAAATGGGAAAACCTTTAGAAAGCGCTCATACACATCGCGTGCGTTATCAATTCTATTGCGACTCCTGTGTTCGTTAATCAGTTCCAGCCAAGCGGGAATGTCACCACGGGGGTCTTCTTGGATGCGATCTTCCAGGATGCCAACCCGGTCGTGAGGCAAGCGGCCCCTGGCGGTCGAGGGCGATTCGGGGGTCACGGTGGTCCCATCCTGCGCCTGTTCCGACGGGGCAACACTTGCGCTGTACAATTCCTGGCCCGAAGCCACCGACACATCATTTTTAGAAGCAGCAGGGAAAGAACTATTAGGGGCAGTCTTCGTGCTGGCAGACACTTGCGCAGCTTCATCCAATGATACATCAGGGGTAGAAGTAGCTTCATTTGCATTTCCTGAAATGGGTTGCGAAGGTATAGTATTCATGTCTTCGACACCTAGTACAGCTGGTGGCTCATAATCTGCCTCACCCGCCTCATCCTCATCCTCATCCTCGACCACAAAGCCCCCAATTGTCCTGGTCTTGGGCGGAACCGAGGCCCCAGTGGCGAGGCCCGATGCTGGTGTCTGGGACTCAGCTCGTGAAGGTGTCTCAGAAGGGAAGGCATTGCCAGCTGGCTGACTAGGGTCTGATTCAGGGGGGGCAGGCAGGGAAGTAGAGGTGGTAGTGGTAGTGGTAGTAGTAGTTTGTTCGGGGGGATTGGAATTGGAAGGAGTAGCATCATGATCAGGAACATTGTCCGGTTGGTTGGAATCTGTCAAGGAAACAGAATACTGATCTGGCAGTGATTTGGAAGGATCATAGTCATCTGAATCTGAACTATCTGCATCCTGCTCTTCCACGGTCTTATAGTCTCCAGAGTCCGCATTCATAGCCTGAGCCTGGAAAAAGGCCTTTTCAGCATCATCTTCAGCCATGACCAAGGTGTGTGATTGAATGCGACAAGGGTATTATGAGATATATGTTAAGGAGGGAGGGGTGGTGGTAGTTGAGGGAGGGGGGAGCAACGGAGGAACCTGATTGAGTTTGATTAGCTGATTGAGGTCTTGAATGGGGGGAGACAGCAGAATGAGCGATGATGAATCGGTCATTCACTCATGAGAGAGGGGAAGGACCCACGACAGGCGGTAAGGTGTTGGGGATGAACGAGGAGAGAGGGGAAGGTTCAGGGGAGAGACAGAATCTGCGTTTGGAGATAGGAGCGGGCGATAGACACGAGAGGCCGCTGGTGGATCAGCGACACTGACGACAAAGATGGAGTTCATCCGCTTCGAGAGCTTCTTTCTTTCTTTCTTTGCTTTGCCCGACCGGTGCTCGTCCACGTGACTTAGGCGGTGGGCGCGAACTTGGGCGCAGAAACACGCGGCGCGTCGTCGATCTTCCTGCCGCATGTTTAATTACTGCTGGCCGCTGCATCCCCATTCAGTTACCAAAAAGAGATCGTCTGCTCTTCTCTCTTCTCTTCTCTCTTCCCTCCTCCCTTTTCATACCTCTTATATACCTCCACAACCTCTTTGCCTCACTCCTCCCTTCATCATACTTCTCCACATCTAACACCTCTGGTCTACCACACCATCCTTTGCCTCCCCCTCTATCCCTCCATATTACTCCATCAAGCAGCTCGCGCTCCACTACCGCCCCTCCATCGCTATGTCGGTCGTTTCTCTTCTTGGCGTGAAAATCGTCAATAACCCTGCCTCTTTCCTCGACCCCTATCAATTCGAGATCACGTTTGAATGTCTTGAACAGCTGCAGAAAGGTACGCTGTGAACCCCGCTCCCATGAATTGGCCGTCGCTAATGAGTTTCCAGATCTGGAGTGGAAGCTCACCTATGTCGGTTCAGCGACATCGTAAGTTGGATCGGACCGAGATAAAATCAATCCACCTGTTAACGACCTTCTTCTCTAGCTCCGAGTATGACCAGGAACTCGACTCTCTCCTGGTGGGACCGATCCCCGTCGGTGTCAACAAGTTCATCTTCGAGGCCGATCCCCCAGACCTCAAGCGCATCCCTACTTCCGAAATTCTGGGAGTTACCGTGATCCTTCTCACTTGCAGCTACGACGGCAGAGAATTCGTCCGTGTTGGCTACTATGTAAACAATGAATACGATTCCGAGGAGCTCATGGAGCAGCCGCCGGCTCGGCCGATCATCGAGCGCATTCGTCGGAATATCCTTGCTGAGAAGCCCAGAGTAACCCGCTTTGCCATCAAGTGGTGAGTGCCCTGTTTAGATTTTTGCCATACGATACTAACAGCTACCGCCTAGGGACTCGGAGGAATCTGCCCCCGCTGAATACCCGCCGGACCAGCCCGAAGCCGACCAGGAGGGCGATGACAGTGCTGCCTACGGTGCAGAGGAAGCAGAGCTGGAAGCAGCTCTCTTCAAGGAGCTCAACGATCTGGAGCCCAAGACCGAAGACCAAGAGATGGAGGGTACCGAGGGCCCTGCCGCCAAGGAGGAAGAGGAGGAAGACATCTCGGACGCCGAGTCCGAGGACATCGAAGATGAGAGCGACGAAGATGAGGAGGAGCTCGACGAGGAAGAGGGCGACGATGGCGATGAGGACGTCGAGATGGGTGATGATTCCGAGCAGAAGGATGAATCCGCCGGAGGTGCCAGCAACAACAATCCCGCGGCCCATCAACAACAGCCCGAGCTGATGGTGCACTAAAGCAACTGAAGAGCCTCGAAGTTATACTACGTTTCTTTATTCCTATCTGTCGAATGATTTTACGATTGGGTTGCAACGTGTTTCATGACAACATATCATCTATCATATCCCTGCAAGTATTTAGCTTTATGACATAGACCCGACCAGCCAAACCAACATAATTCGAAAAAATGCACATACTTGATTTCACCTTTCCTTCTTCGCTACTATCTTACCCCTCCACATTCCTCACCGCATCAAATGCAAGGGCAATCTGAAGAATCGAAACTACCATGGCAACTGCATGCATCCCTAACAGTGTACATTGGGGAAAACCAACGCAAGGCCAAAAGCAAATTCCCAACAGGGTAAAACCCAAACAAGTAGCCTAGTACACAATGGCATTGATCTACAATGCATAAATACATCATACAAAACTTGTCCTATCTTGAATAATATTAATTCCCGCTATTCTGCTGTGTAACTTCACCACTCAGCGACTCTTTATTGTTCCATTCTGGCCCAATTCACTTTCGTGACGATAATGCGGAACAAGAAGTGTTATTGAGCTTTACAATACTTAGTAGTACTATAGCAATTGAACATAAACAATACTCAATTTTATTTATCTGGATATGACAACACAATATCTCTTGAATACACTCTACTTGAAAGATGTTGTGTCAAAAAGACTGCGGTGAAGACAGAGCCTGTATATCTACTCGCCCGAAAAGTAGGTGAGAAAGGATTGAAGCAAGGAAAGTGAAGGACTATCCTTCCTACATAGTAGTTAGTACCTATGGGTAGTTTTGCTTTCTTTTACTTGCTATGGTAAGTAGGGAGTGAGAGAGGGTCCTTGCGCTTGCGTAAGGTTTCTTTCTTTCTTTCTTTCTTTCCTTCTGCCCTTCAGTTGGTGGAGGTCTATTGTATGTTGTGGGGAGTGTTACTATGGCTGGCTGTCTATGGGAATAGAGAGTTGGGGATGAGTGTGGATGTATTCTTTGATTAGATTATTGGGGCTTGTGGTAAAAAGATAGGAATTAGTCTAATATTTACTGATTCATGATGATTGCTGAGTAGGTTCATCCCAGTGGTGTTTAGTTGCGGTGTATTAGATTCCAAGTACTATGTTTCTACCGTGCGGATAGATAACTATCTGCACGAGCACATTACGTTTAGGGTTTTGAGGATCTGAAGAAGCTCGATTGAATCCGAAAATTAAGGAAACACTTTATTCAGCATAGGAATAGCACTCAAAACGCCAACAAAAGCATGGGTATGGTATGGTATGGTAGGAATAATGGGTCTAATGTACTCAGCCGTTACTGCTGAACGCTACTTTTTCTTCTTCATGTCACCGTAGTATGCATCTAGAAGCCGAACTTTGAGCCGAGTGCTATGATTTCGTTAGCTTAGTCTGTGAGACAGAAAAGGGGTGCTTACCGCCAAGGACTGCCTTCTTCTTCTGGTTACTGACAAACTTGTTCACGTCGCGAGCCCAGTTGCTGCTGCTCTCTTCCAGCCGATCCATGCTATCGCCGGCAAAGTTGAGTCGTTCGGTGCGTTCCTGCACTTGGCGCGACATGTAGGACAAGTATCCTTCCTGGCTGCTCGACGATTTGTTTGTCGGGGTTCTGCCTTCCCGGAAAGCTTTGCGGCGCTCCTCTTCGTCTAGGCGCATCTGCTCCTGCATGCGCTTGGATGGTGGCCGGTCGGGACCGCCGACTGTTATGGGTCAGTCGCTAATTGTAGGCTAGGTAGGGGAGTATACGTACTGAGAATGTCCATATCGGCTGGGGAAACGTATTGAGTTCCTGAGATCCACTGGATGTTGGTGATCGTGGGTCGTGGGGGCATGACGGCTTGCGGGTTGTAGAGCTGGTCTTCGGACTGGCGTCTAGATAGTCTGTTAGTATCCACAGCCCTGAAATAAGATGATGGGTGTTGCCTACAGTGCATGTCCTCCTCCCCAAACACTGAATAAGCCCACTTCAGAAGGACTGGTCCAGACCATGACGGTGCCGTTGGAGGAGATCGTGGCATCCGAAAGGCGCCGCATGTCAGCGATCTGATTGATTGGGCTGGCGCCAATCTCTTTCAGACCAGGGATCGAGAAAGCTCGCGTGTATCCGTCTCCGAAAAGCCCAACCAGACTGTATCCACGAGCCTCAGTCTTGACAACCGCTGCGGAATCGCAAAGGTAGTCATCCCAGGACCTATGGGCACCCTTGGAAGTTGCTGGCTTGAAGATTCTGCACCCGGAAACAGTCACCGCGACGACAACACCATGAACGCGGACACCGTTTCTCAAACCTCCGACAGAATTGGGGGTGGCCAATGCAAGTCCGCCGTCGTCTGCGTTGACGGGAATGATGTTGATAACCTTGTCATCCAGCAAGCTTGTGCCGACAAATTGAGCACAGTAGCGCCCACCCTCCCCTGGCAGAATCTTGAATGTGGCCAGGTTGCCTCTGTTAGTACCCACGAAGCAGCAAATACTGGAATAATCTGCGAGACGTCAGCACTATCCACATCACATTGACTAATATTCTCACCTTCACCCTCAAGAGTCAGCACACCAAACTCAATGCTGGTGGGCCATTCAGGAGCCGGGCTCTCAGAGCTGCGCTTATTGAAGATACTGCCTCGCTTGTTCACCTTGAACAGCTCAGAAAAGTGAGCTGTGTGGATGATTGCGGGCCCGCGCAAATCCAGGATTGCTAGACTACCTCCTTCGAATCCAACAGCGACAAAGCCCACTTGACTATGCTTCAAGGCAGTCACTGGGCCTTGCTGCATGTTCAGGAGTGTCAGTGGAAGGATACCCGTCTTCAGTCCAGGGTCGACTCTGTGAGTGATCTTGGTCAATTTTCCAGGCCCTTCGTTGGCACCTGGAGCCTCTTCACGCCCAAAGCTCTGATTGTTTCCCCAACGGAAGACGACAAGCTCGCCGGTGCGCAAGCCGACTGAGAGCTCACCCGTTGAGCCTCCAAAAGACATCTCGGTCACCTCTACGTTTCCGACACGGCCAACAGCTCGGGCCAGGTCCACTTGAACGACGTCCCCGTTTTCGATCTCGTCATCAACACCAGCATCCCAGATGCGAATAGTGCCATCGGCATGAGCTGTCGTAAGAACATTACGATCTTCGAAGCGCTTTAACGGCTTCCTTACCTCCGCCCCTCCGAGCAAAAACTTAGGTCCCTGTGATCTTTTCTCCTTCAAACCCAGCCAAGCAGAACGATCGACTGACGTCAGGGTGACCTTGTTCACGAAGGGATGCACGAAACTAAGGTAAGGATGGAGCATGTTTGTCGGGGTGATGGGATGACCACTAGGGAAGCTCATCGTGATGACTTCTCCTGAGGACAAGAGGGCGAGCAATGCGATGGGGTCATGGGCGCCGCCATAGTAAGGAGTACTACGAGGGATGGGGCAGAAGTCGACCACCTCCGCACCGGGGGGAGTAGGTAGGATTGCGGTGCGTTTCGGGGTCTCAAAGTACTTTGCGATCATTGCCCACGAGGAAGTCTGGTAATTAGGGGTCGGTCCCAGGTCGATGAAAGTCAGTCCTTTGTTGGCTTCAGCTTTCGGTCGACCGCCAGCGATCAATAGTCCACTGTCATCTCCGTTGTCTTTCACACACCATGCGATGTTGGTGATTGGGTCTTTGAGCCCGGTAGCCGACTGGGGTCGTTCGGGGCTTACGCCCGGCTGGTCAACGTTGGGGGTATTGATAGATCTGGCCATGATTTTGCGGCCGTCCTTTGAGTCCCAGAAAACCAAGCTATTATCGTCATGCACCGTCAACACGAAAATACCGTTCGGGTGCCAGAGGGCCCTAGTCAGTCGAGGCCTGCGCATTTCCGACGCCGGAACATCACCGTTTCCTCCCAAAGCACCGGGTGGGACCTCATATTCAAAATACTTTTGAGCAACATTCTGCTTGAAGGAAAACGTCACAGCACCTTCCGGGTATCCCACCAAGATCTTCCCAATATCCCGAGGCGAAAAGGAGAGACTGAGAACAGGACAAAGGCGAACACGGGCATTGCGCTGAGCCCACAAGTTGGGCACACGGAACGGCGTCAAAGTTTCACGATCCAGATCGTAGGCAATAATATCACCTAGTCAAAGATACCTCGTCAGCACGAGAAACATGACAATCCAATTCAATTTACCCCATACCGTTCTGTAAGCCAATAAAAGCATAATCGAGACTCGGGTCGGTCAGTAAAGCGCTCGCATGACTCGGCGGAGCATACGAGACAAGCGTCTGTCTAGTTTCCAAGGAGAAGATGCTGATTTCACTTTTCGAGTCGACACTGACGAGCTTGTCGGCGCAGAACTGAATGAATTTGGCAGACGCCTTCCGCGGCAGCGAGAACACCACCGCTACTCGTCGTTGACCGAAGACGTAGATCTGACCATGGCCGAATTGTGTGTCGCTTGTTCCGACGGCGAGGAGCGACTGGACGGGATCGTACGCGATCGCACTGATCTGGGAGTTTATACCGCATCGAGCGAACTATGAGCAGCAACAGCAGGAGATTAGTATGCAATGTACGAGACAGGATCGAGTAAGGTAAATATTGGGGGCGTTGCTTAGTGATATACATCATCGAGGGCGAACAAGTCCGGCGACAAGTTCTCGGAGAAGTCCTTTTGAATGCCGGCCTGCTTTCCCCGCAGAAAATGCGCCATTCTGGCGGATACGGAACTCAAGGGATGGGGTTGGGGAGGAGGAGAAAGAGGGAAAAGGAAGATGAGAAGTCGCTTGAGAGGTAGTATATAAGAGCTACTTAAATCATAAAATGACAATAAAAATAAAGCTGCGACGACACCCCGCGGCAGAGGAGCAAGAGGAGGAAGAAGAAGAAGTGGTTGTTTCAATGACAACCGCGGAAATCCACCCAAACGGTTGACGCCATTAAGGCTGACTGACCTTTGAAGGTGATTGACTAGTCCAGCTTAGTGCGTTGTGCCCCGCCCGCCGCGGGATTCAAATGGGGATCCCTTGCTGGCTCGCGCTTGTTGAAGATTACAATGATGATCAGTCCTTCTCTACTACTGCTCAATTGTGTGTGAGGTTCTACATTGCCATGTTCTCCAACAGGGCTCTCCGTATTGGTTCCAGCACAGAATGAGTTCGTATTTTCTCAGGAACCAAATCTCTCATCTGGGTGGAAATCAACTTCCAAACGAGGAGTTCGCCAAACTTCGTAGGCAGCAACAAATCATCGCCAAGACAGCTTCCATGCCGATATGACCGAATCTTGCATTGGACTATTAGCTTTGATTTTCATATGATTTCTCCGCAAGCGATCAAAGTCGTAATCATCATGTAGGCCTATGATCGAACACTGCTATGTGGCACTAGGGACCTTTCCCATTCTTGAGACTCCCAAAGTCTGGCTGCAGATCGGCCCGGCCGATCGAGCCAACTAATTTGTGTCTCAGATCCATCTATATAATCTTCCAGGGTACATCAATGTCCCTGGATATCGCAAGTTAACATAACGTGCAAATTCCGTCTACCGAGGCCATTTCAGCTAATATCGACGTTAATCGTCTCCTAGCATCGATCTCGGCGGCCATTCCCTGATCGCGGTAGTAGTGTATCGTAACCTGGTGCACAGCACGATAGCAGGCATACCTAAGAGGTCGACAGTCAGCACACAGACTATATGCCACCTTCTGCAGTCTCATCTAGAGATCACATACAGTAATTGACGGGCCACCTGGGCCTTATTTGCCTTCAGTCGAGTACCAAAGCCCTCCAACACAGCGGGAGACGGCGCCTCAAAGATCTCCGCCATATGCACGTCGCCCCAGAGAGTATTCTCGAGCCCTAGAAGTCCTGCGAGCTTCTTCGACCCCGGATTCAGCACCACCTGCGACGGTCGGCCTAGTCCAACAATCACTAGTTGCGGTGACGTGATTTCCTCGAGTGCAGGGGACAGCCGACGAACTTGGTTTCGAATCTCCGCATATGGAAGATGAACAAAAGCATCTTCAGAGTCCCGAAGAATGCCTTCTAGAAGTGTCACGAACGCTTCTCGCCAGGACTGCTTCCCTGATCCACAGGCTACCTGGTCTAGTGAGCCAAAGGAGCTGGAGAAATTCTGTCCGATCTCACGAGCTAATGACCCCAAGGCCCGGTTGAGATCATCCCGCTCTTGCATGGTAAGCGCGGCTTCCAGCTCCTGCAGTGTCGCCCCGTTGACATAGTGTCTTACTAAGAAGGCAGAGCCCAACGGTCCTCCATGGAGACCATAATGCAGGAAAGATGGGATATATGGAGTGTCTTGTTGGACAAGGATGGAGTGAGCACGGGCTTCAGTCTCAAGTAGAAGCTGTTCTCGTCGTAAGAGAGGTGTAGTCGACCCTGGAGAACACTTCAGAAGCAGTTGGACCCCATTCGATAGTACGAGACGACTGATTGAATGTAGGTGGCCCTTGAGCGGATAGACTCCTTTGACTTGCACCGAAGAAGAAAAGTGGCGTTGAAGGATGGAGCCGAGAGTATAAGAAGGTTCAAGGTCAGGAACTAAGATAGTAGATAAAGAAGGCGACATTTCGCGCAACACTTTAGCTCTTCTGCTTTAGCGCTCGCATGCTCGCTACTAGTACAAGATATAATATGATGATCCATATTGTTGGGGGAAGGTAAGCAAATATAACCTGAGCGAGCAAATCTTTACTGCAGTCATCGGGGAGAAAGACCAGGCGGCCGCAACCCGGGGATACACTGGGGCCCGGACATGGAACAGAAGTAAGACGCAGGTTACTGCAATCGAACAAGGAAGGTAATAGATTGTCTAACCCACAAAGCAGCAACAGCTAAGTAATACTAGGAACAGGGAAACCAGTCGATCGATCTCGTTTCTGAGCGTCAGATGATGGAGGGACCCCGTACCGAGGACAAGGAGCATATCCCTTATTTGAAAACATTAAGCGAAGCGGAAGATCCATATCCGAAGCCCCTTACTGAAGGGGACATCCGTCCGGGATCCCCACTGTTTAAACTGGAGCAAGAAGACCCCAAGAAGCATCATTGGAGTATTGGTCAGGAAGTGAAGGAAAGAGTTGTGATCCATGGGGACGCAGCTCGCCTAAGGCTCCCGCTCTGAGAAAGGCGCCATGCAGGGTGCATCCACACCGGGCCAATCACAGGCGGGCCTTGCCGAACGCGCATCTCTCCGGTTGTATCGGCCGGTTCGAATGCCGATGTTGCAGCGGACTCAATCTATTTAGTTTCCATAGTCTATGCATAGAATAGAGTAGTACTGCTCCTACGATGATATATCTTCCTGCTATCTGGTTACCATTCGCACAATGTTCGCAGAAGGTAGGCGGCTTGTGCCGCCTTATGTATTTTGTGCTTCTTGGGTAACTTTGGGCACAACCCTGTTCTGTTTGGCCTCCGATCAGGCTATTGGCAGCCGGACCGTCCCTCGAGCGGGGATTAGATGAACTATGCTTCCCCTTGCCATAGCCTCTTATCTCTTTATTACACCATTTCAAACTGAAATGCCGGTCTCTACGCATCATGTGTCGGCTCTAAAGTTCGTGTGGCTCATAGAGGGGAAACCCGGAAGAGAGGGCAATTCAGTTGTTAGGATATCGCGAACTTTGTATATACAGATTTCTAGCTTTTGTCTTCGTGGAGCTGATGAGGCGATCACACTTCGCCACTTATTCAAGATTTGCCCGACGCCAATTGTTCGCCCAAAAGTTACTCGGGGAGAATGTAGGGTTAGTCCTTCGTAGATTCAGCGGCCTCTGCCTCTGACGTAGCTGCTGGACTGTATAACTCGGCCAGGTTATACTTCTTTAACCGATCGTAGTCGCTTCCGGCAACACTCATGCCAATGACATTCTGATCGTTTATTGTCAGTAATGGGTTCTGAATGAGTGGCATAGAAGCCACGGCCGTAGAGAACTGACCTGGATAACGGTGACGAGGATGATCAAGTCATAGTTCTTGAGATCAACAGGATGCTCGGGCCCCACGACATCTGCAACAGTCTTGATGACTATGTCGCGATTGAACTTCTTGTTGCTTCGCACAACAGGCCGAATTGCGTACTGAAATTTTCTGGTCAATGAAATTTCATGACCGTCTAGGCCTTAGCGAGACTCACCTTCTTGGGAGGCCCCCCGGAATGGAAATGCGGTTTGAGGACTTCCCGTGCAAAAGACTCCAGGTCGACACTGAGAGTTTTGCGAACGGAAATTGCAGGTGTCATGCGTTGGATGTATCGAGATCGCTTCTTTTCAGGGTTGGCAGCTGCGTCTAAGCAAAGTTTATGTACCATTTCCTCTGGATTGATGGATTTGTCAAATCGCACAAACAACACTGAAACATATTAGTGTCTCTCAAACTTAGATCAGTTTTGAGGATAATGAGGGTAACGCACGACACGGCAAATCCATTCTGATGGCATGAAACGGGCGCGACTTGCTCGCACTGGGCTTCAGTCCTTCGACCTCTTTTCTGATCAGGGCCTCGATGTCATCATCCTCATCCTCCTCATCCGAGTCGGGCTTGTCTCCATGACTGTCACTGCTGGACGACTCCACACTCTGGAGATAAAAAACAAAATAAGTCAGATGGAGGAGCATATTATCAAGCTGCCGGATACCGTGGGTTTCCTTCTATGCGCAAAGCCTGCCCTTCATGCTACTAACCTGCGAGAAAACGTCCACTACCTCTGCCATACACTTTCCTTCCTTTCCCAAGTCGCACGACACGAAGACTCCCCAGTCGCCTCCCTCAATGCCCGACTTATTGCCTTGTTGGTGTTTCTGCCATTGGCCACCTCCCTGTGCCGCCACACGTTAGATATCAATTACTAGATGGGGAAAAGCCAATGGGGAGATGTCTGTGGTCAACATGCCACGGACATCAGATGGGGCGAACCTTTCTCTTCTTAGCAGGCTGAACGGATTTCCTATCAGGCATGGCTCTCTTCCCTGATCCAGCCATCGACAGATGTTAATGCGCGGTTGAATGAGATGGGATACCGGTACGGGATTTGTGCGTGGGCAAGTGGGGAGGGGAATTGACCGCAGGGAGTGCACGCACGTTGCCCGGTTGTCCGATTTGACAGGGAAGATTCGAGCTTAGTGGTGAGATTAAGCTGGTCCTAGAAGTTCTAGATGCACTACTGGTGACACGAGGGTTCCCAACAGATAAGGGTAGGCATGGCGCGGGGGGGTTTAAAATTCCACAAAAGGAATAGCGGCAAAGCGGGCGATCATCATCCCACTTGGTGGAGTGACGGCCGGCGACTTGCTGCGTTCTTACTGCAAAGTGGTTTCGGCCGGATTGACTTGCTTGCTTCTTGAAACTAGTGCACCTGCTGTTATCAGTTTATCGCTGCTTCCGCAGCATCTCTTACTTCCAGGGTTCCGCCATAGCTTATTTGACAGGAATATACGATCAAACCACCCCATCCACGCCATCATGGTCGGAGATCTCCTGGAATTCACGCAAGGCATAAAATACCTATCCAGTAGGAATGATCCCGGAGATCCCGCTGCCATTCACTGTCGCATGGTGTGGCTGTTTGCGTGAGTATTGTAGTTCGGTGACACTATTTTTGTCTCGAGTTCCACCTCTACAGCATGACATCACGCGTGCCCTTTCATTCATGACGTACGGCCACACTAGGTTCCAGACCAGACTCCCTGGTTGTGACAGTCTGAGGCACCTATTAATACTCTTTCACTCCTCAAAACAGAGTAAAAATCATCTTTTCAGACACAACCAATACTTCTCGCGCTTCTTTCCATACTAGCTTTATCAATTCCCATCCTCTCGCACTGTTCATTTCATCGTGATGGCGACCGATATCGCTACTCGGGATCTTCGGAAGCCCATCACGGTTGCCGAATACCTCTTCCGTCGTTTGCACGAGGTTGGCGTTCGCTCTGTGCATGGCGTTCCAGGTGCGACTTACCTTCGGGGATTTGGGGAGTGTTTGATCCCGCTAACCATCATGGATTATTCCAGGTGACTACAACCTCGCAGCCTTGGACTATCTGCCAAAGTGTGGCCTCCATTGGGTGGGCAATTGCAATGAACTCAACGCCGGTATGCTTGAACCCATCCTTTTGTTGTGATTGTACTACCTTGTGATGGTGACAAGTATTGACTTGAACAACCTACAGGATATGCCGCCGACGGCTATGCTCGGGTCAACGGAATCGGTGCCCTGATTACCACCTTCGGCGTGGGTGAGCTTTCAGCGCTCAATGCCATCGCTGGTTCGTACTCCGAGTTTGTGCCAATTGTTCATATCGTGGGTCAGCCCAACACCAAGTCTCAGAAAGATGGCATGTTGCTGCACCACACCTTGGGAAATGGCGACTTCAATGTGTTTGCGAAGATGAGTGCAGGCATCTCCTGTACCCTCGGTCGCTTGAACGAGACACTGGAGGCTGCAACACTAATCGACAATGCCATCCGTGAATGCTGGATCCGCAGTCGACCTGTCTACATCAGTCTCCCCACCGACATGATTACCAAGCAGATCGAAGGTGACCGCCTCGACAAACCGCTGGATCTTTCTCTACCAACAAATGACCCTGAGAAGGAAGATTATGTGGTGGACGTTGTCCTGAAGTACTTGCACGCTGCGAAGAAACCCGTTATTTTGGTGGATGCTTGTGCCATCCGTCATCGGGTCCTTGATGAAGTTCATGACTTGATGGAGGCTTCCGGCCTGCCTACTTTCGTGGCTCCGATGGGCAAGGGAGCAGTGGATGAGACTCGTCCGAACTACGGCGGTGTGTATGCTGGCACTGGATCGAATGCGGGTGTTCGTGAGCAGGTCGAGTCTTCCGATCTTATTCTGAGCATCGGTGCTATCAAGTCAGACTTCAACACCAGCGGATTTTCGTACCACATCGGACAGCTCAACACCATTGATTTCCACAGTACTTATGTGCGCGTGCGATACTCTGAATACCCAGAGATCAACATGAAGGGAGTTTTGCGCAAAGTCATCCAGAGGATGGGTGCTGTCAACGCCGCGCCAGTCCCGCATCTCTCCAACACGCTTCCTGAGAGCGAGAAAACTTCGAGCAACCAGGAGATCACGCACGACTGGCTTTGGCCCAATGTTGGTCAGTGGCTGAAGGAGAATGACATTGTCATTACCGAGACGGGTACTGCCAACTTTGGCATTTGGGAAACCCGATTCCCGGCAAATGTCACGGCCATTAGCCAGGTTCTGTGGGGTAGCATTGGCTACTCGGTTGGGGCATGTCAGGGTGCTGCGCTGGCGGCGAAGGAATTGGGCAATCGTCGGACTGTTCTGTTCGTTGGTGACGGAAGTCTTCAGCTCACCGTGCAGGAACTGAGCACCATGATCCGAAACAATCTCAACCCCATTATGTGAGTGTTCCCTACGGTGATAAGATCCAGGTTGTAACGATACTGACCGCATCAAGCTTCGTCATTTGCAATAACGGATACACCATTGAGCGGTACATCCACGGATGGGACGAAAGCTACAATGACATCCAGCCGTGGGATATTGAGGGTCTGCCCCGGGCCTTTGGAGCCAAGGACAAGTACACGGGCTACAAAGTAAAGACGCGGGATGAACTGAGGCAGCTATTTGCAAACCAGGAGTTTGCTTCTGCGCCACACTTGCAAGTAAGTAATACATTGCCCTAGCATTTCAATCCTGTCCAGGAGAGTGCTAACCAAGACGGCACAGTTGGTGGAGCTTCACATGCCTCGTGATGATGCTCCCGCCGCGTTGAAAATCACGGCTGAGGCGGCGGCCACCAGAAACAAGTAACGGAGGATCTCCAGGGCCTTGAGGCAATCTCGCTTCTTCCTGTTAACGCTTTTCTCCCCTTTCTTTTAGCTTGACCTGTCACTCCTGGAGAGGAACAGACATGACTCTGAAGCGGTAGTGTAATTGCAGAATACGAAATCTAATGAATTCCAGTCAAGTTGTATGCGCACGTGCCCTTACCGTATTGATGATTTGGGGTCTTGGGTGGTGCGTTTAGGGAGTCTAGTGCTTATCATACATTCCCAATGCCAAGGGAAAACATAGTGGAACTAGCTTGATAGTCAGCCAGCCAGCCCAACGTGCCGTCTGAGACAGTCCAAAGTTGGGAGGAATGGCAAGCATAGATAAACACATATGGCAACGGACAGTAGTACGAATGTAGTTAGTGAGTCTGAGTACGAACCAGCCCAATTGAGGAGGAATTAAGTAGGAAAAGGGGGTGAGATGAGTAGTTCCCTAGGGCTGAACAACTACGTACAGGGGCAACAACTGTCAGTGACTCAGTGGAATGGAAGGGTTGGCCCACCTTTCACTTGATGGGTCTAAGAAGCCCATGGAAAGGTGACGGAAAAGGGGAGAGACGGCGAGAAAAAGGGACTGACTTTGTTTGGGGCAGCTTATCGGGGGGAGGCCACCACGTGATCGACGGGAAGGACAGACAAGTCGCAGGCGCTAAGGCGGCCAGCGCATCAAAGCTCCTCAGGATTTCCCTGGGCGGGCCGCGACACACGGCGACAGGTTAGATTACTTACTCGTTCCAAAGTATCTACCCCATATGAATCTGGCGAGCAGGCCTCTGTCCCTTTCCTTGACGAAACACCTAATTAATCTATACGGTGGACTGCTAATTTGCCGCCACCTGCCACTAATCCACCGTGCGGTCGAATCCCCAGCGGTTTTGCTAATGGTATGTCTTAGCTTCCCCGTTGAGCCTTCCGCCGCATCATTTCCCCCCCCCCTCTCCCCTCTCTCCCCTTCGACTAGTATTAAGCTAGAGGGGACTGGACTTGTCCCGATTATTAGGGGTTGATTGCCGCAATCTTACCATTTGACTTACTTTTAGGAGATCCAGCTATCTTTAAGGATTTGACACACCCCTCTGAAGAACGCCCAACTTGTTCCTTTCGCTACGGTTTGCGTCTGCAGCTCGACTTGCGTGTGACCTCTCCAGTTTCCAGCCTCCTCCTTCCTTCCCCCCGTCCATTCCCCGATCAGGTGGAAAAAGCTGATGCCGTCCCTCTGCTCCCTCCGCTCCTGCTTACGTACTGTCGTTCGCTCCGATCTGGACGCTATCTGCGCTTGATTGACGTGCTTCGAGAAGAGGCGATTGCCTGCTCTTCCATCTTGCTCGCTGAAATTACCGCTTCAAGTGCTGCTGGGACCGAGGGGCATCATCGATTGCGTCGTGTCGGCTTGTTCTAGCTCTGACAATGTGGGATTGCCTTGGGTTCTAAGCTTTCATGATCTATCAGTCCCCACTTCAGGGACAAGTTTGATTGCGCTGCCCCGTGAGGTATATGAGAGCAGAACCTTATTGGATTTCCAGGACAACTTGTCTGCCCATTAGACTCCGACATCCGCCTCCTTGCATCAATCCATTGGAGACGTCGCAGACATCGCCATTATGGACGGTCAACGGCCGCAGCAGTACATCCCCGTACCCCCGCCTTCGTCGGCGACACAACCCTCCCAATCGCACATAATACCTTTACCACCGCCACCGCCTCGTTATCCTCCTACTCAGTCGCAGGGCGTTATGCTTCCGCCGCCCCCGGGACCACCGCCCGGGACAGCATATGGCACCTCCAAGCTTACCAATCCCCAACTGCAACATCAGAATACACTTGGGTGGCAGCAGCAGAGCTGGGCACGGCAGGCACTCTCACAAGGGTATCTTCCACCTCCTCCGCCTCCCCCTATGGTCCCTGCGAATCAATCTCCATACGGGCGTCCTGCAGCTTTGTCGATTCCCTCCGCTGAAACTCGGACGTCTGCGACTTACGTTCCTCAAGCTGGTACATTTGGTCCGGGGGTCGGGATTCCGCCCTTCGACGTACACTCGAACCCCACGTACGACGGTGCGGGGACAATGCAGCCCAGCGACAGACAGCGGAACCCATCCACCCAAGCCTACGAATATCCGGCCACCGACTCTTCTCCGTATAAACGGGATGCCAATGTCCCTGCCACTCCTTCTACGACTCGCAATCTACCTTCCTCTCTAGCTGTCAATGATGGTGCTCATGATATGGCTTCAGTCAACTACTCTGCCACGAACATGCAAAACTCACTACAACAGGCGTCTGCGCCATCTTCGGAACTGACCACATCGGGCAGTCATCGCCATAACCACAATACATTGCTTGGTGGCATGTCGCCAAATGAGGCATCAGTCCAGTGGCCTCTCGATCGTGTCCTCCAATGGCTTGCGAATAACGGATTCTCCACGGACTGGCAGGAAACATTCAGGTCTTTGGAAATTCAGGGGGCCGACTTCCTCGAGCTAGGACATGGGTCAAATGGCCGGCCCAACCTGGGCAAGATGCACCAGGTGGTCTATCCTCATCTTGCAAAAGTGTGCGAAGCAAGCGGCACTCCCTGGGATCAGATCCGTGAACGGGAAGAGGGCAAACGCATGCGCCGCTTGATCAAGAAGATCCATGATGACGGCAGTTATGATACCGAAATTTCTATTCAGAAGCGGCGCGATTCTCACCCGATAAGCGCCCACGATGGCGCGCCTGACGCTTCGCCGAAATTGACTTACGAGCCCAGGTCCGCGGGCCCAACAGGGAATCTCACAAACAGCCCTAATCTCAAGGCCCCACAGCCCGCATATGGACAAAGACAGAGCGTTCAGATGCGTTCTTTTACAACACCCATACCCACCACCCATGATCATGCGTCTTCCGAGCTTGCTCCGAGCGAAGCTAATACAATGTGGTCCCGATCGGACTATTCGCGAGCTGTTTTGTCTAGCATTGGCGGCGAGCATCACAGGCAGAGCCCTTCGATGTCCAGCGATGGCGGAACATTTCTGATACCTATTAGATCTTATGAGGACAGTCCCAAGAGCGGCAGTCCAGCAGCGCAGCATGCTACTCTTGCACACACAGGCCCCTCGTCATCCACGGGAGATCTAGGCGTCAAGTTCGAGCACTCACGCGGCAACAGTTCGGATTCGACGACTGGTCGCCGGTATTATGAATCCATCAGGCAAGACGGCGGGATCCGTCCTTCGCCCCAGGAGTCAAGCAACCGTCATTCTGGTGGAGAAACCCCGTCTTCATACCCCAAAGACCACCGTAATGGGCTGCTGGGCTTCTTCAAGAAACGTTCCAAGGCAGGCGATTCCAACCACCCGTCTCCAGAGGAGCCTTTTTTGGAGTCTCCCACCAGTCCAGTGAACATGCGCCAGAACAGCTCGCAGCTGCCTTATAATAGGCCAAATTTCAGCACCAGTGAGTTGTCGCTGGGCGGCGAGCGGCCGTCGTCTTCATCCATGTCGGACCATGAACGATTGGCGTTGCGAGGTAACAAGCCAATGCAAAAGAGCAAAAAGTGGACTTTTGTGACTCTGGACGGATGGAACTATCGCTTGGTCGACATAACCGAGATGGACTCTGTGGAGACACTGCGTTCTGCCATTTGTCAAAGCCTTGGAATCGCTGATTGGACTGGGGCGCAGATCTTCATGACAGAGCCCGGGCAGACTGAACACGATGAGCCGTTGAATGACACTAGCCTGGCTTTGTGTCGGCGGACCAAGTCAGACACGGTTGGCTCATTGAAGCTGTTTGTACGAGGGCCCCATATGCAACTGGGTGTGAATAGCTCCACTCACTACGGCTTGGGGCTTTCGATCCCAGAGAAGGGCACAGCCTCACCCACGTCTGCTCACCAGTTGCATAGAAAGCCGCTTGATGATGAAGCTCTCAGCAGGATATCTCCTCATAACCCAGCCAAGCCCACGTCTCCTCAAGTGTCTTCACGGCAGCAGCTCAAAGCTCCCAGTTCCAAGCTACCGCCAGCCTCGCAACCATCAATCACAACGTCCCCAGTCGATGGTGGCGCCGAAGCAGGACTGCCGACTGATGCCGAGAAGGCAGACTTGTTAGCTCGTCACGAAGAACATATGCGTGAGGTCGAGCGGAAACAGAGGGCCTATCGCATCTCAAAGGTCCCCCCGATGCCACAGCCGAGAAAAGATGTCTATGGCGAAACTGGTTACAGGCGTGAAGGTGTCATTGATTTTGATCAACCTCGGACGTCTCCTTACGAAGACAAGAAGTCTGAGCCGCTCGTGCCCCTTCGCAAGCCTCCCACTGCGCCTCACGAGTCAAGTACACTGACTAAAGTCAACTCACTAAGGAAGAAGGATGTTGAGCGGCCCCGCATACAGACTACCGCACAACCACATGGTACTCATGGTCTCGGTGCGGTATTGGCTAGTGTTGGTAGGATGACCAGCGCCATTGGAACCCCGTCTCCATCAGTTCCCACGCCACCTGCTGCCAGTCAGGAGTTCAAAGGACCGCAATCATCGGAGCAAGATAACCAAACAACGCCGACAGTGCATTCGAGCCAGTCTCCGGCACAACCTGGTTCTGCGACTCCTCAGGAACCAAAACCGACTCTGCAGTCTCGCAAGTCATTTGGACCCGAATTTGACTTTGAGGAGACCAAGGTCTCATTCCAAGGGTCACCGGTGCCACAGCAGCCCCAGGAAGACTCCGACGAGGACTCCGATGATGGTCTTTTTGCCATTCCCATCGCGAGTACCAAGACCCCGGTTAAAGAGAACCCGCCTGTGTCCGTCTCGCCCGAGTCGCAAAGGCGAGCCGGGAAACCGTCTCTCACACTGAACACTGAAAACAGGCTACGGAAAGGATTATCCGTTAGCTTCAGGTCCCCAAGTGCTACCCGCGAAACGTTCGCCAGTTCAAGCGGGGAATCGGGCAACAGGAACCCGTCCTTCCTTGACATGAGTGCTTCGCCGGAGGAAGAGAAGCCACCCCGCAGGGATTCCTTTGCCCAAGGAGACCTGTGGGCAAGCAGACCTCCAGTCGAGGGCGTTATTGATCACCTCGATGACTTCTTCCCGGACATTGACCTCGATACCCCTTACCTTGACGGGCAGGGCATGTCACCCCCTTCATCCCCGGCATCTAAGGTTGCAACCGACAACGACATAATTCCCAAGGATAAACCAGAAGCTGTATCACACCCCACACCACATACACCTGCGCCGCCAAGCGAAAATACCCTTGGCTCCAGCGAGCCAACCATCAAGCCTCAGGATCCAGGAGTCGTTGCTCGGCGGAACGTCAGTCGCTCTGGCGGTGGACTCACACGCATGAAATCGATTCGAGAAGTAGCAAAAGGTGCCAATCAAGCTAGTAGGAATCGGAGTGTGACGGCCAATACCGGCAACCAAAGATCCGGTGATATTTTGCGTCGCAAGAGCACGAAGATGTTCGGCGCCAAGATTATGCAAATCAGTCCGAAGCGTGGAAGCCGACTTAGCCAGCTGGACCCTATTCCCCAGAACCAGGCGCCTGCGGGCAATATCCCTCAAAGACAGCCCACTTTCCGCATCATCCGTGGTCAGCTCATCGGCAAGGGAACTTATGGCCGCGTATACCTTGGCATGAACGCTGACAATGGTGAGGTCTTGGCTGTGAAGCAAGTGGAGGTCAATCCTCGGATTGCCGGAACAGACAAGGACCGCATCAAGGAGATGGTCGCAGCGATGGACCAGGAAATTGATACCATGCAACATCTCGAGCATCCTAACATTGTGCAGTACCTCGGTTGCGAGCGAGGCGAGTTCTCCATCTCAATCTACCTCGAATATATTTCTGGTGGCTCTATCGGCAGTTGTCTTCGCAAGCATGGCAAGTTTGAGGAGAGCGTGGTCAAGTCTCTGACGCATCAGACCCTGAGCGGGCTGGCCTATCTTCACAACCAGGGAATTCTCCATCGCGACCTGAAAGCCGACAATATTCTCCTGGATCTGGACGGAACATGCAAGATCTCCGACTTCGGAATTTCCAAGAAGACAGACAACATCTACGGAAACGATTCGACCAACTCCATGCAGGGCTCGGTCTTTTGGATGGCGCCCGAGGTCATCCAGTCCCAAGGACAAGGGTACAGCGCCAAGGTAGACATTTGGTCTCTCGGATGTGTGGTGTTGGAGATGTTTGCTGGACGCCGGCCGTGGAGCAAGGAAGAAGCTATCGGCGCAATCTTCAAGCTGGGTAGTTTGAGTCAAGCCCCTCCGATCCCTGAAGATGTTTCCATGAACATCACACCAGCAGCGCTCGCCTTTATGTACGACTGCTTCACAGTGTAAGTGACATTGCCTTCTAGAGCCCTTTCCCGCCAGACTGACATGTTATAGGGACTCGCGTGATCGGCCAACTGCTGAGACTCTCCTAACCCATCCCTTCTGCGAACCCGACCCGAAGTACAATTTCTTGGATACCGAGCTCTACGCCAAAATCCGCCACGTCCTGTAAAGCCCTGTTCAGTGTTATCATATTTCCAAGCATCTCTCTCTTCCAGCGTTTCGACTATGCATTTTGTTTTCCTCTCCCCTGCATCATACCCAAATCTGCAGCATTTCGCATTCGGTGTGGCATAGTTTGTTTGACGGAATCCGGCTGGGTGAGCTTAATTGTTTGAATAAGATTCTGGATATGCCTGGTCTCTTCTTGGTTGAGACATAATCACAGAAAAAAGTGTCTTGTCCCGTTTCGTCTTCAAAACACTGTATATACATTTGAATTCAAGAAAATAAGAATACTAATATCTACTAGTACTACCACTGTACAAGAATTAAAGTCCATACTATCAAGACCTTACACTCCCACCCCCACTCAAACTCCCCTCCTCATCATCCTCATCCCTCTCCAACCCAACAAACCCCACCCTAAACACCCCCTCACACCACTCCGCAAAAGTATCCACATCCCAAACCTCATCCTCCCTCCCCTTCCCCTTCTTACTCACAAAATTCCCCCTCCTCCTCTCCGCATCAACATACATCTCCCAAAACTCCTCATAAATCTGAATGACCCGATCCTGCACCGCCCCCACCAGCGTCTCCCTCATCCGTCCATCATCCAAATACTCCCCTAACACCTTCCTCAAACTCGCCACCTCCCTCTCTACATTCCCGCACAATGTATCCATCAAGCCCCCAGCAGAGGGAAGATTTCCAGAGGATGTCCTAGCCGGCAACGACGCCGTCATCTTCCCCGCCGCAATCTCATTAATGAATTCGTTGATCACGGTACGGAGCCGTCCATCCAGTTCGACCTTCGCGTCGAGCATGTTCTCCACGACACGGGGGAGGAGGCCATGGCCGACGAGTTTGAATAGGTTTCGTGGGTTGAAGAGACCTCCGCGTGAGCGCAGCTCGTAGAATGTGGAGGTCATGGCGGAGAAGTCGAGGGTGGTTTCGGGCGTGGTGTATTCGATGTCGAAGGCGACGATTTGTTGTTTGAGGATTAGGAGGTGGCTGAGGAGGAAGAGGTGCGCGTCGGTAGTGGTGGTTTTTGTGCGCAGGAGGGTGCTGGCGCTGTGTAGGGAGGTCGTGGTTTGGTGCACGATTTGGTGGGCGAGGTCGTCGAAGACGGTGGACTGGTTTGTTTGTATGTTAGTTTGTATGTTGGTTGGTTGTGGGGGAGGATAGGGGTGGGATGTACGTTGACAAGACGGTAGATTCGGCTTAGGAGCCAGATGGCTTTGCGGAGGGTTGGGTACCAGCCGCTTTGGTCTTGGGTTGTTGGGGACTCGAGGTCCCATTTTGTAGCGGCGGTGGTAGTGGTGTCTTCGGGGTTCGTTGATGAAGGGTCGCTGTCGTTGCTGGGTTTGGTTGTTGATTTGGGTCGGGTTGGGAGTGTCGTTGTGGTGGGAGTGTCTGTGGAGGTGATCTTGCGGCCGCTGATTTGGCCTTCGGTGACGGAGATGGAGAATTGTTTGTTGCGAGCTGGGTAGTCGAGGTCTTCGGGGCGAGGTTTGTAGCGCTCGATCTCGTCGCGGAGGAAGGCTTGCGCGCGGAAGACGAGGCGGGTTTGGACGTCTTCGAGGGCGGGTTGGATCAGCGCTGGGAAGTCGAGCTGGTTGGCGTCGACTTGTTGCTCGATATCCTCGTCTTGGTCGAGCAGGTATCGGGTTTGCAGGAGGGTGCAGAGCTGGCAGAGCTTGACGATCTTGTCTTCGTGGATGATGCGCGGTCTAAGGTGGTCGTAGAGCGGTTCGCAGATTGTTTCTAGGAAGTCGTAGAGTCCGCCGTGGCCGTGGAACCATTCGCCCCATAGTTCGAACTCGTCGAGGCATACGCCGCGGATGTAGCTGATGCTGGCGCGGGCGAAGGAGACGAGGTCCTGGGAAGATGTTGGAGACTGCGCGAGGTCGTTGAGGTTCTTGTAGACGAGGGGGATGATCAATTTCCCGCGCGTGGCTGCGTAGTTCGCATGAAGCTCGTTCAGCAAGCTCTGGTATTCGGCTTCGGTGCCCTGGTCGGGGTCTAGAGGCGGGACGGCTCGCTTCTGGATCTCGAGTCCGATCTGTTTCAGTTCCGGCGCGCCGACTCTGAATTTGGCGTAGAGCAGCGTGGACATGGTTGTGTCATTGAGCTGCTTATCTGCAATCTTCTTCGACGCATCGGCGTATACATCGCGGAGGGAGGACACAAAGTGGGTTCTGATCAAGGTGAGGGCACGGGTCATGAGTAAACGGTACCTGGAGCGGTATACACCAGCTTCCTTTTGATCGGGCTGCGAAATAGGGCCCATTAGCTAGAAAGCGATAGATATGGTGATGTATACTGACATGTGTCTCCATGTAATCCAGGCATTCGTCGAGACGCCGTAGCATATCCGAGAATTCCTTCCCACGGACTGTATTACCAGCCCCAGGAGCATTCAGTCTCCTCGACGCAGGATCCAGAAAGTCATAATACTGGAGGTTCTCTTGAATATCCTCCGCCAAATCCGAGTCATGCTTCTGCGCAGAGAGCAGCCCCTCACATTGTTTCCGGAATTGGGAGGTCTGCGATTCCACGGCTCTAAAGTCGTTCGAGAGGCTAGTCAAAAGATCGAGGGTCGACGATGTATCGGTCAACAAGGAATCGAGATGGGACTTGGACATTTGAAGCTCCTGGAGGCAAGCTCTAAGAACAATTGATGTCAGCATAGACCAGGGGCTCTGTGGGGGGTAGACCGCGGATGGGCGTACTGGTACTCATCGTAGCTAGCCTCCAGCAGGCTCTCCTCTACCTCATTGTACCATTGTGCAAACTCCAGCTCGTTGCGAATATCGGTAACCGAGTCCACATCATCCGGAATTGTCTCGAGTTGGGTGGCCTCTTTGACCTTCTGTTCCAGAGCCCGACCCGACGGGGCAGTTTGGCGTCGACTTCGCTGTCCTGCAGCTTGTTGGCGCATTGTGGGGTGATTCTTCAGTGTTCAAAAGATGTTCCTTATAGCCTCTGCATCAAAGCCCCCATAAAAACAAGGTAAACAATCCCTATCAAACCCAGAGCCCAGGCGCAGGGAAAGACAGAGGAGCAATGAATCCGGCGTGGCTTCAATGCGCTATTCTGCCGGGGTCTTCCGCCTACGCGACTTGACGCAACATCCAGCTGATGTTTTGCCTCTTTCTCATTGATCGATCAAGATCCGCTCAGGAATAAACAAGAATATTGGAATTTAACTTCAGTCTCGGCGTGCGAAACCATTAAGCACTGCCAAACATCATGTGGACTCATCGGGGGCGGCAATCGGTGACCACCGTCGTCACCAACTCTTCACGTCGCCTTGTGAGAAACAACCGATCTATCGCCACGCCCTGGCGCAGATCTTATGCCAGCAGTAACAAGGGACCGGAGCCATCGGTTAACTCGAACTGGCTCCGGAACTCTTTGGGCGTGGCGGGAGCAGGCACTGCTGCCGTTTTCATTTACGAATATGCTACATCCAACCCGAGCCAGATTGAGAAGCCAGTGGAGAAGGTGAAAGACCTCGCTAAATCCGCTGAGGAATTGAGCTCGCAGTACATACAGCACAAGCGGAGTGTTAAGAGTCCCGGTGTCTATGTCTGGGGCAATAACGCCTATCGTGTGGTTGATCCGGAATCCAAGGAGTCCGTGGTGAAGACTCCCCGGAAATTTGCTTACTTTGAAGGTCAAGTGCTCAGAGACCTCAAGCTCGGAGAGAGGTCCGGCGCAGCCATTACGGAGAATGGCGACCTGGTCCAATGGGGCAAGGGCTACTCAGAGACTGAATTCAAGCCCACAAAGACTCTTACCGGCAAGAATCTAGCTTCGTTATGCATGTCCAACGATCGAATCCTCGCGTTGTCCTCGGACGGCAATGTCTACTCACTACCCATTGCCAAGGAGGACCAACTGGGTGGCCGCAAGACTAAGGAAGGGTCATGGGTGCCTTTCCGGTCGGGAACATCCAGTATTAGCTACCGCTTGCTGCAGCCGACATTGAAGCTGGGCGAGCGTGTAACCGCTCTCGCCAGCGGACTCGACCATGCTCTACTCTTGACCAGCTCCGGCCGGGTATTCTCCGTTGCTGCTTCCACTGAGAATTACCCTTCCTTTGGACAGCTCGGTATTCCCGGCTTGACCTGGGCTACTCGCCCCAAGGGGCCGGTGGATGCCCTTCACGAGATTACTGCGCTCAAGGGCTCCAAGATCGTCCAGATTGCTGCGGGCGATTACCACTCGCTTGCTCTTGACAAGGACGGCAATGTGTTCGCTTTTGGCGACAACTCTTTCGGACAGTTGGCGATGGAGTTCAACCCGTCCTCGCCTTTCTGCGACACCCCGACTCTGGTGCCCATCAGGAACCTCTACCGCGGTCCCTGGTTGCCCAAGGTCACTCGGGTCGCGGCCGGAGGTGCCAACAGCTTCTTCACCGTGGATGCGCAGCGCATACTCAGCTCCAAGGAGGACCCTGCCACCCTCCGTGACTTGGGGCGCATCACTGCGGATACCTGGGCTTGCGGACGCGGCATCTGGGGAGCTCTGGGTACCGGCAAATGGACCCACGTACAGGATTCGCTCGCCAAGGTGAAGGCACTGAGTGGTCTTTCCGAATTCGATGAGAAGACCAACCGCCTGACGCCCATCCGCATCCATGATCTCTCAGTCGGCACGACACATGTCTCCGCGGTCATGAACAACAGTACCCATGTGGATTCAGCTCCCTCCAGCACCTTGAACGATACTCGTGACTGGGGATACGATGCGCTCTGGTGGGGAGGCAACGAGCACTTCCAGCTGGGCACAGGCAAGCGCAGTAACCTGTCCAAGCCGAACTACATCCACGCCCCGCCGGAGGAAGCAGACGAGCAGCAGGAAGCACGCCTCCAGATCATGCCTCGTCATAAGGGCAAGGTTGACCGTCGCACGGTGAGCATGGAGCAGCGCGTGGTATGTGGACGACACATCTCTGCCATCTATTCTTCCGTATAATTTGATCCCCTTCTTTTTCCATGTATAATGAACCATAATTGGTGCTATGACCATGTATATTAGCTATATCTTCTGGGCGCGTTATGAGGTGATTGGGGTTGAAAAAGTCGTGATCAGGGCATGTAATACCAACCTATCAGCACACAGCTGGAATTCAATGCAAATCCCATACGCTACATAGTACTAGGGTCTTTTGTCTGGAAGCGTGAATGGTTCCTCAACGGCCATCAGTGCCGGATCTCCACCAAAGACTGGGTCATGATGGCGAATACCCGGAAAATGTCATCACTTCAGTGGATCCTCTCGTCTTCCGCCTGCCCTTCCGATTGACTTTTGACAGCCACAATGGCTGCTCCATGAGCTGCTTTTTCTTTGCAATTCCTTGAGGTTTTCCCTTCAATATCGTTGTCGCATCGCCGCATATAGTCTCTCTCCTTTGTCCACCCCTGAATATTCTCTTGTATATCCACCGATTCCTCCTCATCTCCTCCAATCTCTCACCCCGCATCCATGGCTTCTGCCCCGCCGGCCAGTCGCGCCGATGAAGTACAAAATGTGAGTCATGCTCTTTTTTCACTCCTGACGAGCTGGCGCATATTCCTCAACCCTAGCTCCTGTCTCTATGAGCCACTGGCATCATCCTATCCTCCAATTCGCACCATACTGACCGCATTGACTGCTCTACAGCTTCTGAAAGCCGTCGAGGATCTCCTGATTCCGTTCATCCGAAGCGCCGATGAGGACCCTTTAGCCCAGCAATCGCTGCACAACGGCACCAATGGCGACTCCAAGCCTCGAGGCACGGCCCTCGTCGAACACAAGAAGCCCGAAGAGCTGCAGAAGCTCCTCCAATTAGACTTGCCCGACCAAGGAACCGGACAAGACGGACTCATCGAAGTCCTGCGCAAGGTTCTGCGCTACTCGGTCAACACATGGCACCAGGGATTCCTCGACAAGCTTTATGCATCAACCAACGCCCCCGGCGTAGCGTCGGAGCTTATCCTGGCGGCGCTCAACACCAACGTCCACGTCTACCAGGTCTCCCCAGCCCTGACCGTCATTGAGAAACACACCGGCAAGCAACTCGCCTCTCTCTTCGGCCTCAATGGCCCCCGCGCCGGAGGCATCTCCGTCCAAGGAGGCTCCGCCTCCAACACCACCTCGATCGTGATCGCGCGCAACAACCTCTACCCCAGCACCAAGAAAGACGGCAATGGCAACTACCGCTTCGTGCTCTTCACCAGCGCCCACGGCCACTACAGCATCGAAAAGGCCGCCCAAATGCTCGGCCTCGGCAGCTCCTCCGTCTGGGCCGTCCCCATCGACAAACAAGGCCGCATGATCCCCTCGGAGCTCGAAGCCCTCGTCCAAAAGGCCCTCGCCGAGAACCGCACCCCCTTCTACGTCAACGCCACCGCCGGCACCACCGTCCTGGGCTCCTTCGACCCCTTCCACGAAATTGCCGCCATCTGCAAGAAATACAACCTGTGGTTCCACGTCGACGGCTCCTGGGGAGGTTCCTTCATCTTCTCCTCCTCCCAACGCGCCAAACTCTCCGGTGCCGAAAAAGCAGACAGCATCGCCATCAACCCCCACAAAATGCTCGGCGTCCCCGTCACCTGCTCCTTCCTCCTCGCCGCCGACATCCGTCGCTTCCATCTCGCCAACACCCTCCCCGCCGGCTACCTCTTCCACAACGACGACACCGCCGCTGCCGCACCAGACTCCCTCAACGGCGAGACCGAACTCGTCGTCGACTCCCCCGAGGTCTGGGACCTCGCAGACCTCACCCTCCAATGCGGCCGTCGCGCAGACTCCCTCAAGCTCTTCCTCAGCTGGACCTACTACGGCACGGCCGGGTACGAGCAACAAATCGACTCCGCCTGCGCCGTAGCAGCGCACCTCGCTACGCTGGTCGAACAGAACCCCAACTTCGTCCTCGTCAGCGAGAACCCGCCGCCATGTCTGCAGGTGTGCTTCCATTATGCGCCGAACCGTGCGTACGTGCATCCCCGCGGACTGGTCTCGAATGAGACGGAGCGCGGGAAGGCGAATAGTAAGGTCACGGAGCAGATCACGCATGCGATTGTGGGCAAGGGGTTCATGGTGGATTTTGCTCCGCCGAGTGGGGATGAGGATGCTGTTGGGAATGGGAAGTTCTTCCGGTGTGTGGTGAATGTTCAGACGACGAGGGAGACGGTGGAGGGGCTGATTCGGGCGATTGAGGAGGTTGGGCCGGCGATTGTGGAGAGGTTGAAGAGGGAGAGTGCGGGGGAAGTGTCGACGAGAAGGTTGGGGGAGAGGGGTCATGGTCCTGTTGTGCATCATTGAGGGGTGGGTCTGGTTCGTATGTGTCTACTAATATTTAGATATATTTTGGGATGTTTTTGTAGAAACAAAAGTCTGGGCTATAGATGGGATGGTATAAATATAGAGGGTACATACACATACATATAGGGTGGGCATATAACGAGGAATACAGTGAATGAGATGATGAGCTTATATATGAATGCACTGTGGATTGTAACCATGGATATCTCATGCAACTACTAATTACTACCACCCTCATCCATATATACACCCCCGGTGTACTCCCTCAACTAATTACCAATCTCCGCCCGTCTCTCAAGCACGCTTCTCGCCTCCGCCTCAGTCAAACTCTCGATCCCCAGTTCTGCAAGCACAACCCGCGCGCTCTCATTATCCTTGAAGAGTCGCTTCTCAACCTCCCATAGCCCGGGGCGTGTATCTCCCTCGACTTCTGAGTCCTCCGTTGTAGTGGTAGTCTTCGCATCAGCCGAATTCTCCAGTCCTAACAAAATAAGACCCTCCGCTAGTTTCTTCATGCTCTTGATAGAACTGCCAGCTGTTGGCTGCCCTGCTCCGCTTCCTAGCGCAGTGTCAACGACACTGCAGAGATGTTCGACGTCGCTGATGAATTGGGCGGCGCCGGCTGCGGAGAAAGTGTTTCTTGTGAGTACACTGCTCCAGAAGTAGGTCTGGATGGCGAGGAGGACCTGGCGGGTGATGCGGCGGAGCGGGGCGACGCCCAGTGCGCGGGAGAGGAAGGTAATTTCGGTGGAGAGGGTGCGCATTGCTGGTGCGAGGTCGGAAGTGGGAGGGAGAGGAGTGGTGGTGTTACTCGTGGAAATGGAAGCCCAGGTGGAGACGCGGGAATAGGGTTTCAAAGC
This sequence comes from Aspergillus luchuensis, assembly GCF_016861625.1. Classification (NCBI taxonomy): domain Eukaryota; kingdom Fungi; phylum Ascomycota; class Eurotiomycetes; order Eurotiales; family Aspergillaceae; genus Aspergillus; species Aspergillus luchuensis. The sequence goes on from NC_054849.1 coordinate 1,621,665, forward strand.
AGAGCGCACGTTTGAAGTGAGAGTGGAGGTGATGATGGATTCTGAACGGAGGCGGAGACGGCGGTAGGCGGAGGCGGTCTCGTCGAAGAGAGCGCCATCTGTTGAGGATGCACCGCTGCTTTGGCCGTGGTTGTTGTTCACGGCTTGGGAGGTGCGGGATGCGACGTCTGCGATGGACATGGTGCCCGCTACGTTCTTGCCGCCGTCCTTGTTTTGTCGAACGCGGTCTTGGAGCTCGGTCCAGAGTTCGACGAAGAAGACTTCGTTGCTCCAGTCTTCCATCTTCTTCTCGAGGTATTCCGCGCTGCCGAAGACTCGGCAGAGTCGTTCGAGTCCGGCCACGCCTTCGATGCTGGCGGCATCGGCGCCTTGGACGGTGCGGCCAATGGCGGAGGTCATGGCGAGGTAGGCTTCGAGTGCAGAGTGCAGGCGTTCGTGGAATTGGTCGAAAATGGTGATTTGGATGTCGATGAGGAAGCGCAGCTTCTGGCTGAACGAAGACAAGGGCTGGTAGCGCTCCGTTATTGTCTCGAGAAGATCGTTCACCCGAATTGCAGCCTTGGTAGGCTTGGTTGAAGTGAGGTCGACGCCTTCATAGTCGATGTGGCCGCTATCCGGGGTGTCGACGATCTCCTTGTAGCGGGCCAATGCGAATTCCTTTTCGACCTGAAGCCAGCGGTCAAACCAGCCTTGCTTGGTCAGGACTTCCCAAGTCATTCCCCGCCAGTCGTCGGTGGAGTAAGGATCCGGTAGGTAGTTCCACGACTCGCGAACTTCGTTGTCAAAGTTCATCAATTCATGCATGAAGTGGCTCAGCAGCTGCGGGTGATTCGAGATCTGAGGTAGAAACGTAGTTATCTTATGATTCAGCACTGGCAGAAGCGCTGTGATATAAGCATGAGAGGCATTGTAGAAGTTCCACGCTATATCAGTGCCGACATTCTGTGCCTCTTGGTCGAAGATGGGTTGGAGGAACGAGGCGAAGAATCCTCCAAAGTTGTTGATCAGGTCCATAACATGAGCCAGGAAATACTCGGGCTGCCCTGAGTTAGAAACTAGTTTTCGTTGCTGCAAAAACATGTACGTACCTTGTCAAGCCTATTTGTCGGCTTGTCTCCGCTGAAATGGTACTTGAAGCGCAGTTCGAGCGGATGCACCATGACTTCCAATGGTAGTAGAACTGGCGGCTCGGCGCCATGGTGTTTCGACACAGAGGTATGAGACTCGAGCTCCCTATAGCTGACTGGTTACCCAAGTATTGAAGTTGACCTTGATGCCACGTACGGTTTCTGCAGGCCCAGAAGCAGTTCCACATTCTCCCTCCACTGTGCCTGTATATCCTCCGGGAAGTGTAGTTCCTTCGAGGGCCATTTCATCTGCTCCATCGTTCCCTGTAGTCGTTGGGCGAAGTCTGATTTCATTTGCTCCCTGAGGGCGGACGATAGCTTTCCCACGTAGTCGACCAGGTGAGGGGCAGCCCCTTCTGCAGCTGGCTGAGCATCTTTGAGGGACTGGGCAACGTTGCGTAGTCGGGTATATGACTGGATCGCGATCTGCGGTTGATCTTTGATGTTGTTCAAGGCCTCCTTGCTGTTTTCAGGATCAGCGACCGTTGTCTTGCTTAACATGTTACTATTCCATACCTCAGCTCTTCCGCCTCCTTGAGCAAAGTCATATAGCCCCTCGAGATCTCAAGCCTCCGCAGCTTCTCTATACTCGCTTCAAAGCGCTTCGCTGCCTCATCGCTAGAATCCGACCCCGTGAGTTCTTTCAAACGCCGATCGATATCGGCCTGTTGCTCGTTGAATGCTTCGGCTTGCTTCCGAGTGGCTTCGGCATGGTCTTCGGAGGCTTTCGTGGCATTCGATAGCGCTTCGTGAGCTTCTGCTAGCTTCACAGTCAGCTGTCAGCAAGTGTTTCCAAATGTCTGCTATTGATCTGTGGATGGGAGTACGCTCTACCTGCTTGCGTTGGAGCTCATGTTGGGCTCGGAGACTCGACAGCAACGAGTCGAGACTTTCCAAGTCGGCAGTTACCTGCAGCTTGTCATTTAAATAATCCTCAACCCGTGTCCTCTCATGCGACGACAGAACAGAAGCTGGAGTCGCCATTGTTGATCAGCTGGCGGGGAAGAAACACGGGGAGAAGGACGAGGTGTCGCTAACTCCGCCTTGGGCATTTCCGCCCTTTGCTCCAGCTCATCTTCCGCCTCCACCGCAAGTAACGTCACTCCCGCCCGCATCGCAGCCACTATGGAGCGCGCGGGATGGGCAATGTCGCACGCCATTGTCCTACATCGTACTCCTAGGTGAATGGTTGAATGAATGAATGAATGAATTATACATACCTTCAACATGTCCAGTCCAGCTAAGAAGCGCAAGAGGGATGATCCCGCATCTGCCTCGCAGCGCACCCGGAGCATAGCGTCATTCTTCCAGGGCCAGGCTGCTAAGCAAGCCGAGAGGACGCAGCAGGAATTTGAAGCTGTGCACGAAGCTCCCACGGAACAAACTCTTTCGGACGAAGCGCTTGCGCGTAAGCTGCAGGCTGAATGGGACCAGGAGCATGCGCTTTCAAACCCGCAGGCCGACACGCCTAGCGATGAGCTTACTTCGGCGCAATCAAACACCGGCGATAACGATCGGGAACCGACCAAACTGCAGAAGAAGGGCGTACTCTCATTGCAGTCATCCACAGGTACGGAAGACACTGTGTCTCTTGCGGTTCCTTTCGATCAGAGTCCTATCGCGTTCGATGCCTCCAAATATGCGCGCGAGCTGCAAGGACACTGGGCTTCGGAAGGTGGCGACGCTTCGTACGCCCTCTTGACCAGAGCTTTTGTGCTCGCAAACGCCACAACTAGTCGCATCAAGATCGTCGATACATTGGTCAATTTCCTCCGCGTGTTGATCGAAGCCGACCCATCCAGTGTGCTTCCCGCTGTATGGCTGGCGACTAATTCGATATCCCCTCCATACGACGAATTGGAGTTGGGACTTGGCGGGTCTTCAATATCAAAAGCACTTAAAAAGGTGTATGGATTGAACAGTCAAGGCCTTAAAACTCTTTATGACAAACACGGCGATGCTGGTGATGTGGCATTCGAGGCCAAAAAAAGACAGTCTTTTACATTGATGAAGCCCAAACCGCTGCGCATAAAAGGCGTCTACCAGTCGCTTAAGAAGATAGCTATGAGCAAAGGGAGTGGCAGTCAGGAAACGAAGCAAAGGATTGTGGAGAAACTTCTGCAAGATGCCCGTGGTGCGGAGGAGAGTCGATATATTGTTAGAACTCTGGTGCAGAATCTCCGCATCGGCGCTGTCAAAACTACCATGCTCATTGCACTTGCTAGGGCATTCCTGTACTCCAAACCAAAGGGGGCGGAATTTTCAATTTACTCTCAAAAGGAAATGGCGCAGATGAAGAAAGAGGAATTAGCTGAAATCTACGGCAACGCAGAAGAGGTCGTGAAGGCGTCGTATGCGAGACACCCGGACTACGATGACCTCGTTCCCTGCTTGCTTGAAGTCGGGGCTACCGATGAACTTCTCGTTCGCTGCGGTCTTCAACTGCACATTCCGTTGAGACCCATGCTAGGCAGCATCACAAGAGATTTGTCAGACATGCTGACGAAGCTACAAGGCCGCGACTTTAGCTGCGAATACAAATATGATGGCCAGCGTGCGCAAGTGCATTGCGACGTACAGGGCAAAGTATCAATATTCTCCCGCCACTTGGAGAACATGACAGAGAAATACCCAGACCTGGTGTCTCTTGTCCCAGAAATTAGAGGAGAAGGTGTATCGAGCTTCATCCTCGAAGGGGAGGTTGTCGCCGTTGATCAAGAAACGGGCGAACTACAGGCATTCCAAATCCTAACCAACCGTGCGAAAAAGAACGTCGATATCGGAGCAATCAAGGTCAACGTGTGTCTCTTTGCTTTCGATCTAATGTACCTCAATGGCCAGCCACTGCTCGACCGATCACTCCGCGAGCGAAGAGAGCTGCTACGGAGCTTATTCGTGGAGATCCCCAAACGGTTCACATGGGTGAAGAGTCTAGACGCCACCTCAGCCGACTCCGAAGCAGTACTAGAGTTTTTCAAGAGCGCCACAGACACCAAATGCGAAGGCATCATGGTGAAGGTGCTTGACAACATGCCGAAACCTGATCTTGAAGGAGTGGAAACACCAGCTGTCGATACTGCTACCAACGGAACACCCACCACACCGGGCCAATCAACCACCAACATGACAGACAACAAACCCTCCAAAAACACCCGCCGAAAAGCCCTCCTGTCCACCTACGAGCCCGACAAGCGCCTCGAATCCTGGCTCAAGGTGAAAAAAGACTACAGCACCTCATCCGAAACTCTAGATCTGATCCCTGTAGCGGGCTGGCACGGCCAAGGCCGAAAGGCGAAATGGTGGTCCCCGATCCTCCTTGCGGTTCGGAATCCAGAAACTGGAAGTCTAGAAGCAGTAACAAAGTGTATGTCAGGCTTCACGGACAAATTCTACCAAGCCAACAAGGACAAGTACGCGGAGGGCACCCCCAATGTCATATCCCGTCCCAGCTACGTTGAATACTACGGCGAGCCAGACGTATGGTTCGAACCACAGGAAGTGTGGGAGATGGCGTTCGCGGATATCACGCTTAGTCCTACATACACGGCCGCTCTGGGGTTGGTCAGCGATGAACGGGGTCTGAGCCTGCGGTTTCCTCGATTCCTCAAAGTCAGAGAGGATAAATCGATCGATGAAGCTACCACGTCTGATTACTTGGCTTACTTGTGGAGGAAACAATCAGAACGGACGAAGCTGGAGGGTGGTGGTGAGGAGGGACCGACTGAAGAGCAGGAGGAGTAATCAGATACTCGCGAACTTTAGAAGTGAGACACATATATACAATACACTTAATACATAAACCACCCCCTCTTTACAAAGTCCTCCATAGACTACCTGAATACCCTATGAAAACCATCACGTGCCCCTCTTCCCTCACCACCAAGTCATACCTACACCCACACACTCTCACAGACTTCACAGTACTGGATAGTAATCCCGGGATCGGGATCTCGATCCCCCGATCTCACCCTAACCCCAAACAAGCAAATTCCCCGATCCAACCGAATCCCGCACTAAACCCAAAACAACCTAACCCAAACGCGAAATCAACACGATATAAATTAAACTTTCATACGCGTCGCGTAAACACAAATTTTCCTTTTTTTTTCTCTGCAGACTTCATTCAATTCAGCTAAGTGGCTGGCCGCACACGGGTCAGTTTCTTTTCCTTCCCATTTTCGGATAGAGAGCGGGGTCTTAAGACCTCAGCTAGTATTTCCTCGTAATTCTGGTTATTTTGTTTTTTCTTATTGTTTTACTTACTTTCCGTGTTGTATGTTGTAGTGTAGGGGACTTTTCTTGTGATGGTTTTTTACGGATTTACAGAGGATGTGGGTTTAATGGGTGGAAGTGTTGTTTGTGTTAGTACTGTATTGGGATTAGTATTATTGGTGTGTAGACATATCTGTTAATTACTACATGTTTTTTTGCGATTAGAGGATATGGTTGTGGATATTAGAATGTATGATTGCGTGACGTCAATGTCATCGACGGTTTACTTTTCGGTTTCAGATACCGTTCCTGATGATAATTTACAGGGTCGACGCGGTCTGCCAAGTGTAGACGTCATGAGTTGGACGTCGGTTAACCGAATTCTACAATAGCGTATTGATCAATTACTGGTTGTATTTGATGCATAATCGTATCTGTATGTGTACTATTGTATTCTGCTTGATCAAAGCAATATCATGAATATCTGTGGTTGATGGTAAGGGCAACGAACGTCAAGATTAACCGAACAGTGGGTCACACGATATGGCTTGCACACAAAGGAAATCAGTTTCCAATAGTCCTCTGGAAAACATGGCATAAAGAACAAGGGGTATGTAATATGGACAGATGGCGTGTACATTATTTCGATAATACCGGTCCATGACAGGGCGTGGCCGGATAACGCAAGGAAATTTGACTAGACATTGGATACAGTGGCGGGGTATGTAGGGGGTAGAACATAACAGTCATTAGGAGTCATAAGCAATGGGGTTAGGGGAAAATGCATAGACAAGAAGGGTAAAATCTGTACATCCAGATTTATTTGCTTTTTTCCGGTCGCAGCTCTTCACCGAGTTGGAGGACCATGGCAGGCCCCTTTCCGCGGTTCCTCGGGCTGTCCGTACTCGGCGGCAGCAGGCCGTCGAGATTAGACCTCTTTCGCTCCTTGTTGGCAAGGGGTGTTTTCGAGGGCCCTCCCGGCGTGCGACCGCCCCAGGGAGGTTGTGCCGGACTGGGTGTCACATTCACAAAGTCGGCAAAGTTGAACTGTTGGTTCGGGGTACCGAAGTTGGGGAAGACGCCGCCGCCGCCAGGAGTCGGGGTCAACGAGGGCAGAGCGGCGTGCTGGCTCGGAGGAGTCGACGGTGGGAAATCCCGCACCTGCTGAGACTTGGCTGGTGTTGGGGAATTGGCCAGGTACAGAAGCAAATCTGCTCCGTCTGCATGCCGCAATTGTCGGTCGTTCCGGGATAGACGGGCGTGCTTCGGAGGAGGCGTGCGGGGAGGTGAAGAGCCTGCCAGAGAGCTGACATGCTGAAAACTGTGGACAGGGAGGTCGGGGTCATTGTCGTCTTCTGAGTGATGAGGATACGCCGGTGAAGAATACTCGGGTATATCTGACATGAAGGGAAGGGGAAGGTGTCGGTTCAGGTGCTGTCGGTTGAAGCCTGGAGACGATTCGGGCAGGTGGTGTGAACTCTTCCAAGACACCCGGGGGGCTTTGACCGTACGATCTGTAATCGAGTCGGATCGCAGACGCTTCCGGCTGGCAGACAGCATAGGCTGCATGGCCTTGGAGTCGAAAGTTGCGGCATGTCGATTCCGAGACGATCGAGGGAGCTCCTTGGAATATGACGAGTTTGGCAAGGGAGGGGGAGTCAATGGGGTTTCACTCCGGCTGTGCGAGACCTCCGACGAAGAATCCGACGGCCTGTCACTTCCCAAGCACACCTGTATTCCGCCATTATGGTTTGGTCCGAGTGCCTGTAAACGTCCATTCTGATACTTGACTTTGGCGAGGCCTAACCGATCCTGGAGGCTAAGGGACACCTAGTGGTAAAGACACGCATTCAATTAGACTTGGCTTGGACGGACAAGGGAGAGAGGGTAAAAGTAAAATTTCAGGCCACATCATACAGAGCAAGAAAAGTGCACATACCTGGGCAATGTCAATTTTGCGGATCGTCCTCTCCGAAGTTGACGGTTGAGTAAGAGCCATTGCTCGGGAATATCGAGGACAGGGAGCGCTATTCAGCCGATAGAAGAGCTGTGGTAGTGGGCATCGACCGACGACGGCAGATGAAGTGCGGGCCCTGGGAGAGTCAAGGGCTTGAAACCACGTCCAAGTTCGAAGTGGAGGAGTCAAGTCGGTGGTGCACTAGGGAGGGGGAGGAAAGGCTGAGGAGAGGAGGAGTCTGCAATGGGATCCAATTGGTGATTGGTGAACGGAGTGACGAGCCAGCCAGCCAGTGAGTAAGAGAGAGCAATAGTTAGCTCACCAGAGCAAGTTTAGTCGGTGGTTTTAGTTGAGGTTAGTTTGGGTTCGGGTCAGCAAAAGGAAGGGAGGCTATGGGCCTAAAGCAGCCACGAACTCTGGGGAAATCCCTTCTTCGTTTAGCGCCCACGGGCACGGAAGCGGCGAGAATAGCTGGTATGTATGGAAAGTCGTCCGGGCCTGCCTGGGTAACCTGCAACATCAAAGGAAAACGGTCTTTGTGTTGGGAATGCGGAAAGGGCCCAAAAGTTTCTTCAATTTGAGGGCGGGTGGTGGATAAAGAGGGTGCCATCGTCGCCAGTTGAGCCAAGGGATGTTTTTTTCTTTGCCCTCTCTGACGGATGGATTCCCCGGTCGCCGTCAATAGCAGCTGAATTCCTTACAGGTGACAGACTTGATAATTGATGCATCTCATTCTCCTAATTGACACGACTCTGCTTTTTCTTTTTTATCTTTTCTTCTTCTTTTTACATCCCCTATACTCCATGACTCGTGAAGGCTTTCACGTTATACTACACAAAAAAAGATACACAAGGAGACGCTGCGACTCGCTTCTGAAGCAGCCGCAGATAACTCTCGTCCCCTCTGAACCAATGAATCCTGCGATCATCTCGGAATGCACCAGCGCACCACTGGTCAGACACATGCCACAGAATTCTCCGATCCATTCATTCCTGCCCCTCTCTTTGTCTCGCCCGCAGCATTTCTTCAGCCGTGCGATTGTGGAGAGAGGAATTCCTCCCTCACTTGTCTCAGCAATCAATTGATCGAACACAAAAACAAACCTTCCATTGATCGGTGTCTGCCGACCGTGGGTATACTCGGTATACCCTGTACTGGCTCCGTCTTCTTCTTCCCCCCTTTTGGCATGTCTGCTGCAGAACAGGTAGAGTAACCAGAGTTTGTCCAACTCATCTCTACACATAGGCTGCTTATACTTTCCAGATTGTGGGGGGGGGGGGTTAAGCAGATAATCAGTGTCAACAGCATCTGGGTGTGATGAACACGGCAGTCAATGACTGAGTATCGGCCATATGGCTCACGATATCGCTCGACTGGAACAGAGAGCAAGTCGTGAAGTAGGCGTTAGAGCAAGCTCTTCTGGGGCATGCGGATCATTGTAAATACGCCTTTGCGGCGGCTATGGACCGACAGTGCGACGCTTCGGGTTTGGCTGGACGGGCGTTCAGTACTACTATGTAGGACCCCGAGCAGTGATACCCGACATTCTAAACTCATCTTCCCGTTGCTTCTGTTGCCGCAGTTGTCTCCGGGTTTGCCTTGTGCTCTTGAGCGTTGATACATACCCGCTAGTGGAGATCACTGTTTTAAGGGAAGTGATCATCTGTTGTTTGCTCGATAGCTACTGTTGTAGCTCTGGAGCTCATTAGCAGATCGAATGCCCATGATTATTCAGCGGAATACAAGAAACAGAGAAATGCAAGCCAGCCCTACGATAGTGGAGACTAGAGGTTCTCGTGCAATGAAAAACCAGAGAGAGCGAGATTTACTAGAGACGACCCAAAACTTGCGAAAGCACTGATAATTAGAGATAATGCGACACGGGACGAGGTAATGGGACCCCAGTAGCAAAGAAACAGGGAACGCAAAAAGCATGACGTGTACGAAGAGCGGCTAGCATGCACTTAGCAGAGAAGTAGTATCCTCAAAGCCTCTCAGAGTAAGCACTTAAGTAAGTGCTACTACGTACTACAGCTAAGAGAAGAAAGGTCCGCGGGCGGTTCTGATTGGGACTAAACCCCACAGGAACCAAAACAGCAATGCCGAAGTCATGAGATATGCAGAAGATTCGCGAGGATTTGGACGGATGATGACATTGCGTTTAAGCGAATCAGTCCGAGCAACTTGGGAGCGTGATAAGGGACAGAAGAGGTGGCAGGCTCCGGCGCCGACTTACAGCCCCCAAGGAAGCCAACGAGATACTAACGGGGAGAAATATTAGCAGGATCCATCCAGGTTTGGGGATGGATGGATCTGGATTTCTGCTTATTGCGGACTGGCCCCGTCTCTCGCTGCAGGGTCTAAACCCTTCCGGGTAATCTCAGACCTTCCAGGCAAACTGGCAGCTGTGGCTGATAAGGAAAGGAGAGAGGGGATGACGACCCCCGAAGGCACCACCACTTACACTAACTAACTAGATACTAACTTACACTACTACTAATCTTTTAGTCCTTTAGTCCTTTTGGTAGTTGGGTGGTTGGGGCTCTGGCGTCCTTTTACTTTCCTTTCTGCTAGCCTGGTACTCTACTCTGTGCCGGAGATACTCCGTGTTGCAGAAATCCATCGAAGCAATCATGGAAGCCATCATCATAGAAACGGGAAGTCTGATTGATTGCTGCAACACGGTTCATGCCGAGAGAAAAGGAAAGAGGAATAGTTAGGGAGGGGCAAAAGAGGACGAAACATAATTAGAACAATGTCAACCACACTCCGATGCCAACTTCTAATTAGTTACTTGTTTGTGCTTGGGACGAAGTTCCTGGTACCGTCCTCGCAGTCCCATGCTCTTTTCCACTGGACGTGCTGGAGACATAAGACTCTTGGTTTTACTACTTTAGTGTTGGTGAGACTTAAGGGGTCCCAAGTTCTTCTCCCTACAAAAGCATTGACTTTTGCGCGGTCCCTATCTTTTAGCTAGTTATCATCCTCGCCAATTTTGACTAGAAATCTTTTTTTCCTTATCTACACCCCCCCCCCCTTTTTTTTTTTTTTGCCATCCTGCAGAGGGCCCGGTCTACCCTGAAATTTGAGACTCCAAGTTACTCCGGGAGCAGATAACCCTCCAGGGTCATTAAGGGTCAGATACAAGCCCCATTTGGGGGGGAAGAGGGGATAGGATTGGGGGGGGGAGGGGAGGAGGGGGCAAATTTGACTTGCTGGAGACAACGACTGGACATTTCTAGTCAGCACGCAGGAGCAAGTGTGATGCAGAGGCTAACAAAGTAGCTAGCAAGCACCGCCAACGGAGACAAATATAGCCGGCGATCGTCTTGGCTCCACCGTCTCGGGTGGTGAGACGGTGAAACCAAGAAGGCTATCTCTTCCCGCCCGTTGGCCAGTGGCCGCCAGCCTACGTAACACATCCTTGTCTATTCGCAACGGACAAGAAGCTGCAGCTGGATGCGCCCCACTGCAAGAGTGGCAGTTGCGGTTTCTTAGTGCCTGGACCAATTTTTCTTTTTTTTTCCCTTCTTTTCTTTTTTCTCTTTTATAAATTGGTGTTAATTATTACCATCATCATTATTATATTAGTATATTTAGAACGATAATTTGATTATTATTGTTATTATTATCATCATCATCGTGGGCAAGCGAGAGAGAGAGAGGTACCATATTAATCACTCTCTCTATTGCATACCTCTCACACTGTACCTTGAAACAGGACGGGAATGGCTTTTGTGTGTTGCTTTTTTGGAAAAAGTCTTGCCTCCCCGAAGACCGATGATCGGGTTCGATTTGATTTTCTCTACGTAGGTGGGAACAGATGGAGGCTGGAAGGGAAGATGAGCCGATAATCAATGTCGTTCAGCCGAGTTTAGTTCATCATATTAGTGGTCAGATCTTGATTCAACCGAAGACAGTAACCACCAACCCAAGCGGATAGTCGTAGTAGTATGTAACTAACTGGCTCACTAAATTCAAGCCACGCAATGAGACAAGAAAAGAACAGAACAAGCTTTGGGTTCGAAAGGAGTAACTGGATCTAGGTCCTTCGCCTACGCCGATTAGAGACAGGTGAGATTGCATTATTATTTGCTGTCTCACATACCAATGACATTATTGTTCGCGATTAGCTCTTAGTCCAGGCACTAATCGACTCCATCCTGATTTCTCTCGCTCTCACTCTCACTCTCTGTCTCCATGCTTGCTTGCCTGCTTGCTTGCTTGCTGGCTGTTCTTTGCCAATTAATTATTCTCGTTTGTTCCTTTTCCCTATTTTCCCTTTTTTTTTTTTTATTTTTTTACCTTTTCCCTTCTCCTCTTTCCCTTCTCCCCCCTTCTGCCTGTCCTGCCCCCCCATCTCTCTCCCTCCCCTCTTTTCTCCCTCTTCCCCTCGGAAAGTCCCTCGTTCCTTGTTTCTAGGATCATTCCTGTTTTTTAATTTTTTATTCCTTAATTCTTTTCTATCCCCAATCATTCCACTTCATCCTTCCTGCCAACTCGCTAGATGGACTCCCGCTAAGTCAATTGTCACTTGACGTTCCATTCCATTCCAGCCTTTCCTCTCGTTTATACTTTCACCCTCGCCCGGTTCCTGGATGCCACTCTGGTTGATGCGGGGTGCCTCTGCCATTCGTTCGTCACTCGCTGCCGCAAACGGTCGCTCTCCTCTTTCTCCGATCTTCTCGTTGTCGTCAACGCTGAGCTGTCCACGAATCTCTCGTAAAAAAAAACAAAAGAAAAGAAGATAAAAAAAAAAGTAATAGAGAAACCGTTAACAACGGAAGAAAAGAAATAAGCGTTGGAATCGCAGTCGCTCGTTCATCTATCCTTGGCAGATTACTTTTTACTTGGTTTTCTCCATTGGAAGAGTCCAGTTCATTCCTTCTGAAGAAGGCAAAACGAGGCAAGGTCACTCTTGCCTTCTCCGGTATACTTACTGCCCCATCCACCACTGCCCTCCGACCTTCTTCTTTTCTTCGATAGCAACAGCAACAGCAACCAACAACACCACCACCCACCCATCATGCCGTTGTTCAAACAGCTTCGTCGTCGCTCGAAAGCCAACTTTCACCCCAGCAAGTCGGCGCCAGAGAAACAGTCCAACGAGTCTCAATCCAATGGGGACATGACTTCGGGAAAATCATCATCCACGCTTGAAACAGCCTCCTACAGCTCTCTCACTCCACCCTCATCAATCAAGCCAACTCTCTCTTCTCCTAATCTACCATCCCTTAGCGAAAGCAACGGTACCTCCAACAACGCTGTTTCTCCTCTTTCTGCGCCTCCCCAACGCCCTGGTCTTCTCACAGCTCCGTCGCAGCGGAATAGCGCCTATGTAAGTCTGACCCACACTGGGTGCGGTTCCTAGGCTGACCACTTAATTGCTCTCTGCAGTTTGGCAGTAGTATGTCTGTCAATGGGGCTGTGCGGTCACCTACTCCCTCCTCTCCTTATGCGCCGAGGATCATTTCCATCTCCGATAACTCTTGGGTTTGTACTCCTGCGCTACTCTTTTTTCTCTGATTATGGCTACTCGACCGATTGGTGCAATAAAGCTGACTTGTATTACTCGCCGATAGGTCCATCAAAAGGTTCTGCTGGTGTATGGCCAAATAGGAGACCCAAGACAACATCCGCTGGACGGAACTGTAACGGTTTCCCACCATCAGGACAGCTTCCCCTCGGTCCCGTGGCCCGTTACATCTGCTCACTTCAAGACCCTGGTGCACCTGGTTCCCGGCCCGAATCGCCTACGCTTCGACTTTGTCACAGCCAAACATTCCTCCGGCAGTGCGCATCAGACTGTCCATACGTCGTATATCTGTATCAACTATCTTCCTTTGGTTAATACGCCGCCCTTGCACCTCGTCGTTCTGCTTGGAAAGGACTCCGATGGGACATTCGACGCCGTGCCCGAGAGACAACAGCGGGAAGGAAATGGTCTCGAAACTGCGATCCAAAAGTACCGCATGGCGGCGTACCTGTGGCAGGCATTCACTAGTGAACAGATGTTCCGTAACAACTTTGGCCGTCGGTGTTTCCGGTTCGAAGAAGAATGGCAAGCAGGCACTTTGAGCCGCCGCGATGCCATCAATGGCCAGATGCGGAACGAGGCCAAAGTCCACGTTGTCCGGACCGACAAGACGGTCGCAGAGCTCAGAGATCTCAACCTCGCCCAGCAGAATGACTCTGCTACCCACAAGGATGAGCTGTTCCGCATCGCGCGAGATGCGGTGAAAGACCATTTCCGTCTTCGACCCGGTCAGAAGCAGTACGTCTCGGTCTTGCTTCTCGACTCCCATTGGGATGTAGGCACCCAGACCATCACTGGCCACGCCGCTCTGGGTTCAGGCACGGGGGATCTCAAGCTAGCGATCTTTGGCTCCCACAGTCTGCAGAGCTATCCCACCAGCTTGGAGGATGTTGTCGACGCCTTGTCGGACTGCACCAGGACTGACACAGACTATGTGGCTAACGATTCCGGCGAGGGCGGTTCCAGCTGGGAAGCCGCCAATATCGGTATTGGTGCTCATCTCCATGAAGTCGGACACCTCTTCGGATGTCCACATCAGGAGTCGGGGATCATGCTCAGGGACTATGTTCGTCTTAATCGGACTTTCCTTACACGTGAACCTTTTGCGACTCGGACGAAGACGCAGGGACTTAAACTGTGCTTGCCTCAAGATGAGTGTAGCTGGCATCGGCTCGACGCTTTACGTTTTCGGTTCCACCCCTGCTTCCGACTTCCCGGCGATGCCCCTGTGGGCTCGGATGATAGCGTCTCGGTTTGGCCGGTGGAGAACGGTAAAATCGTGTTCACTGCCTCGACGGGTATCGCATTCATGGAACTTTACGCTGAAGGCGACAATGTATGCCACAGCTTTATCGAATACTTGAACAGCGAGTCGAGCAGCAACGGACTGCCAAGGCAGGTGACGGTAACGGAAAGCGAACTGCGACAACGCGTGTATGGCACCGAGAAAGAGAAGAAGAAGTCTATCCGCGTTGTCGTCTACTCTGGCGCCCTCGGGAGTCATAACATTGATTCAGTCAGCAATCTGAAGTCGAAGCAGAACTTGGTCAAGCTTCCCAAGAGTCATACCGGGTACAGAGGGAACAAAGTGGGCCTTTCGCAGCTCGAAGGTAGTGAACCAGAGCAGCTTTTGCTTGACTGTGCCTCTGCGTCGTCGACTAAGATCCTTACCTCTATTCGGATATATCACGATAATGCGCTTTATGGTCTGGAATTCTTCTATGAAGATGCCACGAGCCAGCTTTTCGGCAATCGTGGTGGGAAGCCTGATGATTTTGTCCTTGGTAAGTTTATTGTTACCATCCCGGAAGATTCACGCTCGGATATGGTCTAACAGTTGACAGATACTCGGAGAGGCGAAATTATACTTGGATTCTACGTTCGCGCTGGAGCGTGGGTCGATGGCATCGAGATATTGACCAGCCAGGGCAGGAAGTCTGGCATTTATGGAAACGCCTCGGGAGGCTCAGGGTATGAAGAACCCCATTACTGCCTTGGGACTAGGACCGCTTTACTAATGAAAGTTCAGGTACACTCTGATTCCCCCACTTGGATATAAGATTGCCGGCATTTCAGGCACCAGCGGACCCTGGATCGACGGCTTCTCACTGGTGATCATGCATTGATCATTGCATGCTAACCATAGTGTTACCTATGCTTCATTGCTTGTCTGATCATGGCCATACTTGACTCGCCTTGCAGCACCTGGCCCTGACCTCGAAGGAGGTTTCAGCATATTCACATCACTCAAATTGGGCATGCGCCTTATGCCATTCACCGAATGGATGTGCACATGAATTCATAAGCGCTTGCGTCTGATGTCACCTGCAGTTCGGTCCAGCTCAAAGTTCTGTTGGCCAGCCGCAAGGCCGATCATCGAGCGGAATCGTGCAGACTAGAGCAGCGCAGTCTAACTGCCCCGCGCCTGAGCGCGCGCACGTGTCTATAGGTCATTACATTTCATGTTTCTTCTTGTCTGGTTGCCATCTGCGTCTTGACTGTCTACATTGGGCGGCGCCCGGGAGTTGCGGTGGCTTTCATTCCTTGTCGTTTCTTTTGTCACTTCTTCTTTCTCTTTCTCTTTGCCGGTTCGAGCATTGTGCTGAGGGACTGTTACTGAATATATGGAATGGGTCAGCACACGGTGCATGCCATGAAATAAGCGGGACTTGGATCATGGCGATTCATACTGGGGACATATTTGTTTAGGGGACATAATTGATAGTTGGCCGAATGGCCCATAGATAATTGCATGCCAGTAATGGCACTTGATTCGTCCTATTGGATTAGTAGCTGTAGATGTTTGACAGATAGGCAGACCCTTCTGAAAGAGAACGAGAACGACTGATGGCGGCTAGATGCATCGGAGATAGGACAGCCGTGACAGATCACCTGCTTCTCATTAAGTGACTGACGATTCAGTATAGCTTCGCTGCACTTAATCGCGATCGCAACGGATGATATGCATAGCATCGGGATCGGTCATACCTTCATATGACTTGCATCTAACTAGGATTGGAATCGCGAAATCTTTGTCGGAGCAGTACCATGCATCCTGAATGGAACAGACCACGAGCTACCTGAACCATATTGCAAACACACTCTAGAAAAATTCTCGAACTCTCTCACTCTATCCATAATATCCCTCACCTTGCCACCTATTGCTTCTTCCAATCATACATCCGTCCATTGACATACACCTTCAAATTCACATGTCTGCTACAGTACTCCTACTAGTACCTACTACCCCTTTTAGTTCCAACCGGTGAACCTAACTCTGCAACCTCCTGTACTGCTAAAGCTATTACTTACTTGCTCTAGTCGCGTCGATCGATCGATCAATCAAACAACCTTAGTTTCTTTTCCCTCCTTTCTTTTTCTTTTCTTATTTCTCTTTGATAAAGTGGGAGGGAGACGTGGCCACCCCCTTAGTTTTTGACCTCTTGGTTACTACCTATACCTACCTACTACTTTCGCTTTGGTTTGATCGCCCCCCTCCCCCAAATCCATCATCAGCCTTATGGTTCAGCCACGGCGTCAGGTACCCTACCTAGTCCCTTGGCCCTCTCAACCAATGGTTCTGGCCCGTGTCAGCCATACCGAACGCCATCCAGTCAGCCAAGTATGCTGGATGATGGGGTGGCGTTGGGTTGGATTGGCATTTGGAATAGGTAGGAATAATACCCTCCGTGTGTGCGTGTGTGTGTCACCTGCCCTCCCTACCCCCACCCCCCTCTTTCTTATGCTTCCGTTGCTTGGTGGGAAACCTTCTTTCTTTCTTCTGAAGGTAGAGTAGTGTTGTGTAAGTTGTGTAAGTAGTTTAGGATATGAGCCTTTTGTCGCGTTACATGTTGGCGGGGCTTAGCTTGGTTACATCTTGTGCTCCTTCCTTCATGGGATTAGTATAGTAGATGGATGGATGGAGTAGGGCTCTTTGAGGGTATGGTGGATGTGGATGGGTGTCTGTGCGGGATGGAGGTTCATACTTACTTACACACTGCTAGTCACTTGAGCTGTGTACTGTGTAGCTTGGGGGCGGATGGCTGTCAAAGCTTGCTGCTTCTTTTACTTCTTTGGGATAGTATAGTTACTTGGGGTATGGGGTTATGTACAACTCTGTGTGGGGGGGAGTCCTTTGCTGGTAGAGTGTAACTTGTGTAGTTGGTAGTTGTTCTTTTTGATGGGTGGGTGGGTATATTTGGATGGCAATTGATATGAGTTGAGGTATGAAACGGAGTACGGAGTATCTAGATAACAGTGTCTCTCTCTATCTACTACTTACTTACTTGCTTTCTCCCTATAGTTATTGTAGATAGAACTGACTATACCCTCTGTTAAGTTACATTGTACTTCCCGGTAATTACCACCTCCTCTCGAGTGACCAGAACCCAGCAATTCGGTAAGCTCGTATGTATTGTAGGGACCAGTATTAATAGTATACTAGTATACCATGTATGCAAGTATTCTTCTCAGGAACAAGGAGAATAAAAAGATAGAAAAATGATCGATTGGGCACACTGAATAAATTGATCCATTGGGCATCAAGCATGGACAGCGCGACCGTTCGAACATTCCACATTGATTCCACGCAAGGGGAAAAATCATCACAGCAGGAGGAAGTCAAGATTTGTCAAAGCAGAAGACTAAGGTTGGGTTGCTTACTTTTTGTCCTTACGGATCAATAAAGCCAAGTAAAACGGACTAGTCCTGTCACTATCTACGCCACAATGGGATTATTTATCAGCAAATCGATTTAATATAGCGCGTGGTGTGGTACATTAATAGAGTTACCAGTTGCTAGTAGTGGTTCTCTCCTCTATCTGTGCACATCTCTATCTATATTCCGAAGCAGTAGTTGTTATTACATGGTGGAAAAGGCTATTACCCGAAACGGGATCAATATCATCTAGTCACATGTAATGTATGTATTGCTACCTGACCGGAGATTTTGTTTCATGGAACCCAACTCAAGTTTATCAATGAACCATGGAACAATAGTCTCCCCTTGGGGGATGGAGATGAAATTCAATTGAATTTCCTACCTGTGATGGTAAGGTGTGTATTTCCTTTTTTGATTGGGGGGGTTGATCTTCTGGTTCTTCTTCTTCTTCTTTTCCTTCTTCCTCTGACCCTATGTATAGATAGCAGTGTGTGCAGCCACTAGGTTATGAAATACTGCTCGCTTACTTACGGAGTGTAAGTACGTATTGTAAAGCGAGAAGAAGAAGAATAATAAATAATAGGATCCTATTAAATCTGCCTTCTGTAAGCGATAGGGTACTCTACTAACGATCATGTAAGTCACCAAGTAAGTCGTCAGTAGATCTCCCCAACTCGTCTACCGACTTACATAAAGTATCTTGTCTGCCTGTCACTCGCCCACTGATCTACAAAGTAAGTATCGAGATGATCACGCACATACCGGTCGCCAAGCGCACGCCATACTTTACTTAATCATCATGGAGGCAAATACCTATGAGTCGGTACTTTTTAAGCATATCCCGAATCCCGAATCTACATAAATAGTAAGTACCACTTACAGTGGTTAAGTTAGTTATCCGCATTTGGTAAAATGTCTCACCTGCTTACTCTTCGACCATCTCAGCACGGGCACAAGTAGTGGTTTAACACTACGCTAGTTTACAAAAGTAATCAATTAGATAGGAAAAGAATGATCTTTGATCCCATCCATCCTTCAACACGTAATGATAAAGTCATCGCATCGATCGATCGAATTAATCATTCAATCAATCTTATTCCCAAATGACAACCAGTAGATCGATCCCGCTTCCGTTCGAACCGACAGACAGGTAGACAGACAGACGGGAAGAAAGGAAAAGAAAAGAAGTAAAGTTCCACTACTAGTTCAAGTTAAGTATATTTGCCACCCTCGCTCTAACACATCCCTGCACCTTCACCCCCTCCCTCCCTTCCTCCCCCTCCATCATTTTTCTCCTCTGCCGTCCGACACGGCAGAGAGCGGGAGTGCGTGACCTCTTCTGATTCGATCGGAACCATGTATCACACAGCCTCACACGCCTTATCATGAACTTCATAGGATATTAATTAATAGAGCACAAAAAAAAGTGGCAGCACACTGCCATAGTAAGTAGTAGGAGTGGCTTACTTCATTGTTCATCTAGTGGGCCGATGACTTTTTTACTCTCCGCGGGGATGGTAATGGTGGTTAGTTAATTTGGATGATTGACATTTGACTGGGGAATCCATGTTCATGCATGGCGGCGCTTGTTTCCCATCGCTTGTTCGCCTCATTCATCTGGGCTTTTGTGGCTTCAATTGCCGGAGATGGTAATGCCAGGTGAGTTTCATAAAAGTGATGTAGGTACGCAGTCTGTTGTTGTCGCTGGCGAATTGTGTTGGATGATGTTATTTTGAGGTTTTACGTATTTCGTCCTACTGGGCTTTCAATCTCTTTCTGAGTTTAAACAAAAGTACTACCTACCTAGTAGTCTACTCGGTTGTGGTCTGTGAGTTATCTCATTTATTACTTATTATGGTTACATTCTCAATTGCTGAAGTTTATTCTTCATCCGTTTTAATATACAGAGTAGCTGGTCATTGGTTCATAAGCTGACATCGTAATCCCGCTCTACGATAAAACCAAAAACACTAAAATTGAATAACATAACCAGCTCTCTGTAAACTCCGCAAAGCGCTTACCAGCTTCTATACATCGCCAGTACATATAATCATACAACTATACCTAACCACCGATATACCCGAACCCGAACAAAAAGAGGGGACATCCACCTCCCTCAACGCCACCGACCCCATTCTTTCCTTCTCTCCATCATCCCAGACATCCATTATACATTAGTAGTTAGTAGATAAAAAGTAGATACTTTAGTAAGTTCTACTACTCCATGATAATCCACCATATCCACAAGCATTGGACCACTTCCTCTCATATTCTTGATTGACGTAAGCCATCATTTCTTCAATCAACCAGTAATAACCCCCCTTTTCCCCTCCGGAGATTATATGCGGATATACCCTTAAGAAATCTCGACTTGGCGGGTTGCGAACGAACTAACGTACAGCCACACCTTCGCATCCACAATTCCCTCATGGCCCGTGTCCATCGGATTGTTCATCCGTGCCGTTTTTGTTTCCCACACTCCCCTCTAATCCCCTGTTTGTTTCTTAACTGGTCTGGGCTGAGCGGGTAAGGTAGGTAGGTAGGTTGTTCCAGATTCCGGATTTAGAACCCACTGGATGAGAGCAATGGATGGATCTTGGGTTTCTTGGTTCGTGGTATGTTTTCTACGGGGGTTATGTGGGAGGATGGGGGATGGTTGTGTAACTACTATTCTCCCGTGTGTGTGTGTTGCTTGAGGGACTGTACTACTACTACTATTAACTAGTAACCATTTATTCTTCCTTTCTTTGTTTCTTTTTAATCGATTGGTATTCAATTCTCTCGGAATATCACCCACGAATAAAACGAACAACCTTAACAATTCTTCAGTCATTTCTGCAAGGTATGTAGTCATGTCTGTCTGTTTGTCTACCCCTTTGTTATCTGTCATGTATGTATAAAGTTTCTTTTTGATCTTCTTCATTTCGTCAGGACTAATATGCAATGAACATACCGAATGCGGACATGATTCCCTTTGTTATGTACTATGGGGTGTAGTAGTAGTTGATGTAAGCAAGCATGTATGTTGTCATGCAGCACGACATGACTTAGTGGACTGAAGGATTGTTAGCCGCGCAAGAAGCTTCCGCGAATAAGATCGCTTCGTCGAGTAGTACTACATAGTTGGACTGTGTGGTAGGAGCTTAGTAGAGACGGATTGTAAGGGGGGGGGTGTGTGTGTGTGTGCCTTGCTGCTTGCTGCTTGCTGCTGGCAGTTCTTCATGTTGTTCTATCTCTTTTGGTAGGTTGTTGTGTGGTAGTATGATTTCATGATATTCTGTTGGGTTTGGGGTTTGCTATTGTTGTTGTGCTTTTATTTGGTCCTTCGTGTGTTTATTATACCATTACTATGGCGGTAGTCAAGTTCATGGTGACTTGGGATGAAGTTATATATATTCTACGATTCACATGCAGTTTTCTCTAACAGAAGATCGCCTCCAGCACAAATCTAAACCTGTTTCTCAATACGACCATGATAGAAGTTCTCAAGTCTCCTGACAATCACTATCCAATCAGTCTAGTATCATGATGGCAGTGACAGACAGATAAGCGACAACATGACAGGGGGAGAATGGGCCCCGCGATAAGGGAAGGACTGGAACTCCAAAACATACTAAAGCAGCCACAATATACACCTCATTGAAGATCTCTGGATCACGACTGGTCAAAAGCAAAGGATTTATTAGTACTTACTGCTTACTTGTCATCTCATGCATGCTGTCTACACCGACTTGAGTCAGTGGCAGGACTAACTATTGACTTAGTTTATCATCGGACAGAGAATGCATTGCATCACGTCGCATTGCATCTGTGGGATTGACTCTTGAGTAATTGTTGATACATAGTAGCAATAACATCATCTCATCTACTGGTGTTGTGTTGTGTGGGTTGTGCTGTGCTATGCTGCTTCGCGTCTAGACCGATCCCGTCCATGACGTTAGTCAAAGTAGTATTACCACTTAGTAGTTACCCCAAATCTCAAAGCAGAAATGCGGCAATGCGCAATGCGCAATGCACCTGCGCATGCTGGTGGGGAAAGCCGAAAAAGTAGTGAGCTAAAAAGGGATTTGACTAGTGACTGTGTAAGCAGCGCAGCAATTGAAAAAAAGAAAAAAGGAACTCCTGAATGTTATGATGTAATCTGGGGACTGGCCGTCTTCGTGAAACCACCAGCGATTGGTGCATATGTGGCGGGTCTATCTTCCTTCCCCTTGACTCGGAGCAGTCGTCCAACGAATCAGAGCGGGCGTTGTCATGAATTCTATCGCACGACACTCTGCTTAAACCGAACCTATCATTTCCACTCCTGGTAACCAGGGTACTATACCCGTAGCAATCGTCAGTTCTGAAATTCCTCCAGATGGCAGGCATGAACTGTCAGCCCCCCCTCCTCTCTCTCCCCCCGGTACCCCTGAGACGCATGACGTAACTTGTGCTTCTTGTCTTCGAAAGAGGAAACAGATTTCTATGTTTTGGTGGTTTCGTCTGACCATGGTCGGCATGTAGATTAGGAGTCCAATGCGTTCATGGACGAGCTCCGTATGGTCGGTGCCTTAGTAACTCTTCCGCCTCCCTTTTCTCGTCAGGTGTCTCCCCAATTACTATTGGCTGAGTATTATTGTGTGTAAAGAGGGTGCTAGCCCAGCTGACTAAGGATAATTACGGGAGTGTCACTTTCGCATTCCCCAGGCCAACGACACGGCTGTTTGGGTAATAAGGTTCTGAGGAACTCCGTCCGATGTGACCCGGGGACCGACATCCCATGTTTCTGATTGGCGGGACATCATCCCAAGCAATCGGCGCCGGTCTAGCCCTACATCCCTTTACATTTCTCATACAATCCCTGTACACAGTATGATACAGTATCAGCCGTCGATGCTCGATCAAAATGTAGAGTCCGATAGCTCTGGTCGGTGAGAAGAATGATATTCTCTGAAACGTAAACCTACCCAAGTATTAGTTTTATTTGCTTCTGTTGACCTGCAGCATCAAGCAGTGTGAAACCAAACCTTGTGCGTCTGTGCTTGGCGCAGGTTTGTGTCATGAGTGTCCATATCCATGGTTGGCGGGTGCTTCATGGTTCGATACTCCCCAGTAAGACCCCGTGCACGACAGAATAAGCTCCCGGCCCAGCTTTCGACTCCATTTCGACTCCATAACTGTCGCTAAGGAAGTCGGGATGTTTCACTTCCAAGCACGCATTGATAGGTTTTACCCACCGCGCTCCTTTTTCTCCATATACATGCGTCCTCCACTGTCCAAGGCCAGTTAGTCAGTCAGTCAGTCAGCCTGGAACCCAGCTGCCCGCAGTTATGTGGGTGATCCATCTCATCTGCTCCCTCATCCCATTCCTTTTTTGACTTCCATGTCCCATGTCGGTATGGGATAATGTGAGACCAATCGCAGACTGTATATACTGATTTCAGTAAAGATGCGTTGTCAGAATAGATAGATAGGCTGTGGGAGGAGCGCTACTACCCTACCCAGGACGCGGACACCGTCAATCATATAATGACACTGGTGCCATGTGATAACGCTTGCAGATCAATAGGCTGAATTGGTCTGGCCGAATGCCTACTTCGGCAATAGTCCGCTTTTTTTCTTTTCTCTTAAATTAAATGTCAATTTGGTGGCTCCACTCAATGTGGACGAATTGGGGTAGGAAGGTGGAAAGACCAAAGGATGCTTCTAGATACCTCTTTTCTTTTAGACCCGCGACCGGGTACTCGCGAGGCTGGGAGTGAGCGGGCATAGTAGCAGAAGCAGTAGCAGCAGCAGCTCCCTCGCGTATGTACAGGAAAGAGGGGAAGGAGATAACCCTTCCAACAAAACCGGGATTAGTGTTGTTGTGAGCTGTTGCTGTTGTTGTTGTTGTCCTCCGCTACCGGCCTCGGGAATGTTCCATTTCTTTCCCTTTTCCATTTCTTTCCATGAAGAGAAAGGTGTATGTTGTCGGCAAAGTGTATTATGAAGTGTCGTAGTTGTTGAGGTGAGTATTCGGTACGCTGTGCATAATAACCGCGGTTCACAGCCGCGCCATAGATACTTAAAGAGGATATAGGTAACTAAGTAACCTAACTGAGTAGGGAGAGAAGGTATGTACTTTTACACGCACGTCCAACTCAAAAGAACCACTACTGCCACATCTGTATGGATGCCTGAGTTACCATTGGCTTGGGATGGGCTTACAGACTTGTGGCTGATCGTTGACTGCTAAGGTACCGCCCATGAAGTGTCCCAGGTACTATGTAGGGCTGGGCATAGCCCACGGCGCATGGCAAGTCAATGACTTTTTTTCTGCATTCTCATGGGGCTGTCAGTGCACTGCTCTTACTGCGTTCTGTTTCTTGGGAGGATGACGTAGGACCCGAGTTTAGTAAATGTGCCTGTTCATTGGAAAATCGGAAATCGGCTCGAACCCACTTCATTGGCGTCTTGGCCCCGGTTCCATTGTATGGACTGACACCGTATCGTGGTCGCTTCGGTGTTAATGATCGGTGCAGGTGGTGGCCTCTACACCTATTTGTGTATTATTGGTCTTGGGGACTACTATACCCGCTAGAGTCCAGATTGCACTGGTTTCACAAGGCAGGATAACCGAGCAGAGGAGATATGATGATCCGAACGGTTGGAATGTTGAGGAACAGGTTATTATGACTGTCGGGGATTTATTGAAATGTGGCAGAAATGGTTGGGAGCCCTATACTACCTTTGCTGGCTATCCAGTAGTGCTCATAAAAACTCGTAAGTAGTTCTGGTGTAGTTATTGCTGTTGGTATAATACAGAAACCGTAAAGTACAGCTGTAAATGCGAGTGGTAATATACAGTTGTAATACGACGGGATATTACTATTTACCGGATCCACACCACCCCTCACACCCTCCCCACTGATCCTGGGTCTCTCTGGTTGAGTCCGACCCAGAAAATCATCTCGGAGACTGACCCAGAGATTAATCTACTTTTCCAAAAAGTATATTTATGAAAAAAATAGAAAATAGAAAAAAAAAAAGAAAAAAGGAAAATAGAAATGTGGATTATTTAGAGGAAAAGAATAGCAGGTACCGACAGAGAAAGAAAGAGAAAGCACCGAAAGGGACAGAAGAGTTTCTGGAAGGTTTCCTTCATACCTACCTCATTTGCGCTTTTTTATCACTCAACCAACCGTTATTATTGCACGTCACCACGCCTCCCATGTGGTCCCTTTTTCTCTTCTTTTATTAATAACTATCACATTCTTTCCACAAATCCTCCGATCCCAGAAAAGAAAAGAAAAAAAGAAATCTCTTGCTAAATCTTTTCGGATTGCTTTGCTCCCTCTTAGTTGAGAGGTACTCGGCTTCATCCTCTCAGCGTCCATATCCACCCTACATCCGAACTATTATTGGGGGCTTGTCTTACCGTCTAGTTCCAGCAGACTCCCCCAACATTCATCATCACCTTCCTCTTTCCACTCTCTCTCCTCCCCTCCTTTGGGCCCTCAAGTACTACTTCCCCTTCCTCTTTCTCTTTCTCTTTCTTTTTTTTATTTACCCTTTTATCGCCTCCCCGCTATTCCTGTACATTTTTATACGGCATACGTATCTTCTCGCCTGTCGCTTCCTCTCCTCTCCTCTTCTTCTTCTCTCTCTCCTCTTTCTCCTTCTCTCTTCCTCTCTCCCTTTGCAGTCGTCCTCATTCTCCCACCGCCGCCTCTCATATGATCTCTGAGTAAGGGGGCGCATCCGCTATAAACCCAATACCTGCCAAAACCCGTTCTCGTCTTCGAATACCACTCGGACCTCTTCCCCAAATTATTCCCACCCCCTCCTCTCTTTGTCTCCGCTCCTCGCGATCCTCAATATCACCTTGAAGCCGCCCACTTTGTGGTCGCAATCCCTGCGATCGCTACCATCCCCCCCGATAGACCGTGATTGGGATGTGACACTTGAGCCGTCTCCACCGCATTTCAGAATTACATGCTTTTTTTTTCACACTCCTAAAATAACGGATCGGGAAACGTATACATACATACAACCACCGCCCTTCCCTCCCCTCTCCGAATAACTTCGAGGCCCGGATCGAATAGCGCTTGGCGATCCGAATGCCACCTTCACCCGCTAACGCCTTCTTGTTTTCTCCTGGATTCCACGTCTCTCCATAAATCATCAAGCGCCGTTGAATACCACAACGGAATAAGCAATTACTACCTCCGACCGTGTCGATGATGTTCCGCAACAGGTACGTCGCTATACTGAAAACCGATGCTGCGTTTTGCCGACGAGTCGCCCGCCATTCTCAAGCTAACCGGACTACCACCCTTGCAGAAAGAATTCTCAAAAGCCAGACGACGAGCTCATCCAGAGATTCCAAAAAACCTTCTCAGACGTTGTTCCCCCAGTCACTCACCGCAATGCCACGCGCTTCGGTCAGATGCCTATTGGACCTATCACTCCAGCTAGGTAAATATGCCTTTTTTTTTCATTTTTCAGTATCTGCTTTAATTTATTCTTTTTTCTCTCATCCTTGTGTTGGTTATTTTGGAGCTCGAAGAAATCTTTGGGCGAAAGCTAACATGATATTCCTGCGCCAGATTGAGTATGAACAACGATATGAAGCTCAATGATCCTACACCCCGCGCCACGGAAGATATGCGTTTTGCAGCGCCTTTTGTCGATCCGAATGCTGTCTCTTATGTAAACCCACTACAGCCACATGGCTACTATACTCCCAACTCAGGTGGTCTGGGTGCAGTATACCACAGCCAAGCAGGAGATTTGCATACCCCTGGCATGGGTTTGAGCATGATTACTCCGCTCTCTCTTCCGCAGCAGATCTCCGCGGCGACCATCAACCCCGGCACTGCAGCTTTGGGCCTCGATCACTTTGACCAGCAGTACATCCCGCCACACTTCCACAACCCCCAACCGTTTGCTCAGCAGCCAGAATTTGCGCCCGGTGCTTTCGTTCAGAGTGATGCAGGTTACGATGCCATGGACGAATCTGTCGAAGAACTCTCTCTAAATGATGTGGATATGCAGGGTAATGCGTCTTCTCACTACGTTACGTCAACAATTCAGGACGATCAAGCGAGTATGCACAACCCAGGTGAAACGTGAGCGCTCCACCCTTTTCATCATGTTTGTTCGATCGCTAAACGTGCTGGACGCTACAGGTTTCGCTATCATGTCACTTTGCGCGCTCCCACAGCCATGATCAACCATCAAGCCGAGATCCCAGTCACATATCTCAATAAAGGCCAGGCATACTCAGTTTCCGTGATTGATTCTACTCCGCCGCCCATGACCACGCAACCGATCAAATATCGTACCTTCATCCGTGTGTCTTTCCAAGAAGATGAGCAGAGGGCAAAGCCGGCTGCTTGTTGGCAGTTATGGAAGGAAGGTCGGGGTTCCAATGAAGCGCATCAACGAGGCGGAAAGCTCCAAGCAGTGGAATATGTCGATCCCATACAAGGCGGCATCGAAGACACAAAGAACCGGCAAATCCAGCTCGAGAGCTCATCGTTCGATGGTTTCTGCGTCACCTGGACACTCAACCCGTCAACTGGAGTTTCGGAGTGTTCGATTCCGGTTCGATTCAACTTCTTGTCGACGGACTTTAGCCATTCTAAGGGTGTGAAGGGTATTCCGGTCAGATTGTGTGCAAAGACAGAGATGGTCTCTCCTGACGATTCGAGCTCAACTTCGGGCAAAGAATCGGAGGTGTGCTACTGCAAGGTCAAGCTTTTCCGCGACCATGGTGCTGAGCGGAAGCTGTCCAACGACGTCGCTCATGTCAAGAAGACCATCGAGAAACTTCGACAACAGATTGCTCAAGCCGAGATGGGCGCCGGTAACTACGGCAAGCGCAAGCGTAGCAATGGCTCCATTGCTCTTAAGGGTGCCGACCCGCGCCCGGCCAAGATTACCAAGCACAAACGGACATGGTCTATGGGCTCGCAGGACGGCCCTGGCAAGATGTCTTTGGAGGACGATCTCCACGCAAAGCTCGCGTTGATGCAAGACATGTTCACGTCAACGCGACCGGTTAGCATTCTGGGATTGCGGGGCGAGGAGCAAGACGACCCGGACTTGTTCCCTGTCATGCTCCCCGAGTCGCGGGAATTCCTCAAACGGGAGAACAGCCGTGGATCCCGCTTCAGTATTGACGGCGCATCTCTGCATGCCGTTTCGCCCACCAGCAGTAGCATCTCAATAAACTCGCCATGCCACCCGACCAACCTCCAGTCGAACATGTTCTACGACTCGGCGTACCATGGATCCCTGAGCACGTCTCGAGAGAACTCGCGCCCGTGCTCTGAAGTCCTGGGCGACAAGGTCACACTAAAGCATCCCGTCAAGGTACCGAAAGTGGCTTCGACAGACGGTAGCGCGCCCATGGGATTCATAGAGGCGGTAGACATTGACCCAACTTACCGACCCCCCGCGGAGCGTCCAGTAAAGCCGAGTAAGTCAAGCTTGTAACCCTTAAAAGATACGCGAACTGACCCATTCCTAGTCGCGTGCTTCTACGTACGATTCCCACGCAACGATCAGCGTTCGGATGACTATTACCGAGCGGTCTATTTGACTGAACGGACGGTTCGCGATCTAATGGAGAAGATCTCCATGAAGCAGCGCATCGATCCTCAGCGCATTGTACGAGTCCTCCACGTCAAGCAAAATGGCCTAAAAATAATGGTAGATGATGATGTCGTTCGCGAGCTCCCAGACGGCCAAGACATGGTTGTCGAGATTTCCGAGGCGTCATCATTCGAGACCGCAGCAGCTACGGGATCGGGAAACATCAGTCCTGCTGTTGAGGTCAAATTGAGCTACTAATCCTGCCGCTCGGCAAATCACGACGCTCTTTTCGTCCTTCGTCACTCGTAAACTTCACTTCGTCTAACCTTTTTGTCTCAACCCTCAACAGGGGGCTTCTTTCTTTCGGTACGGATTTCAGTCATTTCAGTCATTTCGGCGCCTGGTGCGTGGCATGAGGTACGCTTGTTCGCATACATTACTCAAGCGCATGCCTCATATTCGGAGTTTGGGATTGCTTGCATCAATCTACGGGGCGTTCGTTGGATAGGGAATAATACACGAGTTCCCGAGCAATGATACCCTGTCGCCATATACGTGCTTTGTTTGTTGTCTTTTATCTTTGTGTGTTATATCATTGACGATATCCTAAACTTTTCCTTGTCGGCAATGTCGTCTGGGTTTGGGGATACACGGCCCCGGCAATGGATCGATTTCTCTTGATGATATTATCTGGTTTGTAATTTCGAGGATCTGGTTGAGGTACGAGGAATACGATAGATACCCTGTCCATTCTTGTCGGAATTACTTCACTGCTGCTGTTGCGTTTCTTTATTTTCTTTTCACACCGGCATACCGAGATGGTTTCACTATTTCTCCCCTCTTGGATGGTCTGGGTGTTTCCGTTATCGGATGGGCTATGTACTGGCTCCTGTTTATGATCCAAGCTTCAGCGTCTACGCAGCACAGAATGATGCCTTGACTTGTTTCGTGTGCGCTGTGATGGGTTCCGCGTGCAGACCTGCCTATACTTCGGACCCATGAAGATGAACGGGTTTGAAGCTGCTATTCATGTTACATCAAAAGCACTAGGTTGGATATACGACAGACCCGTGCAATAGAGAGGTTATAATATCTGGAACAGATTTCCGTCGTAATTCCGTAAGATATCCGAATATAGTCCGAGTCTCGCCACCCACGTCCTGGAATAGTATAGTACACAGGAACTGAAGATCACCACATGCAACCATGTCACCAGGACTGAATCTCTGAGGACATGAGAGAGCAAAGCACAGACACCGAATGTAATGTCATTGGCGAGGAAAATGGATCCCAGCCAACAATTACATCATAACCGACGCTGGGCTAGACAGTTACGTAGATAGACTACTCTTACTGTGGATATGGAATCAGAGAATAAAATGAACAATAAGGAAAGTGACCCATGGGACCTACTGTGGGCCACCAGTTCTACAAAGTAGTAAGGTAGCCGACAGGCCGCGCTAAAAAGTCACTGGTAGGGCCCTTTTCCTCCTCCGGCAACGCTCGGCGCACAACCGCGGAAAAACACAGCACGTAATATTACTGGCGGATGTCAGATCCGCCCCCCACTGACTCTCGAATGGCTCCGGAACAATCTCTACCGTTCGTTTTGATTTGATATGATTTGATTTGAATTTTTCTTTCCTTTTCCTTTTCAAGTGGGGAATGGCTTATTTTTTTTCTTCTTCTTCTTTTTTTTCTCAGTAGATTGGATGGTAACTATGGTCCCTGCTACTACTAGCTACTAGTAGCTAACATCGTCATTATCTTCTCTTATGTTCCACTAAAATCTCCTCCTCATTCCCATCATCCCATGGGTATGTTCATTGGGGTTATGTGTGTGTGTATCTGCCGAGCATATACCCGTCCCTTTCTTCTCCTGCTGTGTTTTTATTTTTTTTCTTCCGATGCGTGCCTTTTACCCTTTTTGGGCAGGGTAACGGGGGGAGGTCAGTTCTTTGTTTCGTTGGGAGGGGGTCAGTCAGTCATCTGTCGCACATGCTTACCTTTCGCGGCCCTCTGCCACTCCCGGGCACCCCCCTTGCTACGTAGGCCTTTGCCTTATGCGGAGATGAGTTCCCGATCGGGTATATGGTTGGGTTTTTAGGAACTACTCCGTACATACTCCAGTTTTCTTTGGTATCCATAGATCCATAGATCTATCTACGCTATTGTTTGGGTGTAGATTTGCAGTAGGTAGTAGTAGGTTTACGACGATCGAGGTCGAGGTGAAGTAATAGTAGATGGTTTGCTGGATGTGTTGGTATTGTATGTATGTATGTATCGATGGGGGTAATTCCGTATGAATTGTAAAGGTGTATGTATGTATGTATGTATGTATTGATCGGAGTACATGGAATTGTTTGCTGCGTAGATAGATAACTAAACTATCTCACTAGCTGGCTTGTGGCTGTCGTGTACATGTAGTATAAGACTGGGCTGGCGCCACGGCGCTGCGGGTGGTAGTTTTGGTGGCTGGCCCCATTGAGGTGCATACATACTATACTAGTTAGTTTATGGGATGTATAGTTGGCGGTATTATTATATTATATTCTTTTCAATATTATTATTGATGGATGAGGGAATGCGTTTAGGCGCGGCGGCTTTACTACTACTACTTAGAATGGTGTTTGGACATAGATGAAGAAGTACTTAGATGTATAGTGGTGATGGTATTATGCTTTCTTTCATGTTTGGTGCTACTCAGATTCTGCAAGGGTACCTGAACGGAAGCTACCAATGAAAACAGAGCGCAAAAGTAAAAATGGTATCGAGTAGATAAGACAGTAAGTAAGTAGTAAGTGATCACCGAGTGGATTGTACAACGTGGTCTAAGTCAGGGGGTCTGTAGCCATGGTTCTAGACTCGCGGTATGTCTCAACGATAATAAAAAATTAACTTTTTTAGTTTCTGTTTATTGCAAGTGCTATCGGCGGGCTCGGTAACAATTCCACATCAACTTTGTACAAAGTAACTGTGATATGGTTTTAGGCTTATCTAGCCGCCGTTGGGCAATGACGTCTGTGGGAGATAGATTGGTGGTTCTGGCTGATCCATTTCTCCCTTTGCAGAAACCTTGTCCTGAGATCATCGACCAATCGTTTCAGTTGCATTTGGGGGCCTGCCGATCTCGTGGGAAGTGGGGAAAAAAAGGGAAGGGAAAAAGGAAGAGAGGCTCTCCGTTTGGCCGACTCGGTGTTTGAGCTTTTCCTTAATATTCTGACCACTTTTTTCTTATTTGCCTCCGCAGTTTCTAATTTGGTTGTGTTTATGGGGTAGGTTCGGGATATGTGTTCTGCAACGGGATTTGAACACAGATGGCGCCATACTGATTTTGTTGGAATTTAATCGAAAGAGGTGGAAAAGTGTAGTGCTCCCTCCCTACATGACACGGTTGTTAGCATCTCCCTTTCTTTGTAGTGATTGTAAGTCAAGGCCAAAAGAAGATGCATCTTCACGCAGTAGTTCGTGAATGAATGCGGATGACAGGTCCAGACTCGGGCCGACTCACGCAGCCGAGCCCAGCCCAGGGCGAGTCACAATGGCAATCGGAGAAGGGAACAAGCAGATGACATCATGGCTCTCAACGCATCGGATCGGGGATCGGACTTGGTACCTTGCAATGTCGTCATAGCTCAAAAGAGTTCCTTGGAAAGGAGCGGCTGGCCATCAGTCGCTTTTTGCTGGCTGGCGCCTCCACGCGGGTCGTGCCGATGTGGGGTCTCTGTCTGTCGCTGTATTTTTCGCTAGTTTTGACATCAGAAACCGTTACTGAATTACGCTTGTCCATTCCATACCAACCATACCGCAGTATTCCATACGGGAAACAACACCCGCAGAGGTAAATTTCTGGCGATGCTGCGGATAGGGGGCCCTAAAATCAACATCACATGGTGCGCGAACACGAACTCTGATGATTCTGAAGGCTGCAGTGTGAACTGTCAATTGTATATAGCGGGTATTGTTGGCACGTGTATGTCAGAATAATATCTGGTACTAAGATTGCATGGTCAACTGACCGTTGAGATCGGGTATCATCCATGTCGGATTCCTTGCCGGAGTAGGTACAAGATCCTCCACTGGTATAAAAGTTTCCAGATCTCAATACGAACATATCTCTGCACGGTGCAGGGATTGCCATCTAGTAGCCGTTAGTATGAGGGTCACGGCAGGATCGATTTGCTTTAAGGTTGCCTTTAAACATGCCTAAAGGAAGCTCGGAGGGGGGAACGGCTCGAGATCAAGAGCAAATTTTGCCACTGGAATCCCCCATGCTCCAGTTTTCTGTTTCTCGATGGCAGAGACTGATTGGTCGATCTGAGACATCGGTGTCTGATGGCTTGCGGTGTGGCTTATTCGGGGATAACCTCATGTTAGAGCTCCTCGGGATCAAGCTTGGCTGAACTAGTTGGTGGTCAAGAGGGTTTAGGTCGACAATCATTGGCCCCTGTGTATCGGGAGACAACTTAATAGAGGTCAGTAATGGTGGGCTCATTGCTTCTCGTGTGGATGGAGGAATTTGAGGGTGGGACCTGGCGTAGTTCGTCTCCGGCTGCCGATGGCTTACCCCGTGTGCATCCATAGAATGCCGGTTTTGCACGGATGTTCTTTTGACAAGTAAATTTCTTCCATGGAGATATTCTAGAAGAACTAGCTTCTATAATTACAACTGAATAATGACTCGGAAGTTCAACTCCGAGCCCTTAGCGTAGTGCATAACAGTGAAAACACGTGGATATCAGACCCCATAAACGCCACCATCTTATCAGCGTGATCGAGCCCTATGTGAATTGCTGTGCAGAAACTACCACCATACGCACCTCTATTCCTCCCGTATAGCACCGTTTCCTATATTCAACTGCTGGTCGTCGGTGCCTACACTGCTCTTGCCGTATTGGTAATGTCGTCGTCGCACTTTCCAAAACGACACCATTCGCCCCGGCGACACAACCCTGTCAACACACACAACACGTTCGAATTCTTTCTATCTTTCTCCTCAAATCCTTTTCTTCTTCTTCTACTTCTTCTCCTCCTTTCTTCTCTCCCAACCCTCTCCCCAGACTTCCACCCGTCCTCCTTCCGTCGTTCCCCAGTTTTCCTATCAAGGTTCCATCATCAAGAATCCCTAACCATCATCAACTGTTCGTTTATTTAACTGTTCCTTACAACTTGAAGATCTTTGCTTCAGAGCGTTCCCTCAAAATGAACGTGAACTACCTCATCATTCTGGCCATCTGGCTCCTCGCCGGTATCGGCTGTAGTGCTAGTAGGTACTACACTTCAACTGTCTTCTTCATGCTGCTAACGCTCTTAGATGTCGTGGACGATATTGTGCGCGTTTATCATGAGATGACTGAGGCTGCCTTCGCTCGTAAGTACTACTCAGATGGTAGCTGAGAGAACGATCTACTGACCAGGCTTGGACAATAATATAGCTCACCACGCGGTCCTTGTCCCTAAGTCTAACAATCGTCGGCCCAAGCCTAACAAGCCCGAGGGAGTTGGCAAAACCCGTAACGATGGTAAGCCTGGAAGACCTCCTGATAAGAAACTTGAGTACTGATTAGCTCTAGACATCTTGACTGTGACTATTTGCGAGACGGATATCCCAGTGGCTCCCACCATCGGGACCCTATCCCTCCCTACAGTCGTCACCGCGCCTACCCTGATTCCGACTGTTGTCGTGTCTGGTGTGGTTCCAACCATGACTAGTGTTGTCACTGAGGTTTCTTCGGGACTTACTGCCGAAGTGTCTGCTGGAAACCCAATCGAGGTTCCTACCGGCCAGTCTCACGTCAACTCTGATACCACTTTTGTGTCAGTTACCAAGTCTCTGGCCACTGGACATTCATCCGTCGTGACTGGAATTCAGACTGTGCCTGAAACCACCGTGCCCCATCCTACCTCGTCGGGAACTCATAGTGCTCCCAGTGATGAGAATGATTCTATCATTTCTTCAGTCAGTTCGGGAGAGCAGCATGGAAATCACACAGTCAGCACTGATACCACTGCATCGACTGGCACCCGCACTCATGCGCACCCCTCGTTCCCCACCACCAACGAGGCCAATGACTATGAGGGCCTGGCGTCGTCCGTCTTTGCGTTGGCCGTTGCCTTGGCTTTCAGTCTCGTGCGTATCTGAAGATGTTTCTTTCGCTTACCAGTAGTTCTTTGAAATTCGTTCCCAGCTGCGCTGTGAACGAAGATCTGGTGGTGTTGAACTTAATCTTCTGATGGAGCGTGCTTCTTTCTTTCTCTGTTTTTCTTTCATTTTAATTGCTTCAACGTTGTGTTGAGACGCGCCTCATAAGAGGTTGCCATTTGAATTTCTCAAAGGAGTGTTGTAACTAATATCGCGGCAAGATACCGCTTGATCTAATTCAAAGCCTTACGGGCCTTAATACTTGTCTTAATTGTGCAGTAGATTATTGCTACCATGGGTATCTCCTAAAGACTAAACATACACCCATCCAGGCGAACTATGTGACATGTAGTGAAACTGTCCGTGGTTACAGCCCCACTGGTAGAATGACAGGGCCATCATTCAACTGCTCCCTTCAAATGAATACCTGCAATCCCATCAGCACTCATACCTTCCAGTAATGCAAAGCATTCTCACCATCAAATAAAAAATTAAAGCCGATCCCCTCTTCTTCAAGTCGCCACACCGAGCAGCCGACAAATCTACATTCCCACCCCAAGCAAAGCTACAGTACCCCCCTCCCCAGAACACCCATCCAGAAAGCCACACACCAACACTCACAGACAGCAGAATAAACCTACGACTCGGAATCTCCAATCGCCTCCAACTCCTTCGCCAACGCACAAATCCTACATCCATCCCCAATCCTATCCCTCAACAACCGCGCAGTCGTCACCTTCGGTCCGACCGTGCGCGATGCACTCATCGACACTTCATCCAGCGTCTGTCCGGGCGCAGGCGAGAACGGTCGAGGAGTCTGCACCGCAGAGCGAGTATATGGTGTGCTTGTGGCTGAGGGATTCTCCGATGTTGCGTGGATGTGCGAGAGGTGAAAAATGTGCCCGCAGGCGAAGCCGACGAGGATTTCTTTTTCTGTGGATCATAAATGAGTGCTGTTTTCTGGAAGTATCATAAAGGTGAGGGGGTTCTTACCGTTGGCGCGGAACGGGCGATGACAGCCTGCGCATCTACCTGCTTGGGACGCGGTGGTTGAGGATGTTGCGGTGAAAGAGGTCTTTTCTGTGTCGGCGTCGCTTTTGAGTGCTTTGTTGGTGGCGGTGGTGGTGTCCTTCTCGGTTGCTTCGGCGGCAGTGGCAGTGGCAGTGGTGGTGGGAGTGCCAGGGATGGATCTTTCCTCTTCGACGATGTTGAATTTGATGCCGCGGCGTTGGCCGCGTCGGAGAGTGTCCATGCCTACTGCTACTTCGCTTTGGAGCACTTTGGCGGCTCCTTGGCTTATGCTGGCTTGGAGGTCGTGTTCACGGATCATCCGTGTGAGACCTTCTCGGAGGCCTTCGATTTCTAGGCCGCTTGGGATCCTGCGTACGAGTTTGATCGGGTCAATGGAGGTTCCAGCTTCGACAAGGAGACCGTGGATGAAACGCGGCTTGTCCATGGAATAGTCGAGAAGGTCTTCCCAAAGGTCGGGCTCGTTTTGGGACTTGGCGAATTGGATGGCTTGTGAGACATCCTTGAGGTCGGAGAGGATCAGGTTGAGGGCGCGTTTAGTTTGTCCCGTTTTTGAGAGGAGATAAATTAGCTCCGGTGTGAAGTGGCGCCCTTCGCAGATGCTGACGGCCATGTCGAAGGAGTAGGAGGTGCTGGTTTGAAGGAATTCCATCAGCAGGGGCCGGTTGTAGTCTGCGAACAGTTCTACGGCTAGATCGGCGAAGTTGTCGACTAGTGCTTTGCCTTCGTCGGCAGCGAGCTTGCTGGCCGCGTCTCGGATGTGGGCGAAGTGGCCGCGGCGAGGTTTTGCGGCGCCGTGAGGCAGTGATTCGCCGCGCCAGAGAGCCCGCATGTAGAAGTAAAGGTATAGGAGTTTGTTTGCGGCTTGGAGTTGATCGACCACGATCTCGGGCCGGACTATGCCTGTGTATGCTTCGCTGACTAGAAGCCGGATGGGCTCTGCGGTGAGCTCTTCGAGTTCCTCGACAGGTGCTGATTTCAGCTGTTCCTTGGACACGCGTATGAGAATGAATGCGGGAATATCGTCGGTGAGGGTGTCCAGCAGTCGGTGGTCCTTGATCAGGGCCATCGCTGTATCGGCGTCTTGGAGGCGAATATAGCAGTGCAGTGCTTTGCCGTAGTGGCCTCCTGCGAGGTACAATTTGGCAAGACACCTTGTCAGGACTCGCCAGTCCTCTGTGTCCGGGATTACCGAGTCATATCTCAGTTGCTCCTCAATTCCTGTTGCAACATTATTGGCGTCAAAGAGGTCGAAAGGCCAGGAGTCCAGAAGATCGCTGAACCTCGACCTGTTGTGCTCGACATAGTGCCCCAAGATGGTCTCGTAGATGTTCGCGGGGAGACTGGGGCGCAAGTTGACAGGCATGACAGACGAGATCTCGTCCAGCTTATCGTGCTTAATGAAGGTCCAAGCCCAATGCTCCCACCTGCTCGCAGTATCAATTGCTTTCACGCAAACTTCAGCGGCCTCCGCCCATTTGTTCTCATCAACAAGTTGCTCGATCCACAACTCGCCAATGCGGCGCTTTTCCTGCTCGACAGCAGGAGTGGAAGCAATGTTCCGGCCAGTGGTTGTGATGGAAGACCTATCGTCAATGAAGGAATCACCAACGCTGCTGCTCTGCGATCTAGACGGCGTCTCGGGAATTTGCTCGTTCGCGTCAGTCGCCGAACCCGCCGCCTCAGGATGCTCCTGGAGAAGCATCCATGCTTCTTCATATCTCTCGTGCGCGTCTAGCCAGGCTAAGCGATCAGACAGATCTCTTTTCAGGGCAGCAACACAGTCATACGGACTGTGGACGAATATTTTGGGGCCTACGCTCCCTGCAATGTCCTGGATCTCTTTGGAAAGGGGTTCCTCATAAGAAAACCTTCGAGAGGCAAAAGTGCTTGGCGCCCGACTGGATCCCTTGTCACTGCTCGTTGTACTCCGAATACTAGCGGCGGAGTTAAATAGGCGTGCCGGGTAAAGCGTTGCATCCCAGAGACCGTTCCCCAAAGCTTCTAGGGCGCCACGTTGCGAAGCAGGAGCGCTAGATTTCCAAGGAGGCAGAACGCACATGTGATAGTCGGAAGAAGTGAGGGTCTCGTAGCGACTAGTTGAAAGGGTATCAGCACTAAGCTCCTCCTTTGTTTCGATATCAATAATCCGCAGT
This sequence comes from Aspergillus luchuensis, assembly GCF_016861625.1. Taxonomy (NCBI): domain Eukaryota; kingdom Fungi; phylum Ascomycota; class Eurotiomycetes; order Eurotiales; family Aspergillaceae; genus Aspergillus; species Aspergillus luchuensis. Next base: position 1,659,047 of record NC_054849.1, read on the forward strand.
TCAGGCTCCAAGCCCGTTGGCCGGCGGCGCGTTCCCGGACGGCGACCTCCTAGCTTAGTCCGCTCTTCCGAGACGTCTTCTTCCGCCTCAATGTACGCAAGGACAGCCAGTAGACTAGGAGTATATAGCGAGATGCCAGAGATAACGCAGTCGGTCCGCAAGATTGTAGAGACCTCAACAGATCCGATCTTCAGGTCCCTGTTGTTCTTGCTGGGTCTATCCGGGTATACGTCAATGACCCAAACCGTGCCTCCCCAGCCAACTACCAACTTCTCCACCTTCTCCCTGACAATAGTCGACTGAACTGTAGATGATCCTCCTTGAGTGTTTGAACCGGTGTCTGTGTTCAATGATTTCTCGTCCACCCACTCAGCACGAGCCTTCCAGACTCCCGCCATTTCCTCCCAGCCTGGGAGGTTGGGCCGGTCAATGTGGCTGATCCGCTTCCAGGCAAGCTCAGAATCGGAAGAATCGAGGTACAAGTTCGATCGCATGATTTTGATGCCCTCTTCGTTGACCCAGACGACATACTTCCCAGACAGAGACCACTTAATCGTACTGATGGCGCCCTCCCCACTGTGAAGGATAGTGTCCTTGCCGGTGTTGGCTCCCAGCCCCAAAGATCCGAGCCAACTCGAAGCCGTAGCCGCAGCACCTCCCATTGTTGTGGAATTCGTGCTAGCACCAACTCTTCCGCCCACTGTAAGTATCAGGTCGCCTGCACGTCCTCCGGACAGAAACGCCCTGTCACTTTTGTACTCTGGTGAGAGCGCGACAGCCTGCACGGGCCGGCCAAAATTCCGCAAGAGAACGTCTTTGGAGTCAACTAATGATGCGACACAGACATTTCCGTCCATAGACGATGTGGCAATGTATATCGAATTGGATGGCGTGGCAGGTAGGCTTTGCTGGTGAGCTGGTCGATGCCGGCCGCGGAGGCTAGCTGTGCCGGACGACGGCCGCGCCGAATATTCCTGGTCTTCGGGGACTCTGCTAAAGTACTCTTGCCTGAGACTGGGCAACGGAGGAGGGAACGGAGATATTGAGATCGAGGTAATACTGGCGGAGTGCGCATGGTAGACGCGAAGAGAGCGCATTTGAGGAACGGATAGTACATGCTGGTCGGCGTCAGTTCTCCAATCATTCGAAGCGGTAACAGCGCTACTTACAATGTTTCCATTATGCGTTCCAATTACCTAGACACTATCTTAGCATCATGCGCCTTCTAGGAAATGCCTGGATACAATACCATCTTGTCCCCAGCCGCGAGAAAGGAGCTTGTTGCATCTCCATTGCGATACACCGCCCCCAGGTGTTTGGTCAGGTATGCATACTTGAGCCGGGGCTCCTCGTCCTCTTCGTCATCACTCTCCTCCTCTGTTCCGTCCTCGTCGTGTTCTTTGTCGGTATCATCGCCTTCACTCTGGGTCCCATTGTGGCTGTCTTCTTCGTCATTGACCCGGTCGGACCGCCCGCTGTCCGGGTATGTATTGTCGCCCACGTTATTGGGATCGGAGTCCCGGCGGTCCTGAGGGACACTCTCGTTTGCCTGCGTCGCGCCAGGCGCATCCATGGCGAGAGCAGGAAGCTAGTATCAAAGGTGTGGAATATTGGTGCAGACAATGGGCAGCTTCATGGCACCCATCGGCCGAGCAGAAGCACAGCTAGACGGAGCTGGGGTAGATAACCAACAGTTACTTACTGCCGGCGGTCGGGCGAGCTTCATTGAAGGTCGTCACCGCATCCAGCTAGGGCCCTGCTGACTCATCCAAGCCCCATCCCGGCTTTCTTTTCTGCTGCAAGACTCATCGAATAAAGAAAGCTTCAGATGATTTCTCCGGATCTGAACGTGCCTCGTTATGGCATCGCTTGCTCTTGGTAATCTTTTACGGCTGAATTTAGCGCTTGGCTGAGTTCCTTTCCCCTTGGTTTTCGATACAGCCCATGTGAGATCATGTTCGCAAGACCACGTCTCTGCACTCTTTCGTCACGGCCTTCGGCTGTCAAGTTTCTTAGGCAGCCCCGAAGCCAATATCTTCACGCTACCCCTCCATTGAGCTATCCCCGGCGAAAAGACTTCTTCTCATCCAATGCATATCTCTATCAGAAGCAAATGAAAAATGGCGACACGACCGACGAGGCGGTTCTAGAATCCCAGAAACAAAGGAGAAGAAGCAATCGGTCGCCGGCCGCATCGACGTCACTCCGGAGAGTTGCAGTGGAGGCACAACGGTCGAAGGATGGAATGTTATCCAAAGCCCAGCTCAGGGAGCAGGGGCTCTATCAGCCCAAGGTGCCAATGTCAAGAGCCACGACCGTCCTTGAATAATTGCTAATCTATCAGTGAGAAGACCGTAACAGCATATGCCGTAGCTGAACAATTCAATATACGCAAAGTCAGAGACATCCTACAGGAGCGAGGCTACGAGCCGGACCCCTACGAGACGGGTCTGTATCCACAAGTTGTCCACATTGAGGTCCCTCTAGACTCAATCCGCCGCCAGAGCAATCCGAACACCTTAGATCTGTCACCGAGCGAAGTGGGGGATGTGTTTGTCTTTCCCTCGGGAACCGTGGTCGCATGGGCACTACCTGAAGGATTTACTTCCTTTTTGGCAACCAGGACATTGTTACCTGCAGCTGAGGGGGCCCACCTTGATGACTTGGAAACAGAGGACCTTGAATATGTTGAAGATTCTCAACGAGAGAATAGCAGCATCAAGGGCGACACCATCATCCTGGGGACCAAGCCGGGTAATGACGGGCCTAGTTCCCACTTACCCGCTCGGCAGTCTGTAGATACGGTCCTTACAAAGGTGGCATTCTCGTCAGGGCTGGCTCGCAGTACAAAGTTGGCTGTATTGGAATCACTCCTGGCCAATTACTTTGAGTCTACTCGACCTATTCCCACGCTCCTATCCAAGGGCTCACGTCTGCCTTTCACTCGGGATTTCATACTTCGCAAAACGGGTCAACTGCTCAGTGTACGGGCGCAGCTGAACTTGTACTCGGAGCTGACAGACTCCCTACCAGATATTTTCTGGGACAGTCGGCATGAGCTGGGATTAGAAGGGTACTATGAACAGGTAGGACGAGCGCTCGATGTTGGCATCCGTATCAAGCTCTTGAACGAGAAGATGGACTATGCACAGGAAATCGCAAGCGTGCTTCGTGAAAGGCTGAGCGAAACGCATGGACTCCGCCTCGAGTGGATTATCATCTTACTCATTGCTGTCGAGGTAGGATTTGAGGTCCTTCGGCTGTGGAAGGAGCGCGTCCACGAACAAGAGGCGAAGAAGGAGCATATTACTGGACGCTGATTCTCGACTGTAACCACCATCTCTACTCATGTACATACTCATCTCATGGAGTTCTTTTAATATGATACCCTAGGCGTTGTTCTTTGCTGATATGCATTGCATCATTGAGTCACGATAAGAGAAGCTCCAAGTCAATCTGGGGAGATCGACGATAAGGTGCTTATCGGACCAGTCACATCACATGCCGCTGACTCAGGTACGGGGGCCAAGTCATGGGATGGATGCACGTGCTGCTGCTGTTGGGACTCAATCATTCGCCTCTTTCCTTTCTTCCCCCTTTGTCTTCCACTACTCTGTCAATTGATGCTTCGTTGAGAGTTGCATATTTGTCTCTACTTTGTATTGTCTGCTCTTTTTCCGTGCTGAGCATCAACAACAGCCCTCAGAACCCCATGCTTGATACCGGTAGCACTAGTGCGGTCGGGTCCACCGCCATCTCCATGAGGGACCGACTGCTTCAGAGTGTCCCAGGACCTCAACAGGTCTTGAAAGCTATAACGGGAACTCTAGGTGTCTCGTCGCTGTCGGTTTCAGACTATAGTTCGTCTGAAGCCACTTTCCGGCAATGTCCTTCCTCCGAAGTGAGCTGCAAGGCTCAGTACCATGGCCAGGATACCTGCTGCTTCAACTACCCCGGCGGACAGATGCTCCAGACGCAGTTCTGGGATGCTGATCCGGCCATTGGGCCAGCAGATTCCTGGACTATCCATGGGCTCTGGTAAGTTAACTCTGATCTGTCTTCACCAACCCATACCAGAAATGTAATCTATGTTATTGCCACCCGGTACTGACATGCGTTCCCCACTTTATAGGCCCGACCATTGCAACGGCGGCTTCGATCAGTACTGCGACTCCGGGAGACGTTACAGCAACATTTCGCTGATTCTAGTCGACTCTGGCCGTGGAGATCTACTGGACTACATGAGCGATTTCTGGAAAGACTTCAGGGGCGATGATGCGAATCTCTGGGAACATGAGTGGAACAAGCACGGCACTTGTGTCAGCACGCTAGAGACTCACTGCTACACCGACTACTACCCACAGCAAGAGGTCGTGGACTACTTCGACCGGACAGTCGAAGTCTTTCGAACCCTGCCCACCTACGAGGTCTGTCTCCCTGCACTAGTTGAAGAGAAAGGGAACTAAACATTTATCTCTTCAGACCCTCGCCAAAGCCGGCATTACCCCCTCCTACACCCAAACCTACACTCGCGATGAGATTGTCAATGCTCTGTCCAAGGCCCATGGTGCCGAGGTGACAGTCCGATGCCGACACCAGGCTATCAACGAAGTCTGGTACTACTTCAACATTGCTGGGCCACTGCAGACGGGCAAATTCGTCCCATCTGACCCAGGTCAGCAAACCAACCATCTCATAAGTGACTGAAACTAACAACTACAACAGACGGCCAAACATCCAACTGCCCCCGCAGCGGCATCCACTACATTCCCAAGACTCCCCGAAACGGTCACGAGCCCACCAAGACATCCCGCGGACCTGCTGAGCCGACAGCACCGAGCTCTCCCTTTTCAGGAAAAGGGAACCTGATGATCTCAACGAACGGCCAGAAGCGAGGCTGCATCATCAGCCACGGCGCATGGTTCACCTCGGGAACCTGTGCGACTTTCACGGCCAATAAGGCGTCTGGTATGTAGTCTCCGCGATGCTTCCCCCCATCAGGTGGGCAGTCACTAACTAACGACTCTTCTTGACTCCGCAGATGACACAGTCACCTTGAAATCCAGCAAGGGGGACTGCGGGTTCTCGCATGATGTCTTCACCTGCGGCGGGTTCATCAGGTCCCCGACTCAATTTACTGTGAGCATCCCGGCCCATCCCTTCCAAAATACACGTGCACCCCCACCAAAGCACCTGATGTAGACTTTGTCTAACCCCTTCCAGGTCGAAGACGGCATGCTCGCCTACAACGACAACACGACCTTCTTCGCAGACAAGGCACCCAAAGGGCCAACGAAGAGCAAAGTCTTCGCGACGCAAGACGACCACCCTCTCGAACTCTCCATCACATGGAGAGAAGCATAATCCCACTTTCTTTAACTTTCTCTTCTTAGTCTTGTTGCCATATACATCTTCCAAACGCACATAGAATCATACATGTTTCCATATATTTTTGCATTTCCGGCATACTATACAAACCATACACACTGTTAACTAGTACTACCTATGTTCTGAATGAAACAAACCTATAGAAATATACAAAAAAAAACAGAGCAATCCATTCAAGCATCATTGACATTCATGGGGAGTCAGTCAGTTCTATCATAAAGCTAAAGTACAGGCGAGGAGGGAAAGCGCCATGCGAAAACCACCAAGACAAAGTTGATGATAGCAGGGGTAAGTAGGCGATTAAGTAAGTTCGTCAGCAACCAAACCAAAGGAGAGTATCAAAAATGACTTTTGTTTTGCAATGCCAGCCAGTAGAACGAAGATGCAATAGTAGCATAAAAGAGGCAGAAGATAGAAGTTTTTACAGATCAACCCGTTCGTCCGTTTCGTTCACATCAGCAGTTAAAGGCAAATCCAAATGACACAAGGAAATAAATAAAAAGCAACAAAATCAGATTCAATAACATAGCATAACATCATGAAAGGGTTCATCAAGGAGACAAAGAAAAGACGTTACAAACATTCATCAAGATCAATCAACACGTAAAGAGTCAGATAAAATAAAGAAAAGAACGGACGACCTGTAAAAACTCCATAATTTGACTGGCCAGAAAACATAGAAAAGTCATTTTATCTTGCAAACAAAAAAACTCCCAAGATATTGCAGATAAATCCCGGGGGTTCCGAATGGTTGTTGGTTGGTGGTCGTACATGGTGTCATTGAGCGAGAAAGAAGCATAAAAGTCAAATGCAGTAAGCGCCAAGGAGAAGAAGCAGAAATTTCATATGCCCGAAAACAATATTTCTTTTTAGAAACGTTGTTCTTGTTGTTGTCACAGTTCATCAGTTTGCAGTGGATAAAATTGGTCGTTGAAATGAAGTTGGTCGTAGAAGTGAAATGAGGGAGGAAATTGTACATGGTTCTCGTGTCGTAGTGTAAAAAGGGAAGAAAAGGCATGAAAATCATTTCGCGTCTTATATGCATGGGTTCCAAATCATTTGCGGTCCTAAATCGTTAAAAGTCTTGCACATTTAGCTGGTAAGCCTGAGTCGTCGCATCGTCAAAGTTCGCCGGTCATTTGATGTTTTTCGTTTTCCGTGTCATCTTTCTTGTCGGTCGTTATTTAAATTTTTTTTGTTCCGTTATGGTCGTTTCTCTTTAATCCATGAAGAATTCTTTGGTCATGACATCCGAGGCTTGTTCGTCCACTTGGAATTGGAAGAAGAAGTCGTCGGCCATGACGGGGCCCGAGGAGAAGGGCTTGTTGGGGAACAGTTCCAGACCACCTTCAAAGGACGTCGTGTTCACATAGTCAGGGAATGGCGCCATGTCAGAGTCAGCAAGGTCTCCGAACTCGGGCTTTCCGAAACTAGAGGTCGAATCTTGGCTGATAAAGATGTCGAGATCAGATCCATTGGATGATTCGGACAGGGTGGGAGCAGCATGGGGCGACGATAGAGAGTGGCTGGCAGCACCGGAAGCATCTGTGTACGGGCATGTCTCCGGGTCAGACATGTAGGGCAAGCTGGAGTCCGTGACGAGGCTCTCGAGAGGCTGCTTTGATGGGGAGGAAGGAAGCATTTCGTCTTCTGAGCTGGGGGTAATCGATCTCTCGTCCCGAGAAGGCGACGGCTTGATTCCCACGCTGTATCCGGGAGATGCAGGAGGCGTGAACGTGAAAACCTCTGGTGGCAACGAGTAGTTGGGATTGTTGAACACCGGCATCTCTTCCGCTGGGCTAGAGCCGTGGAGACTCATATTCTCGAAGACTTCGGAAGGAGGCGTGTTGCGTGAGGACTCGGATGTGGAAGAGTCAAAAGATGACTTCTCTGCGATCCTCTGGCGCGTTCTCGATGCTTTGTCTTGCCTCTCATCCATCTCTGGTCGGTGCTTCTTCGGACGACCCCGTTTCGTTGTCTTGCGCACAATGCCTTTGTAGCCGCCAATACACATACCACGCTGCCGGTGTCGAGTCAAGGCGTCGTGTCTCGCAAACACATTACCACATAGACACTCATAGGGTTTGTCGCCGGTATGAATCTTAGCATGACGCTTAAGGTCGTGTCCCCGAACAAAGCACTTGTTGCAATGATCGCACTTGTACTGGCGGTCGCCCAGGTGGGTCTGCACATGTGACTTGATATTCTCCTTTCTTCCAAAGCGGCGCTCGCAGCCCGGGTGCAGGCACACCCATTTTCCGTCCTCCGGGTCAGGCCCGTGAATGTACGACGCAATCTCGTCAATGGTGACCCCCGTTTCTTTGATTGAGGCTTGCACGCGAGCGTCGAGATTCAAGTTATCAATGGATGCGACGCGTGGAGAAAGCTTCGGCTTGGCCGCTGAGCTAGGGGTTGCACTGGGCGTCTTCCTGTGGTGCGGACGGTTGGGAGTGGCAGGATAAATAGGTATTTTTGGCGTCTTTGCACCGTCTTCGGGGCAAGGCATAGCCGCAAGCTCGGGAGATGACATGAAGGATGACGATGCTGACGACGACGAGGCATACTGGCTTTGTGAAAGACTTTCCGACTTAGGAACCTCAAAGCTAGAACCCTGCTCATAGTTAAAGGTATCAAAGTTATCCACTTCAAATGATGCTGTGTTCGGGGGGGAGGACACATCAAACTTCTGCTGCGTGAAAGTAGTTCCAGCCACGCCTTGGAGAGACTTCGCTCGCTGCATGTACGACGACTGGGCTGATCCGGGCATCGCGCTACCCTGGTCTTTGGTGGATCCTGACTGGATGTCCCCACCGTACTGAGCTAAGCCCACGGTTTGCTTGAATGGTGTTGTCGCTGGTGTAATCGGCGCATACTCTGCACAATGCATTAGTATCTTGCGCTTAGCAGAGATCTGAGGAGTCATAAACGTACGTGTACTGCCGTGCTTAGGCGTATGCGGGTGCTGAGACGGAGTAGCTTCCGACTGCACCGATAACTTCCTTACATCAGCTTGACCGGGAAAAGTTGGCTGGTAAAAGTCCCAAAGTCCCGTCTCGAAAAATTGACCTTCCGTTCCAGATCCGCACGGAACCTTAGCGCTGTGCATCTGTTGTTGCTGCATCAGGTCGAAGTGCATGTTCATGTGCGGAACGTCCTTCCCGAAGGGCGCATTCAGGTAGGCCATACTTGGTTGACTATCCTGGCCATTGTGACTTTGAAGGTTTTGCACCTCTTCCGGGGTGAAGCAGTCGGTGATGACGGGCATGGGAGCTGATTGCTGGGGAAACGACGGCTGCGCTACACACAGGTATCGTTGGTGTTGGCTGTCCCCAAGCATATTCGGATGATGCGGCTGCGGTACTGTTGTGTTAGTAGTATGAGTTGTACCATCTTGCATGGATTGCGATCGCTGGACACGCAAAGCTCTGTTGTCAAAACTTTGTCCCCGACGATGGGCATGATAACGATGCATCGCTTGCGCCGGAAGACTGGGGGCTTTCACGGCATCAAGAGCGGACGGCGTCGAGATCTGCCGCCTGTGTTGTCGATGTCGCTCATGGAGGTTGCTGTGCGCCGTGGACAGCATGATGGGCGAAAAGGGACTCTTTCTTCGAGCGCTTATCGCAAGGTGCTTGACCGACGGATTGACAGACCTTGGTGTTTGGTCGGATCTGGAGGATTTAAATGCGTAAGCTTTCTGCACCATGTTACTGTGCAAGAATTCACATCCAGCGCCGAGAGTTACCAACCTCACGCAATACTAGCCACGCGGCTGGGCCGACAAGATGGTAATGAACCGCCCTGCAGTGGTGTCAGTCGGTGATCTCCTCAATTAGAACACTCACGCTAGGAAGAAAAAAAGGTTAAAGAAGACGCAGAAGAAGGAAGGAAAGCAAGCGCAGCAGTTAAGGAATTAACGCAGCCTCTGCACTAGATCTATGCAAAGGAAGATTTCTTGCGACAGCTATTTAGAATGCGCTGGACAAGTCGCAAACTGAAGATGCAATCGAAGCCCTTATAAAAAGCTTCCCTGCAACGCGAATTGGTAGAAACGGGCTGAATACTCCTGCTTCAATAAAGGTTGGGGAAGATGGGAAGGTAAGAACCAAGGAAGTCTTTTAAGGTATTTAGAGGTGGGAACCAGGGAAAGGTGGATGGAGATGATGAAGCTATCCCGATCTATCGCCCACGGTTCAGATCAACAATGGCGTGGTTGGCCTAGCAACGGGGTCGGCTGAGGCGTCAGGGAAACCAGCGCCCCTTGGCATGGAGCCCGGCGATTTGGCCAGCGCAGTGGATCGCGCCCTGGTTCCAGCACGGAGCATTAGCAGCCCGCCGCAGCAACCAGTGGTCCGAACACAATTAAAGCTTACGATCCGGCAGGTTTAGTTGCAACCTGCAAGGAGGTTGCTTCTCGCCTGGCTTCTCCCAGCGGTCCAGACAACCACCCTATCTCCATTATCGATCTAATCCCACATTTTGCCTCTTATAAATGACGGGAGGAGGCGACCTGTGGCCTGTGAGGGTTTGAAACATTATTTCACCCTTCCTCTGCAATAGCCCATTTAATAATTGACTCCTGTCCGCATGTTATTCAATCAATAATTAGCAACTGAGCGGAGGGATGGGCGGGCAAATGATGACGATGACGAAGTTGACGTCGATGCGCTGAGAGGCTGGATTTGCACCAAGTCTAACTAGTTGGTTTTAGTTCTAGTCGTACTTTCTGCCTGGCTTTTCCGTGCCGTGTTTCTGCCTGGCGATGCAGGCACCAAAACTGACATATCCAAGAAACCGTTGTCAAAAGTCATCAGTCAGCAACATCAACATCCCGTGACCTCAGCCGCAGACCATCACATGACCGAGGACCCGGAGGGCTGATTATCCGAATGGTCCACCCGCACTACGCCCGACTCGGTAATATGGGCACCACGTGACCGCACAACCAATTTTAACGAAGCCCACCACCACCGAGGATATTTTCCTACCACGATCGTCGAAGGTTTAGGAAGACAAGTCTTGTCGAGGTGAGTTGAGCCCCCTATACATCTACTATGTGACAAAGGAAAAAAGGGATTCAATATTATCTGCGACATCTCATCGTCATTTCTTTCACATATTTCAGAAAGGAAAAAAAATAAATCTCATGTGCACAACTTAGCGCGCAAGATACCAGAAATCCTGGATGGCGAAAATATGTGACCAAGAAACGAAGATGAGATGCGAAACGCCGATGATATTCAACCCCTATCTTTGCTCAAAACCACCAGTAGAATTATCAACTAACAACCTATTTTCTCTGAAATCAGACCTTCATCAAGATGCAGATCTTCGTCAAGACCCTCACGGGTAAGACTATCACCCTCGAGGTGGAGTCCTCGGACACCATTGACAATGTCAAGTCCAAGATCCAGGGTAAGCATACACACACGGCCTACATAATCCAGTTAGAACATATTCTAATGATGATGATGTTCAGACAAGGAGGGTATCCCCCCCGACCAGCAGCGTCTGATCTTCGCTGGTAAGCAGCTCGAGGACGGCCGTACTCTTTCGGACTACAACATCCAGAAGGAGTCCACCCTCCACCTGGTGCTCCGCCTGCGTGGTGGTGGTAAGAAGCGCAAGAAGAAGGTCTACACCACCCCCAAGAAGATCAAGCACAAGCACAAGAAGACCAAGCTTGCCGTCCTCAAGTACTACAAGGTCGACGGTGATGGCAAGATCGAGCGTCTCCGCCGCGAGTGCCCCTCCCCCGAGGTATGTCTAATATTCCATTTTATGGCTGAATCATGCTGTTGGTGCATCTTGCTAACTTTGGATCTCCTAGTGCGGTGCTGGTATCTTCATGGCCGCTATGCACAACCGCCAGTACTGCGGAAAGTGCCACCTCACCTACGTCTTCGACGAGTCCAAATAAATGGACTAAGTCGATCGTTTCGCCATGTCTTCTTTCCGGTAGCGCCTAGCAATGTCGGTCGTGAATGTGTGGTGGATGAGGTTGGGATGTGTGCGCTTTGATCGTCCCATAGTGCCCGAGCAATGAGAAATGAAAAAAATTCGAAACCGCTCTCAATTTAGACTACCTAATACGTAGACAAACCACATGTAAATGAGAAAAGCCTGCTCAACTAAACTGATAGATAAATGAGGGTATCAATCGCTCTACTGAAATGCGTTCCTCAGGTTGTCGTACTTGCTCTCAGGGTAGGAAAGCACATTCTGCGATTGGTCGAGGGCTGACACGCCTCCAATCCCTTCCACGAAGGTTCCAATCAGACTGCCGTCAGCTTTGTTGGCCGTCTTTCCTCCTTTGTCGCCGCTGGTTTCCCACCACATGCCACCGCCGAGCTGAAGCTTGGTGATATAGTCCAACTTCATCTCGCCCACAGCCACAGTGTCGTAGGAAACCATAGTGCGTGCCGTGGGATCATAACTCCAGGATGCACCCAGGCTGGCATCGACATGTTCAGTGGCTCCTGTTCTGGGCAGCGCTTTGTAGTCCCAGACACCTTGCTCCCAGCTTCCCTGTCCGACCCCCGAGAATGCGGTCCCGGGTCCATCAGTGTTGGTAAAGGCACGCCCATACAGCGGCATTCCCAGGATTATCTTGGACGAGGGGACCCCACCCTTCTGGATGTAGTAATTCACTGCCTCATTGGTTGAGAATGGCGTCGACGCTGGCTTGTCAGCCGAGGGATACAAGTTGGCTTGATGACCAGCAACAGTGTCCCAACTTCCAGCATAGTCGTAGGCCATCAAGTTGTAGAAGTCCAGGTATGGCGTCATCTGAGACAGCTTGAGCTTGGTGTAATTAGCAGGACCTACATGAGATCAGCATTCACTGGGTCTGACTTGGTCTCGCCCCGAGTAGAAACAAATAATATAATCCACTTACCAGCTGGACAAGCGATAGTGAGAAGGAACTTCCTGTTCGCACCAGCAGTCGCATCCAGAGTCTAGACAAAGTTAGTGCATGCGTGCGCGCATTACGATCGAGGAGAAAGCTCACCTCACGGCACTTCTGAAGCAGAAGGACCATATTTTGCGCTTCTGTATCATCTGTAGGTAGTCGTCTTAGTATCCACACCTAACTGGTTACTCATCTCCCCAACAATCCGAAAAACTAACCTTTGGGGTACTCCCAATCGATATCGATGCCTGTAATCACCAGCATTAGCGAATCATGTCCCACGTATTGCCACAAACCAGTCACATACCATCGAATCCAAGATCAGTGACCAGTTTAGTTGCAGTCTCAGCAAACTTAGTGCGGCCAGCATCAGTGCTAGCGGCCTGAGCGAAATTGGGAGAGTAGGTCCAACCGCCAATAGAGAGCAAGACCTTCAACTTCCTATTTTGCTGCTTGAGCAAAAACAACTGCTTAACACAGCCATAGACATTGGTACCGACGTCATTCCAGGAGTCTGTGGGGTAGTGCTTCTCAATGTCCGACCAGGTGTCGGACAGATAACTGTGGCGAGAAGTCAGTGCGGCTGATCCGGTGGCAAGGGGGTGATCAGCCATGTGCTGCAGAGAAGTGGAGAGCTTACACTTCACCAGTGTCCGGACGAACGTTAGCAAATGCGTATAGGACATGAGTCAGCTTGTCGGCCGGGATGTCCTGAGGATTGTAGTTGCGGCCATAAATCGCCTAGCATTGGCATTAGAACAACTACTATACGAGTGGACTGGCCTCCCGTGTCGGGTTGGGATACGGCAGCCAAGATCGAGTGCATGCTCACCCAATTGACGAAGTAGGCCACGGACTTCAGACCAGAAGACATGGCTGGGATGGTAGCGTTCGTGTCGGTAGTAGGTGCAGAATTGGGCTGGAGCGGAAGCACAGCTGCGTCATTCCAAAAGTACCGAGCAGAAAGGATAAGAACAACGATGAAAAGTACGAGACAGTGGATCAATCGCGAGAAAGCCATGGTCGGCAATAATCAAAAGCACTTACCAGCATGCAAGAGGCTGGTAAGCAGAACCCGGGAAGAGTCAGTCGGAAGGAATGAACGATGCAGCAGGGGGGGGTGGGATGATTGTACCTGCCTTAGGTCACCTCTCCTGTATGGTACTAAGTACACTATATAAATAACGGCAGTTCGGACTTCTGATTGGCTCAGGGTCAATCGCGGCGGTGCAACTGTGGCTGCAGGAGACAGGTGGTCTGCGCTTATGTGATCATCAAAATGTGGCTGACTGGGATTTCAGGAAGCTGATGGGCATCTACTGCTACTCCAAGAGTCTAATGGAAGAATCCTGAATTTATATCTCTATTCAGTGAATAGCACACTGTCATGTTCGGCTTGTGAAGCCCTCTTGAAACACAAGAGGTGCCGTCGGTGGCGTCGGTCATTTCTTGTCTGACCATGCCATGCTCTAAATTGTAAAAGATAGTCTTCCTGGCAGTATAGGGCTCCATGGCTACGACACTATATCGTGTGCTTCCTTGATAGTTCACCTCTCGGGGAGGTTAGATGAGACTAGACCGGGTAGAACAGGGCGGGGACGCTTAAAATTCCTCAAGTGATCTGTGCCTGAGTATCTGTCACGAGAACAAGGAGATCGGCCATCGGGGAGGGACCCTGGTTCGACAATCCAATCCCCAGACTTGCATAGATCGTCCCCGGTGCATCTCAGTTCAGATGACATTCCTAAGGGAAATTACCAAGCGCATGATGTATCTCGGGGTAGTTCACGTCTCCGGAGATATCATGGGAGCTGAGGTTACAACTTCCCGACGTCCGGCATGACCGTGGGTAACATCGAAGTAGCAGGAATTCTATGGTCCAGTGCTCTGTGATGAGCGGTAGTTCAAAAGTATAGGCCACGTAAGGGAGCATTGAATGACTTGTTCCGACCAGACCAAGTAATTAGGATGCGAGGTGGGAGCGCGCGCATGATGCATCTCGCTTTGTTCTGGACTATGGAGACCATCACAACTACCGATCTCATCCTCGTCAAGATCGAGGCACGGGGAGACAGGGGTAGATGCAACCATAGTGGTAGTAGCTATTAGTGCTGTAACGAGTAGAAAGCATTGTCGAGGCACGGTCGAATGAGAGGAATAGCGGAAACGAAATTAAGGAATGAGCATTCCCGGTTGTACCATGGATCCTGGCCGAACGTGACAGATGACACTAATCCTGCAACCTCGTGGCCTAGGTTTGGGGACCCATCGACGACCAAAAGGGACATCAACTCTCAGTCACTAGATAGATAGGTAACTAAATTAGTTAGTTTGGACCAGGATACGTAGTCATCACCTTGATAGTAAAACAAGAGGGTCCATCCGGGATAGATGATCAGTGAGCGGCAGCAAGTCCGACGGGATCCCCGCCTCGCCAGTGACTGAAAGCCCTAAACCAGACCAGGAAACAGATTAAGAAGAATTAAGAACGTGAAAGCGACCGAGTGGATCAGTTTCCTGGACCTTCTCAGCTGAAACCTTTGCCTCTACCGCACGGCCGGGGCACTGATTGGCGCGTGGGACTTTAAGCTACTGCAGGGCACGGTTGCACGGCCACAGTTTGAATCCACCAGCATTGCAATTTGGAGCAGATCTGCCAAATCAGAATTTGACCTGCGATAAAATTTTTTTTCAAACTGGTTGAGAAGAATGGACAGATCTCAAGGGAACCGCCGTGCATCTGCGTCAGAGGCTAGTCCCCTAATGACTTTTTTTCCTTTGACTTTCTGCTTTCTCCAACCCATCTCCATTTCGCTTTCCGGGCGCATGCAGCAATGGATCCTCCCCGCCCCATCCAGTTCAGCTGGGATGTCCTCGACCAGCTGCACCCAAGATTTTAGCAGCGACCCAGCACTTCGGTAACTCCGGCGGCTGTCATTGGATGAGTCGAACGTGAGGATCTCGTTTCGTGTCTATCTGTCGCTCCGGCCAGAGCGTTTCGCCCCTCGACACGGTAAATTTGACGCCAATGAGAAAAATTTGACTCCAGCAGCTGGTAGGCCGTTTCCCGCTTCAACCCTAGCCATGTGGACAAACTGGAACCTACTACTATTCCGAGCAAACTCAAAGGTTCCCGTTTCAAAAATTTTGGATAATTATTCGAGAATTCTCCCCCTTCTCCACACTAACCCGTCGGGTCCACAGCGCGGGCTTGCCGACTGCTTGACAGGAAACGACTGGCAAGCCACGCGCTATCATCCTTCTCTTTCGACATCATTGTGGCGTGTCGCAGAAGTAGACCGTTGCCCATGTGGATGGTTTTGGTCGTACCAATTCCCTCGGCTAGGAGGAGAGATTCGTAACATGCCAAGGACTAACAAGAACTATCACCGATAGATTGATTGTTCGCTTCAGCTTTGCAGAGCGGAAAATTGATCCGTCAATAATGAGGAAAGTGTCGGAGTCGCACTAGTCTACCGCTAAGGCAGCAACATCCCTGCCTTGGGTTGCATACTTGCATCGATAGTCCCAAAATGATCTGGCTGCTCGGAGCAACTCCAAGGCAATTTAGGGGAATAATTACCAAAACAAAAAAGCACATTGAGAAACAAAAATAGAGTAAATTGACCCTCGCGGGGGATATCCAATTAAATCGCATCTAGCGTAAGCCATAATTCAAGGGGGATATCATGACATGAAGGGAAACCGAACAAAGTAGCAGATCAACATGAAAGCCGAAAAAGGGTAAATGCAAAGAAGAAAAAGTATAACCGAACATAAGAGGCGTATCATAGGGAATCAAACAGCTTTTCTTTTCCAAAAACAGAACATGACGAGCGACCTGCGCCCAAAAATTGCGGATAACAAACCGCCCACATCATGGGTATACCGAAATAACCAAGCAAATTGGTGCCGTAAGCCCGAAAACCATTCAGAACATCATATATCCGTACACTGCAACTTCTCGTCCTCCCGAAAGAATCAGGTGTATAGTAAGTTGCACATCGTGAGCCCAGCAATTCATGGGTGAGAACGGATCCAGGTAAGGATCACGGGCAGGGAAGGATCGTCGGCAAGCCAATGACCTGCCCGCGTGTCTGCAGCCCGGAGATCAGCAACGACGTATTGGTCTGTCACTTGTGCCATTTCCTATTGTTGTATTCAGGATCAGTCAGTGGTTCAATGGCCGTAGGGCTCAGGGCTTTGCTCACCTGTCGGAACGTGTTGCTCACAGTCTTGAGTTGAGCAGCGTGTTGAGGTCCAGGTTGTTGTCCTCGCAGGATGTTCTGACGGTTGATAGCCCATCTTCTGGCGGCTGCCACGCGAAGGTAGATGCGATGGGCTTGAAAGCGCCGGGCGCTGGCATCAAGAATCACTCTCTGCAACTCCGCCTTCTCCGTCTCCACGTTCGACTGGGCAGGTGTCATGCTGGGATTGTAGTTGGACGACATCAATGCCTGGGCAGCAGCCAGGCCTTCTCCGATCGTCTTGTAGCCCTCTTCGTTGGCTTCTGCACTCGGGATCTGGACGTTCTGCTGGGAAATGTGCACAAGTAGAGTTCGGTAGTCGTTTATGATTTCGGCCACCCGCAGGGCACGAGCTTCGTTGACTACAATATGTCAATGCCATTGACGACTCCAGGGTAGTGTGGTGAAGTGTAGAAGTCGATACTTACGTCCATCAGCCATTGCAATTGTAGTAAACTTGAAGTTGCTTCCGAAAAGTGATTAAAGGTAAGTAGAGATGAAGGGTGCAACAAAAGGCACTAAAGGGAACTATATCCAAGAGGAGAGAAAGAATGGAGTGTGCTAGAGTAACGGTCAAGTCAATTGACTAGAAGAGACAAGGCGACCTTTATATTCTTGGTGAGTCGAGCTCTGATGTCTTTGTATGATATTACTATCTGAAGGCCGAGGGTGGGATATCCTTTTAAGCTTAACGTTCAGCCATGGATACTTTGGATGACCATGGGCCATCAGCCCGGCGATGGGGAACATGGTGAAAGAGGATCATCATCATGAGTAGTGGCTGGCTGCATTGACGGACGCTGATGGAGAAAGGAGGACATCACAGCTAGGGACTGCAGCTGGATAATGACACCCATTGTGGATCAATAGTAGGAAACGGGCCCCATGAGAGCCATGTGTCCGAAAGGGCCTGGGATGTCCACCCACGGCGAATGGATCTAAGGCTGATATCTAAGCGCGACGCTAAGCAGCTGGTCCAGGTAGGGGGATCAATGCTTATGGGTCTGCATATGCATAAGGGAAAATGAGCGATACACAAAACTGGGTCACGGCAACCGGCGATAGCAGTCAACGCAGGGGTGGGAATATTGGAAAAAGAAAATCAACACTAGAAACGATATTCAAGATTGGGGCCGGGCAGAGAGAGAGAGAGAGAGAGAGACTCCACCGGCTTGTGGGTGGAGAAGGTGGACAGGGTGATACATCGCCGCATGTGTCACAGAGGGACCACACCAGTGGGATAACCGATAAAGCCACAATGAAAATTTTATTATGATTTATTTTAGTATATTTTGACTTTTTTTGGTTTTAGGGGAAAGTGCTGGATCTTGGTTCATCTTGCAGATTGGGTGGAGACGGGCAAGCATGTAGCAGATGGACCATCAACCCATGGCATGATTAGTTAGTCTAATCCTAGTAAGTAAGTAGCGGGACTCGAGGTTGTCAAAGACACACTAAGAAAAAAATAAGAAAATAAGTGGGAAGTGCGAGTTACTGCCAGCTGGGATGAGGGTCATCCACCCTCGGTAAACGCCACACCCTAGTAATTCATAGTTCACATCAGCTGCAAGTTGCGACGGAGATATCGACAAGAAGGGAATAATCGAGTGCCAGTGCAGGGAAATCCTCGCAAGGATTTGGCTTTGACACTGACTCGGTTTAGGTTCAGGCACCGTTCGGTCCCACGGCGAACAGGCAAGGGCGTCAACAACGAGAAAAAAAACGAAAAAGAAAAAAGAAGCAAAATGGACAAAGATAGAAACGGCGGCCAAAAAGAAACCGCGAAAGCCACAACTTCCAGCTCAGCCACAAAGAGGCGAGTAAACCAGCTGAAAATGGAAAAGCAAACACCGCAGCCTCAGGCTTGAAGTTTACTCGCGCAATCCAACCATTGACTTGGTTCTTACTACTCCATACTATGGAATACTACTAGTTCCTTCCCGTCGTTCATCCGGGGCTGTTGCTCTCTCCTTCCTTGTCTGTCACTTCACGTCTACTTGCAGGATACGAACAGTACTAAGGTAGTAGTAGTATCTCCGTCCCGACCTCCTCGGTGGCAAGTTTCATCATGCTCCTCCAATGAGCATGGTCAACGTTGCTTCAGTGCAAAACGCTAGCCCGGAGAGATTGCTTTCCCATTGAGTGCTACAGCTTGCAGATAGCACGCTCCAAACTTCATAGCAGTAGACGTCTGACATTGCTTTGCATCGATAATCCCGGTACCGCCGTTCCTTTCTTTAGTAACAAGTGCTGCAGCATGGAGCGTGCAGATAAGCAACTCCCCCCTCTAAGCCTGTCAGATCGCCAAGACCATACTTTATCGCACCGTGCTTGTCTATCCCCAGATTCGCCACCAGTCCGGAGGAACAGGCGACGGGTCTTTCCGATACAGGAGCCCCGGTTACAGTAGCTGCAAGGGGGCTTTCCAGGTTTTGGATGTCAAGTACAGCAGCGGTGCAAAAAGCAAGTCAACCGACCAGGATGGGGAATAGAGTTTCGTCAGACACAGGCCAGCTCATGGCATCAGAGAAAAATAATGATGTTCATCGATCGTTTGCGTCTACCAACATGGATGCTCCCAGTAAAAAAACAATGAAACCCAGCTCAGTCCTTCTCGCTGATAGCCTGCAGTCGTTCGTCGATCTCCTCCTCCGTCAAACTCCGGAAACCAATGTCTGTCCCTTCCTGGCCATCTGCTCGTGGCCCTCCCACGATTCCGATCTCCAATTCGTGTTTCTTGAAATCAACACTCAGCACATTGCTCAAAGCTGTGATTCCCAGCTCCACCACATCCTCCCAGCTGCCGTCAGCGTACTCCTTGTTCTTCAGCTTCTTCTCCAAGTAAGTGATCGCCTCTTGCTGCTTCGGTCCAGATGCAGTCGCCTTATATCCGATATAGTATCCGGCAGGATCGACCTTGTAGAGCTGGGGGCCCTTCTCCGAATCAACAGATACCAGGGTCGTGGCAACTCCGAGGGGACGCATGTAAGCCTAGAGGGTGAACGTGATCCATCAGCCAATGTCCCGGGCAAGATTCCTGGGCAGGTGACACATACCCTTTGCGTGTAGACCTGAT
This sequence comes from Aspergillus luchuensis, assembly GCF_016861625.1. Taxonomy (NCBI): domain Eukaryota; kingdom Fungi; phylum Ascomycota; class Eurotiomycetes; order Eurotiales; family Aspergillaceae; genus Aspergillus; species Aspergillus luchuensis. The sequence continues at coordinate 1,678,671 of NC_054849.1, forward strand.
TGATATTGCCAAGTCGCTTTGCGAGGACATCACAGGGCATCTCGTAGCCATACTTGTATCGGAATTCAGCCGCCTCACCACGAGCACGGTCAACACTGGCCCTCGCATCGGCGATGGAGCCGGTCATCACACAGCCCACTGACGGGGAAAGTCTGAAAATGTACGAAACGGAGGAGGGGTCGATCAATTTGTCCTGGTATGTTATCAGAGGATGACCGACAGGCCGTCTCGGGCGGCGGGGACGAGCTTACAGCAACTTTCTTCTGGAACAGAACCACAGCGCAGTTCTTGCCCTTCACACCTATCGAGGTGATGTTGGCCGAGGTGATAGCCTTGAAGGCATATTCTAAGCGCCGAGGGCATCAATGGTGAGTAGGCGGTCTTGATGGTCTAACGTGGTCCGTGATCGGAGTACTTCGAAGGTCGTCGGATAGAGGCGGTGCTGATGAAGAGAGGGTCACTTACCAACTTGGTACAGACGACCCGAGTCCGAGAAGATGGTAATGTGTCTGTCATATGCACTTCCTGATCACAGAGGTTGTCAGTCTATCGATGAAGTCATGGAAGCCGGTTCAATCAAGAGGGTCCGGGAAGTCTCACCAGACATGATGGCGATAGTATATCAAACTCGATTCGAGATTACAATGGAAGTTAACTAGTCTTATAGCGAAATGAAAATGGAATCGAGATGGGGGAATGAAGGATCGAGGACGAGGGAGGAGGGACGTTGGCAGAGGACGCGTGCCAGAGGGTGCCTGGCCGGAGCTCTAAGCTTTGGGTCCCCGTTTGAGTAAGCTCCAGCGTCACCGCCTTCACGGCTTCATCATTGTGCCGCTCATCTCTCATCGCTCAACGATCAACTACGTATTAAGCTCTTCATCAACTATTAGAGATTGTTCTTCTCGATTTTATACTTCGATCCTTGTGTCTTCTATGTTGCCAACTGGATTCTCTCATTCATAGTTGTTTAGTGCAGTATCACTAGTACCGTTGATTAGTAGTAGTACTTAAATCTTGGTGCTACTTCACTATATATATTAGTTCAGTACTATCATCACGATATAACTAACCCAATTGAGTGGTTTAAGACGACCTAGCTGTGATGTAGTTTTCATTCTAGAAAACTACCAGATGTTTTGAAGTCATTCTTACTAGTCGGGAAGAAAATATCGGCTGCTGTTGTCATAGAGAGATCGAATCGGTCCACTAAAAGAGCCTTGCATCTACTTAGAAAGTACTTACTACTAATAGTATGAGTTGTCTACTACCCAACTACTTCTTACCATGACGAAACTAAGTTTGGCAATAGCAGTTAGGCAACTACCAGAGTTGTGATTGATCAAGCTATAGCAATGTCTATAACTGGACATGATGGTCTATATAGAAGCTTCTATAAACATCTCGCTTTTTTTGTAACATTAACGATCAAACAGCAGGTCATTGATAGGGTGTGCCAATATACGAAAGCACGAGCACCCGACAATCCAAAAGTGGCATCACAGTTAGTCGCTCGAACTTGAGCTATCCGAATCGCTGTCGCTATCACTGCTGCTGCTGCTGCTGTCACTATCACTGTCAGCGCTGTCCTTAGACGACGAGGCTTTAGCAGCTGCAGGCTTAGCCTTGGTCTTCTTCTCATCGTCACTGTCGCTGTCGCTATCACTGTCGCTAGAACTCTCGCTCTCACTGCTGCTCGAGATCTCAACGATAGCAGTACGGTTCTTCTTCTTTTTCTTGCCAGGCTGGGCCTGAGCCCCCTTCTTTCCTTTCTGCGCAGCAGGCTTGGGCTTGTGATAATTGAACAGCGTGCCGTTAACAGCAAACAGAATGAGCTCAGCCCGTGCCCTATTCTCGTACTTCTTCAGTGTCTCCGCATTGAGCTGCGCAGTAACATCCTGACAATCAATATCTTCTTGACCCGCAGCCAAGCGTGTCCGGAAGACACCAACAGCCTTGTCGTAACTGGCCTTATCCGTCGCCGCGGTGCTCTCGTTGGCCTCAGAAGAAGAGCCCTCCTTCGACTCCTCCGTCTCTGCAGGAGCACTAGGTTGATCCTCCTCGGCATCCACCTCCGCCTTGATGACCTCCTCGGCAATCTGTCGCAACCGCAACTTCGCACCTTCGCTCTTCAACCCCTGCAAATAGGCAAGCAAAGCCGCATTGTACAGCGTTGGGACCTGCTCCAGCGACAAAACATGCTTGAAGAGATGCGTCTCGCGATTCTTCTGGAACTTCCACGCCGACCGATGCTTGTGGTACAGACTCAGGTAGGAAAGGATAGGTGTTTCGTGGATTCTCGGTGTTGTGGTGGATGAAGCATCATTCGAACCGTCCTGCTTCTTGTTCTTCTTCTTCTTTTCCTTCTTCTTTTTCTTTCCCTCGCCTTCATCATCGGCCTTGTCCCCGGTATCATCATCATCACCATTACCCTCAGCATCAACCTGCATTTTATCCTGCTCCTCCTGAGCTTGTTCCTGCTCCTCTTCCTGATCGTCCGCATCACCATCCAATTTCTTCGCGTCCTCCGAAAACGACACACTCTTCTTCTTCTTCTTTCTCTTCTTCTCCGCATCATCCTCCTTCACCTCCTTACCCTCCCCTTCATCATCATCATCATTCTCAAGCCGTCTCTTCTTGCTCTTCTTGCGATCCTGCTTCTTCTCCACATTTGTTTCCCTGGCGTCCACATCTCCCTTTTTCTTTTCCGTCGCCTCCACCGTATCCTTGGCGTTCTTGAGTTTCAGACCCATCTTCTTCCAAGCCGGGATGTGTTGTTGTTCTTTGTGCTGTTGTTGTGGAGATTCTTGGGGGCTGCTCGACATTGAGCGATGCGACGGGTATTGTAGTAAGAATCGTTCGATTTCGCGGACCGGGCAATAGACAAAATTAAACAAGAGTTTTTCAGTGTATATGAGTCGCGTCGTCCCAAATATAAAAACTATGGGAGAGTACAACGGAGGAAAAAATTGTAGTTCAGTGGTGAATAAAAAAAAAAGAATAGTTAGGTGTATGAGTTTGAGGAATCGATGGTCGCCAGAAAGTTTTGGGGAAATTTTCCACGTGAGGGTGCGGAGATAAAATAAAATTTGGGTGGATTTATCTCCGCTTTGGTTATCTACTACAAGTACGGAGTATCTAGTAAGGAATTGAAATACAAGGGAGAGACATGTGTAACTTCTTACAATCTATTGGTTCTAATAAAGTTGATTGACTATACATGAGATCGTTATAACTTCTCATTTTATGAATTTTATGAATTTATCACTTCGCTTCAGTTCCCATCCAGCCCGTACCATGCCATCCATCCATCCTTGACTCCATGAACTTGTACAGAATTCAGACGATCAAACACAGACAGACCCAAAAAAAAAACCTCCTCAGTAGGCTGAGTGGAGGGGGGATAAATATACAGCCCAAGACTCTCCACAAACATCTACAACTTATTACCCAGTAGCGCTTCCAGTCCCGCTATTTTCCGCTTTCTCTCTTTCTTTCTCTCTCCTCGCCTCCTTTGACGACGACGCATTACCCTCCGCAGCAGCAGTCGCATTAGCAGCCGCAACAGCGGCCGCCTTACGTCTCGCCCTCTCCTTATCACGCGAACTGGAGCCCGCGGTCCTGCGTCTCCGAACGGGTTCATATACATCATTAAAGTTCATGACGACGCCCAGGAACCGCATGTCCACGTCAGGCTGGTAGGCAAGGTCGCCTAGGAGGACGTTGAGACGAGAGCGGAACTCTGCGGAGAGGTCGCGGAGGCGGACGCGCAGGGAAGCGAGCATATGGTCGTCTGCGGAAAGGTCGTGAGGATTGAGGGAAGAAGGGGTGCCGATGCCGAAGTCGTCACCACCACCACCGGCGAGGTTTGGCGTGTAAGCAGCGACGGAGGGGGACATAGAAGAGGAGACGGAGTCCTTGTGGCCTCGAAGTGGGCGACGGAGATCGCGGTCAGTGAGGCCCCAGCGGCCTTGGGCGGTGCGAGTTTCTATTTTGGCGCTGAGTTCTTGTCTGCGGGTGAATTCTGCGACGGAGAAGGAATAGAGGCCGTCGACGGCGTCTTTGTAGGCGAGCATGATTTTGAGGATCTGGTGGAGTTGGGTGAGGAAGCCTTCTTCTTGCTGTTGTTTGGGGTTTGCTGAGGAAGAGGAGGTGGTGTTGTTTTTGAAGGACGTGGAGGAGCCGAGAAGGCCTTTGTGGGTGATGGAGTTGAGGTATTTGGTGTGTGCTTCGATTAGGTCGTCTAGAGTGCAGCCAGGCTTGGAGATGGAGGCTTGTAGTTGGTCCCAGCTTGCTTCGATCACTTCGAATAGGATGTAGTACTGGAGTTGGCACACGAAGTGGATCATCTCGGCGATTACGCATCTTGCTCTTTTCCAGTCCGAGCCGACTTTGTCGTTGACGCTTCCTAGGACGCCGCGCGCGCCGGTCATGCATCGTCGCCAGGTGCTGCCTAGGGCGAATTCGACTCGTTTCACACGCCAGAGGAAGTTGAAGACTTTTAGGTATTGAGTGGAGCCCCAGGGTGTGATGACTACATCTACTGGGGCGTCGATTTTGTATTCCAAGGTGAAGCAGTCCCAGCCAATCTCTCCGTGGCTGAGTTCTAGCATGCGGGCATCAAGTCGACGGAGGACATCTGGGGAGTCGTATTGCGCGTTTGAGGCTCGAATAGCGTGCTCCAACTGGGCAGTCAGTGTATGCCGGTACTGTGAATTAGCTGGCCGGTCGAGGTTGGATGCTAATGACTCCATCAGCAAGGCGATGAAATCACCCTGTCCGAGCAATAGGTATTTCTTTAACGCGCGAAGATGGTCGAAGAGCTTGAACTTATCGTCCATAAGGTAGATCAGTCGTGCCATCGTAGTCTTATAAGCTTCGTCAATCGAAGACTCTAAGGTAGCCGTATCGCCGTACCGCAGTTCCTTGGAGGCTTCCTTCGAATAGGCTTCGACCCACCCCGAGTCTCCACAGCCATATCGTATGAAGTTCAGTGATTTTCCGATCAGGAAAACTTTCTTAGCAAAATCTTGTGTGATTATGGAAGGTACCATTTCATCGTCAAGCTTATACTTATCCTCCCAAACACTGGTCGCAATGCGACGTGGGTCCGTACTGGGCCTAAACTCGGGCTCGACAACGAAGAATTCTTTGTAGGGGTCGGACAGCTCGCCATCGTAGATCCAAAGCCGGAGCATATCGTAGAAGGGCCGTGTGACATGGTTGAGGAGCTTTTCTGCCAGAGCGCATACAAACGGGTCGCCATGAGAAGTCGAGAAGCCATGAATCAGAGAGATCAATTGACCACCTTTCTTGTCTGCAATATAAACGTTAGCTTGCATACAGTCCATTCACCATCGGAGCACATACTCTGAGCTTCCTCAACAATAAGACTCATCAATCGCAGCGCCATAGTTGCATCTCGCGTCCAGACAACGCATCGCTTCAATGTCACACCACTCTTAGAGGCACTTCTAGGATCATTGGGATCTGCGGGTGCCGCCAACGCCCGTCGGATCTCTCCTTCCAACGTAGCAACTAGGCCCAGATACGAACGGAGCTCATTTGAGAGAGCTGCACGCAAGCTCTGGCTCAAAAGACCACCGCCCGAGCTCTCAACAAAGGACGACAAACCACGATATAACAGACAGGGCTCTGCAAGAGAGTTCAGAAGCGAAACGACGGGCAACGGCAGTGACGGCGGCAATTTCAAGATGGACGATGAGGAGAACTGCAGATTGGAGGAAGACAAGCCCTGCAGATTAAACGGTAAATCACGAAGAAGCCCATCTTCCAAAGGTCCCGTAGGCTTCTGCTCCTTCTCCAGACCAGGATCCGGTATTATCGTCTTCTGATCATCACTGAACGGCTCTCTCACCCCAGTATTCGCGCGACTACGAGTAACCCGAGTCTCTCGAGGCCTCTCCGTCGTCTGCAACCCCCCATCAACCTCCGCTTCTCGTTCCTTATCCGCAAACAACTCCTGCCGTCGCACTGAAGCCTTCCTCTCAATTCTCCCAGGCAACTGAGACGCCGACGAACTAATCGCCGGCCCCTCCTCATCCGACTGATCACCAACACCCCAACCCTGTTGTTTCGTCCTCTGTCCCTTCCACAGCACATTCTGCAAATTCGCCGGCTCGACCGGCGGACTCCTCGCCTCCAACATCACCTCATCATCCATAATAAACCCATCATGATCATCCGCTCCAGAAAGCCTATAAAGCAGGTACAAGATAGCCCACTTCTGCGACAGCACCGGCTGCGTCAACAGACGCGAGTAAAGATTCGAGAACCGCACCGCCTTATCGGGGCTTGCATTCTCGCGCAGTAATTTCCGCTTTATCAGGTCCGACGCGTTGTTGATGTTCTCCCCGCCTGCTAAGCTTCCCCGTCTGTTTATTCCGGGGCCCGGCGGCGAGGCCGGATCGTTGTTGGCGGCGCTCGTGTAGGTGTCGAGGATGCGCCATGACCGCTCGAGGATGTCCTGGTGTCGTCGTTCTTCTGCTGCGGCGAGGGCTTCTTCTGCGTCGTCGGCGTAACCATCGTCGATGTCGGAAAATGAGAGCGGAGGGGTAAGGGAGTCGACGAGCTGCGAGAGGGCGTCGTCGATGCGCCGCGGGCGCGCGGGTTGGCGGGTGGACATGCTTCTTTGAGGGCCTGATTTTAGCTCGATTGTAGAGCTTTTCCGGTATTTGGATTGTACCCTTTCTTTTGATTTCTAGGGGTTCCAATTGTTCTTGTGTAGTTCACAGCTCGCAGCCCACCATGAGACAATAGGTTATAGGTCGGCTGGCGCAGAATACCGCCTTTCGAGGTTAGACGCGGCGAGAAGTTAATGGTCGAACACAAGTAGATGGCCTGCCAATTCGCTGGAGTTCCGGAGTCTAGGGCATGGCGTCCCGCACCAGTCGGAGGAAGACCTGGAAGTAGTGACTATGGCATATAGTTTGACGTGTTTAGGTATCAATTGCATCGGAGCCCATCGCCGAAGACTGGGTGACCCGCGTATGGAAAGGATGTTGTTGTCTTGTTTGACCCGTTTGTACGGTTTGAACCTAAATCCACCGCGTCCTGCCAAGCACGCCGTTACTGATCACCAATTGCAGGCCGTCGATCTAGCAAGTACATTACAGACTACTGTCTTGAATACGCACATTCTTACAGGTGTCGCAGTTTTTGATCGAAGTATCAATTGGAATTCAAGCTCAGCAAATTCCCTAGACGCTCAATGGCATCTAGCATGAAAAGATAACGATAGCAAGAAGCCTCCAGTACGCCACCCAGTACCGTGTTTCGCAGCAACAAAATTTAGCGAAGGCAAACACCCAGTGGCCCGCAAGTATCAGACAGACGAAGAGAAGCCCTCATAGCAAAGGGGATAGCAGAAGTGAAAAAGAAAAAGCAAAAGATAATGAGTACACAATACACCACCCTAGCCTGAAAGTACCAAATGCCAGTCAGGACGAGGGCTCTTGGGGGTCGAAGTGAAAAGAAAGAGAGAACAAGTGATGAAAAAAAATGATAGCAGCCAAGCTTTTGCGCCAAGTTTGCACCTTCTGGTGATCAAGTGATGCCCATTCCACTTCAAATTCAGCCGTCCGTTTTTAGAAATCGTATACATCATTAACACCTATCCATGCCGGTGGCGTGTAGCCAAATAATAAGAGCAAGAGGTAGCAGGCAGGCAAGGCGCCACACACTCTCACGGTGGCGCCTGCACTCCTGACGCAAGAAAAAGAATTCAAGAATATCGGCCGTTCTTCAACCGAATGAACACGACCCATCATATATTATCATGGTTTCGCATAGGGACTCATTACCGTCGTAGCCCCTGAGCAGGGATAGGTGCTCCAGGTTGCATCATACCGTTAGGGATGTTGTATGGATGCGCTTCAAATCCGGCCGACATGCCATTCATCATGAGAGGACCCAACCCTTGGGCCTGGGAGACTGGGCAGTCCTTATGCGCAAGCAACAAAGTCTTGAGGTTGACGATTTCTTCACGGAGCTGTGTGACAGTGGCAGTAAGCGCATCGTTCTCGGAGGTAAACAGTTCCACCTTCGCTTGAAGGTTGGCAAGCCACTGCTTCTTTCGCTGACGACACTTAAGCGCAGCAACCCTGCAATCCACGTTAGCACATAGCTGCACCAGAATGAAGCAGCGCATCTTACCTGTTCCTCTCAAGGAAGTTCTTCCGCTTCTCTTCGTCAGTCATTTTCTTCGTGTCTGTCGAGTTTTTCCTCTTCATATCATCTTCATCATCTTCAGAATCCCCGACATCGGAAGGAGGCTCAACACTACCAGACCCGTTACTCGTCTTGGCCTTCTTGTTTGATCCTTTAGGTGCATCTTCTGCCTTGCGCCTGTTGTTTCCTGCGGTGCTGGCTTTGGAACCAGTGTTCTTCTTGGCTTTGCCCTTGGCAGCAGGCTTCGTCTGCTCACCCTGCATGTCGGAAGCGTCGCCGCTGGTCTCTCTGCCTGATACACCGTTCACGTTTTGCGAGTTACGTCTATCAGCGCCAGATTCAAGTTGCTGGTCATTGGCCTGAATACTCTGTGGCTGAATCGAAGCTTGGTTCGACACAGCGAATTGATTGGGATTCGCCTGTCCGCCCTTGGCCAGCATGAAAAGCCCGTTGGCCGCATCGGCAGCGTCATGATGACCGAATGGGTCGGAACCTGCAGGTTGGTTCGGCTTAATATCCATATTGGAGTTTTGCGTCGCTGGATCAGGTTCGGAAGTGGGGTTAGAGGTTGGACCACCTAAGCTGTTCTTCTTGGCAGCGTTAAGAGCAGTACGGTGGAACTCGATAGTCGACGGTGTCGCACCACCACTCTGCAACTGCTGCAGAAGTGCCTGAGAGTTTGGACTAGGAGCGGGAAACATAGACCCCCCTCCGCCCGGTGTCAATCCAGTGCGGAGAGAAGACTCGTTAGGAGTAGGGAAACCCCTGCCAATACTGTCAAAGTAATCGCTAGTGCCAGTCGGACCGGCGAGCATAGCAGGACTCAGCGGCCCGGAGCGCAGAGAGTTGGACCAGCCGTAGCCGCCGCCGGCAGAACTTGTGCCCGGCAGGGCAGGTGAAGTAAGTGCTGCAACAGGAGGAAGGATCGACTTTCCGGGTGTTTCGCCCGAGGAACCACCACTGCCGAATGATTGCTCGAAGGGATTGGGTTCCAGAGAGAAAGGGTTGTGGACGGAATTGAAGTAATCGGGAGTATCAGTCGCGCTTGTTATGGCTGGTCGCGGAGGCGGCGCCAACGAGGTCTGAGGATCTACATCAGGCTTGGTATCTTTGAGATCCGAAGAGGTCGCCCGGGAGTCTGTATCCGGAGCAGATGTGCGCGTTAGTATGACGACCAACAACAACAATAGTGATAATGGTAATAATGATGATGATGGAGTACGCGACAGTGAGGTTATCTGAAACAGGGGTAGGTAGAAAGAGGTTGGCCAAATAAGGCGGTCCAGGCCGAAGTTTGAGAGGAAGGGGATCTGATAACAGTGACCCCCATCGATGACGCCAATTGTGAGGTCATCCCGACGGCGGCGGGTAGTCAACAGAACATTTGGGGGAACAGTGGCGTACAACCAAGCCAGAACAGGTCAAGGGTCGATGATGAAGTAAGGAAGTGCAAGATACAGCAGATATTCGGGAGTTTGGAATATGGGAGGTACCAGAGTTCCGCGCGCGCGCAAAACGAAGGATCGAAACAGTTTTTTTTTTAAGATGCACAACACTCACTCACCTTCGTCTAGACCCGCCTTTTTCGCATCCATTGGGGAAGAATTACGAGTATCGGTATGATTAGTTAGACTGGTCGAAACGGTTGAAGTAACAGCCGCAGACATAATAGCGAAGAAAGGAGGAGGGGGGAGATATTTTGGTTGGTGTCGATATATTAGATCGAGGGAGGTCGACAGGTGACCCCGGAGATGTAAGGGAAAAAAATAGCCAAGCGAGCGGACGGAGGTGGCGAGGACACGAAGAAGAATAAGGACGGGGACGGACGCTGAACAAGAAAAAAACAACTGGAGGGGTACGGGAATGGGAAGTTAAAAAGAGACAAAGCTGGTTGATTGAAGTTAGTAAAACGCGATAAGTTGTTGATGCTTCGGAGAGCTGGAGATACTGCAGCGCAAACGCCTGTACCCAGAGGTCACTGAGCGAGTACACGGCAGTTCAGACAGAAGTAGATCGTGTTGGAGAGGAAGGGGAAGGGAAAGGAAAAAGTTGTGACGTAGTCCGGGCTTCGACAGGGAGATTATTTAGGGGGAAAAGAAAGAGGGGAGGCGGTCGAGTGGCCGTCGGGCCACGCTATGCCTATTTGGTCTCGACTGTCTGTCACGCCGAAACCATGCAACCCTGAGAGTACAAAAAGCCCGCGGGTTACCAACCAGCCAGAGTGCAACCTCGAAACCACTAACCTGGAATTTTTTTTTTTCGAAAAAGATTTTTTTCTTTTCTTTTCCTTTACTTTTCTTTTGATTTTGTTTTTTCCCCTTTTTAATTTTCTTTTTTGAGGTTCTTTTCACTCTTCTTTTTTCTTAATTCTTATCTTCGGTTCTGGTTCTGTATTCGGAACCAATCTTGTTCTTGCTGCTCTTTCTTGTTTTGAATTGTATTTTTCTTTTCTCTTCCGTATTTTTTTTTCTTTTGCTTCATCCACCCTATGGTTTTTGATTTCAAAGCAGGAATATTGAAACTCCGCAACAGAATCTCGCCCAAAAAAAATAAATGAAATGAATAAAGGGTGGGCGAAGTAAAGAAAAAAAAGCACCGAAAACTAAAAACAGCAAATCAAAAAGAACACCTTACCCTATAGTAGATGACCAGGCACTGTATGATTATGCAGGCGAAATGCTGGCTGGCCCTTACTTGCAAAAACGAAACTTGGAGACGGAGTGGATTCCCGGCAGTACTTGTCAGCCAATCCAAGCAAAGAATAACCCGGGTGGACGCGATTGTTGGATGACGGCGGAAACGATAGGCAAATTCAACCTAATAAGAAAGTGGTAATAGATAGTATGACACACTTCCGGGTCCCGAGGAAAGAAAATTGCAAAGGTATAAGAATGTTGGTCGCTATCCAGGGATGTATGGAAAGTACACGAAGAGGTTGCCCAAAAGTTTAAAGCTTTGGATTCGAAGCACTTGTAACCACAAACTGGTCAACACAATGTATCGGGGGCAGAAGAGGGAAAGTTGGCTAAGGGCGAAAGAGTTAGGAAGGGGTAAAGAAAACCATGAATGAGATCACGGTGACGACGACAGGAATTTTCCTGGGCTTGTCGGACAGTCGGACCAGCCGGCAGTGGCCACTTGCGCACCTTTCCAAAGGACCACTAATGTACCAGCGCATCCACTTGGTCCAGCCACTCACGGGCCCGTTTCCGAGCCCCCGCCCTGCAGAGTCTCAATCTCGAGCGGGTGAACGAATCATGGAGACGACGCCATGTTTGTCCGGCCGCAGGGCGGTGAGGGATCTTCGTCTGTTCGAATGGTCGATGCCACTTCCATACCATCGATGCCCTCCCTGAATGGCCCATGGAGCAACGCCCAAATCTGGAGATACATAGATTTCGGGTCCAACAAGGAAATCCTTCCAATCCTCGGCTCTCTTATCGCCGTTGCCCGGATTCTGGGTTCGTTCTTTCTCATTTCAGGGGGGAAGTGTTGTTCCAATCAGTCTCGCTCGGGGACATCGAGTGACACGTCCGCTTGCTGATTGGGCCCCTGCTGATGACGCAATATTTCTAGGGCCTTCGTCCCGTGGGTATCCATCACGTGAGAGTGTCTCGCGCGGTCTCTTTGGGGCCCAAAACAAGGATGAAGGAATCTAGTGGATTGCCACTTGAATTCTGGACAATCTCTTCCATTGCTCCCCGTGTGTGGTACAGGCTACACGGTTGAATGGTGGACCGGACAAGAAGGTTCGGAGTAGAGTATACGGCCCTCCCCTCCACATTATTAGGCTTGAGAAGGCCCCTCCAAACTGTCAGTTCGCGTCTCGTTTAGGCCTTGGCAGTGGTACTGCGTTCCCCAGACAGTACATGATAGTGCTACAGGTCAATATGTTCGTTACCAGTCCTATCGAAACCAGTCCTGTCGAAACATTCCATCATTATCGACATTGAAAGGAGTCCAGTATTCACTGTAGCTCCGGTGATAGTATAATTTCTTTTGATGCTTTGCATCATTGCCAAAGTCTCCTGCACATAAGTATGCACATGTACATTAGAAGAATCACTCACTTACTGTATGTGATGTACCCGGTATTCACAACCTTCAAATTGCATGAAAATAAATTCCCCCTGTCGTTCAACGGTACTTTTTGATAAGGGAGTATTTAGGCCCAACGGCTTCAATACTAGTGAAAGTATCTACAGCTGCGGTGCGCTTCCATCTCAGCAGCATGATAAAAAAAGGTATAGTCCATGTTTTACGGGACATATCATAGATTAATTGCGTTAGCCGAAATGACAACAAATCGATCCCTCCCCCTCCTTCTCTTCCACCCCTCAGCACAACAAAATGTGTTGACTTGTCCGGGGTTTGTTTGTCGCTCTTCACGCTAGTCGATACACCTAACACACAAGTACTGATTCCACCATAATTTAGCCTTTTTTGCCCATGCAGCCATCGAAATCAGCGGTTGCCCATGCAAGCCTTTCCGAGGAGTTGGTCGGAAAGTCTAGATCGCGGACTGTTGGTGTAGGTAGTTATAGCTATGGTTATGGTTATTTCGAAGGACATGATAACTGTGCGTGTTTCTTGGCAATTAAGGTCATTTTAATTTGATCCCATTGCCTGCCATCGCTCGCACAGACGTGAAAGAGGAAGAAGGTTGTAAAATTGCGCCATATTTCTCATCTTCGGCGTTGATTAACCTTTAGTGAGTTTGTAGGGGGTAGCAATTAACATCCCCTATTAAGCTTGCGATCCCATTATCAATGGCATGTCACAAAACTATTGAGCCGTGCATGGAATGGTTTCAGCTTTTCTCCAGATACGTCATAAGTATGGGGATGCATGGGGCGCTCTCCACGATAAAATAACTTAAGTAACTTAATAATAGGTAGTCGGCAGCGATAAGATTAAGGTCCCCTTCCTATCCTATTCTGTCCTATCCGTACACAATCGTCCCCTCCTCGATTCTAGATATCCTTTCGTCATGAGCCGCGATAAGTCGAATAGTTCCAGGGTCCCAACAGCACGGGAACGTGATAATGCCGCCATCCTTCTTCTCCCTCCCGGCCCCGTCCCTTGACCGTAAACTTCACCTCGACCTCGGGCCAGAAACTCTCAACACCTTGTGCCTCGTACCATGGGCCAACGTCAAAGCGAACGGACCAATTCGTCTTGCTATCGGCAGTTGGGAGTGCAGAAAGGATAGCGGGGACCGACGAAGCGGACGATGAAGTTGTGGTGGGTTCCCAGTTTTTGACTCGTCCGTCTGCGTCGGTCGTCGCCTGGAAAGAAATGGGACTCTGGCTGCTGGAGGGTGCAGATAGGAGGGTCAGTGTCACTGGGAGGTTCGCCGCGGGAGTACCCGTCAGGGTGTTCAGGACGTGGCAGGTAATGGGGTCGCGAGACATTGCGGTGGTATTTTGAGTGAGGGTCGATGCTGCGTTGTAGTTGTTGAAGGGTTGTGCTGTAGAGTGGATCGGGGATTGGAGGAGTTGGTTGCGGTAGAGGCTAAGACGGTCTGTGACTTTATCCAGTTGACCACTTGACGGCTTGATTTCCGAGCTAGGGTCCATCAAGAGAGAATAGGTAGGTTGTAGGTAACTATTTCAGATACTGAGAGAAGAGTAGAAATTGTCTCGAGAGTGTTCAGCGCGCGAGGGGCTTTTTCTATCTCCGCTTCTCATGCATCGGAGAGCACCGACAGAGCTACCCTGAGATGCCGGAGTATACCATCGGTGGGGTAACTCGGGGGTGGTCCCAAAAAGCTCGTAGCACTACAACAGCTCAAATCTGTTTAGTGCCCCTGGATTGAACTTGCAAACCCACTAGCTGATCAATTTTGACATGAGAGAGAGAGTGTGTGTGCAACCCCGGCTTGGGATGCTACGATACCAGGTAGTAGTAACGATTGGGGTTCGTGGTGCCCGTCGATCTGACTAACCTAGACTTCTGTAACGCAAGACCCGGCGTTTATCATGCGGGAGCAAGCCAGATTCTTTTAAGTGGAGATGTCCGCTTATTCTTTCTTGTACATGTCAGGTTGCTGCAATGGTGTAGTGTCATAGAATCTCGTACTGCTTTTCAATGCCTCTAAACGCAGACAGAAGCTAGCTGGAAATGACAATTAGCTGTTTATCTGAGCTCGACTGGCAGGAATGGGTTGCTGGTCGCAAAACAAATAGCTTCAGAATTGAGTCCTTGAATAAGCGACGAAGAGCCGCCGGCTCGATTAGATTTACATAGATAGCTACTAACTAATCAAGATTATCTCAGAGAAGTGAGGCATTATGTCACTTTATTGACGGGTGGGGTCGCCTCAGGCAGAGAATGATGGCATCCGCACGTGCGTGTTGCACCGGCTCGAATGGAAACGCTTTTCTTTGGCGCTACACATGATTCACTAAACTAAGTGATTGTACCTGAATCTTCAGCACCTTGCTACCGCGCTCATCTGGACCTGAATAGGCCCGTTTCACGCCAGTGCTCGGGTGACTCTATCTTACCGAGAACGTTCTCGAACTTGTCTAACCGCCACTACTGAAAGTTTTGGGCCTCTGCGGGGAACCGATACGTGGTAAGTCCAAGCTTCAATATCGCGACACTGCCTCTTTGACAAGGAAGCTCACTCTATCGCGCCCTCCTCAGACATCGAATCGATTCCAATAATCATCTCAACGAGTTTTCAACATGTCATCCGCCGTTGTGCACAGCGACGACCTCATGGAGCCCACGCTCCAGTCGGTGGTGAATCAGAAGACCTTGCGCTGGATCTTTGTCGGCGGTAAAGGAGGTGTCGGCAAGACTACGACTTCCTGCTCTCTTGCAATTCAGCTTGCTAAAGTTCGCAAATCTGTCCTCCTCATCTCCACCGACCCCGCGCACAACCTTAGCGATGCCTTCGGTCAGAAGTTCGGAAAGGAGGCCCGGCTGGTTGATGGATACTCGAACTTGAGCGCTATGGAGATCGACCCTAACGGCAGTATTCAAGATCTCCTGGCTAGTGGTGAAGGCCAGGGCGACGACCCTCTGTCTGGTATGGGTGTTGGTGGAATGATGCAGGATCTTGCGTTCAGTGTACGTGACGCACCAGTGCTGCTGACCAGCAGAATAACATTGCTCTCGTGAAAGATGGCTGATTGTAGCAGATCCCCGGTGTTGATGAAGCTATGTCTTTTGCCGAAGTCCTGAAGCAGGTCAAGTCGCTGTCCTACGAAGTTATTGTGTTTGACACTGCGCCGACCGGTCACACCCTCCGCTTCCTCCAGTTCCCTACTGTCCTAGAGAAGGCTCTCGCCAAGCTGTCGCAGCTGTCCTCTCAGTTTGGTCCCATGCTGAACTCGATCCTTGGTTCTCGTGGTGGTCTGCCCGGCGGTCAAAACATCGATGAATTGTTGCAGAAGATGGAGTCTCTGAGGGAGACTATCAGCGAGGTCAACTCGCAGTTCAAGGACGCTGATCTGACTACCTTCGTCTGTGTTTGCATTGCGGAATTCTTGTCCCTCTACGAAACCGAGCGCATGATCCAGGAGCTCACAAGTTACAACATCGATACCCATGCCATTGTGGTCAACCAGCTCCTGTTCCCCAAGCAAAGCAGTGAGTGCGAACAATGTAATGCACGGAGGAAGATGCAGAAGAAGTACTTGGAGCAGATTGAAGAGTTGTATGAAGACTTCAACGTGGTTAGGATGCCATTGCTGGTTGAGGAAGTCAGAGGCAAGGAGAAGCTTGAGAAGTAAGTCGACCCCCAGATATCCGGTTGTGAGAAGCATCAGGATGGCTAACCAGTCCACAGATTCAGCGACATGCTTGTGAACCCGTATGTACCCCCGGAGGGCAACTGAGGCGGATTAGCGGAGAGTTTTCAATTCAAGATTTGCTGCGAACGTTGTTTATTTGGACGAGTCATGAAAAGAGTATAGACTATAATATACGAAGCGAGAAGATGCAAGCGTGAAGATGCATTCATTGGAAAATTGTCAATCTAGCCATCCTGAACCGTGTTGAATGAGTTTGATTAGCTCAATGCTCCCCTTCTGTGCCTTCCTTTCCATCACACCTGACTTTGCTTCTCTAATTCTCCGAACGCCTCACTGTCGCCTTGTCGAGGTTCCCACTAGCTACCTCTGCAGATCTTCAGGGATGAGATTGTGACCAGGGCTAGATCATTTGTGGGTCTTCCGCCTCAGGACAGGGACACTGTCAAGCAATCACCTTCCTCCTGTCCACTTGCAAGCTTGATTTCTCGATCCTCAGCCGCCTTTTTCTTTCACCTGCCCCGGCGTAGCCCCAAGATCGCAGCTTCTGCTTCGGTCACAATCCGCTATTAAGAAACCCGGGAGTAAGTTAGCGAGCTTATTTCCTGATGTATTCATCATCGTTCCTTGATCTAGGAAGTTCTAACACTTTTCTTCAGCCTCACCTTCAGTCCCTTGCCGAATAAAACCTGCAGTCACTATAAGAGGACAAATAAAAGCAACGATCTGAGGCAGGGATGAAGCTGCCCAGTTCGTGGATATTGCGACACCATTGGAGAACACAGGGCCTTCCCTGTCCACAGGCAAACGGTGGGAGAGGTAGGCATCTGCGCTTCGAATATCTAAGGCTTGGTGAGTGAGGTGAAGCCTCACCCCCAGCTAACTATTCAGCTGAATACCAATTGGTTTGCCATGTCGCATCGCTTTCTCTTTATCTGGGCCCACAATAATCGATGGCTAGGCTGGGTCTAGCCTCATACGATTCTGTGAGCCATACCAGGTGTACAGCTTTATTTACCCCCTTTATTGGCTGTCACAACAGTGGCAGTCACTTTCCGGCGCTTGTTAGGCTTGATGAGTGACTGAAAAAGAGGAAGCCGGAGCCCTGTTGAGGAGGACATGGTCAGCTAGACTGGCTCATGCAAGCGTGGCTGACTACCAAATCAGATTCGCCCAAGCCCTGATGCAGGTGACCCCTAGCTAAGGCTAAAGGCCACAGATATCGCCGCGAAGATTGGCTATACAGGAAGGGGACAATGGATCTCCGGGTCTAATTCCATGTAGGATCGTGTCCCTGCCCATTCTGTCTTCAACGATCGTCAAGCTTAGCTCGGCCCAGCAAGGACAGTATCAACGGTCTGAGACGAACTCCGAGGCATAAATTTCTGTGCTACGATTTTTCGTGGGTACAGGCTACATGGTCAATCATGCCACGACGCTTAGATGCTCCCTTTAGATGATGCATCTCTAGTCTAGACCTCGGAATCTGCGACAATAAGTGACAACTATGCTGTATCCACCCGATATACAGATAACACCGACTACAGCCCCGATAAACTTTGCAGAGCGATTACAGGTCAAATTAAGGACCCCGGAAATAAAAACAAGAAGTAATCGGGCCGAACACTATGACTCAAGCTGCCGCTGAGAGCCGCGGGCACAAACAGTCCGGTCGGCTAAGTGGGATACAGTATGGCATGGCCTCATAGATCTGCGAACAACCCGGTCTGTATAAATGGCTCCAGGCTCATGCAGGTGTCACCGGCTATGAGGACGTCTGGACTCGAGACGCAAGAAATTCCGAAATGTACGAAACCATTTTGGGGCTGCAAGATCTAGGGGAGTCGCCAATAAACTTCGAGCAAGCATACTAGCTGCATCCGAAACGCTCGGTCCATGGAGCCACGGCATCACACATACAGACTCTACTACATACCTACATCTCCGACCACTTCAGTGGTGCATGTTCACCGCAGGAATAGCCAAGCTGTGGAAATACAGAGGCACGCGAGAAGGTGGGCGCAATATCCTTCGATTTGCGGAAATTATCAGTCTTCCCTTGGGGGGTGCCCAAGCCTCACTTTTACCGACGCAAAGGGGTTGGATGAAAGAGTGAGGCGAGTTTTCCCCGGAATCGGACGTGAGCAGCAGGCCTTGCAGCCGTTCCATTTTGCTCGCAAAAGAGTCTATGTAAAAAGCCACATTCGCAAAGGCGCAGTCTTGACTGGAAGAAAATTCGCTGGGCCGATGGCGGGCATGCTGATCAGCATCCTAAGTGATGGAGCCCACTATGTACAGTCACATTGCCCTAGGGCATTCCGACACCTTTGAGAGAGACATCCACATCGAACCCACCGAGGCGTGACGAATGAATCTTATGTCCGTTTGTTATCTTCTTCTTCCTTTTTCCTTGCATGACCAGAAACCCGAAGCTAGCTATATATATGGGGTCCCTAGAAGAGAGTTCCAGTTCCAATCGAATGGTCGTCATGATCGAAAGTAGTCCACTCTATTCAATTCAAAATCTAGTATACAACACAAACACAGCACTACATCACTCACACTCACTACATCCCTCACACTACTTACTCCCCTATACTTAACTGAACTTACTACAACCTCACGGAGATGTCTCAAGTACAACAATACTGGCTCCCAGGATACGGACTGTCCCGTCATATAGTCTTAGGCCACATACAATATTTTCTAGGGCCAACAGCCAGCGTCAGGCCATATTCATACCAGGTAGAGACAATATACCACAGCCACATACACAAAACACCTAGAACCAAACACACTCTTCTAACACATGAACCGAACAACCTCCAGGGACGCGACGGCTACCTAATAGTCGGTGTACCACTTACAAGAGTGCGTCCCTAACTCCCCCTACTCCTCGTTTCCCTTCCCCCCTTCCCCCCTTCCCCCACCAACCAAACTAAATATGAATCAATAGGAACAAATCGACGACCTAGCAACTATGTCCCGAGAATACGAACGTCAAGAATCCCTCCGAATGGCAGGTGACTCAGCCAGCCCCACCGCCGCCGCCACTTTCGGCAGACACGAACCCTATATCAATGAGATTGTACCCGTCAGGAGTTCGGGGAGGAGAAGTAGGGCACCACCACCACCGCTGTCATCATCATCATCATCAACGTCGCAGATGATGGATTATGAACCGAGACGGAGTCGATGAAGTGGGTTGGATGGAACATGAGAGAGAAAAGAGGGGGGAGGAAGGGATGGGTTGTCCTCTTTTTATGATAATGGTTTAATGCTGGTTTTCTTGGGTCTTTCTGGTAGCGGGGATATTTGTGGTTTGATTTTTTTACTACTAGTTGTTGGTTCAGTTCTACAGATACCTTTTGTTACTACTATATGGGAGTGGTAATTGTTTTGGGGTTGCGAGGGAAGAGTGGGAAGGGGATGATGAATTTCCCTGGGGATAGGGTTTGAGGACCACGGCTCTATATTATCTACCTCAACCCATAATGCAGCCCGTCTCGTTGAGTGAGTTAATGATAATTGAATTCCATCATCTCTATAGATCATTCGTAACAGCATAGCTCGATCACACGTAACCAAGCGACGGCGTCTTATTCGGACGAGAAAACACAACCCCAATAAGACAGAAGTGTGCAAAGGACTTGCTCTCACTTTTAAGGAAACTCCCCCGGTCCTGCTTCTTCTCTTTCTTCCTTCCTTTTTTTCATCCTCTGGTCGACCCAAAAATAAAAGTCCAGATATAGTTGGATAGAATTTTTGACGGTACTTCGTTCTTCTTTTTAAGGGAGTCATCACACACACCAAAATCCCGAAGGGTGTCAAACATCATAAAGAGATACACAGGGGGGAAATAAACGATATAGTGGGTGGAAAGTGGGACACGAAACGTAAATAGAAAAGGGGAAATAAGATAGAGAGATAAAAAAGAGAAAAAGGAATAGTGGACCACCTGAACGCCAGCCTGATGCCACTCTGCTTGGTCCCATCATTTCAGGAAGTCCGCACTGCGGCGGAAGATACTACTAACATGAACAGAACCATGAAGAGAACGGTAAAAGGACGAAAGTTTCTTGTTTCGGTATAATTTCAAGAAGTGGGGGGTGTCATTTATTTCGCAACGGCAGCACTATATGATTATCCTGGCGTTAGTGACAAGCAATAGAGATGGGTCGATTGGAAAGGGTATTAGACGAACCTCAGAACTTGCGTGCGGAAGAAAGCACCCTTGGTCTTCTCAATGACCTGCTGGTACACAGACTGCGGGGGGTGGTTCATGATCACAGTGCCCTCCTTGTAGTCGATCTTGGCGTCGACACGAGTGTCGCGGATCAGGTTGACGATCCACTTCTCACCCTCATCCTGGTTCAGACCCAGACGGGTAGACAGGTCCCTGGAGATATTGGTTAGCACGGTTACGCTCTGGATGTATGTCCTTCGCGTTGGGTAACATACTTGATGTCAATCCGCTGGTGGATCTTGCAGTAGCTCTCGGAGATCAGGTGACGGGCAGCCTCAACGAAGGCATCGGCAGCCGAGACGAGGAAGAAGTCGCTCCGCAACACATCCTCAGCCTCACCCAGCTTCTTCTGGGCCTCCTCGAAATCGAAGTCAACGTACAGCGCCTTGACGAAATCGGTGATGGGGTCGGAGTATTCGTAGCCCTCCTGGCGAACAACGCGGATCAGGTCCTTCAGCTGCTTCTGGTAGACGTTGCTGTTCTTGTGGGCACGGTTGCGGTTGGTGATGACGGCGGCGGCGAGGTAGCGCAGGATCCAGGGGCAGCTGGTCTGGATGGTGTTGATGTAGGCGGGGGAGAAGAAAAGGTCGGTAAGGACATCGCGAGCCGGGTCGTAGTTGAAGAAGGGGAAGAGAGACCAGTGGATCAACCAGGAGCGGTTCTGGAGCTGACCCAGAGGGTTGTTGAAGAGACGGGTCTCGATGGAGTCCTTGACCTTCTGAACCTCCTCCATAGCACCATCCCAGCTGGTCGTCAGAATCTCCGAGGCGAGCTTACCCCATGTGGCGGAGGCAACCTTGTCGTTGTCGGTGGAGAGGACACGGAACTGGTACAGCAGCTCAGCAGCATTGCCGTAGCTACCGCAGCTGTACTGGAAACGACCATAGTCGAAAAGGCTGTTGACCATATCGGCGGTGACACCGTGCTCCTCCTCGAGGAACTTCAAGTTGGCGACCTTGTCGCTGCGCAGGTTGCCGACGACATCCTCATCCTGCAGCAGCTCGGTGATCTTGGCGCTCTGCTCCTGGTAGTGTTGCAACTTGGCGAGAACCTCCTCTCTCTTCTTGACGAACTCGTCGGGGATGGTGTCGGAGTCGTTAATTTCCTTCCACAGGTTGGCAACATAGTCGGTCATGTTGGTGTGCTTCAACAGCTCGTACTTGGCGCGGATCATCTCCTTGTCATCTTCCTGGGAGCCGGAGCTGAACTCGAGGAGAGGGAAGACCAGATGGCGGTCGAGGTAGGGGATCAACTTGGGCAGCAGGTCATACTGGTTGGCGATCTCTTCAGCGGTCTTGGGCGGGTGGGCGGCAGCACCGCTGAGAAGGGTCTCAGCGGAAGGAGGAACGTTGGCTGCCATGGTGGGAGATATAGCAGCAGTAGCAGCGGGGGAGCGGAATAAATTGGGGGGGTGGTGGAGGAGGAGGGGGGAGGGGGGAAAAAGAGGGGAGGGAGAAAAAGGACAAAAACAGAAGAGAGGAAGCGATTCACGAACGGAGAGCCTCTCACAATGAGCAGCGGCAGACTTCAAAGTCAGTGTGCGGCGGCTTTTGCGCTGGCGAAAATGTGGGCGAAGGGCTGCTGGGCGCGCTATTCCCTTCTGGGCCTAGCGGAAGGTCTCCGCGCCGAAGCAAGAAATCATCGCTTCATTTCTGCATGTCGTATGTTCGTTCTCTCGCGCTCTCCGGCCCTCATCTTGTCCCCTTCTCCTCCCCTCTCCCTCTTTTAAACTCCCTTCTGGGTTGTTCTTCGATTCCCCGGCTGCTAGGAATCGTTCAGGCTGTTTCCGTTGCCTCCCCCTTGACCTCCCCCTTACCAACCCCGATGGCATCCTTCATGCAGTCTCTGCCGGTCTGCTCGGCTTCTCGCAAGCAGTCAACCGCTGTTCCCTTCTATCTGCACAAAGCTTCACAGTCCAGAGTCTCGTCAGGGACGCGTAGCTCCTTCTCCTCGCTATGTTCTTCCGCTAGATTGACCCCCTCTCGTATGTCGCGACCCTTTCCGTCCGTTCCACCCACGGCCTATCCCATCGGGATAGTAAGCGTGGCTGTTCCTGGGCAGCAAATTCCCGAAGGGTATCTAAAAGGATCCGTTGAGCTTTTCCTGACTTGCTCTTAGAACTCACTTCTCGTCACTCCTCCCAAATTATCTCCCAGCCCCAGGTTGCCGCCCAGCAATGTCGGACTTTCCTCGTTCAACTCAAGCGGCAATCTCAGACCCTCAAGGAAACCCCGGTATCGCAACCGCCGCCCAACCTGCAACTCACAAACCTCCCTTATTTCATCCGTCGCACAGCCTCCAACCAACTTCCCGTATATCTCGTCACTAAGGCCGGCGGTACCAAGCAACAAACCAAGCTCCAGAAGACTGAAGGCGATTTGGATGCCCTGAGGAACGATCTGGCGCAGTACCTGGGACTGGAGTCGGGTGACCCCCGCGCTCCCAAGAGCCCAGATGTGACCATTAACCGTCTTAACGGTCACATCATTGTCAAAGTATGTCCTATACGATCCTCCATTTGATCATGACCGAGCTAATCTGGTTGCTTCACTTAGGGCTGGCGCAAACCCGAGATCCTGAAATTCCTTCAGGAACGCAACTTCTAAGCAAAACGACAAGAGTAGGAACCGGAGTCGTCCCTGGATCCCTTTCACTCCTCTTTTACTTTCAATCCTACGTCGGCACCAACTCATTGAACCCATTGATACTGCCACATACACACACTTGTCTATTGTCACGCCTAGCACAGGAAGCGATGGGGGTCCAGGGACAGGACGAAACCACACACTGCAGACTTGGTAACAAGAAGAAGACTAAAAAAGGGCCGAACCAGAACGACGGGATGAAAAGAAAATAAGCAGTGCATATCTGCAATGGTCAGGGATGATCGATATACTTTGGTTATAATGTCCCCCCCATGACCCCATTTTCCTTTTTTCCAAATTTCCCTCTACTTACTTTATTCCTCACTTTGTATTACTTTTCTCTCTCCTACTAGTGCTGGTGTTCCTGTCATAACTCCCTTATTTCTGCGGGGCTTCTGTTTTTCTGGCTGCTGTATGTATGTATGTATACTGGCGTGATCTCTACCTTTTCTATTTTCGCTTTTGTTCTATCTCTCAAGTCTACGGCGAACTGCTGCGGGTTCGGTACATGATTACTATCTATTCATCCGAAAGTGGTCTTATCTCCTCTTCCCTTCTATCTACTAGCTCGTAGTAGTAGTATCAGTGGATATAACGTCTTCCGCCATTTTACTCCATCCATCTTCTACTTCCTCAAGAGAACTAGCGGTATCCTCACTAGCAGCTGATCTCTTGATCATACTACAAGTCATACTACAATCATACTACACGTCATACGATTACACAGGAGATGCCGATACAGGGGTACTACACAGCAACATGCCAGAACTTACCGCCAACTAGCCAACCTAGTAGCCTACGAACTGTTCCTAATTTGGAAAGGCAAAGCTCAGACCAAGAGCGTACTATCAACCAGAATCGGTCGGTCCACTTCAGTTAATGAACCATGATACAGTAGAGTTACCCATTTAGACATCATGCATGATTTTTTTTGTCGCCCGAGGGTATTGAACATTGTACAGCGGTAAAGCACAGAGATACACATTGTCACGCCTCTCTCGATTAAAGAAAAAAAGGTTCTTCCCACCGGCGCCTAACACACGAGATCGAGTAAGAGAGTAAAAAAGAGAAAAAAAAGAAAAAAGGGAGAAAACGGAGATGTAGATAGTTGTTTACTCAAAGGTTGGAAGTAGAAGACATGACAGAAGCAAACATCAACAAGGCATGTTCTAAGCGTGGCCCAAACATGAAACCTTCGGGTTAACCAGCGCGCTAGAAATGATCTCAGGGAAAAAAAAGACCCTAACCGTTCCAGAAAGTTACCGCATTCATTCCGCTAGTCGTGCATAAGTTATCAATTGCCGTACCACACCAGGATCTATGTTAGGCATCAACAGTGCGCCAAGCAAGCTTTCTTTCCTTGGGATGATTCCCGACGGGAACCGTAACGTGGCGTTGGAATCAGCAAGCTTTGACTTCTCAGCTAGTCGACGCAGAATTGCCAGACCCCGATTGATTATGGAGCTGTAAGCAGCAGCCTCCGCTTCGGCTTGACCCCTTGCGGCATGGGATTGGCGGGAGTTGGTGCTCGGTGGAGGAACTCGTTCTGTGCTCAGGAGGCATGAGAGTCGCAGTAGATGAATGGCAAACCCGTCGGTCGACTCCAGCCATGACTTGGCAATAGGTCCATCCGCGAAGCCTGAAAGGATGTCCGCTGCCAATAGGCCTTGCATGAGGAAAACTTTCCGAGCATCCGCTATAGCCAAGGGTTTCCGCGGTTGATCAGGGACCGGGCAAATGGCAAGACCAAAGGCACGGGTCAGCAACTCTTGCTGGATCGAGGCACCATCGCCAGAAAAGATTGCTCTGAAGAATGTCCGGTTGGGCTCATCCCGTGCCAAAAGCTTGGCCAGGCTATCAACCGCTGCCGGTGTGTACTTATGAATAGCGGGGTTGTATGAATTGAACATAATGCCCTCCGAGCTCATAGGACCTGGGAATGGTGCAAAAGCAAGAAGGAAATGCAGAAGACAAAGTGCTTCTTCCTTGCTTGGTAACTGAATGGTGTGAGCCACGTTGCTGAGG
This sequence comes from Aspergillus luchuensis, assembly GCF_016861625.1. Lineage (NCBI taxonomy): Eukaryota > Fungi > Ascomycota > Eurotiomycetes > Eurotiales > Aspergillaceae > Aspergillus > Aspergillus luchuensis. The sequence goes on from NC_054849.1 coordinate 1,703,537, forward strand.
TAAGTGACTGTGTCCTTCATGAAATCCAATGTGTTTTGATGTGTTCTCAGTAGCATATTGCGAGTGCCGAGGTAACGAATGATAGTCGACATGAATTGAACAACCGGAGGAGTAGACAGCATTCCAAAGTTCGACTCGATAAACGAAAAATTGCGTAGTATGGTTGTAATGCAGATGAGCCGGTCGACGGCACGGTCTAGTTCGTAGTCGAGGCTGCCGAATTCTGGTACATCCGCCAAAGATGTCCACTCCGATTGACATCCACGAGTCACTTCTTCATATGAGGATAGAAGCATCATATCAGACACTTCTGCAGCATGCTCCGCGAGAAACTCTGCCTGGTCCTCGGCGCATTCTATTAAGCTCTCCACCAGATCGTCGCAATTATCTAACGATATTTGAATCGCCGGCTCTGAAGATATGGATGTAAGCGTATCCAAGGCCATGCGCATTTCAGCATGGATCCCGGATTTGATGCTCATTGTGAGAGCGTGGATATCAATTACACCCAGCTCAGCAAAACTGGGGACATTAGGCTTCAGCCGAGAAATATCCTCCCCGATCTGATACATTTCATCAATGGCTATAGGTCCATGGAAACTGCTTTCTGGCAAGACGATGGGCTTGTAAGGATCCTCAATTTGGTGCTTCAATGGCTGATCCGACTGGTCCAGCTGTTCTGAGGGCTTCACGGGGACTGGGCCTGGGGCTTTACCCGGCTGCGCAGGCGATTGACTCGGTAATTGGCCAGTGGGATCATTTGGCGTTGCTGGAGGTTGTGACTGGCGGGAAATACTGAGACGGTGCTGATTTTGCGGTTTGCCCTGAGTTTTGACAGGTGTAGGCGTCGCGAAACCATTCGAAGCGTTATGTTGTACGCTACTCGATACAGACGCGGGACTTGGCGAAGGGTGTCCCATCTGCTGCGCATTGTCATACCCCTGGCCCGGTTTAATGGCTGGAGACTGGAAATGCATGGCAGATGGATCACTAGGCTGGCGTGGCACCGCGGTTTGCTGCATCTGCTCCGCAAATTGCTTCTGCTGGGTGCTGAGGAAGGCCTGCTCGTACGCAGCTAGGTTCCGCTGATAATGCTCCCTAAGCTCCTGCATGGCCATCGGCAGCTGCATCGGGGGGAACTGCAGTTGCTGTGCAATGACATGCCACATATTCGCAGCCGTTATCTTCTTTGATCCTCCGAGCTTCATGACCGTAGCATAAAGCTGGACCAGGTTAATCGGGCGACCGCAAACAACGGGACTAGGATCGAGGGGAAGGTTGCGCGACATCATGAACTTCTGCAGTGACCTCATGAACCCTTCCGGATTAGGCGGTTTTGCCATAGTCTGTTGCATCTGCCTGATGGCGGCCATTTGTTGAGGATTGGCCATCGCGTTCATCCCAGCTGCCACGGGTCGCCCGGCCATGGCCGGATTCATCGCCATTGGACGACCCTGGTTTTGCATCTGCATGGCATGCATTCGCTGCTGTTGCTGCTGGGCAGCTATGGCCTGCTGATACCCCTGAGGCATACCACCATAATGTGCTTGCATCGGCGCCTGCACAGCGGCAGTAGTCATTGCAGGCGCGGGCGGGAACTGGGGCGCCATGGCCTGAGGGTACGGTTGATTGGGCATAAATGAGCTGTTTTGCGGCGTGTTCACCCGACTCGGATGATCGGACTGTGACGGAGACATGTGGGAGCCTACTTGAGGGCCGGCTGGGGAGAACGGGCTGGGCGAAGCTGTTCCCATACGTTGTACACCATGTTGGTCAAATTCCTGCATAATCGGAGATTGGGTGACGTTCGGAGAAGCTCCTTGCTGGAGGTGCTGATACGGAGTGGGATGCGGAGGATATTGAGGTGCGCCATTTGCAGCTCCTTGGTACCCTGGGAATGGCACCTGGTGAGGAGTCTGAGACCGGGATGCCGCGATAGCCCCGGGAGCCTGTCGAGGCGACATCGACATGGCATCCTCCGGTCGCGGCCTTTTTGACGGAATCACCTGGTTCGGGTTGTGGAAGCCAGGGGAGGCATTTCGCGGTACGCCATTGAACATGCGCTGGAACTGGGTAGGGTCGGGAGTAGGAGAGGTATGGAGGAATGCCGCAGAAGGATCAATGGTCGCTTGGTGAAAAGCACCATTGTCATGGTTCGGAAGGTTCGAGGGGTCGGCCCAGGCATTCATGTCGAGTGGTTTTACCAACCCATCTGTAAGGTAACCAGAGCTGTCAGAAAAATGACACGAGCACCAAGGTCATCATCGATACGCGACCGATAAGGACAGTAGTGTTACAATCATCACGAGCTTGTTTTTTAGGGGTAAATGACACAATCTCCCAGGTGTGTAAGGTGGAAGAGGGTCTAGACGCGTCAGGTGAGGAAGCTCGCGCTGTCGCTCTGCGACACGAAGCAGCGACCACACACCACACCGAGGACAGCCACCCCAACGTGTAGACGGGGGAAAGACGGGGGGTAAATGGGATAACCTGGGGTGGGTGGATTGATGTTTTCTCAAAAAGGGAAATTGTAAGGGACAGGCAGGATGTACATACCGACAAGGCTGGACAACTAAAAATGCCGACTCACAAGCGGATGGAGGCCGGTCCCGAATAGCAGTGGTTGGAAGGCCGGAGAGAGAGATTGCGAGGAGATCGAGCAGGTCACGGGACCATGGAAGGTCGCTGGTACCGCAAAAAGGGCAGAAAATCAAGTGAGGATTCGCAGCGGCGTTGCGAGCGGCACTGAGTGGCAGAAGACCGATCAGCAAATCGCAAGGCGACCTGGGAAGTATGGGGGTTTCAAAGTGGATTTGCGAAAAATGACAAACAACAGGCTGCAGAAATTAAAATGATCAAAAGCAGAATGATGGATCAGCCATAGAAGGGCCTGTAACCCATGGAAGATAGGGACCACCAGCGATGGCTTTGGGGGCAACGTGCGCGGTACTCCCGAGGAATGGGAGGGTAAAGGGTGGCCAGCACTTTACTTAGTGCGTGGCCACAGTTGTGTGAGGCGTGTGGAAGGCAAATCCAATGACTGGGAGACAAGCGGGTGGGGGGAATGGGATCAATAGTCAGGAATGACAGGCGTACCTGGACTTAAAGCTCCGTAAAGATATGGTACACTGCAGTACCTGAAAATCTGGTATTTTATTCGAGCCGATTAATTTTGGATTTCTAGATTCCTTTTTGTTTCCAAAGGGAAGGGAGGGGGCGTCTCCTTCTGGAAAGGTGGAGAGGCACACGGGGTTGGGAAAGGCAGGAATGGGGACGGGCGTGGAGTGATCAGAGGCGCGCCTCACGAGTCGAGAATCGGATTCAGCCAGACGGGACAAGGGAACAAAAACGATAGGCAAGTTCGGATGGGCCTGGCGTAAGGGTTTCCAGTAAGTTTTATCTTACCGGTAGTACGTAGCAGCAGCAGCAAGCAGCAGGAGCAGGAGCACAGGTCGGTAGCAGTCGGGCAGCGGGTAAAAGGGGTGAGCCAATATAGTAGGCGGACCCTGGTGGCAGATTATTAGTTAGTAATAACTAATGACCATGTAGGGTCGTGTATTACGTCATCAGTGGCAGCCTTGGATCCTGCCTGATCCCTGGTTCTAGATCGTATAACTACATATTACTATCATACCATTATTTGGGATGCAGAAACTATACATGCATCATCTGTCAGTTGTACTACATTGAAAGGGCCTTGCATTGTCTCAGAAATCATCTGGTCTCGGATACCGTAGCCATGGAATTTGTATAGCATGCTGTCTCCTTACTATCCAACTTCGATGACACAATATAGCATGCATTGATCCCACAATCCTAAACCGTAATTGTAGCTCGGCCGCTTATGCATGGTGAAAGAGCGATATTAAATCGTAATCTTCTCCAGCAAAATTCAGTCTTATAGTAGTTCAGGCTCGGCGTACCCACAAGCTGGCCAACGTAAATCGCACCGGCCGAGGCATAACCTGCCTAATTCGGAAGTATTCCCAACCGCCCAGGTGATTCGCATTGGATAATGAATGGCCACAGGATGAACTGCTTTAGTCTGCTCACAAATACTATATAATGGAACTACTATCGCTCGCCAGCCTCTACATCTCTAATATCACATATTCTCCCAGCAATTTACATTAGAGCCATGACGACATCGGAGGAATGGCAGAAGATGCTCAATGGTGAGCTCTACAATGCTTGGGATGCAGACCTTCAGGCCAATCGACAACGCTGCAAAGAAGCATGCGACAGATTCAATCAGGCTGGCCAAGTCACTCGGCGTCGCAAGGTGGAGCTTTGGCGGGAGTAAGATCTTCTACCGGCTTTTGGGAACGCTCTTCAAACTGACCTCCTGATGTACAGCATCCTAGGTGATACGCGCCCTCTGCCTCCAGTCCACCCCAATTTCCAGGAGGATGAGAAGCTTTTCGAAGATACAGACCCCTTTGTGGAGCCTCCCATATCGGTAGATCACGGCTTGAACTTCAAAGTCGGCAAGAAAACCTTTCTGAACTTCAACCTTCTTGTCCTGGACACATGTCTCGTGAAGATTGGTGAAAGGGTGCTTACCGGTCCCAATCTTTGTATCTACGGGGCTACCCATCCCCTAGACCCGGCTGTGCGACGGGGTATAGAGGGCCCAGAAGCCGGCAAGGAAGTGCATATCGAAGACGATGTCTGGATAGGAGGCAGTGTAATCATCTTAGCCGGAGTTACTATCGGACGAGGAAGTACGGTGGGGGCTGGCTCTGTGGTGACAAGGGTATGTCATGCCATATTCTGGCTATTATGTCTCTGAACGCATCGGTTAACCTAATTGCAGAGAGTTCCTCCCTTCCATTTTGTTGCCGTAAACCCAGCACGCATCATTCGCCGGGTCGAAACGAGCATGGATCCCGATCAGCGCAAAGCAAGTCAGCCCGAGTGATGCAATAATCTTTACAATATGTCATTATTCGCGATCTACTTCTATATAGACAATCAATAACCCATCGGCGATTTGCAGATCCTGCAAATAAGAGGCATGATTATCGATGGTAACCGATGTACGTATAATTTTATATGATTAGGTAGTCATGCTGTCGTGCCAGTCCGGGGGAGTGTGTCTAGGTTGTGTGGTAAGCTTTGGAATTCCCGAAATATTAAGGTGTCACTTACAAATGCCGTCCATGAGATATTTGTATAATCATCTTCGGCCTGAGCCGCACGAGCATCCCAAACCTTTCTTAATATATCAGCAGGGACCGGATTGCGAAACTCCGATCTCCGCTCAACTTCGCGCAGTCTCGTAAGGACATAATACTGTGAATGACGCGAGATACAGTCGGATCCTGCCATAAAGAGTGGGAAGACAAGGATTTCCAGTAACGAGCATTCCGGAGTGATGATCGCAGTCGCGTCGAGAATCTTTCGAACACACTCTTGTATATCAGAGCTGCTAGCTGGCTTCGACGGGTCTAGCAGCCGAAGAATACGCAAGATACATGCAAACTGGAAAGCCTCCGCTATAAATAGCCAGAGAGGATCATGACTAGGGTACTCTCTTCGTTTTGGATCCCATGCATAGAGCTTGTGCTTTGCTAGGAGCAGGGCGATTTGATACTCATCCCAAGTAAGCCAGCCTAGTGTATGTTCCTTTGCCTTTTCCAGTGCTGCGCCGATGACCAGAAAGACTTCTCTCGGGCACCCATTTACCAATTCGAATTTTCTATCGCTGGCGCAAGCAACTAGCTCACGAATATCCTGAGAAAAGCACATTCTCTCGGGGCCAGCAGATGCTCGAATTATGTCAAGCCTGGTTTTTCACTAATGAGTTTTGTATTGAAATAATCAGGCCTGGGTTAACATACCAAGCCAGGTTGCCGAGGAAGAACATGGCCCGCTGGCGTCGGCCATGTAGCCCCTCGGCGATCAAGAGCTGTTTACAGACGGACATGGCACCTGTGATGTGAATGCCATGACTAGATACCCCCGATTCAGAAATCTATTTCCTGTTAGTTAAGATGCTCGACCAAGAGATTGTGGCATAAATAGGGCACACAAAGCCTACATCATGAAGCAACAGGACCTGTATTATCGCTAAGACAGTATCTTGTTCGTCTTCGAGCAAAGATGTTCTTTGGCTCTTACGGATCTCTTCGCTCAGGGCACGTATGGCTTTCATACGGTATTCAACCGCGGTGGCTTCGTGTAGGAACTCATCGCCAATCACCCGCCCGAGGTGGGAAGCAGAAAGCCCAAGAACAGCGTACAATAGCCCGATTTTTTTGCGCGCCAGCGGAAGAATATATGCTCGGTAAGGGTTCTCCGCGTCATGCCCAACCTCAGCTATCTGATGTGGGCAAATAATCTCATCATCTGCAGCATATATTTAGTGCGTTGCTCTCAACGGTTCGAGGGGTGAAGCCTACAATGGCTTAACAGCCTAGCTGTGTCGGGCGAATCGAGAAGCGTGGTTACATCGTCTGGAAGCTTTGGCAGCGGCCGACTGTGAGCTTCAGCTGGCTTTTCAGGAACAGGTATTCCCTGTGCCGTGGTCTTCGGGCTACCACTCAGATTGGTTGAACAAGCTTGATCACTTTCCAAGTTGGGGGGAGGACTCTCCGTAACTTCCTGGGTTGGTGGCACCTGGGTATCCAAAGCAGCATCGCTTATTCCTGATCGACCTCCGGTAGGGATTCTACTGTTGGTCGGTATCCGAGCACCCTTCCATTTACCTCGACTAGCAATTCCGCAGAATCTGAACCGTTCTGGGTATCCTCCACATACTAAACCTTTCGAGACACATCGTTGGCAACTCGGACGGCCACGGTCACACTTGCGGCACTTTTGCCGGCAGGTCAAGCAAGCGGCACCTGTACAGGTGAGTAAGTAACAGGCTATCACATATAGTATAAGTCGTTACAGTCCTACCAGCTCGTGGCATTCCGCCGTCAACCTGCGGGCTTACTTTCGCATGGGAGGGATAGTTGGTAATGTGGAATTCCAAAAGGGCGATGGTATCACATGCAGGGAATGCACTTTACTTCCAGGACCTCGCGGCGTAAACCCCTGTGACTGCTGTTGCTATTGGCTGAGTAGAGCTCACAACGTGTTCTGTACTATCCGACCCCAGAAAATGAGGCTTCATCTTCAGCCTGCTGGTTATTTTACCCGATTAGGCTTCAGATTCAAGATTATGTAATGGAATGAGTCATGTGACTGTGTTGATGAACCATGCACCATTCCCACTTTAGGCATTCACTCAGCCTAACTGGGTCTGGAATCTTCGGGTCTACCACAAAGAGTACTATAGTTAGTTGAATGGGGACTTCTCTTCCCTCTGCAGATGCTTGAGTCGACCCCATATAATCTACCCAATATTTCATTCTATAAGGCACAGGCTCGCTGCCTTCTAGTTGTTACACTATGCAGGTTACTTGATTTTTCCGTAGCAACTTTTGGATTTGGCCGTTCGCCAAATTGGCGTCGTTCAGTGCTATTACATAGATGATAGCAATTGTCGCCAGTCTAATAGCTAAGTAGTTAATGGGCTTAATGTAGGAGCCTGAGGTTAGGTACAGGTTGGAATCCGTTGGCCCATCGTTGGAAAGAGCAGCGAAATATGTTTACAGTACTTGGGTTTCATGATTTATCTCATAATGGCTACATAATTTGGCGACTGTAACATATCTGAAATATTTGCGAAGCCACATCAGCGCATTCACAAAATGAGTATTTTTTTACTCATATGTTTGAAGCCTATAGATTAATGAAGTACACATATAAGCGCACCAACAAAGATGAGTCGTGAGTGCCAAATTATTAGCTATCGTTCGTACTGAGCGAAAGGCTCTGTCCTGCGCCATTATATCAGCTGGACCGCCGAGCTACCAAGTCACATGACCACTGCCCGTGAGCTTCGTGAGCCGGGCTGTCTGGCATCGACGCAATAGATCCAACCAGCCAAATCCTTCCCAACTTGCCCACGACTGATCCATCCATTTCTTTCTGGGACATATTCTCTCTAGCTTACAGTTAACTGCGCTTGCTATTTTCATACCCGCTCCGTTTGTACCAAATTTCCGCCATGGGAGACGTCGCCGTCGAGACCCCGGCGAACAACGTCACGCCTCTCACCAAGGCAGCTCCATTGGACACGATCCCCAACATAGACTCGCTCGAGGGCACAGGAAACGACGGGAGCGATGAATATGCCACATTGAAGAGATTGCAGAGACACCTAGAGTATGTTCGACCGGCGATGATGGCGGCCGCCGCACATGTTGACTCTTCGATAACAGGTACATTCAACTTCAGGAGGAGTACATCAAGGATGAGCAAAGGTAAGCTATATATCATCTTCCTTCGAGCTTATCTTACCCGAGCTAACATTTGCTACTTGTACAGGAGCTTGAAGAGGGAACTCGTTCGTGCGCAGGAGGAGATCAAGCGGATACAGAGTGTGCCTTTGGTTATCGGCCAGTTTATGGAGGCGATCGATCAGAAGTATGGTGCCGCGCAGAGCTTTCGACATAGAACCAATAACTGATTCTCCTAGTACCGGTATTGTGCAATCGTCGACTGGCTCGAATTATGTCGTCCGTATCCTCTCCACGCTCGACCGCGAGAAGCTCAAGCCTTCGTCTTCGGTCGCACTCCACCGTCACTCCAACGCCCTTGTCGATATCCTACCCCCGGAGGCTGACTCCTCCATTGCTATGCTGGGCGAGAACGAGAAGCCAGATGTGACTTATGCGGATGTTGGTGGTCTTGACATGCAGAAGCAGGAGATCAGGGAAGCAGTCGAGCTGCCCTTGACGCACTTTGACCTTTACAAGCAGATCGGTGAGCATAGCCTCCTTTCACTGCTGCTTCTTCTGTTAAGAGTCCATTACTGATGCTGGCGATAGGTATCGATCCTCCCCGCGGTGTCCTCCTTTACGGCCCTCCCGGTACGGGTAAGACTATGCTGGTCAAGGCGGTGGCAAACAGCACGACCGCCAGCTTTATCCGTGTAAACGGCTCGGAATTCGTTCAGAAATACCTGGGTGAAGGACCTCGCATGGTTCGTGATGTTTTCAGAATGGCGCGGGAGAACTCCCCGGCTATCATTTTCATTGATGAAATTGATGCCATCGCCACGAAGCGTTTCGACGCCCAGACGGGTGCAGACCGTGAGGTGCAGCGTATCTTGCTGGAACTTCTCAACCAGATGGATGGATTCGAGCAGTCGAGCAACGTCAAGGTCATCATGGCCACCAACAGAGCTGATACTCTGGATCCGGCCCTGCTTCGTCCGGGTCGTCTGGACCGGAAGATCGAGTTCCCGTCTTTGCGGGACCGGCGTGAACGCCGGTTGATTTTCTCTACGATAGCATCCAAGATGTCTCTTTCGCCGGAAGTTGACCTGGACTCGCTGATTGTGCGCAACGAGCCCCTCTCTGGTGCGGTCATTGCCGCCATCATGCAAGAGGCTGGTCTCCGCGCTGTGCGAAAGAACCGTTACAACATCATCCAGTCGGATCTCGAGGATGCTTATGCCGCCCAGGTGAAGACCGGACAGGAAGCGGATAGGTACGGAGCATTGTCTATGCTACCCGCGATCGGGACATGGCTAACCAAGCATACAGACTCGAATTCTACCGGTAAATCAAGTATGGGACGTGCATTAGGCTGGATATCGGATTACGCAAGGCGAACAGGGGGACCGTTAGCTGTATTATCAACATCTAGGCTATTTCATATTAGGACAACGACTGACGCATTGGGTATTCCGCTGGGGTAGTCTATCGGTTGGGACCAAGTACCTTGTAGAAAGTAGAACAGTACCCACGTTGATACCGCCACTTGGCTAGGGCGGTGATTCAACAGATGCAAGCTCCAGTTGGACGGCTACCCGACCCTCTCAGGATCTACAGGAGTAACGTGTCTAGCTCTGTGCTGCCTATTTAGTAGACAGGTCAGCGATAGGTAGATAGGACCTGTCCGCAGCTGTTGGTTAGTTTAGCAAGGCGGTTGCGCTAGTTTGAAGCAGGCAGGCACCGGGAACCTAAGGCGGTCTTACATCATCATCCGCGCTCGGATTCGCGTGATCCGAGCATCACGATAAGGCCTCAAGGAACAAGGAGACCTCCAGGAAGCTTCGGATGAGACTCAGAGGGAGATACAAAGATGGAAAGATGGAACAGCTAGACTAAACTTATCGTACCTGTTTTCTAGGAGCCTAGAGAGGATGTACCTGGGCGACCTGGCAGCTACAATCATCTGGAGCGATAACTCGTGACGATCCCCTTGCCAAATGACGCAGCCAGGCTGGCCAACCATTGGCTGCGACCTGGCAGGTCGCTCCGCAACCAGCGCCTCCCGGCTCAAGTCACCCGCATCACTCTTCCCTACCCCCAGACCTCCTCTTTTCCCCTGCTATCCTCCATCTCTTCTCCATCGTTCTCTGTTTCTATCATCATTTCTATTCATACTTGCATCCATCAGTTTTTTGACCCAGCCCGTCATATCCCGCTGGGTAGCCGTTTCAGCCGTCGCCCATCATGAAGTCAGCCTCCTTGCTCACAGCATCCGTGCTGTTGGGCTGTGCCTCCGCCGAGGTTCACAAGCTCAAGCTTAACAAGGTGCCTTTGGAAGAGCAGCTTGTGAGTGTAGCCTTATCATTGCATCGTTTTCTTAGCTAGCTAGCTTCTTTGAAGCTCCAGTATGATCCAAAGCTGATTCCGTGGTCTATAGTACACGCATAACATCGACGCCCATGTCCGCGCTTTGGGCCAGAAGTACATGGGTATCCGCCCGTCCATCCACAAAGAGCTGGTCGAGGAGAACCCTATCAATGACATGAGCCGTCATGATGTCCTGGTGGACAACTTTCTGAATGCACAGTGTATGGAGATACCGTCGTATATGGCTAATCGCTGCTAACCCTTCTTGCCATAGACTTCTCTGAGATCGAGCTGGGTACTCCCCCCCAGAAGTTCAAGGTTGTCCTGGACACTGGTAGCTCGAACCTTTGGGTTCCTTCGAGCGAATGCAGCTCTATTGCCTGCTACCTCCACAACAAGTATGACTCGTCTGCCTCGAGTACGTACCACAAGAACGGCAGTGAATTCGCCATCAAGTACGGCTCTGGCAGCCTTAGCGGATTCATCTCTCAGGACACCCTGAAGATTGGCGACCTGAAGGTCAAAGGACAGGACTTCGCTGAGGCGACCAACGAGCCCGGTCTTGCCTTTGCCTTCGGCCGGTTCGATGGCATTCTCGGCTTGGGTTATGACACCATCTCCGTGAACAAGATTGTTCCTCCCTTCTACAACATGCTTGACCAGGGTCTTCTTGACGAGCCCGTCTTTGCCTTCTACCTTGGAGACACCAACAAGGAGGGTGACGATTCCGTGGCAACTTTCGGTGGCGTCGACAAGGACCACTACACTGGCGAGCTGATCAAGATCCCCCTCCGTCGCAAGGCTTACTGGGAGGTTGACCTTGATGCCATTGCTCTTGGCGACGATGTTGCTGAGTTGGATAACACCGGTGTCATCCTGGACACTGGTACTTCCCTGATTGCTCTGCCTGCTGACTTGGCCGAGATGATGTAAGTCAAAAGTCTTGGATGTCTTGATTGAACAAACAAGTTGCTAACAGTCTTCTAGCAATGCTCAGATCGGTGCTAAGAAGGGCTGGACCGGCCAGTACACCGTTGACTGCGACAAGCGCTCGTCCCTGCCCGATGTTACCTTCACCCTTGCCGGCCACAACTTCACCATCACCTCGTACGACTACACCTTGGAGGTGCAGGGCTCTTGCGTCAGTGCCTTCATGGGCATGGACTTCCCTGAGCCGGTTGGTCCTTTGGCCATTTTGGGCGATGCGTTCCTGCGCAAGTGGTACAGTGTGTATGACCTTGGTAACAGCGCTGTTGGCCTGGCTAAGGCCAAGTAAGCGGGCTCAGCGGGTTAATGTGGTATCTATGATGCTGCCTTTGCTGTCATCATTGCTTCTTGTAGCTTGATCTATGATTTTGGCAGACGAACACACGCAATGTTGTGGATGGTTATCCTCATGTTTGCAGCGGTTGCCGGATAGATTCTAGGGATCTTCAATGGAAAGCCGGTGATATTATTTGACATGTTCTGACACTTTAGGATGTAAATGGTTAGGCAATATGATAGTAACAACTTGAAACTGATTGAAATTGACGTAAACCGTGTGATGCAGTAACAATAAGAAGCAACCGCGGTACCAGCCGAGTCTGGGCCGGCGAGTCTCGCCCCGCACAGGCCAGGCGCCAAAACCCAAGCAACTCTTCTTGGCAGCCAAGCCTTCTTCATCACGCTCTCACCACCTCCTCCATCCAGACTTTCTCTCTGCTCTGTCTTTGTTTCATCATCCCCCACGACTGCCCTTCTCTTTAGCCGCTCTTCGATCTCCATACCCGATCGCTTCTTTGTCCCTTCGTCTGCGCTTGATTTTACGAGCCCAGATTGACCCGCTTTCCACCTTTACCCGATACACCTCCACAGCGCAAACCCGCGCCCGCCTTATTGACTTCGTCGCGTCCTAGCGTGGCGAACCATCCCGCGACAACTCCATCACTTGTCCACCTGACCCCGTTCCATTCAAATACACTTCCTTCGTATCGAGATCCTCGTGCGCCGCTGCGATTAAGCTAGGTCGCTGTTGTTCCTACCGACGGCAGAAGTTTCGGGAATGGCTTCATAGCTATCGAGCTCGATCCTTTTCTTTCTCTCTTTCGTTTCCTTCCGCTATCGAAAATAAACCTGTCCGCGGCCCCTCGCCCGACACTGCCTCAATCTCGGTGTTAGGGAGGCAGGAGGGGGGTTGGATATTTACAATTACTAGGAGAGCTTGCTGAGTCGACCTGTGTGAAAGGGTTATCCAGGCATGCTTCTCCGGTTACCGCCTAGCCTCCATTACCCGATCACCGTCACGTCGCTGCTGAAACAGCCCGGTGATAAGGTGGAACGGGATGAGGCGCTATTCTGGTATGTGTACCAGACGACTGTGACGGAGGGGGATGGGCTGGGGAATAAGGTGGATGTGAAGCGCAAGTTCCCGACGAAGTTCGAATCGACGGTTGATGGGGAGGTGGTGCAGTGGAAGATTGAAAAGGGGGATGTTATTGATGAGCCGTATGTTCCGACGCCCCGCTGTCGTTCATTTGGGTCTGGTGTTGAGATGCTGATATTTTGGTTAGGGTCGATGTTTTGGAGGTTGATGAGCCATGTGCTCATGAGGTCCAGTTTGGTGGGCTCTGTGCCATTTGTGGGAAGGATATGACTGAGTAGGTGAAAACGGTGTTTTGGTGTTGGGCTTGGCTTACGATTGTTTGCAGTTTTTCGTACAATACTGAGGTGACGGATGTGCATCGCGCGCCAATTCAGATGGCCCACGATAATACTACGTTGACTGTCAGTGAACAAGAAGCTACGCGGGTGGAAGAGGATGCGAAGCGCCGCTTACTGGCGAATCGGAAGTTGTCGCTGGTTGTCGATCTGGATCAGACCATTATTCATGCTACCGTCGACCCGACTGTCGGAGAATGGATGCAGGACAAGGAAAACCCGAATTATCAGGCTCTGAGCGATGTGCGTGCGTTTCAGCTGGTAGATGATGGGCCGGGAATGCGCGGGTGCTGGTACTATGTGAAGCTACGACCGGGGCTAGAGTCGTTTCTGCAGAATGTGTCGGAGATGTATGAGCTGCATATCTACACCATGGGAACGAGGTCCTATGCGCAACATATCGCTAGTATCATAGATCCAGACCGCAAACTCTTTGGTGACCGTATTCTCAGCCGAGATGAGAGTGGCAGCTTGGTGGCCAAGAACTTGCACCGGCTGTTCCCGGTGGACACCAAGATGGTCGTCATTATCGACGACCGCGGGGACGTCTGGCGCTGGAACCCCAATCTCATCAAGGTGTCGCCGTACGACTTCTTCGTCGGCATCGGGGACATCAACTCTAGTTTCCTCCCGAAGAAGCAGGAGCTGGGACCTCCCAGCAAAGGGGGCGAGAAGCCGGTAGCCAAGGCAGCGAAGGGGGGTTTAGCGGAACATCATGTCAACGGGGCGACGGCAAAGAGAGACGACCAGACAGAGGTTTCGACGTTGGAACAGCTGGTAACAATGGGTGGTGGCGATAATCCCAGGTTATTACAAGAGCAGAGCGATGCACAAGAGGAGACAATCATGCATCAAGTGGAGGACCGGCCATTACTGCAGAAGCAAAAGGAGCTAGACGCGGAGGACGATGCAGCAGAGAGCAGCGATACATCCAGCAGCATAGACGACTCACAAGATCTGAGCAAGCACCGACATCACCTACTGGAGGACAATGATCGGGAGCTGTTCGACCTCGAGGTGCGTTTGGAGCAAGTACACCGGGACTTTTTCGACGAATATGACCGACGACGTTCACGGGCACTGGGCGGACGAGTCGCCGCCCTGCGCGGCGAAAAGCCGTCCAAAGAGAAGGACGTCGACCTAAAACTAGTCCCAGACGTCAAGATCATCATGCCCCAAATGAAGCATCGAATCCTCGGCGGCGTGACCCTCGTATTTTCGGGCGTGCTTCCCCTCGGCACGGATACACAAAACGCTGACATCTCCCTCTGGGCGAAGAGCTTTGGGGCGGTCATTGCATCGAAGATTAACATGAAGACCACGCATCTCGTCGCCGGGCGGAACCGCACAGCCAAAGTGCGCGAAGCGACCCGGTACCCGAAAGTCAAGATCGTCACGACACAATGGCTCCTGGACTGTCTGACACAATGGAAGCGCTTAGCGGAGGAACCGTACCTCCTCCCCGTGCATCCAGACGACCGCGGCGAGCCAATTTCACCGGGATCCAAAGAGGTAGCGGAGAGCGCGTGGCTCTCATCGTCGGACGAGGCAACGGGCGACTCTGTAGCGGATGACGAAGAAGCAACAGAGGAAATTCTCAAATCCGCAGGGATATCCGAAATGTCGCCCCTCGGCTACGACGACGAGGAGCAGGCCGCGGTCCACGATGAGCTCAAGGAGTTCCTGGGCAGTGACGATGAGAGCGAGAGCGACAGCGAAGCCACATTCATGGATGAGACAGGTACTCCATCTGCCAGCAAGAAGCGGAAGCGCGAGGAAGGAGACGGCGGCGACGATGACGACGACGACCAGGATACGGATAGTGCCGGCGAGGGCGACGAGCCAGGCTCGCGGCTAGCTCAGCGGATCAAGCGGTCATACGAGCGCAGCACGGGGCTGAAGGAGGTAGCCAGCGCAGGGGCGGTAGAGTCGACTGCAAGCACAACAGCATCTGCAACGGAACCGGGGACAGAGGAGCCGGAGCAGATTGCTGACGAGTCGAGCCCGCCTGATCCAGCAGAGGTGGATCCGGCCGACGAGGATGACGAGCTGGAGCGCGAGATGATGGCTGCACTGGAAGGAGGGGATTACAATTCGGAGGCGGAGGAACAAATTGCGAATGAGAATGGATAGTCAGGTAGCTAGGTTGGGATATTTAGTTTGGATGTATTTGGCGTTGTGATATTTGCCATGTTGCCATGTTTGCCATGTTTGCCAATAAGTGATGGCATAGCGAGGGCGTTTGAGATATATAGGAAAATACAACACTGAATATATACTCCAGACATTTCATGAGTAAGTAGTATAGAATTGAGCAAGAGCTCTATATCATCCATTGAAATCATACAATCATATCTCATAATACATGTTGAACCATCCCATCCCATCCCCCCTCCCCCTCTTCTCAAAGAGGGATAAGAAAATCAACGATAAAGATCCCGATTAACCTGCCACGACATAATAATCATCCAGACATAAAAGATGGTATTCACCAATTCAAACGCAAACGCCGTTCTCCAACAATTGCCTATCCATACATACCATTAGCATACATAGATACATACCCTCTCCCCCGAAGGGAACAAAAGAAAGAAGGGGAAAGAATGAAAAAAACTTACAAATAGTCTCCTCCTCAATCCACGCCAACGTCTTCCACCCATCGCCCACAGGCTTAACATTATCAATATAATTGCGACAATTATCATTAACGTTCGCGACGACCCCATACAGCTGGAGCGATGTCTCCACTAGCCCCGTTAACCACAGCACGAAGAGAATAAACCCCCCGATGATGATTATCCCGGGCAGGAGGAAGCGTTGTGCGGCTAGGATTAGGATGAAAATTACGAAGAAGATGCCGAGTGCGCCGGTTGTTATCATGTAGGGGAAGAGCCTATTCCTGTGTTAGTATGGTGGTGATGGTGGTGGAGTTGGGGAAGGGGTTTAATAGGGTAATCGTACCAAGGAACTTCCAATCCCAAATCATTTTGAACCGTCATGAACCAGGCGAATATTCCCAGACAGATTGCGGATGAGGAGAGAACCACGATGATCCAGATGTTGAGTTGGAGTTCGGGCCAGTGGTAGCGGCGGGGACGGCGGTGGTAGATTCGCATTGCCATTTTGGTATAGTATTTATTAAGTTCCTTTGGGGTTGGGTGTGTAGTATATAGACAATTGGTTTGTTGACGATGTATATAGTAGTGATAGAGTGCAGTGGTGGTAGTATGTATCAGAATGATCTTCCGGGGTATGGTGATATAAATTTAATATCGCATTATATCATCATATCAGGCTGAAACAATAACTCCGCCTTAACCCTCATTCAACTTAGTATTGACAACGCATCAGGGTTGACCGTAATAGGGCGAGGCGAGACGAGGCGTGGGTTGGGCGGATATGATATGATGCCTGGCGGGTCTAGAACTGTGCTTGATGTGTAGGTATCGAGGCGAGAAAAAAATCAAGGAATGACAATTGACAAGTTAATGAAAGAATGCAAGAAAAGTAAATTCAGAGAATGAAAGAAAGACAGACAATTATGGAGTTCTTACTACTCTTCATGATGGGCATCGGAAATTCCGGTGGCAGGACGGAACTAATGCGGTGGCAGGGCGGGTAAATTTAGTAGTACGTAGTATCTAATTCCATCCTCCATTCTCCGCATGGTCAAGCTCACACTAAATAGAGTTACTCCGGATAAGCTTTGACATTGATTGATTCAGATTGCTCATTAGTTCTCTAGTTCTACTCTAGTTCTCACCCCCTACAGCCACAGGCTTCTGCATTACAGCAAGGTATCTCCCAGGGCACTCCGCACAATCGAACATCCCGTCCGAATGGTGTCGCTAGCGCCATGTTCCTCCAGGCTGGGGTTCACCTCCACCAAATCCATCGCCACCAGGTTACCCGTCTCGTGCACACACTCGCAGATGAAGTCACCCTCGCGCAGTGTCAGTCCACCACGCACAGGGGTACCCGTGCTAGGCGCCCACTGCGGGTCCAGCGCGTCCACGTCGAACGACAGGTGGATCGGTGTGTCATTGCCAATGTGCGCCAGGGCCATTTCGACCACGCGGCCAATGCCGTACCTGCAGGTTGTCAGAACACCACTGCATCATCGGAGGATACATAAGGGTAAGGAGGAGGAGGAGGAAACCTACCGATCAACATCATGCATGCTAAACGCCTTAATGCCATGCTCACGAAGCAGCTGCTTCTCACCGCGATCCACGTCCCGAAGACCAATGTACACCAGCTTGCGGGTGTTGACAATGTGCTCATCCTGCAGCCAGCCGAAGATGTCCTTTTGTTCCTCACGAGCCAAGCGCGTCAAGAACGCCATGGGCATACCGTGAATGTTACCACTAGGGCTCATCTCAGGAATGTTGATATCGGCGTGCGCATCCACCCAGATCACAGCCATCTCACGACCCAGTCGCTCACGAATCGCCTTGGCCGTGCCGGAAATGGTACCGATAGCGATGGAGTGGTCACCACCCAGGGTCAGCACGAACTTGCCCTCCTTGGCGTGCTCGTAGACCTGGGCGCTCAGCGACTCGGTAACGGCGCTGACCGACCGGGGCTTCTTCATGCCGCGGTGGTCGGGGTCGGACTCGGGCATCTTATCTTCGTAGTGGTGGACCTTCTCGTCATAGTGCAGTTCGTAGCCCAGATCGTCGCGCAGTTGCTCGAGCAGACCGGCTTGAACGAGAGCCATCGGGGCTGCTTCGACGCCCATCTTGCACTGTGGTCGGGGTGTGTATGGTTAGTTGGGGGGTTCTTCCTTTTACTATGCACGCTACTAGATGATCGACGGATCCGTCGTCATGGAATTCTTCTTGTACGTACCTGCCCGCCATTGAAACCAACGGCCACGACGCCCAGCTGGTTGGGCTTGGAGAGGAATCTCTGCCGGATTGTCGAAGGAGAAGTCATGGTGAATGTGTGTAAGAGAGAGGGGAGGTGAGGGGAAGAGTTGGAGGGGTAGGGTCGCGTGGGATGGAAGGAAGGAAGAAAAAGAAAAGGTTCTAGAAGGGCGGACCCAAAGATGAGATAAGATCGTGAGTGGAGACGATCCGAGGTAGACTCCAAAGCACCACAACAAGAAGTTGGACCCTTAGGAGAGGACTAGGAAAAGAGAAGAGAAGTTAGTAGGGATGAAGGAGGAAGTAGAGTCCCGATAATACTGAAAGAAAGAAGAATGAAACCGGATTGCAGGGGCGACGAGCCGGTTAAAAGCATTCTCAGCCGTGGGGCGTCCGCGATCGCTAAGACCTGCTTTTAGGGAACGGTTGTTCCCCTAAGTACAGGTCCAGGAGAGCATCCACTTCCTCCGCCCGTTTCCATTAGCAATTCACCCCCGACAGATGACGTTCGGGGATAAGAGGGGATAAGGGTGGGGGGAAATCACCGTGTGATGGGTATCATGCATGCTTATTGCTATCTATTGCTTTATCAATGTACTATACAGGTATACATTATCGCTGATCCAAGATCAACTCCCGCAGAATCGCATCTGCTCTCGGCGCTTCCACTCGTCCCTTCTCGCCCATGCGCATCATCTGCCCGACAAACCAGCCCAGCTTGCCCAGTTGGTTCTTTTGTCGGATCTGTTCTACCATGGTGGGGTTCAAGTTGATTGCTGCCTCCGCCAGCGCTACATACTCCTCGCGCGACAGTGGCCGCAGCAGCAGGTTCTCCTCCTCCAGCAGCTGGGGGATCGGCCGCTCATCCCCCGCGAACACCATGGCGAGTACCTGCTTCGCCGTCGGCCCTGTGATGTGCTTCCGCTGCAGCTGGTCGATCAGCGCGGCCAGACTCGGGGCAGGCACCCGCGCCGCATCCCACGCTTCCTCCGCTTTGGCCCAGAGACCCCCAAGCTCATGAAGAACCCAGTTGCCGGCCACCCGCGCCAATCCTTTCTGTGCCTTGGGTTCCTGATCCGACTGCAGCGCCCGCAGGAGGTCCACGACTTCCTGATAGTACTCCAACCGGGCGCCGTCTTCTAGTTCCACCAACGGCTTCGCGTCCTCGATGGGCAGCCCATACTCCGGCCCGGCCAGTAGTTCAATAAGCGCATCCGAGGACGTTGGGAGATTGGTCTGAAGCGCTGCCACGAGGTCGGCGCCGATGTATAGGGGCGGAAGATCCGGGTCGGGCATATAGCGATAGTCGACCTCCCCCTCTTTGCCTCGTAGTTTGCGCGTTTCGGTGCTTCCAATCGTCCAGCCGCGGGTTTCACCTTCTACCACCCCGCCACTCTCAAGGACGGCAATCTGCCGGTTCTTCTCCGCAATGATGGCATCCTCGACCGCCTTGAAACTGCTCAGGTTCTTGATCTCCGTGCGTTGTCCGAGTCCGCCGATGCCACCGTACTGATGCGTGCCGGCTGTGTCACCTCGTTGGCGGATGGAGACGTTGACGTCAGCCCGCAGACCTCCCAGCTCCATGCCAGTTGTCACCGCATTACATGACTGCAAGATGGACTGGATCTTCCGAACACAGGCCGCCGCGGTGGCGGGAGTATGGATCTGCGGCATAGTGATGATCTCGACGAGGGGGTGGGAGACACGGTTGAAGTCGAGGAGTTGCGTCGAGGGCGGATATTCTTGCGACTTGGCGGTATCCTGTTCCATCTGGACCTGTTTGATGCCGATGCGAACCGTGTCGCCGTCCTCAGGCGCAATGCCATCATGGCGGAACAGGTCTACATAGCCATTCTTCGCAAAAGGCTCTACTCTATGTCAGAGCACTGATCGGCTGCGAGAGAGGGAGGGAACTATATTACCGTAGTATTGGGTGATCTGGTATCCGGCCGGCTGGTCCTGGTAGAAGTAATGCTTGCGGTCGAATTTGCTGACTGGCTGTATCTCGCAGTTCAAAGCAAGGGCGGCGCGGAGGGCGGGGAGGAGCGTTGCGATTTGAAACTCCTACACCATAGCTGTAAGTGTCTGCACCTCATGCATAGAGAGAATTCATCCACAAACCGGTTGCGACCCCGGGAATGCTAGATCGAACAGCGCAACGTTCGAATTGGGAAGATCCGTAGATGATGTAGACGCTCCTGCTCAGCGATCAGCCAGACAATTCAGTCCAATTGTCTAGAATCCCGTCACACACGCGAAAATAATTTGGACTCGGTGTTCAACTGCGCGTGGATCTCAATGCCCACGGTCAACTCCCACTTCTGTCGGGAGGCCTCCTCATTCTCTCGAGTCTGTCGCTTGCGCGCCTTGACGGCCTTGGCGTCCTGTTTCAGCTGCTTTCGCAGGGGAATGCGGTCCGGCGAGTCGGTCGTCACAGTTTGGAGGGATCGAATGGGATGCGAAAGGGACAAGGCAGGGAGGGGCCTAAGGGCGCGCCTGGCAGTCTGCGGCCGGGGAAGATGGCATTGCGGGCAGGCGAGCGAGCGGGTTGCTCGCGGGCACTGCCGAAGCCACGGTCGAAGCATGAGCCCGAGGGCAAGGAAGGTAGGCGAAAGGACAGGTCCACGAGAGGAAGAAAGAGGAAGGTCGGACCGGTCGCGGTGGGAGAATTGGCAAAGAAGTTGACACGATCTTGAGGCCTGGAATCTTGGATTGGAATCGATGAAGGACGGAATTAAGCGCGGGCGGAGATCACGGCCCGTACCATACGGTAATTACCCTCACCGCTGGTATATCATCGAGATAATTAATAGATATCATATCGATATTCAGTACGAATAAGTAACAAAGTATACAATAACTCCATTGAAGGAATGAAATGGAATGGAGGGGAATACTACTCTTAGTGCGATAATAGTCATCATCTGCACCAATGAGAATATGCCCGAATGATGTTCCAAGACATCCTATTCGCGATGCGCTGTGAACAGTTTCGGAGGCAGCCAGTGCCAGCGGTTCAGCTGCAAGTCATGCTTTCCAAGAGTAATTCCAGGAAAGGGAATGTCATGCATCTAGTTGACTTCAACAACCCGCGGATCAGCGGAACAAAGCAGACAGAAAATGAGAGCGGGATAAAAGTTAGATACAAACAACAACCCCTCGATACCAGCACATGAATGGCTGCTCACCAACTCATCGCCAGGATGGATGAATGACCTACTTAGGGCCCATCGTGTCCAACAACGATAACGCCGAAGAATTTCAGTCATGCAAGGTGGGATCGGCAGCGAGTCACCGTCAGCCAACGCAGCATAAACTTCGAGGATGTACCAGTATGGAGGGGGAACAGATGATCCCCAAGTGAAGCCCGCATGGATTGATTGATTTGTAGTATAGAAGATGATGTCGAGTTACTGCTGCTCTTCAACTATCTATCGCATGTGGATCCTCTGCACATCCCACCATTCTTCTTTTATTTCTTCTCTCATTCTTTTAACTTCTCCCTCGTCCTGGTCGCTGCTCTCCATTGCGCTTCTTTTTTCTACTCCTCTCATTTTCAGTCACTGTATTAATACATCATCCATCTCGCAATCGAGAAAAAGAAAGCATTCAACTTCCCGTCTCTGACAGGGAAGGGCCCCTCGCGATCGGAGCAGATCAGGAACTCGGGGCGCCTACCACCACGAATGAGACTCCTTCAAGGCTGCCTCACGTCCCCAAAAAAGGACCTGTTCAGCGCTCTTCTTCGTCGCTCTTGTCGGAGATTTGTCTCATCTTCTTCCTGGGTGTTGGGGGCTGATTCGCCTTGTCCATCCAGTATTTACTGTTGACTATTTCCGGTTCTGACTGTCATCCTGTCTACCTTCCATCTATACAATTAATTTCTTATTCTCTCGCTCTCTCTATACTGCCTAGACCCCAAACCGATCTAAGAACCCGGCTAATCGGCGGGATCTCCAGTGGAGGGAACCATAGTCAGTCAGTGATCTTCAAACTACGCTTGTCAAGGGTATTCCGATCCGCTACACAGGGAGGAAGAGACCTATCAACCGCATTCTGTCCTACATTCTTGGACCCTCGTCCGAGATTCGCGCCGTCTCTGAGGCCCTACCCTTCTCCCTTGACATGCCTTGGGCGCTTCCCCTCCAAACACCACCACCATCACCCTTTCAGAGTACACTCTGTTTGTTCTCTCTGTTCATCTTTTGAGGTATGGCCTGAAGCCGGAAACACTAGTTTTAGCCGCGGCCTTTTGAAGTACTATATCGACCGCTATTAACCACCCTATCTACCCATGATGCCCTTCTACTCCAGCTCTACTCGTTCCAAAAAACCTAAGAAAGATGGGACGAGCAGAGCGTCCACGGCTTCGGTCATTTCTTCAAATTCGCATTCCACCAAAGGCCCAAAACTGTCAGTGGAGAAACCCAAGGTAGACAGCCAAACCCAATCTACTATATCAAAGAGCACCAGCAACGGGTCCACTGCGCGGCCACAAGCAGCTCAGAACAAACACGATTCCGATCGCAAAGCACCCAATGTGTTCGAGTACCTCGAAGATAACTCGACTACAACGGATGATTCGTCTGATGATGAGTACGAGCATCACGTACCCAGCAATAATGCCAAGGGAGCATACAAGAACGCAGTCCGTCAGATGTATCGCCCCGCCGCGCAAGGCACTGATGCCCGCAGCCGTACCTCGTCCATACTGTCCAAGTCCTCGGCGAACTCTCAGAAAACTCCCAGTTCAATTGACATTCCTCCAAGCACCGTTACCTCAAACACCGTGAAGAGCCACATCCCAGCGCATAAACCCTCACTGGATGGGGCATACAGTGGGGTGGGGGCGTTCCCCGACGGCTCGAACTACTATGAGAAACGAAGCGTGGACTTGAATGCAAGACCGGAGACGTATTACCCTCAGAATTCTGTCTCTCTTCAGCGGTCGCCACTTCCCCCATCGCCGCCGCGAAGCCCTGAAGAAGATCTTCACCGGCCCACACGACGGAACAGGCGCAACACCAAATCCTCCTCAGACATCTCCGGATATAGCCTTCTCGCTACCCGGCTGAGCTCGGCCACGGAGAGCCAGGAGCCCCGTCTCCCACCTCTGTATCGCCGGTTCGAGAACCTCAACCATCGCGTACTGCTTCATCTTCAGGACGAGATTGCACAAATGGAGGAAGACCTGCGTCTAGTGGATGAGTACGAGGAATTACAACGGGCCGCAACGGCCGAGCAAGAGGGCACGAAAATGCTCCCTGCCTCCCGGCGTATGGATGCCCAAGCACAGGTATACTCCTCCGTTCACTACCGACGTGAGGAGCTCCTCAGCGCGCTAGCTCGAAAGACCGAGCAATACAGTAAGTGCCAGCTGCCGGCCGATCGTGGATCCGGATACTAACCATAGATCATCTAGACAATGCCCTTAGCGCATATAGTAGGGTCCTTCAAACACTCCCCCGCGCCTCTACGCAGGATATCAACACGTATCGGAACTGGATGAAGCAAACCAACCCCGTCATCACCGCTGAGACACGGTTCCTCGATTACACCAAAGACCTGATCTCTCTAACTCCACGCATGGCTTCTAGCTCGACCGCAAAGCCTATCTTTACCACCATCATCATTGCCTCTACTGCCATTCTCCTACCACTGCTCGCATTCAGCATGATCTCCGAGTTCTCCGGTCGTCTCGTCGTAGTCGCACTCGTAGGAGTCGCTGCGTCAATCATCGCCTCCACCAACTCCACCAGCGCAGACCAGCTCGTTGACTCTCGGGACGGCTGGCGATGCGCAACCATGTATGTTTTCCTCCTCCTGCTCCCCCCTACAATACAATAACTAACCCAACGGCTCAGATACTTCGGCTTCATGACCGTCGCCGCAATGTTCATCCCCTAACTGACCACTACTAACGATTACCACTAATCAAACTAATGACTCGACGAATTTTCTTTGGGTAGCGTACGTCTAGCGTTTCTTACACTTGGATATTATTGAGCCTTGAACAGATTGAGAAACTGGATCTTTTAGAAAGATAGGGCAGGCGTTAACGACACTGGACTGGAAAACAGATGACAGCCTGGGGTGAGAAGGGGTTATAGGGTGCACCAAATAGCAGAAACCTTTTTCTTCTTCCCCGTCGTACTTACTATATCTACCTCTTAATTCCTGTCTTTGGTTGATTGGTTCTTGTCATGTATTTGAGCGTGTATCATGAGAGATTGCTGTATACTACATTCGTTTCTCAATGATGAATCTACCCATAGGGATATTTAGACTCAAGTCTAAACTGGCAATTACACACTTCCTGAACCCAAGCATCCGAGAATCATTATCGTCATCCTGAACCACCTTCCTACTATCACCTAGACAATGGAAAATATAGATAATTTGTTTCATCGATTTAATGATTCTGGTTAATCAATAGTAAAGTCAACTCCATTGAATATGTAACAATGGGGGGATAAAATAAAGGAGTTCAAAAAGTGAAGTAAGGCATAGCAAAGCAGACCAACGAGATGAATAACACAGAACGTCCTATCCATCCATCCATCCATCCAACCCTGTGGAATACCAATGGTTTAGAGAACATCCGTCCTGTCGTGGCCGATTCGAATTGACATAAATAAAAGAAAAAAAGACCAAAGGAACCGGAACTTGCATCTGAAGCTAAATCTAGAAAAAAGCAATCACTCATTCGGGAATTGTTGCATTGTGACATAGGGGAATGAAAAAAAGGATTAAAAGGAATTAGGAGATAGAAGAGTAATTGGTAGAAGGGTTATCATCGCTGAGCGGGAAGGTTATTATCCAACATGGATTAGCCGTCATTATACACATATTGGAATTCGTCTTTGTATTGTTTTTGTTTGTTTTTCTTCCTGGTTGTAGGTGGATTGTTTTCTTCTGGGAACATTGTTTTCTAAGCTCTGTGAGTGGTGAAAGACCATTGGGAAGGGAAAGGAAGAAGTGAAACAATTGAAATGGTATAATGGTAACAAGAGGATAAAAGGTTAAGAATAAAAAGTTAAGAAAGAGTGAGAAATGAATAATAAAGTTAAAAGTTAATCAAACGCATATCCCTACATCTCGACCGTGTCTCATCATATCCCCCGCTCATCATGGTGCAGGCGTGCCGTTCTGCTTGCTTCCTGGCGTTGCACTTCGTTCTTGGGAGGCTTCGCCTGATGGCTGTGGTGTCGCTGAACTGGGTCGGTTTTGAGCTGCTGCTGCTAATTGCACTTTGTTCCTCTCCATCATAATGGCTTGCTCGGCAGCGCTCCGGGCATAGGTCATGGCCGCAGCTGAGTTGGAGTAACCTCCCGATGGCGGTGGGGCTTGGTTAGAGGGGTAGTTTCCGTATGGAGGGGGCTGCTGGCCTGGTTGTTGTTGTTGCGGCACAAACCGTTGTTGTGGGTTGGCTGAGCCTGGAGGACCGAAGGAGCCTCGGGGGGTAGCGTAAGAGGGAGGTTTCTGTGGGGATGCGCTACGTCCGGCTGTATAGGGCGCGTTATAGGGCGCAGGTTGTCCGGGACGCGGTGTGTAGGGCTGTGGAGATCCCTGACCCGCGGCGGGAGGGCCCTGTTGTCCCGGGTAAGGGTGGTAGCCGTTTTGGCCAGGACGTTGGTACTGATTGTACTGCGGGGTGGGCTGCTGCGCGTATCCAGGGAAGTAGCCCGGTCGCTGCTGCGGCGTTGACGGAGGGCGGGCTCCAGCGAATTGCTGGGGATGACCAGGAGTGTATGGCGCTGGCGTGGAGCTCTGCCTTGCCCCATAGTAAGGTTGTGGCGATTGGAAAGTCTGAGGCTGCGTTCGCGCGTTGGCCGTGAATGATCGTTGGTTGAACTGCGCCTGGAAGCTACCGGAACGTGAAGGAGTTGAAGTTCTATTTGCACCACTGGTGGCAGCCAGGGCAGCGGCACGCTCCTGCTGCAAAGCATAGTCGTCCTTCTCCATTGTGCCCTGATACTCAGGATTCTCGATCAGGATCGTTTGGCTAATGTTCAGCTCGGCCAGCTGGTCACCGTCCAACTTGGCAACAGCGTAAGGTGGCAGAGTTGCGACAAGAGCTGCTAGACTTGACTTGAGCGTCTCATACACAGTCTGCTCTGCCGACGACGGAGTGTCTGCTCCTGTGACATCGGGCGTTGTTTCCTTAGGCTCAGTTCCTTGACCGCTAGAAGCCGTAGTCTCCAAACTCCGAATCTTTTGGTAGGAGCTGAGGGTCTCTAGCAGATCAGAGACATCGCGCAATACGTCGTCCATTTCTCGCTCCTGAGTGTCCTTTTCCGTGGATTTATCTGTATGCACGATGTTGTCCGCAAAATCGTCGGGGTTGAACGTTTTCACCATCTCTTCGAGAGTGGACTCGTCAAGATCGCCGATACTTCCGGGCTGGACTGATGTGGAATCTTTCTGTTCATCTTCCACGTACGGCAACGAGAGAAGTGTGTTCAAACGCCTTGCTCCACGTTTGCTCCACCATACCAAATTTTTTGAGTCGGCTTGTTCCACAGCTCCAGAGCTATCGAACGAAGGAGCAAAAGAGGAGTACACTCCTTGCAAGAGGGCAGCATCCTCGTCGATGCTCAGAGCAGGGTCATCGGTTGGAACGTCCTCACCCGCTTGTTGAGAAGAATGCTGTTTCTGCCGACGGCTCCAGACAGACGGAGAGGAAGTGACCCCACCATACTGAAGCCAATGTCCAGAAGGGAGAGGTGCAAGGCAGTAATTATTGCGATCCCCGAGGAAGGCCTTGTAGTCGGTGATGGCTTCGAAAGGATCGATCCAGCCGTTGGTAGCATTGCGCGTAGAAGTTCTGGATTTGCGAGGCGCCTCTAACTGGGGCAGTGTTGCACGAGGCGCGAACACATCGCCGAAAGTTCTCTTATGTTCTTTGACGGCAGTCTCTGCTTCAAATGGCTGCACCTTTGTGGTGGAGATCCCGTTGGGCAAACCGATTTCGCGCAAGGGCGCTTGCACCTCCACAAATTTGTCTGCATTAGCGTCATCCGAAGGTAGTGGAACCTTGACAGTCTTCTGCAAGCTTGAGTAGAGTTGTTTTGGATTTGCGGGGTTCCCAAACAATGTCAACACAAGGCTGTCATTACGGGTCTCAACATGAGTCGGAGTAGACTTCGCCGGGGCTTCTCCGTCTTCTTCCGACGCTTCAGTCTTGATGTTGGCCTGGCTCACATGTGCCTGGCGAACAAGGCTATTCAGGAGTTTCTTGAACGCCGCGATGCGGTTGACAGTCTCTGTCAGAGGCGACCCGTCAGCTGAAGCAGGCGTTGCCTGAGCTTTGTTCCGCTCTATCACTGCCGCCGACGCCTTCTCAATATCGCTCAAAAACTCCGACAAACTGCTGTATCGGTCTGACGCCACCCGTGCTTGAATGCTCGAACTCTCGTCTTTATCACCGGACACCTTTGCGCGTTTCGAACGTGGTTTTGCCGGCGACGACGGTAATGGGCAGGATAGAAGATGCAAATCGGCATCACTCCTGACATGGGTCAGTGGGAAGCAGTCACGATTTAGTGGTGACGCGGAGTGCTCACTTGCTTAAAATGTCCACCAGATTGCGAAGCGTCTCCTGTAATTTTGCCTTTTCCTGCGATTGCGTCGCAGAAGCGCCAGCGTCTTGGGCGGCCTTCTCGTCGTGACTCGCGACACGCTTTCGCTTGCCTGGAGTCGCCAGGACAGATGGATCGGGCGTATTTTGCGACTGGTCGCCATTTGTGACCGGCATCGGGGCCGTCCCTCCGCCTTCGTCTGCACTCATTGTTTCGGGTCGCGCTGTTCTCGAACTCTTCTTTGACGCGAGTACAAAACGGCTCTCTTTTATTCCTTCTTTTTTTGCGAAGTCGTCCAGGAAGGTCCAACTGGCGACGGAGTGTGACAGTGAACACACAATCGGCCAAAACTAATGGGAGGTAAATGGAATGAAGGGATATGATTCGAAAAGAGGCGGAAAATAGTCGTCGGTGATTGAGTGTTCCTTGTTCTCCGAAGCGGATGCGCCAATAGTTACGAGGCTCGATCGAGAAGCGGTACGCTGCAGCTAGGGAGGATTAGATCGCGACGCACACGGTAATGTCACAACGGTAGTAGATTGGCACGGAATAACAAGCTCCTTGACGCCACAAGAGCAGGCTAGATCAGGGCAAGTCAGGGCGCAGAGCTGGAAGGACGCAAGACGGACTCCATCTCCAGGCGGGAGAGTAGCGAGATCCTCCTGCGCGCCATGCCAGAACCACAACTCGTGACGATCAATCACGTGACCCAGCTTTTTTCCCCAATCGCCGGGATGCTCCATGCGGCCGCCGCTCTTGTTACTTGTCGACTACTAAGGACAAGCGACATCACGTCCGGGATTGACTGTGCTGTGGCTACTCAATGTCCTCTCTTCATGGATGTCATCGGTCTTAAGTCATGCGTCGAGCCGCTCGAGGGTTTCCTCTCTGAGAGCGGCGCATTTGTCCAACAGCCGTATTTGGCGGAAGGTATCGCGGAATCAATGTCGTCTCTCATATCGTTCATTATACTGATTCTGGAATTGTTTCGATAGGGATTTCCCTATTATAACGTTCTCCAATTCACAACGGCTCCGACGACGAAACTCTGTCATGGCGGTCTCCAAACTCGATCGTTTCGGATCTTAAGCGTACTCGGGGGCCCGGACCATCTCCGGTCTGGATATGTACAAAATCAACAATTGGCGACGGAACATTCAGACACTAAAGGCGATGGTAATCCCGGTGGCAACTGGTTCAAGTTACGTCTCCGAACCCCGTTAAGTCAGTCCTACAATGTTTCCAATGCGAGCCCGGACTTCCCCGGCTTGAGAGTTGTAGACGTCAGAGAGCCAGGGGGAGAATTGAGCAATAAATCTGTACCTCAAAAAGATGGCAGAGATGGTGATATAGATACCTATCAGGAAACCGAGATTGGGAAGGAAAGCAGGGCTTTTGGAGAAGGTGAATGCCGAGAGGAGAGCGGGAGCCATCTCGACAGCACAGACGGCCATTCCAAGCCTCTACGCCTGACTAGACATACAGAACCATTGTCGGAGGAACAAGGAAAAGATAAACACTTACGGCTGGAGAAGAAACTGCACAACACACGCAAGCGAGCCAAGCGAACCGAATCTCCCCTTGAGCCAACTCCTACGGAGTACCTTATCGATACCTTGCAAAAAGTGCATCAATCTCATGGCGCCGGAAGCTGCAGCTGGGTCTATACTACCAAGAACACTGGAATCATGGCTTCCTTAACGCAAAAGCAACGGGACAAGTTCAAACGCCACCACCGGCTTTCATTACAGAGAATTGTTGCCGATTACATAGAGCTGGTGGATCCCCTTTCGGATCAAGCAACCTCGGGCATGGATTCTGATTCACTATCGGAGACGGAAGCGCTGCAATCAGTTTTCAGCGAAGATAACCTCAACTATCTCGCAGCTCGACAATACTCTGCCGCTGATGTAGTGGCATGGGCATGGGTTCTCAAGAGTAGCACGCCTTACGAAGCCATCCTTCGAGTCTTACTCTTAGAAGCGGATCGAAGCTCAAGCCCAGATTGGTCCATCAAGATGGTGCCACCTTTCATTCCCCTCCTTCTCCTGCGTCAAAGTCTAGACGCCAAGGCTTTCCGACTGCTCTTGGTCTATTCCCTGCACCTTCTAAGCGGACGGGCTCTTCCGACCCCCAGCATGGCGATGGAAGCGATGGCCGACGATTTAGAGCTTGAGCAACAGGGTGTGATTGGAAAGCCACTGATAGAACCCAACATGTGCGTGACTTATGTTGTTCGGTTACTACATCACGCTCGCGAGCTATGGCCACAAGCTCAGCTTACTATTGCTCGCGCCTTTGCGTTTTATCTTGATAGTCTCGAGAGTGAAGGCAAAGGTTGGACGGTCGCGACAGAACGGATCAATCAGTTTATGGCTGACAAGTTCAATACCGTGCTCCGGATACTTTCCTTGCCCTGCAGACACAATCCGTTTACGTCCGCTTCCCTGCAGCAACAAGCGCAATTTGAGCTTCTTCGAGCCATGGCGCGACATCAGCCTGCTTTGCCGGTGACACGTCGTGGATACCAGGGTATTGTCGCGGTTCAAATCGCTCATAAGAAGACACTAGCAGAACGCCAATCTGCGGAGCTCAAAGCTCCGTCGTGGCCCCCTTGGAAAGAAGACAAGATAGGGTTCGACGTCAAGCGGGGTGTTGAAGGTATGAAAAGCCGCGCAATGCGTGTACTGTCACAAATGAAAGAGGCAGGTTATTCGCATTCTCGCTGGGAAGAGGTCTCTAGTATCCTAGCAGGCTGGGACACAGACAAAAGCCCAACAATTCAAACGAGATCATTAGTACCTCGTCCGGAGACTGTATCAGGGCCCTCCGGGGATCCCAAGCACCACGCCATTTGGGTAGCTCGAATCCGGGCTACGAGGACGGTGCGGGAAGCCTGGGCATGCTTCCTCTCCTACCGCGACCAAGGACTGCCTCCGCGTGGTGCTATTTACGCCGCGATGGCTGAGAAATTGATCTTCCGACAAAAGAGAGCTCGACATCACCTTCATCAAAGCAGCCAAGCACTACCAGGTGACGGAAAAGAGGTCTTCGCGGAGCCGCCATCTGTCCGAGATTGGATCTATGTCTCTACGGAACCACCCACATTAGATGATCTTCTTCGTGAAATGCTCTCGCAGAGTATCCGGCCCCGGGGAAGATTCCTAGCTTTGCTTCTGCGCAATGCACCAACCTTCGGATCGGGGTTGGACTACCTTCGTTGCAGTGACTTGACAAAGGAGCAATTAGAGGATTTGTGTACCGTGTCAGGTCAAAGATGGGGCGAACAAGCCCAGGAGAACAAGACATTGAACAATTTTCCTGACTACCTCATCTCATCCTTCGTCGCATTCCTGTGCAATTTCTCCACCGTTGGGCATCATAGCATGGCGCACTCTGAAAGTTCTGTGGGCGATATGTTTCCGATACTCCTGGGCCGTCATTCAACGAACCCTTCGTACTCGACTACGCTTTTTGCATACTCCGAAGAGTTGAAGACACGCGAGGATCTTCGTCACCCAAAAATCCTGGCGCATGCACTTAGTCTCCTCCGGGCGCAGCAGTCGCGTTCTCCTCAGGCGTGGATTCCAGTCATGTCTGCCCTGGCCCGAGACCGCGTTGGTTCAACATCTCATAGACTGGGACGGCACGCACGGTTGGTATTATCCTGGTACGAAGTCTTGGAGCTCACAGCGTGGATGGATAAGCGTCAAATCGAGCTTAGCTTGGAAGCGTTCCAGATCCTCTGCTACAGCTTTGCGCGGGTCGTGGTGGCGGGAATCAAGGATCCCGACGCGGTGGAGGAAGGGCTTGTAATCGTGAGTGAACTCGCACGGCGGGGGCGACTGACCGGCATGAATCATGTTTCGACACGCTTTGAGGATATGGTGCAGAGTGGGCTCAACATCCTCAAATCCCGGTTCGATGAGCTGGTTCTTCTTGACCCCAAGACGTCTTCTCTCTTCGAGCGAAGTAGATCTTCAATACAGGATGCCACGGCTTCTCAAGTGACCGTGCCATCCTTGGTTCACGTCCCCTCACCCGCAGTTCTTCACTCTTTTGTGCGGGCGCTGGGCTTAGCCGAGGACACTGACGGCCTGCTGAGTCTACTTCGCTGGATGCGGCAGTACGAGACTGCACTGAAGGAGAAATATGACGAGAACCTGAATGGCGAGAGGATGATGCGGCGGATCATCGTCGCCGTCCGCATGTTTCTGGAGGGATACTGGGGAAGGTCACCCCAGGCGTTCCGGGAGTGGGAGCCGTCCATGGAGCAGACACATGATGTGCACATGCACAACGACTCTGAAGCTGACTCCGCGACATTCTCCGACGCCAGCCTGCAGGAGGCATATGATATCATCACTACTTCGCAAGTCTGGGGATCATGGCCGAGTGATGAGGAGGTTTTGGATTATATAGCTCACGGGGAGCAAGGATCTCGCGAGGCGGGCGATCGATATAGGCATGCTGTACATTAATGTAAATAGAACTGTAAAATAGAGCGATTTAATCAATATATTCTATCAGGCGCTTATCCGCGGCTTCCCCGCAGCCGCCCGGCTTTCCCCACAGCGGCCCTCAAGCACTGCTCAATTCTCAACCGAGCTCAAAGCTCACAGCTCCTTCTTCACCTCCTCATCCCTTGCTGAATAACTATACACACTTCGCCCCTAAAATAACGACAATGCCTCCACGTCTATCTATATATACTCCGCTACGGTCCGCCTTTTCCTACCGCGTCACAGTCGCCAGATTTGGCACGAGCAGCGACAATGCCGTCATCCAGACCCAGCACGTTCCCGCCCCAGGATCGGGAAACATTCGCGTGCTGCTTTTGAACCGGCCCAAGGCACGCAACGCAATCTCCCGCGATCTCCTCGACGGGCTTGCCAGGAATGTAAAATCTATCGCCGCTGAAGGGGGCTCGGGGCCAACGCGTGCCCTGGTTATCGGCAGCAACGTCGACTCGGCTTTCTGCGCGGGCGCAGATCTCAAAGAACGCGCGGGCATGAGCCGGGAAGAGTACGCAATCCTCCAATTCCCGAAGCCACATTTACAAACTACTGACCCTTGCAATTACCGTGACTTAGGACAGCCGAATTTTTATACAACTTGCGAAGCACCTTCCGCAACCTCTCGGAGCTCCCGATTCCCACCATCTCCGCCGTTTCCTCTATGGCGCTGGGCGGCGGCCTTGAACTCGCTCTGAGCACACATCTCCGCGTCTTCGGCTCCTCGTGTATGGTTGGACTTCCCGAGACAAGATTGGCCATTATCCCTGGAGCTGGAGGTACCTACCGTCTCCCCAGTCTGATTGGCGTGAACCGTGCACGGGACCTGATTCTCACCGGACGGCGAGTATCCGGCCCGGAGTCGTATTTCATCGGCCTTTGTGATCGGTTGGTGGAGGTGCTCCCGGAAGAGGAAGAAAAGGAGGGTGTGGCGAGGGAGAAGGTCCTCACGGAGAGTATCAAGCTGGCATTGGAGATCTGTGAGGGCGGGCCGATTGCCATCAAGCAGGCCTTGAAGGCTGTGAGTGAGTTCCAACGGGGCGAGGAGGCTGAAAATGAGGCGTACGACGGTGTGATGGGCACCGAAGACCGGTATGAGGCTCTTAGGGCGTTCGCGGAAAAGCGGAAGCCTGTCTTCAGGGGGCGATGAGAGAGAGTCATCTGGAAGAGTTGTGTTGCCCCATTACGTATGTAAGCTGAGAGATGATCAGGGAAGCTTGTGACTCAGGTTGGACAAGTTTGGATGTGAAGGATTCTAGAACTAGTTCGATTGTGAGTCAATGTAATGTTGTTGTTGTTGTTGTTGTTGTTGTTGTTGTTGTTGTTGTTGTTGTTGTTGTTGTTGTTGTTGTTGTTGTTGTTGTTGTTGTTGTTGCTTTTGGTAAATGTCTGGGTGCCCTGGATGTGAAGAACTGTACTTGTTTTGGTAGTGGTGTCCAGGTACCAGGGACAATGCTACAGGCAAAAGCATGCTTGCCTGTTATGAAGACCTAAGTTTGAAGATCCAGACATTGTCTGAGTTTGGTACATTTCTCAGCAAACTACGGACAATCCTACAATAAGCAAAGTTGTCACAGATGGCATTGTTTCCCAACTATAACCAATCTTGCCACAACATACCTCCTCTACAACCCTAAAACTTAGCACAACCAGCTCGCGGCCATCTACATACACACCTCCATATCCCATGTAGTAAACCATCCCTACCAACACCAGCCACAAAGTCAGCCACAGAAAAATCTATACGATTTAAGCACACCATTCCTACAACATATCCAGTAGAACCAACAAGATTAGAAACAAAAAGAAGCAAAAGACCAAGTTACACCAAAACTCTGACTCACCTGGAACAAATTCTTCTGGCCCATCTCGGATAAACATCCCAGGGTATTGAATCCGCAGGCACGAACCATTCGTCATGAATGTACTACGTACCCATCAACATAATCATTAATCCATCATCCATCATCCATCAGCCAAATCTAGCTAGCTGGTTACCTAGTCTACAATAGGTGCCGATCGGGAAAGGAAAAGAAAACGTTGGTTTGAACCCTGGATCCATCCGCGGCTGTTTGGACCCGCTTTGATCCACTGGCAGCTTTCTTTTCGTGCTGTTTATCTGTCTGATGAGAAGGATATTCTAACCTTTAGATTAATATGTCAACACTTACACACTTGCGATGCTCTTTGTCAACTACACTATGAATAACACGTAGTAACACGAAAATCCTAGCTAGCCCCAGGCAGCCGCGATTTACAATTCACAGGAGCAAGCAACATCCTGAGGCCGCAGAAAAAGCAAAGCGAGGCAAAGCCTAGCCTCACAGCCTCGTACTTCAGGATCTATTCCATCCAGTTCGTATCGCATTAGAAATGAAGAAAGAGGCCACAGTAAACATCTACTAAGTATAACTAAGTACAACTAACTTAAATGTAGGTACATCATGTCGTAAGCAATACATGCATACACACCTGCAGCCCAGAGCACAGCACAGCCCTGCGCAGGGCAGCGCAGATCGACACTTCAAATCCTCCGGGGCAGCAGCAGCAGCAGAGCAATTACTGTATTCAATTGATTAATGTCGCACCACACAACTTCGCATAGGGCTCAGTAAGTGCATAATCCAGCCTGATGAACTACCTATTATAATCTAGTTTCAAACTAGTTAACCCCGATTGTGAACTAGAAAGTCACCTTCTTGCCCAGGCGCGCTGCAGAAACTAAGTTTAGGACTAGGCCGTGTTCGGGGCGTCAGAGCTCACAGCCACTTCCAGGGGGGAATGATGTTCTTTTCTTTGCCCGGGTGTTTCAATGTCGTAAACTTACTGTGTGTAGGTACTTCTTGGGAGAAAGTTTGAAGTATCTGTGCTTGGATGGCATAGATGGGATGCTGGATGGATGGATGGATAGTTCTAGATTGTATGCGAGATGGGATGATAGTATCATTTACGTTGCAGAATCGGGGATGGAATGGCCTGGACTCGTAACCCTTTTTGACTCTTTTTGGTTGATTTAATGGATGTTGAGGATATACAAAGTGATGGAATAGGATATACCAGTCAAGTCAGGATGCAAAGTTCCCCCGCGATCTGCAGGTGAGCTTCGATCTTCCTGGTCAGCGAGGCGGGCGGCATGACCTCTAGTTGGTCAGCCCCCCTGGTGTCCACGGGAACCTGGACTGCATCCTCCCGATACAGATTTAGGAAAGAAAGAAAAAAAAAAAAAAGTAGTAGAAAGGATAAATGACTGATTTCAAGACGGAGAAAAAAAAATAGAATTCCATTAATTGATTGAGTAATTAATTCACTCTGCTTATGGTTCCGGGCCTGCTGCTGCTACTGTAGCTTGTGCCCTGCAGAACTACTCTAGTAACTGCAGTACACTAAACTAAACAGTTTAAACCACAGGCACCAGGCACCCCCTCCACCTTCAGTTTGCCCCAGTCATCTGCGGGCCTCATGCTCTCTCTGTCTTTTGCACACTGTCTCGCGCCTTTGCCTACTTTGGCCCCCCCACTGCCGCCCACTCACTTTCTCTGCAAGTAATCCTCGTTGCCGCATAAATACCTTTCCTTCCAGCTGTTCTGTTGACTCTTCTTCTTCAGTGACTCAACTGACCTCTTGTCCTTCCCCCCTTTTCATCCTTCAAGCCACTCTTTCTTTTTATAATCTGTCTTCCTAGCTCCACCGGTTCGTCAGGACTAACAGAGATCCTTTCGCGCATGGTCGCAACAGACTCGATCTAGCCTTCCTGTTCAGGAATTCTTGCTGCGTGGATGTAAGTAAAAGGCGTTACCCCACGCTCCGATTGTCCTCTGTCTGGTTGCCTGGCTGACTCGCATCTCCATTTCATCGTTATCAGTTACGGTCGACGTCCAGTTGTGGGCAGTTCGAGCCATGTCGGACCTTGCCACGCGCGTGAAGCAGTACGGGTTGACTCAGGTCTACTGTAGCCCCGAAAAGCCTCTGGTTGACATCGTGTTTGTTCATGGACTGAACGGCCACCCCTACAACACCTGGGCCTCCAGTAATGGCACCTTTTGGCCTGCCGATCTTTTGCCCGAGATCCTTGGTCCAAACCGAGTAAGAATCCTGACTTATGGTTATAACGCGAATGTAACTGCCTTCACCGACGGCGCGTCGAAGGACAGAATCCACAATCATGCCGAAACTCTGGCGTCGGGTTTGGCGGCCAACCGAAATGTAAGTGATCCCTCAAGATCTGCGTCCATGATTTGTCCTTGGAGAAGGGTGACTAACTTTCCTAGCTTCGAAGCTGTTCGGACAGACCGATCATCTTCGTCTGTCACTCGCTGGGTGGTCTCGTCGTCAAGCGCACATTGATATACTGCCGAAACGTGTCAAATGAAAAGATCGAGCACCTGCGATCCATCTATGTGTCCACCTACGGGATCCTGTTCCTAGGAACGCCGCATAACGGCTCGGACGTCGCCAAATGGGGCCTGCTACTGCAGAACATCTGTAGTGCTGTCATGCCGAAGAAGTTCATGGAGTCGTCTCCTCAGCTAGTCAAGGCTCTGAAGACCAACAACGAGACGCTCCAAAACATCAACAGCCTCTTCGCCGACATAACCAGCAGGTTCCACATTTACTTCTTTCACGAGACACTGTCGAGTGATGTCAAAGGGACTCGCGAGTTGATTGTGGACGAAAGTTCCGCCGCGCCCTATGCCGAAGGTGTCGAACGTATGGGCATCGAAGCCGACCACAGACACATGTGCAAGTTCGATGACGATAACTCTCCTGGCTTTGAAGCGGTTGCCGAGGCGCTGTTGCGGTACTCGCGCGATGCCCCGAACACTATCGCAGACCGCTGGGTTGAGGAGGACAAAACTCGTCGTGTTCAGAAGCAAACGAAGATCAGGGAGATATTTAGCCATGGCATGTAGAGCCCCTTTTTCCTCTTATGGCAAGCACTAACGGATGTAGAGCGTATCGAGCCGGAGCAGTTGGGGAGGAGCGTTCCGGATCTTCGCACAATTGGTAGGACACCTCTGCTTTCTGATCATTCATCTTCTGTCACACTGCGCGAGTATGAGATTGAGGAGCCCCCGGAGTCGTCAGTCCATCATAGCAAGCATATTTGACCGGTACTTCTCCGGTATAATTAGTGATCAATAGTGGAGGAACTGCCAGAAAAGCACAAAACCAGGCACAACACGTCATGTCCCCTTTTCAATAACCTTTGTGTTTCCGTTTTTTTATCCTTGTCACTCTCTGCTTGATTTTATCGCAGATTCTCTGAGACGGAAGATGATTCATGAATGCTGCCTCTTATGTTGTTATATCGGCTTCCTGTACTTTAGTGTTGCTTTCCTATCAACAAATTGTCAAGTCTGATAAGGCTGACTCTTTCCTGCTTAGGTAGTTCTGAACCTGCCCTCCCGGCCGAGAGAAGAAGATCCCTTGTGTCTGATCTCGGTGATAGTATCAACTTGTCCCTATCACAGACCCTCCCAAAGGACCCTTTGTTCGTGGTGCCTCCCGGCTTTCACCCAAACGCAAGCTTTGTGGGTATGAAGGCACATCTTGATCAATTGCACACCAGGCTGTACAAAGCCAAAAAGAGAGCAGAGCGGCTCGTGGCTGTACTCATCTGCGGAGGCCCCGGGACAGGCAAGTCGCATCTTGCACGCCAGTATGTCTGGACTCATAGAGCCTTCTATCCTGGCGGAGTCTTCTGGGTCGACGCAAAGTCCCGCCAGTCAACCTACAAATGCTTCTGGGACATCGCACAGGCTGCCGCACTCAACGAAGGAGAGGTATTCGAATATCCAGACACCAATACCTCTCAGAAATATGTCGACTCGGTGCGAAACTGGCTGCAAACTCGGGAGGAATGGCTTCTGGTGTTCGATGGTGTAAGCTTCGGTCAAGACAGCGATCTCAACAACTTCAAACAGTTTTTGCCGTTTAATAAGATGTGCAGCATCATTTACACGTCTGTCGATAAGACACTGAGGAAAAAGCAGCGCCTGTATGAGCCGTTTTGCCTCTCAGTCAAGCCTCTAGAGGTCACGGAAGCCTGCAAACTACTCTTCGAAGACCTTGGCATCAGGAAGCCCACCAAGGGGCAAATCAAGAAAGCCACCGAGCTTGTTGAGCATTACGAATGCCTTCCTCTGGCAATACATGCCATCAGTCATCGGCTCGCAGCAACATCGAAGCCAATAGAGAGATATCACATCAACTCTCACTTAACCGACGAGAAGCTAGCAGAGCCTTTCCTAAGCATCATGCATGACCTTTATCGTACGGAGCACTTTGAAGCACTGAACCTGATAAACCTTGTTTCGTTCTTCAGCCATCATGTCCCCGTCGGCCTTATCACACTCGGAATCTCCGCACTCAGCAGATGGAACGTTAATATCCTGACAAGCAGTAGAACCGGTGAGAAAGGTGATATCGACACGACTCTTGGGGTTCTTATTAGATACGGACTGATTGAGAGGGTGTCGGACGCGTATGCACTGCACGCGAAAGCTCTCTCGCCACAGCTTGAAAAAGATAATGTTCTAGACATGAAGTCCGTGGCCCCTGACTTATCAGAGTCGCAGACTGAAAGTAGCCAAGATGCATTCTTTTCGGTTTATCAGAATTCAGGCGCGGGGACGATCGATATGATCAAGACACACAGTGTTGTCCAAGGTTTCTGCAGAGATGAGCTCAGGATCATGGACCGGGAAGAGAAGCGATGCAATACACAGGCGGGAACGTCTGACGCTGGGTTCTATGACTCGTGGATCGTTGTCGCTGCTCATGTTCTTTGCACATCGTACGAAAGTGCAAAGGCCCGAATGGACCGTATTGATGACTGTGGACTCGTCAAAGACTACCGGGAATATGAGACTCATGCTTTCAGGTTGATCGAAAACTGGCCCAAAAGGACCCAGAACGAGCCGGCAGTACTGTGCGAAGCTCGCAAGAATCTGAAGCAGGTCATCAGGAGTATTGCCACCGAAATTGAGAGGATCTCGCCCAGTTCCTCGCAAGAATCGGTCCGCAAACAGAGATCAGTCTTTGATCGATCAAGCAGCTCTTCGTCGTCAGTGCCTGAATCAGCAGCCGAGGAGGGACGATGGGACTGGAGTGACATGACGCCTCCGAAAGTCGAGTCGCCGCAAGAAATCCCAGGATCTCAGCAACGCTTCAACCTCAAGCCATTTTTGCCCCATATCTTCAGGGAATCCAGCCTAGACAGAGACAATGGATACGAGAGTGACAGGGAAAGCACCAATGCCCCAGTCCGGACCTCACCGGCGCTTTCACAACTGAGTCATCAAGCAGAGACG
Source organism: Aspergillus luchuensis (assembly GCF_016861625.1). Classification (NCBI taxonomy): domain Eukaryota; kingdom Fungi; phylum Ascomycota; class Eurotiomycetes; order Eurotiales; family Aspergillaceae; genus Aspergillus; species Aspergillus luchuensis. Next base: position 1,743,156 of record NC_054849.1, read on the forward strand.
CCCAAGTCATCGCTAACGTCAAGTTCTTCGCCGCCTATTGACGACCATGGTTGGCACATGGTGGTAAAGAAGCATTCGAAAACTAAGATCAGAAAGGACGAAAGATCAGTGCAGCGGCCGAGATTTCCCCGTAATATCAAGGGCTCCCAGCCGGCAGCTCCAGTCTTAAAAATTTTTCCTGTCGAAGGGAGAAGTGCTTCAAGCAGCACGCTGGGTAAAAGTCGGAGAAGCTCTTTTGCATCCGCGTCGGAGGCACTCACAGCTGTACAGCACTCCAGTCCTCCCCACTCTCACGAGGATATTACAGCTATCACGAAGCGAGGTACTGGCCGGTCATCTTTGAACAAAGAGAATGCTCCAACATATGCTACAGTAGCAGCCAGGCATACTCAGGATGGAGAGTTGAACTCAAAGAAACGATCATCCTCGACACCGGGAGGCAATAGTAGACCGGCGCTTCTGTCACTGCAGAACAAATCATCTGGCGAGTCGCTGCAGAGCCGTTCTAGCAATGCACATCCATCGCCACTTTCAGCGGAGTTCAAGCCTGATCGTATGACCCAGTCGACCTACAGTGAGCCTGATCAAGGTTACTTGCAACATCGACTCAATGCCATGGATCTGGGAATAGCGCAGGAGTCTCAGTACCGGACTCGTCACTTGTCCACTGTACGACCAATAGCACCTCCGGCGGGGGACATGTCTGCCAGTACACCGTCTATTCTGACATATATCCCTCCGCCCCCTCCACTGCCATTTGAAGGGAACATCGAGGTTACGGTACCACGACGTGTGGGTGTGGCCCAACCAAGCTCCATGGGACCATCACCGAGTCCAGCGAGGCCAGTCGCCCACCCATCTGCATTCATGCCAGGTATCTCACCCCCGAGCTCTCTGGCTACTGAACCGCTTGTTGGGTATTCCTCAGAACCCGCTCCGGAGCCGATGACGCGAAACCAATCCGCACAGTCACATCAGTCCTGGTCAACCGAGCCGGTTCGGTATCCGCCGCGCTTCTCTCCACTCCCAGCTACAACGCCCGCGCAGTCTGTCATAGCCAGTGGTGTTTCACATGTTGTGTCGCCTCCGCACACGGTATCCGGGGCAGGAAGCTGGGTCGCGGACATACCGCAACAGGGGCAACCACCACCAGCGGTCAGTTCTCGTCAGCCGGAGGTAGCTTACGCTGCACAGGCACAAATCCGACCCATCAACACACTGGATGGCCACGTCGCTGCCATGGACCCTTTATGGTCGACAGAGCCCGCTTCGACACTGCATTTCGGGGCCCATCGTGTGGATGTGCGTGACGCCCGGCAGCGGCTGGGTGGGCGTGTTCATTATCCCGCACATCTGCCATCAGCAATTCCAGGGTATCCCATGTACCACCCGAACTCGTCCGGGCCATTGATCCCGCATGAGATGGCAATTCCAGTGTCAGATTCTCACGGACTGCGAGCGCGGAGCGGCAGCTCACCCCCTCACCCTGACTTTGACGGATTTAGCATGAGTCAATGATCAATGAGACGAAAACTGATATCTGTGAGTAAACTATCGGAATCACATACAATCATACAGATGTTGGTAAAGAGACGGCAAAGGAAAGTTAAAGAAAGAAAAAGGCAAAAAATAAAAATCTAGAAATGAAAGTGACGAACCGTGATGATGAATATGTGACGGATTAATTAGGAGACAGCACAAGCACCTGGAGTTTCGGTTTTTGTGTTCTAGTTTCATGGCCATGCATTTCTGGAGCAGGAGATAGGAAGATAAGTGATAGCATTTAGAGGTGTTGGTAGAAGAAGGATATCACCGTACGGGAGGGAGCATTGCATTGGCGTTTGTTAGTGTTAATCGGATAACGCGACTGAACATTTGAATCTCTCTCTGTGCCTTTCGTTTATTTTTTTTTCCTTATTATTTTTTGTGATTTGTGAGAAAACTAACCAGTCCATCAGCATGCTCTTGCATGAGATAGTACCCGCTGGCTGTTGCGCCGCGTTGAGATCTGTGAGCGCAACAGCCAGCGGGTCACCGACCAGGGGAAGGATGCACTAGAGGACGATCGCGACGGTATCCGGACTGGGTTTGTGGTGGTGGATCGGGCGGGAACCAAAGCGCGCCTTGGTCACCATCAACGCTAATCCTAATCGAGACTTGCAGTGACAGCCCATCGACGTAAGAGATACATAATAACCAGGTCGCCTTTGGTGATGACGTCTTTGAGCAGTTCAACCAGCTATAAAGGTTCTCGATGCCAGCATCATGGAGGTTTTGACAATTCGAACATTGGTTACCATATCATCAGTCTACTTGACCACTACAGTCTAATCTACTTCTGACCTCTACATCATCCGACCCTCAATCCCATCAACTTGAATACCTTACAATCCACCATGTCTTTCCTCGCCCGCATTGCTCCCGCTGCTCGCACAGCTTCGCTGTCTCTCCGACCTACCACTACTCCCGCTCTCTCTGTCGGGGCTACCCGCTCGATCTCCGCCACTGCCCGTCGAGACAAGGGTCCCATCGATGCCACCAAGGAGACCCTGAAGAAGGCTGACCGCAAGGTTTCGGACGCCGCTGTGAAGGGCATTGAAGTGGGAGGTATGTAGACTACTAGACCCCATTGTTCAGGATTCCCGCTCATCATGATGTGCAGAAAACGCCGCCGAGAAGGTCAAGGGCACCGTTAGCAGCACCGCCTCTGAGGCCAAGGCCAAGACCGACGAACTGTCTGGTGAAGCATCCCAAGTGGCCGGCAAGGGCAAGGGCAAGGCTGAAGAGACACTCGGTACTGCTAAGGGCAAGGCACAGGAAGCTGCTGGAGAGGTCAAGGGCAAGGCCAAGGAAACTGCTGGACGGTTTTAGACAAGGCCCCGGATGGAGACACTAAACATACGCTTGACGACCTGCATGAAATGATCCAGATGGGGATCAATAAATCTGTACTATTATAGTTTTAGTTAATGCATTGGAATGAACGATCCATAAGCAAGGAGTGGGGTGTTGTTTTTCGCCGATGAGATTAGATTCGTCAGGCAGGCTTAGTGTTTAGTAGTAGCGCCACCCGAACGGAATCTGGGGTTTTGAAGGTTAATTTCTACTTCCGCATTCCATGGTCCGGAAGAAGAACAGTATAGCCTCGAGATAAACTATCTAGTAAACAGAAACAGTGCATTTCCTTCATTATTCTCAGCGGCAACGGAACCGTTGGTGCCCGTGCTGTGCCTGCGTCATGCGGACCCATCGTCTCCCTCCACTTTGTTGAGCCGAGGCTTTTCTTCTGGGTCTGTCGGAGGTTCGCTGCCCTTTTCGGCTTTCTTCAATTTATGCCACTTTTGCCCCCTTATCTTTTTCTTTCTTTTCCACACCTACAACCTTTTCTCGTTCGACTTTCTCTTTCCGTCGGGGATTGGTCTTTCTGTTATTTGCTTTTTCTTTTTTTTTATTGGCGAGTCGGTCTTCACTCTTTGATTATTCTGCGTTCTCCATTTCGCAGGTTACAGTCTGCGATCATGAGCAAACTAGACAACCCCCTCGGCCTGTTGGCGGCAATCCTCGTGCGAGTTCCCCTCATTTTCAAAACCATTCTCCTACATGCCATTCGTATGTCGCCAGTTACGGGGAAACAAGACCTGCGCACCGAGTTGACTGTCGCTATCATTCGCTCATTCCTCGTTTTTAGCTCGCCCGTCGGCAAGCAGCAAAGAGATAGCATGCGCGACCCCGGTATTAAGGGTCCCATGTGGGTGTCCAAGGTGACATTCCCCAAGCCAGAAGAGGATGTCCAGGATGCGGTTATTAAAGCCATTGAAGACCTGAAGAAGGGCGACGAAACTTATAATATCCCTGGAGTAACCCCGCTTGAGGCAGAGTGGACGGGGTATCGGAGCGGCGTGCACAAGAATGCGCCGCAGCCGGATATCTCGGAAGAAGCCAAGTATGAGGAGCTGAAGAAGGAGGCGAAGGAGGATATGGTGATTTTGTATCTCCATGGAGGAGCGTATTTGTAAGTTGCCCTCAATGCTGTCTGGGAGGTTTGTCTTAAATACTGACGTTTTGGATGTGAAGCCTTTGCGACCCGTGCACCCATCGCCCGCTCGTCGCTCAGCTGTCGAAACGAACCAGTGCCCGTGTTCTATCGGTGCGCTACCGTCTTGCGCCTCAGAATCCGTTCCCTGCTGCTCTCGTTGATGCCCTTACTGCATACCTTGCGCTCGTCTCCCCGCCTCCGGGCTCTCTTCACGAGCCCGTCGCGCCGAACAAGATCATCGTCTCCGGTGATTCAGCCGGAGGAAACCTTTGTCTCGTTTTGCTCCAAACGCTCCTCACACTCCGTCGCGTCTGTCCTACCGTCCGCTTTCATGGACGTGATGTCCCCATCGAACTTCCCGCCGGCCTAGCTATCAGCTCCCCTTGGTGCGACATCACTCGCTCTATGCCATCCGTCCACCACAACTCGGTCTACGACTTCCTGAGTCCTCCCACCCAGGATCCTGAAACAGCCTACCGCCCACTTGCTGTGCCTGAAGACGACGTCTGGCCTGTCAAGCCACCTCGTGTGGACCTCTACACGAACGCCAGCGCCCTTTTGCACCCACTCGTCAGCCCGGTGGCCGGCCGCGATGAGATTTGGAAAGGCGCACCGCCGGTGTTCATCTCCATGGGCGAGGAAGGTCTTACAGATGAGGGACTTGTTGTTGCCCGCAAAATGCACCGGGTTGGCGTCCCTGTGATTGTCGAGCAATTCGAAGGTATGCCGCATGTTTTCGGACAGGTCTTCTTGGGCACGCCTTCGTCTCGTCGCTTCTTGGACGACACGGCGCAGTTCTGTCGTGATGTCATGGCTGGCAAAATTACTGCCGATACCCCTACTCCGGCGAAGATTACCTTTATTGGATACAAGTTGCAGTCGGTTCGTGAGATTCCGCTCGAAACCGCTGTTCCTTTGACGGATGAAGAGGTGGATGCGGTTTTGGAGAAGGGTAAGCAGTGGCGGTTGGAGGGGGAGAAACTCCTGGAACGGGAGTGGGTGGAGAAGGCGAAGCTATAGATTACTTTGAATGGGCTATACCATGAACCTGGCGTTTGAGGATTGATTTGCTATACCCTGCTTATTTATAGACTTGCTGTATATATATGCTTTTTAGATGGATGTACATGCATACGATGGTACATAGAATACTTTATCTTGGCACCGCATCAATTATTATTCTGAACTTGAAGCACCCAATAGAATCCTTCTCAAATGAATCCATCATGATCGGAAGTAATAGAATGGTCCCTCCTGTTTCTTTGCGGCAATCAAACCCCCAACTAATTTGACATTTCTATCCAGAAGACCGAACCAGTACCAATCACTCCCCTTGCAGGTAAAATACTTGAAATCTCTGAATTTACGCCAGCATTGAAAAGCTCACTAGAATATAGAGGCAACACCGGCATCCAAACACATCCCCATGGCTGCTTCATTTCTTGCAGACATTCTAAATGCCCAGGCAGCTTCCCTAGGTATCTCAGCTAAGATCTAATCGTCTGGATATGGCTGTTAGACGAGTATAGATCTAATATAAATTTCAGCGCAGTGCCAGTCACTTTCTTCTTTGGCCCAGACATCGCGGTCAGTATCACCCAGAAACCTCTGCTAAATGGATCTGCTCGACTTGCTGTAAATTAGTGTAGCGAACAGACAATTCTTGGGCGCCCGATGCTGCATTCGATCTGTAGAGTTTTGAGTCCTTCAAAAAAGACAACTAGTTATTGATAGCCACATCTCCTTTTTTCCCCATAAGCTCGAGAGTTATTTTTATAAGGTCTCTAACCATCTTGTGAGACAATTTATAATAGCAATAGGCTGCCCTGCGGAGATGATGACCTTAGCCAGATGGACGAGATGGAGAGGATTTTCGGTGTCCCAAGGCCCAAATGTGGCCAGGGCTAGAAAATTATTAGTGTCAGCTTCATCCTTGTAGTACTCAAGCAGCTTTTGGTGGAACCTCGCGAAGGTGAGAAAGTATACTTTCACACAAGCTCCAGCCCTGTGGCTCCTTTTACCCCTGCTGCGTATGTTTGTCTGGACTGCCTCGTCGCACTTTGATTCCCGGCAACACGGTGATATAATGTATCTATCCCATCTATTGTCGACAGATGGCGTGGGTTATGCACAGACAACCTGCTTCGGAGTTGTTGTCTACTTCATATTAACGCGAAAGAGTATCAATATGATCATGTTGCGCACACTTCTGTCTTGCGTAAATGATAAAGAGATTGCCGAGCTAGTCAGACAACAACATCCAAGATGAGCTATGATGGCATACATCCTGTTGCAAGATTTGGTGGGTTGGTTGTATCTTATGTTTGCCCGACTGATAGTAGAACTGTTCATTTTGTTCGATAAGGTAGAGAAAGCAACGTGACTAGTGCCTTTGAACAAGCCTTGTTTATATGCATCTTAGCACGCCGATATAATATGAACAAGGTTTCTTTTTCTCTCCATGGTACTCGCAACCCATGCCACGAGCTCTGCCAACTCTGTCCCACAGTATGCTCTGCTTCCTTCATGAAGATGAAGAAACTTACCGCGAAGACACCTTTAGTGCTTCTTCTAGCAAGGCAGCCATCTGGCATGATAGATGAGAACAGAGTTGTGGTTCAATCCACATATACCGTTCCGAGAAGGATTGGTCTGTACTGAGCTTTAATGAATACAATGAACGGTGTAACGATTGATGGATTGTGGGAAATTCATGCAATAAACCTCAAGGAAGGTAGTTAGTGGATGTGGTGGTGATTTCTACAGTAACTAGCAGAAGTAACAATGTTGGCAACACTAGATGTAGTGGTGAGGATAGTGCTCGCCAGATCTGCCAGTTCAGTCTGACACTGATAGTTGATCTCCATAGTAACGGAATGCCCTAAATCTGGGAGTGTTTTCGCGACCTCTGTAAGCTGTCTGAGGAAACGAAAGGAGAAGACCAAGAATTTGTGTCATCCTCCACCCGTCTCGGCTACAGAAGCCTGAATAGCAAAGTCGGATATTGTTTGTTCTTACAGCTAAACTGGAACGAAGAATGCTGGTTATTGATGGTTGAGCCTTATTGACATCTCCTTTGTATGTCTCGATGTCGATGAAGAATGATGACAGAAATGCGGATGTCTGGTCGGGCACTTAAGTTGACCAATTTTGACGATTAGGCTGTTTAGCGTAAAGTTCTGAAACATCTTATGCCAACGATAGAGCAAACGGCCGAAACCCTACTGGCCAGGACATAATATGGTATCTCGGTCACCCAAGCATATCATCGAAGGTGGAGTAAGACAGAACGGAGAATATAGAACGGATCGTATGCTGCGTAAGGACAGTTATTGTCTCGTTTATATATCCTCCTTTGAAGGTAAAGACCTAGATATCTGTAATAGACCAGCCCATCATAAAGCCAGCATATATGACCAGTTAGCCATGGTAAAGGCACTTGTCAGAACTGGAATCCTATATGGAGTATCGCAGCCCTATAATGAGGAAAAATCGACGAATCGCTCAATTATTTGACATTGACCATCTGTGGCTGCCAACCTTTCCCAATTCAAAGGCGGCAAGCTTTAACTGATTGTGTGAGGTAGGCAGCTTATACACAGACATAGATCGGGTCGGAAGATGTCATTTTTTCGGTTCTGCACGGAAGATACCATGCAATTTTCGTCCGTACATATTTCGGTGCCCAGATATCCTGACAATATCAAACCACGGTAATGAATGCTAGCTTCTGTGGTTTTCTGACTGTCTCCTGCTCGGATACCGAAATGGTAGGTATGTCCAACCCTCAGCTTTAGGAGCATATCTCCACCGCTCCCCTTGAATACAGAGTAGTCTGTATATGCTGGTTGTCCACGAGAATCATCATATCCTGCTCCGTTTCCATATTATCCCACCCAGTTAATTCAGCTATGGCTATAAAACTAGCTAAGTAATGATGTGATGCCGCTTTCCAGGGGTGTTGTTATCTGCCCTTGAAGCAAGTCTCTATTTTCCAGACAGCTGAATCTGGTCACTTCGTGGGTTGATTCTACCGGCCTTGTCCAGGACTTTTCCTGTCTTCGTTTAGACTGCCGATGAGTTTCTGAGATGTGTCTTGTGGAATTGAACGGACTTCTGTAGTCACTATATTAGAACTTGACCTTGAGTGCCTCAGTGATTCTTAGAAGACTCTCTGCCCATTTGATCCATTAAGTGTGGTGGAACAACAATCAGTATTGGATGCCCTATCAAAAATATCTCTGTGTGTTTCTTAGCCCAGTCCCACTCTTTTTCCAGAGGAATTGTAGCTTTGATTCTGGGATGGTCAGGGCCTTGGTTAAGAAGCCATTCAAATGCTTCCCTATTATTGTGAACCTGGGTACTCCGGCGTATCAAGCCGCCATTTGATCCTTTCCAGCCGGTTAAATATGCTATGTTCGATTAGGTTGTTGGAGTCAGCCCTAATCTTGAAACCCTATTCTAGCTAATTCACCATATTATATGCTAGTGAATCAAACAAATTGTTCTAGAGAAGTCTAGTTGGATCCACCTTGGGTGACTTGGCTTCTTCGACTTTCGGCGTCGGGAACCTGAGAGTATCTGTACATGCTCAAGACAAGAACCTAATGTGCCAGAATAAACTGGCACGTATAAGAAAACCAGGTTTGATACAGAGTTGAGGACATCCTCCTTGTCTTCTAGCCATTTATTTGTTTCCTGCACTCGGAGAAAGCCCCAGCAGGGCTTTGAACTCGTAAGATTTCAATCACAGTGCAGCGGTTGTAGCATTAGAAGCGATGCTGGAATAAATTGAGCGGCTTGTAATGGATATGTGGCTTTGGTCTCGGAAGTTTAATTCGGTCATAGGAATCACAGGGAAACAAGCACCAATAGCCTTGCTTAGATCCTTCTTACTGGGTTTTTCTTGTCACCCTTTCAGTATCTGGGATCTCGATAACGTTATAGAAACCTGCATTGAGGCCTTCATCATTGGCAGAATCAATGCATGCCGCCAATGGGATATGCTCATCAAAGTCGGTGAAGGACACCGTATTTTCCTGTCTAGGTCTTCTGATTGCTGAGGTTACGTAGACGTCCTATGACAAGAGTTGATGCGGTCTCGTCCTATGCCAGGTTTAACCCGAGTAAGCTTCTGCTCGCATTGTGATCGAACATAGACGTATAATTCCCAGTCTGTCTTTTAGAGTGGGCCTTCTAATGGCCAGTCAAATATCGGTGAGCCACTGCAACGTACCTACCCGATTGGGTAGAGTCCTCTCCTTTTCTTCCTTTAGTTAACCCTAGTAAAAGAAAAAATGAACAACTATCTGCTTTGAATGGATACTCTTCTTCTGTGTTCGTTGTTTAGATCTAGATACGCAGGCGGCGTTTGAAGGCTTCGAGCGTCTCGTTCTCCATTGGTTGAACGAGGTAGGCAAGGTTGTTGTCAAGGCCTTCCCATAGTTCACTTTTCAGGGTCTCTTCGTCCGCCGTGCCGGCAGCTCGCAAGAGAGACGTCTTCTGGACGAGATAATCAGCGAGTGAGAGGTCATCTGCTTTCTTAATTCTAAATCTTAACTGACGTGCCTCTTGTCGTGCTTCAATAGCCGGACGTTTAAATTCTCCTCCTGAAAGAGACAGCGTCAAGCGTCTATAAGAGCTACCTAGCCCCATTCTGAAAGGACCTGAGACCCTAGACTTCATTCCACCGTATATTTCGGTTTTGCGGGAGTGTAAAACTTCTGCCGAGAGATTCTCCCATATCAAGAGCGGAGCTTCCACGCAGGCAGCATGCCTTAGCTCCCACTTCTCAGTTCAGATACGCTTCTTTAGCCTGTATTATTTATCCGAGAAAGCACACCCCCATGGAGCTGGAGGAGGTTGAGTCGATGTAACGAGACTTCTAAGCATGATTAACGGCGATACATATTGCGCTTTCGATGCTGTTATATACCGAGGAATACCACGTTGGGGTTTTCGTCGATACCTCAGAGGGTTTCTCATAGCAGCTTCATGTTTGTATGATGAGTTAGGGTTGAATTGTGCTATAGCTCTGAAGGGTGGGCTTTTGGCTGGCTATAGTGTTAGTTTTATAGTATATTGTGGGGTATTGGCTAATCAGATGTCTTCGATATCTTGTTAAATCTATGAAAAAGTATCAGATGTGTCTTTGATGTATCTTGATCCGAGGTAATTTGATTTCTTCGTGTCATGGAAGAGAGGTTTTCTGGTTGAGAAGAAGGGGGTGGTTGGATAGGATTGGGAAGAAGATGGAGGAAGTTGAAAGGGCTTTTATATCAAGGGCCCGTCTATCACTTGTATGATATGTGAATTAGGATATTTGCTCTATCACTCTTTCTATTCCCCAATCTCTGGCAAATTCACATCAGTGAAGAATATACTGCGAATGCAAGGAGGCATTAAATGCCGCATTTAGCAATGCACTAACTGCGAAGAGCTAGCCGCGGCTCCTTGCAGATCGCGATAACCTTAGATAAGAGTGGGTTTAGTGGTTTACACATACAGTAGTAGAAGATGAACCAATATATTTGTTGCTTATAATCAATACTCCATTAGCCACCTAGGTATAGATCCCGTCCGCCGTTTGTAGTAACGCCAATAACATCCCAAACGCCCTGACCAGTCCGAAGACAAACCAAACTCCTAAATATATTCATCATCATCCATAGATCCATCGTCATCCCACGAGGATGCTCGGCCAGACATATCCTCAACTTCCACCTTTAACTCAGGAACTGGTTGTGGAACAATCGGCTGTCCCTTTCCAGGCCACAACTTCGGCGGGGAGAAGAAGCCTCGAGACGTAGCTTCGGCCGTTGGGATATTGATCGTACGACCATGTATGCGGATCTCGCCGGTCAAATTGACCGGAATAGGCTCTTCTTCCACGTACCCGTCCCAGAAGCCCAGCATCTGTGCAATAAGCCTAGACAAGGCAATAGCAAGAGTCCAAAGAGGAGTGAATATCGAAGACAAGTGAAGCCAGCGCCAGAGCATTGTCGGTATCACGTACGGGAAACGGGGAGCATCCGGGAGGAGGCAGTTTCCCTGGCAGGTTTCTGAGATCGAAGGGTGGCAGTAAAAATCGCACATGGTCGATTCAGAGTAGAACCACAAGAGCAGGATCAGAGAGCACCATCCTAGACGCGTAAGATGTATGCGTCCGGAAACAGGGCTTCGTCTCCATAGCCGTGGAAGGGTTACCAACGCGTAAACACGACCATCACTCTCCCCGTTACAATTTTCGCAGATGTGATGCTTGCTTCGTTTGCCCTTCGGGGAAGATGGGATTGCGGCAAGCGTGTCCGCATCTCGCGATACTTGGACCTCCAAGCCGTCCAACCCTGTTTTGACCTTTTGAATGTTGTCCGCTAGTGACTTCAACTTCTCATTTAGCCGGTCCAAGTCCACCGTTTCTTTATCCCCGGAACTAGCAAGTTCCAGCTTCTTCAATATTTCTTTCTCGTATGCGGCATCGTCCTCGTCCTCGGTCTTTAACTCACCAGGCTGCCCGTCGATGATGTCCTGAAGTGATTCAATCGTATCGTCACCGACATCTAGTGATTCTTTGTGGTCCTTGTAATCCTTCAACACTGTCTCGAGAGCACTCTTTGGCAGATCCGGTTTGACCAGCGGTGCTCTGTCCTTGGACTTCGCCTTTCCACTCGACTTCCCCGACTGATCGTGCTCAGCTTTCTTCTCGGGTTTCTCCTGGGCCGGTTTTTCCACATTTTCCCGCTCCTTCTCCTTTTCTCTCTCCTTTTCCAACCGTTCCTTTTCTTCCCTCTGCTGCTCCTCCTTTTGTCTCTCCTCTTTCAGTCTCTGTTCCCTATCTTGTTGCTCCTTCCGTTTCTTCTCTTCCTGCTCCTCTCTCTCTTTTTCCTCCCTTAAGCGTCTTTCTTCGAATTCGTGTGATTGTGAAGCTTGTCGAGTATGCGAGGGCACCAACGACGACTCGAACCTTTCATTCCTCGGAGGTGATGGTGCTATATCCCGAGAGAGATGCTCCGGGAGCTCGTTGACCCGTTCCACCCGTTCAGTCACCGGAGTATCGATCCATGCCCCCGTCACCACAGGCGTCTTGTCGTAGATACGTCGCTCGGGATATTTCTGAGCCTCCGGGGTTTTGAGTTCGTTCCGTTGGCCTGGAGATTCTGTTCTCGATAGTTTCCGAAGTAAATCCTGCGAGTCTCTCTTCGTTGGGCTTCGCTTCGTGAATGTTGAGTTCTTGTAGACCACAATAGGCGTATTTGGTATTGGATCACCATCAGTCAACTTGTCCGCTTTTTGTTCGGAGAGCTTGTTCTGCGCATCGGATAATGGGATCCTGTTGTATCTGTTTGACGGACGTCCGGCTGGCGTGGTGCTCTCGACATTGGTCGGTTCCGTATGGTTGATGTGCGAGTCTCTGTCAAACTTGAGCCTTGGGGGTGATGTCTCCTTCGCCCTCACCGCAGGGTTTTCTGGAAGCTCTGTGCGCCGTGTCATTTTCCTCAACCAGTCACGGCGATGAGCTGCCCGGCTTCCCCAGTTCGATGGGAGGTTTAGAGAGGGTCTCAATCCATCGTTTTCTTCCTCTTCCAAATATTGCTGTTCTTCCTCTTCCTCGCGCCGTTGCAGGTTCTCCGATGTGAGAGGGTTTGGCGTCCCTGCGTTGCTCAGCACAGGAGACCGGCTGGATGTGGCCCGTCTCAACCGCTTTTCGTCTTCGACATGGTCGACTAATTTTCGGCGGAGGCCGTCGTCCGAAATCTCATTCAAAAAATCCGCATCAGCTGCCGCAAACAGATCGTCTCCCCTCAGTCGCGATGCTGATGATGAGCGTCTGCTGCGACTGTCACGCAACGAAATGTTGAAGTCTTCATCGTCGGGGTCGAGGTCAGCCAGGCTCCCCGCATCATCGATTTGCCGATATGCCTCCGCTAACTCATTCGGTGGGTTTGAATCGGGGGACGTAAAGTTGAAACTCTGTCTTCTGTTCCGATTTGGGGTGCCGTGGTTGTATGCGGCGGCTTCGTGATCCGACATATTGTGTAGACGCGAAGTGTAATTGAAAGCGGCACGGATTGATCCAGTTTGGCTGAAGTTCCGCCGATGCTGTCGGCTATTGTAGTCTTGGTAGGTATTAGGTACAAATGACGCGTCAAAATTATCCGTGAGACGAGTATGGCGAGCTCGTCCAAAGGGGGAGAGTTGCTGGTCCTGGGGGTATTCGCGGTTGCGACGCGCCAACGCCCCTCGGTCGCTCCTGCGCTCGGGGGTAGCAGGCATGATGAGAGACAGGCTCGGCCAATCCGCTCCTTGCGACTATCACAAAGAAGCCAGGGGCAGATGGTGGGCAAGGAATGCAGTGAATGAGAAGCTCGCAAGATCAACGCTCCCCCCAGCAACAGAGCAACAAGCGCAACGACGAGCTCCGCCCGCGGTACCGCTGCGTTGCCTGATCGGGTTAGCCGGATACTGGCGTCATTCCAGTAATTCTTCCACTTTGGCTTCAACTTCTCCCTATTCTGCTTATAAACTAGCTTTATATACCCGTCCATTCAAGTGGCAGTGTCTTAGCATCTAACTTCTAGAACATTTCTTATGCTAATATTCATTCTACAAGATACCGGGAAATACCAGGCGTTGTTGGCGCTTTATGAATGGGTGCCAGATGGTGAATTGTATATCAATCTGTTTTATAATCCACGTAGTGTCCTAGGAATAAAGAGGCTAAAAAATATGCACATCTAATCCTGGGCTTAACAATATTTCGCTTGATAATACTCAAAATAGCCGAATGCGAACGGCACGACACAATGAACAAAAAGAGTAACTTCATACGAGTATAAGGAGCGAATGAGACATAAGGCAAATTATTCATATCTCCGGGTATCATTCAGGCAGCCATGCCTGATCCATCTCTTCAGACTAATATGTGTCAACCAATTCAACCATTTGAGTCCTTTGAATCATGTATCGTGATAGTTGCATAATATTCCTATTACAGGGCATGCCGGATACCCTATGCTCAACGACCACTCCCACCACTCTCCAGAAGATAATCAACGGACCAGAGTCTCTCCCAGGGCCGGTATCTGGGAGTCGAGCGGCGGGCCGAGTGCATAGATGAAGCGTCGAGATTATCAACACGCGGGGATGAAGGTGACACTCTACCCTCGGAGATTGCACGTTGGTGGCCCTTGTGAATTCGTTCCGTGCCCTATTGACGGTCCGTCAGCTCCGTTCAGGAGAGAAAGAAAATTCAGGCCGCGGTTTTCACGGGCCCTGAGGAGGGTTGCGGCGAACCTCATCGGGTTTCGGGGCTGCCTCCCGTGAGTGTAAGCTGGCAGCAGCGTCTTGTTCAGCTAGTCTTGCTAGATCTGTTGTTGATTCGTTGCCGCGTTGTGAAGGAGTCGAGGAATGCCCTTTCTTAGAATTGGAACTATTCCGTCGGCTGTCTAGGCTCTTGGTCAACGTTTTGGCAATGTTCCCACCAACTGAGGTGCGTTTCATGCGAATGCTGCCCTTGGCGTCTACGTGTGCTGGTGCAACGGTGCTCTTTCCTAGGCCCGGAGTCGCCGGGGCGCCTGGTTTTTCTTCCGTGGCGTCTAAAAGATACCAGCGGAGACCATCAGACAGCTCGAACGGGTTTTCATCATCAAGTGAGGTGCCATCGCTGACTTCGCCGATGGAACGGCGGTCAGGATTGGCACCGTTCATCGACTTCGAGAGATCGACAACGCGTTCTTCGATCTTGGTGATTCGGGCAAGCAGCCAGTCCCGGGTTTGGAGTTTGTGTGCATCTTGTTCGCGTAGAAAATAGTGCGGTGCGCCAACGTTGAATGCAGCCCATGACCGGATGGCTTGGTTGCGGGTGGGCAAGAATAGTGCAAGATCCCCTTCCTTGAAGGACCGATAGGCGATTTTATCATGGGCTTCGCTTTGAACCCGATGGTACTTGTCTCGGTATCCACGGGCTTCTTTCTGCCACTTGCGAGCAAGAACTTCAATATCCTTCACACGCTTGACAACCGCGTCGCCGAAGATGTCCACATCGAATTGATATAAGGATTCCACAAAAGCCATGAACTTGTCTGTTTCTTCTTCCTTGCTATCGGCATGCATCCAATCGAGGAGGCTTGCATCCGGTCGCACTGACACCACTCCCGACTGGCTAAGACTGTCACCGGTGCTAGAGAGTGCATTGACCTTGGATGACCTCTGGACAACTATGTCACCCTCTTGACGAACGATAGTAAATCCTAGTTGTTCCAGCATGTGCTCCAGCTTCTCCACTTGTGCGAAAAGCTGCTTTGATAACTCCTGGAACCTGACTCCGCACGTCTCGAACCGTACAGTAGCTTGCTGCTCCGCCTCGGACATTGCTTCAACCTTCTTCTTCCAGGTAGTAACTTCTTCCTCAGATTGACGAGCCAATGTCTCAACCTCAGCTAGCCTCTGGGCCAGATTGGTTAACTTCCGTTCTTCTTCGGTAACACGCTCTCGCAGAGCATCGGATCCGGTCTCGCCTGCAGCAAACTGGGACTGTAAAGCGATGAGTTTTGATCGCTCATCCTCCAACTCTGAGGTCACAATGCTCAGCTTTGATTTTCCTTCAGCCACTTCGTTGTGAGCTCGGGAAAGTTCTGTCTCTCGTGAGGCCACAGTCTTTCTCAAATCCTCCATTTCAGACTCTATCTGACTCAGACGTTCTTCGAGCACCTTGCTTTCCGCTGAGGCTTTTGCAGCACTTTCCTCCGCATTCTTGGCATGAATTGTGAGCCCCTCGGAGAGAACCTCAATTGCTTTGATGATATTCGGGAATTCGGTGGGAACAGAGCCACCGGGCGACAGGTTAAGAAAAGCAACCTGCAAAGCGTGTTTGTTATCGTTTTCTTTCCTTTCATTCTCGGCCACCTGGTTTTCCAGCTCTTCAATACGGGCCCGGAGGGTTTCTCCTGCGCCCTTCTCCAATTGCAACTGTCCAATCGTTTCATTTGCTTTCCTCATTTCTTCTTCAGCTCGGGCATGGACATCTTGTAATTCCATTTCGAGATGATGTATGCGCTCATCAGCGTCCTGTTTCTCGTGTTCGCGACTGTCGAGATTTCTGTCCACCTCTTCTTCTAGCTCCTCAGTCCGGATCCGAAGCCTCTTTAATTCACCCTCCAGAAATCTGCGCTCGTCATCGAACTCACGTTGCCGCGCTTCGAGATTGCCAATGAGATCTTTCTTCGTTGACTGGGCTTCTTGTATCTTGTCAGTATTAGACTGTCGCTCGGCATGTGCCTCCTTTTGAAGTCGTTGCACCGTGTCTCGCTCAGCGGCTAACTCGGCCTCCAGGCGGGTGATGCGCTGTACGAGTGCTTTTTCCTCTGGAGCTTGATTTGCAGACATCCGCCTAGAAGAGACCGAAGATCTCCTCGAAAGTGAGTCAGGGTGAGGCGACGCTGGTGAGCTGGGAAAATCAAGTGAAAAATTGCCACTGGAAGGTCGACTCATGTGACTTTGACGATGAAGGAGATCCTCTAACTTTCGAATACGGCTCTCAGAGCCTTTCAACCTATCTTCAAGCTTGACTTTCTCATCTTTTAGACTTCTGACCATATCGTCACTGCGCAGTAAAAGCGAACTTCGGCTCAAGTCAAAGAGACTTCCCTGTTTGAAAGCTTTTGCTCTGCGACGCTGCATCCGTGTCGGAGCATCAAGCTCTTTGAAGCGCTGCATCAGTTCCTGAGCGTGATTTTCCATGTCAGGTTTATTTTTCAGGTCTTCGATATACGACTCAACCTCTTTCCTACTAACGGTAGGCCATTCCTGCTCCTGACCCCGTAGATTCACTTCGATGCCCGGGGTCGTGGCATCGGAGATAGAAATAAAATCCGCCATATTTTTGAGCCACTTCTTCCTTCGACGCTGCTCCTCTTCCCGGAATACAGACATTTCTTCCGCCAAAGTCAGTGAGTCGTTCTTCATTTTATCGTTGAACTCGCGACGTCGCACAGCCTCGATCAGAACCGACCCATAGATCATAGGCATATGGAAGACCGTGTAAATGACGTCAAATGCTTCGCTTTGCAGGGGAAGACTGTTGATCTGAGGTAGAGTTTCGGCGAGCCGATACTCGATAGAAGATATAAGTCGCATATGACTCGACGAAGCTTTCACTGCCGCATTATATCGTCTCACAGCTTCTTCCTGGCCAGCCTGTATTTCGTTGCTAACATCCAGTAACGACGGTAGAAGGTCCTTTGTATGGCTGAGAGCGAGCCTAGAAACGTTCGCCAATGTCTTCGAATTATTAGGCAAGGCCAGAACATGCTCGTAGTCGGATTGTATCTTATTCGAAATTGTTTCCATTTCTTGTAAAAGTCCATCCACGGGCTCAGCACTTGTAGGGAAAGCTTCATCGATCAGGCGTTGGGTATCTGTAGCAATCTCACTAACATTTTTCTCGATAGTGCTAACTTGGTGGGCAAAGCGCGCAAGTATCTCTGGGGCTTCCGAGCCAGCCCTCTGTACCTCCGCTGTATCCACGTAGTCTTGAAGTGTACCCATCGCTTGACCTCTGCCTTTCGTCGGTGTTGACGGACGGCCCAGAAAGGGAAAGTCCTTGCGAGCTGGAATGCTATCTAGAGTTGACAGTGCCCTCTTCCATCCATTGAGTGCTGCTTGCTGTTGACTTAAAAGCTCATTGGCGAAGGACTGGGCCTCTTGAAATTTGTGTTCTAGAGTACCGACGTGGGTTTTGAGGTTCTCGAGCGCTACACTTGCAGCTCGGTTGATGATATCAGTGCGCTCGTTGTGTTCATGTATCTGCTTTTCCGCTGACTCGCACCGCTCTGTGAGGTTCGCTGCCCATGTCCTTCTTGCTAGATAGAGATTCCTCCATGCTTGTAGGTCGTTCTGGTTTGTGAGGGTATCGGGCGGGTTATCGACGTGCAGTGGATGTGGCGGGGGTAGCTCCGAGATCTGAACGCTGTTGGGATCGCTGACGTATTTCCTGTCATAGACAAAGATTTCGCTCTGTTTATTGATGGATTTAGCACAAACTTCTTGCTTGAGTGTTCGACGTGACCATACCTCCGTGGCAAGCGTCTTGACGTTTTTCCCACGAGCAGTCATTAAGATCTGCCGTTGAGGCGGGATCGAAGTCTTCGGGGCCACCCATGATCGTACTGCATCCGGACTGAGAGAAAGTCGATGATATTAGCTAGCGTCCACCGGGGGTAAGAGAGGGAGATGATAGGAACGGTCGGGCCGGGCTCAAGGGGCGGTGATGGGAAAGCAGGGCGAAGGGGGCATACGAGGCAAAGGACGCTGTATCGGTAACAAAATGCTCACCGGTGTGAGCTATGTAGATGTGCAGAGACATCCCCTCCTCACAAGACGAGCACTAAAGCTCCAAAGTTGACTGGAGAGGAATGCGGGAGGGGAGATGATAAGGTAGTCATATAGTGCAAGTAAGTAAGTAGTGAGGCTGCACAGGCATCCAGGCCCAAAGAGCTTCCCCGGTCTAGGCTGCGTTTGGTCGGTTTGGTGTCTGATATCGCGCCGGAACCGCCCACCGCATCCCGGGATCCCCACCGCCCTACCGCTAAAGGTCGGGAACCAGCAATCCATGATCCATTCATGCTGGGCTTTTCCAATCACACGATCATTTCCCCGACTTGCCACGAGGTCGCGTTCTATGACATCTGAAAAGGTCCGTCCCCTGCCTCACCTAAACCCAGGTGAGGTGTCGTTGTTGGACCTCGCGACCGACGACCCTCGCGATACCGTAACCTTGTCCGACAAAGAGGCCTTGATCCTGCAGCTTTATCGGCAGATCCAGGAACAGCAATTGGAGAAAGCGCTACTAGAACAAGGTCGGTGTCCATGTTGCTGGAGCAACAAATTATTATCTCTATTCGATCTAGAATTAATTTTTATGCCTGATACAGACACGGATCTTCTATCTGGGGACAATGCTGAACAGCAACTAGCCGTCGCCGAGCGTGAGCTTCTGGAAGCTAGGGCGACTTATACAGTCAGGAGGAAAGCCGTTGGCACGGTTCTTATGACTGATCCCATCCTCAAGGCTGTTCATCTGAAAGCGTCGACGCCAGCTGAACAGTAAGTTTACTAATCGTCTTCTGCATACATTTTTCTTGCTCCATTGCACCTTTTGCATTTACGTGCTGCTTTTCCTATTTTTGGAGCGCTTCAAATTATCTTCTCCTTACTTACCAGAAACAGGGCTCTCCTACGGCTCATTAATCGTCGTGATATGCTATCTCTAGCGCATGAAAACCTGAATACTGCACACAGTGCAACTCTTCGAAGGCTTGCCAGCCTGGAGGTGGAAAATTCACAGATCCACCGGCAAAACCAAGAGCTAGTCCGTGAGCTGTTAGCTCTTACGGAAGATGATGAATCATGGAGAGAGAATTTGGAAGACGCGGAGCTCAAGGCCCAGCTAGATCAGCTAGATGCGGATCGCAGGAAAAGCAAAGCTAAATGGGAGACCATGAAAAACATCGCAAGCGGGATGGTTGTCGGCAGTGGAGTGAACTGGGCTGAAGACGAGAGGCTCACGGCTCTGGTACTTGACGAATCTGATGATTGATGTAGCGAGTTGGTATATTGCAGTTACTTGGATAGGCGTTATTATGAGATATACCCTTGAATCGAATTATAGTCGATATGAAAATGTTATTATGCTGTCTCCCTCACTCTTTGAGGGTGAATTAAGTTTGTGATTGATCAAATTCTCTCCTTCCCCCAATGTCGCGGAGACATCCAGGAAAGCTTAGTAATCGGCACAACACCAGGGTAAGCTGAAAATCTGAAAATCACGACTGCAATCACTTCCTCAGCCGGGATGAAGGAAAGGTAGTGCGACCCACGTGACATCATGGCCCACCCGGGCAAAGGCAAACAGTGTTCGTCATACCGTGTCCACAGAGCTTACTCTAGGATTTGGGAAACAGACGGAAAAAATCAACAAGCCAGTCCGAAATAAGCTGCAACCCTTGCAGTAGACAAAGGGGGGATGACAGCCGGAAATCAACAACGGCGCTTACGCATGTATGCCATCTGTGTTTACCCTCGAACGCCGACCAGGCAAAGAGAGTGCATGTGAGCATATGAGCGCTCCGTGAGGGGAGGGTAAGCCAGACCAAAGAGGAGCCGGTGTTTCCACCGAGAACCAAATAACAGCGTCAACGACCCCCTCACCATTATTAAGAATACAGTGCAGCTTACAATACAGAGAGTAATCGGCAGGTATCAGTAGAAGGATGGTTGCGTCCGATCATTACAGGATCCAGTATTTTGCCGGTAACTTTTCGCTGGTGCTCTTAGTGACGGGAATGCGGTGGCATTTACGAAGTCGCATCAGCAGCACCTCCCTTTGGGCGAACAATCTATGCAGACCTTTGCAATAAATCATTACGATCGTCTATTTTAATGTCTGGGACTAGCAATAGACAACAAGCAAACATGTCGCAACACTTTTGGTATCTTGTTTCTATCCTTCACGGTGGAGAACATTTGCCAATATTGAGTTACAGCCTACTTTGTACTTAATGATACCAGACACAGCTTGACCTACGGCAGATACCTGCGGGAGTAGGGCCCAAAATCATGGGTGATTTGAGGTCAAGGTATTCCCTGCGCAGATAGCCTGGGATGAGCCACTGAAGAAGTCCGTGAACTCGGGAATTGGCGTACTTTCTGACCCTGGCATGGAATTAGTGGGTGATCTTGAAGCAGGTCTGCTTTGTGACTGGTACATTTGCTAGGAGCGGTAACCAAACAATTACTGCTTACTCCGAAATAATGAGAGGTAAATAGTTAGCTCCTAGCCCGCCATGCGGATAGGCAGGCTGCACATGTCCCTGGAATGACCGAACTAATGGTGTTGATTAATCTATCTGGTAACACTTCTGCTCTCATCACTACATCACTCTCACGGTTCCCCGTTTTTATTGGGGGAGTGTCGATATGCTAGGAGATGAGCGTTCCTTAGTGTCACTCGGCAATGGCATGGTTAGCCTCAGCAACTCGCTCGAGCCCATCTTCGGGCCTATAAAAGTTCTATTGTGCAAGGGAAGCTGTAAGGTATCCACATCGTACCACTACTGATTATGTCTATAGGAGTCTAGTAGACACATCTCACAGTCACTGACCAGGGATGAGCCTTTCCATGTAGTGACGAGTCCTTCCCCTTTCAACACACGTAACTACACGGGAAGCGGGACCTCGGACAGGAACTGATACAGGATACTCACCTCATACGCCCTAAAGTATGTCAGAAACAATCTTACTAAAGTCTACTAGGACGCAGCACTGCCTAAGATAAACCGCCTGTATGGGAGGGCGGAGAATTCCCTGCGCGGGTTTATCTTCAAATATCGCGCAAGTACTCCGAGGTACACGGTACCGAACGCTGAGTAGTCGGCATCAAACAAAGTCAAGGTGTCCATGCAACAAAAACAAAAGAACAAAACTTAAAATTAAAAAATTAAAAATATAGATGTTATTTGTGATAATGAAACACATAAAATAGCTCTTGTATTTCAATAGTCTCTTGCTGATATAGATGGTTTATTTGGGGTAGCAACGATTGAACCTACGAGCCACGCACGGGATTAGGTAGACTCAAGGTGCTGCACAGAAGGAAAGGTACTACCTAGTACGGAGGACTCCGTAGATACTAGCACTGCTGGTTAGACTCAGTAAAAGAGTAACAACATACGGTACGACCGGTAGTTTCCAGGTTACCAGCACCACACCCCCCTCATGATACCGCCATGTATTTTACCCAAGGCCAAATTATCCACCTAATAGTGGCGCAAATTGGGGTACTGAGGTGGTATGGTAAAGTTCAGTACGGCAACCAACAGTGGACCTCCATCAGCGCAATGTTCGGTAGAGAGCTCCATCTTGTCTAACAGGCGAAGTCTGGATTACACCATTGAGTGGCATTCGACTTGCTAAGGAAAGGCTCTGCAACCTTGCAGGCCATTCAGTGACCCAGCACGACAGAGTCGTCCAGAACGCGGCCAGCGAGCGTTGCCGGGAAAGAGGCAGATGACGGTACGTGACCGGTATGATACAATACTAACCATGCTCCAGCGGGCGGCCAGCCAGTCGCAGCCAGCAGACCTACTCGCTTTCCCTTGCTGTGCTGCCCACTTCCCCCCTTCCCAAGTGTGAGCGAGGTCAGGTAGGTAATGGCCCGCCTTCCCGTCTTCCCTCGCTCTTCTTCCTACTACTACTGCTCTCCCCCTCTCCCTCTCTCATTCACTCTCTACCTACTCTCACTACGCTTCCTCCCATACAATTCTCTCTCCCATACAAAAAAGTACTGCATATACCGCACTGGTGGGTTCCCTAATAAACATTCCGCTCTTCAGCATTGTCTCTACAACACCAACGCAATCTTTTTTTTCTCCTTCAACAGAGTTGTTTTCCTTTTCAGAAGCTTCTTCTGATCATCTGTTTCCCTTGATTTTCTCATCCTGTTTGCGCGACCTCGCTGTCGCGCCTCTGCTACAGCCATCATATAGTTCTAGTAGCAGTGAACTGACCTAAAGCTGTCTTATCCTCCACAGGTCAAATTTGCGACCTTCAAATCCACAACTTCCCTTTTTTTCAGACTCAATTATTGAGTAAGTTGCTCTCCTGCGCGCCTTTTCCCTGTTGGTGTCATTTGACTTGCGACCGCGATCCCTCTTGTTTGGGCGCGCGCAAACCACTGCTTATCCGCTCCACCAACCACCACTTGCACTGCGCACTCTGTCGCATCACTTCCTGTGCTCCTTAATCATCATATTGTTGTCGCTGTCCTTTTTCCTGCTGCTTTTGGTGTCGACTGGGTCACTTCCTGCTTCCCTTCTGGATCATTCTGCTTGCATCACTCGAAGCCAACTTCCACGTTCTAACGATTGCATAGAGCTCAATAATCAAAATGCCTAAGGAGAAGACCACCCGCAAGACCACCAAGGGCCGTGGCACTGAGCGCAGAAAGAAGGGTATGTATGCCTCCCTCTATCTCTGAAATATATGTTAATGCATGGCTCAGACCCCAACGCCCCCAAGCGTGGTCTCTCTGCCTACATGTTCTTCGCCAACGACAACCGTGAGAAGGTTCGCGAGGAGAACCCCGGCATCTCTTTCGGTAAGTTGCAATCCCTGGACCTTGAATGGAAAGCGTGGTGTCTAACCTCATGCAGGCCAGGTTGGCAAGATGCTCGGAGAGCGGTGGAAGGCTCTGAGCGACACCGATCGTCGCCCTTACGAGGAGAAGGCTGCCGCTGATAAGAAGCGTTACGAAGACGAGAAGGCCAGCTACAATGTAAGTCAACACCCCTGCCTATTCTGTGTCAGCCCATGCTAATAGACTTCAAACAGGCGGCTGCTGAGGAGGACGAGGAATCATCCTAAGGGTTTCCCTCTCTTCATGGGTCTTGTGTGTCTGGCCGATTGGCGTTTTTCGTGTCGTTTATTCCGCTGATTGTCTGCCTTGTAATTGATGCTTCTTATATTTTCTCTTTATCTACTCAATGGCTTCTGGTATGGGATGATGGCGGTAACTCTTGATTTTCTGTTATGAAGGATTCTCGATGGGAAATTTTTACTGTACGGACTGGCGGCTTTGGGACGAATTTGACTTGAAGAGGTGCCCGGCGCTGAATTTCACAACGACGGGAAAACCTTGCGAGTACCTATGGTGAAATATGAATTGAAGCTGCAGAAGTGATGTTAGGCGACCAATATCTGCTGTATACTAGCCTAATCAACCACATCCTTGTCCTCGGCCTTTCGTGGGTCTTGCTTTATGCCATGCTATTTTCTAGTATGATATCATGACGAATCTATGCCCCAGTTGTACTCCGTAGTGTTCATAGCGTTGCAGGACACATTGTTTTCATCTTCTGGAGACGGCGGGAAGACTCTGTTTGCAAAAGTGGCCCAAGCTCCTGGGGTGACGCGGGGCGACAGCTTGTTTACGTGTTGGACGCGTCGGGCTTCCGATATCTCCGGTTGCAGCCTTGGTGCCTTAGGTCTCATCAGATACCGGACGATCCACACTCTGAAGATGTGGCCACTCAGTACAAAGTAGTAGCTGGCTCATACCTGAATCAAAAAGGTAGCAGGGATGGCCGTGCCATCCACTTGGCATCTTGAGGACGGATGGACATAGAAGGGAACCAGTGCACCTTGACATCCAACTTATGTATGCCTACCCAAGGCAACTATCAAACAGTTTCCGTGCATTAAAGCGTTCGTACAACTCATAGGTGGCAAAGGTACACGGTGCGTGTGTCCGGATGGCATCCGGGGATGTATTGTCGCGTTTGCATCTACTGTGCAGTATCTCCTTTAAGCAAATCAGGTCTTAGTTCTGATGCCAGTATTTGGTGGTTGTTGGGCCATGGCTATTGTGCGTGGTAGCAATTTCGCGAGAATATGTGTTTGAAGCAAGTGGATTGTTCAAATAATGCCTACCTAAAGTGGTACCTTGTGAAAACCAGCATCTAACATGGATAATTGCCAATAACCTGTGGGTGAATACAGCACCGCTGGCTCCTTTGATAACTTTTCAGTGTGTGTGTGCGCAACGACCTTAACAGCATATCTTGGCAGCATGGTTACTATTCAGTTGGGCTGCCGTGCATTCCCACGTATAGAAAGGGTATCTCCAACTGCCAAAGTACTTATATACCTTTTCCCTTGTCTCTGGTTTGAATTGAGCTTGTCCTCGATCAAAGCAGCTTAGAAAAGGTCATCATTATCAGCGAGACGATTGGTGCGATAAGATAAGATAACGACGGGTTTTTGAATTGCTGGGCTCCGATATCTACCTGGTTTGGTACTACCCCTTGGTCTACGCAATTCCGAGTGGATACGGGGAAAGCTCGCGGTCACCTATAACTTGTGGTGACTATGGCTTGAGCTAAAGTACTAGCTTGGTATGTGGGGGCAACAGCAACTCGGAAGTGAAAGGTGTTAGCAAGTTTGAATAGTCTTGGGATTTGCTGAGATTGCCCAGTCTTTAGGTGGTCTCTAAGTCTTGCCGGGCACAACGTGGCTGCACTAGCTGATACTAACGTTGAAGTTGATCGTAGACAACACACCTTGGGCTACCTTGGGTTTCACTTGGTAGTATTTGGTCATGACTTGCCTCGATACTATCTACTCGCTAGGCCTAGTCCCCTTATTGATTCAAGTTCAGATCATACTTCGTACCTCGTGGGGACTAGCCAGGAGGTTACTGGTAGTTTATATATATACATTGGCCATGATTTGCTCCACATAACAGTATGTGTGTTGTATGACAGCCCGACCATCAGTGATGCGCTAGAAACCAGAGAATAGCGTCGTGCTGGCCTGGCCAGAGCCCAGTTCCCTCCACCAAGCTCCCGTGAGCAGGAGTGTACTCCTGTTGGGGTCAGGTTGAAGGGTGTAACGATTCACGGCTTTGAAGTCTAGGGTAGCACAATATCAGTACCTGCACATCGCGGAATAACGCCTTGCGTATCAAAGCCCATATTACATGAGAAAGCTTATCTGATATTAAGATATGAGCGCCCGCTACCAAGCCCGCCAAGTTGGAGGAGATGAATAGGACCTTGTCTTATACAAGCGTTGTCGGTCTTGCTGTATAGCGAGTCTCGTGACCGAGCCAGTCTGTACTGGGCGAATAAAGTTTTGGGGAAGTTCCAGCTGGAATGCGACCCCTGCAAGTAAGCCCGGAGCCATCGGGGGCGGACTGCCTCTCGTATGATTTACATCCAATGTGGCATTGGATATTATGCCCTTCTTTGTATGCCATAGGTGATTTTCCTTCCTCTCCCTTTTCTTTTGTTTTTCTTTTCCTTTCCTATCAACGGCTCGAGGATCTAATGACTGACTTGCTGAGAGTGTCACAGCAGTAAATCAACATGGGGACAAGCCGCGGGGTTGCACCTCATCTGCCATCCTGACCGTCCTGGCCATCACCGCTCAATCCCACCATGCATTTCCACCGCTCATTATTGGCCTCTTGCCTCCTCTGCCGCATGAACACGTCAACGGTCCCGAGGCAGTTAGACGATAGTGAGAGGCATCTCTGGCTCCATTGCCAGAACTGTCCGGCTGTCAGAGAGCCGCATTTGCTGCTACCCTTTCGGGCGATTGACGACGAGATCCCTGCCCCACTTGCGGAATGATTCTTGTTCTGCATTCATTCTTTTGTGCGAAGGATCTCGACCGTCTTCTCTATTTTTCTTCTCCTTGTGTGCGTTCCAAGGGTAAATGGGACCTTGTCGCCCTCTCACTCCTTAGAGCTGGTCCAGTTGCAGAGTCTCCTTCGGTCTGCGTCCGTTCCCCTGGTGAGACTTCAGTCTAAACATCCTCCCGAGGGCTGATCCCGCCGATAAGACGGTCCCTTCCTGACCCCATCGTTGTAGTTTACTGAGTTGTCTCTCCCTGCCCCTCCCCGGCTCCCGTCTGGCCCTATCCCGTGGTCCCTTGATTTTATGCATTTTAATTTTCGGTCTCCCATATAATTGAAGACCCGCCACGGCCCTCTGCTGCTTGTCTGCGCTTGTTATTCCTCGCTGCTACCTTTCCCCATACTTCTCACTTACTACACAACCGTTGTACTATAACTTCTCATCACCATCCGTGGTGCTCAAGAACGGGCCTCTATCTATATATGCATGGAACATCATAGGTGACCTTCACGATGTCCTTGCACGACTCTTACAAGACAGCGGAGGCTGTAGCTGAAGGATTCCGCTCTTTCAGCAACCTCCTGCCGGAGCATGACACGGAGATCACCAGCCTTGTCGTCGACCTATTTTCAATCAGCCTCTTTCTCAAAGGCTTGGAGGGCATGGCGAGAAATCGAGCCTACCGCTATAGGCTATCCGCTATCCATCCTGATCTGGAATTGGTCCGTGCTAGCTTGAATTACACCCTTGAGGACGTGCTGGACTTCTTTGATGATTTGGAGTCCCGGAGAGGCGACCCCAGTGAGGCATACAAGCAATTATGGTTGGAAATTTCAGCCCATTTCTTGGAGGAATCTCAGGAATCCTTGTCCACCCGGTTAGCCAAGTACAAATCGTTTCTGAGGGATTTGAGTGAGATCATGAAGGGGTGCGTGGCCCAGTCTCTCTTTCTGTTGCGGCCCGGATTGGCTAACACTGAGTATAATGTAGTGAAGTAACCGATACTCGTCTGATGGCTTCGCTTCGCAGCAACCTCAAAGGGCTACTGGTCCACCAGGATAGCCGACTTGCACCGCGTTTGGGTTCTATGTCATTGAGTTCGCCTTCCTCTAGCAGCAGTAGCAGCAGCAATGGCAGCAATGCTGATCCAGGAAGTCCGGTCAATGGGCGTAGGCCTCGCGGACGCAGGTCGTACGAGCGAGCACGGCCTTCTCATTCCTCACCTCAATCGCCTATATCCACATCATCAGCCACATTCTCTGACATTCCACCCTCTGTGCCCTCAGCGCCAGACTCTCCTACTACTAGCACCACTGCCACTAGCCAGTCAATAGACTCAACTCCTGTCAGTGACCACTGGGCCAGACGGGTATTTCTGGATGAGCACCCGATGACCCCAATTCCTTACGTGGGTGAAAGGTGAATATAGCCAGTCTAAGCTGTCTAAAATCTATAGCTGACAATTCCTTAGCTCCAAATGCCTCGGGGAGGTGAAAGGTAATGTGAAAGGGTGGCTTCATGAGGAGGGATTTGAGGAGCTATTCCAACTGTGAGCTCACCCAATGCTAGACATCAAATTAAGCTGACTGTCTTTTAGTGCTTTTAGTGGTGACTCGGATCTCCGTGTTTGCTTCTATTTACGAGAAGATGACCATCGCGTACGGATTGTGTGCAAATCCCGGCGTACCTCTCGGACCAGTGATTACTCTTGCCTACCCCTGAACTTGCTAGAAATCGTTCGTATCGGTTCCTGCTTGCAGATTTGTCGACGGCGTCGCGGGGGCTCTGAACTAGTGCTGTGGGCCAATCTTAAGTTTAGTACCATTGAGCGTATGTCAGCACATCTTGTTATACAGAGAGCCGAAAAGCACAAGGCTAACATACCGCAGAGATGGTGATCTTTTTCTGCACGTTCTTGGCGCTACGATCGCAGGACTCTGGTCGGCCTGTTGAACGCATTCGTGATTATGAACTTGACGACGAGGAAGAGCATTTCGGAGGGTAAGGGACTGATTGTCATTACATACTGCTGATGGAGACTGACTGTTCTAGGCAAATTGTCGATGATGACTTCCTCCACGCCTTACGCGTATACCGAGACAACGTGTCTGGAGCCGTGCGTCTGCAGGCATCAGTCCACAAGGGCGAGATGAAACGGTAAGAAGGACGGCATTCCCACGGACTACCATTACTAATTGGGCAGCTTACATAGGATGCCCGTTTGGACTGCCTTCATAACGGAACATATCGGCTCCAGAGGCTGGATTCGCCGTGTAGACACCAAAACCATCTTATTGCGTGACCTTCGTCGAGTCATTTTCACCTTTCCCAGTTATAATCCACCTCGCACACCTAAAGGAGAGCATATCTTGAAGTTCACGAATAAGTCAGGTATGGGCAGCTGCTGCGTCTTGAAGAGGGTTACATGCTGACATGTATTAGATGCCCAAGGTTTCATGGACACAATCGCCGAACTCGCCCACTTATAACACTACGAAAACAAGACCTGCAACATTTAGCATGTTCTGTATCAGTTACGGCAAGAAACAGGAAACAGTCCTGGCTCGCCAGTACATATAGCAATTACGACAAATGAGTTACGATTTACGATGAAATGAGCCACACGAGACGGTTGTTATTTGATTGTTGTTTCTGATCGATCACCTTACGTTCTCACTGCACATAAAGCTGCCTTACCAGGCATGATACCCTCCGTCCCTTAGAGGCGAGATGCATGTACCAATGATTTTGAAACCAATGAATTCATTAACATAATATATCATCAATGGGGTATCATAAGTCATAACTAAGCAGCAAAAATGCAATATTAAGTATCCACCTTATCCACTGCCCCCTGCCAGTAGACCCGCGTCTCCCAAACCAGCGAGGAACATCTCCGCGCGTCGTTTAGCCCTTAATTCATCGACCTTCTTCCTCCGTTCATCCCTCAGCCGCTCACGCTCCGCGCGTCTTTCCCGCCTGGCGTCTCGCTCCCGCTGCGTTTCCTCCCGCGCATTCAGCAACTCTTCCATCTGCTTCCTCCGCACATTCTCATCCTTCGAGAAAGCATAGAACCCCGTACCCCGATTCCGCACCTCCGCCTCAGCATCATAATGCATCTCCTCCGGCGGCGTAGCCGACCGATCCCTCCGCGCAGCCAGATCCGACATGCGCGAAGCAACCACCGCATCTGGATTAAACGCCTCCGTCTGCACCGTCGCCCCATAGATCAGATTATCCGGACGCGCCGGACGCCACCGCTCTGTATTTCCTCCTCGCCCTTCCCCTTCCTCCGCTTTAAGCGCCGCCGCACGCGCCGCCTCAGCGCGAGTTCCGCGCCGTGACCGGCCCAGTTCATCTTCGTAGGAAACAATCGACGCATTATCATCATTGTCCTCAGCATCATCTTCCTCCCCCTCATCTCCTTCACCATCCTCTTTCCTCCACTTCTGATCAAAATCCACCAACCCTTCCCTCTCCTTGCGCCGCAGCCTCGCCAGATACGCATCCCCCGGTCCAACATCATCCCCTTCGTCATCATCACTCTCTCCTCCGGCTAGATATAGTCCCCGCGACATATCCTCGTACATCCGCACCTTCTCCTCCATCCGCCGCTTGGACCGGTGCAGCGTGGCGGCATCCACGGCCCCGATGTCCTGCGTGCGCTGGTGCGTCTGCTGCAGAGCGGCATTGTCATCGTCGCGGAGGTCAGCAGCGGCGCGTTTCTGTGCGCCTTTGTTGGGGCGACTGAAAAGATCGGATTTGGGGGCTTTGGAGGGTCGTGGGCGGCCGGTGCCGCGGGTTGATGAGGAGTCGGTGGTGCTGTCTTTGGCGATTAGGGAGGAGAGGGTGCTGGTGAAGGCGAGGGTGGAGGCGGAGGGGGCTTCGGATTGGGATGATTTTTTGTTTCGTGGTTGTCCGTAGAGAGATGGATTTGACATGGTGGGTAGATTTGTTGTGACAGTGCAGTATGTTGAAGGAAGCTGTAGGATGTACCTGATGTAGCTATATCCTGGAGTATTGAAAGATAAGTAACTAACTAAACTAGGAGCTGAAGATGGGTCCGATATAGGACGATGACTAAGCCGATCTAGGATGGGCCCCGCGCACCCCTCCGACTCATCTTTCCCCTCCTCTTGCTCATTCCTCTTCGCTCAATTGTCTCTTTGTGTGAAGTATAGCACTTTACTCGTTCAAACCAATTGACAATGTCTGCTCCTGTCTTCCTCGGTGTCATTGGTAAGTTTCCCCGAATTTCCTCAGACAGTGCTGCAATAGCAACCAGCCTAGCACTGCAAGAATCACCACCACTACCATGACTACAACTGCCAAAGGTTCAATTATACTAACAGATCACACCAGGCGTCGGTGGCGTCGGCACTGCCTTCCTGCACCAGCTCGCCCGTCTCCCCAACGCCCCCAAGCTCATCCTCCTCGCCCGCTCCACTCAAACCCTCCTCTCCCCGACCCCCGCCTACAGCCCCAGCATCCCCGCCGCGGAATGGAAGACCGCCAGCGCAACCCCCTCCCTGACCAAGTCCGGCGCCCTCTCCGCTGAAGAAATCGCCAACTACCTCTCCTCGGCGCCCGGCCGCTCCATCCTCGTCGACAACACCAGCGACCCCGCCCTCGCCGCCTCCTACCCTGTCTTCCTCCGCAAGGGCATCTCCATCGTCACCCCCAACAAGAAGGGTTTCTCCTCCGACCTGTCCCTCTGGAAGGACATCTTCGCTTCCGCGGCCCAGGGCAACGCCCTCGTCTACCACGAGAGTACCGTCGGCGCTGGTCTGCCTGTTATCTCTACGCTGCGGGATCTGGTTGCCACCGGCGACGAGGTGACGCGCATCGAGGGTGTGTTTTCGGGTACGCTTTCGTTCTTGTTCAACACCTTTGCGCCGGTTGGTGGTGCTGGTGCGGGACGGAAGTGGAGTGAGGTTGTGGCTGAGGCCAAGGAGTTGGGATACACTGAGCCTGACCCGAGAGATGATCTCAATGGTATGGATGTTGCGAGGAAGTTGACTATTCTGGCGCGTATCGCTGGGTTGGAGGTCCAGGCTCCGGATGCGTTCCCTGTTGAGTCGCTGATTCCGGAGGAGTTGAGGGGCTTGGATGGCTCCGCGGAGGGTGTGAAGACTTTCATGCAGAGGTTGGGTGAGTTTGATGGCCAGATGACGGAGATTAAGGAGAGTGCCGAGAAGGAGGGTAAGGTTGTGAGGTATGTGGGTAGTGTGGATGTTGAGAAGAAGGAGGTGCGTGTTGGATTGCAGCGCTTCGATAAGGATAGTGCTATTGCTGGCCTCAAGGGCAGTGATAACATCATTAGCTTCTACACTAAGCGGTATGGAAGCAACCCGCTTATTGTCCAGGGTGCCGGTGCCGGTGGTGATGTTACTGCTATGGGTGTGTCGGCCGATTTGATCAAGGTTGTGCAGAGACTGCAGTAGACCTTTCACTTATTCAATGATAGATGGGTCTAGAAGGATATACATTAGGATATTTCCCCAAAAATAAAACGTGACATGATACCAAATGTATACTACTACTTTATGCTCTCAAATACGCCTTAACCGCCTCCCCCCACACAGGACCCCTCTTATACCGATGAATCTCTGGCACATTCCCCTCCTTCAACCCATCAATCGCCAACGCCAATTCCTCACCCAGTCCTTCTTCCTTGATCGCCCGGATAGGGTACGTATACGTATGGAACGTGAACACCAGCGCCTTGGTCTTCGGTAACCGATGTAGAGTCTGACGCTCACACCGAAGAAGAGTCTATACATAGTCAGTATACTGTCCTGTCCCTTTTCCCTTTTTTTTCCAACACCACCAAAATCAAAAGGAAATGAAATGAGATAACATACCCCCTCCCCATCCACCTCCTCCACTCCCAACACCCTCTCCCCTTTCTCCCCTTCATGCCCATGCAATCCCCCAAACGCAGCAAACAGCCCCGTGCCCTTGGTATTAATGCTCCAATTGACGCGCTGCACCACCTTACCTACTTCCAATCTGGCAAAAAACCGATCCATACTCTTCTCCAACCGCTCTTTATACCGCGGCACGGGGTCATGGATCGTCGAGAGCCGCTTTCCGAGCTTCTCGCGCGTGTCGAAGCCGGCGGGGTAGAAGGTCGTGTATGCTTCTAGGGTATACTTCTTCTCTTCTTCTTTTTCTTCTTCTGTTGGGTATGAGAATGCTGGTGATGATTCAGGAAGTAAGACAAGAAAGTCCTCGTCGACGAATGTACCCAGTGTAGAGAGCATGTCTCGGCCGGAGCCGCGGTGGGGGAGGGGAATGCGAGTGTTGGTTATTTTGTTAAGGAGGGTTTTATTAGTACTCTCTCTGTTATTGGTGTTGGTATTGTCTTGGGATTGGGTATGGGTGGTCGTTTCAAGTGTGAACATGCTTGGGTAGCGAGTGGGAAGGTAGACGCCGACTATAAACTCGTATAGTTCGGTGATGGCGGCGTGGACGGGACTTTCTGGCTTTTGGCCTGCTGGGGTGACGCCTACTACGATGGTGGGGTATTGGGCGAGGAGGGATTGGCGGAGAGTGAGACGCTCTTTGTAGGTTTTGTCCATGGGGATGAGGTGGGAGATGTCGGTTGTTGTTAGGGCTGGGTGGTTATTGCTTTTGTTAGTTTGGGGGGATGGTTCTGTTTGGGTGGGAAGGGGATGTAATACCCATGCTGAGGTGGTACTTTGGCTTGAAGGGTCGGTATTTGGTTGGTTCGGTGGTTTCCCAGTTGAAGGATGGGAGGGGTGTGACTGGGGGGTAGGTATCTTGTTCTTCTTTTGAGACTTCATCTTTGGGGATGGTATTGGGTGATCGCTGCGCACATTTGTTAGTCAAAAGTATGAAGTTGTGAACAGGAATAGACGTACTCGATTCCACAGTCCAAATAACCACAGTGCAAGGACAAAAAAAACTACCACGATGGGGTTATTTTGGATATAGAATATCCAATCTTCTATAATGTTCATGTTCATACTGATGAGGGTTGAAGACGGTGTGAACTGTCAAGCGAACGAGGGGGGTCTTTAGCTCTTGTACATCTCAGTTATCAGTATACTAGTAGTACTGCTGTAGTGCATGCAGCATATCGTGATCCGCGATTGGTTGATATGTCCGTTCATCGCCGATTGCTCCAATTCCCGACTCGGCGGGAGTTGATAGCTGCTTGATAAGTAGAAGGGATGGATGGCAATGGCGGTTGGAGATAACTGGTAGATGCGGGGAAGACTTCCCCGTTCCGGCGATGGCTCACGAGGTTGTATTTGATGGATACTACGTCGGTGATGATCCACGTACATGTCATCTTTCTGGTTGATATGGTGAAGAATATGCATGTAGTATGTCTGATAAGACATTGTTTCGGCGTGAGATATCCCTCGGATAGTTTACTGTGTCAGAGGTTGGAACTTTACCTTGGTAATGCCGAGGTCAGCACTAAGACTATGAATGATCTTTCTAAGATGTTATCGTAGTTACTTGGAAGGCAGGTACTTTCAATATTGTTAGTGTGTAATGTAGCTAGCTTTGGATGGCTTACATCAGGAAAATTGTATAGAACGATGAGAAGTATACAAGGTAGATCAAACTAGCAACGATACGAAAATACTGGAGACACTAATTGAGAAATTTGGCATATTGGGCAGCAAAAGTCCAGTAACGGTAACATTTGATATGTTCAGCAAATAACTCTGGCCTGAAGGGAAAAGAAATAAGCCATATAGGAATATCACAGAGCATACAGCCCCTGGACAAGAACATAATGTAAACCTCATCCATTGAGCAAAGCAGGTAGGTATCTCAGCAACCGCTCAACAAGAAACCAACCACTAAACTAAAAAAAGACAGAAAAAGCAACAACCTAGTATAGGTACAGGGGTATTAATAATGCCACATGAACAGAACCTCAAACGCACGCCTCAAAATCATGCACCAAACCAGTCATCAAAGGGAGGAGATATGGAATGTGCCCTCACCAGGAGGTATCACCATCAATATCCATACCATTATACCTCACTCGCATCCCCAAATATATAATCACCACCGCAGGTATATATCAATCCCCACCATGACCTCCACCATTAACCTCCACCTGAGCAACCACCCTCCTCGTCATCCCTTCTACCCCCTTCTCCTCCCGTCCACTGCCACCAACACCGCCACCACTTGTATTCCCACTCAACCCCACCAGTACTCGAGGCTGTCCATCCGGCCGCTCATTCAAACTCGGCGCCCTTGGCCGCTGCTTCCCGCGAGCTCGACCTCCCACGACCGGTAATTCGAACGTCAACATGCGCCCCGTATACAGACATATATCGAAGATGAGAAGCGCCGCCCAGGGGAAGATAGTAACGAAGCCGAGGAATATCTGCTCATGCGGAAATACAGTTAGTCGATTTGCACTCTTTCTGTCTCCCTCAGGAGGATTCGGAGCGGGGGAGGGGGAGGGGAAACGGACGAAGATGTGCACTACCGAGCTTTCGATGTAGGAGAGGGTAGGCGGGAGGAGGGAGTACCACGCCATCATTGGGGTGGTTCTATATTGTATGTCGAGAAGATGTGGTAGGTATAGGATCGAAGCAGACCACTAGGAAGGTGGATTGGAGTATTGGGGTATTTGCATCGGAATCGGTGTGGCGGTCAGAGGCGGTGCAGTGTCCTTGCGGGATGCAGGTGAAGTTATGAGGAGAGGTATTTCGCTCGGAGAGACCGTTGCAGTTAATGAAAGGATGTGGTGGGTTACGCTGCTGAGCTGGCAGGAAGGATCGTGTAGATATACTGTGGATGCTGGGAAGCCCGGCTTGGGGTCCGGAGATCCGGCGACAGGGCGGGCAGGCAGAAAAGGCGGGCAAACGGTGGTGTGATGCAAGGTAGGTAGCTAACGAACGAAGGTCGGACTTTCATGTGCGGAGAAGAGAAATCACAGGCGGTGGCCTCACCGGAGGCGATGAGGCTTGGATACAACCCTGGTGAACAGGGGGGAATTGCTGGGATTCGATGATCGCCGGCCGACTTGGCGAGGATAAGACCTCTGCCAAATCGGGCAATTCGTCAGCACCTTCCGCGGGGGTGCACGAACCACACTACTATAAGCTGACTGTAGGGAACACAGACTATTTATATTCAACAAGCAGGTATAATTTTTGATAAATGTCCAGGAATATGCTTATATGCAATTTATGTACAGCAATTCTAATCAAAAAGTCGTAGGCACATGTCTTCCGTACTCCGCCCATATCCCAGCCCAATATCTATGCACAATCGTTATCGCTGTAAATCAAGATCATTTACCGTGGCATCCGGTAGTGTTCGTACGAGGTGAAGCTGGGGTCGTCCTGCTCTACAGGTCCATATCCCCTCGTCCGCCACCGATCCAGCGGCGTCACCGTCTCGTTCACCGCCGGGCCCTGCGCGTGATGGAGCAGCTCCGTCTCGCTCTCGTTTCGCTGCTGGTAGAATCCACCGCTCATCGGGGCCGGTACGCGGAAGGCGGGATGAATATGGTCATTCAATGTCGGGTCGTATGCGTCATGTGGCTTCAAGCCGGACAGCGACGACGGCAGCGATGGAGCGGGAGATGATGCCCGCGAGGAGGTTGGCGACCATTCTCCCAGCGCACTGGCCGGTGTGTGCGAGCGTTCGGTCATCAGATCGTCGGGCCGGCCGTAGATACCTCCGCCAAATTCGTCCCGGAAGTCCGGGCGGTTCTTGTAGTACGAGAAATCCAAATGGTTCTCCGGGACCACTTCGAACGGAGCTGCTGCGTTTGCATCGTCCATCATCGACTTGCCCGGGTGTGAAGACGACATGGCATCCATCGCGATGTCGGAATATTCACCTTCGCCCTCGAAAGTTCCCAGCCGGCCGCTATAGATACGCTTCAAGGCCTCCGCAGCCTTGGCGTGCACCATCGGCGTGATGAGCGGCTTGTAGAGAGCCGGGTGGCCGAACTTGGAGTTGAGCCGCTCAGATGCCTTCTTGTTCGGCTTGCTGACCGCCAGCGCTTCAGCATCTGTCAAGTTCGCGCGGTTGTAGAATGTGATATCGTCGTCGAACTTTCTCATGCAATAAAACTTGAAGCCCAACATCAGGAGAGGAGGAGGGATCACGCAATAAACCATAGTCCACGTGCCCTTGGCGGTAGCCACGATGATGATGATAATGTTGGAGAGGATCACGGCAAAGAGCATGCGGTTGAACAAAACCCGCCAGAACTGCCCTCCAGACTCCGTCTTCGTCACGAAGACATACAGAAGCATGTATTTCTTCATCATCGCATCCAGGCCAAAGTACAAAGCAGTGACCGGGAGGACAATCGGCTGCAAGGTAGCGAAGCAGAGGGCCACGGTCGCGTAGAACAAGAAGTAGTTATAGTAGCTTGCGTAGTCAAAAGCCGGCGGGGCTGTCCATTCAATCGCCTGCCGAGGCGTTGGCGAGAGAAACGTCTTGGAGAACCAGACCCAAAAGACCGAGACCAGCTGAATGAGGTCGATTGTGGCTCCGAGATTACGCTGCAGCAAATATGTCACCCAAAATGGCGAGACCTGGCACAGAGCGTTCACGATCTTGATATAGAGTTTCCCGTCTTTGATCGCTTGCCAGGCGTTTTCATCGGAGCGCTCTGCATCAATGACGGCGGACACGAATGTCCACGCCGCAGAAAACAAGGAAAAGACGATCAAATTGTTGAAGACGAAGAAAGTGTAGAGCTTGTTGAGAACATGGCGCTCTCGCGAGGTCTTGGTGACATCGCCGGCTCGGATTGCCAACCGACGGAAGATGATAGGCAAGACAATGTAAACAAGGGAGGTAACGGCAGGGGACAGGATACCCTGGACTGCAGCCCAGATGTAAGGACTGTTATCCATCGAAGTCCGGAATGCCGGCCAGACCGAGGCCAGGTTGTTCAAATTGGACAAGAAGATTGCAATCAAGCCGTTAGGTACGACGTACACCAGCGTAAGAAGCGACACCCAGATTGCACTAAGAAACCGCTTCCACTTGCGCGCAGCCTTCGACAGTGGCAGGTTTTCCCAAATGAGGTCATCGGGCCGGGGCGCCAGAACGATTGTAGTTCCTTCTGGGTGCTTTTTGCGCGCGGTATAAGCAACAGCGTGGGCATGCTCAATCATATCCCAGCTGACAAAACCAAAGGGCATGGCATTGCGCCGATCAATCGATGATCGAACATGCTTAATCTCTTCTTCCAGTCTTTTGATCTTATCCGTCAAATAATCAATCGCATCCACGCGGCCGTTAGTGTGCTCCTTTCTTTCCTTTCGCGGGGGGCGCATAGTCGGACGTTTCGGTGGAAGCCGATCTGGGTGTTTAAGGTATTTGGCCAGGACTGCTTCGAGTTCGCGCACAGTTTCGTCGTGTTCCTTAATCAGACGAGGCAGCCCCTTGACGTTACGGCCGATGGAGGCTCGCGGGACGGCGGCGGTTGGATTTACGTCATCCGTCAAACGCAGAACACCTTCATCCCCTCGAGCTGCGGGAGGAATATCAGTAATCTGCCGGCGCAATAGGTCAGTACAGGTACATCGTGTCTATAGGATTGCTTCAACGCACCATCAAGGTTCGCGCATGGAGACTGCGCTGGTATTCGGGACTCTCAAAATACTTCCTCCGCAGCGCCAGCACGCTTTTGTAATTTCTCCAGAGAAAGAAAGCAATGATCGCATCGAAGGCCCACGCGCAAATCACCTGGCCCCAGATTGCGTCTGACGTAACGTAAAGCACGGTCATCGTCGAGAAGGCACCATACTGGGACACTGTATCACCCGTGCTCTGTGTGAGATTGAGCGGAATCATCAAGCCGCAGCCGATGATGCTCAGGAAGATAAAGATATTCCGGCACATTTTGGCGAAGCGAACAAACATGGTGGCATCGAGCCCAATGCAGTCGACCAACGCCGGCTCCTTGGTCCGCAGCACAGGCTTGAGCCAGGCGAAGAAGCCCCTGCCCACTGGCGGCGGAGTGTGTTTGTTATCGGCATGTTTCACCTTGGGCGCATAGACAACCGAATGGCGAGGGCGGAAGAGGGAGAACAATAAGGCCAAGAGAATGGAGAAGCCCGCGGAGGTGGCTAATGAAGCCCAGATGGCGTTGACTTGGAACTATAAAAATGTCTTAGCTGGCTGTCGGAGGCTGAAAGAGGCGGGTGGGCGAGGGGAAAAAAACATACGGCAGACGAGAAAGGATTCGAGATGAGCTTCAGGAATTGCTCCGTGGGGTCATCGCGCTGCTGAAGAGCGCTAGGATGCATGATGGCGGGCGAGACGAGGCGGCATCGAGGGAGCAGAACAGGAGAAACGAGGGGAGGATGAGATAGACAAAGAAAGAAGGGACGATGCCACCGGAAGAGAAGGGAAGAAAACGAGAGTGAAACCGAACCAGATAAAGGAACTGATGGCCACGGAAGAAACTGAATGATGATGGAGAAGCAAGAGGGCCCGAGTGGGTTTTGTTGGAGGCGGGTCTGGAACACACGACGCCGACAAGGTTGGAGTGGCCGTTGCCCATCAATCCATTCTTCTGGGGATCGATGGACGGTCTTACTTACGTACCTCCGGTACGTATCAGGCCCGATTGACAGGCAGGCTCGGTCGGAAATGCATTAATTAACTAAGTAGTGATACGCTGTCTGTGGTGTCATTGGTCCTCGCATGACCGGGGACGGCCGATCTAGAATGTAGGAAGCTTGATCTCCCCTGCTGCTTGATTGCAGATGTATTCAACTATTTTCTCCCCTCCCCCTTCTATATCCTTCAGGCCCTCCATGCTCGTTCCTCTGCCGCACGGGTTTTCAGGGTCACTCGGTGACCGTGCCAGCAGTGCTCGCCTCAAAAACAGACTTTCCAGCAAGTTCAGTGACAAAAAAGCAAAAACCACAACAGCCCTGATCCACTCGGGCAATTTGGTTGGTTCATGCCCCATCCTCGACCGGCTTGCTATTTTGGTGGGCCAATCCCGGTCAGCCATTGCCAGCCAGTCTGGAACAATTTCTGATCATCTTCGGACTAGCGCTGCCTTTCTGAGACACATTCTTGGCACTTACACCCAGTGGAGTCTGGTATTTCGGGGAGTCCGTTGGCTTGATTGGTCGCAATACATGGCAATGCTGTCCGGGTACCTTACCTGACCATACTTACCTGTGTGGCTGACCAGCAACTCTGTGGCTCTGGGTCAGATGGAGAACAGAAGAAAGCACTTCTTTCCATTCCATCAAGTGAAAGAAAACGGGCCCTGTTAGCGAATCTCAGTCTCATTGGGCACAGTAGAAGAGAATGACGGCACCTCATGATAGCCATGTACCGGCTGATGTGGCTATCTGATCCCTCGAATTATGTAACCCCTTTTCGCACCACGGATACTTTGTACTCTACTTGGTGCACGGCTATTTTACTACTATTGCCAATAGTAGTGAGGATCCCGCTTACACAGTCAGAGAAGGGGGACAGAGAAGCTGAAGTCATGAAAATTGGGAGCACCAGAACCACTTAGTCGATCAGGTTTCAGGGTCCAACACAATGACCCCATGGTCTAGGGATTCTATTAGCCGCGCACAGATGATGGTGGCAACGGGAAAGGAATTGATTGCATTGGTGCAAGATACAGTTGAGACAAGCAGAGCTGATATAGACGGAATAGCCTTCCTCTCACTGGCGATCTCGATGGTGATCATGGGTCCAAGCTGACAGCATCACACCCGAGTATTCTATTTATACATACAGAGCGGGAAAGGGCTCATGTTTGCGTGAATTGATGTCCTGAGACAAACTCCATTACCTACGGCTGATTGGAGCGAACACGGGTCCATGAAGTCATGGCTCGGTTACGCTGCCGAAATGATCACAACGTGCGCATTAAGTTACATACAGCAGACATTACTTTATTCGTCTTCAGACTACTTACGGAGTACTACATACATCATCATCAGCATCATCATCACCGCTCTCAGAACTCCGTATCAATCAACAACATCAAACATCCCCACAGAGGCAGCCAATGGGGCCCCGTATCATGGCTCCAGGTTACGGTCAAACAAACAACATATTTTTGCCGTTCTTAAATTGTCATTTTATGTACTGGTATCTGGTTTCGTCATATTCCGAAGGCACATCACATCAGGTAAACGTCAAGACCTTTTTACAGCTGGCCAGCAGTGTTGAAGTCCTCCAGAGCAACCTGGACACGCTTGGACATGGTCTTCTCACCCTCACGAACCCAGACGCGGGGGTCGAAGAACTTCTTGTTGGGCTTGTCCTCACCGTCGGGGTTACCGACAGCGGTCAGGAGGTAGTCCTTCTTGTTGAGCATGTAGTCACGGATACCGGACATGTAGGCGAACTGCATGTCAGTGTCAAGGTTGACCTTGACAACACCGTAGCTGATAGCCTCCTTGTACTCCTCCTTGGAAGAGCCGGAGCCACCGTGGAAGACAAAGAAGACGGGCTTGTCAGAGGAGGAGCCGGTCTTCTCCTTGACGTAGGCCTGGTGCTTCTGGAGAAGCTCGGGGTGGAGACGGACGTTGCCGGGCTTGTAGACACCGTGCACATTACCGAAACCAGCGGCAATGGAGAAGTAGGGGCTGATGGGAGCAAGGGCGTTGTGGATGGCAAGGATGTCCTCGGGCTGAGTGTACAGGGAGTTGTTGTCAACATCCTCGTTGTTGACACCATCCTCCTCACCACCGGTGATACCGATTTCCTAAATAGAGTCAGTCGACGATCTTATCTAGTAGCAATGACAGTGACACATACCATCTCGAGCCACTGCTTCATGGGGGCAGCACGCTTGAGGTAAGCGGCGGTGGTCTGGATGTTGTAGTCGACGGGCTCCTCAGACAGGTCGATCATGTGGCTGGAGAAGAGGGGCTCGCCGTGGAGCTTGAAGTACTCCTCATCCGCGTCGAGGAGACCATCGAGCCAGGGAAGGAGCTTCTTGGCGCAGTGGTCGGTGTGGAGGACGACGGGGACGCCGTAGGTGGGAGCAATGCTGCGGATGTAGTGGGCAGCGGCGATACCACCGGCAATGGAGGCCTTCTGGCCATCGTTGCTGACACCCTATCATGAACAGTCAGTGGCTGTTTCTGGCTTCAAAGGAGAGCACCTATAGGTCAGGAAGAATGTTCCCAAACGTACCTTGCCAGCGAAGTAGGCAGCACC
This sequence comes from Aspergillus luchuensis, assembly GCF_016861625.1. Taxonomy (NCBI): domain Eukaryota; kingdom Fungi; phylum Ascomycota; class Eurotiomycetes; order Eurotiales; family Aspergillaceae; genus Aspergillus; species Aspergillus luchuensis. The sequence goes on from NC_054849.1 coordinate 1,784,571, forward strand.
ACCCTGGGAGACCTGGAGGACGATGGGGCACTTCTGGTCGCGAGCAGCCTCAAGGCAAGAGACGACGGTGGAGGAGGAAGTCACGTTCTAAAGTGAAGGGGGCCGCTGTTAGTCACTGGAGTCTGGTTTTGCGGGATGAAATTGAGGGGTGGTGAGACCTACAATGGCGGGGATAGCAAAGCCCTTCTCCTTAGCGTAGTTGAAGAGACGGAGAACGTCATCACCAACGATGACACCGGACTTGCGGGAGAGCTGTTCAAGGACACCCATTGTGATAGTTTGTAGATGAGGACTAAAGGAGGTAAACTGATGAGTAATTGATGGATTGATGAATGGAGAAGAATAGAAGAGGACAACAGGAGGAGGAGCGAGACAGAGGAACCAAATAAATTCTGTGGCAGAGGACTAAAAGCTTTACCGAGCGACGAATACGGAGCTGGACATTTAAATGACGAGCACGGGCAAGGAGGGGCAACGCAGGACCAGGAGGGGGGGAACTTGGGACATGGAGGGGCCAACGGTACTCGAAGGACTCACCGGGTGGTGGGGAATGATGTGTTCAGTATGATTTCAGTGACCGGTTGGGGTTCCACGGGAGAGAGCTGTTCGTGGTGATGCTATTGAATGAGAGATGATTGCAGATCAAGAAGGGGTAAAGAAGAGACTTGGAGGGAAGGGGGGAAGAAATTTCCAATTTCTATCCGGGATCTTGTAGAGATCTTTTTAAAGTCTTCAACACCGGACAAATCTAGTCCGAGGCTATGATGATGCTTCCATCTTGTTCCCTTTCCTGCCTGCTATGGTGGGGTTCATTCGGAAGCCCGCAATGACGCTGTGGGCTGCCTCAGGCTGCATAATTCTCCCGGGAATCCCCGCGCCCATCACATGACATCATTCAGGCTGCCTTGCCTTCGGTCCGACTTTCTATCGTCCAGAAATCAAAGCAGCAGTATTGCTGCTGGCCTGCTAGAAAGGTGGATACAGTACTCCGCCTTACACCTACATAGCAGGTACGTAGTTTCTCATCAGGGTCTGCACACAGCAGCATAGACAGGGCTAGAGGGTACATCATCACGTCGCTGTGATCAATGGTCAACCGGTTGCACTGGACAACCATTTCGGCTACTGGCCCCTTTTGGGTTCCTGCCTGCGAAAACATTGACCCAGTTCTCTCCGTATTTCTTTCGTGCTTCATCCAACACCGGAGAATTCAGCGGGAATTTTCCTCCGTTCTCGTTGCAGGATGTTCCAACCACTTCGTTGCTTTTCTGCCGGTCACGGCCTAGATTGTCCTTCCCCGGTCCAGCTGATCTGAAAATAAGATAAAGAGGGGGTGCTCTTCCGCCGATATGTGGAGCCTTGGGTAACCCCGGGTTGGGGATATCCTCGTCCTTGTAGTATTCCGGGCCTAAAACCGGATAACCACCGGCGAAACGTTCAACCTGCATGGTCCGGATGACGGGCTGGCTAGTCAGGATTGTTCGAGACCCGAGGAAAACTAACCCCAACGGCATCGAAGCAGCTAGTTCATGTCTGTAGTGTTGTGTTTACGCATACAATCAGTATCCACTTCCTACTAGGAGCGCAAATCCCCAAAAATTCTCGTGATTGGAGTGTAACTACTGTCACATAATAATACATAGAGCTCAATTCAAATGGGTAACAGAACTATTGCAAAAATCGCATCAAGAAATATCAAGCATCGGTTCCGTTCACTTGCGGCGAGTAGGCTCCAACAAGCATACTGAACTGCCCTCCTCCTGCGGCTCCAACCAGCTTCTTTCCGTTAACGTGCTTGTTTTGGAGGAGGGTTGGCCGTTCAACCTCATCCACATCGCGGTGGCCGGCCTGACGCTGTACGTTGAAACCCCAGCTGTACGCCTGACCGTCTTTGGTGATAGCAAAGGAGTGGTCACTGGAAGCTGTCGCGAAGACAACCTCTTCCTTGATGTCGGTGAGGGGAGTTGGCACCGTCAGGATACGGGGCCGTCCATGCTCATCGTGCACAAGCTCCTCCTCCGGCATGTCCGCCAGTGGGATACCAAGAGCCTTGTTATCCACGCGTCCCCATGAAAGGCACTTTCCGTCTTCGGTGACAGCCACACTGTGGTCCTTTCCACCGCAGATGGAGACAATCTTGCTGTGCTTGCGGAAAGACTTGACTTCCGTCGGGTAGAGCACAACGGCATCGCTTTCTCCAGCGCTCATCGGAACGGCCGTCTGCCCGAAGTTGTTAGAACCCCAGGCGTGCACGCGACCGTTCTTGCGGACAGCAAAGGAGTGGTAAGAACCAGTTCCGATGCTCACGACATCCGACGGAAGAGCGCACTGTCCCGGGATGAGACTCTCGAGCTTGCCGTGCAGACGTCCAGAAATTCTCCGACCAAGCTGGTTCTGCTCCTCACAACCCCAGGTCAAAACAGCGCCCTTCGCCGTGAGCGCCAGGACGTGTTGTGCACCAGACGCAAGCTGTGTCACTTTCTCGAGACCGGGGACCAAGACTGGCTGTCTTTGAATCTTCGTCTCGGGAGAGAAACCGATCACACCGTTGCTTCCCTGTTCCCAGTTAGATCAAAAATAACAATGATTCAAAAATAAGCGTGGCAACTCACTCTGAATGTACCCCAACCATAGACACGACCCTCCTGAGTGAGAGCAAAAGTGGCACTATCCGTCGCGGTGATCTGTGTGAAAACAGTACCTTCAGGGAAGAGAGCAGAGTCCACAGCCGTGGGAGTCGCCTCCTTCATGTTGAGGTCAACCTCATCATCATCATCAGAGTCCGAGTCCGACTCCTCCTTAGCCTCATCGCCATTCACGCCATCACCGTTCTCCTCCACCTTGCGCTCCTCCTTTGTATCTCTACCCAGTGTACCCTCATCATTGACACCCCAAGTAAGGATCTTGTTATCGTGCGTAAGAGCAGCCGAGTGCACACCACCGATAGCCAACTGCACGACACCGACCGAATCCGCGGGCAGCTTCGGGTTCAGGACCGGACCAGGAATTTCAGACTTTTTCGTCGCATCACCAAGACCCAATTCACCGTAGCAATTCGTTCCAAAGACATACACATCGAGGCGCTGAGTAGGTGCGTGGTTGATGACGGCCAGAGCTTCTACCGGAACGAAACAAATACCCGTTAGCTCAACATTCCGCGGAGCAACATCATCGAACGCGCCACAAAAACAAACCCCAAAACAAAGCAGGACACTAATTTCGCAACGCAATTGATCGATTGAACTCACCCTTCTGCTTCTTGGTCACGCGCGCCGGCGCCGCTGGTGCAGCCCCTGACGTTGTCGTCTCTTCCACAGAGTCTGCAGCCTTACGCTTCCTCGAAGAAGCCTGGGGTTTTGCGCTCGCGCTGGTGTTGGCGGTCTTCTTCACCTTGTCGGCAGCAGCAGTCTTCGAGGCAGTCTCGGTTTTGGCCTTTGAGGCGCTAGATGCTGCGCGTTTGGGAGGCATTGTGTGATGGTGTGTTTTGTATTTCGCCTTTTTTTGGGTTATGAAAGACGGTAAGGTGAGATGTAGTATGTGATGCCTACACCCGAATTGATAGAGGAATTGGTAAGTAGGCAGAACAAATTGACAAAGTATGAGAGAAAAGGGAAAGAAAAGAAAATTAGAAAATTTGCGATAAGGGTTGCGGAAACTAGGTCGGTGAGATTATGCGGTGTTGGAGAAATTCAATAGTAGTAACACACCAGAATAAACAATAATAAATATTGAAATGATGGCAGGGATATTCGGAACCTGGAACAGAAAAGTGTTGTGCGCTCCAATCAGGGAGTGTTGTTGGGACGGGAGGCGGTTCCGGGGGCTCCCTGCACTGACTAAGGCGGTGATGAGGTGATTAGGTTCCCTGTTTTTCAAGGGGCGCACTGCATTAGCGGTCGTGCCCGTCGTATGACAGTCAGGGGACGCGGGAATGTGAGTGTTACTGGATAGTAGTAGAATTGCTGTGCTTTTACTATCTTGAAAAATAAGAAGTAGGAACCTCGTGCATGTGTCTAATACTGTGTACTGTCTAATATGGTTTTGATGTTCCTTTTGCATAACTGTCATTCCTGAGCCGCTGCGCGACTAGGCTCCTTACATGGGTCGGTGAAATGGGCTTGTATGTACCCCCGAGATACTCCTCTATTTATCCAGTATGCGTTTGTTCTTTTCCCCCCTCGTATATGCATAAAATAGAAGTGAAATTGAAGACCGCTTACGCGCCAGGCGTGGGCTTCTCAATCTCATAGAACAAGAGGTAGACCTCGCGCTGCATCCCCAAAACATCGGATGTTTTGCATTCTTTGACTTTCTCGTCCGAGACACGCCACCATCGGTCGTTCTGCTTACGGCGTCGACGGAGCCGACTGCTGGATCCGGCCGATGCTTCAACTGAAGTTGCTGGCGTACTGCGATCGCTGGTGAACGACGCTCGCGAGAATGACTTGCTCCAGCGTCCACCCTCAGTAGAGGATGAGCTGTGCGGGTCTGACACAGGCGATAGGTTTTGCTTGGATGTTGACGACTTCGAGCGAGTGCTCTGGAAAGACACTCGTGGGCTCGATGTCGGTCGAGGCATCGGTGACGGGGGTGGTTGCAGTTGAGAGGGACCGGTCGGTGACCCTGTCGATGTCGAGATGCTTAGGGGTGCCGGCTCGCTCTCTGACGAGTTGCGAGCCTTTAGCTGAGGGCTAGGCGCCTCGGATGGGTTTTCGCTAGTTGCCCGACTCTGAGCGTACGAACTGAATACATCTGGCGTTGAGAAGGGTGGATAAAGGGTATTGCGTCGGAATGACTCGTAATGCCCGCTATGGTGGCTGCCTTTATGACAGACAATTGCCAACAGCTTGTACCATTCTCGGGTCAAGATACCACCCAAAGGCAGCCGCTCCGGAAAAGATACTTTGGCTGCGTTCTTGGTAGAGCTGCTGTGGTCAAAGATCGATCGCGAAAGATGAATGGCAATGATTTTGGGGAAGGCCGTTATCCGCATATGCCTCGCAATTTTTCGTTTGGGAGCGAGTTCAGAAGCTGGCAAGATTACACCCTCCAAAGGACCTTCTGGGTTTGTGGCGAGGGCCGTCTGAATTTGCTGGATTTCTGCCTCGAGCCTGGCCCGGTCATCTTTGGCGCGGGTCCGGTGCAATTCCTGGGCCTTGACCTCAAGAGCATGCTGCAATCGACATTTGTCGCACTTGAAATCTTCGATATATTCAGTTTTGAGTAAACCGTCAAAGCAGGCGCTAAGCGTGGTAGAGCTCTTTTGAGGCACTTGCAAGGTCAAATTTACAAAAGAAGTCTGGTTAGGCTTGTATTGATAGTGGCAAAACAGGCACTCGATCTGGGACTCGAGCTTTCCTTCGAAAGGGAAGCCGTACTCGTGGTCGATTTCTTTGAGTTTGTTGTCGATAATGGCGGGCAACCCGTTCTCAGATCCGTCATCAATCCGCACCTCAACCTCTGCAGGGCTGTTGGAAGAAGTCTCATTGCCTGGTTCTACAGACTCCGGACCTGGCGTTAACTCCGGTATGGTCTTCGCTCGTAATCGTGCTTTAACGCCGGCGTGGTACTCATCGCAAAGTCTTTCTGCGACAATCTGCAAGAACTCCTGCGCATCCTGCTGACTACGACTGATCCGCGTCCGATAGGCATACTCAAGAGACTGGATGAAGGGCCGCGCAGATATGGTTTTCTTGTAGATCGGGCGTTCGTTCAGTCGGTCGAGCATCTCCTTGAGAGCTCTGGTGATGGTGCCCTGTTGCAATTCCCTTATCCTGTCCGGCTTCGCATCCCGAGGCATATCATCCGGTGAGGGAAGTTCGTTGTATATATCAGAACCGTCTAGTTCACGCCTATGGAGCTCTCTGATCAGGTAGACCCGTAGATCACCAAGCCCTGCAAGAGCCTGCAACACCGAGTTAATGAAGCAGTCATTGGCGGGGTTGGACAAGCCAACAATGTTCTTCTTGCGGGAATTGTCGTGTGACTCGTCTCCATCGATAGTGTAGTTGGGCCCGAAGACATAGAATAAAGCAATAGCCGCAAGAGATGCTCCCGCCGCATAAGCGGCGACAGTGCTTGATTTTTCCTGCATCGCCCCTTATATGTGTCGGGTTGTGTAGCTGAGGAGAGAAGGACTGGGGGACGGAGAGAAGCGGTCGTCGACGTCAATGCTATGGTTGATCCATCGAAAGATGTGCCTTGAAGCTGGGTAGTTCAAACAGACACGGAACTCCGGTGCCAAGAAGACGAGCCAAGCCGAAATTTTCCTCCTACACTTGTATCCTCTCACATATACGCAGCCTTCAGGGGTCCATGGGATCAGATGGGGGGTTTTATCAGTTGTCCGATGGCTATGAGCGGGATAACCGTCAGCAGCAGTTCCCCCATAGAACCGAGGGTGTGGAGAGAGCATGGGGTAATTTCAGGTAAACAGGAGGGGGGCCGCCAATGACAGCGTTCTCACCAGAATAGAGTAATGAGGCGGCTGGTATCCCACTCCAGTACATGCCAAACACGACAATACTTGACGAACCTATTCGACGCGGTAGCCGCAACGGAAGACTTCTCGTTGGATAGGCGGTAGCAGGGCTGCTTCTCTGTTTTCCTTGGTATTCTCGGATGTTTCTCAGCGCCGAGCGCCCGCTATGCTCAGCGCACCGACGGGAGACTTCGGCGTTTCCCACAGCGGTTCATGATCCCCACATTACTTTATTGGTGATTCACTATGGTTCAACTATTCCGAAGATCTGAGGATGAACCAAGCGATCCCAGTGGTAGTCCGAGACATCCGCAAAGCTATAATTTCAGGGAATAGGGGATGGTTGCAAGCTCGAAGGGCTCACTCCTGTCGATAGAGCACGCAAATCCCTTGCTGCCTCCTGTAATAGCATGGCGAGGCTCAGTGTAACGAAGCAATCTGACAATCAAGCTAACAACCACTGCGGATACATGGTAGGTTAGGTTTAAGAGCACGAAGTCCGAACGAACCCCACGAGCAACAATAATGATGAGCGGGGGTGCCCGGTGTGATCGGGGTGAGAAGGAGGAGGGGCACTCGAATGTTCGATTTGCCTGAGCCTCCGCCTCAGCCCGAGTCACAAAACAAAGGAAACTACCACGCGAAAACACTAGCACTGTACACTTCGTGGGAGCTTACCCCATAACGCATGATATTACTTTAACAACACTTTTGGTTGCCTCTATTCTAGTCAATAGTCTCATATCATAACATGCTAACATCCATAAACCATCGAGATTTTCAGGAAAGCATCGTATCAATCGGTACCCATAATACACGCAAAAATCCTTTTTTTTTCAGAAGCCAGCCTGATTTTGAAGAAGTGCATCATTTAGGCCCGTAGGGACTCGGGCAACGTAGCAACCTTTTCATTGAAAAGGTCCTCAGCCTGCTTCCAGACGCGGGCGTTTTGCCGGTCCTTCAGCTGGAGCAAGCTAGGGAGCAAGGCCTGGCTGAACATCTCCGAGCTCTCACGGGGCAGAAGAGACGGAAGGTGATCGATGCTGATCACACTCAGGCCAGCGACCTGGCTTCCACCTGCCAAGGTGACGGGGACAGTAGGCTTGTCAAAGGTAGTAGTGATAGAATACACAGGGAGAGGGTTGTGGGGGTTGGTACTATAAGAAAGAAGTTATACAATGGTCAGCGGAATTCCCAAGGTCGGGAAATGGGAGCCTTACGTATCAGCGCTCACATCGCAGATGACCGACAAGCGGCGGTTCGGCGAAGTAAGAGTCTCTGGAGTAACGAAGGGTGGGATCTGTGCGCTGAGGTAAATGCAGTTGACGAGAATATCGACATCCTCAACGATTTCCCGGAAGGGACCGCCTGCAATAGATGTTAATGCACGAAAGCAACAAAAGGCTAAAGACAACTGACCCTTCTTGGTTTCCTCGATATCCCACCGAACGATGTCGGAGTCTGGAATACCCACGTCCTTGGCGAGCTGCACAGCACCACTGCCACAACGGCCGAGCTGTGACATTGTCAGAAGAGTTGTAAGGTTAGACAAGACGGATAACTCACAGCGCCAATGACAAGGATCTTGGGAGAGCGGCCAGACTGCTTCTTACCCTCCTCGAGGGACTTCTTGACCGACTCGATCAGGGCATCCTGGTTGATGTACGGAACCTCACCAGGCAAAGGCTCGCCCTCAGGGTGCGTCAACTGCCAAGCCCAGTTCTTAACAGCCAAAGCGGAACCTGCATAACCGGCGGACCAACCGAAAGCTAAGGCATAAGATCAGCTGCTGTAATGGTACATATTCATGCATAGTTCTTACCAGCGACTCTCCGACCAACATCATCAGTGAGGAATTCAAGATCCAAGAGAGTACCACCTCCCCGAGGCCAGCGGCTGAGGACCTGCTCCCAGCCACCCTGCTGCTTGTAGCAGTGTGCAAAGGAGATGTGAACGTGCTCAAGGGGGAAATCATCCTCAGGGAGCTCCTTGAGACCCAGAATGTAGGCATCCTTGGGGGCATCCTTCACCCAAGAACCTTCCTCCACCAGCGGTGCGCCAATCTGTAAGATAGAAAGGTGAGATTCCGTACGAACAGAAGGGTGACGTGCTTCTACACGCATACCTTGGCAAAATCTTCGTCTAAAAAGAGATAATCATGTTAGACAGGTTCACAAATCCGAGTGTGGAGATGACAAGCATTAAAGGATCCAGCTGCTAACCAGCCGTAGTAGCCCCTTAAACGTCATTGTAATCGTGTGTTAGGAAGATGTCTCTCTTACCATCAAAAATCCGCTGGGTGGAGCGCTCGACAGTCACTTCATATCCAGCATCCATAAGAGCCTTGCAGGTAGTCGGGGTCACTGCACCATATTAGCATCCTAGAATAATATGCTATTGGCTTGAGGTCCAATACTCACAAGCAGACCGAGCCTCGGCGGGCTTGGTTTCGGCACGCAGCCAGATCTTGTTGGAGGACATGTTTGTAAGATGGCAATTGGGTGTTATCTGCGTAGAGTTGATGTTCAGAATCAGAATTTTTAAAGTTCTTCGACGAGAAATTAATGCTATCGCTGCTGGACCTATGACACAGACTTGCCCCTCTGGTGATAGCGGGGAAGAAGAGTGGTTGTTCCGTCCCGGAATGTGACTCAGCGTGCACTGTCATCGCCGATTTCGGCGATTTGAGATACCGCAATTACGAGAGGTCGGCAGCCCTAGAATACGCCTCGAGTAGAAGTGCCAGAGATGGCTACGATAGGGCTGTTCTCAATGGCATAGAGAACAATTCAAATTATCATGGCAGCCATGCTAATCAAGTTCATATTCTGCTATTCAAAGCAATTCATACTCTCATACACAAGAGGTGTTCTAACTTCCGTCTGTTTTTCGACAAATGCCATCTTGATGAATGCCACTCCTAACTTCATGAGACAAACGATCAGAGGCTTCAGAGAGCAACCTTAGTGCGACTGCGTGTTCGACTACTGATCCCATCCGTCGGGGGCTCTCTTTTGACAGATTCCTTTGCAGTTTTGGATCGCCCACCCTTCTTCTTGTCACCATTTGTAGTTAGGCCTTTCTTAGTGTGCTTCGCAGTCGTAGGAAATGGCGGTGGGGTTTCCGGTCCATTTTTCTCTGCATCATTCCTCTTCTTCTTCTTGGTTGCAGGCTCCGTTGCATCATCAGCGCCAGTTTTATCAGCTTCCACTGTCGCGGGTGTCACCTCGTGCTCCCGCTTCTCACCCACATTCGACTCAGTAACAGACTCCTTGGGAGCTGTATCTACAGATGTGGGAACCTGCGAGCGGGGTCCGGTCTCATCAGTAGATTTCGCTTCATCAACGGTCTTGGTGTTTGAAGTAGGCTTGCTCTCCCCAGCGGGCTCAGTCGCGGAGGATGGTTTCGCTGGAAGATTGGCGCCGTTTGTTGGCTCTTGTTCTTCTGAATCGTCAGTATATAACATCTGGAGTATGGGAGAGCCGGACGAGGAGAAACCACAAGGCGATAGGTTTATAGAACCGGACCTTGACATACCTGATGATGTTTTGGAGTGATTACTGGGTTGGGAAGTCATAACTGCCCGCAATTGCTGGATAAAGCGGGAAATGGTGAAGTTTCGTCAAAGGTACCTTCGTCTTGTCTGCAAAACTTGTGGTCGCGAATGATATGCGACTAGTATTCCAATCAATGGATGACGGAGAAGCCGAAGATCATCTGCTCAGACGGAGCGGCTGTTGGGAGAAGGTCCGAGAAGAAGACGAGGTGAGGTTGCGCCGTGACGTTTACTAAGGCACGACCAGGGGCGCTAGCCCGATTCACGCGGAACCCAATCTCGGCAGTCCCCTCTTGCATTCCAGATCGAGAAATAAACAGAACCACTAAGAATTGCACCGATGCTCAGCCTGAGGGGAAGAGATAAGCCCTAGCTGCACCGGGGTTGTCGTTAGAGGTAAGCACGCCAAGAAGAGGAGAAAGCACCCCTTAGCGGCAGGAGTGGAGTCCGATGCGGAGTATTAATGCCGGGGGGAGTTGGTGCTTTGGTGTGACTGTCGCAATGACAATGCTGCTGGCTGGTTGGCAGCGAAACATGGCTGACGAATCTCATCCCCTCGATCTGCGCGCTTCCGTTAGGATCCGTGACGCAAATCAGCCCGCTCAAAGAGCTGCATTGCATGAAGACTTTTCGTAAATTATTCCACAAACGCTGTAGAAGAACGGTTACATCAATCAGGTCCACGCCATGTCTACTCGAAGTAGTCGAGAAAGCAAAGCCTTTTCATCTGCGGATGCTTCATGTTCGACCTTCGCTTTATCCGTGTCTGACACGTGCTGCAGGATACCTGCCAGCCATGTGGCATCTCCCCGCTTCCCCTGGTCCATCAAAAGACGGAGCGCGACCGAGCCACTGCGCACAAATACCTCTCGTAGGCCCACCGGCCATGTCTGCAACGTAGGCATATCCTTATTATACACATACCGAAGAAAGGGCTTCGGGTCAGGTACTGTGGGGTGATAGAGAGCCACTGAGGCAGTGACAAAGTCCGTACACACGGTAGCAATCACCCTGGCGTATTCTTCATAGACAGATGCAGACACCACGTTATTATCATTCGGTACTTCCCGACTGACCTGCTGGAACAGGTATTTACCGGCGTGTCGAAGAAGGTTTTTCGTGTCACGTCTGTTATGCAGATCCTCCATGGAGAAATACATATCTCCTACCTGCACGTAGTACCGCATAGCGGAGGACAAGCCACCTCCATATTGATTCTCAGCGGCAAGGAAATCAGTCAAAAGATTTCTAGCGACACGCTCGGCGAGGCTTCGGCTGATATGGCCATTGAAGGCCCGAAGATCGGCATTGGCCAACATTTCCAACCAGGTCAAAACAGTATCTTGCATGCCCTCCGCAACCATGAACTTCACCAAGGTGGCAGACGTCTGTCGATGATCAAATATCTTTAACCGATCTCGCCAACCCGACGCAAGCCACCAGTTGACAACTTTGGTCCCTGCCTTGGAATCTTTCATGGCCTTGACAAAGTCATCGCCGGTACCTCTTGCAAGCATTAACTGATACTGCAAGCATTGGAGAAGGTCGCCTTTAGTGACATGTCCTGCCGCTGCCAATTCGTCGAATACCACCATGGGCTCTGTCAACATTCTTCGTTGTTTCGCATCGCGCATGCCTGACGCATTACTGGAGATGGGGGAGGCCGAGGGGGCTACCCGGAAAAGCGGGTTGTCTAAGATGTTGTGGAGAAGTCTATCAGTCGCATGAGCAGACGAATGGGAATTTTCTGGTGGATGCTCGGCAGAAGCTCCATTGCGGTCGGATGTAGAAGGGTTGTTGGTCGGATATTCACGATCGAGCTGGCGACGGAAGGAGGATGTGATGGCATTGAGGAGTTGCTCGGACTGACGAGGGGTGCGGGGGAGCGGGAGATGCAATTTAGACCAAGGATATCTGACGGCCGGGGAGGCCCTCATAGTGGATGGATTATCACACACGCGGCGCCTGTCGCAAAAAGCAGCTAGATAATGGTAAATGAAGGCTGTCGACACTGGCTGGACCCCTTCTGCTGGGGACAGGTCCCGGGCTGCGCCTTATCCAGCAAGTCACGAGTGATTTTGGCCCAAAACGACGGGCGGTGAGCAAGGGCTGCCAGTGCCACCTCACCACGCGATCAGCCTGGCTGTGATTTGGAAGGGAGCTGAAGATGATCTATCCCTCAATTGAGTTGACTGGTCGCCCAGTCGGAATTTGAACAGATGTAGGATAAATACAGTGTGGCAGGTGCCGGTCCACCACGAATCTGAAGGAACACATGCCTGGCTTAACTGATTTCCACATTACCATCGTCATAAAATTAGCAGTAAGTAGTGATGACGAAATCATCGACAGAGCGAACCCAAAGACTCGGAACGCCCATCAGGCGAGGTGGTACGAGGTAAGTAACAAACCGATTGGTAGAGAGAGCAGTTCTACCTCAATAATGAGCAAAAAAAAAAGCACTATCTGGAACCATCAACTTCATTTCTCATCTACTAGCAATCGCACCAGTAACACTGTACGTAGCTAAGCAATTAAGTCAGTTGGCAAAGTAGTAGTACTACTACTCCGTAGTTATCCCAGTGATCGGGTTGGTAAATTGGAACGCGGTAAGGTAAAGCAGGTAACACTGCCCAGGACCGCATGCTCGCTAAAAACGGGGCGCGGGCAACCAACGCGACCGACCGAAAGTCGCCTTCTCTTCCCCTTCCGTCCCATCCACACCTCGAACCCCATCCATTCAATGAACTCGATCTGCTGCTAAGTAGTAGTCTTTCCCTACTAAACTTTCTGCACCTCCTCCCCCTTCACCTCTAATTATTATTTCCTTTTTATCTTTTCTTGTGTCTTTTGCATCCTTTTCTTAACTCTCGACTCTTTCGGTCTCTTTCTTCTCCTCTTCCTCCCTCCCAAACCCAAAATCCTGGCGGTCCTTGTGTGCCCTTAGTGGTTCTGGTGCTGACCTCTCTCGTGAGGCTGCATCTCATCATTGCTACCGTACTAAGTTACGACCTTTTTACCCGCTTTTTCTTCCCACTAGCCGCACCTTGATTTCCTCCCTTCGTCCACGTTGGGTCCTCTCCGATTCCTTCATCTTACTTCTCCATACGGGAGAACCATAAATACCAATAACAGATATGTCTGAAGTTCAAACAAGGCCTTCTGCCTCTCGTGGCAGGGTATCTACCCGTGGTGGCCGTGGCGGCTATAGCTCCAGAGGTGGTCGTGGTGGTAGCAGATCCACAAAGGCAGACAACTCAGACGGCGCACCCACCGCATATGAAGACGAGGGAGAGCTTGGTCAGATGAAGAAGAAATACTCGGACACTCTGCCCATGCTGAAGGAGCTGTTCTCTGATTGGACTGATGAGGATCTGGTCTTCGCTCTGGAGGATGCAAATGGTGACCTTGAGGAGGCAATTGATCGCATCAGTGAAGGTATGATTTTCATACTGCTACTTGGAATAGCTCAGGGTTTCTGGGTTTTACTGACGCTACTGCTTCTATTCCCACAGGCAATGTCGCTCAATGGGGCGAGGTAAAGAAGAAGACTACGGACCGCAGCCGCCCTAAGACCAAGGAGGTACAGAGCACTCCCGTCGAGACAGTCGCCCCCTCGGTTCGAGGTCGTGGCCGTGGTGGCTTTGAAGGTCGTGGTCGCGCCCGTGGTGACCGTGGTCGTGGAGGTCGTGGAGGTCGGGCCGGTGCTCATACCAACGGAACTCGCACGGAGAAGCCAGCTGTCGCCACTTCTGTCGAGGAGACCACAGCTACGCCTGCGGCTGCTCCTGAGCCTGCCGCGGCTACCAAGCCCGAAAAGACCGTCGATGCCGAGCCTGCTGCTGCAGAAAACGTTGACGATGGCGCCAAGGAGGCACCCAAGAGCAGTGTGATCCCGGAGGGCACAAAGAAGGGTTGGGCTAGCTTGTTTGCCAAACCGGCGCCGCCTCCTCCTCAGAAGAAACCTGCCGCTCCTGCTCCTGCTCCTGCTCCTGCACCCGCTCCCGCTCCTGCTACCACCTCTGCCCCTGCCCCCGAGAAGCCTGCTGCTGCGCCTGTAACGGAGCAGAAGCCAGTTGAAACCGCCCCGGCTCCTGCCCCAGCCCCGGCTCCTGCTCAGGCTCCTGTTCCCGTCCCGGTCCCTATCCCCGTTCCTGTCCCTGCCGAAAAAGCACCCGAACCAGCTATTCCTCAACCTCAACCGGCCGCAGAAGAAGCTCCTGCCGCTACTCCATCTTCCGCTGATGTCCCCGCTCCGAAGGATGATTTGACGAAGAACAACCTTGCCCAGATCCCCGATGTCTCTCCTCCTGCTCCCACGGCTACCGCAGCTAGCACCGTGGGCAGTGCCCTTGACTCTACTCACCTTGCAGCGGCTGCCACTCCCACGCGCGCTGCTCCTGGAACTTACCCTTCGAGTGCCTTCAAGCAGAGCACCCGCACCCCTGGCACTCAACGTCGTGTGATGGAACAACAGGAAGCTGTGGTCATGCCAGGAAACCATGCTGTGGATCGTGCTGCGGTCCAGTTTGGCAGCATGGGATTGAACGGCGATGCCGCCGATGTTGACATTGATGAGAACAGAGAAGAAGCTGAGACCCGTGCTCAGCCCCCTCAGCACTCCCCTGTTGCTCCTCGAGCCTCGTTGCCTCCTTCCACTCAGGCTCAGGTGCCCACTGAAACCCCTGCAGTCTCTCGCCCGGCTCCGGGACTTCCTCCCGTGCCCCAGGTCTCTGCCGCTGAAAACTCCTTCACTGACTTCGCCCGCTACACCGACGCTCATAAGCCCTACGACCCCTTCACCCAGCAGGTCACGCAGCCTCAACCCCAAATCCAGGAGCCCTTTGCCAACCAAGCTCCTGTGCAGCCTACCGTCACGACCGGAAGCGAGTATTCTCCGTTCTATGCCGTCGACCAACGTCTTCCCTACAACTACTACGGCACGTACGGTCAGTCTCAAGATGCCACGGTCGCTGCCCAGAGAGCAGGATTTGGTGTTTCTGGCGCCGAAGTGCAACCGCATGTTCCTACCACTCAGCCTCCTAGCCGCTACGGCCATGTTGAAGCTCCTAACAGTGGCCACACCACTCCTAACCCCACCCTTCCTGGCGCTACTCAGACCCCTACGGCTCAGCACATGCCTGGCCAGGGCGCTCACAGCTACGGCTACGGATACCCGTATTACTCCAACCCTCACTATGCTTCGTACATTGGCCAGATGAACCAGTACGGCAGGAACCGCCCGATGTACGATGATGCCCGGAGATATGATGACCACTACCTTCCTCACAGCACTCAATATGGTTACGGCAGCCAATATGGCCCGTACGGAAAGGCTGGAATGTATGGTCAGCCTCACGCCTTCTCCTATGACCACTCGTCGTCGCCCGCTACAGCGGCCACCTTCAACCAGGCCATTCCCGGTCGTGACTCGGTCTACGGCCGCACTGGATCCGCCCAGCCATCCGAGACTCAGCAGTCGGCAGCCGCCGGCTCCAATGCCTTCGCAACCGGCATGTCGGACGTCTTCGGTCGCACTCAAGGCGGCTTCGGACAGAACCAGCCGATCACCCAGCAGCCTCCGGTGACCACGGAGGAGACGAAGAGCTTCGATACTCCGAAGGCTGCGGGACCCAGCCCTTCTCTTGCCCAGGCTAACCGTCCCGGCTCCGCGACCAACAGCGCCGCTGGTCAGCCTCAGGCCCAAACCGGCCTTCCCCCGCTGCAGGGTCAGCAGGGCCAGCAGGGATTCGGTGGCTACCCCCACCTGAACCCTCAGTATGGCGGATTGGGTGCCCTGGGCGGCCACCAGGCTGCAGCCAGCCAGACCCACCACCAGCCCACTGGATACGCTAACTACGGCGGCGCAGGGTTTGCCAATTACTACGGAAACTCTGGACGCGGAGGCTGGGGAGGCAATTACGGTCACTA
This sequence comes from Aspergillus luchuensis, assembly GCF_016861625.1. Taxonomy (NCBI): domain Eukaryota; kingdom Fungi; phylum Ascomycota; class Eurotiomycetes; order Eurotiales; family Aspergillaceae; genus Aspergillus; species Aspergillus luchuensis. The sequence continues at coordinate 1,800,539 of NC_054849.1, forward strand.
AAGGATTATGGCGTTGCATCTTTTCCGGGTGATGAGATTCCTATTGGCTCGTTTCTTTTTCTCTTTTACCTCGGGCGCGGCAAGCCCTGGATTGAAAACCTATCTCCTCTTATATTCACTTGTTAACACTTTTTCCCCTCTATGTCACTCTCAAGTGTGTAATCTCTACTCTCAATGAGAGCTTGGCTGGTTTTACATCTTTGGTTGATCTTTTCTGCAGGGTTGCGCTCATGATGTATTGAATGGAAAAAAACGTTATCGCTTTGTTTTTATTCTTACTTATGTTGCTTGTTCACGGTTTACGACATTTGCCAGTGTCTTCCTATTATATTCAGATGTGTTTTTTTTTTCTACGCCACCTTTATCTCCTTTGCTCTCCGGCTTTTGCCCCTTCTCGATTCGGTGTCTGATGAAAACCTTTCCATGGTCTCTCTTGCTCTCCTCTACCTTGCATACTTTCCGCTTCCTGTACTACTTCTTTGGGTTCGGTTGGGACATCGTTCATGCAAATTGGCTGGATTAGGACAAGGGATGGGGGTTAAAGAATGCAAAGAATTGACTGGGACGGCGTTGGACCTTGCTTTTTCTTCCGGTGTACAAAAAGTAACTCACTATAGAGACGGTGACGAGGGAAAAGACACAATGGAGTAGCGTGTGCGTTCCGAGCCTGAATCCGGGTCTTTCCCGACACCGTAACCACGACCGTAGCTGTGGACTTGGCTTGTGCTGGGGCAGATGTAGTTTTCAGCTGACTAGTTCCGATTCTTGACGGTTATGCCTTCGGATCTTGCCTACATAGCAACTACGACCCATTCTCACACAGGCTAGTGAAGTAGTACGCGCCCACATATATATAAGGAGGGCCACGATGGACTGGTACTGCAGAGGCATCTAATGGTTTTCTTCCATCTATTCTCTTAACTACATATGTCATAGAAATGTTGAATCTCACGGCTACTATCAATTCAGATGTGCTTGGAAAAGGTCACTTGTATTCATGCCCAGTAGGAAGAGGATGAAAGGATTAGAAAGTGAATCTAGTTCATATCTCTTTCCTTCACCGTCTATGTTGAGTGTTAATGGGGAAATATCTCTGAAACAAATCGAATTGATCCCAACTATATTGGAGCTGCTATGGCAAACCTGCTACCATGATCGATCATGTAGTCACATGTATATGAACTGCTGACTGGGAAGTCGGTTGATACAGTAGTAGGTCTAGAAATCTAGCATTGCCCCGAAAGGTGCAGTAACTAGGCGTACCCGTGACGCACACACATACATACTACAAGGTGGCTCTGATTCTATTGCCTAATTCAATCAAGTCCTTTGAAATCCGGTAAGTTCCTTCATCGCAGCCTACTATCGGGTTGCCCGGGTGTCAACTGGCATTATCCCCGGGAGTTGCCTCGTTGCACATATCCAGTGCCACGGAATCTCCCATTCGCATGCTAGTACACAAGCTGAACATGCCGCTTTCCCTACTGCCCAAGTGGCTATATATTGAATGCCCCTTCCATTTACTTTCCCACCAACTCAACTGTACACTAGGAGCAGGCCGTGACAGCAGCACCACTTCCCCTGGAGGAAGACCTTCACCCCATTCCTTTCACTTCACTTCCAACACTTTACCCCCATCACTTTTCCCTGTTCCCTTGTCCCCATTCACTTCCTGCCTCTCGCTTCCCTTGGCTCGCACTTTCTCCCTTCCTCCTCCGCCTTCCCTCCTTTATAATCCCTCTCCTCCCTCCTCCCTCCTCCCAGCTCTCTTCTTTCCTCAACCTTGCCTACTCATCGCTCTTTACCCATCCATCTGTCTACGCCCATCTTTCCTTAGGCGGCTACGCCCATATGCGACACTGCCCATACGCAACAAAGCCCATACGCAGCACCGCCTAAGGCTCCCCACTGTAAACCCCCCTACCTGGCTTTCAGCCATCATCCAGAGACATCCTGTGGGAGACTTCCTCCAGTCAGGTAAGTTTGAAATCTGCTTTCAAAGCTACTCGTCTCTGGACCTGCTCGATGATGATTTCATTCCAGGGTCTTGCGTGCCTGGTCTTCTGAGAGCAGGTTACTTTTCTTCTATAACCCCTCTGCTTATCAATCCCTTTCTTTCTCACCCACACGGTGCCTGTTCTGAGTTGAAGTTTGTTGTCAATCGGGTTCTGCTGGGCAGCAGTCGGAGGTCTATGCTTAGGCCTTCAGAGCTTTTTATGCTTGAAAGACGTCCACTCAGACCTATCGTGAGGTTCACATCTACTTCTCGGGGTCTTGAGGTAGGTTCAATACTTTCCGCCTCTGTGACGGTGATCATATGAGAGGCATCTTTTCGGAATATTGGGCTATTCGTGGCTATACCAACTCTCCACTCCTGGGGGCTTTTGTGAACCGCAATATCTTCAGCGATGATGATACATGCACGCTGGATGAGCACGGGTTATTACATGCCACTGTTCGGGTCAGCCTAGTTTCATCTCAGGTTGAAATTTCCCCGTCAGTTACCACGCCTCGAATGATGATATTCATAGGACGCCCTTTTGGGGTCCTTCTGAGGGGCATTCCCTTTCCCTGTTGCCTGTTACCCTGTTACCTTCTTGCTTCTTATATGCATATTATCTTGCCTTTACCCAGTCTTCTATTTCCTGGATCTTTCCAATTTTCCTGCACCTGGAGAGGCAATGCTGCTAATAGTCTGGATCCCAATGGTTCGACGGCAGAAATTGTTGGGGGCTAGGAACAGGGGTGGGCGCAGCTGCAAACACACAACAAATACACTAGGGTGATCTTCATGGGTCCTACTTGAGGCACTGAATGTGCCATGCTCATGAAAAGGTAAGACTGCCATCATTGATGTGTTTACTCGGTTGTTTCTAACCTGGATTTCGTTACCTAGGACTTGTCGAAACTTCAGCTAGAGCCGATCGAAGATTATCGATGAGTTGGTTGTTCTAAGGGGCGTCGTGAATGCAATTGGAGGATGGTGAATAGTCTATGTTGGCCATGTTGTTTGATCAAAATGTTTCGCTTCCTTGGTGTCTGCGAGACCATCCGCTGGGATCTCTTCTACTGTGCTACTGTTGCACTATTGCATTTGTGTTTTCCTTTCTTGTGCTTTAATCTGAGTTACCCTTGGTGGTGCTGGTCCACTTCTCTTGTCCAAAACCAATCTTCTGCCAGGGACAAAGCATACCCGCACACCTTGTAGTCGGGCATTGACGCCTTCCTAACATGATCAAATGCTTTCAACAATGCACCAAACTCTTCCATTGCACACAGAATAAATGCAGTAAGAGGTAGAGGCAGGTTCCATGTCCACATATCCTAGGCCACTTCCCGATGGGTATTCAATACATTCACACTGATACATATAGAGCCGCTAGACGATGCTGCTGCTAGCTACAAACAACATGATGGTCTACACCCTTTTACCTGAGTGTATACTCCTACTAGATTGTCGACCTATGTGTAATAATTCCGCATAGGCGCCCTCGTCCTGCATATTCAACGGATCGGAACCTTCCACAGCACATCACCGCTAGCATTAGCACATAATTATAGAAGCTACTTTCCTTCTCGCGGCAGGGTGCGATCTAAGCATCCTGGCACAATGTGCTACGATACTACTTCAAGATGGCCATGGGTGTCAGTTAGTAGTTCTACGTTTCCTCGCTGAGTGTTTGAGGAGTTCAGTTGGCCCAGGGAGGTGCCGAATGACCTCTCTAGGATATATACATCAATCCAGAACGTCAAACCAAGACACGCGCGCCCTCGTAACAAAAAACCGAAACAGAATACAAGCAGTTAACTACTAATAAGTCTGCTCTCAACGGAGGAGGGAACCCATAATAGATCAAGTTCCATAAGTACTATCCGATAACACGCCATTGTAGACAATTCATCCACTCATCCTACCTATATTTACCACTTCCCAGCGGCGGCACACAGCGGTATCAAGGTGATAATAAAGCCTTATTAATCAAACTAAGCAGCAACTTTCAAACAAATCAAGGTGCTGTAGTGTAGTGGTCATCATGAAACGTTGTGGTTTTCCCGCAGCGCCGTTTCGACCTGGGTTCGATTCCCAGCAGCGCCAAAACTTGGCGTGGGTGCTTGATTTGACTTGACTTTTTTTGTTCTAACCATCTTCGGATGGGATCTTTTAATATTCCAAATTATTGTTATTATTTGTTTTCTTTTAAATTATTATTCGTTTCGGGAAATGACAACCGAATAAATAGTAAAATTACATGACTCTGGTAAACATCCTGCTTCCCTCGTTCGTAGAATGTCTGCTGGCGAGAGAAGTCTGTTGTTCATTGTCAACTGGGGTTGTGCAAGGGAAATATCTAGGAAGCATAGAATTGATATCTCGGGATTTCTCTCCCAAGGTGCTCGAGGTCGCCAGATACATGTAGAAATGAGGCAGAAATAATTTACAGTCCTAAAGGGAAAGAACATCACGTCTTCAAGCCATAAGGGTAGAGTGGATGGTATGACGATCGCTTTTATAAAAAGCCTTCAAAACTTCTTGAGGCCCCGCGAAGGCTCCCCAATGAATAGATTATTGTATGGTTAATTCCCCAGTCATAGGGGAATTACGACATCCCACCTAACCGACCAGGTTCACTCAAACTCCGGTTCGGCCACTCCAACCACTCAGCCCAGCTCGGGCCTAGATGCCTGCTGATGGACTCGATAAGAAAGCGGCCACCATCGCCAAACAGCCACAGATGCCGATGCCAGTGTAGAATAACGGCGTAATGAGCTAAAATTACCAGAGCTTCGGGCCGCTGCATTGCCAAGTATTCGGCATATTCAGGGCTGACTATGACAGGCCAGCCCGTAACACCGACGACATTTTTCAGCGAGGCCTTGAGAGCTGCATTCATAGACATCTGCAGCGCCTGTATCGCACCCCGATAGGTGGAAGTGATGGAGTCGCCCAGCTTAGCCCCTTCAACGAGCCTCAAGAGTCCTGCGCACTCGGGTCCAAGTTTTGTGTCCCACTCGAACAAAATTGCTCCGTCTTGAAGCGGTTTCTTGAGGATTGACTCTCGTAGTGATTGCCATGAAGTTGAAGAAATCACGACGCGAATACCAATTTGGAGTTTGAGACAACGCACGAATCGCTCTATAAATGTATCGAAACTCGTCTCTTCGCGGTGGACCAAGACGTCACACAGAGTGTGCATGCCGAGAATGCAGGAGAAAAGAAATAGTGGGACAGTGCTCTCCTGGTTCACCTCGAGTCTCCTTTGATTGTAAATTTCCAATGCATGCGTTTGTAGATGGGCTGCATGGCGCCGATACCATTCTCCGTTTTCTGGACGCACTATACTCAAGTGTAAAGCACTCGTTGCAAGCATTTGATTGATGAGATAGGGCGTTGAGACGACCATTCGCATCACTTCCGGAGCACCAAGCCAAACGGTCTCCCCATCGCTGAGACTGTCGATGGTGTTGTTCACCAAGTTGAAGAACAGCTCAGCGTGAAGCATATTGACGGGGGGACTGTCAGAAAGAGAAGATGGATGTGCAGGCGACCGCAAGGATGTTTCACTCGTCACCAGGCCAGCAGGTGACGGGGTTGATGACTTGCTTGACCGCGAATGGGCCGCCCGTATGAACGGATCCGCGTATTCGCAGGAACGTTCCGAAGACCGACAGTTGGAGCATATCGGTTGTTTCTCGTCGCACTGCACATTGTCAGAGGTTGATGCTACAAGTGTGCCTGACACTTCCATCAAACTTACTTTTATGTGGCGCCGCTTACATTCTAAGCAGCCATTGCGCGACTTCTTATGTGGCCTACGCGGCATCCTTACGGAATCTTGGTCGATCACTGAGAGCGCATCTTCCGGTGCACATGCGCCTAATGTGGCGATGGTGGTGAGTAGTATTGTTCTTGCCTGGCGTGCCTCGTGGTCAAGGATCTCCGCCCATGGCTCCAAATTTGGCGATAAGCTTAAAGTGTGCCCAGCCAACAGCCACAACGGGGCCGTAAAAGATTTAGGGTTGCTATTTTCAGAGTTTGGGATGCAGCAGAGATTGGGACGTGTGAAAGAGGCAAAAGCAATCAGAGCCAGACTTGGGGGGTTCATGAAGAATCCGCGTATGCACAGACCACTTTGCCCGCACTAAACTATATCGGGTAGTATCGCCAGGCACGGATCGAGTCCGACACCTTCGAGAAAGGCTGAGTTCTATACGCGTATTCAGATTCTGCGAGGCTATCAAGAAAAGATTGTCCTTTTTTCTGCGGTCCAGCCACGTGCAAAATGGCGTCTAAGAGACATATAAGACCAAGATGGGGGCAGCATTCGAGTCGAATTTTGCAACAATCTCACCTCCATAGCTGGATCACTCGATAGAAGTCCTCGAGTGAAGAGAACAAAATAACATATTACATCCGTCCATTATGGCCAAGCTGGAACCCTATGTGCCGGGCTACTACCTGTGGAGCTACATGCCCTCCATTGCGGCAGCGGCTATCTTTCTCGTCCTCTTTCTGGGGGCCACCGGAATCCACTTCTTCAAGCTATTCCGATCCCGAGCATGGTTCAACATCCCCTTAGCCATTGGCGGCATCTGTATGTGTTCCTTGATACAATGTATATACCCCACAAAAGAAAGACTTATCAACTAATACAGAGCACAGTTGAGTTCATCGGATTCATCGCAAGAATAATCTCGCACTTCCATACAGCGGAGCTTGGGCCTTACTCTATGCAGAGCGTGCTCATCCTCCTCGCTCCAGTTCTCTTCGCCGCATCTGTATACATGACGCTAGGTCGGGTCATTCGGAGCGTCGACGCAGAGCAATACTCTATAATTTCTCTTCGCTGGTTGACGAGGGTCTTTGTGACGAGCGATGTTCTTGCCTTCCTCATTCAAGGCAGCGGAGCGGGCTTGCAAGCGGTGAAGTCAATGCAGACCCTATCCAAAATTATTGTTATCATTGGCCTTATCTTCCAAGTGGGAATGTTCGTTTTCTTCATCATTGTCTCGGTTGTATTCCACAAGCGTATGCAAAGGCGTCCGATATCCGGAGCACAGTCACCGTGGAAGTATCACATGCATACGCTCTTCGCGATCAGTGGTCTCATCCTGGTTCGGTCAATCTATCGTGTTGTTGAGTATGTGATGGGGTATGACGGATACCTCCTGACGCATGAGTGGCCACTCTATGTGTTCGACTGTGTGTTGATGTGGCTCGTTATGGTAATTTGGGCTGCGAGGTATCCTAGCGATATCCAGTCAGGGAAGCCTGAGATGGAGCTCCTTGCGACACGGAGCGATGATGATACAACTGTGTGAGATTTAGTAGACTTTTCTTTGTACATAGAATGTTAAGCAACTTCAAATTTAGCTTTATTGTTGGATATAAGCCAGTCATGCATTGTACGTTGTAGATCGTAACAAAAATGCTCGAAATGATCGTGCGCACCTGCGTCATCTTTATCAGAGGTACTGAACTACCAACAAAACCTGCAAATGTCCAGAGCTAAAGACGCACGAGGGGCATGAATAGAAGAAACTTCTTGACGAGCACCGACAGGTTGCTAGTGGATCCAATATGTAAAAACCTATCATGCACAGAAAAGGAAAAAGCAGACGAAGCCAACAGATGACTGCACCGGCTACGGATGACCAACCCATAAGCCAGAAAAGAGAGGACATTTTCCGACCCCACAGAGCCATCGTGATCCCGTCTGAAGGTTCTCGACCCCTGCATTGACCGAAGAGTATTTGGAAGCAGCAATTACTGTATATAGAACAGTCTACATCTCCCCCAAAAGAGCCCCATAGATCCTCAACTTGGTACTAGCAAAGCACATCCACTGATTTCCATTCAGCTCTTCTTTGCTAACTGCTTACTGGAAATAGTCTAATGGACGGAAGTTACGATCTGCATTCCTGACATCCAGTCTTAACCAGTTGGTAGTGACTATCAGACGTCCAAGACCGCTTAGTTGAATAGAATTTTTCCAAATATTGGGTGCCTCGGGGTTTATCCTATTTTTACTATCTAACACGGCAGAGTAATAACCATTGGATTCTGTGTATGTCTGACTGACTAACTGACAACATCGAGTGACTTTCTGGTATCAACGATCGCCATGACGGGCCCTGTGCAGAATTGACATCGACTGACATCTCTCAAAATGTGGTAGCTTTCAAGGGATCAAGATCCAAATAACAACAAGGTTGGATGCATGGCCTGTGCAGGAACCCAGGTTCTTCTGTTCTCAGTAGTGCTGACGACGATGACGATGGATCAGGACCCGCTGGCCAGGGCCAGGGGCGTCCATCGCATCCCAAATGTTGGGTTTCTCTGATAGAGGTAATTTCAATAAGGTTTGATGGTCAGACAATGACTGATTCATGAAGCGAGTGGCGTAACGGACCGAAGGCTGATCCGAGGTAGACAGCCCGAGACTATTGAATCTAGTATTGCCCCGTTGGAGGAGATCAAAACGGGGAGAAACCCTAGTCAGGGTTAATGCGGGCTCAAATTACCAAGGGTTATTAAACAAATTCTCATTACTCCGTTGCGCGAACTGCATCTTTCCAATGTTGCTGGGATTCGCTGATTATCCAGCCGTCGTTACTGTTCTATATACAGGTGCCGAAACATCTCCACCAAAGCCAAATAATAGATCCTGTTATGAAAGCAAACGTACTCTATAGTGGCACTTGTTCATGCCATGTTCGCCAGATCACTCGCCCACCCGGACTATAAAAGAGGTTGATTAAACGCAACGTGTATATCTGCCGACCGTCGACTCATTTCATGCAGTAATTCCCAGACCCTCGCCGCCAGTCTTGTGGTAAGGGGGCTTGGCGTCCGCAGCGCTGGTAGGGTCGAACCGCCAGACACCGCCGGTCTTGTCGCTCTCCAAGGACGTAACGCCGATCATTCTCGCAAGTCGCCAGAATTCCTCATCGTCGGTGTCGTTGACACGCTTGAAGAAGCGTCGGTCCCACTCGCGGCCTTCCGACTTCTCGACCTTGCGAAGCTCGCGCTGGGCGTTCTCGATCTTCGACTTGGCCACGGACACGGCATCCATATCGCCCCGCTCGATGCCTGCCGCAACGTCGCGCCATGCCCGCCGGCTCTCATAGAGGTCTTGCTGGTCGACGGGCGCCAGAGTCAACGGGGTGGTCTTCGTGTCCTTGACGGAGAATCTATCCACCTCATGCTTGCGGGAGTCTTTGATGACAAAGGAATCCGACCATTGTCCGTCAACAGTGTACAGAGGCTTCTTCTCGCCCTCGTTTTCCTTGAAAAGGATGGCGCTGAAGGTGTTCTTCTTGCCACTCAGCCAGCCCTTGCCAGAGTAGTCAATCTTCGCCACGTAGCCAGTGCTGCTGGCAATGCGAGTGGACTTCTCCAATTCGACAAACGGCGTTCCGTAGATAAGGGATTCAATGTGCAAGTGCGGGAGGGTGATCAGGTACCGCTCCTGCTGAGAAGGATCGTTCTTATCCGCACCCGGAGGAGTGAGGGTCAACAGGGCATGTCCGATCTGTTTGATTTGAATGGTGCTGGAGAAGGATGCCTTCTGGGCATTGTATCCTTGGAGCTACATTGTGAAATTCATAATCAGAGCCACGTCGTACATCGAATCTTGGATAGCTACATACCTCGACGCCGTGCTTCTCGTTTCGGATAGCATAAGCAGTAGCAGGGGGATGGTGGCTGAAGCGGTCAATACGATCCAGATGCAGAGTGGGTACAATAGTACCACCTACCTGACTTGCTCACTGATCAAGGTGGTCTCGCCCACATCCGCATCGGCATCCCATTTGCCAAGGAACAACTCTCCCAGGAAAGGGTTCAAGGGCTTCTTTTCGCTACCGAGCTTCTCACTGCGACTGCAGTATTGCTGGTGAAGAGTGCTGAGGAACCACTTCAAGACGGCCAGAGCTCTCTTCTCTGGATCCGCTTCTTTTGCGGCAGCCACAAAAAGGCCTGGGTGTTCGGCCCAGTAGGCAGAATATTCGGTCAAGGAGGTGGACGAGAGAATAAAGGGCGGGGCGGTCAGGGAAGAAAGATCTCCGTTGAAGGAGGCGATAGACTGAAGGAAGGAACCAGATCGGTTAGCCAAGCTCCGTAAAGCAATACGAGATAAGACAGTCTAGGATGTGGGACCAATTGCCTAGAAGAAAATCGGTCATTCAAACTTCATACCTTAAGGAAACTTGTCCAGGAACCTTTGCTGTGGGCGGGAACGCCGGACGCTGAATCCTTGCTGGAACTCATTTTGCAGATGTAAAGACAATATCTCGACTACTGATTTGGGTACAAAACCGCAGGACTGGCTAAGAATAAGCCCTGGGAGGACGGTAGAGAAAGAATGAAGCGGGGAAGAGAGAAGGAAGAGGGGAGAGGCACAGGAGGGAGACAGATGAATATGTCATGGGGAGGGGAGAGTGGAAGAGGAAAGCGGCCGGAGGGCGATCGGGTCACCCACCAAACCGAATTCAAGCCACCCGCGCAGGGGGTCAGCTCTTTCGACGTCATGGGTGGCTGAGCTAAGCTCTGCGGATGTTCTTGTCCTGCTTGCTTTCCCATGGATAGGGATGACTTCCAAAGTCAAGGGATGAAAAAACACAATGGACTGAGTTTCTGGATGCCAGCCTCTTTTTTATCACCGTATTCTTTGGGTGGCTTTTCATGTTCTCGACTCGCGTGCCACTTGCGTCTTAGCTTCGTGGCGGAGATTATATTAAGCCAGCCACTCCGTTAATCCTGGTGTGCCTACTACGCAGTGGAGAATAACTGAATATAAGATGTAATAACGGGCGGGCAAAGAAAAAGAAAATAAGGGAAGAGGAGGGGGCAAAAAGCAATTATAACAAGATGTGCAAAAATAGACCGCAAAAGAAATCCGTGATTGTTGTTACAACAATCCTCTACTCTCTACCATTACCCCTGATCTCGTGATAGCTTATCAGTTGACTTGGCGACCGAACTGTGGCTGGAAGTTCCCCAACAGCAAAAATTACACTGTACTGATCACTAGATCTTACACTGGCATATCATATTTATCGCTGGGCTTGTATAGTTGAATTTTAGATACGAATTTCTGCCTTTACTCTGCCATACCGGGCGCCGTATGTTGTCTATCTGTCGCTCAGCTTGATTGCAACTCCATCGATTATCATGCTCAGCATGACCATTGGGTCAAGGTTGCCTGAGTGGATCGGGACTGACTGCAAGCTTCTAACACAGTGGTCCTAAGGATAGCCTCCACCACAGACCGGATGAGTGGAAGTGAAAGGCTTTCCCGGGGTTGAAGCTTGACGAAAGCGGAAGGTTGACCTCCTCATTGTTGAAACCTTGGGATGTTACTGTGGAGGGTCCGCCTTCTCGGTCAACCACCTTCATACGGAATGAGACCGGGTTTCGAAGGCCTCGATTTCTGTCACCTGTATAGATGGACACACACGCACATCCTCATATCGATGTATCTTGTGCCTTTCCCCTTGAGGCCTTCGATCAGGTCAACACATTCGAAGTCATCGATCGTTAGCAGCTGATCAAGTAGCCCTACAACCAAGAGACTGTCAATGATTGCCAAGTAGTACGAAACCAAGTTATATTGAAGTGGGCGCGATCGACCAGGCAGGAAGCACGAACTTGTCTCTCAGCTCTCCTGAGTCGTGTGAAGTCCCCAGTCTCCACTGTGGCCCTAGTACCTGGGCCGATTACTGGGTGTTCGACACGAGAGCTGCCGTACCCCGGACGCTTTTGAGTTTTCGCAAGATTACTGAAATAACTTCTGCCATCTGGAAAACTCTGTGCAACAAATTATGGACTCGGTCATTTTTAACATGCTTCCTGAACTCGGCTGCTGATTCAAAATGGCTTACACGCCGTTGGTTGTGCAGGAAATCGTTCCTGGCGCCCCTGTGCAGATCGAGTTCTTATCTCCGCGGCAAGCTAAGGTTCCCGGCTTTTGCCCCAAGCTTATAACTAGTTTCTCAAGCGTGCTCGGCATCAGAACGGCTATGAGCATCAATGGTCTAGCGGCTACCAAACTTTGATCTGAGCTAAACTTGTATGTGGATATTGCAGAAGGCTCTGCTCTTACTTCTCTGGGCGATTAAGTGTTTTTAGGGGCTGTTAGTCTGACAGTTTCGCCCTCTCACCGACGATAGTTGCGCTGAAAAATGGAGCCGTGATACTCCACGTGTAGTCGAGACTCTCTGCCTTTTGCTGGCCAGGTTTCTTAAATCTGCTGGTGGCTCCATGGTACTAAGGCACTTTTTTTTTGGATGCTTAAGCACTCATTGCTGTACAGTATCTGGGTGTCTGGGTGCTATGGAGCCCCGTCCTCTCATTGGATTTTGATCCATCACAAGTTCATCTAGATACACTCTTTCTTCATCATCAATCGACCTTTTCCTTGCATAATGTACTTCATGACTGTATACATTCGCTCTGAAAACCAAGCAGAATCATCTCAACAATAACGGAAGCCTTTTCTCTGTGCCTGGTGTGACACAAGTCATTCAAAAGTGACTCTGAACAGCGTCGACGACCAAGCAACATGTTCGACCAAAAGTTCTTGAATTCGTCCTCGACCCTCGTCGTCCCTAATGGACGTCAGAGCTCCAGACACGAGCATCGACCGCCTCTCAACTCAACCATTACACTCATTCAAGCCACCACTCACGACTCAGACCGTACTTTGCCTCATGAAAGCATTCCCGAAGAAGTCCATGACGATCAGTACAACCGGTTCTCACCTACTCGAAAAATCACTGTCGTTATCATCCTTTCATATTCTGCTATCCTTGGACCCATATCCTCCACTGCCATCTTAGCCTCTGTCCCCGAGATCGCCAGAACATTTGAAACAGACGCAGATATTATCACTGCCAGCAACGCTCTTTACCTAGCTTCCATGGGGATCGCTGCCCTCCTCTGGGGTCCTTTGAGTCAAATCTCGGGCCGCCGTCCGGTGAGTAACATCCGTGCATTCATACTGTTCCTCTAAACCCTAATAGCTGCTCTCTCAGATCCTCATCGCTAGTTCGATACTATTCTTTCTTTTTACTGTGGCCACAGCGCTATCCCCCAATCTAGAAGCCTACTTTATCTTCCGCATATGTGCCGCGTTTCAGGGAACTGCATTTCTTGTGCTTGGCAGTGCCACCGTGGGCGATATCTATGAGCCAATGTCTCGTGCCTTACCACTGGGATGGGTATTGTCAGGTAGTGTGACCGGGCCTGCCCTTGGTCCCTTTCTAGGTGTATGCCTCATCCACAACGTATGATTCACCTATCTGTGCTCAGCTGACACCTTCTAATAGGGAGTCGTGGCTACCTTCCGCCCATGGAGGTGCATTTTCTGGCTGCTTGCTGCATTAAACGGCTTCGCAGCAGTCCTCATCTTGATATTCTTTCCGGAGACCATCAGTCACAAATTAAACACCCATTTCAAAGGGAAGAGTCTGCCTCAGCAAACCAAGCAACTATGGAGTCACATCTCCCCCCTTCGCATTGCGCGCTTGGTCTTTTCTTACCCGAACATTTTCCTCACTAGCCTTACGGCCGGCGCCTTAGTGTGGAATCAATACGCCCTTCTCACCCCAATTCGCTACGTCCTCAACCCTCGCTTCCACCTTGAAAGCCCCATTGAAGCCGGCCTCTTCTACCTCGGCCCCGGTGGTGGCTACATATTTGGCACCTTCTTTGGTGGCCGTTGGGCCGATCTTGTGGCTCGGAAATACATCCGTATCCGCAACGGACGACGCATACCAGAAGACCGTCTCCGCTCTTGCGTCTCCTTCATTCTATTTGCTATTCCGGCATGCATCCTTGTTTATGGTTGGACGGTTGACAAAGAAGTCGGGGGAATACCAGTCCCCGTTGTCGCTATGTTTATTCAAGGGGTGGCCACGATGTTCTGCTTCCCCAGTCTGAATACTTACGGACTGGATGTTATGCAGGAGAGTGGTAGAAGTGAGGAGGTTGTCGCGGCGAACTTCGTTTGCCGGTATATGTTTGCTGCCCTCGGGTCGGGTGTTGTTCTGCCTGCTCTTGAGGCAATGGGCGTGGGGTGGTTCAGTACCATCTCGGCACTGTTGCTGGTAGCTGTAGGTGGTGGCTTATATCTGACCGCGGAGTATGGTCCTCGATGGAGGGAAGCGGTTGATGCAAAGCTTCAATTTAAGAAGGAAGAAAAGTGGAAAAGGAAGAGCGCCTCGCATGTTTAAATCTTCGGCAACCCATCTGGGTCGCCACGTCATAAGCATAATACCCAACTGCATTGATGATTGATCTCGGCCGTGTCGCGACCGATATGACAGTTTTTGGTGGCTTTTTATCATTCTAATGTAAATATCACAGATTTTAGCATATTGAATTAATGACTAGGCTACCTCTTATAACATGTTTTTGACGGCTAGGGTTTTTACTGACTTGTCTTCTCTTTCCTGATCTCACTACTGACTTTAGATAAGTACTGCTCGACAAGTCTCCGTAATAGTTACAAGAGGATCATTGTTCAACAGTGGTTGATGAATCCCAAAAGGAGACTTAGTCATGAATGCTAAGGGGACGGCTTGCGGGGGTACGGAAATAGATCGCGAGGCTGCACACCCGCACGCTGAATAAACTCAATCTGCTGTTACTCCGCCGGCACTGATTGTCTCGCGCCCCTCTTTTCCCAACTATTATTCTCTCATTTCAACACCAACCCCTATGTTCTATCTGGCTCCAATTGTCGTGCTTCTTGTTGTTGTATCGCGGCCTCTCATTCCATTCTAGCTTGATGGTCCAGCTTGTTTGCCGAGATCTAAAATTAGTCGACTCCACTGGTTCTTATCGATAAACCAAACGCGTGTACCCCATCGGCTCTGCCCCTCCCACGGCACCACAGCTTCGTAACAGTTCATCTCGATTTTCCATTACACTAAGGAGTATTCTCACAATGCCTTTAACTGGCCTGCAGAAGCAAATTGGTCAGGTATGATATCACTCGGCCTTGTGTTGCCCATCAAGAAACATCCGACTGAACTATGGCGGAGTTTAGCTCTTTGCGGTCGGTTTCCATGGCCTTACTCCGAGCCCAGAAATAAAGACTCTGATCCACGAATTTGGTATTGGAGCGATCGTACTTTTCAAACGAAATGTTAGCGATGCAGCTCAACTCCAGGTGGGTGACCCCCTCTGTGACAATTCATGGCTATCCGCAGTCCGCCTGCGTCCAGATCCAGTGACTGATATCATATTTCCAAACATAGGCTTTGACGCATGCTCTCCAAGAAGAAGCACGGTCAGCAGGACACGAGCACCCCTTGCTCATAGGAATTGATCAGGAGAATGGCCTCGTCACCAGGGTATCGCCTCCAGTTGCTCCACAACTGCCGGGCCCTATGGCTCTAGGCGCCACCAATTCCCCCGAGCTCGCATACCAGGTCGGAGCTGCAACTGGTGAGGTACTGAGCGCCGCGGGGATTAACATGAACTACGCGCCCGTCTGTGACATCAATTCCGAGCCGCTCAACCCTGTGATCGGGGTTCGTAGCTTTGGAGATAAGCCCGAGTTTGTGGCCCGATTCGCCAGTGCCAGCGCCCAAGGTCTTCGGGAGCACAAGGTCGTACCTACTGTAAAGCACTTCCCGGGACACGGCGATACCGCAGTTGATTCACACTATGGACTACCTGTCATTCCAAAGACACGAGAACAACTGGAAAGTTGCGAGTTAGTTCCTTTCCGTCAAGCAGCTAATGAAGGTATCGAGGCAATCATGACAGCCCATATCTCCCTACCTGGCATAGGAGATGGCAAATTGCCTGCCACCTTGTCGCCAGATGTGATGAGGATTCTCCGCGAAGATATGGGGTACGGCGGTATGGTTATCACGGACTGTCTCGAGATGGATGGAATTCGTGCTACGTACGGAACAGAGCAAGGCGCTGTCCTTGCTCTGGCTGCTGGCTGCGACAGTATCATGATATGCCATACATATTCTGTCCAAGTTGCTTCCATTCTTCAGGTCTGCCAGGCTGCTGAGTCCGGAAAGATTCCTTCCGCGCGGTTGAATGAGGCTATCCGTCGTGTTAAGGAGCTGAAAAGCAGCTTCCTAAGTTGGGAGACGGCGTTGCGCCCTCTGGAATCGAGGGAAAACTGGCCTGCTCTGGGAACAGACGCAGTGAAACATTCTGCGCTGGCGAAGCAAGCCTATGCCCAGTCTGTGACGCTTGTTCGAGATACCTCACAGATTCTCCCTGTGTCCAGGTCTGCTAACGTCGTATTCCTCTTTCCCGGGGACCAGACCCCAGCTGGAGGTGCAGTGGACGGAGAAGGGCTGGGAAGGAAGGGCTCTTACAACGCCTCTGTTTATCTCAATATACTGAAGCAACACAACCCAACCGTGGTTGAGATCCGATATGGGGCAGCGGGCTTATCGACTGAGCTGATGAGTGCCATCGAAGCTGCCGATGTCGTTATCTTCACTTCTATCAATGCGCGGGAATCACCGTTTCAGCGGACACTAGGCTTGGAGCTGCCTAGCCGGGCCCGTAAATTGATCAGCATCGCCGCCTGTAACCCCTACGACTTCCTGGAAGATGCGTCCGTTGGAACATATATCGCTACCTATGAGCCAACACCCGAAGCATTTGCCGCAGCTGCTGAGGTGATATTCGGGAAATCGGAACCAAAAGGCATCTTACCAGTTGAAAATCCTACCAGTCAACTGTCTATTGAGAAATCAGCATTGGATAACACAAAAGATATTCTGCAACTGACTGCTATCTGGAATGCTGCGTTGCCTACCTACCCACTTTCCGCTCAGAAGTTGCAACTACTCGTTAACCAGGAGCATGGGCATCATTTCGTTGCTCGCATTGGTGCTGATATTGTAGGATTTGCCTTGACATACACCAGCAATACATCTACAGGTGTTGCTGGCAACATTGCTGTGCTCGCAGTTGATCCCGCAAAACAAGGCCAGGGACTTGGAACAGCATTGATCTCAAAAATCACTGCGTGGTATCAAGCCAACATGAAACTCCCACGCCTCGAATTGAGCAGCTCGTTCCCGAGGTTCTTTCCTGGAGTACCCAACGATTTGCCGTCGTCAGTACAGGAGTTTTTCCAGAAGCGTGGCTTCTCATTATGGGATACGAACCCACGAAATGTGGACCTGTACCGTGATATCCGTGACTTCAAGGCCCCTGACGCCTATATTGCTCGGGCGGCAGATCAGGGATATACTTTTGGTCCTCTGCAGCCCGAGCATTATGAAGAATGCTTGGTTGGGCAGAGGAAGAATTTCTCTGCAAATGCGGTAAGCATAATCTCATCTTCTATAGATAACGTGTCTTGATACTTTCATCGTACACGTTTCCTCGTTGTCTCGTCCCCAACATAACTAACAGTTAGTAGGCCTGGGTGCGTCAATATGAGGAGCTCCACCCTAACAAGTATCCATTCAGTGTAATGGCAGCCTTCGACTCCCAGGGAAAGCAAGCCGCCTGGACGCTGATGCTTGGTCCTGACTCGCCGGCTCTACAGAGAAACTGGGCGCTTCCACCTGTGTGTGGGCCCAAAACCGGCCTCATCGGATGTGTAGGTGTCGATGCGGATCATAGGAAGAAGGGACTTGGGCTGGCACTACTCAGTCACGCGATGGAGGACATGAAGCGGAGAGGCGTGGAGGGAGTATTTGTGGATTGGGTGGTTTTGGAAGGGTTCTACGAGCAGCTCGGCTTCACAGTCTGGCGCGAGTATCGACGGGCCACCCTTCATATGTAGATTCACGACATTGTATTCATAGGAAGCTGTCACTAGGATGCATATAGCTACTATAATTGGACCAGACTCAGGCTGACAATCCCCGCATGTTGACTGGCCGAGGCCTGCATCTCGGAGTCCCCCTTCCGAGAGAACCTCGGGTAAGGTTCCCCGCCTCGGGCCCCTCGAAAGGAATACTGGCAGCGTTCCGAGATGACCATCTACTCTCATGTCGCCCAACCACCTTTCAAACTCGAGTATATGACATTTAATTATGTATCGCCTAAGCAGAACAATCCATCGAAGGAATCCGTTACCAAGGCCCTCCCAAACGCAGCCGTTCCTCAAACGACACCGCCCATTCTCCACTCTTCCCCGGCACTCATCTCCGGGACCATCTGTATCTGAAGCCCCGCTATTCGACCACTACTACGAGTGAGTAACCAGCCCAGCCCAGCCCAGCCCTCTCTTCACACCTCACCAACTAACATTCATAATAAAACCACAGTGCTATAGTAATAGGCGCCGGCGGCGCTGGCCTCCGCGCCGCAGTCGGTCTGACCGAGTCAGGATTCCGCACCGCATGCATTACCAAACTGGTAGCATACCTACCCTCTCCTCCCCAACAACTTCACAAGAAAACCAAACTACAATGAGACCAAGCAATAACCCATGAGATGTTGGAAAAAAAATAGTTCCCCACCCGCTCCCACACCGTCGCAGCCCAAGGCGGCATCAACGCTGCGCTAGGCAACATGACACAAGACGACTACCGCTGGCACATGTACGACACAGTCAAAGGCTCAGACTGGCTCGGAGACCAAGATGCAATACATTATATGACGAGGGAGGCGCCGAAGGCTATCTACGAGCTGGAGAACTACGGTATGGCCTTCTCCAGAACCGAAGACGGACGTATATATCAGCGGGCTCTGGGGGGACAGAGTCTGGATTATGGGAAGGGGGGACAGGCGTATCGGACTGCTTGTGCGGCGGATCGGACGGGTCATGCTATGTTGCATGCTTTGTATGGGGAGGCGTTGAAGGTAATATTATTTACCATATCTTGACTTTACTGTAGAAAAGGATGGAAAGTTTAAGAGACTGACCGATGGATGTGATTAAACTCCAGCACGACACCCAATTTTTCGTCGAATTCTTCGCCCTGGACCTCCTGATGGTCGAAGGCGCCTGCGTGGGCGTCATCTGTCTCTCTCTCGAAGACGGCACATTGCATCGCTTCTTCGCGCGAAACACCGTCCTCGCGACTGGCGGTTACGGCCGGGCTTACTTCTCCTGCACTTCCGCACATACTTCCACGGGGGATGGCAATGCCATGGTTGCTCGCGCGGGTCTCCCTAACCAGGATATGGAGTTCGTGCAGTTCCATCCCTCCGGGATCCATGGCGCCGGGGTACTCATCACGGAAGGTGCGCGTGGAGAGGGCGGATATCTTCTTAATGCGCATGGCGAACGGTTCATGGAGCGGTATGCCCCGACGGCTAAAGATCTAGCCAGTCGGGATGTTGTAGCAAGGGCTATGAATCTTGAGATCCGTGAGGGACGGGGCTGTGGCCCGGAGAAGGATCATATCCATCTCCAGCTGTCGCATTTACCTGCGGAGCTTATCCGCTCACGGCTCCCTGGGATTCTCGAGACGGCGTCGATCTTTGCGGGGATTGATATCACGCGGGATCCTATCCCTGTTGTTCCTACGGTCCACTATTGCATGGGTGGGATCCCGACGAACTATAAGGGCCAGGTGCTGACGACTAGTAGTAGTCGCACTTCGTCTGAGACAAACATCCCGGATAAAGACGTAGAGCCAGTCCCGGGCCTCTATGCAGCGGGCGAATGCGCCAGCGTTAGTGTACACGGCGCCAATAGACTCGGCGCAAACTCGCTCCTGGATATAGTTGTCTTCGGCCGGGCGTGTGCCCTCCACATCGCCGAGACCAACGAACCTAACATGGCCCTTCACAATATTCCCCGCGATGATACCCCTCCGTCGAACCTTGGCCAAGACTCCCTATCCAGTCTATCCACAACCCTCCACGCAACAGGCGACCTCCCGTCTTCATCGCTCCGCCATAATCTCCAACGAGCCATGCAAACGGACCTCGCTGTGTTCCGCACGCACGAATCCCTCACCACCGGATTAAGCAAAGTGATTCAAGTGCAGAACGACTTCTCCACGCGACTCAGAACAAGCGATCGAAGTCTAATCTGGAACTCGGATCTCGTGGAGACGTTGGAGTTGAGAAATCTGTTGACGTGCGCGGCGCAGACGGCCAAGGCGGCGTTGTGTAGGACGGAGAGTCGGGGGAGTCATGCGAGGGAGGATTTCCCGGAGAGGGACGATGAGAGGTGGTTGAGGCATAGTTGGACGTGGCAGAAGGATGAGATGGAGGAGGAGGTTAGAGTGGGGTATCGGGGAGTGATTATGGAGACGTTGGATGAGGGGGATTGTGAGAGTGTGCCGCCGGTGAAGAGGAGCTACTAGAGATTTCCTTTGGGTATTTTGTCAGATAAGTGTTGAGGAGTCAATAGAGAGGACTGACGTGTTACTTGTCGCATGTACTCGAATGCAAGGTACAGGCCGCGGATGCAGAAACAGACCCGGTATGTTGCCCGATATATAGACTTAGATGGTGGACCCGCTTCTGAGGTGCACCTGCATAGCTGCTCGCCGGCCAGACCGGGCTTTGCTTGTGCCAAGAGACAGCTTTTCCTGGGCGATGGTGGCAAATTTTAATGTGAGAAGAGAGGCAGAGAAGGGAGGGTTGAGGACCTGATGATCCTGAGGCCCCCAGTCTCCGAGTATAAACCCCCCCTCTTTCCCTCCTCTTCTCCCATAATCTCCTCCAATCTTCTGCTACCAGCTTTTATTTACATACTGCTGCAATTTTTCCAGCCAGAAGTATCGACAGAACCCCTCTACATGGATTACTCTCTTCGCGGAGGAATCAGTCCTACGTATGTAGTGAACACCGAAGCACTAATCATAAATTATCATTCATTAGAGTAATACATGATCCTTCACTCAGTGAAGATCCTTGCAAACACCCTCAATTTCATTGTATCCTGCACTCATATTCTACCCCGTAATTAGAGCGCGGAAAATCGCACCAAACGCCGAAAACTTCGCGAAACAACATACCCATCCGTACTCCGCGTCGATAGCAACGGTTTCATCGTACACGCACATGAAACCTGGAGTGCTCACAGACAGATGCATCTCGCTTAGCCACTGGTGGCAAGGTGGTCAAGCTTGTACAAGGGCTCCAAGTGGACGTTGCGCCGGAAGATGTAGCGGTTGATCCACCAGGGAAGCACCTGAAACATCTGGTAACGCATATGCATCCGAGTCGGGACTCCGAAGATGTAGTCAAGTTCTTCCAGAGTCCGCTGCTTAGTCTCAGGGACCCACAGGAAGATCATAACAAAGGCAGTCACGTTCAGCGCCCTGAAAAAGGTTAGAGTGGCTGCAAAAAAGACCGAGGTGGGCATAATCAGATAATGTCAGAACTTACGCGTAGAAGCCAAAGGCACCAGTTGGAGTCATAACGGCCAACATGCGGGGGAAGGTGATTGAAAGTACCGCAGCCCAGCCGAGACAAACTGCCACAGCCCAAGCCATTCCGACCTCTGCTTTCGTTAGCCTAGTTATGACTTGAGTACCGGGTATTCACACACTTACCACGATGAGACAGAGGGAAGACTTCTGCGGAGTAAGTGAACGGGACTGGTCCCTCGCCGGGAGAGTAGAAAGCCGCGAACATGAAGACAAAGAGAGCGATGCATGCCAGATGCGCCGTCTGCTCCTTGGGGATGTAGAAACAGAAGCCTGCGGCCAGCAGAGTCCAAGCCATCTGGGGGAACGTGAACAAGAGCAGAGCGCGACGGCCATAAGTGTCAATGGTGAACACCGCCGGGAATGCAAAGATAAAGTTGACAAGCCCGAAACCCCAAGAGGCAAACAGTGCTTCGGTAACGTTGGCTCCTGCCTGCTGGAAGACAGTCGAGGAATAAAAGGCAACGATATTGATTCCACACATCTGCTGCGCAATCATCACGACGAAGGAAGCAAGGGTTGCACGGCGGATACGGGGAATGGTAAACAACTCGACAAATCGGGTGGCATAGTTGCTCACTCCAGCAATATCCTGCTCGACCTTGATCTGTGCGTAGATGTAGTAAAGATCACGCGCGGCCTGCAGCTGGGTGTTGCGCAAGCGGCACAAAGACTGGTAAGCGTTACGCATCTTTTCCTTCTTAATGTACCAGCGAGGCGACTCTGGGCACATGAAAACACCAATCAGCAGAGGAAGCGCTGGAATAAAGGCAGAACCGAGCTGGAGTCTCCAGGAGATATCCCCAGTGTCTTTGACAGCAAGGTTCGCGGAAGTCCCCAGGAAGATACCAAAGGCGGTCCACAACTGCCAGCACATAACGAGACCTCCACGAACAGAAGCCGGGGTATTTTCTGCACAGAACATTGGGATTGTAGACGCCTTCAAGCCCATTCCCAAGCCCAGCAGCAGACGAGTCACGAACAGCTGAGGCCAGGTCTGACTGACGGCCGATCCAATAGGAGCAAGAAGGCAGAAGATGGCAGACATGAAAATAGCGCCACGGCGACCCAGATATTTGTTCAGTGGGTCGGACAGCCAGCATCCGATGACAGCGCTAGACATGTATGGAGCCCTATCCAGGAACATTAGTCTCAAGGTGATCTTCACAAGATACGGGGACAAGGGCTGCGCACGCATTGACGACACCGACAAGCCACTGGTTTCTCGACGCGTTTGGACCATCCTCAGGGATTCCAAGCGCAACAGGGAACGAGAGGTTGGCGCCTAGATGATAGATTAAGCTTAGCGAGGACTGCTATACTCAAGTTTCAGGGCACACTTACCATTACTTCCGGTTTGATCCCAACCCCTGGCGGGAATATCAGCAAAACAGCTCAAAATCACCGTTCAGGTTGTACTGAAAGGAAGCGAGAGTCTCGGGCTTGATACTCACTGGACAGCAGCTCCGACGGAGCAGAGAATGATGGTGAAGTAGAGAGCCTTAGGCTGACGCCACTTATGATCTTTCTCATCACGAATGGCAGTGATCTCATCACTAGTCATATCGGGCACTGACTGAAAGTCTTCGGGATCGCGTGCCACAAGGGCTCCCTTTTTGAGTAAGGGGAGAATATCAGTCAGCTGATATTCAGTGGCAAAGTCCTCGACATCTTGGACCACTTGAGCTGGGCTCAGATCCGCCAGGGGATTCTTGATTCTATCATGGAATTGGTTATTGGGTACACGACAGAGACACCAAGACCAGATCAAGTAACTTACTTGGCAGAAGTATTCTTGTTCAGATTAATGTGCTCCGTAGTGCCCTTCTCAGTAATATCGGGCTCATTGTGACTGCCGCTAACGCAAAGAAAGTGAGTATACATGACGAAGAAAGAAAAGGTAAACATGAAGGACACATACTAGGGGTCAACAGCAGAGTCAACCGCCTGAATCGGGGTCACCTCCTCCTTTGCCATGGTTTTTACCTGGCCTAGGATGAAGAAAAGCGCGTGTGGATCGAGTGCTTGCACAAGTTAGAGTACAGACAATCACTAGCCGCAATGGTGGGAGTGATAAGAAGAATAGGTCGCGTCGAAGCCGCGGCGTGGGGAAGTACGGGGATGAGAAAGAATGCACAACAGATGCGGGGTGAGATGGAGATGAAGTTAGGAAGGCGGAGGGAATTAGAAGACTTGAAGTAAGCAGGTGCGAGGGGAAGTGAATTAAGAGCGCACTGTTGGGAATAGTCGGGTTGAGCCCTGAACAAAGAGGCGAGGTCCGGTTGCATTCACTTCACCCTCCGGCTGCAGGAGGCTCTTACCAAGATGGAAGTATTGTGCGGTACTGTGATGCCTCCATTCTTCCCCGCGGGGGTCCTGAACCCGGGGTAGAAGATCTAGTGGCAATCCAATCAAACATGGGAACAGATGTAATTGATAGGACTTGTATCATCTCTGAGAGCATAAGCACCTTTCTTTCAACAAACTCATTGGAACTGGCACATGGCCATTCTATCTGAAGCTAACTGGAACTACATCTCCTTGATAATGTAGCTGTTTCCTCACTTCCGCGCACAAATACCCAGTGTATGGTAACAGGGCACTGCGGACACAAGTATTCTCATCATAGTCAGATCTAACATGCTCCTGTTCGTCTAACATTTGGAATTACCACAATTTAGACTACTCCGGACATTCATTCCGGGCGAAGGTAACCTTTGCCAAAGAGGACTTTCCAAGAAATTGAGGCAACCATGGTACAGGCAGGTGACAGATGGCCAGATAGACTGATAGTGAGGGCTTGCACGGAATTGGATTTTGCACCCCTCCAACCGATGAGGAAATGCATGTTTGTGGAGGTGGGCTAGTCTGAGTCTGCTGACTTCAGCATAGGTACACTGGTCTTCATTGTCACCTTGTAAGCACTGACCGGTGGGGAAGAGTAGCATATGTACAAAGTATGACTGAGAACATTGATCCGCATGCAAATGTTCAAAGAAAGCTAATGCAATGCTAGTTGCATCAGATGATGTTCTTTGGAGCTTCCATTATCCCTGACCAGGACCAATTCTTTCAACTGTCCAGAAAACCTTATCGTATGAATGGAATTTAGATGGTTATGGACCAGACGCACCCGTACGTGGCAATCTTGCCCCTTGTAATTAGGCCTGCCTCTTTACTTTTTCCTAGTTTCTTCTCGTTTGCACCCTTATGGTTCCACTTGGCTAGTGTATGCATCGCATTGTAACGCCGTCAACGCCACCGTGGAGTTCGGGAGCCAAGTGTTGACAATTAGAGCGATGCCGGCTGGCAAATGTTGAGCCCAATGCAGATTGGTGGGCGCATTTATTGGCCACCTGCAGCCGGGGAAGGGAACGGACTGCCACTACTGCTCAATTCTTTCCTGGGTTTAGAGTTAATTGAGAAGCGATTGGACACTGGTGCCCTTGGTTTTAGAGGACTCGACAAGTGGAACCACACAAGGCAGGTAACATGAGCAATTTAGTCGCTGTCTGAGCCAGTCTGTTCTCACAGGACCAGCCTGCCATTTCTATAGGAGCACTGTTTACGTACTTATTCCATATTCACGGAGATTTTCTGCCCACACTCCATTCACCCTTGCGTCATGCTCACGTGGAGGTGAGAGTTTATCGAGATAAATGGGGAAAAGCAACAGCGGCCAACTTTTTCACCCGAGTGTATAACATTTTCTTTTCGAAAACACCCTGGCCCTTGGTTGATTTACAAAGACGGTAAGCCACGCAACTAGCCGATTCGATCAGCAGGTGTAACCGGACGGAGTAATTTTGGGTCAGGGGCGGAGCGAGGGTCATCTTGAAAGAAGTCGAGCCCAGTCAGCGAGTTTCTTTTGCCACTCAGAATCCGAATGCTAACGTCCATAGTCCAAACTTGTCATCGATTATAGTGGGATTGGCTACTGCCTGTGAGGGCAAATATTACTGCCAAGCTATACCCCGACTTCCTGAGTTGTTCTCAACAGGTGACCAAACCCGCTCGTTGACAAGGCGGGTCGAGGGTTCGATGGATCTGGGGTTACAGCACCATGTGGGGATGAAAGGGATGAAGGGGTCTCGGCCGGAGGTTTGACTGGACAAAGCCTGGATTAGGCTTAGTTAGGCTCGAGGACGGCACCGAACGACCCTCCAATAAGCTGGCCCGCGCATCCTTTTGCCATGCTGGATCCAGACTTTACCTGTCTTCCCAGCCGCCTGTCCTGGCCACCTGCCTTGGATGACCCGCTCAATACGACACGGCCCGGGCAACAGCCTGGAAGTCGGGGGCTGGCGTCTGGGCCTCCCTCCAGGTAGCTTCCGCTTTCGCCTTACCCGGATATCGATATTCTTGATGTAGGTCGAGCTATAAGTGATGGCGGAGGTGGGATTCCAAGAGCGCCTGCGTCGGATACTCGAAAGGATACTCCAGCCTGTCTGATTATATGGAAATCATGCCATAATATTGAAGGTTCAAGCCAAGTAATGGGTAGCGCACAGCGAAAAGCTGAGTCGGGATCTGATCCCAAATCACGCACTTCAGACGACTCGACTAGTCAATTTCGGTATTAAGCTGCTGTAGCCTCGACCAGGGTCTGCGCAGCTTTCCTCGGAAGGGACCATGCGACGTCAATTCCTACGATTCCCGAATTTAGGTCCCAAACTGTAGCTGAGGTAGGGTTTCCTGCTTACTCTAACCAATATATTCGCCGTTACGCTATAAATTCTGCGTCTCCAACTTTGAGGGCTATGTCTATATCATTGCAGAGCGAGACAAACTGGCGGGCGGCTGTTGACCCTAGTAGTAGCGGTCTGCCATGACGTTAGTACTACATTGAACCCCGCTGGTTCTCATCATATCGGACCATCTTTTATATTGCACTACGGAGTCGAAAAACAATGTAACCCCCCATCAGGATATAAGCACCAGTTGAGGGCGCTGCATCGAGTCTGGACCTCGGAACTAAGACTGCTGTGACAGTGATCAAGAGTGCGCAGGCTAATACGTACTTTCCCTTACGCTGATAACTTGCTATTCATGGCCATACTTCAGGCTTTTTCTTTCATTTTTGTTAGACAAAATTAAAGGATTTCTTTACTTTCATCGCCGTGGACCTGCTAAGGAGTGAACCTCACAGATTACCGTAAATGGTTAGATCACATATGCGGGGAATCAGAAGTCACGTGTGAGTAGCAATCAGAGCCCCGGTTCCGAGATGGCCGACCGATGTGTGATATCAATCTTCTGTCGAAGGCCAATGCCTTGGGAATACCCTTATTCATGTCTTAACGGTGTGACAATGTTTCTTTTAAGATTGATATGATATGGACTTTTTACAACAGGCGCCCCCGTCTGTGCAGGACCTCTTGCGCGCTGGAGAGCCGTTCATCCCGTTTTCCGAGTATTCTGTTCAGGACATCACTCATCTGTCAGAAGATGAAACCACAAAATGGGTGGAGACAAAACTCCGCGATGGGAAGCCATTTGTTATACGTGGCTTCTCTCGACTGAAAGAATGGGACTGGTCGGTTCTGAACAATGAGAGACTAGGCAGCCTCTCTTCCTCAGCAGGTATGCCCACGACATAACAGCCTGAAAAGTGTAGCCGTTGACATCTTTACGCATGGACAGCGATACCGGTAAGGAACTGCCACACCGGGCGAGATGCGAAAATGCGGCTCCAGGATCTCCTTTCGCAGACAGAATATGCTCGTACCGGCAATGTCCGAGAGTTGTACGTCAATATGATTACTGTTCCGAGCGTAAACTGATAGGCAAGCCAGTTTGTACGCAAAAGACCTCCAGTGCCCACAGGAATGGATCAAGGCATTAGATGCATTTCTTCCTTCAGCTATGAGACATCTTGGGTCTCTTGACTTATTCCGGACGTTGCCAAAGGAGATAGCGCCGGAGGTGCTGATGGCGTATGTTGGGACTCGGAAATCTTCGTGAGTCTCTGCTGCCTTCCAGACGCCTATGTCCACTAACCATGTTATAATGGGGTAGCTCAGGATTTCACAGATGTTTTAGCGGAACAGTTGCGCTGAATCTATTAGTTGAATCAGAAGGTAAACGCATGACGAGACATATTTGACGTTCTCGACAAACGTTCTGATGATCGGGTTAGGTGCTGGCCCTGGGTCCATCTGCTTTGGCACCGATAAACACTCACAGGCCGTATACGATACATATATGGAGAGATTGGGAAAGTCTCCCCATACCGATTGGACCGACGTTTCTACTACCCAGCTCAAGTCCGCCAATTTTCCTATATACATTACCCATCAGCAACCTGGAGACTTGGTAATATTTCCGTCAGCTACTGCCCATCAAATTTGGAATATCAGTCCGATGGTTACAAAGGTAGTCTGGAATGTTATGCATAGCTCTTCGCTTGTCTCTTTCTTCGACTACATCCAGCCATTCTACCAGCGATACTGCCATGCAGACACTGGCCGAGTCCCTCTAATCCCGTTACATGCCTTAATCCGAGGGTCTCTAGGAACTGAGGACGAAGCTCTTCTCCTGGACGTCTTTCTAAAATTGCTGGATGATGAAGCTATTGAGACTGACTCGGTCCCTCCAATGAAGACCGTGGATACCCAGGGGGCCGTGGTAGAATGTAATTTCTGCGGCTTGACAATATGGAATCGGCATCTGCACTGCGAGCAGTGTGGCGACTTTGACTTATGTCTGACGTGCTTTATCTCTGGACGCAGCTGCAAACACGTTGCTGACTATACATGGGCCGAACTCATTCCGCGCGCCTACTGCATGGAGGTTATTCAGTCGACTCGGAACAGACTGCGTGGTCGATTACTCTCCCGAATCAAACATCCAAAGTATGACCTTTCCCTTCAAGCATACGGGCCCTATCTCCCTCAAAACCTGTGCTTGAGCCCCGTTTCAAGAGTCTTATGTGATCAAGAGTGTGCCTCTAATTCTACCTTTTCCAGGCAAAAGTCTCTGGGCGCCTTGGCTGCTGCCGCGGCAGATGCACGGAAACAACCGATGATGGTACGGAATAACCCCAGTATCTCTGTTTAGCTTTTTATTGAAGGGGCGCGAACTAAATAAATCAGGAGCGACTCTGTCACTTGTGCCGTGACAGTCATCCTGCCTGGAAAGGGGTGGCATGTACCCAATGCTCCGCATTCTTTTGCTTCCGGGGCCTCCATCGACACTTTGACGTGGATTTGATACCCTTTCTGAGGAACACAGATCCATGGGTATGTCCAAAGTGCTCCCATTTTTGCAATTGCCGATGCTGCCACTTCCCTCTTCCTTACTCTAGCAAAGACAAGCCTGTGCGGTCTCGGATCAAGTCGATTGATCCTCGCGGTCGAATCATGGGGTTCACCGACAACGTATTCGACCAAAAACGAGGCAAAAGAGCTAGTATGGCTACTCATAGCGCATCCCTCCCGCCTGAAGTGCCTTCCCGGGTACATAAACGACCGAGAACCCAGGTTAGTGATGAAGAGGCGGAACTACCACGACAGCAGGAGGACTATAGTACTTTCACAAATCGTGGTATGATACAGTCGCAAAGTACAGAGGATACTATACACTCAAGCGCTCGTCCCTATGTCATGTCTTCACGGAGTATAGGCCCGAAAGGGCAGCTCCGTATCAGTGATCTCGTTGAGGAACATAGCCCTGCTGAAGCTGAGCCTTCCTTTCAGGCTCCCTTCAGGCACGCATCTCCTCTACTTTCCCTGACGCCAGGAGATGGCGCATTCCGACGGCCGGCCAATGAGCCGAGTGTTCCAGCCACTACAGATGAAGCCAGTATCTCTTTTCTTGAAAGGAAATTGGAAGAGCTCCGTCGATATGCCGATGAACTTCTGGATCTTTCCCTGGTGGACTCACATGCGAAGGTTCAGGAGAAAATCAGTCAGTTGCAGGGTCAGATTGAAGAGCGCAAGCGACGGAAAGCGGAGGCGCTGTTCGACAGCCTCGATCGGGATTTCCCAGAACTTGCCACCGTTGCGAGAGAGGAAGCGCGAAGACGGGGATTGTAAATCGGGATCTAGCTTATATATAGAGTACTAATGGGCGTGAAGAGCACCGCCAATAGACACTGGTCCACTGATCCAAAACAAAACAAGGAAGTTAGTAGTTGTAGGCTAGGAGTGCAGGTAAGAGGTAGGATGTATAAAACCCTGAGACATCCTTGAGAAAGATTAGGAAGTACCCCTGTAAGAAGGGATCTTCAGCAAATAACAAAAGTTCACCAATGACTCGCAGACACATTGAATTTTGGGCTGCGTGAGTGAGGCCCCTGGAAGGAAGAGGACAAGGCGCCCGACACCAGAGCAGCGGAAGCGATCCAGGGAAGCAGGCGGAGTTCCAGCCGGCGTCGATCGTCACCTCCACTTCTCCCTCGTCCTCCCACATCACTCCGGACTTTCCCTCCCTTTCTTCCATCCCGGATTCAGTCCAGTCTTGCTCCTCGTATCTTGATCGGCTCGAAAGCTTGTCTTGACTGCTCTTACTGCAGCAATCAAGACTCTTACTTCTTGTTGCCTTACTTCCTTTTTGTTGAACCTAGCCTGGTATGTTTCATGTTTGTTAGCTCATCGTTGGCGCCCTCTAGCAACGCTTCCCCTCCCTCTCACTCTGCGCAACTGGCGGACCTACCTGAGTTTCGCGCAGACGAAGGGACCCATCGATTGACTCACTCCGGCAAACACATCGCTTTTTTGGAATTGACAAGCCCCATAGGCCTCGTCCTTGGCCGTGAATCGGTCATCCTACCCCCCGACGAGGGCTGTCGGTAGCAGGCCAAACACACTACGAACCCTGACCGCCTCCACCACCCACAACTAGCTCTCCTGGGGACGATTCCACGCACTCTCGCCCTCCCTCTCTTGCCCCTCCGTTCCTTCACTTCCAGCTGGGTGAAACGCTAGCTTCGAAATTACTTACACAACACCTTTCATCGCCGCGAACCGCATCCCTGCCCCGCCATGCCCTGTTTCAAGGGTCTCGCCGTGAGTATACACACTCCGGACGGACCTATCTCCGAATACTCCATTCAACGCCAGTCCCGGGCGTCTCGCATAGCTTGCTACATCCCCGTGCCACCACCCAAGATCCCTGAATCCGGATCTGGACGCCCTGAGCAGTCAACGTTCGCTATCTCCATCACCCTTCTCAACCCCGGCCAAGACGTCCCATACTCCGCCCCGAAACCGACCCCCGACAACCCCGCACCCAAGCCGAAGGTAGTTGGTGGGCTACCCGGGACTACCGGCGAGCGAGGCCAGTACAGCAGCACGGTTGCTCCGTACCAAGCATTGACTAATTCGCCAAATGAAACGGTCGCCGCCTACATCTACTTTGATGGCCGGGCCAAGGAGGAAGTGGCCACACTGCTGCGGAGAGGTGAAGAAACGTGGGTCAACTCTCGATGGGTCAGCGTACCGGTATCAGAGGGCGGAGGTCTCGCCGAACGGGAGTTTCTCTTCCGCGAAGTCGGACTAGAAAGATGGCTGAACGGCTTGGACTTGGAGGGTAAAGACGCTGCCGCCAAGATCGAGCGCCGACGACAAAAAATGGAGAAGCGCCGAATCAAGCGGGAAGCAACTGGAGATCTGGAGATGGACGCAAAGTCGCGCAAAGGAGTCATGCGCTATGGCAACGATGCAAAGTCCCCGCTAGAAGATGTTTCGGACGACGACATGTCGTTCTCCGATTCGGACGATGACCCGATCCCCGAGTCTGCGGGTCAGATCAAGGTGGCTTTGTTCCGTGTCCTGGCATCTGGGGAGATTAAGCGCGGAGAGTACTCACCACAGTTCGATGCTCATGACGATGATGACGAAGCCCAGGGCGAGAATGGACATAAAGGGGCAGCTGATGCGGACATTGATCACACAACGAGCTTTGCGAAGCCAAAGACGCTCGACCCCAAGACGATTAGCACGCAGACCGTGACAGGCATCGACCCGTCCGACAAACCTTACGCCACCTTCACATTCATGTACCGTGGCGAGCGTGAGTTTATCCCCTCTGGTTCAAAGTAGAGTTATCGACTGACTAGGACACAGGTCAATTGCAAAAGATGGGAATTCTGAGAGACCCCAAGGCGCAAGAAACTCCCGGATCCGCAAAGCGTCGGTCCTTGCAGCCAGACTTCGCTAATCTCGGTCCCCTGAAACCGGGCGGCACGGTCGGATTTGTGAATTTCCGCGACAGCACAGAAAGAAAGAAAGGCAAGAAGTCTGGTGAGGATGACGAGATGGACAGTGAAGACGATGAAGACAATTCGATTCTCGGTAAAGCAGATGAAGAGGAGGGCAAAGAAGATGATCTTCATTTGTCTCCGGACGATATCCGACGGCAAGGGGAGCTCGCGGAAAGTATACGCAAAATAAAGGTACGTCAAGGATCTGATACTAGTGTCTCTACCACCGGCTAATTGTTGTACACAGCTTAAACGTCAGCATTCGTCTGCCTCGTTAGCTACGAATACACCTCCGGCCGAGAGTGCGAGCCCCAATACAGCCGGGGACACGCCTGCGACCAACGATCCGTCCACTACTCCGCCCGCTGTTGCTGCGGCTACGGCCGCTGAAACCCCCAAGCCAGCCGCTAACACGCTGAACGGAGGATTCATCGGCAGTCCATTGAAGAAGCAACGGGCGAGCGTCTCACATTCTGATGAAGACGCCATGCGCCGACGAATGGAGTCGGGACTTTCGCAAGAGATTACGAATGTTGGCCCAGGTGACAGTACCAAGGCAACCAACTCCCTTGAGACACACCCGCAAAAGCCCCAGGAGACCGAAGATGAGGAACTGTAACCGGTTGCTTCAACTCCCATCATCCATGCCCATATTCAGCGATACAGATGTCTACCCACAATTTTTGCAACCTCCTCTTTTTTTCTTTCTTTTTTTTCTTCTTCACCTCAGACGCCACGATGGATTGGTGCGAGACGGCGCGCTAGCCAGCTGTGCCAGACCGCAGCACCATCTACACTCTGATTTGATCTTTTCTCAATTCTCATTTACCATTCTAACTACAGCTGACATCTACTGTTTGGATATGGTCCATTTCTGACGAAAACATCATGACTAAGTACTTTTACCCTCTACTTTCATATCCATCTCTCTCAGTTCTGTGGGCGGCTGGGTAATTGATTCTCTAGCTAGAACAGCGGACAGGCGAAGGTAATTGATATAGACGCAATGAGTCACGCAAGTTGCATTTAACGATTTATGCTACGTTCTTGGATCCCATTTGTACCTGTAAAGCCTAATGAAGGAGACGTAGGCTGTAGTCGGCGCTTGAATGGCAGCCATAGCGTGGATGACGCTGCTGTGGGAGCTCCCTACCGTGGTCCGTTTCGAGTGGAGAGCCGCTCCCCGCCGACCAAAAATCTTTCCCTCCCTCATGTTGAGACCCAATACCACCTCATGCCAACGCCTGCATCCAATTCTTGCTGATTGTCTGAAGGAGTCCCAGGAGATACTGTATTCTACTTACCGCTTCCAAGAGCCATGCCATTGACACGTTCCTCCGATCCCCTGGTGTGGATTGATTGCGAGGTGCGGCATTCCTGTGCTTCTACCCCTCTACCAGCTACCAGCCGCGACTGACGAACTCCAAACATTTCGATCGGCGTGTAGATGACCGGCCTTGACCCGGACACCGACCAGATCCTCCAAATCTGCTGCTACATCACCGATGCCAACCTCAACCTCCTCGAACCCCAGGGCTTCGAAACCGTCATCCACCACCCGACCTCAGTCCTAGAAAACATGAACGCATGGTGCATCGAGACCCACGGTCGCACAGGGCTGACGGCGGCCGTGCAGGCCTCGACCACCACCGCGGAGGAGGCTGCGACGGCTCTTTTGGCCTATATCCAGAAATACGTGCCACAGCCCCGGCGAGGACTGCTGGCGGGGAACAGTGTCCACGCCGACAAGGCGTTTCTGGCTAAGGGACCATACCAGGCGGTGCTAGAATGGCTACACTATCGGATCGTGGACGTGAGTGCACTCAAGGAAATGGTACGACGGTGGGGGTCAGACGAGCTACTAGAGTCCGTGCCAGGGAAGAAGGAGGTCCATCTTGCCCGGGACGATATTCTGGAAAGCATCGAGGAGATGCGATTCTACCGGGGGCAACTGTTCGGATTGTAGCCGAATATGTCTGAGCGAGGGAACGGACCCGGGAAGGAAGCTCTTCCCAAAAAAAATCCCAACGTACACGAAAGCATAGAGAGGGGTAGACCCCAATTACAATGTAGACAGCTGGATGGATGCCCAATGGATCCGGGATTGCAGCAAGAATGGCCGGTTTTTTCCAGGTATCTGCAGCTCGAGTGTCGTAGTGTACAGTGTATCGCGACGGGGGGATCGAATGAAGCTCTGGC
This sequence comes from Aspergillus luchuensis, assembly GCF_016861625.1. Lineage (NCBI taxonomy): Eukaryota > Fungi > Ascomycota > Eurotiomycetes > Eurotiales > Aspergillaceae > Aspergillus > Aspergillus luchuensis. Next base: position 1,834,278 of record NC_054849.1, read on the forward strand.
CTGAAGTCATCATGCTGACATGGGCCCCTCCTGGTGGGGTCCTGGCGTTGGGCGAAGACTCGCAAAGTCGAAGCTAATTGCCAGTCTATATTTACTTCCTCCCCGCTCGTGTCTCGCCGGCTTCCCTTCCATTCTTTGCCCCTCCCTTCTCCCTGCTCCTTTTCCTCCCCCTGTTTCTCTCGCTTCAATTGTCGGTGAGCTTCTCCTCCCGACGTTTCTATATCTTCCCGTCCATACCCCTCCAGCTTCCCCTCCCCTCCCTCTTTCTCTCTTTCTATCCATACCATCTCTATACCCCCCCCCTCCCCTCCCCACCATGTCCGTTCAAACCGTCTCCATCACTCCCTTCACCGACCAGAAGCCGGGAACGTAAGTACCTTGATTGACTTTCCTTGCTGCCATGTCCTCTGGCTTTAAGTTATAAGTTGTCCTTTTATCTAACGACACCCAGCTCCGGTCTTCGTAAGAAGGTCAAGGTCTTCCAGCAGCCCAACTACTCCGAGTCCTTCGTCACTAGCATCATCCTCTCTATCCCCGAGGGTGCTGAGGGCGCTTTCCTCGTCATCGGTGGCGATGGCCGCTACTACAACACCGAGGTCATCCAGAAGATTGCCAAAATCGGTGCCGCTTATGGTGTCAAGAAGCTGCTGGTCGGCCAGAATGGCATCCTCTCCACCCCCGCTGCCAGCAACCTCATCCGCAAGCGCAAGGCCACCGGTGGTATCCTCCTGACGGCCAGTCACAATCCTGGTGGTACGTAATCCAGCAATCAGGCACAGGGACCCCACACTGACATTATGCTGCTGCTACTCAGGCCCTGAGAACGACTTCGGTATCAAGTACAACCTTGCCAATGGCGCTCCCGCCCCCGAATCCGTCACCAACAAGATCTTCGAAACCTCCAAGTCCCTCACCTCCTACAAGTACATTGACATCCCCGATGTTGACACCACCACCATCGGCTCCAAGACCTACGGCCCCATCGAGGTTGAGGTTGTCCACTCCACCACCGACTACGTCACCATGATGAAGGAGATCTTCGACTTCGACCTCATCCGCGACTTCCTCGAGACCCACAAGGACTTCAAGGTGCTGTTCGATGGCATGCACGGTGTCACTGGCCCCTACGGTGTTGACATCTTCGTCAACGAGCTGGGTCTGCCCGCCAGCAGCACCATGAACTGCGAGCCCAAGCCCGACTTCGGCGGTGGCCACCCCGACCCCAACCTGGTCTACGCCCACGAGCTCGTCGAGAGCGTTGACAAGAATGGCATCCACTTCGGTGCTGCCAGTGATGGTGACGGTGACCGTAACATGATCTACGGCGCCAACACCTTCGTCTCTCCCGGTGACAGTCTGGCCATCATTGCCCACCACGCCAAGCTCATCCCCTACTTCCAGAAGCAGGGTGTCTACGGCCTGGCGCGCTCCATGCCCACCTCCGGTGCCGTCGACCGCGTGGCTAAGGCCCAGGGCCTGCAGAGCTACGAGGTGCCCACGGGCTGGAAGTTCTTCTGCAACCTGTTCGACAACCAGAAGATTTCCATCTGTGGTGAGGAGAGTTTCGGTACTGGCAGCAACCACATCCGTGAGAAGGACGGCCTGTGGGCCATCGTGGCTTGGCTGAACGTCATCGCTGGCGTTGCCAAGCAGAAGCCCAGCGAGACCCCCAGCATCGCTTCCATCCAGAACGAGTTCTGGCAGACCTACGGCCGTACCTTCTTCACCCGGTACGACTACGAGAACGTCGACAGCGACGGTGCCAACAAGGTGATCGCCACCCTGTCGGAGAAGGTCGACAACAAGGACACCTTCGTTGGCTCGACCGTGTCCGGCCGCAAGGTTGTCGACGTCGGCAACTTCGCCTACACCGACCTGGACGGCAGCGTGACCAAGAACCAGGGTCTGTACGTCAAGTTCGACGATGGCAGCCGCATCGTCGTCCGTCTGTCTGGCACTGGCAGCAGCGGCGCCACGATCCGTCTGTACATTGAGAAGTACGAGAGCGACGCCAGCAAGCTCGGCCTCGCCACGGACGAGTACCTGAAGGACAACGTGGCTCTGGCTCTGGAGCTGCTTAAGTTCAAGGAGTACATCGGCCGCGAGGAGCCTGATGTCCGCACATAAGCAAAGAGCATGATTGATGTTCATAGCGTTTTTTGAGTAGTTAATAAGGAATAATCAGTATATTTCTCTTTCATATATCCTATGCTTTCCTCCACCCTTAGACAATAACCATTATATATATGTACCCTGACCATAAACCCCAAACCACAATAGCATCATAAAACAGATCATGTTCTCATAACATCATAACCAGTAACCAACCCATCATTACAAAGTACTACAAACCCACCCCCTTAACCTTACCTCCCCACCACTCCCCCCACTTAACCACCACCTCCTCCCTCCTGGCCTCCTCCGCCGCAAATACCACCGCATGACTCCTAACCGCCTCCTCCAAATCACACCCAACAAACCTCCTCTGTGCCTCCGCCACCCCCCACCCCTTATTAACCACCGCATCCACAGCATCCACAAAGCTCCTCGCCAGCCCATAATCCCCTCCGCCATGCGCCTTCTCCTCCTCCGCCGGCCTCTTCGGCACCGTAATCGTCGTAGTCTCTCTCGTCTGGAACGAGTAGATGGTGATCGTGCGGCTATCGTATGTGATTTCGCCCAGTGTGCCGTATACGCGGCCGCGTCGCTCGCATTGCTTTTCGGTGGGGGCGATCATGTGAAAGATGGCGGTTTTGGGTGGGTCGGACGAGAAGGTTATCGTTACGGTTTGGTCGTCGCAGACGTTGTTGTCGGATTCGTAGACGCAGCGGCCGTACCACGGGCGGGAGTGGATGGAGTCGTTTGCGTCCGTGGTGGTGGACGTTTGGTCGTAGTCTTCGCGGAGACGGGTGAGAAGGTGGGATTGAGCGAGGGGGATGTGTTCGGTGGGGATGGGGTCGGACTTGTTGATTCTAGGGGTGGTGGTGGTTGTTGCTTTGGGGAGGATATCTTCGATGTCTTCGCAGACGATGTTTACGGGCCAGTCTATGTCGCCTTTGGCGACGTGCATGCCATTGTAGATTCGGACGGCGCTGTAGATGCAGTCTCGTTCTGCGGGGCAGGAGAGACAGTTTGTTGCGGTGCCTGCGGCGGGGGGTTTTTGGGATTTGCGAAATTGGGTCAAGGAGCCGGTGGAGGTGATGGTTCGGGGGTGGATGGGATGTTGTTGTTGTTGCGAGGTTGGGTCTGAGGAGGGAGGAGGGCTGGAGAGTAACCACATGATGAAGTCGATGTCGTGGCAGGATTTGGTTAGTAGGGAGCCGTCCCCGTTGGGGGTTTCTCGACGCCAGTTGCCGCGGACATAGCTGTGCGAGAAGTGCCAGAAGCCGACGGGTTCGGTGTGCTCGAGGGAGACGATGTCGCCGATGACGCGGTCGAGAAGGAGGAGTTTACGGAGGAGGATGTTGTGGGGGCTGTAGCGGAGGACGTGGCCGATGGAGAAGATGTTGGTGTGGAGGTTGGGGGTGAGGGCGTGGTAGACGGATAGGCAGTCTTCTAGAGATAGGGCGAGGGGTTTCTCGCAGAGGATGTGGAGTTGGAGAGGGGCGATGGCGTGGAGGATCTCGACGTGGGTGGAGTCAAGGGTGCAGATGAAGACCCCGTCGACACCGACCCGGGGGTCATTATTGGTTTCTCGACGCTGTTGCTCCCATTGTAGCCAGGCGCGCCAGTCGGGGAATTCCTGGCCGTCTTGGGGAGTGCCGTGTTCGCCCCAGATGTAGGAGCGGCCGAGGTGTCGGCGCTTGAAGGGATGAGGTTCGGCGACGGCGTGGATGGTGCCTTGAGTAGCGGTGGTGACAGCACGGGCGTAGGCGGTGCCACGAGATCCAGCGCCAATTATGAGGAAGCGGAGAGGACGGGGGGAGGGGGAAGGAGGAAGAGAAGTCGTTGGAATGACGGGTTCTTTCATGATGAGTTCGGGGAATGGAAATGGAAGTAGGAGAGGGGCAATGAGGGGGGAATGAGGGGATATAGTATTGGACTAAATACAAATGCAAGGGATCGCGGGTGCGGATGATAAAGCCGCGTCGCTGGTTGGTTGGTGGCATCTTATGTCATCGGCTGATAACAGCAGGCCTCACATGTAGGATTCACGACGCAGTTGCAATGAAAGGTAGAGTACCAGAGTAAACTTGGCTAGTAGACATTATTCACATTGTAATTATAAGTGGATTAGCACAGAACCCTCACAGATGGCACGAACATGCAAAGAAAATGAATTGGGGTATCCATAAGAAACAAGCTAGCAAGTAGTACAGAATCCAGACATGATGACCATCGCCAGTCCGGGAACACCACCCGGGAACCCTATGTATAACTCCTCCACGTATGTACAGAGCACCAGTATATACCCTCATCCCCCCGGAGAACCTTTCATATACTCTCCGTAAACCGACTGCCCCGACTGCCATCGAAGCTCGGGTGACTTCGTCCGAGCGCATCAGGCCGCTTGGGCATTGTCGGGGAGAGAGCTCCGACTTGCGAAACGACCCGTGGCCCGGTTGGCTCATTGGACAGACTGGCGTTGGCGGACCCGGTAACTGGTGTGCGGGCTGGAGATGGTCGAAACACCACTACACCTCCCACCTCCGCCGCTTCTCGAGTATAGCTGGTATCCAACGGCATGCCATACGGTGTCGCCACGGGCGGTTGTGTTGGCGGTGACCGTGGCTGAACTGGTGAGCTCGGAGAAAAAAGCGTGCTCGGCTCAGACGCAGTAGGGGATCCCGGTTCATATCCTCCGCCGTAGCCGTCCCCTCCTGACTGCAGCACTGAAGGAATTTTACGGCCGGAGATCTTTTGGAACCCACGCTCGCTAGGCTCAGAGCTTAGTGTACTGTCGGTGCGCGTCGTCATGTGCGACTGGCGCCATCGTTTCATAAAAGCTGGCGCAAAGTATGACGCAGTAAACAAGGGGTCGTCGCTAGACCGCCGCGATGTCATCTCCGCCGAGCGTGGGAGAGAGCCTTCAGCTGTCCCGGTCGTGTCAGGCTCGGGGAGAGCGTCCCCAGATGGGGGCAGGATGTTCTTCTTGCGGCGGCGGAGCAGCCAGACAACAATTACGAACACGAACATAGCAGCAGCCACGCCACCAACCACACCACCGGCTATCTTGCCTTTAGTTTGGCTGCTCAGGGAGCCCGAGCCCGAGCCCGAGCTGGAGTTGGAGCTGGAGCTGCCCGAAGAGGATGAAGGCGAGACACCTTGTCCGGTGGCAGTTGCCCCTGATCCTCCGCCCCCTCCATTCGAGGCCGTACCCCAAGCTCCGTAAAGCGAAGTGGTGGAAGTAGAATCCGATGAGAAGGTAGATGTCGTGGCGGAGTTCGTCTGAGTCACGTAGGAAGTCGTAGATTGTGAACCGGATCCGAACACCCAAGCAGAGCTTGAGCCAGTAACCTGGCTAGCGTTTTGTGTACTACTTGGACTGGAGCTAGACAATGCGCTTGATGGCTGGGGGTGTGCAGAAGAAGGAAGAGCGGTTGCAGTAGAGCCGAATAGCGGAGTAGACGTCTTCGAAGCGGCGGGCGCCGATGACGGTGGGGCGGATGAGGACGGTTCAGGTGTACTTGTTACTGCCGGTGTGTCTGCGGTCGGAGAAGAATACGCAGGCGAAGCAGTCAGGGATAGATCTACCGAAACAGTGGCAGAAAGCGACAGGAGCAATGAGTCAGTGTCTGTTGACGAGCCTGAAGTCACGGGAACAGTCGACTCTTCAGATATCGTTGTCGGTGCAGTTGCCGAAGTGCCGGTGCTAGTCTGCGAATTGCTGTCGACCACGTTGATGATAGTCGCAGACACCGTAGCCTGATCTCCCGTGGCTGTGTCTGATTGCTGGCGCTTCTCGAGGGGCAATCCCTGACTGTCGTGCACATCCTGTGCCTGCATCACCAGGTCCAGGGTTAGCTCACCCTCCATGCCATTTCCAACCGTCTGTTGCGGTATAATTGTCGGCGTCGCGGAGTTTTCTGGACCCTTCCCAGTTTCGCTAAAGTATGCAGAATCCAATTGATATTTCTTCCGCATTACTCTGTTGAACCGAGCGTGTCCTGTGCCATGATGGGCCATCCTGATAACATCCACGTCTGGCCGAAATATCCTGTGTATGTGCTGAAGTGCGGAGACTGCTGATCGCAGCTTCGCAAAATCGAAAGAATGCTGAGAGAAGTGATGTCGAAATAAAAGCGAAGGACTGTGAAGTGAAGGGAAGTGTCTGCCTGCACGACACGGATTCTGACGGCAAAGGAGCGCGGTGATTAAGTCGATCGAAGGCGACTGTAGTAAAGTCGAACACAAGGAGCGTAAAGAAAGGGACGATAGTCAACTTTTGAGTGATGGTAAAAGAAAGGCGGCAAAGGCGAATAATACTAAATCAATTGTCGAAAGAGTGACTGCGGTAGAGTTGAGCGGATGAGAGCTTCCACGTCTATTAGAAGACTCAAAATCGTAGCGAATACCAATGAGCGGACGTCGGCTGGGATATACAGCCGACAAGTATCGAATAATTAGAGAAAGAAAAATGACCGAAAGGCATCAACAGAGATCTATTCGCCAGGGTAAGGAACCCGTCAGCATTGAGCAACATCATCCTATCACCCAGCATTCAACCCATACAATCGCAAGTCGAATCACATACCTGCAAGAACGAAAGGACAGGAAAGAAAGAAAACACGGCGACTATTTTCCTTTTTGTCTTTTCTTTAAACCGAACTATCCGTTTTCGAGCTTCGCAGGTGGTTATATCTCAAGCGCCCCTCGAGTCCTAATCCATAATTGCCGCACAAGCAAGTGTACTTGGTGAAACGCGCACGTCGGTCGAAGAGATTATTATCACCACCCTTTCCCTTTCCCTCAGGGCCCGTCAGGTACGAGGTGGTGATTACTGGATGGATATGTATGCCGTTCCCACAATTGACCCTCCAACCGGGACGAGGATCCACGTCTAGACCAAGGTTCCGGCCTCGGGATTGCTACCACTCTTGCTTCACCTTCTTGGTTCACCCAGGAAACTTTGGCGTGGTTCGATTGGGTCCTTTACGGCATCAATTCACACCGAACGGGATTTACCGCCTGCTCACAAGTTGACGGGTGCTGAGATGAGTCAAGTGCGTGGGCGAGTGATTCCCCGTCAACGAGATCCCGTCTGCTGCCTGCTTGCTACCTCCGGGGAGACTTAGGGGAGAACCGAGAAGGGGAGAAGGGAAAAAGAAGGTGAAAAGAAGGCAAAGAGGGGAGGAGGGGGGTGAGAGGGGAAAAAGGTAAGAGGTTACGGTAAAGAAGACGGTGATCGAAGGTGATGAGAAGAGGAGGAGGAGGGGGGGGAAAGAGTAGCAGCAAAGTCTAGGGAAGAGAAAGACAGAATGGAAAGGGAAGGGAAGCGAGCGAAAGAGCGACGGGGTCGAGACAAGCTAGACTAGTTAGTCGTTAGGCAGTCCGTCAGTCCGTCAGTCAGTACTAGTAGTAAGTGACCCGCGTGGGAGAGCATCGATCAGGCCAGGCCTAAGAATAACAACCGTCTGGTCTTAGACCTGCAGCGTCACTAAGGCACAGTGGGTGCGGTTACCGACCCATCCCGGTTATGGACTTAGTACCACTTCAATACGGCCGAGTCTGCCCAAATGAGCGTGTTCTTTTGCCAGGAAATTTTTTTCTTTTCTGCTTTCCCTCGCCCCATTTGGGATCACGTAAGTGAGAAGAAATTAGTTATAGCGATAGTGAGATCATTCCTTCTGCTGACGGCAAAACGGGAATTATACCCGACCGTAAAAATGTCATGATTTGCTTGCCGAGCTGCAGCTCCTATGTACCCCATCCGGAGAGAGTGGGCAGCAGCCGCAGCGCTCATCCTTGTCGCTGGTACGTGATAATCCATCCCTACCTACATATACATATGTCTGGGAGTCTGTGGATGGACAATTGCTTTTTCTCTGGTTTGCGCAGACCAGCTCGCTTGGGGATTCGTCAATACACACGAATTCTCGTACGGCAGATACAGTACGATAGACTCGACCCAATTTGGGGAAAGACATGGATTGCTCTTCGTCATTGGTCCGGGGCGCTGTCCGAAAGGGGGGAAGCCAAGCCTGAGTTTAATAAAACGCCGGGCGCTAAGTTTCATTAGATGTTTGTTTACGCCGGACACACAATCTAACTAGACCACGCCTGTTAATTAGAGACCCGGCTGCAATATCATCCAAGTGCCTATCATATCTCATCGTCCACGGTTCTGTCCCGTGTCAAAGGCCGTCTAATCAGGACTATCTACAGCAGGTAGACAGACGACCTAACCCCGTGGTGGTCTAGTTTTCACACCGAGCAATCCTGCATACAAGTTTGACCTCGCAGACAGACAGGGGGCCAACAACCAAATCTTTCGTTACTAGTCCACATAGCAATCCTGTCCGTTGCTGATGCTGCATGCGCTAGCAGGGAGCAAACAAGACATCACCAATACCAATTCATAACCCAAGAACTCACAGCAAGCAGGTAGATACGGCAGTTTCGACCCCATGAGGCCACCAAAACGACAAGACAACATCCACACCCTCACCCACACACGGGATCCATCATCTAATCGAGAACGCGATTCATTAATCCACATCACGACGGGAAAAAGTCCATCTAGAGTCTAGAAACAGACACCCACAACGTCCCGAAGTTCTTCCTAGGTCCCACGCAATGATGCAAGGGACTCACTCCCTAACGACTTTCTAAGGCTTTAGCCGCTGCGATGTCACCACTCACCACTCACTCTGCAAGGTACGCCCCATCTGAATCACTCTCATCCACAACAGACGATGGATCGTCGCTATCGAGATGAACAGGGACTAGTCGAGTCATGCAAGAGGATGCACTCCATAAGCTCAACTCAGTTAGCTAGTATCAGATCCCAGCAGTAGATACCCGAGTCAGCTTATAATATCTCCCCAAAACAAGAAGAGAAGCAAAAGAAAAAAGAAAAAAGGAGAATATTGGTGACTAGGCAGACAAACAGAATTGGCTGCGGTTTTGATACACGTATACGTACGTATGTCTCTTTTCCGTGTCTCAGAGCCCCACCTCACTCTTTAGAACCCGCTATTTATATCGCAGCCCGGCCGGCTCCTGTCATGTTCATCTCCCGTCCGGCCATCGAGAACAATCTTGGAAGCTTCGAGGAATGTTCATCATTGCTACTGGAAGATCTCGGGGAGTAAAATGCTTCGAACTGAATTAACCATGTGACATGTAGGACGTGATTTCCATCTCTCACTATATGCAAAAAATCATGATCAATCTGACACAGTACCTAAGTGATCGACATTCTCGTCATGCAAGATCCTAGCATATATCTACATCAAAGAACGTCAAGCAAAGACATTTAGCATTCCTCAATGACTTATCGACAATCATCATGCTAAAAGCTCTGATGGTCATAGATTCATCTCCCCTAAGAACTATTCACAAGACCTCTTCGTATGCTGTTCCCATGACTACCAGACATCATGGTTACCTTGTCGTAGCTAAAACAATAAGCGAAATAAATTGCTCTCGAAATGAATGACTAGCAAAAGAGTCCCTCACTAAGCTCTCAAACCACCATATGATTCAAGCAGAGTTATCTAATCAACCACTTATTACTATCCCTTTCATCTATAATCCCCCTGTCTGCATCTCTCCTCTCCCCGCAATATTTCGAAACATCCAACACACCCATAATACCACCTGACACAGTATAGATGACACAAAGTGGTACTACGTACTATGAAGAATAGAAATCTGCATTGCGCATCACGCAGCCCCCAACTTCAGGTTCCTCTCTCTTGAATCCACACACACACACACACACACACACACACACACACACAAATCCCAAGATCAGATCCATATCCTCAAAGGTAGCACATTATGCCACATCATATTGAAACAATGTGGGCGTGTCTCACTATCATGCCGTGCCGGGCCCTCATATATATTAAATGATGAATATCAATCAGACCAGACTTGGATGATGTAAATGAACGGCTGGCTGAATGATTGTGTGGGATAGTTTTGGATATTGACTCTGCTTTACGTTCGTAGATATATTGAACATTGGATACTAGTAGTAGCCAGAATCGTATGACGAAAGCTGTTGCCGGTAGCTTAGTCGTGGCTTGTTGATGAGGCCAGTGTAGAATTGATTGGTCTTAAGTTGGAGCAACGAAGAGCAATATTGCACATATTTAACTCATACACGAGTTGCTCATCAAGTAGTATGCTCAAGATTAAGGGACCACTGTTCGACAGTTTACTGCATCAGGATTAGTCTGCCGATGGGAACGGCGCATTGCGTATGTCGACGCACTTAATTCATTTCAAATATTGGAATACCTTTTCTATCAGTATCAATGCAGGCTAGAGAAGAGAGAGGAAGAAAGAACATGGGAATGGAACCTGCTTCCAACTACCTGTCGAGACAGAGAAGAAAGAAAAAGACTGTGTCACAACTATACAAAGGGTCTGCATCTCGCCAGCCACTCTCCTTGCTTTTTCACTCCTCAACCCCTCACCCTACTCGCATGTCTGACCAACGGTCTAAACAGAAGGAAAACTAGTTAAAGACATAGAGACGCCGTAAGACGACTGACGAACGCTTGTGCTACACATGAAGGGGTATTAATAATGGGACGAACATTATTAGGTATGAACTTAGAAGGTCTCAAGTTCATCCGCCCCAGCCTCCGCTTCGGGAATCTCAAATCCCTCCTGCAACACATGTTAACCTCGGGTTCGGGAATGAGAAGCCTCCTTGATAGGCAACAAAAGAGGTCCGGCTAGTGTGGGATCATACCTCCGTCGAGTACAGAATGCCCTGGATGTGCTTCACCAGGGAGTCATCATCCTTTTCAAGCTCCGGATCGGCCTCGATGGCGCTCTGAAGAAGCAATTCGATGTCACGCAGCTTGGCAAAGTAGAAATCCCTCTCCTTCTCCAAGCCAGCAATAGCCTCCTTTTGCGTAGCAATCTCCTGCTGCAGCGCAGACACGTTGGCAGCGCTTGCGGCACCAGCGACACGGGGGCGGGCGGCGCCAATGGTAGGCGTAGTACCACGGCGTGCCGCTCCGGCGGAGCTTGCACCTGCGCGAGAGCCACCCGCAGTGGCGGGGGGACCACCGGAGGCCTTGCGACGAGCGGCGGCATCGTAGTCACCACCCGGGTAGTGTTGGTCCCAGTACTTCTTCGTCCACTGGAGGAACTCAAGGTTGTCCTGCATACGGCATTTCGTGAGAGATTCGACGGGAATCGGCTTGTCTACCTGGTGTTTGGCAAAGACGTCTAAACAGGACTGTGTTAACGGAAACAGCGTTCCCAACCCACAATTCGTTCGGAAGAGGCGTACTCTGAAGAACCTTGAAGTTCTGAAGGTAGGCGTATTCGGTGTTGACGTTGAACTTGACGCGAGACATGGGGACATCCACTAAAAGGCAACTAGTAAGCCACATATCCAGGCGGGGGTGGGAAAAAAAGGGGTGGGCTTGTCACGCCAACTCACTAAATATAGAATCGAAGATCTGGCACAGAGCGGCACTGTACAATCATTCTGTCAGCCTATGGGCCTGGGACATATCTAATTGTTTGTTGAAAGCGCTGCTGAGGCGTCTGCTGCAGCCGACTTTCCACGTCTGTCAGGGAGGTTCCTACCCAGTTCCGCACTGCTCAACCTTGGTCATATTCAACTGCAGCAGGTTGTTGATCCATGCCAACAGCTCTTGTCTGTTATCCTGGATTGTTAGCCTTGGGTGCACAGGGCCAACAAGCCGTTCTGAACAGAGGCAGATGCCCGACGAACCTGGATTCCGACATAGTGGGGTAAGTAGTGTAGGAGAAGGCTGAATGCCGGGCTAGAAGGAATGCAGGGTTTGGCAGGGGGTTGCAAATATCGGAGAGGAGTTGAAATAAGAATTAGTAACGAAGGGAAACACCCTGTAGCGCTGGATCTGTCTTGTTAATTTCGAAGAAAAACAAAGGCCAAGTTGAGCAGATGGGGATGTTTTGTTGCTGTCGACAAAACCCACGGGACTGCACACGCTAAGCCGCTTTTGGAAAATCCACAACGGTACCTAGCCTCCCCAATCTACGGATACCTCAGGCTAGAATTGCACCAGACGGAAGTCGAAGTTCTTACAGGCAAAAGCAGCCTAATTGAAGTAGATTCTGGTTCCAAGCAAATGAATTAATGATTTGAGCAAATATGTAAGCATCTATCGCTAGCCAATGTATGTCCCTGCTAATAAAACCAAGAAGAAAACCCGCATATCCCAAAAACTCCAAAGCCCAAACTTTTCCCCAGCAAATAAGCGAAAAGCAAATGTCTAGCCAGATTTATTACTCTTTCAGTAGGTCTATGCCATCTAGTCCATATCCAAAATCCATTATGACAGCGCGAGAGTCTTGGCTAGTGGCCACAATGCGCCGATAGTCGGACTTGACGCTGAGCATCCAGCTCGTTGTCCAGCCCGGAAGGTCAATGGAAAGCTCGCCACTTTGAGCATCAAATACTTTGACACTCATGTCGTAGCTACCACTGACGATTCGTTGATTCATGCTGTCCAGGTGCAAGGAGCGAACCAAGCCTGCGTGGCCCTTGAGCTCTTTGACCATTTCGCCGGTATTGGCGTCAAACTGATAGATCACTTGGTCGTTGCCACCAGTGAGAATGGTTCGAGCATCATCACTGAACTCAACACACGCCAGTCCACGGTCCTTGCTGGGGAATTCCTTGACACAAAGACCAGAAGTGATGTTCCAGAGCTTGGCGACGCCGTCTCCGCTTGCAGAAACGACCAGATCTCCGCGCAGCTGAACAGCATTCACTGGTCCTCGGTGGCCAAGGAGTTTCTTCACCAAGGCCCCTGTGTGCCGATCCCACACACAAATGGTAGTGTCTTTGGAGCAGGACACAATGTACCGGTCATCAAAGCAGACATCCAGCACTCCTGCCTGGTGGCCCACTAGGCGACGAATCGGCTTGTAGTCGTTCTTGATGTCCCACACGATGCAGGTAAAGTCAGACGAACCGGTGACCATGATCTCTTCATCGAACTGGAGACAGAGGATGGAAGCACTGTGATAGTCCGCGCTGTGCTCAATAGGAGCCATGATGCCCGCAGAGCGCGTCGGCGGAGGGCAAATGGTCAAGAAGGGCGGCTTTCCAGCTGATTGCTGCGCCGGGTTATTGACCGGACCAATACCGGAGACATCGCCCGGAGGAGGGCCAATGATCTTCCGGCATGGCCAAGGGTAATGAGCGTCCCAAACTCGGATGGTCCGATCGCGAGAACCCGTAATGATTTTGTCCCTGGGACATTATTAGAATAAAGCTTGAATGCGAATCTTAACCATGGAAACAACTCACTCATCAAACTGCGCACAGTAGACACTGTCCTTGTGGCCGTGGAGGTAGATAGCAGCAGCCTTCCCTTCTTTCCACCTATGTTCCAGAGCACGGCGAACGAGGAACATCCGCTTCCAATCCTGCTTAGGATGAGCTTTGCCCAAACCAGCAGACTGTCTCTTCTTGAAAGGAAGCCCACTAGGGTGATGTCCGTAGGTATGACGAAACACGTGCCGCCAGATGTGCTGGGAGGATGCCTGCTCACTCCAAGCACGTGAAACTAGTTCAGACTGCATGAGGGACTCGGGATCAAGGTAGGAAAACACCTGTGACATAACCTCAGGAGGAAGGCAGCTGACAGGATCAATCCGTACTATGGCCAGAGCTGGGTCAGATAGCTCCGAGCGATCGCGGAGATCGATGCCAATGCCACTTTCCGAATCTTGGGTCAACTTAGCATCCGAGAGCTTGATACTGTCCCGCAGAGCTCTTGCCAGCTCATTCTGAGCTGCAGCTGCAGCGCGAGCAGCCGCTCCCGCATAAATATCGTTCGAGAAAACGGGTGGCTCCAGGCCATTTCCCGGAACAGGGGCGCCAGCATGGGCGTAGAAGCCATGTAGCGCGGAGATACTCTCAAGTGAAGGTCGACGATTAATGCTGATTTCATTGCACCAGGAGTTTCTCATGGCTTCTGGTTGAGGATGAACGGAATGCCTGGACGACTTGTTGCGGAGCGTCACTGAGAGGCGACGGCCCAGAGCTCGCAGACCGTCCACGGGATGGCGTAAGCTGGAGAAGCTCTTGGCTTCACGGCGCCTGGGAACAGGCTCTGGGAAATGGTTCATATCTTCCAAGACCTGGCCGTCGTCATCATCTCCTGAATCCACCACAGACAGCCCATGCCACACATCATGTTCCAATCCGGTTGTATGAGCAGTCGAAGTTGTAGCAGTCCGGGGCCGAGTGCGGAGGGAGAAAGAGGGGCGTCGACGGGAGGTAATAGTGCTGGAATCTCGTGGAGCCATGACGACGATCGATGTCACAGTGACAGTCTCAATTAAGGACAGCCACGCGGGGGACACTCAAAACGAAGCGTTCTCGGTAGATTGTTATAGTATAGGAATCGTGTAAATTCCCTTTGCGCGACTGAGACACACCCTCAGGGGTCAGACGCAAGGGTAACGCTGCCGGTCAAGGAAGAGATATGTGATGCGTCAATAGGGGATATAGGGCGGTATCGAGAGGCTGAATGGCGTAGGTAAGGGGAGAAATCGACAGAGTAGCAGCCCGAGTGACCAAGGAAAAGACCGATGTGATCAACAAGAACTCCTGATAACGAACACCAACCGCCCGGGTGAGTCTGATAGGTAAATCGATAGTAAATAACCAAAAACAAAAGAGTGCAAGAGGGGGTGCGAGAGAGGGATGGGCGCGAAAGATGAAGAGAGAGAAGGGAGGGAAGGAAAGAAAGTCCTCAGAGAATCGTGTGTAGAAGAAACAACCCAAAAGAATTAAACCCCAAGACCTAGCGACTGCATGAAAAAGAAAAAAAACACAACTACTGCCAACAAATCTAATAAAAAGCTGGAGCATGGGGATCGGGCGAGAGAAAAGGGAGGCCCGCCGCCCGGGCGGTGAGCCTCTTTTGCCCCCCAGCCCGATCAGCCCCGACCCGGTCCAGGCCCTTGATTGGCTCTCTCAGGCTGACTGGTGGCGGGCTACAATTTCTGCTAAGTTTTAAACCATGAAAAGATGTGTGCCGCGGATATTTTTCCTTTGTGATGGCCATTGTTCGCCCCTGTCAATTAGGGCATCCGTAAGGCTCGCATGGCTCGGATGGCAGAATGGGATTGGATTTGATCCCAGGGGTCTGGCATTTAGGTGGATGCCTGATGAAGAGATGTTTGGTGTCCTACATACCATGCACGTCTCAGCGAAGAAATCTTGTTCAGGCATTAACATGTATCTGATCTGTAGTGGGTGGGGAGGAGTCACTCCTGCATCAAGGTATCAATTCCTGTAGGAGATGTTTGAGGTCTAATTCTATGCGTATCCATTTTTCGTCTGTGCATGCCGGGAGTCGAGACGAACCCCTTTGTCTTGTTGTTCCGACTTAGGGATCGACTCCATCTCATCTCCATCTTCTTCCCGCCCCCGTGGGGTTGCCAATCCTTCACGGTCTGGCCCACTTTGTCAGTGCCAGTTGGCCAGGCAGGAATTCGTTGTCAACCACAATGCAATTATGCCTCGTGTGATCGGCAGTTGCTAAATAGACACATTGGAGATTCGAATGCTCTGCTTGTGATTGGGATTTGTGTCAATGATGTACTCACTGAATTAGTGCTTAGTCGTAGCGTAAGTCTGTGCGACTTTCCGGGTCACAGCCTCAATCGCTGCCGCCTGAACAAAGAGAGAATCCTGTAACGGGGGATAATGATCCCCTTCAAACCGGGCTATCCGAAATGTTCAAAGCCCCTTTCTCAAGCCTCAAGGCCAAGGGGTTAGCATAGTTGCCGCAATAAGCTTCCGAGGAACAGTTGTCGCAAACCTGCATGTTCACCGCAACAGATGGACCAGAATCATAAACGTTCATACAGCCATACATAACAGAGTAATTACATACAAGTGTCTCTAAAGGTATCTACTTCAGCTCCCACTTTCCATCCTCAGTCACGATCTCCACCGACCGCTTCTCATCCAAGGAAATGCGTCCTGCATGCAGGATTGCCGTTGTGGCAATCGTGTTCTTCAAAGTCGGGATCGGCCTGGCATCCAGCTGATCAAGCGTCAACCGTCCCTCATTAACAGCTGTGACGGCATCAATGAACTTCTCGAAACTGATGTATCCGTAGCCAGTCTGACCACCGAAGTTACCCTCCTCGTCGGGTGCGTACTTCATATAGAACCTGCGCAACTGTCAGTCAGCACAACAAGCCAGTTAACGCCAAATGTAGAAACTTACGGGTTAATCCAAGACAATCCAGCCTCATCCTCGGCAACATCATAGCCACGTTTAGCCTGATTAACACGAATTTCACCCTTCGATCCCATATCTGCACTTGTTAGCACCGCCCATTCTCCAAGGCTATACACCAACCCCACGGAGCGACTTACAATGGAAGTATTGGTTAGAGTGTACACCGGCCCTCTGTGGCGCGGTCCAACTAGATGTGTAAACACCCGTAGCCATTCTTGACCCATCCTTCTTCTTCCATTCCACGAGCAAAGTAATCGTGTCCTCCGTCTCATGGGCACAGCCCAGCTCGACAGCAGTTCCCGTAGCCGCACTAGCCGTTACCTTCACGGGGACATAGTCCGGCACCATGCTCTCATTAACGTCCACGTGGTGGCTGTTCAAATAATAAGAGATATCCGAGTCCTTGCCAGCCCAAGCCTTGAACGTCTCCAGCTGGCTCTTAGGCTGACTCATGTAGCTGTAAAAGTAGTTGAAGTCGCCGAGCTTGGCAGCCTTAGCACGAGCGTCACTGTAGGCCGGGTCGAAGCGCTTGTGGTGCTCAATGTACACAACTACATTGTGCTTGCGAGACTCAGCGAGCAGGTCGAGGTGGTCGGAGAGGAGCTTGGTCGCAGGCTTGGTGATGAGAACGTGGATCTTGCGCTGAATGGCGTACAAAGCGATGGGATAATGGGTGGGGTCGGGAGTGAAAATGGTGATTGCAGAGCCGGCGGGGAGGGCGTCAATGGCGGCTTTGTAGGCTTCTGGGTCGGAGGTGTTGTCGGCGGGGAAGGAGGTGAAAGAGACATCAAGGCCGTTGTAGACTTCGGAGATATTCTTCTGCAGATGTGCGCCTGGGTTTCTCTCAGTCAGTTTGGCGAATTGCGGAGTACGAAAGGGAACAAAGGTGAGACTTACGGATTCCGGGGAATTTGGATCCAGATACACCCACCATGCTCAAATCGCCGACTTTGCCGCGACGACGCAAGTCGAAGAGCGTCAAGCCCACGACACCCACTTTCTTGTCGGAGGTCGAGGCTGTACCGCCGACGTAGCCGGTCGTGTACTCGCCTGTTCCTACCTGCGTTGTTGGTTAGTGGGGATACGCGTGAAATGGGAGGGATAACTTACCATCAACACAGCTGGGGGAGCCATTGTGATTGCTGTGGTGTGAATTGTCTAAAGATAAGAAAATGTAGGGAAAGAATATGACAAGAAAAGAGAAAATAATTTTGTTGCTCAGTGGGTTGGCGGTCATATAAGAGATCCTGCTGGACCGGGTTTTGCGGGGTCATTAACCGATGGCTGGTTGAGCTATAAGTGGTATGGAATTGCATCAATGGTGGAAGATATACAGGACATGATACAGTCAATCTGATGTCTCTTGTGTCTAACAGTACCTTACGAGCTGCTCTCAATTGATGCTACTATACTGCCCGCTCAAAAACCCCTCTTCACTTAGTACTCATGCAGCCTTGCTGGTACTTTTCTCACTGTATGACAGCTGCTGTCGGCGTTTGATACGGACGAAAGAGGCAAGTTTACTACCGGCTCATGCTTATTGGTGGATAAATTTGTCCGAAACGGTGGAGACGTGGGATGATACCGAAACGGTACGGCAGGGCACGCGGGGTAAACATGAGGGGTGGTCTACTATATAAGTCCATTAAATGATGCGCAACGCCAACTACAGCTTCGCAACACACATATCCCATAAATTGAAAAGTTCTTAGTCACATATACCTTATAGACAAGTCAAGTACATCTGCCACACCCTCTGAACCCAAGTTTACAACTAACAGCGACCTACAGAATGTCTTTTACCCCGCTCCGCCCCGGAGTCTACGCTCCAACCATGACCTTCTTCGACCCCTCAACCGAAGAGCTCGACGTCCCTACCATCCGCAAGCATGCCGTTCGCCTCGCCAAAGCCGGTCTCGTTGGTCTCGTTTGCATGGGCTCCAACGGCGAAGCTGTACACCTCACCCGGGCCGAGCGCAAGACCGTGATCAACGAGACCCGGTCCGCACTCGTTGAAGCCGGCTTCTCCAATGTCCCCGTCATCGCAGGTGCCAGCGAACAATCCATCCGCGGTACCATCGAGCTCTGCAAGGAATCCTACGAGGCCGGAGCCGAGTACGCCCTGATCGTTCCCCCCAGCTACTACCGCTACGCCACCGGCAACGACCAGACCCTCTACGAATTCTTCACCAGCGTCGCCGACGGCTCCCCCATCCCTCTCATCCTCTACAACTACCCCGGTGCCGTGGCAGGAATTGACATGGACTCCGACCTCATCATCCGCATCTCTCAGCACCCCAACATCGTAGGCACAAAGTTCACCTGCGCCAACACGGGCAAGTTGACCCGTGTTGCTTCCGCTCTGCACGCCATTACTCCCTCGTCGCCTTTGGCTCCGGCCCAGCGCAAGTTCCCCAGCACAAAGACAGAGGCGGTCCACCCGTACGTTGCATTCGGAGGTATTGCGGATTTCTCCCTGCAGACGCTGGCGTCCGGAGGTTCCGCGATCCTGGCGGGTGGTGCGAACGTCATCCCCAAGCTGTGTGTGCAGATCTTCAACCTCTGGAGCGCGGGTCGCTTCACAGAGGCCATGGAGGCCCAGGAGCTGTTGAGTAAGGCCGACTGGGTTCTCACTAAGGCGGCTATCCCCGGTACGAAGAGTGCCATTCAGAGCTACTACGGATATGGTGGATTCCCACGTCGGCCGTTGGCTCGCTTGAGTGCCGAGCAGGCGGAGGCAGTGGCAGAGAAGATCAAGGATGCCATGGAGGTTGAGAAGTCGCTGCCGGATATTGCTTAGTCCATTGTATCATATAGATTAACTATGACTTGTGAATAGAAGGATTTCAGAGACGTGTGTGTGTGTATGTGCAGTAAAATTGAAACCAGTGGGGTGTCGGCGTTCGGAGCGAAGTCCGACCTGGGTGGGTTATTGATAGACCGAAGTATGGAACCCCCACGCTACATTCCGGATAAAGACATGCTGGTTGGTGGACAAACAGCACCGATTCGAGGACGGATATTATCTTTGAGAGCCCGGAGCACATCGGCGTGGATAAACCCATACTTTTGCTACCAAGAACTCGCTCCAAGCATGACGCAGCAGCCGATCATCATCTGAAGACATAATCAGATTTAAAAAAAGGCCACATTAGAAATCGCACCAACACAACTCAAAGAGAAACTTGCAGTCAGTAGGGGTGGGGAGGGGAGGTAAGTATAAGGTGGAAGTTTGGATTGAATGGTCTGGCTTAGTACAGTATTTTTATTTGTTACTGAGTTGGTGGTGGTTGTTCTTAATAGGCTGTGAGACGTTTACTATATTGATTTGCTTCACGTGCACGAGTAGAAAAGTTATCAAATGCATTATTCTCTTAGTGTAGCGCCATCACCAGGTTCCGAACTAGCTCTTATGATAAATATAATTAATCAACAAAGGGGGTTTTACTCCATAAAATATTCGCCACGCTGCAATCAAGAGAACAAAGTAGAGAGCAAAATCAAGCCCTATGCAACAATTTGCCCAAGCGCCTAATCGTGGTCTCATGAATATCCACCACCCATTCGAAATCGGAGAGTTGTCCAGTCAGTATGGTATAGCTTCATCTCCGCGGATTGTTTTTCACTATTCCATCTGCGCCCTTGTTGAACTTTACCCGACAATCCGGACAGTACCATTTGGCCGTACGACTTGGCACCTCGGACAGCCCGACACAGTCAAGATGAAACCATTCTCGGTCACACTACTCATGTTAGCGGCGCCATCAAAGTAGAATTATAGAACACATACCTCTTGATTTTCACAGCAGATCATCGTCCCGAAACTCACGTCTCCACACAGACAATACCGTGGTTCGTTCGGGTCGATCTCTTCGAGGACTCCATCCTCGTCGATTCGAATGTCCTCGCGTGCCAGAGTACCATCTTTTAGGCCAACCTCACGCGTCCCAATCCGCTTCTTGCCGGGCTTCGCTTTGCGGCGACCGTAGCTAACCGCTGCACCACCATCTTGACCTGAAGACACAGGACCGGGTGCGGGGCGCTTACGCCTGCGATTGGGAGCACTCACACTGGCAGCTCGAGCAGTTTCTGGCACAGGAGTCTTCCGAGCAGGTGTGGCGCTTTTCTGACGTAGTTCGCGCTTGGTAGAAGGCGCAACGGCGCTGGCATTGGTGGTTGGTTCTAATGATAAAGCAGCCGAGCGGCGAGATGGGGGTCGGGTAACCGGGGGGGTTGGCGTAGCCGCTTTTGCGGCTGTGATCGTGGGTTGTGCGATGGCGCGCTTGGGTCCAATTGGAGACGGCGGTAAGGAAGGCTTCTGCGACTCGGAGGTTTCTACAGCTGTAGGAGCTGGTGCTGCAGTTGTAGGTGCTTCTTCAGGGATGACGATGTTTGGATCAACGGGTGTGGGGGATCCTTTGCTAGTTCGGCGGCGTTTAGTCGCGCTTCGCAGCGAAGGACGGGTTTCAATTTCCACAGGCGCAGTAGGAGCAGCGGAGACAGCGGGGGCAGTAGGAACAGGGGAAGTAGCGGAGGTAGCAGTAGGAGGAACAGAGGGTGTAGAAGCAGAAGGACCGTCGGGTGCGGAGGGTTCAACATTGGAGGTACCATCAGACGTGGAGGGAGCAGCAGAAGCAGATGGGGCAGAAGATGTGGAGGGGACGGGAGCTGAAGGAATGGGGGGAACCTCTGGGGGTGTCACCTCTTCGAGTTTCCTCTTTTTCCCTGCACGAGTGGGCTTGCTCACAGCTGGGACTTCTGGAACACTGGCTGTGGGTAAATTACTGGGAGCCACTGCTGGCTGCACTCCATCCTTGGCTGTTTGTTCTTGTGCTGCAGCGGCGGCGGCGGCTGCGGCTGCGGCTGCCGCCTGCTCTCGGGCCTGGTTCTCCCGTTTAAGCTTCTTGGCCTCGTTCAGCTTCATACCACGGTTGCTAAGCTTGGTCTCGAACGTGCCCTCGGTATCGCCGGTAGCCTCGCTGCGTTTGGTCAGCTTGCCCGGAACGTACGTGTTCATTATGTCGTCACAGTCCAAGAATTCAGCACCAGTGGCCTCGGCCTGCGCTTTCGCTGCCCGGTAAGCCTCCCAGCCACGGCCGCGCAAGGCCAGCTCGCGATGAATCATGACCTCGCTGGGCTGCCAAACGGCATTCTTCTTCATCTTCTTCCGCAGTTTTGTCATTTCCCACTCAGTCAAACGTAACCATGGCATGTCCTCACTTCCAGGTTTGGCGTCGTCAGGAGGTGGCTTAAGCATCGCTAACGCATTGCTAGTCGATATTGCTGGAGCAGAAGGGCCTTGAGCACCGGTCGAAGCCAATCCAGAAGTCCGCGATCGCCGACGGCCCTTCTCCTTCTTGGCGGGCGCTGCTGCCGGCTCCGGAGGTGACTCTGAGGGTGTTACTTTGCTATCCGGCTCCACATCAGAATGCTCTGTGCTGGCAATAGGCGAATCGGGGTGCAAATCGGCCAGATGCTCGGCAGAGATGAGAGATCGACGTGTGCGCGACTTCTGCACAGTTGTCGCGCGAGCAGTATCGTGGCCATCCAGGCGCAACGTGATGCGCGTCGTGGTGGGCGGGCCAGAAACTTCCTCTGTTTTCTTGGTCGAGCGGCTTCTTTTGGTTGATGTGACGGGCGGCGCGGGAGGAGGAGTGGGTTCGCGCGACGCGGGCTTGGGGAGAGCTTCGAGCTTTTGTTTGATGCTGTCTAGCCGATTGAAGTGGCGATCAATGACATCGTATAGACGGCAAGCCTCCGCATATGCCGATTCACGGGCGTTGATGGCGCGATCAAGTTGTTCGGAGATATCTTTGCGCAGAGCACGCGCGTCGGGACGCACGTCCGAGGGGAGGGTGGGCAGCTGGCCATAAGCCTTGGTGAGATCATGGACGCCCTGTGTAGCTTCCAAGTAGCGTTCGTCGAGGCCGCGAATGAGAATGAGGGAGCGAATAAGGTCAGCGGGGAGGTATTCAGTGTAGTCAATGTAGTCGGTGACGGTGGCCTGGGCGTCGGGATCAAAGGGGCCGTCGAGAATTAGCCCACCGGCGTCGTGATAGTCCGCCATGCCATCCAACAGGTAGACGGAAAGGGTATACGAATGCGAAGGGGCAATAGATGGAGCGATTGAGTGAGCGACAGAGGGAGCGTTGAAGGAATAGGCGGATAAATGGTCAGAGATGGGCGGGCACCATGGGGGTGGGTGCGGCCAGGAAGAGGGACTGGTCCGCACTTTTACATGGAGGGAGCTTGACAGACCAGAGCCTGCAAGCTAAGGTGAAGATAAGTTAGAGACAAGAGGGGAGCTAGGAGGGAAAGTTCAACCGAAGGACGAGGTGAGGAGGTAAGGGAGAATGAGAAGCAATAGAAGTATGCCAATGACGGAGACTGAAGTGGAGGAGCACCGCTGGAATCAGTTGGAGATGTTGGCCTGTTCCGGGCCTTCGATTCCCTCCGGCTGGAACCACCGCGGGTCGCGCCCGGGAATATAGTTGATCCGAGGTTGACAGGTCAGGCACAGGCACAGGCAAAGTATGCTGCCGTCTCATGTCGGAAAATCCACTATTTTTCCAGCACAATATCTGGAATACATTGATGGAATTTGCCGGCGATGCTCAAATTTACACGCTAGTGCAATGATGATAGACTATTGAGCCTGCTATGAATCACAAGCTTTCACAGCGCACTATGCTCTCCCCTTTGCTGCGCGGTTTATGACTTGCATACGGGTCTCAGGCACAAAGATGCAATGGATCTAGAAAAATTTGAATACTAGCCACCCAGTTTGATCCTACGAATACGGAGGCTTGAAGCAAGAATATTGAGATGCGCTTCGAGAGTGGTATAACCTTAGCTGCTAAGAGCGCGAGCCACATACCACTTGAGGTACACATTCATTCAAACATCAACGTGAGAAACGCAGTCTTCGGGTTTGCTATACGAAATCCAAGGTTTGAACGACTCTCTGGCTCATTTGTTTCATTGAATATGAGGACAACGGATAGAAAATGCTTCAACCTCACTGGAGGTTCTCAAGATGGTTGGACAGCACATGGTAGCACCAATGAACAGATACTCCCTGAGCGCATACTCTGTTTTGCTGGTATGAGATTGGCTTGGTAGGAAGTCTTCAGTTTGGAAGAAAGTTTTTGGCCACATCTAAAATGTGCAGCCACACATATCTATGTTAGTGGTGATGCCAGGCGGTTGGACCCGCGCAGGAACAGAGAGCACCCCTAATAGTGGATTTGTGATCAACTTCAATCCGCCTGCCGTTCGTAGGCAACACAAGGCCCCACATATCAAAAGACCCTGGATCCCCGACTCGGTACCGACTATCTATGCTTTACGGCACAGCCTATTCTAAACTTATTCGTAAGGATCAAAAGGCAGAAAACTTTGTAGCCTATAGACCCATTTACATAAAGGATTGAGGATTCAAAATGAGTGCGAGCGTGGACCTACCGGCTTGATATGCAAAATCGATCAAATTTAATGGCCAGTCAAACACGCAGCTGGTTGGAGGGAATCAATGCTTTACGGTCGCTGTTTCTTCAGCTACTAAGTATTCGGCCAAAATGTACCAACTTATGTATGCCTAGTCTTTAAAATTTTTGTCACTCTGTGGATACCTCTAGAATGTTGATTGGGCAAGAAGTGAGACATCCGGAGTGGCTACCTGAATTTTGGAAGATGCGACAAGGGTCCACCAATTGTGAGTGAACGGATTGACTATCTATCGTAAATTTCGACAATAGTTTGTGGATTTAAGCTACCCTAGCTCAATAGCTCAATCCTTCGCCGCATGTTCTTGGGATACTAAAAGCTGCCGATACCAAGCTTGCAACGGTGCATTGATTAGAGTACATACCGAAGCCTGGAACAGCAGAGTTGCGATTAGCCCCGTGGCGCCATGTACTGGCCAACTTCGCAGAACGAAAAATGGTTCTGCGGCATATTGTTCGTGCAAGGACTGCTTGTTATCGTGCTGAACATGTGAGTTCAAATATTGTTAACATATCATCCCTTCCCCAGTAATTAAACCACACTCCAGATACAACCTCGTTCAGTGGCAATCATGGGTCAATCCCAATTCAGGTCGCCATATCATATCAGGTCCCCATCAACATAGCACTCATCATGTTCGCTGTCGTTTACGAAATATTCCTCGGTCTTGACATGGTACATCATAAGAATATCATCTTGCTTCTAGCCCTTTGCATTAGCAATGGATGTGTACTCGCCTATTCTGTGATGCAGTACATATCTATTCATATGACCACCTTGACTATTGGAGAAGACCGCGACTATTACAATCAACCACTGGTGGACATATCCAGAGATTTGTGGAAAGAAATCCAGCCTGCTGAGCTTCTGGTTCCCATCACTGTCGGTATCGCGACACTCCTCATGTGGCCGATCGCGTATTGGGTTCACAGAGAATTTTCTTGGGCTATATACCAGTATGTTCAGGGGAGCCTTCAGAGTCGAAAACAATATAGAGGATATGAGGTACTTGAGGTCCTGCAGAACTAAATTTATTGGGAACTTGTGATTAACTCTGACAGGCATATCTCGTTCTAATAAAATTCGACTTCTTTTTCCTGGTGGGCTTTATCATTCAGTATGACCTCATTGGTGTCCACTTTGAGGAGCCTGAGTACTCCCTGACCTTAGCACTCATTCCAGCCGCACTGCTGGTGATGACTATGGGCACATATTTTGTCCGACGTGAATACAGAGTCCCCACAGCTATTATTGCAGTTAGTCATGGAACATCAAAGTTACAACGTCCAAATGGCTAACTTGAATAGGTCTGTCGCCTAGGCATTGCGGCCTACCTACTGAGTCGGATCATTGTTCTATGTGGAAAGTCTTTACGCGCCCGTACACCAGGGAAGGATATGATGCTGCTGTTTGGCATTGTATCATTTGTGCTCTCCTGCCTCATCATTGTATGCACGATATATTGCATACTGAACTTTGAACATGGTCTCAAGTCAGTGTTTGCCCGGAAGGAACAAGTCGCTCGGAGGTCTTTCGTGTTCCAGGAGCTTCCAAGTCACACGAACAGTACTCGACAGTCTAGACTCTCCCTTGACTAACCTGTATATTATATAACCTGGATTTGAGTAATTATTATAACCAAAATTTTCCTTACTGTGTACGAGTGCGAACATTGGGTATGTATGCTCAGGAAACAACTTCATTTGCTGCGATCTTTGGCCATTGATTGGCAGCAGTTGTGATGACAATCTTGACTCAATCAATGAACGAATAGAGCATTCCCTCAGCCCAGCATAATTTCCTTGAAACACTTAATAGCAGCAGTGATATAGAGCGATTTGTCATGACTATGAATGGCCCATAGAAAGGTCATGACAACTGAGTGAAGTGCGCTTCTGTAGGCCAACGCTCCGAAACAATGCCATGTCCAACTGAAATGTTTGTCATTCACTGGGTAATATGTCGCAACTACTAGTACTAATACTTCTAGGATGACCTCGTTGACTGTTGCTTCTCCGAACAATTGAAATCGCCGGGAGGCTGATCTCGGTAAACGACCCTCATTTAGTGTCGCATTAAGACGCCAACTACGTCAACACAATAACTTCTACATAGACCACTGGAAATGTCCATTCACGTGAATTCCTTATTCAATCATCTAATTTGCGTGGTGAAGTCGTATGAAAGATGAATTCTTCATGCCTGCCACTTTAGGCTGCATGGCTCATGGCGGAGACTACCGTTTGCACGCGTTTGCCAACGCACTGTTTCTTAAATACCTCTTCTCTCTTCCTCGCTCGCTCCCGATCTTCCCCATCGACACCTTCCTAGCTAACAAAATCAAATATCGATTTCGTCACTAGCATTTACGCAATGGGTCCCGAAGAACGTCTCAAGCTGCTTTTTGCGCAGGATGAAGACCTCCTGAAGTTGGACACCGGCCGCCGTCCTGCAAACGAAGTTCGGCCCGATGATAACATTGTAGGCCCTCAGGCAGAGCTTACTGAGAACCCGGAAAACAGGCCGTCAGCAACAACTACCCAGCAGACAAGTCAACCCACTCAGATTGTGTCTCTTGAACTCCCTTCTCCACCCGAGCTCCCTACCCCAGTCCCGGCAGATGAACACGAATTCCCCACCAACGGCCAATTTAGCCCCCTTTTGGCTATTGCCAAATACCCCTACAGACATCTGAAAGGATCCTTGAGCCAAGACGTTTCCAGCCGCTTCTTTGACGCGGGTAAATTCTGGAATCGCTCGTGGGATATGTAAGTCGCTCAAATCCATTGCTTTGTACAACTAGATCTGATAAGTGCCAGTTATTTTGTCCACGCACCAGCGTCTCTCGGATCTAGATTCGTGCTTCTTACTCCTACCAATAAAGTTGACTCCTTTTTGGAAGAGATAAATCGTGCTCTGAAGTGTGAGTTGTCGCTGCCAACAGACATGTCCGCCGGGCTGGTCTTGTCTTTCAAAGATGGGTATCCTCAGCCTGTCTACCTCGGCCGCAGCACCACGCGTGAGACTAAGGAGCAGCTCGAGTTACAAATTCCTACTCCATCATCGGAGCACAACCGTCCTTCTGGAGATACGGATGAGGAATACGCTGCTTTCGAGACCATGATGGAAGCCGCTATCGAGGCCACCCGCAACAAAAAGAAATCTTCCAAGCAGAAACAGTTGATGCGTACGATGAAAGAGCTTGATATGCAGCAGATGGTTCGGCGGATGCAGTGCTACTTTGGTTTGCGTTCCATGGATGACATTGAAGGGACAGCAGATATGGTTGACTGGGACACCCCGGGTACAGTGCCCACGGTGCAGCCGCTAGATGCTACTAAGGCAGTACCGTATCCATTCTGGAGAGAGCCCGTATTTATCAGCATCGACGTAGAGTCGAATGAGCGCTGCCATAGCCAGGTGACTGAGGTCGGAGTGTCAGTGTTGGACATGCAGAGTCTGGTGGGAATACCGCCGGGCGTGAACGGCGACCAGTGGCGGAGCCGTATCCAGTCCCGGCATCTGCGAGTGAGAGAATACGGCCATATCGTGAATCATGAGTTTGTGTCGGGCTGTCCTGGCATGTTTCAATTTGGAGAGAGCGAATGGGTGCTGCAACGAGATCTGGTGGACGTAGTGCGATCAAGTCTGCGCTTGGACGATGCAATGAATCGTCGGCTCGTACTGGTTGGCCATAACCTTTCAGCAGATGTCAAGTATCTCAAGCAAGTTGGGGTTGACGTGGGAGGGTTTCGTGACCAGATCGACACAGCGCAGATGTTCCGTAAGCTGCGGAAGGAAGACTCGGTACGGTCGCTGGGAGGCGTGCTGGCGAAACTGGACATAAGGGGCTGGTACTTGCACAATGCCGGGAATGATGCGCGGTACACTATGGAGGCTCTCGTCGCCAGCTTTATGGGAGCGGGTGAGGAAATTTCGACATGAGGGCTTGTACATGCATTGTTAGCCTCTCGTCCTCTCCAGAAATTTCTGTCCAATATGAGATTACCGGACATCATCTCTTACCTTCTCTAGTGTTCATACTTATCATG
Source organism: Aspergillus luchuensis (assembly GCF_016861625.1). Lineage (NCBI taxonomy): Eukaryota > Fungi > Ascomycota > Eurotiomycetes > Eurotiales > Aspergillaceae > Aspergillus > Aspergillus luchuensis. The sequence goes on from NC_054849.1 coordinate 1,862,227, forward strand.
AGGAATTATCGACTGCCTGACGACGAAATCTGTAGAATAAGGCATCTGAATAATCCAGAAATGTGTGCTAGTTTCGGTGGGTTCATCAGATATGCCGCATAGGATACGGTGAATGATAATAGTTCGTACTCTCTAACCATCCTTAGCGACCCATAAAGATAATCTACCGCAGTATAGTACTTCGAAGATAGTCTCTAGATACAACAAACCTACTTGAGGTGACCCCACATAACAAGAATAAGACAAGCTCCCGTGGTAAACATTACATGCTGTTCCTGACCCTTCCTGAAGAAACCAACCCTAATCTAATCCCTGCCGCCGATCTCTCCCCTCCACAAGCCCCATACTTACCCCACCCACATCATCATCACCATCATCTTTCCGCAAACCCCTCCTCACAACAAACAACAATTCTTCTACAACTTCCACTTTTACCACCGACCACCTCACAACCACACTCACAACCAAAATGACCTCCCTAACAACCCACCTCCTCAACCTCAACCCCTCCGCCCTCCACACCTCAACCACCCACCCCTTCCTCCACTCCGCCGGCACCTCCACCCTCCCCAAAGCCACCCTCTCAGCCTGGCTCTCACAAGACCGTCTCTACGCGCAATCCTACGTCCGCTTCATCGGTCTCCTCCTCTCGAAAATCCGTCTTCCTTACACCACCACTGCCAGCAGCCCCGGCCCCCTCGAATCCCGCATCCTCTCCCTCCTCACCTCCGCCCTCCTCAACATCCAACGCGAACTCACCTTCTTCGAGACCGTCGCCGCCGAATACAATCTCGACCTGCAAGTACCCCCATCGGGCGCGACCACCTTCGGCCCTAGCGAAGCGACGCACGCATACACAGATTTGTTCCTTTCCTCGGGCTCGAGCGGCGTGACGTTGTTGGAGGGGTTGGTGGTGTTGTGGGCTACGGAAGTGTGTTATTATAAGGCGTGGGGATATGCGAGGGGGATTATGGAGAAGGAAAATAAGGGTGGAGAGGGAAGTAATGACGCGGATGGCGGTGCGTTGAGAGTGCAGTTTATTCCTAATTGGACGAGTGAGGAGTTTGGACGCTTTGTGGATGAGATTGCGGGGTTGGTGGATGAGGTTGCTGCGGGTGTTGCGGGTAGTGAGAGGGAGGAGTTGCTGGGGAGGTGTGAGCGGTGGTGGAGGCAGGTTGTTTGGCTGGAGGGGATGTTTTGGCCGGAGGTTTGAGGATCGGAATTGGTTCTATGGAAGGTATAAGGTGTATGGTCGAAAAAAAAAAAAAAAAAAAAGGTGTGTCGGGGTTATATGAGCTTGGAATCCGATGTGGATGGATGGATATACTGGATGATAGGATTGATTACTGTAAAAATATGCTATATGGGATCACGATACAGTGACTGAAGGCCGTTTGATCTCGATATGAGTCTCAGTGGGGTTCAGTATCCTCGACATACTGTGCACTCATCGAGTTTGATGATCCCAGTACCATCGGTCCCCGACTTTGAGAGGCAACATTAATGAAGGGAGGTGTGGGCCGCATCGAGGATGTTCGATGGGTGTCGATACCTTTTCCATATACAGCCCACCTTTTGGAGCCGCTAGCATATCATACTAATAAAATCTACAAAATTATCAATTCCTTGTTTTAGTAAGTAGCCCCGGTCAATATGGACGGCCATATTGTGGCTCCAAATTAGCCTCCATATCGGGAAAACAGTGGATCAAGACCCTCTAACTAGATCTACTTTACAAGTACTGCTTCATTTGCTCTACCATGATAAGATTAAGATCTACAAAGCCAAAACAATGTATCCCAATATCGCAAATGCATACTGCATAGAGCGAGCTCTTTGACAAGCATATTATTGTACTGTACGAAGCAATCAAACGCAGTGGGTCCGACTCACCGCCCACCACCAAGTGAAACTGCCGACAGTAATTCCACTCACCGCATCCAAGATCACCTCCCAAGCAATGCGATAACAGCATCATCCCCCTTCACCATCAACTCAATTCCTCTCAATCTACAACATAAAAAACCAACCTAGAACATCAAAATGCCCCCTAAAGCGCCCAAGGGTGAATACATCGAAACAGTACGCCCCATCCCCTCCCCCTTCCCCTTTACCCCAACAACAACAACCAACCAAACAAACCATTCCCCAATACTAACCCACCCTCCACCACCTCAGGATACAGGCAACAAAATCTCCCGCCGGTCCTTAATCCACGGAACCCAACACATCATCCTCGGCGGCAAGACAGTAATTCAAGCGGACGCCGTCATCCGAGGCGACCTCTACCGCTCCTCATCCTCATCCACATCCACATCCACATCCTCCGACCCCGCCGGCGGCGGCGGCAGTGCACCAAACAGCCCCTCCGTGGCCATTACAATAGGCCGATACAGTTACATCTCGCGACAAGCGATCCTGCGACCGCCGTCGCGACTACACCGGGGTGTGTATTCGTTCTATCCGCTCAAGATCGGGGATCATGTGTTTGTGGGCGAGCGGGCGGTAGTGGAGGCGGCGACGGTGGGGAATCATGTGCATATTGGGAAGGATGCGGTGGTGGGGAGTATGGCTATCTTGAAGGATTTCGTGTATGTGTTGGATGGGGCGGTGGTGCCGGGGGGCATGGTGGTGCCGAGTTGGTGTGTTGTTGGGGGTGCGCCGGCGAGGATTGTGGGTGAGGTTGGGGAGGGGTATGGGGTTGAGGGGGCCGAGGGGGGGTTGGCGAGGGAGAGGTATAGGTTGGTTGGGAGGTGATTGCTTAATTTTTGAAAGTGTCATTGATGATGGTTATGATTGGTTTGTGTTCGGGTTTACTGTTTTAGTACTATACCCCCTTGGTCTAGTTTATTTTATTTTATTTATGAACTCTGTGCGCGCGCGATATATCGAAAAAGAACAACAATCTAGATACATAGTTCATATTGTCTGGCTCGTTGGTCGTTGGCCAGACTTACAGTGAGATCCGTCTAAGCCGACTCTCTTTGCTGGTGTATTCTAGGCCTGCTTCGGTGCGCGCCATGTCGTTGATCCACTGCTTGTGCGGTTTGACTTCCTCCTTTTTGGAGAGCTTGGATGACAGGTACAGCCAGTTCAGGGCGTTTCCGACTGTGCTGACCTCGTCGCAGACGTTCTCAAGCGCAAATTTCTTGGTCCGCTCGTATAGATCGTCGTCAGTGCACAATTCGAATAGGTGTTGTGCAACTGCATCTGTGTCGCCGACTTCCACAAGGAAACCGTTCTTCTTATCTGCCACTTGCAGTGGGATTCCGCCAGCCTTGGTTGCGATCACTGGGGTACCCTTGTGGATTGCCTCGGATACCTTGACTTCGAACCCTTCACGTGTGGACAGCTGCAGAGCGACCTTGGCCTTGGAAAGGAGTGCGTTAAGCACCTGATCCGAAGGTCCAAGTCGGACAACGCAGATCTTGTCAGATAGGTCTGGGAGATCTTTCTCAATGTGAGCTAGCACGGAATCGTAGATCACAGTGCCATCTGGGTCGTCAACGGAGCCGTGCCCACAAATAAGCAGTTTGGGCGGCGTTCTGTCGGGTAGAGATGAGGTGAACCGTCTATGGAACTTCGCGTATGAATCTACAACGTCAAAGATACCCTTGGAAGGGTCGAATCGGGCAATTTGAACAATGTACTCGTCTGCTAAGTGGTTAGCGCTCTCGCAATAACAGAAGCACATGCATGTGTGACTTTAGAATCGACCTCACCATGTGGATAGTTTAGCGTCATCATTCCTGAATTTCTGCAAACAGAATTGAAGACACGGCCGTAATAGGCGACATCCTCTTCACGCATGTTTTTATTAAGACCATCCAACCTAACTCGGAATGTCAGCTGGATATATCATGCAGATATCTCTTGGAACTAACCAATCAGTTGAAGCAGGCATATAGCCCACCATCTCGTCTGGAACATCTTTCGGCACGAAGATGCTCACAGGATGACTGATAAACAGATCTGCCTGCTGCACCTGTTTCCAGATCCACGACCAGGTGTCTGCCTGTGGGGAGCCAGGTTGGTCGATCAAGTCACTGCGGATTTGGATATGGCTTCGGAAAATGACCGGTCGGTTAGGTGCTAGCTTCTTCGCAATGGGAATCAATGCGGGCATTTGCGGATCGTCGATGATGATAACGTCGGCTCCTCCCTCCTCAGGAGGCCGCAGAGGACCGCCGGGTGAGAGCCAGTATCGTTTCGCGTTCTCGTTGATCCAATCAATAACCTTATCCCAGTCCTCATTGCTCAGGCGCTCATCTGGAGCAGCAACGCCTTGCAGGATATTATGGTTGTTCTTGGTTATGCGAAAAACTCCAGGCCGCGGTTTGGGGACATACCTAATTTGAGGATCTATTAGATACTCGATATCAAACGCTATATGGATGAAAGACTTACCACTTGATGTCAGTTCCCAACGAGTAGGAGAATCTGGCGAGGGCGTGTCTCATGAGAGCTACTCCTCCGCCCTGAGGAGTGGCACTAAAGAAGGCAATCTTTGTGCCTCTGTTCTTGAGATCGTCGGCATAGTAATTAACTGCATCCCAGGTCCTCTGTGTGACTGTCTTCTGGAAGTCCTCAAGGTTTGTAAGGCGCACATGGAAGGCAGTGTCAACTTCAACTAATCCCAAGAAACCGACTTGCAACAACGGAATGTTTTCAGGGCCAAACAACCTTGAGTGCTGTAAGCACATGCACACTGCTTTAAGCTGGGCAAGACATACCTGACACACTTGCGTCCCATGGACTCGGCCTGTTCGTCGATGCTCTTAAGCTCCCAGCCAGTAGACTTCCGGACAGGATGATCAACGTAGTGATCAACTCCGATATTACTCTCCTCGGGCAGAACCAAGGGAATCACATCCAGCTCCGACCAGAGACGTGAGCATAGGGTGGAGCATTTCCGAGCCACTGAAGTTGGCATTGCCAGCCCGATAAACTTCTCCAGGCGTTCGTCACTATACTCCCGCAACTGGTTCAGCACATAGTCGGTAATTTCAGCACAGACGGTCCGGCCACCCTGTGGAACGATGTCCTTCTGATGGAAATCGAGAAGATAGGTAGTATCGCGAATCGCAAGGGCTACAGTGACTCCATCGTCATCGAACAGTACTGAGAGACCAGCATAGATAGTCTAATGGAATGCCATCGGTTAGAGATGTCATGGGGTGTTCAGGCAAAAGAGAACTTTACCTTTGATGGAGGAGCTTCCCAGGAGTTCCTATCAAACTGATGCGAGAGCTGCAGCTGATGAAAGGATGAACGGCGCTGGAACGGCTGGATACCGTCAGTGGTCATGTCGGCAATGATGATTGAGAACTATAGATCGAGTACAGTGTCTAGGGGATTCAATAATGTGATTAGACTGCTACTCAAGAATTTGAGAAAAAAGGAACTGTTTCCTATGAATCTCAATGAAGGGACTTCAGGTTCGGTCGCCGGTCCGGGGTTTGTCAGACCATGGGTGGTGGTGGGATGACTTCACCAGTCCATGGCGTGTGCTACCACTTCGCCATGACGTATTGCAAACAGCATACGATTTACTCCGGCGGCAGTGAGAATCCGCCTTTTTGACAAGGATCATTGAAGAATAATTGGCCATGAAGAACTGCATGTGGATCAGGAGATGTTTGGTAGCTTGTAGGTTCCTTTCTCCCAAATCATATCAAGGTACCACGAGGCATAACCATCACCACTCGATATGGATGGTGTTGATCGTCGGGAGCGGGGACTTCCGATAGGTACTACACAAGATAGCGAGTGCGCTAAGTCTGCAGAACGTACTTCTGCTTGGTTGTGACTTGTGAGATCAAGGCTAAGTTCATGGCACAGGCCACGCTAAGGATAAAAAAAGTCCGTCGCCAAGGAGTCGGACGACTTGCTTCTATTGAACAATGATAATTTGACTGCTAGGCGCATCTACAATATATCGCAAAAGTTCCTCTTGATCGGGAATAACTGGGTCCGAGTGGAGTCCTCCATTAGTAGTTCTGCTACAGGCAGGTGCTTGTGTGTGCCTGAGGATATGCTGCAAATACTGAAACCACCGATTGCTTGGCGCGGGGCGCTTAGTCATGGACAGCCCCTTTTACGGAGCGCTCGAGCAGACGAGCGGGAGAGCGAGAGAGAGAGAGAGGCGCTCCTCGTGTGGATCGTGAACCCTGAAATTCTTATTGCTGCTGTTCGATCAATCGTTGTGCAATTTGACTTTCGACCCTGTTGGACCGACACTCTCTTCTCTCTGCTTCAACGTGCGTCGTTATCGCCCCTTCTTTACATAAGGTAAGTTCCATATGTCTTGTTTACCTTGCGTCTGCGAACGCATGGTCCATTATGGAGACGTCGCCCTGTTGACGCGGACCGCTAGCACGGGGTAATTGACCTTACGTTTAGTTTTCGTTGTCCTCTTTCTCCCACGGCCCCCTACTCGACCAATCGGTCCACCATCTAGAATCCCGATTCCTCACTGCAATTGTATTGCATCGGAGACGCTCTCTGGCGCTCGTTGAATCTCCGCAGGCTCAGTCGCTCCTTTATCCTATCAACAGTCGGCGGTCTTCAGGAGACGCCTCCTTTAGTCACAATGGGTGGTCAAGTGTCCAAGATTATGGGGAAGATTTTCGGTACGAAGGAGATGCGGATTTTGATGCTGGGTTTGGATGCTGCTGGAAAGACCAGTAAGTTTGCTCCTCGACTCTGCGTCGACTCATTGACCATGGCTATGTGGAAACTAACACAGTGCGTTAGCAATCCTCTACAAATTGAAGCTCACCAATCAGGACGTCACCACTATCCCTACCGTCGGTTTTAACGTTGAAAGCGTCACCTACAAGAATGTCAAGTTCAATGTTTGGGATGTTGGTGGACAGGACAAGATCAGACCCCTCTGGAGACACTACTACTCTGGTAAGTTTTCACTTGTCGCGTGTTTTCAGCGGTTCGTGGGGCAGTTGGCTGACATTGGGTGAACTCTTCAGGCACACAAGGATTGATTTTCGTCGTGGACTCCAGCGACACTGCTCGTTTGGAGGAAGCTCGCTCCGAACTTCACAAGATTATCAACGATCGCGAAATGAAGGATGCTCTTCTGCTGGTCTTTGCTAACAAGCAGGATGTTCAAGGCCGTAAGTTCCCGCATTGTTATGGTGGGAAACGACGTCGCGACTGACCAGGATTCTTCTTGCAGACATGAGCCCCGAGGAAGTTACTCAAGCGCTACAGCTCACCAAGTTGAAGGATAAGCTGTGGTACGTTGCTCCAAGTGTCGCAACGGAGGGAACTGGTATCTTTGAGGGCCTGGTAAGTTTAAAAGCCCCCTCATCGGCAATGCTCAGCCATCTAACGCTCAACTTTCTCAGGCATGGCTCTCCAACAACGTCAAGACGCAACCTCAGAAATAAAACAGCCGCCGGCCACCACCTGAGCCGCAAAACTTGGAGGCCATCTGCACGGCCTCTCGTGTACAACAGTTTCCTTTGTACCAACTGAACCATCAGAACACCTCTCGTTTCACGTTCGATTTGATGACAGAAGACGCAGCATTTGGATCCTGTGTTTGCAATATTTTCTTTCACGCGCACGCCGTTCCGCTTTTCCTTTCTCCTTTATTTTCATGATATCCCCACTGTTTCGATGCGGGTCATTTCGAATACCGTCTCTTAATACTATTTTCCTATTTTCCTTTCTCTGTTGTCTGCTTTTCTTCGCCGCCCCCCCTTCTCGTGTGTAGAAACATTCAAAATAGAAGGAACTTGGACCAGCACATACCTGCATACATATACTCCCTTTAATGTTTCATTTTATTCTTTTTCCTCGCATTTATCTATTTATTTATATCCCAGTTGTATTTTCCCCGGCTCGGTTGTTGATAATATTCTTTAGATACTACCAAACCCCAAAAAATCCACACTTTATGAATAAACGATGAAACAAAAAAAAAGGAACCCAAACCAAAACAAACAAACAAAGATCATATGTTCCACCAACGTCATTGACTCATGACAACCCCGTAACCATAATCTCCTAAGGCCTCGGAAAATCCTCCTCCAGACACATGGAACGGAAAGCTCGTCCCACCAGTCACACACTCCTCCCGGCCATCGGATATATTATATATAAGCAAAACCCAATCTTGCATAAATCAATTAGATAGAAGTAGGGGATGTTGATGTATTGGTAAATAAGCTCCGAGCACATGCACAACTCTCGACTTACCCGCCCTATCCATGGGTAATAAAATGTGGCTGGCTCCCAAGTTCGTCGTCAGATAGCATCAATCTGACACCAGTGGCTCTGGGAAGGAAAAGTTAAACTTGTACTTAAATACAAGACACAACACCAACGTAGTTGTTTTGCTAGATAGATGGTTACTTATATGTTATCTGCACCAAACACACATACATATACACTACAAGACTACCACAAAGCTTTCTTGATTATACTTAACTTGAGAATGCCCGACTACGCAACAGGTGATACGGTTCGCTATAAGCCTATTGGCGGTGAGTTACTATACCCTCCCTCTCGTCCCTGTCCGCTCATTTGGGTAGTTTTGAGAGAAAGTAAAGGAAATGACGAGGGTGTATTCGATACGCAGGACCTGATTCCAAGACCGCCGAAGCAATCGGCATCATCCGGGACGTCCGCACGCATTCTGGTACCATGACGGGGCGGAAGATCGAAGCGTCGGATGAGATGCCGCGGTATGAGGTGCGTGTATAGTGATACAGATGGATGTGGTATGGTAAGCAGTAATGCTGATCAATGGGTCGGGGTGGTAGATCGAGAACGCTCATACACATAAACGAGCGGCGATCAAGGAGAGTAGTATTCTTGGACCGGCGGAGTGAAAGGCACCATGACGTTATCTAGTGATGCGCGGGGGCAGTCCTTGTTTAGGGGTAGTAGTTTATATTTTATAATGTTTTCAAAGGTAAACGGCAAGATGAGAGATAGTTAATGGTTGATAACAAAGTGATCTGCCTTTATTAGCTTCTTGGGTGGGACGTCGTGCTTGCAGTAACTCCAAGGTACTCAGTTTGTCGAACTACATAACGGCACATGTGTCCAGGTGTATGGTATTTGAGAGAAAGTGAAAAAAACAATCGTGCATTTTTCTAAAACTATACATCCGATCCATATGTTAAATAACTGGTATCCTATACGCTAAAGTCGTCACATTCATTCATACTCCCTTTCGTTGTTGAATCGACAGGAGTTTGTGTCGCGGCCATTCACGACGGGTATATTTACAGCTGGCCGGGCCAGATATCGTTGGCGATCTCGCGCACAAGCTTCAGCTTGGCGATCATGCCATCGCGGTCAATGGCGTTACCCTCACGGTGACTGGCAAAGCCACACTGGGGGCTGACGCCGACCTGGTTGAGGGCTTCCTCAAGAGAGATGTTGTTGCCCTCAGCGATGAACTTGGCAGCGTCATAGACACGCTTCTTCATCTCCTCCTTGTCCTCGAGGGCAGCGAACTTGCTGGTAACGACACCCAGGATGACGTTCTTGTGGGTAGGGAGCTCCTTCAGGGGCTCGAAGCCACCAGCACGAGGGGTGTCATACTCGAGGTAGTAGGTGTCAACGTTGAGCTCCTTGAAGAGCTTGGTGGCAATGCGGTCGTAGCCACCCTCGGAGAAGTGACGGCTGCCAACGAAGTTACCACGGCAAAGGTGCACACCGATGTGCATATCGGCAGGGCGCTTAGAAATGCTGTCGTTGTACAGCTTAATGTACTGCTCGAAGGTCTCATCCGCGGAGCGAACGTTCAGAGGGTCCTCCTTCCAGCCAGCAAGCATCTTCTCAGAGCAGAAGTCTGCAGTTTGAGTCAGCGTGTTATCCTCGTGGATAGATATACAGACATGATGGACTCACAAGCAAGGTTGGGGTCGTCGAACTGGACGTTCCTGCAGCCAACATCATACAGCTCCTGCAGCTCAGCCTGAACCGCCTTGGCGATGTCACCGAAGTACTCCTCGTCGGAGCTGTACACCTCCTTGGGGTAAGCCTTGCCCTCCTTGTACCGCAAGTGGTACCAGTTAGGAGCAGCAAGGGTGATCTTAAGGTTCTTGACCTCCTCGGGAGGAACAACGCTGGCCAGGTACTTGAACTCCTTGGTGTAAGTGCTGCCGACGTGCTTGATCTTGCCGGTGCAGATAACGGTCTCACCAGGCTTGTGACCAGCCTCGAGGAACGCAGCAACATCGGGGGCGTAGGGGCGGAAGACATCAGCATCGACATCACTGACCTCCTCGAATCCCTCAAGTCCAGGGAAGAAGGAACCCCAGAACACTGTCGCGGTCAACATGTCAGCAATGAGTCCCTATGATTAGGCGCGATGTATGAGGGCCTAGCTTACTGTGACGGCGGTACTCTCCGTCGGAGATGGCGGCATAACCCAACTTCTTCTGGGTCTCCGCGACCTCCTTCACATCCTTGTTCTCGATAGCATCGAGCTGAGCCTCAGAAACCTCGCCATTCTCGAAAGCGGTCTTGGTCTTGAGGAGCTCCTCCGTCCGGAGGAGAGAGCCGAGGTGCTCAGCGCGGAAAGGAGGGTTACGGTGGAGTTGAGGGGCCATGATGATTGAAAGTGCTTGAGTGTGCTGTCCAGAAATCAGTTAGAGAATCCAGTAGCAACCAACTTTTCATGGGTTCACGCAAGAAACATACCTGGTCTGGTGACAGAATGGAGAGAAGAAGACAACAGCCGACTCGAGTCAAGAAGAAGGAAGAAATGGGGGGCAAGAGACCCCCTCATTTCTCAGCAAGCGAGTTCTCCGAGTCTTGCCCATGTTCTTCTCCGGTCTGTTCTTGCCCCACCGCTCTGGACAGTGACCCCAAATTCTGGGACCGATTTCGCAGGCCTAAGACGAGAGACAGAAAGATAATTCAAGCAAATTCTTGCGATCTTGCGCGTCCCTTGAGTACTACTTGATACGACTACCTTCCCTCAAAGACCAAGACACACCGAGTAATTCCATGAAGATCAATGTCTTCTGGCATCTGGGACAGTTTTCGACGTAGGATTGAGCCAGAACTACTATGGTAAATCCAGGAAGGCGGAAAGAAGATCGGCAAGGAAGCCTCCGGTGGGGCCAATGTATAAGTACTGACTCAGCAATCAATTTCATCTGGGGTTCTTTCTGTTCTGGGCTGGCTGCAGATGCCTAAAGCAAGAAATAATAATTCTACAATGGTCTGAATCGATTCCTTATCCCCCCATTATGATTATAACATTGCACCGTGACTAGTACACTGTTGCCGGGTGGCTGCGATGTTGTCGAGTGTCAGAACAAGCCAGTGCAGGAGTTGCGGGGAGAGACTAATGCAGCTCCACATTCATACAGCAAAGGCGTTCCTATAAAGTTGGTGTGATTTCCAAAGCTATACAGAGTATGTCGTGTCGAGTCTGGCTTAAATTGAGTGGTATACGTGAATTTGGCGCGTGTAAAGTGCGACCACAGGTCACAGTAGTCCTGCTATCTGTGTAAACGCCAATTTAGTCTGTCAAAGCATTCTGTCACGGTTTTCCTGCTTATGGAGCCATCTTCGCCATTTGACTATCACGTGAGATGAATGTGGGGTCCCCCGGCAATTGACAACCAGCATTCTTCCCGAAACTCACCACGCCATAACTCCTTTCTGGAAAGTACATCGCTGTGGGCTGGCATTTATGTCCAATTCATTGGTTTTCTATACTTGATTTGAAGCCCATAGTCTCCGCAATGTGAGGCATTCGGACGAAAACTTTATCTCAGATTACTGGAACCATGTCTTTACCACATTCGCCCTTGGAAAGCCTTCCGAATGAGCTTCTGGATCAGATCATCTCCGAAGTCTCGGCTTCCCCTCCTTCTCAGTCCAGGGTGCACAAGCCTCCTTGTATGCGTATTACTACATCTAGAACTAGGGATTTGAAGAATCTTGCACGCACCTCCTCCCGACTCCTGGAGCTGGTGCGCCCCCACCTTTTCGCTCACGCATGCTTCGATATCAAAGATGTAGCGGACTTTGTCTCATTTATAACGAGGTTAGATCTCGGTCGATATGTAATATCGATTGTGGCCAAGGGGATGGACTCTCCCGATCATCGAGAGGATCCCTATTGGTGGCGTCCAGTACTCGATAGTCTCGATCCGTTACGGATCATTGTGATTGCACCTCCCCCATTTCTGGCCGCCATGCTTGACACACGGATCATGGACGGACATAGCTGGGCATTCGAGGTTCCTTTCCAGGTTCTACAATTGGAACAGAACTCGCGGGTCTGCAGGCCTCCTCTACTATCAGAGACAAAGCATCCAGCCCGTCTGCTTGAGACTCGGGTATGGTCTTCCTTTGCCTTCAATGAGTCGTCCTCGCTCCGGGCGTACAATCACTATGAGTATTTCATGTTCCAGGTTCCTTCCCTATTCAATAAGTGGGGAACAGTGGCATCCACCCAACTGTTCTCCGAGAGGCTGGACCTTTCCCGCTCATTGAAATCCTTCACGTCGTTCAACTATACGGCAGTGTTTCCGTTCTATAATCATGTCAAATTAGTCTTGGATGCCATTGAATTGATGACCAACCTGCGTTCATTGAGCATCCAACTTGCCCCGTCTCCGGATGATAAGATTACGGAGATGGAACAGAGAGGCTCTATGGACCCCAGTGACCCATGGATGGAGATTGCTACTGGATATTCACTTATTGCGCACACTGTCAGGAAAATGGGGGCGTTAGATAGTCTCGTGGAATTCCGTACGCCGGATTACGAGTTTGATGCTCTGCGTTCAGAACTATCTACTATCCTAGGGGATGTGTTGGACAGCAGCGGATGGGTACATGATGGAAGAGGAACTTGGACAAAAGTACCTTCGAACGGCGAAGATGATCGGTTGGGTTCTCCTACGACGCCGGTAGGTAACGCTCTCTGATATGCTACAGTAATGAGCGCACACTTGAAAATATTCTGGATGAATTACGCTCCAAGAGTTTGTAAGTAAATTTGTGATGCGCCTGTACATAATTACCCTCTATACTTATTTCCATAACTTCCACATGTGTGAGTCAATTTACGGCTTGCATATTAGCATATAGAACAATTTAGAGTGAGTAGTACTTATACTGCAACTTCATTGTGCATACCGAGACACATAATATACGTCATTGTCACGTGATAGCGCATCAACTACTAATGATTGAGTGGGCATGCGGGCATAAGTACTTGATGGTTATTCGATTATTTCAATTACTAGGTATAAATTTTTCCAATTAAGTAGCCAATATAGTGCAAGCCCCTATCAGATATGAGTCGAGTTTTGGAAGGTTTACATGGTACATTCTATATAAGAGCGACGAGCTGGGCTTTACAATATCCGGCACAACATTCGTTCGCGAAACCCAGATCTACTCCACACCTTGTATACATCTCACCTTACGACTACATTTAAACCGCTTAACATACTCAGTCCGTATCTATGATAACAACAACAACCAGAGTGAATATAGCTCGTCCTTCTAAACTACTACATATCCTCAGCATGATCTGACAGAAGGCAGCGCTATACACGGACGCGTTACAGAGCTACGCGTTTTTCCCACCATTCAGTCCGGTGAAGAACATCATGTCCATCAACGCTTATATTGGCGATGCTGAGCCAGCGCCACCAATTTTAGCTCATACTATGCTGCAGTCTGGTCCATCAGCAGAGAACAAACAAAAACAAGATCAGCAACAATCCGCGGAACAAAGCTGGAACATTTCACATGACGTGCAAAAGGGACTTCAAAATAGTCCAGACAGCGTTTTCAGAAGTGGCATAGTCATTGGCTTCTCCAGGCTCAGAGACGCACACAAGGAGACGAGTGATGAGGATGAGTACATCGGAAGAGTATGTCTACCTTCTCCATAGACAACCTCCCTGCTATGCCCTTATACATAAACCTGTTAAGCCATATCTACCACCCCCAATAATCATTTACAATACATCTCCTTACCACAAATTTCAACTCCCCATATAAGAACATACATAATTAACAACCTCCCAGCTCCCCCGCCACCTCCTCACAACCCACCTACTACACCAACACCAACACGACACCCTCCAACCAAAAACCTACATAATCCACCCGGCCAACTTCAGCGCCTTCACCCCCCAACGCCTCCTCACCTCCCTACTCAACAAACAACAACAACTAAAACAACAACTCCCACTATCACGAACCCAAGCAATAACCCTTCTGGACTCCGTCCAACTCTTCCCCGTCTACGACTTCAACGCAGCCGCACAAGCAATACACGAAATCGCATTGACCATATCTCCAGCCACCACACCATCAACAGATACAACACCACATCAACAACATATCATAATAATCACAGGCCTGGACACCCTAACCGAGGGCGTAATCCGAGCTTCGAACCCCCTGCGCGGATCAGCTATGCTCACGTCTGTATTACGGACACTAACGCAATTGACGCGAACGCATGGGTCGAATCTCTCGGTGATCTTGGTGAATACTAGTGGATTGGGGAAGGTGGTGTGGTCTCAGAGTGGGGGAGTGGGGGTAGAAGTAGATGCTAACGCTACGGGGGGAGTGTATGAAATGGATGATGGCGAGGGGATCCAGTCTGCGTTCCGTGCGCATAGTGGTGAGATGTTTCCGAGTCTGTTGATGAGGACGCTGGATCAGGGGATTGATTCGCATCTGTTGGTGTCGAGTATTGGGAGGGTTCCGGTTGTGGAGGTTATTAAGGATAGGGTGGGTGGGAATGTTGGGAGGTGGTGTGTTTGGGAGGGGGAGGTTTGATTGAACATGAATGGCTGGGTTTGTGATTCGATGTGTGAGGTTTGATAGTTGCTATGCGCTGCAGGGCGCGCATGCCCTGATGTATGATATTGCGACCTATGTAGATAGTAGAATTTCCTGCTTACTCCATTTGAATATTTCATTCCACTTGGAAATCTCAAACAAACATGAACCCTTGACACCGTCTATCATGCAAGTAATATGCACCAGTTCCAACTTTTCCCCCTTAGCAGACCAATATTGCCTTTCCGCGCTGACTAACTCCAGTTGTGAATGATGCTTTTTTCTCCAGATAAATAAATAATAATGATGATCATTATGAATGGGGGTATCAACCAAATCAAGTCAATTGTCAAACGCGACAAAGGAGAGATAGGAAGCGTCTGTATGTAATGTATGAGAGGGGAATGCTGGGACGAAAGACAAGCCACGCTGGTTTGATGCCTGCCGTAGTAATATTACATCACTGGCCACCAATTTGCGCATTGTCTGATTCGGCCCACATCCTAAGAACGGCCCTCTCAACGACATTCTTCGCTTCTTTTTCGCATTTGCTAAGATCCAAAGCGAGGGTATTTTCCTCGAATACAGCATCTTGCTGTTGGACCTTGAGCCATTGTTTATGCCTCTCACAACGCTTCTTAGTACAGACTCCACGTGAGAGTTTCTCGAAGTCGTCTTCGTTGTCGTCATCCATGGCGGTGTCGCCGTCGGCGTCCGTAGCAGCTTCGGGATAACTTGATGCCAGGGCTTCGGGCGAGCCATCCTCGAGTGCTTTCGCGCCGATTTCGGATAACCGCCATTCGTCGAATTCTTCGTCCGACCATGCGAGTCTGCTGTCGAACCCGCAGATGTCTTTCCAACCACCCTTTGGGTCGGTTTGTTTTAGCTGCTCCAAAATACTCTTGGATCGCTGGCGCACCAGTGTCATGAATGTGTTTCGGGCGCGGAGCATCTCTTTGCGATGGAGAAGGTCGTCCCGTTGCTTGCGGATCTTTTGTAGTTTGGATGCTTCGTCGGGAGTGTATGTGAGCCAGTCTACGTCGAAGTCCAGACCGATCTTCTTTCCCTCCTTGGTCTCGGCTTCCGGATCCGTGGTGGTAGTGGCGGTATTTTTGCTTTCCTCTTCGGCGGGAAGCGATATGATGCTTTCGCCTAGTTTGCGGAATTCTTTGGCGGAGCTGACGCCCATTACGACGGCTTTGAGATCGCCTGTTGTAAGGACTCCACCTCGGCTTCCTAGATCGTCCGGGTCTCGTCTGTCTGGCGTAGCGGTCCCATCACGACTATTGCTTCCGCTCGAATTAATGCCATTGGTGGCTGCTCGGCCTGCTGCATTTGTTTTTGCTTTCAGTCCCGTACCCAGGAGAAGCTTGGTTCGCTGAAGCATGAACTCCCGGCCATGTTCGTCTGAACAGTATTTGCTGGGGATTTTCTGGTTGACTCGGGCGGGCTTGCGGCATTCTTTTAGCCGGCACATAGGTTTCCATGTAGTCCATCCTTTGCCTTGCTCCTTGCAATTCGGGCCTGCGGAGTGTTAGTCACGGGCATACATTATGTGTGTAATGCCGGAGAAATGTCTTACAGATGTACTTGTCAATGAGGTCTGCATCTCTCGGATCGATGTTGACGCATTTCCCGTGAAACCAATCCTCACATCCACCATCGCATCCAATCATCCACGTATGATTGTCAGGTTTGCGGCAGATGCAAAATATTTCATCGTTATCATCAGAGTCATCTTCTTCCTCTTCTTCTATATCATCTTGCTCTACGTTCTTGCTGCCTTTCCTTTTACTATCTGGGGCGGGTGAGTTGGTGTGCGAGGTGGAATTCCGCTTTTTGGTTGCGGGCTTGCCAGCACGAATCGAAGACGGAGTGTTGGAGCGACCGCCATCAACAATATCGCTGTCCAATTCGTTGGCTTTCCTCTTTTTGGTCGTTGACTTTCGCCCAGTCCCTTTCTTGGTTGCAGCAGTAGCAGACTTCCGGGCCGGGCCAGGTTTCGTAGATGTGGCTGGCGAGGAGCGGTCAGAAGACGACGCTCTTGAGGATCCCCTATTCTTGAGACTCGCAATGTTTTTTGGAGTGAGGTGGTCCGCAGTCGGGCCGTCAAGTGAAGAAACCGGTGGCTTGGATTCCGACTCTTCGTTAAGGGGAACTTTATCCAAATTCGTGTTGAGGGGTTCGGTCTTGACAAGAGGGATTGGTGTGTCTTGCTTGCTCGTGGATCTAACTACTCCTGCGGCATCAAGTCCTTCATAGAGGTCAGACCACGCTCGCAGATTAGTAGATTTGTCTCCATGTATGGCAGATGCCACCAGTATCCTAAAGCGTCGATGTATCTCATCTGCCCTTTCAAAGCCAAAGTACCCGCTCTGTCGCCAACCAGTTATCCCGATCACCTTATCATTGCTGATAACAACGTTCGACGGTACCAGGTTGTTGTGGACCAAACAGATATGTTCGTCCTCCTTCCTTTCACGAAACAGTATATTCTTCTCTGGTTCCAGGGCATCAGGTGACGCTTGTGAGTTGAGTCCACTGCAAACGTACGAAGGACGGTCGGGGGGTGCATCTATCCCGCCAAGGCGCTGCGATATGCGACGGCACTGCTGCTTGAACATGTCAATCTGCTCAGCTGTGAGGTATCTCCAGGCTACCTCAAGAGTAACGCCAGGGATTCTAGATTCCACAGTGACATTTTTCCCATCTATTGTCCCGCAAAAGAATATGACCGGCACAGCGATGGACATCTCCTTGAGCGTATCCTCAGCCTTCCTTGCGGCACTCAGTTCATTGGCGTTGGCACACGAGTACTTTTCAGCAGCGGCGCCAGTTGAAGGTTCACGATCAACGCGAATGACAACGCTGCCAGCAGCGAAGACCTCCCGGTTCCCCGAGACATTCAGAGAATTTTCTGCCGTACAGAGCTCTTTCACAATGCCTTCCCAATATGAAGTGACCTCTGGATCCGGTTCGCACCACTGGTTGTATCGAGGTTTGAAGTCAGATTCGCGAGGCGCGTAGCGGCCATAATGCACACTCCGGGCGAGGAATATGTCATCGTTGGGGAGGAGCTCGGGGTTTGTTTCGTATGGGTTTGTCGACCCTTGATTGGTGACGCGACCATCCACCTGAGTTTGATCACCAGGCGCTTGCGTAGCTCCGGCCATCACTCCGACTCTTCCAGCGACCTTCTAAGGTCCAAGCGCGCCCCTTCTGTGGGTAGCCAGCGTGTGAGTGCTCGGGCACAAAATCCTAGGGATATGTTGGCCTTCAAGATCCCACAAACTGGCGATTCTGCAGACTGGCAACCTAGACGAAGAGTATGGTTCCGGTCGCATACGATTTCATACTATTAGTTTTGGAATGTGAGCCGGTAGCTTCCACAAGCCGAAAATGGAAAGGCGACCGACGGGGAAGTCTTCTTTGCTGATTATCGATCGGTCGTAAAAGTCGCAATTGCGGCGGAGGTCGGAGAAAGATGCGAAACGGAGTGGGATGCGATCCCAAGTGAGTGTCTCTGTAAGTAGCGACTTCGCGTCAGAATCCAAGATCTGTGATTAAGAAGATTCTAGTGAATGATGAGTCTTTCCCCCAGTAGCTGGCTAGCGCAATAACTTTAAAGCTTTCAGTAAATATTCAAGCTGGGGGAAGCGCGCTCGGCGACGCGGAGATGGAATTCGGAGAGGATTTGGCAGCTTCTGCGTCGGATTTACGGCCAAGGCGGTGAGTGTTAACTCCGTCGAGTCTCCAAAACACTGGCTATCACACGACAGATTACTACTATCCTTTGGGACATAGAAGAGAATTCTCGGAAGAATGATGCTGTGATGACCTTCTATTCTCCCTCTGCAGCACTATTGAAAGTCGTAAGTCCAGAGTTCAAGGCCTGTGCTCCAAACCATTGCAGTGATGGGCGGCAGATACTTGCTTGCCATTCATCTCATTCTGGAAAGTCAAGGGTCATGACAGAGCCAAAAGAGGAAGCAGCAAAGCACGGCGACAGTGTTCTATTCCACACACAATAATAGGAAAGAGCGGTGCTCGTAGTGAAGGAGAATGTCAATTATGAAGCCTGTTCGCATGACGGTATCTGTATCGCATGACTATAATGACCGCCTATGTTCCGCTGATATGTAATTCACTTCTACTACTACTGTTACTACAATGGTGGTTAATTGACACTCAGAGGCGCTATTCCAGCATCCCATTGATCGATTCAATGTACAGCTAGGCAAGAGGATGCTCATTCAAGGCCATCCTCCTTAAATATGGACCCTCAATCCCTGATCATTCCTTTTGTACGATATACTTGCAGAGCATCAAAATCACCGCCATCACCGCCTACCACTATCAATAAAATATACTACTTTTCATCATGGGCCCTTGTAAATGGCAAGACAAAAAACTATTTCTACAGTGTGCTTGCCCCGAGGGGTCCTGCGCTTCGCGTCTTGCGGACATGAACAATCTAATACAATGTGAAAAATGCTCGCATCCGATGAGCCTCCACCAAGATTACTGTTCGTTTCTTACACTCGTGATGTTCCTCAGCTAATCTTGCGTCATAGCTACTTCCTCCGAATTCCCACCGTCACAGATAACTGCACCTATAGGTATATAGTTTGCTTCAACCGGACTTGGCAAGATCATTGCTAATCATCACAGATGTCGGATCACATATCGTTCACCGGGATGGGTTGATCACGGAGCTCATTGCTCGACTGAAAGCATCTCATATTGTTCGAGTGAGGGGGACTCCTGCTTCGGGTAAGACAACCATCGTGAATCTATTAGCCAACAAGCTACTTGATTGTGATCCAAATACTCCTCTTTACGTCATGTCTGGTTGGGATGTAGATATGGTAACGAGAGCAAAGGGCTGGGCCGGTTATCTCGAGCAACGAACTGGTGTCCATGGCCGCTCCTGGCTGACACAACGAGGGTATCTCCTTATCGATGAGGCCCAACAATCGTATTGGGACGTCGCGCTATGGGCGGATCTGTTCAAAGCTGTTGACCCATCATCTCAACCTTACATTGTACTGTTCATGTCTTACGGCTCTCCAGATAGGGGCTTTTCGGGTTTCGAGCGAAAATATATGGCGACGCCAATGATTTTCGGTGAGGGACAGGAAATATCACTTAGGCCCGATATCAATATCCAATCACCTTGGAAACCTGTTGGTTTGTTAATGGAGGAAAATGAAGCCATTCAAGTTATTGAAAGATGTGCGCCACAAGTCATACCAGACTGTGGGCCTCTTCTGACGCCAGCTTTGAAGCAAGGCTTGTTCAAAAGCAGCAGTGGACATGTAGGGCTCATTAAATCTCTGGTCCTAGCTCTGAGGTCCCTACCGGTTAGCTTTATCCTAAAGTCGATGTTTCGCCGGTCTGTTTACTAAAATTAAGGCTGTTTACAACAGGTACTCTCCAAAGAAGTGCGAAACCGCAGACCGCTAGAGTGGCAAACAATCAGCACAGCCTTTTTCAGTGACCCAATGGGGTTTTTTCGATGTCTTCGAAGTCTCCCATTCTCCAGAGGTCTGCCCCCAGCACGGATCCTTCAAATACCTAATGTCGCCGCTGTTCTTAAGGCAGCCGTTGCTTCTGATGGGATCCTCACATCCAGCTTCGCGGGTACATCTAAGGAGGCACAAGAAGGTCTCGAACATATCTTAGCCAACGGATGGCTTCATGCAGAGATTTGCGACGGAGGAGAGCGATACATATTCGCAAGTCAAATTCATCGTTGGTAGGTGGGGAGTCTATAGAGTACTTTGGGCTGCTTTCTAATCCGAGAGTCTAGGTATTGCCAGTGTCTTTTCTCCGAGAAACGCCCTGATAACCAACTTGAATACGACACTCCTTTACAGTTAGCGCTCGACGTTATCAGAGGATTTCAGCCATGTCAGCTAGCACATGCGCCTCGTTCATTAGCAGGTAGTTCCCGGCCACTGGAAGACCAGTATCAGAAGGAGTTTTATCGCTGTCTCTTCCCTTTACTGGATGGGCATGTTGTCGTGTCTCCCGAGTTCGTGGTTCAGTCGGATATTAAAGGTGGAACAATTGACTTCCTTATTACCCAGAAGAAGTGGGGATTGGAACTCCTCAGAGAACGTGACCGGCTTCAAGAGCACATGGACAGGTTCAAGCCAAATGGACAATATTACACTCTGATCGAAAAAGGCCGGATGGACTACTATATTGTTCTCGACTTCACCACTACAATGCCTCGAAAACCCAATCCAGGTAGTTCCACCCTCGTCTGCTTATGACATAACTGACACATTTACTAGAGTTTCAGAACCGTTTATACCACATTGTATTCTCGAAAACATATCGGGATGTCTCAGTGATTAATGGATGGGATCTTCGAGTAGTTGACGCCTTTGTCTTGATGGAGAACAAAATTAGACGCTATGACTAGTAGCTAAAAAGCTTTTGGAGCGTCATTCATAATTTTTAGTGGATCATAGCTTCAATATCTATGAGCCACACAGGGCAATGTCAAGCATCATTGACGCGCTTTCTCAATACGCTTTGCTTTATCCAGTGTTTCACCGTCACCGTAGAGTACGTAGTATAGTACGCAACTATCTAACTCAACAAACCCAACTGCTCATCCAATGGTCAACCCTCATGTGAGATCTCTACTTACTCGTATTTCCCATGCTAATATCGCTCCCTTTATACCGCTAGCAGGAGTTAGGGCATGAGGGGTACAAAGACTCTCGCATAGCTACTAAAGGGAGACGCTACCGCCACGAGAGCCAGGCTTCCTCCACACCAACCTGGCTCATGCCATACCCTACCACCTACCTCACAAAGTAAGACGCCTTCCTTATCATGGAAGGCTCGCTTTGATAGCTGGCAGTGTAATACCTTCCATCCCGATTGGAATATTCGACAGCCAGAGGTACTAACTACTGCCTCAGGCAGTTTACTTGTGGATTAAGCAGGCGGTGAAAACAAAAAAAAGAAGGCCTTACCTTATAGGTAAATGACCTTTACCTTCTAAGATAGGCAGGAGCGAAGGCTGGCTCTCGTGGCGGTAGCGCCTTTCCTACTAAATCGCTTCACACTAAGAACGCAGCCGGTATAAACTGCCACGCAATGAGCCATAGAGTGTTCAGGGTGCGAAGGATGCTGCTAGTCATATAATGACGTCGATGAACGAGAAGTCTTTCGTGAATTTCCGGATATCGTGGAGTTCACCGAGATAAGCGGCGCTAGCAGCCGCCCACCAACGAGCCCGGTTGAATGCTTAGGAGTTAGGAGAGTGGAATGGACTTCCGACTTCCAACACCATCATAAACTAGTTCAAGCCAGCTTCTGCACTTCGCAAATCGCGAACATATCCGCCCACCATCAATAATGCTGCCGTTCCTCCTCTCTGAAACAAGGTTTTAGGTTCTAAAGCCACACGCTATTATTATCTCTGGCCCCGAGACTACTTCCCCCATCTCCTGCACCGCAGCCCCCATTATTCCCCCCTCCCCTTTTGCATTGGTGTCTCTTGGTTGGTGGCACTGGAACAGACAATCTGGCGTTCAGGTCACCAGGCTACTTTGAGATTTTGGATCCATGATTCAAGGTTTCAGCTCCAAAGATGCTTATAGTTAGGTGATTCGACGCAGTGGAGCAGCGCAGGCTTACTTCAGTCCCGGGATCGTGACAGTACTCTGCTCTCAGCATTTCACGCTCCTCATTACCTCATGGCCTAATAATAATTAACTTTTTTTTTGCTCTACATATATCATCGCTATCAGATCCGTATGTGTTTGTGCCTCAACTTGTTCTCTCCGTTGTCCCTATAGGCTTGATGCTTGAGCGTAGTTTGTCAAGTACTAACTTTCACTTCTAGTTCCATTTTAGATTCTGGCTGCGTTCTGATATCGCCAGTTGGCACGCTTTGTTTCAACTTCGACTTGGATGTCGGAAGTTGGCCGCTCGTTTTTATGTAACCGAAGACACGCTGCCGGATACAGCTAGATTCCTTTATCGCACCATTGCCAAGGCAGCCGGCAATAACTTCAGTCGGTATCTGTTCGTGGATGCGCCTCGCTATCGCACTTTCTACAGGATTTTCGTTTCAGGGTCGAAAGCATAGCGAGACGGCTATCTGGCGAAGCACAGTAAAGGCTGCTGGTGTTTGGACAGTCTTCAACAGTTAATCAAGCTACCCCGCCATTGTGCCTATACAGCGAGAAGCCAACATCACTCCTGCAGGCCGAATGAGACACCAGCTATCGCATCGCTTAATGAAGGCTGACTACTAAGACCAAAGCACTTGCGCGGCACGAGATCATCGTGCATCTAACCTTCAATATGCCAGATGAACCAAGTAGTGCTAGTGGGAAGAAGTCCACAGAAGAGCCGCCACCAATACAGTGGCAATTCATCGATGCTTCTGACAACAGCAGGAGTACTTTAACTAAAGTAAAGCGTCATGTTATGCAGGAATATATGCGTCAAAAGCGACATGCAAGCGGGCAGTCTGGTGCTGAAATCGAAGAGGGTTCGTCTCAGGGAGAGAAGACACGACAGCACAAAAGAGCCATTGGTCAGGTTACAAAAACGAGTGAAAATCAAACGGACGACACTCAAGATAGTGGATCCCTGTATGGAACCGATGCTCTTGCGCAGGAAAATATTCCCAAGCCGACACTCAATGACTTCTTAGCACAACAAGAGTCGAGCGGGTCTGTGAAAAACCATGCCACAGATGGCAGGATCATCTTGAGTTCCAGGCCTGCAGTTCGGCCATTCTTTGAAGGCATATCTTTCAGAAGCAAAACGAATTTTCCCAAGACCTACTGCCTGTCTCAAAGCAGCATTTCCGACACCAGCACTCCAACGCCATCATCGTCTGCGCCAACAACACCAGATGATGTAGCGTTGTCACCAAAGACGATCCTGAGTGCTGCACGCACAGATCCATTCAACACTCTGCCTCTTGAACTAGACATCGAGGGTCAGAGACTGTTTGACTTTTATGTCAACGAAATGCCTGCTTGCTCATACGGAAACCACTTCCGGTCACCCAAGGCACATAATTGGTACACAGCAGTATTTGTCCCTGAAGGCATGAAAGGACCTGTGGCATTTCAGAACACAATACTCGTTCATGCGGCCAGCACATGGGTCTGGGTTCGTAATGAGGAGCCGGACGCGGCAGCTCTCTATCATCGTGATCGTGCGATTACCATGCTACGAGAGTTGAGGGACAGGAACCCGGATGACATCTCCGATGAAGCGATTATAGGCTGTATAAGCGCTGCAGGCCTTGAAGACTTTGATCCTCGGCCTGGTCATAAGCAGATTAGCTGGCTTCATATGCGAGCGGCAAGGGAGATGATCCGTCTTCGTGGCGGGCCATCCACCTTTCATAAGACACGGCTCGGAATGCTAATAAACTGGCAAGATTATATTCTTTCGGGCTATGAGACAGAGGGACCCAGCTTCTTCTTCGAATACAATCCTCCAGCCATGCTACAGAGACCAGTTCCCCAAGCTGAAGGGCTTGTGCGGAGTCAGCTGCCGCTTTCAGAAAATTCGTTCATCGAGCACACTATCGCCCAACACCCCATACCTACCCCAATGGATGAGATCGAAAATCAGTGCAGTGAGTTCATCAGCTTCCTCAAGCGCTGTGAGCAGCTCGCTATACACCAACGCACATCCACCAACTTAACCACGGCACCGATGCGTCACACGGCATTCCAGTCAACCTCATTGTTGTATGAGATACTCGCAGCGCCTCCCGGGCTACGCTTTACAGCATCGGGTAACCGCAAGCAGTTTGTTGCACGGCTGGTTGCCTTGATCATGCTAAATGCTGGCTTGTGGGATTACCGGAACTCCGTTTCGCATAGTGAGGCCTTTCTCAGAAATTTGGAGCAGAGTGTCCTGAACTGCGAAGTGAACATGAGCGGCTCAGTTGAAGCATTGCTGCAAATATTGCTCGCATGTGAGGATGGTTCGATTGAGTTGCCTAAGTCAAGGCGTAATCCTGGAAATACACCCGATTTTACGCAATACTGCCCTACGGCTGAGACGCCTTACGATCGGCCGTGGTTTGCAGGCCGAATGCTCAAAGTGGCCAAACGGCTCAGCTTTGATAGCTGGATGAACGTGAACTATTTTCTCTTCTCTTGTCTAACGTTACATACGGGAATACCTTCTGTCTCGCTCTGGGAAGATGGCTTACGGCAAGAGATTCTTAGTGCGCCTCTCACTAATTACGTTATGCCGGCCCTCCAAGGCCTGTAGTTTTGTCGGGCTTTATCGCTCGGGACATGGAACCTGCATATACAGCACTGCAGTTTTGAGACTTGTATCCATCCCTCTCATCTTTTCCTCCCTCTTTTCTTATGTCTTTTTGTGTGCACGTGGAAACGAATCTGATTGTAACGTTGAATTTAATGTCTTTTTGGCCATCTTCTTGGTGTTGGTGTTTTATATATCCGCGATGAGACATGACAGTATATGATACCTTTCATTTTAACTGATTTTCTTATTGCGTGATCTGCTTGTTCTGTTTTGTGATCGACCAATTGCCTTCTTGAATTAATTACATTGTATTATTTCTGGTGACATCAAGTCATAAGCTCATCTATATACTATATAATGTGATTCCTTGGAGGTGGCAGAAACGTTGTGTTCTGCTCAATTTCTGGAAGTATGACTGCTAGTATCCCGTGTACTAACGATCGCCAGGAAATCCTTATCTCTTGTATTTGACATTGAAATGTGAGGTTTGTCTGCATCATATGGGGGCCTCGAAGTTTCTGGAGTGAAGAGACGGTCAATTTCCTCGAGCGACTTGCCGGCCGTCTCCGGATACAAGGCCCAAACGAGACCCGCCGCAACCCAGTTGAAGGCCGCGAAACAGTAGAAATATTCGAACTGAATCTCCGACTGGGCGATCGGCGAACACTGAGCAAAAACCAAATTCAGACTCCAATTGGTGGCGGTGGCTACAGAAGAGCCTCGGGCGCGAATGTTGGTGGGGAAAATCTCGGATTGATAGATCCAAGAGATGAGCCCGAGACTAGTATAAAAGAACGAGAAGACGAAAAATACAGCGATTGCAGCACGGACGGCACTGTGATTCGGTGACGCCACACTTTCAAAGTTATTGTACACCTGCCCCAGGATAGCCTCCACGCACATGGTGGCGCCCATACCCAGTAACGACGGAATGAGCAGCTTGCGACGGTCGACCCGATCGATGAAGAGTATGAATACAGTATTCCAAAACTGGGCCAATGCACCCCAGATGCCCTGCAGGATGAGCGAAGTGGATTGCGACAAGCCCAAGGATCGGTATAAACCTGGGTTATAGTTCTGGAGCACATTCGTGCCCGAGCATTGTGTAAAAGCCTGCATGCCACAGGCAAGCAGCACACGCTTGCGCCAATTAGGCTGTGTGAACAAAAGCTGTCGCCATGAGTGGTTGGCTGAATGCCGGGCCTCCGCAATACCCGCGGAGATTCGCTCAAATTCCGCGTCGACTGGTAGAGCGTTCGGCTGTCCCCTAGGTAGATGGAGGCGGTTCAAGACCGCCCGACCAGCATCTGGACGGCCCTTTTCTATGAGCCAACGAGGTGATTCAGGGAGAAACCAGACGCCACAGCTAAGAATCACGGCGGGGACTGCTTGAAATGCCAAGGGGAAACTCCAGCTGAAATTTCCCGTACGGAGAGAGCAGCCATATCCCACCCATTGCTAAAGGCGATTAGTCAGGGATAGAGGGCGAACTAGTTGACTAGTCGACTAGCTGAACAGGGGTATAGTAGATAGATAAATCACTCACAGCTACAACAACTCCGAGCCCAATCATCCATTGCTGCAGTGAACCTAGGAAGCCACGAATACGGGGAGGAGATAGCTCACTCTGAAAGAACGGTCAGAATTCGCTGCAATATAACGGCCCCCAGAGATGCGTTATAGCGATACATACACAATATACTGGGATAATGGCGGACATCAAGCCAATAGCAAGACCAGCGATCAAACGGCCTGCAATGAGCATGGACACGTTGACAGCGCCAGCCTGCAACGCGGCCCCAAGGCTAGCGAGGAGGCCGCCGGTGAAGAGAACAGGCCTTCGCCCCCAAGGGTCAGAGAGGTAGGAGACAAATACCGAGCCTAGAATGGCACCGCCTGCAGAATGTCAGCCGGAGATGAAATGCGACGAAGTGGTGATCGGCGCGGGTGTCCGAACCATTATAGGATGCAACGATACCCCCTGTCGCTGCATCAGAAGGATTGTGGAAGCGATATTTGAAGGAATCCTGGTCGATAACAGAGGATATAACCCCGGAGTCATAACCAAATAAAAAGGAGCCTAGACTGGCGAACAAACAACAGAGAGTAACGAGAAGATAGGGCATTGTTCACCTCCGCTCCCAGTGCTTGAATTGTGTGTGGGGGAGGATGCGACGGCTCCTTTATCTCTTCCCGATCGCTAGTAGTTGCCCATGAAGATATTTTTGAGTGTCTATCTAATCTTGGCGGAGATTTTAGTGGCGCAGCGCGATACCGTTGCGTGCCATAGGCATGGCAGTATGCTACTTGGTAGTATTACTACTATCTGGAGCTGCAACCAAGTCGGGAATAATGCAGGGCTGATGTTGTACAACAACACTGTAACAGGACACACGTGCGCAAGGGCTCTTGAAAGAATAGGAAGGCGAGCAGAAGACTTAAGGTCACATTGAAATGGTCGGTACAGCTAGGGACTAGAGACGAGTGGATTCAGGGGGACACACACAGGAAAACAGGATTCCGTCAGCTTTGATGGATGACTGGACTGCAGCATTGGTCCTCTTAAAGCCAAGGGAAGGACTAACGCCGATTAGGGTCTTCGGGTTCATCCAATCCATCACCGAAGATGCGATCCCCACCGGAGATGTTGTTTAACTTATTGTTTCTCATCGATGTTGCTGCAGGTTCCATGGATCAGGGTACCCATCGAGCATGATCGAATCAGCGACAACACCGTGGGTTCTGAGGCTTGTTTCTGCAACCGAGGCAGTCATCGGCGGGTTTGCCCAATACGCCGAGCTACTGCTGCTACCACTATTACTACTACTAAGCCGCTTTCCCAGCTAGTCCAATGGAGTTTGTAAGAAAAGGGAAAATTTCTGTATCGGAGGTCCGACGCAGCGGCATCGTCACGGGCACAGGAGCAGGCTCAAGTTGCGCTTCCAGCCGCTTGTCACTGCCGGTTGGCTCTAGATCAGCCCTACTTGTGAGCGATTTTTTGTTAATTCTGCATTTACACTTTTTTCTTTCTTTCTCTCTCTCACACAGATGATTCATACTCGGACTTGATCGGAATAGGAAACTCTTGGACCATATCCGAGCATCTTTTCGCGCGAGATCTCTCTCTTGTGCTGATCCCCTAGTGCATATATATCTTTTTCTTTTTTTTTCGCACTTGCCCTGGTGCCGTTGTTAAAATCCCCCCAATCGGAAACAGGGTCTGGGCCACACCATCACCTCGCATCGGTGGATCTGCCCGTCTTGTCCGTCTTCGTCCCCATCCATTCATTCCTTTTCCATCATCGCTCTTCTACGCTCATCACTACTGCGACTTACTCGAGTCCTTTCCTCGCCTTTCCACTTGCTGGCTTGTGGGCTTGAGCTTGTTTAACTTAACTTTGATTTTTCTTTCTTTTTTTTCTTCTTTTCTCCGATTTGGAGAAACCATTCTGTATATTCCCCCCTACCCTAGTCTTGCAAAATCCTCCGTATCTGCTTTTGAACTGCTTCCCCCCCATTTCCGCCTTCTTCCCCTCTTCCCCTCGTACTTTGTACACGCGGACAAGAAAAGCCTGAACAGCCATCCCCAGTCTTCCCAATTGTGTTTGGGCCTGGTGTTGCGCATTAGACCTCTTTATTCTTGCCCGTCCTGGTTACTATTTCCGTGCGACTGGGAGTGGATCACCGTCTTGACTCACGAAAGTTCTTGCAACGCAATTCTGACTAATTCGGGGCCTACTCCAGTCTCCAGAACATTTCCGTCATCTCCAAGGAACTCCCGTTCCAAAGCCACCAACAGCATAACAAGAGGCAAAAACATTCAACTACTCAAAAATAGTGAAGAATAGCCCACCAAAGGCCAGAGCGACCTCAGCCGAACACATCCTCTTCCATCAACTCTTCCTGGACTTTAAGATTGGTCCTCTGCGATCAATCCCTCCAGCTAACTACATTCCTCGCCGTGCCTTCCATGAACCTGTGAGAAGCGTCATTTCTACCCTCGTGGAGATTGCGATAACGGTCGGATCGCCACGCGGGCTATTTCTCCTTGCTGATCGGATTAGTCTCCTGTCGACTATCGTACATCAACCCATCCATCAATTCCACATCCTCCTCATACCCCCTTGCATGTCATTGCGCCGACCGCCTTGAGATCTCTCCTGCTGGCCCCTCCGCTCCTCTCATGGCTTCCGCTCCCAGTCCGGCGCATGCCGAAAATGCGAACGAGGATGATCCCTCGGCCGCTTCCGACTCTTTCTTCTATGCCCACGAAGATCACGATGCCTCCCCCGGCCATGATTTGATGATGAAGGATGATGCGCTGGGCGATGGCAAGCCTGTGAAGGACTCCCTCCCCATGCAGAAGAGGCGTCGTGTTACGCGCGCTTGCGATGAATGTCGTCGCAAGAAGATCAAGTGTGATGGGAAGCAGCCGTGCACTCATTGCACTGTCTACAGTTATGGTGAGTTGTCATTACCTCGCTTGTCTGCTTGTTGTCGTCAACTCATGCTCACGGAAATCGCACCATAGAATGCACGTATGATCAACCGTCTAACCGTCGTCGCAACCCCGCCCCTCAATATGTCGAAGCTCTAGAAAATCGTTTACACAAGGCGGAGGCCTTGCTCCGCGTTGTGCTCCCCGATCTGAACCTGGACGACCCCCAATTCGATGTGCATGCCACAGAGCAGATGCTGGCAGCCATCAAGCGAGAAAAACAACAATCCCAGCAACCACCACCAGCGGCATCGCTCGCGACTCCCAGCGAGCGGCGCCGAAGTTCGGTTGTCATAACGGGCACCGACTCAGCAGCGGATGCGAATGGAGGGGACGAGTCGCTCCTCGAGTCGATGGTCGACAATTCTGGCTATTTAGATCTGGACGACCAGGGC
Organism: Aspergillus luchuensis; assembly: GCF_016861625.1. NCBI lineage: Eukaryota > Fungi > Ascomycota > Eurotiomycetes > Eurotiales > Aspergillaceae > Aspergillus > Aspergillus luchuensis. The sequence continues at coordinate 1,892,209 of NC_054849.1, forward strand.
CACTGGGACTACCACGGTCACAGCTCGGGCATGAGCTTCATCCGCCGACTGCGCAAGCAGCTTGGTGCTTCCGACATACAGCCGCCGACGATCCGGTCGCGACCGGTCACCCAATCCAAGTTTGACAGTCCTAAGTCGTTATCGGAATCACCGCAGGATGCGCCATTGCCCCCCACTCATGACCTGCCCCCACGGGAAGTCGCACGACGTCTGTGTCACAGTGCATTTGATGATGGCTGCGCACTGATGCGCTTCGCGCACGAACCCTCATTTTTCGCCATGTTCGATCGAGTGTACGATACTTCGCCTGATCAGTTCACCAACGAAGAAAACTCGTTCCTGCCGCTACTCTACATTGTTATTGCGGTCGGCTGTCTGTTCTCTGACGGTGGGGCAAATCCTCTTGATGTTGCTGGATATGAGGGTGCGATTGGTCAAGGGTAAGTCACTCATGTCTTTCTCATGGCCCAACAAGGGCCATCTGGACTGCAATAAGCTAACTCATCCTAGCTTTCAATACTTCAAAGCAGGTCAACAGTTATTGGAGATCACCGATTGCCGTGATTTAACCTCCCTGCAGGCGATTTGCTTCATGGTACTCTTCCTACAGGCCTCTGCCAAGCTGAGTACTTGCTATTCCTACGTGGGTATTGCCCTCCGGTCCGCCTTGCGACTCGGCTTGCATCGCAAAGTGACGGCGCATTTCAGCCCGCTAGAGCAGGAGCTGCGGAAACGTGTCTTCTGGGTCATAAGAAAGATGGACGTCTACGTGAGCACGATGTTGGGTCTTCCTTTGATGTTGAGCGACGACGACATTGATCAGGAATTCCCGGCGTCGGTTGATTCCGAGTTCATTGCTAAGGACGGCATTCTGCCTATGCCCTCCGATCACATACCTCTTATGGCCGGAGCTAATGCGCATACGCGCTTGTCCAGCATTATCCTCAAAGTGGTGAAGTACATCTACCCAGTGAAGAACGCTCAGCATCGGGCTGGATCGGATCAACGCTATGTGGTGAGCCACTCCAAGATTCGGGAGATTGAAAGAGATCTTCAGGCTTGGATGGAGGAGTTGCCAGCGGCACTGCGTCCGGGAACGGAGGTCTCTCCGCAAGTAGAGCGGTATGTCTTCTAGAGTTGATTTGGCAGCGATCTTTTCTAATTGTGCTGCAGGATCCGACAATTGCTGCGTATTAGCTACGCCCACGTTCAAGTGATGCTATACCGACCCTTCCTACACTACGTCTCCAGCGGCTCGCAGGCTCGTGGGGTGGACCGTCGTTCTTACGCTTGTGCAGCGGCGTGTGTTAGTGTTTCTCGCAACATTGTCCACATCACGACTGGCATGCACAAAAGAGGACTCCTAAATGGCTCTTTCTGGTTCACTATGTACACCACGTATTTCGCTATTTTGTCACTCCTGTTCTTCGTACTTGAGAATCCCGACTCTCCAACGGCGAAAGACGGTGTTCTCAAGGACGCCATGGAGGGTAAGACCACACTTGCTGGCCTGGCAAAGAAGAGCATGGCAGCGGATCGTTGCTCCCAGAGTCTAGTCTGCTTGTTCAAAAACCTTCCTGAGCTGCTCAAGAACCGGCAAAGTGCGACCGCCCGTGCGAACCTCAAACGTCCGGCGCCCTCCAGCAGCAGTCGAGCGTCGGCCAATAAAAGCTCAACCATGCCCTCGGGGATGCCGCCGCCGCAGCGGGCCAGCACCTTCCCTAATCAGCTGCTACATCGGTCGACCAAGTCGGAGGCCAGTAATACGCCGAAGAGCCTAGATGATAGCGCTGCAACACGCAATGTTGCAACCAACCCCCGTCACAGTCAGCCTCCGACGTGGTTTCCGTCCACCCCGGAGCCTCCGGCCGAAGCGGTGTCCACTCCTTCGGAGACTGCGACCAATAGTGTCTCAACCCGAGCGTCACCTGTTTCGACGTCATTGCAATCCGGAGACTCGGGCGCAAATGCATTCAACGCACAGGCCTTTGGAAACCCCGGTAATTTCCCCGATCTCATGCCTATCATGTTCCCCTCGGACGATCCGTTTGCCTATCCGACGCAACCGATGTCGACACTGGAAAACGACCATTTCCAAGATGTGACCGGTGCGCCAGTCACCACTCAGTATGCATCGGGAATGGCATCCACAGCCGATCCCAACGGTGTCAGCACACTCGCGGCCTCCTCACCCGCCGTAGATGGTTTCGCAAATTTCTCACTCTTTTCCGGTGCACCTGGCGGCCTCAACAACAGCATCTCAAGCCGCCTAGCAAACCACCAACCAATGAATGCATCTCAGCTACAGTCACCCGCCTCCCACGCCTCAACTCCCATCAACAGCGGCGAGGCCGTCAACAGCCCCGACCTAGTCTCCTTGCCTAATCAGAACTTCCTATGGCAAGGATATAATTTCCAGCCACAAAACTTCACTGCGGAGACAACTGTTCCCCCTACGGCCGCAAACCTCGGACAGTTCGGCTTAGGTATGGACGATAATAATGCCCCGGGATTGGGCATGGGGTTGGACCTGGGTCTTCCGTTGGACGATATTTTCGGAAATGGAGATGCGTGCCGCCCAGGCGGATTAGGCGATGATTGGACGCAATGGATGAATGTTGGAGGCTAAATGATAAAAAAAACTGTTATATACCCATGTGTATGCGTTTGGTTTTTGGCTATGAGGCTCATGTGATGAGGGATGGCGTATAGATGGCTTTGACAAGGCATATGTTACATAATGCTATTTTTAATGAATTATTTCTTATGACGTGTCTATTTTTTCTATACTGCTAGTAGCTGTCTATATACCTACGAGCTATATATTGTTCCAGGATACAATAAGAATACACGACACCGATGATACATAATATACAAACCCAGGCGTTCTATTCAATATACCCAAAAGTCCAATACGATCATCGAACTTACCTCCTCCCCCTAGACGGCGGCTGATACCAACTCCAAATATTCAGCCCCACCTTCATCCCCTGAGTGACCGGAAACGCAGCGTGCCAAGTTTCCGGATACCCCGTCCCATCAGACCTCAAGTTCTCCCAGAAGATGGCATTCCCCTTGATAGGTTTGAAAGTGATCCCAGATACATTCTCATTTTGAGCCATCTCGCAGTCCAGAAACCGACACCACTGTTCTCCGCGCGGCATCTTCAGACGGGGGAAATTCGTGCCACCGCCTTCGCACTCATCGCCTAGGTATACCATGAAGGTGCTGAGTCTGTCGCCGCCGCGGGCAACAGATCCCGCCCAGTCGAAATGGTGCTTGTAGTGACCGGAGACGTTGTAGCGTTGGGCCCACATGCGCTCGATGTAGAGGTGTGGTTTCCAGCCTTGGAAGGCGGCGGCGCGGGATTCGAGGCACCGGACGGTGTTGTCGCGGGGGAGGAGGGCGCGGTCGGAGAGTCGGGTTGAGGGGTCGACTTTGGTGGTTTGGCCGTTGTAGATTATTGAGGGGGAGTAGTTTGGTTCACTTTATTTGGTTTGACATTGTTTTGTTAGGTTTGTTTTATGTGGAATGGGGCTGTGGGGAATGACAATGGGGATGTCTTGGACGACGTACCTTATCTTTACTAGGTGATCGGCTTCAGAGGTGGAGAGGAAATCTTCAATGTAGATGATTAGCGGGTCCTTGGAGAGGAGGTGGACTCGATAGGTGTCTTCGGGACATGTTGGGATGATTCCGTCGGGAAGGCTGAGGATCTCGGGGTCCAGTGAGATGTCGCTTTCTGTTGTTGCGTCGATGTCTGGGTCGAAGATGTCCTGGGTTACCGGGAAGAGTTGGCGGAGGAGGGGAGCGATGACGAAGAGGTAGAGCGGAAGGAGGTAGAAGAGGGAGGTGAGGAGGGTGGAGAGGGAGAGTTTGGGCATATTGGTCAATTGGTCCGAGGCATTGGATGTGGTAATTTTTGTGTGACCTGGGGATCGTAACAGGCAGGGGATAGGGATAGGGATGGTCTGGATGGATGGTCTGATCGCGGATTGATTGATATGATTGTTTTTCGCTGGTGATCGGATGTGCCGGGGAGCTTGATTCCGGTTAGTCAGCTATGCAGGTGCAGCGCGGCATTATCATGTTAGTGTGCATGTGACAGGTGTGTATGTTGGATATCTCATTCTCCGGCATGTACGGGATGCGGGGAATCGTTGGCCCCTGGTCAGAGGAACATGTGTCAGCGGTCTGACTGTTATCAGTCGTCGCTAACGTTAGTAACTAGCCAGCTGGTCATGACCGTTTGGTCTGTGTCTCTTTACCCGGCGGACTATTGAGGACGATCCGGGTGCGCATTGCCCACCACGTTGAGATGTCAAGTTAGTCCGCCAGAAATTGCGTCATGGCACACGTAGCCGCAAAAAGAGTTCCAGGATCATCCCTTTAGCATCATAATGCGGCGAGGCTTGCGATAATAAATGAGCCAGATGCGGAGACTCCGCATTTGGGCTTCCAGAAGACGCGGAGTATCGTTCATGAGCCGAGCTGTAGGGGTCCTTGGGTCGAAAGCGAATCCCCGCCGTGTAAAGGGACACCCGGTCAGCTGACAGCTATACCTCTTCGGGCTAGCGCTACCACTAAGCCTGCAGGCAGCCTAGTGTGCCACCCGTGACCAGACATCGTGTGGATTTCCCGCCTGGGTTTAGACTCGCCTACTTTACTTTGTTATCGTGGGTGGTCGCCTCGCCTCGCCGTCGCCTCTTCGTCTGCTCCAACGCTTACGATAACTAGCGCTTGATATGCAGGTCTTCCCCATCCCCATCCCCGGTGAGCCGGGGTAAAGCTTTCCAGTCGGCCCTAGACGTCCTCTACCCGTTCATCTGACTCCGTCCACGGCGTATTTAGTCTAGATCGGCACCAATCTTTACACGTCTCGGCTATCCTCCGGCCCTAATCTCCACCAAGATTGGGTTAAGGCCTCTCCCAGCCTCTCTGACTGGTCTTACCTGACTCCATGAGAGCTACGAGTCCCATTATCCCATGAGAACCTTGACTAACATGCTGGACAAATGCCGGCTAAAGCCTTTCGGGTATCCCAAAGCCTCCGGCCTCTCGCTTAAGCTTGTGGAACCTGGAAACCGATTTCCTTGGTTCTCAACAGAATCATCTTCCATCTGGTTCGTCCGGGTGCCGACCTGAACCGGGAGAAAGAATGTGCTGTCCAGGGCGGCGATCTGTCGGGTCGCCAATGCCCCTTCAAGCCTCAGCTCAAAGCTTTGCCCCTCCAAGACCGGTCAGCATTTGGTTGGACTCTTCAGGTGGGCCACCGGCAAATTCTTCACAACCTACTTTCAACATGGGTAAACTAAACCACAGGCGCAACGGGGCATCATGTCGTGGAACTGTTCTTCTCCCCACCCCACTGGGGTATACATTTTGTTATATACACACTGACTCGGATAAACGCCTTAGCTAGCTGGGGGGATACGGTCCTTATATACTTCCTGCGTTTTGGCCCCTGATCTGCGGCTGAATGTTTCCTGGCGAGACCTTCTCCGCGCCGGCTAAGCGAGACTCAACGTCTGGGGAAAACACTCCCCCGACCCATTCTCCCACATCACGGGGGCAAAAATTGTGGGAATCTTTCTGCATAGTCCGAAGATTAAGTACCTCTAGCTGCATTTTCGGCGTATCACAGCCTCGCTATTCTGTATCTCCAGAATGGTCCTCCCCGGATGGGGTTTGGCCACGACGTAGATTGTGGAGAGCGTTCGAGGCAGGGGAGAAATCCGTATCCACATTCTGGCTGCTCCGTAGAACTCGTAGGAATCCGAAGATATTACTTATGGCCCGGCCCGTCTCTGCCTGTCCTCTCTTTCTTCTTTTTTTCCCATCCATCTTTCCTGTTGACAGGACACCCCCTTATATATTATTCTTTTGTCCTTGTCCTTGTTCGTTCTCCTGTTGACAGGATTTTTCACGTTCATCAGAGTTTTCTCCCTCTCGTCCTTCCTCCCCCTCTCTCTTCTCCCATACAATGGGTGGAATTCTTCACCTCGTTGAGGACCGTCCGACTCCCAAAAATGTCTACAATTGGCGAGTCTATGTGCTCGCCCTCATTGCCTCATGTGGTTCCAACATGATTGGGTATACCAGTGGGTTCATCGGGACGACAATCACTCTGCCTTCCTTTGAAGCCGAGTTCGGGTTGGACAAGATGAGTGATTCGGCCGTGAATCTGATTAGTGAAAATATTGTCTCTTTGTTCATTGCTGGTGCTTTCTTCGGAGCTCTGCTCACTTATGGAATTTCGCACTTCTTTGGACGTAAATGGAGTTTGACCATCTCTTCGGCTGTCTTCATTCTCGGTTCCGGGTTGCAGATGGGAGCCAACGGCTCTCGTGGGCTCGGCATCTTGTACGCTGGCCGTGTCCTTTCCGGTCTCGGCACGGGTGTGGCATCCAACGTCGTCCCGATTTACCTCTCAGAGCTGGCCCCTCCGGCCATCAGAGGCCGACTGGTCGGTTTCTATGAACTTGGCTGGCAGGTTGGTGGCATGGTTGGTTTTTGGATCAACGTAAGTGGCTTCCCATGTTTTTCTTACCCCACTTCTTGAATTTCTTCATCTATCCCTAATATTGCCCTTCTTTTTTCGTCACGTGCCATGCTGATAACCGTTTTCATAGTATGGTGTTGAACAAACTATGCCCTCAGACCACAAGCAATGGGTCATTCCCTTTGCTGTTCAATTGATCCCGTCGGGTATGCTCTTCCTCGGCTCCCTGTGGATGAGGGAATCACCTCGTTGGCTATTCCTTAAGGGACGTCGCGAGCAAGCCATGAAGAACCTCTGCTGGATTCGTCAACTCGATGAAACCGATATTTACATCACCGAGGAGGTGGCTACTGTTGACCAAGCCATCGAGGAGCAGGTTGCTACTGTTGGTCTGGGCTTCTGGAAGCCCTTCAGGGCTGTCTTCCAGGCGCCTAGCTTGCAGTACCGCCTCTTCCTGGGTTGCATGTTGTTCTTCTGGCAGAACGCGTCCGGCATCAACGCCATCAACTACTACAGCCCGACTATCTTCGCCAGTCTTGGTGTTACTGGCAACACGAAGGGTATTCTCAACGGTATCTTCGGTGTCGTCAAGGCCGTCTTCACCGTTATCTGGTTGCTCTTCCTGGTTGATCAATTCGGACGTCGGAAACTTCTCCTGTGTGGTGCCGTCTGCGGATCCGCCTGCATGTACGCTATTGGTGCCTACATTTACATTGTCCGCCCGACGGAACACCCCCAGGACCACCTGAATGGCGGAGGCATTGCTGCCATCTTCTTTTTCTACCTGTGGACTGCTGTCTACACCCCCACCTGGAACGGTACCCCGTGGGTCATCAACTCGGTAAGTTCCCTCTACTCCAATCAAGCGAAGTCCCTTCTGAACACCTTGCTAACTGTTCGTGAATAGGAATTCTTCGATCCCAACATCCGTCCGTTGTCTCAGGCCTGCACCACGGCCAGCAACTGGCTCTTCAACTTCCTTGTCTCTCGCTTCACCGAGCAGATGTTCGCCGCGATGAACTACGGCGTGTACTTCTTCTTCGCATCGCTGTCCTTCTTTGCCTGGTTCTTCGCCTTCTTCCTCATCCCCGAGACCAGTGGTATCCCACTGGAGGCGGTCGACCAGCTCTTCAAGATCAAGCCGATCTGGAGGGCGAACGAGAAACTCAAGGAGCAGCTGAGAGAAGAAGAGGAACGATTCCGTCACGAGATGAAGGAAGGAGCGTTCGAGAAGAACGACCCCCAGGAGCATGTCGAGAGCGCTTAATTATTTGGCTTATTTTATGGTTTTATACGGACATAGACTTTGTAAATAGATTTCAGGAGTTGATATACATACATCGGATCAGGCTTTGACCTGCTGGCAGAACTACCGAATTCGGTCCTCTTCCCTGCATGTGACTTGGTTTCAGCGTAACATAGATGCCTAGTTTCTCGCCGATCTTGCCGTCCCCGACACAGGTCGAGTCACTAGTAGGTACTTTATTTAGAGAAAACCTGGCAGCCTCGTTCGATTCCCCCTTCAAAAAGAGGAAACGGAGGCCCGGAACACCAGCCTTCCGGTCAGTTCTTGAATAGTATCTGGTGGCGGTTTTGATCACCACCACCGTTTACCCAGCACGTCAGTCACCCGCTGCATCTTTGTGCAATCTGTACGACCTGTGCAACGCAGCTGAACCCGAACTCTGAAATATGGAGCACACATTGCAGGGTAGTATGTAGAATTATGAAGTTGCATCATCATGCCCGGAGGAAATCTGGAGAGAAGAAATATATCCCTCCAGTCTGCATCATCGATGCATATTCCAGAAGCAGCAAGGCAAAGGTAAGCACCACAACCGTCGCGTGGGATTCTCTGTGGGTCTTGGCGCTTACATGCGGACATCGTTTATGCTACTAAAATATTTAGTCTACTGGTATGTGTCTTTTTCGAACAACCAGACACACAAAGAACCACGGGGAAACTTTGTTTGACAGGGATGTCCCCCTCCCCAACCTTTCCTATTCGTGCTCCGCGCCAGAAAGACCCGATGGATTCCGTCTTACATGCCAAGGGAGGGGCCATTCTGACTAAGAGGAAACCTGACCAACTCAGGCATCGTACCACGGTCAGATGTGACCTTCCAAGACTTCATCCACGGAGCGGGAAAGGTGCCAAGAGGGGGAGGAGGGCAAAAAAGAGAAGAACGTGAAGAAGCGGGTGGAGGAGATTTATTGGCATTGCAAGGCAATGTGGCAGTTCCTCCGAGCAGAAAGAAGAAGTCCACCACATGGTCTGTTACCGATCCATGTGCCTGAAAATTGAGGAAAAGACGGGCAAGAGAGTGAGACATTTGGAATGCCATGATGGGGGATGACTAACAAAGGATTTCCAAAAATGCAATCCGGTCGGCGCGGGGTTTTTGAGTGGATGACAGGGGATAGTTGGTGTATAATTACCGTATTGAGACGGTCGCTAACTACTACTAGTAATAAGCCCACTGCGTTATTTGACGGCCTGTTATTGCACTACTAGTGAGACTAGTAGGTTACTGACTGGGGTTGTGTGAGGGGAACCATGCGCTCTGTGTGCAGGTACTTTTACTTGCAATGATTTTTCACTTTGTGGATATATTAAGTATTCAGATGGGTGGACTGACTTGTATAGCAAATAACAGCCATTTGTAGTGGTCGCAGTAATAGCAGCCGAAGTTGAAGAGTCACAAAAGGGTAGGCAGACATTTACACACACGCCACCAGCCCCGCACGGCCTCTTGGCCCGGCCGGTGCCCAGGCCTCCAGGCTTGTCGCGTCTTGTCATCCTGGCCAGTCTTGTCCCCGTCTTCCGCCCGGCTGTGCAAGCGGCCTTTTCTAGGCAAGGCTCGGCTCTGAACCCAAGCCTCCCCCTCTCGGCCCAAGACTTCCTCCCTTCCCCTACTCCCCCCCTGATTCTCTACTGTTCCTCTTCCTCTGGTCCGGCAATCTGTTAGTTTCCCTTATTACTTTCACATCCCCCCCCCCCGTATTTCTCTTTGCTCATATTTGCCATTTGTGTTTCGTGATCTTAACAACAACTTTGCTGTCCTTTCCTTTCCTCTTTCCTCCTTCTGACCAATTCCAATTCTCTCCCTTTTCCAGATATCCGGTGTCGGTGTGCGCATCTGTCCATTTTCTTGTCCGCCACTCCCTCACCGCGCCATCTGTCGTAGTCGATCCTCTTGTTTTCCCTTTATTAGCACCAAGAGTCTTGGGTCTCCCCATCTTTTCTTCCCCTTGCACGCTTGAGGCGGACTTGTGTTGAGTTGCTTTCTACTTCCGCTGCTCCCAAGAAAGGGACAAGAAAGATTTTTCTTGGCAATGTCGGAACCCCAAGACACCACGACGGCCCCTTCGACGACGGCCGCTCCCATGCCTACCTCAACTTCCCAGGATTCTCCTTCAGCTCAGCAACCTGCTCAGGTTTCCTCTGCGACCGCTGCTTCTGCGGCCGCGACGGCTGCGGCTGCCTCGGCTGCCGTGGCAAACCCCCCCATGAACGGCACCACCACTCGTCCTTCTGAGGAGTTGTCCTGCCTGTGGCAGGGTTGCTCGGAGAAGTGCCCTTCCCCTGAAGCTCTTTATGTGAGTTCTCCTGTTTTTCTATTCTATATGTCTACTGTGATGATACAGTCCACTAGCAGTGGGCTACGTGTTGGCTTGACTCATCACATCCTCGTTTGAATGGGGTAGCTGACCGCCTCGGCTTAGGAACATGTGTGCGAGCGTCACGTCGGCCGCAAGAGCACAAACAACCTCAACCTGACCTGCCAATGGGGTAGCTGTCGCACTACCACTGTCAAGCGCGACCACATCACCTCTCATATCCGCGTGCATGTACCGCTTAAACCACACAAGTGTGATTTCTGCGGGAAAGCCTTCAAGCGCCCCCAGGATTTGAAGAAGCACGTCAAGACCCATGCCGACGATTCAGTTCTGGTCCGGTCGCCGGAGCCTGGAGCCCGGAATCCGGACATGATGTTCGGTGGAGGTGCCAAGGGTAAGCGTGTCCCAGTCTGACTGTTCTGCACTGCCGGCTGACACGAGATATAGGCTATGCGACCGCTACGCACTATTTTGAGCCCGCGTTGAACGCGGTCCCCAGCCAGGGCTATGCGCATGGCGCTCCCCAGTATTACCAATCGCACCCTCCCCCTCAGCCTGCCAACCCGTCCTACGGAAATGTCTACTACGCCCTGAACCACGGCCCAGAGGCTACCCACGCTTCTTATGAATCCAAGAAGCGCGGCTACGATGCCCTGAATGAGTTCTTTGGCGACCTGAAACGGCGTCAGTTCGACCCGAACTCCTATGCAGCTGTCGGCCAGCGTCTGCTGGGCTTGCAGAGTCTGTCGCTCCCTGTGCTGAGCAGCGGGCCCCTGCCTGAGTACCAGCCGATGCCTGCGCCAGTGGCCGTTGGTGGTGGCGGATACAGCCCCGGGGGTGCTCCCTCCGCACCGGCCTACCACCTGCCGCCCATGAGTAACGTGCGGACCAAGAACGATCTGATCAATATTGATCAGTTCCTGCAGCAGATGCAGGATACTATATATGAGAACGACGACAATGTGGCTGCTGCGGGCGTTGCCCAGCCGGGCGCTCATTACGTTCATGGTGGCATGAGCTACCGCACCACCCACTCGCCTCCTACCCAGTTGCCGCCCAGCCATGCGACAGCAACCAGCTCTGCCTCAATGATGCCAAACCCAGCCACCCACTCGCCTTCCACAGGCACTCCTGCCCTCACGCCGCCGTCCAGCGCTCAGTCGTACACCTCCGGTCGCTCACCCGTTTCCTTGCCATCGGCGACAAGGGTCTCGCCGCCTCACCATGAAGGAGGCAGCATGTACCCTCGTCTTCCGTCCGCTACAATGGCTGACAGCATGGCGGCTGGGTACCCGACCGCTTCGAGTACCGCGCCGCCGTCTACCCTCGGGGGCATCTTCGACCACGATGATCGCCGCCGGTACACGGGTGGCACGCTGCAGCGCGCTCGTCCAGAGACTCGTCAGCTGAGCGAGGAGATGGATCTTACCCAGGACAGCAAGGATGAGGGTGAGCGTACTCCCAAGGCCAAGGAGCACTCTTCGCCATCCTCACCCGAGCGCATCTCTGCTAGCTTGATCGACCCAGCTCTTTCGGGTACTGCCGCGGAAGCTGAGGCAACCCTGCGGACCGCCCAGGCGGCGACGGAGGTGGCCGAGCGGGCAGATGTACAGTGGGTGGAGAAGGTGCGGCTGATTGAGTATCTGCGCAACTACATTGCTTCCCGGCTGGAACGGGGCGAGTTCGAGAATAACGAGGCTGGCAGCGGCAACAGCAGTAGCAGCAGCAACAGCAGCACTCATGAGCAGACACCGGAAGCCAACCCCGATACTCATATGGAGGGAGTGGAAACCGAGGCTCCAAGTAAGGCTGAGGAACCGGCTGTGAAGCCGGAGACAGGTGATGTGGTGATGTACCCGACACTACGTGGGGTAGATGAAGATGGCGATTCGAAGATGCCTTAGCTTGTTTGCTGGACAATATTTCCTTCTTTCTCTCTGGGCTTATATTCTGTTATATTTGATTCTTCCGGAGCGAGTACTTCCGGTTGCTACGAACTATCTGGGTGCTAGTTTGATTCCCTGTCCACGTGCACGTGGTAACGCTCTGTGATTACACCCATGGGCCATGGGCCGTGTATATGTGGGCCCAGCCTTGGGATTTACTTCCTTTCATTTACGTCTCCTCTCTCATTCCTTGCGGTTTCTTTTCACACGGAGTTCTGTTCGAGGTGTGTGTATGGATGGCGCCGCGGAATGCATGGGACACGGCGCCGAATCCAAATGGCGTCCCATATGGCTAGTTATCTTTTCATTCAAGGACAAACAACGTCTGATTCTGCTGAGCTCAATTCCGTAAATTGTAGACAAACAAATAGTTCCCAAGTGCGTAGAGCTACAGGCTGTTTTCGCTGGGTCGGACAGGTAGCGATGGAAGGTCAGATTGGCAGACATTCCGATGGCGGGCCACTAAACCGCACGCGGAGAGGCATGACGCAACCAGCGCAGCGGAGAGTTTTGAGAAATGGATGGATCAAGCGCAGGGGCAGCGATGGGCGACGAGGCGATATGTTGATCCGACCCTCACAGACATGGATCAGCAGGGTTCGAACGTGCCCTCGATGATGCTTTTTCACCTTGCCTGATCCGGTGGAGAGGGAAGGAGGCCGAAGGATGCTTTTTCCCCAATGGGGAAGAATGGAAATGGAACCCTGTCAGGATGCCGGTCGGCCAGTCACTTGCTCTGTTTTCCGATGAATGCTTTCTCTCTCATACTAGTTATTATGGTTGTCCCAAACAAGGGCGTTCCGGAGACTCCGATCATAGCCGGAAGGCTGATGGTGACATGGACATTATTGTGGATGTCATTTACATCAACTGGAATCTTTGTGCTGGTGCTGGCTGTAGCTACAGGTACATCCGACACTTAGTAGACAGTGATACATACACAGTAACTAAATACTTATCTCTCGAGGGGAGAGAGAATGAAGGCGGTGGAAAAGAGAGAAAATAAAGAAAGAAGGAGCACAAACAGCACGAGCAACTGCACCCGGCTAGGCCGTGGTCTTCCTTCCATCCTGCATCCTTGCATTGGGAGGGATGCAGCTGGTGGGCTCCACTGCCTGTTTACGGCGGTTGCGGCAGCCTCCACTGGTGGACATACATATTAAAACGTAGATCTACTGCGGTCGGGGAGGTTCGATAATGGGAAAGGGGAGGTTAGTCAATTAGAGAAGGAAAGAAAGAGAGAAAAGGAGAATGGGAAAATAGTTGGAAAGGAATGGTACTGATTCAGATCCAGATCGGACAAGGGCGATCAACCTTAATTTGGCGATATATGAGCGAGACCGACAACAACTGGCATGAATGTCTTGAAAGACGACAGCTGAGCACAAGGAAAATAATAAAAAGAGAAAGAAGTTTGGCGGTGATTGAATTCATTCTTCGGCGTGTTCCCCACAACGGAAGCGGTCACGCTTGATCTTGTTTGGTCCAAGCCTGAACCCGCGGCGCGTTTGCGTGCAATCCATTCACGGCCGTTGCTTTTGCGTTGCAACTTGCTGATCCATCAATCTTCTTCTTCTCTTCTTTCTCTTTGCTTCTCTTGCATTTTACTGCTAGAGTTGTCTTTTTTCTCTTTCTCAAACTCCTACCACACTCTAGCTCCCTCCCACTTTGTCTTACACAATCCCTTTGTCCTACCTACTTTACTCCCATCCATCGACTACTACATACGATCCCGATCGACATCACACCCGAACCAAACTCTCTCGCGACCGGGTCTCTCCCCGCGGTGGCTGGCCCTTTTCTCGTCTGCATCAGTCAGCCACTTCCACTTCCTCTTCCTCCAGTTCGCGTCCGTTTTGCGCGAGTGGCAAACGTTCCCTTGGTTCTCGCTGCCTGGACCTGCCATCCCGGTTTGGGTTTGGATTTTCGCCTGCCTTTCGTTCGGTCGTCATTCATTTTCTCGCCGATCATTTGTCTGTGAATTTCTGTTCCGGCTGAGCTCATCACGGTTGGTCTGCTTTCGCCGCGGATTTCCTGCGACTCGACGTCAACACACACGACCGCTAGCTTCACACTCTACCCTCAACATCACATCACATCACCACCCACACCACGCTCCTAGATTAGACCCGTTAGACATCCACGCTGGCGACCAGACCACGGACAACACAGATTAGAGGATTTCGACGCTGACCTCGGTCTTGCGATCGCCCCATTTCAACCACCACCACCATGCCACTTTCCAACCGTCGTCGCGCGCGGCGCAAGGAAATCCAGCTGCAGGAAACCTCGGACGCGGAGGCTCCGGATTCATCCCCGACGCGGCCGTCCAACAAGAAGCGCAAGGTGGGTAGTAGATGGGAGCCCAGCGATATATCAGGAGGCTCAGCTGTTTACTTGAAAATAGATTGATCACCGTGCCTCTCCCCAGCCTCGACCCGTGAAGCAGGAATCTGCCGATGAAGCCGATGACTCGTCTCCCGATCAGGAACTGTCGGAAAACCAGGACTTGGTGGATATGGTGATCTCGTATCTGGAAACCGCCCGCGAAGAAGTACGCGTGCTCCGTGATCACTCCAACGCGAAAACCGAAAACAAGCAGAGCATCCGCGCCTACGCCAAAATCGCCGGCCGCAACTGGACCTACTACGTCAAAACCCTCCACGTCAACATCGGCCGCGAGCCCGACCGCGAACAAAAGTTGGATGAACAGTCAAGTCCGGTTACAATCGCCGCCCGCGCGCTGCCGGAGGTAAATGTGGATTTGGGACCAAGCAAGTTTGTGTCACGCCTGCACGCGGAGATCTTTTACGATGGTGAGGAAACGGCGTCCTGGCACATCCGCGTCAACGGTCGGAACGGCGTACGCTTGAACAGTGCGATCCTCAAGCGCGGCACCGATGCGATCCTTTCGTGTGGTGATATCATTGAGATCGCCAATACCCAGATGATGTTCGTCACGCCCGGCGATAAGGCCAATATTCATCCCACCTTTGTGGAACGCGCCCAGCGTCTCGCCAACGGAGAGGAGGATGTAGCTACCTGGGATGCCTCCCAGCATGCCCATCCCCAGCCTCCCTCAACTGCCGCTACTGCGGATGCAGCCCCAGCCACGACTGGCGCCCCTTCGCTGGCCCCCGCACCGCAGTTCCTCAAGCGTCAGGTGACGCCGCCCCCGCGGTCGCCCGATACAGTGGGAGCGCGCACGGCCAAGCAGTCGCCGTTGTATAACCGCGGTATGATGATGGAGAGTACGGAGGAAATCGATTACAGCAAGGACGCAGCCAAGGACCTGAAGCCACCATACAGCTATGCGACGTTGATTGCGCAGGCGATCTTCTCGAGCGAAGAGGAGAAACTTACGCTGAACAGTATCTACAACTGGATCATGGACAAGTACGCATTTTACCGCCACTCCCAGAGCGGTTGGCAGGTGAGATACCCTTTTCCCTGTTGGAAGAGGAAATATTGACAAGTAGCAGAATTCCATTCGTCATAATTTGTCTTTGAACAAAGCATTCCAGAAAGTCCCCCGACGGACAGACGAACCCGGCAAAGGCATGAAATGGCAGATTGCCCCGGAATATCGCGAAGAGTACTGGAAGAAGCAGCTGCGGAAGGGAACGCAATCGTCCGCCCCGTCGTCCCCTGCCACGAGGGATCCCGCCGCTCGGGGCGCCAACGGCATGGAGGCGGTGTTTTCGGCTACGAAGAAGTCCCCACCGGTGTCGTCTCCTGGGTTCAGCTCATTCCCGGTTGCGCCAATTGAAGCGTATACTCCCGAACGAGGCTCCCGTGCCGCCCGTAATGGTGCAGGAGCTCCCTTGCGACCATCCAATACCCGCGACTACGAGGAACCATCCCCGCTGCCCACGCGATCCGCCACAAAGAACACCAGCAACGGCACCAGTCTAAGTCGGACTTATGGCTTGTCAGACAATATCGCCGGATCCCCGCCTGTGCTGTCATCGTCATACTACGATGACGGGCCATCATCGATGATCACACCAGCACCGCAACGCCAGCAGCCACGACTGCCTCCGCCTAGCACCGCACAGATTCCATCCAAATTCATGCCCATGAGCTCTCCTGCGCAGTTCTGGAAGTTCGCAGACATTGGCAGCACGCCGGCCCGGCCCGTGCCAGACATGAGTCCACTGAAGGGCGAATTGGGCGACGGACTGGGAAGTATCCCTAGCAGCAGTCCACCACCACCGAATCTGGCGAGTCCCAGCAAGCCAGGCACGGCCAACGGTATGACGACTGGCCGCATGCCAGCACGCCGTGAACCGGAGACGAAGAACGAGCGACCTGACGAGGAGGACGACGAAGAGGAGGGGAGCGGATTTGACCTGGCGAGGTGGGTGCCTTCCATGCCTTTTCCCTCTGGGGGAAGACTGTATACTAACTAACCTGGTATAACAGGGGCTTCCAAACCATTGGCTCGTATCATCGACAGCTGAGCAATGCGGCGCGGGCGAGTGCAGCGACGTCGTAAGCAGCGAGCAGCTAGTCATGATGTCTGTATGTATGCATGTCTGTATGTTATAATGTATGTACTATGACCGGATTAGAGCGTATATTTTGTTTCGTTTGCTTGTTGCTTTGATTGCTTGCTTTGCTTTGCTTCAGTCTTACAACAGGGCCTTGCAGCAATGGTGTTTGGAGGTTTGCTATTAGATAATGAGAAATGAAGAGTATTTATATAGCATATCTTCCTATCAGCCTGGACTTTTTCTTGTTATTACATCTATCACAAAGCAGACCACACCATTTAAATGTGAATACTATTGAGAGTATGAATATTTTATCATCTTCACATAACGCATAGAAGTCAATAATCAAATTATCTCGCATTATAACTCAGCACCATATAATATACACTGTTATGTTTCCAATTCACAGACATACTAGCCGTAAAAGAAAACACACATTCTTTATGAAATTCTCGTTAATGATACTTGCATTCAGATGTAATGAACTCGGCAGTTAGCATATCACAAAGTATATTAGTAGTAACTGTTCAGAGAAAGCAGATTGTAGTTACTAGTAGGTGCTGTGTAGATTTGTTTACTTCAGTGCCAGGTATCTGGTCCACAATTTATACTACTTACCTTATTTGGGAAAGAAAAGTGGCGATATGGGTCCTGTTTTACTGTGGATTCAGGGATTCATAGCTACTGCTAAGTAAGCTACAAAGCAGTTATGGAGAAAAAAAAGATAAGATGGTAATGAAGGGCTTCTAGGTGTCGAATTCATAGTCATACATCAACGTCACCACGCTACTCCCTCTCACTCAACACAGATTAGCTTGACCCCGGAAAATATCCCAGTTCCTATCACGTAGCAGAAGAAAGTTGCAAATAGGAAGTAATAATATATCCAACCAAGACTATACTCACAAAATAGTGTGAACCTCGACTAATCAATCTATCACGGCCCTACAGCGACCCGAATCAGACGACCATTCCATTCCATCCCATAATAGACAACCACTGGTCGGATACGACGACTCGACTTGATATTATAGTACCTCTAGATATTAATCAACAATCCACACCCCTCCCACAGAAATATCAGAGAGGGATCCGCATATCCCGCACGCACACGTCACAGAATCACCGTAAAGGGGATATGCTTCCGAGACCCTGCGCTAAAGATTGACTGATTATCTTATCTGATCGACGTGCAATTTACATTGCTGGTCGCTTATTAGTCCGGCCTTGTTTTGATGGATCCAGTTGCTCTGAGACATGGCAATGTGCCAAGAGTGGTTTTGTCGCTGCGCGGGCGGAGAGGGACCGAGGTCGGATCAGGACAGAAGTTGTTAAGTAGTAGATGGGAAGTGAGGGTATAAATTGGGGTGAATGGTCGGTAGGAATGAGAAAATAGATCAGATCATCAGAATTGAATATTCTCTTCGAGCTATATACCAAATCACATCCTTTCCAAACCCAGGAAAAGAAATCGAACGATGCATCCCTCTAGCATTCTCACTTTCCTCTCGTTGGCGGTTCTGCCTGTTGCGCTGGCTAGTCCGGTTGGAAGTAATCAGGTACTATTATACTCTTTTCTCTTTTCTATTACCTCTGTTCTCACTACGTGGAATATTAATCAATGTCATATGGATAGGACTCATCCATCGCCAAACGCTGCTGCATCCTCTGCGACAATCCCTATGCGCGATGCGGAGCCAACGATAAGCGTGAAGCGGTCCAGACGGAGGAGGAAGTGTTCCATGGACAGGAGAAGCGGTGCTGTGTTAATTGCGACGTTGGTCGGTGTGGGAATTAGAGGGGAATGGTCTGTGGGTTGTTGGGTGAGGTTTTTGGATAGTAGGTTCAAAGCTGGGTTATAAACATCTGTGTGGTGTGGTGTGGTGGATAGGCTGCATACAGAGAATGAGTTATGTGTATGGTATATGAAAGTGGTGAAATATTATGATATCTGAAGAAAGAAGTGATAACTGCGAACCTATTGCATAAGTTTTAGCCATAGGTTTACTACTAAGATTTGTACTACAGATGAAAAGGCCATGAGATTCTCACCTAGACTTAAAGTTGGAGTAGGCTGGGATTGATTGTATTTCTAGATGAAACGAAATTACTATTATAGCATCGATTGCTCACAACTCACTTATGAGAAGTTTAGAAGTTCTAGGTATACGTAGTAAAGCTAAGTCACTGCTCCGGTTCTTTTGATCAATCCTCCCGCATAGGAAGCCAAGTGTTGTCAACGTACCCTCAATCATATGTGTAACCACGTATTAATCGGCCAGTCCCGGATTTTTGAGAACATTCTAACTATAAGTCTGAGATACGAAGCGGGTCGGTTCTGTTGAAACCGCAATAACTGGCTGGATCTTAGCACTGTTCGCTTGTCTCGTGGATCCAATGATGGACCTCTCGCTATTCTAAGGAGCTGCAGGACATGATTTGTGCTTCCACCTTAAAAGTGACTTTGGTCTCAAGTCTGGCGGACTTCCAGAAGATGAATCATTTACATGGATAGTACTGAAGATTCTGTTTAACAAATATCTGTTGCAGGGCCTGGGGAGGAAATGGAAGCTTGGCTTTCAGAAGCGATATCGAAGATACGATAGACTAGATCTTCTTCGGTAAATCTAGATGCATCTATAGAGTCAGGAGTAGCTTGTTTGACAAGTTTCAAGCAAAGTTGGGTTATCTAGAAACATGATAGAAAGGCTTCCTGGGAGAAATGCTAGTTTTCTTGCCAGGTCTTCATCGCGACATGGTTCGATCATGTGCGCAGAGCATACTATAATAGAGTACTCTATAAATCTTTTGGGTTTGGGATCTATACGCCGTGCTGCTATAATTCATAATTATGTCATAACGATATGTGGTGACATTCAGGAAACAGTGCAGTGGGCCAGCCACGATTCTACCATGCTTATTCGCATGTCACTCAATATAAATACAACAACTTACTGCCAGAAACTAGGCGCGGATTCTATGAATCGTTGTTGTCATTGCTGATGAGTCTGCTCTAAATGACAATTCCAGCTGTAACGCCTATTATCGAGATCTCCATGATTGGCTACCATGGCCAAAATAGAAAATTACGGAGAGACTTGTTGTGAAGACCATCTCTTCAGCATGGGAATCTGTGTCGCCGATACGGACGGATAGTGGATACTCCTGTCAGGTCCTCGGTTTGCCCGATTCCCGAGATCGTAATTCCGTCTCGGATCATTCTCGGAATAGAGCAATCTACTGATGAGTACGCTTTCACACCGGTATACTGATACAATACCATTGACGATGGAATGAAAACAAATGATAAACGAGATAATCACTAAGAGAAAGAAAAGTAATGAAGAAGATGAAGGAGAAAGGCTTGTGCTTGAGTACGCCGGAACGATTTCTCATCGCGATAGCTTTCATTTCAGAAAAGCCAAATAGTTGGGGGCGGCCGTATAGATAAGAGCTGTGTGTCGTTATTCGTGAGTTGTCCTCTTACCTAGGTAGGGGACTAAGTCGTTGGCTATTGTTTACCAGGGTGAGGCAATATAACCGAGGTACTTCAGGGGATGGCCATCTTTCGAATGACTATCATGAATAAACTTGCGGAAATGTCAGATAGACTAACTAGGTAACAGCAATTAAGAAGTCCCCTCAACGTAGACCCGAGACGAGGTTCTTTCCGATATCCACAGACTGTTTTTTTGCTCCCCACCCTACAAGAGCCTACGGATCTCCCAGGAACTTCCCCAACCGAAGTTCATCCTGACTAACTCCGCTGGCGTCCACCTTCAGTGAAAATACAGCCTCATCACATCGCAAGCAAGAGGTGCCCATGGCATCAGCGAGCGTATAAGTCATGACGACTCCTCTTACTTACCTTGTGCTCTGATATTATTAGCATAAAACCACGTACATAGTTGATAAGAGTAGAACCCAATTGAGGTTACCCACCCCCATCCCATCCAGCCACGCACTTGATCCCGACGAGCCGGTTCAATTGACCCCATTAAGCGCCCACTGTGACCAACAATTCAACCCCGACTATGTGGTACGGCTGAACCCACTACATCCAAGTAGGCGGGGTAGGGTGTCAGTAGTTGCAGTCAAAGCTACCGCCCCGTGTGTGTATCCAGAAATAGCTTTCTCAGTCATTGGTTCGAACAATGTACAAAGTTCTTGGTACACTACTCTGTGCTATCGGCTCGCGCCGCCAGGTGCCAGGATAGAGACAAAGAAACTACATACTACCCACACTAGAACAAGGATGCTACATGTCCCGGGACCAGGGAACTGAGCGTGATACTAGACTGCATGGATACTACTTTGTATTGTTCGGTTAGTTGAAATGGTCCCCAACGGCGGCTAATCAGCAACTGTAATTCGCTGGTTAGATCTACCATAGTGGTAAGTATGAAGTAGTAGTCATTTCTAGATTTACGTCACGGTAGGGTCATCTGTGCGTTGGCATCACTACTTACTAGCGTTGGCGGCAAAGGAGGTCAACCTGTTTTCAGTTGATAATAGTACCTGGCCATTCAGCCTTGTGTATCAGACCCATCTGGAATAGTCGCAGAATTGTCGGACTGTGTCATGGCTACAGCTAATAATCACTAAGTATATCCTTGTTTGGAATTTATGCATACTTCGGACTGGTGTGACGTGGGCTACTCGGATTTCTGGTTAGTGTCGGCGCTTGTTCCTGCGTTCTTGACACGATTTCGGATGTTATTGTGGGCGATAGAACCTGGGAGGTGGGAGGAAGGGATTGTAGACAACCATCAGCACGATGTCCAAAGGTGGAGGCGTGACGTTCTCCCGTGTCTGGGTAATCTGGCCAGTATGTCGAGGCGCCTTTTCGTCTAAGCCCACGCTCACTAATCGTGCCTGCGCTTTTGGTCGCATAAAGGCTTGAATGAAAGCAGATGTCCGTGCTGCAAGGTCTGGGTTGAGACTAAATTTCTCATCTTCTGTGCGGTTAAATTGTGAGCAATCAGACCTTTAGATTGAAAGCCCCAAAGGGCGATAAGGGCCTTACCAGCAGCAGCACAGTAGTTTTCTAAGTCGCGAGAATCGTTCGTGAATTCGGGAGCAAAGTCCGGCTCAATCGTGAACAGCGAGATTTCGGAGGAAACACACGAATTGCGCGCTGATGAGTATGCAGGCGGAGGATCTTCGAAACACTCGTCATGTCTACTATAATCCTCCACAAGCTTGGTTCCTTTATTATCGGACATGATTGTGGTGCTTTAGACAGGCTGACGCAAGTTCGCAAAGTGATGGGATAATTGTCGAAGTAGAAAGGAAAGAGAGACTTATTTGCCAGCAGAAATCCCTGTCCCTATTTCTGGCGCCACTGAGTCCATACTTGATGGGGGATAGTCACTAGCATTTCGACTACATAGATTGGAGGCTTGGAGCGAAGTGATAAATATAGTTTTTAGACTCCCAGGCAACATGTACGGGGCTGAGTAAAACCGACCGCATTGGAGTTAGGGTAGCGTTCGTGGAAACTACTAGTCTTCACCTAGCAAGAGAATAGATGCCATGACCAATGACTATCTTTTGGAACATGGATCCACGGAGAATCAGACACGTTAAAACGGTCGATCGACAACAATCCACTTGGACTGCCTGAAGAAGCTTTCGGGTTCGTATTCGGGTTCGGGACCAAGGCCCAGGCTTTGATCTATTTCAAGGACCCACCCAGCTCGATATCAACCATGAAAACATCGTGGCCATCTTGGGATCATATACATTGTGACAAGCTTAAGTGGTAGAGTTGAACCCGAACACGATCTGTGTCTAACGAATGCTACTGCCTAAGATTACGTCTTGAGGCAACAAAAAAATCTTCCTTTCGACAGCATGAACTACACATTTAAAAGGGCTACAATAGCCCTCTTTGCATCTCAAACATTGCCAATTACGAGCATCCTTGACAAACACTCACCATAGCTTCTTCCTGGAAGCCTCGCAACTATGCTCTTCCCCAGATCCACTTTCGTTCTATATGAGTACGATCCCAGCCTGGCAGCTGCGGTGATATTTGCTGCGCTGTTCATTTTGACCACGGGTTTCCACTTCTATCAACGATTTCGGAGCCATGCCAAGTACTTCAATCCATTTATTGTTGGAGGAGTGTGTAAGTTAGACTTTTGGCTCGAGAGGTGTGTCGATGTGTTTGCTACCATGTACTGACTTACGCTATTAAGTCCAAGTAATTGGCTACATCGCTCGCGCCAGAGCCCATTTTGACCAGACCTCAACGACTCTATACTCTGTACAAACCCTTCTTCTTCTACTGGCGCCAACTCTCTACGCAGCATCGATATACATGGTTCTAGGGAGGATCATCACCTTCTTAAATGCGCCACATCTGAGCGTTATTCGAGTGAAATGGATGACAAAAATCTTTGTCTCCGGCGACATTCTGTCTTTTATCCTCCAAGGTGCAGGTGAGTTAGTCACTAGGTCCCTTCCTACACACGGAGATGTATATGCTAACTTCATACCCCAAAGGCGGCGGCATAATGGCCAACGGCTCCACAAGCTCCATGAAAATAGGCCAGTGGGTCATTGTAGTGGGTCTATGTGTGCAGCTACTTTTCTTCGGGGCTTTCTTGGTTGCCTCCATTACCTTTCATTGCAGAATAAACCGAAACCCTACAGCAGAATCAGATAAGACAATGAGCTCCGCAAAAAGGTGCTTGCCGAAGGACTGGAGAGGTCTTCTATTCGCATGCTACTTTGTCAGCGTTCTGATCCTCATCCGATCGGTTTACCGTCTTATTGAGTTTGCGCAGGGTAATAGTGGCTATGTGATTAGCCATGAAGTTTTTCTATATGTTCTCGACGCGTCGATGATGTTTCTGGTCATGTTGACCATGAATTTGTTTCATCCGTCCATCGTTCTGCAAGATGGCGTTTATCACCAGCGTCTTGATCTTGACGAGCTCAGCTTGAGACGTGAGGGTGGAGATGTGTGATAAATGTGTCTCCAACATTTTCCCTGTACCTAAACTCACTAGAATTATCCTTTCCATTGTTCTCTTGTTTTGTTTCCTTTTTGTTTGTCTCACCCCTTTTTTATTTATACTGATTTATGGTTTTCCCTCCTTCTGATACACCTTTTCTTCAAATTATTCTACTCTTCAGGATATGAAATCGCCACGTTGCTGAATAATAGTTTGGCCCGATAATCTCCAACTATTTGGGAGTAATTTAGTTGACCTGACGCAGAAGCTACCTTGCTACTAGTAAAAAAAAAACAAAAAGAGAAAAGAAAAAAAAAAGGAAGTCATAGTACATGATATCTAGGTGCCGAAATATATCATGATAATTATTTTTTAATGTTTAATTTTCCCTCTCCCAACTTTCTCCTCTCTCTCTATTTTCTTTTTCCTTTTTCCTAGTATTACTATCACCTTGCTTAGCAGAGCAGATAGTATATCAAGAATACTACACAGATACTGAGTCCCCAGATTGGATCGACTAATACTAGATGATCATAATAGTCTTAAAAGAAGGCAGCAGCTTCTGATGTCGGGGCAACACGCTCTATTCTTCACAATGCACATGTGCAGTGCAAGCAGGATCTCTCATTCAGAAACAGAATTCATTCCTCAACTTGAATTATACAAATAATACTAAATACCTGTTCTAGCTCAAAACATCCTCCTATCCAACACTGGACTGTACGATCTAAACTAGTAACAACAGTCAACTAAGAGGGCGACACTGCCTTCCCATCTTTACAATAAGGTCGTCCATCCCCGCAACCTTACCCTTTAGTTACCAAGCTTGAACCCACCCCAGTTCAACCTCGTAAAAGTACCCAAAGGATCATAGCGCTCACGAATCTCTCTCATCCGCTGCACATTCTCGCCCGGGAATCCGGCAAAAGGATCCTGCCAATCACCTCCATCGCCCATGTAAATGAAGTCTCTGGCAAGTCCATTGCGCTTGTTGATGCCATGCAGATGTTCCACCAGCTGACGAACCCACGCCTCGACGCGAAGATCATCTTCAGCGTTGTCCCATCCTGTACTTAATTGCCACCCTATCGAGAGGTTGTTAGCATATAATCAGGTCCTACTGAGTACTGGTGAGGGGAAACTCACAGATCGTAGGCTCTTCTGCTAGTCCCCAGACATTACCAATCCCGTTGGTGTTTCCTACTTTGACAGCACTTGCAGGAGAAATGTTGATAACGAAAGTAGGGTAGAGACCTTGGACATCGGCGATTTGGTTCACTGCTGCCTTCCACGTCTGATACATTGAGTACAAGACGTCAGAGTCAGGGTACATTGAGTGATGGCCAAAGGTGACGCTACTATGTGGTTAGCTCTCTGGCAGCCGAAAACATAACGGGTGAGCGGGCATTTACCGGAACATTTGCTTGGGAGAGTCGAGGTTCGCAGCCCACTGCTTCGAGGTCGTAACATTGTTGACTTTATACACTCCAGGGATAGCAGTGAAGTTGGCAAATTTCGAAGGAGGGTTGCTGATACCCTCTTGAACTCCCAAAAGTAAGGGTGAGACGCTTCCAGTTGTGGCGTTGTAGGTGATGGTTAGAACGGATCCAGCGGCAATCGAAGTGTCACTATCGGCAACAACCCAGTCGCATGATGCTTTGATAAAATGGTGGACTGCTGTTTCATTGAACTCTTGGATTGTTGTGCTGATATGAGGCATGGAGTACGTCTTGAGGGTGAATTTGGTGACAATGCCAAAGTTGTTTGCCCCTCCTTTCAAAGCCCAAAACAGATCGGGATGCGAAGTAGCATTGGCGGCAACCTGCGTGCCATTTCCCAAGACGATGTCGTAGTTGACCACATTGTCCATGGCAAATCCGTACTTGTTGATAAAGTAGGATACACCACCGATCAGTGTCAAACCAGGCACACCAATGGTTTTCAGGCGTCCGCCGATGGCAGCACGACCATATGGATCAAGCGCAGAATACACATCATACCACGTCATCCCTGGGGCGACATCGATAGTATCGTTGTTCACTTGATATTCTTTCATGTTGTCGAAGGCCAGAAGCACACCGCCGTCAATGTTGTTCGATCCGGGATACTAGATGGCATATAGTGTCAATGAGGATACAGGCTTCTCGCTAGGGGATTTCATACATTCATATGTCCTCCGCCACGAACGGCAAATTGAGCGCCACATGTGGCAAAGAGACCGACAGCATCGGCTACCTGCTCAGCTGAAGTAGGAAGAAAGATGCATGCCGGGTCAAGGTCTGCTCGAATGTCCCAGTAGCTCGTGACCTGGGAGGTGTAGCTGGCCGACCCAGGGTAAACCAACAAGTTTGAGTATGATACAGCAAGCTTGCTGCATGCACACCTAGCGCCTGTTTCCAAGTCGACAGTGCTAACGGCGGTTGTGCCGGTTGCATTTATGCTTCTTTGACCAAGACCGACGAGGGATGAACTGAAGGCAGAGGGCGCCAACGAGGCGAGAACTAAGGTAGATTTCATTGTCAAATACACAACACTTTGAGCCAAATTGACTTAAGGATAGCGGATTGCCACGGCCAAAACGAGCTCTTTATAACCTTTTCATCTTCAGGCTATAAACCACGGCCAATGCTGAAATCTGGTTGCCTTCGGATTGTTTCCGATCCGATACATTTTATCGACACAAGGAAGATCATCAGTCTATTTCGAGACTGACTTTGCGTATATTTGCGCTGGGACACAAAAGACGAGCAAAGCAGCGTGGATGATGCGCGCCCATGGTCGTTGTATAGAGTGAGCGGAGTCTCGAGTGGGGCAGATCCGAGCCGTTGTCGGGTTCGGGTTCGTATCACGGGCTCGGGTTCGGGTCTGTCGCAGCACAGGAAGATCATCCATGCAGCCTAAAACATGTTGTTCCAAATATCTGAGAGTCTCATATTTGAGCGCATCGGTCGAACCAGCTGGTCCGAATTTTACAGCTGTATGTGGCCGGTCATGCTGTCAGGACTTGTTCCTGACACAGTGAGCCGGGTCGGGAGGATTGAGAATAGTATATTTAGCACTATGTAATGAAACTGCATGAAAGGACATCAACAAACTGCATCCAGGGTGCAGCGAGAACAGCATATCCGACTTGGCCTGGCATTCTTACAATGAGAATATCAGGGCCCGAGGCTCAAGGCAATCGTTGCAGCGTGTCCTGGAAGGCTATTGTGTTGGTTCTAGGGGATAGAACGGTATGGTCCTGCGGCAAGAGACCCGAGTGAAGTGAGATTAAACAGCTTCGCCTTCTTCTGATGATACTTCTGACATTCAAAGTGCAAATAAGCTGAGAAATGTTAACGTATACAGTCGGAAAAGAGTCCCTGTGTCAGCTTCTTTATCCATCTCGAACAAACAGAGCCATCTGTTTTAGGTTAGTCTAGATGGTTCACAAACCCCCGGCTTCATAAGGCAAGGCACTGCTGTGACCATCGTACTATGCACAGCAACTATGAAGGGTTGCTCACAGGCAGCCGTTCGCGCGCTGGCGCTCATGATACTATATACCTCGACTATTTAGCCGCATATAACTGGCGGAAGACACACGCAGGATGCAGAAGGTCAGTACAGGAAAGAAAGACATGGAAGTGGCATAGCAATTCCTGATGACCGCAGAGTCATTGAATTATATGAGTTGATCGGTCGGGACCAGTGTTCACTACGTTAAGCCCCATAATGATAGTAAGATTCCATTGCCTCCCGCAACATAACGTTTCGTACATAATCATCACGAAGCAATATTACTGAAGAGATGGCCAACGCTTGCCATTTGCTCCATCTTTCCAGTAGGATTATATGGACTGGCCATAGCGATCAACGTTCGCTTGTAGGGCCAGGCCGGTGAGCCTCATGGCTATCCGGACGCTTCCGTGACGATCATTTCGAGCCAGAGCGTCGGAATGGCGCGACAGGCCAAGCCACAGTCACCTATATCTCGGGGTGCCTGACGCTCCGTGATGCAGGGATGCGATACGAATGCGATAATCAGTTGACGACCACATGCTTACGCTGACGGAGACACCGAGAAAGAGGGACCAAGTGGCTGAGCAAATCCAATGCCCTTCAGTAGATATGCAGCATGCATTACATTAGTGTGGTGGTTCTGGAAGCATGTGGAATGTCTAGGCCGGCCCAGACTTCCCAATCAGGTCTGCATCTTTCGAGTCGGAGATTTTCTCCCTTTACACTGTCCTCAGATCAAGCGAGATAAGGCGAGACATATTCTGTAAAAGTAAACTGATCAAAATGTAGTCAACTGGTCTGGCGTAGAATGGAATTTGTGCCTTCAGCTGCGGGTTAGGCCGACGGCGTTGGCCGAAAATTGAGAGAAGCAGAGTAAATAGATGCACCTGCCAGCAATAGTGACACAAGCTTCATCGAATCATGACGATCAGCATGGCCATGACAGAGCTCCGAATCATGTGAGAGACTATGAGGGAAGCTGAACGATGGGTGGAGGGCGGAGGAGAGAATAAGAAGCAAGAAGAGGGAGGGAAGGCAAGTCAGGTGGCGGCGGGTGGGCCTGAGCAGCGCCTCGTGTCTTCCCTTCTTTCTTTCTTTTCGTTTTCCCGATCCATCTTCAGCGCTTGCTTTCCCCTTCCATCTCTTCTTGACCTCACCACTCAACTTTCCCTCCCTCCCTCCCTCTTCTACCTCCTATCGCACTTCTCCCACGTTCTTGGTTTGGGTTTTACAAACACACCGGCTGTGTCCGGAGAGGAATAGTGCAAAGGGCAAATTTATTCCTGTGTTCCCTTCATTTCCCCCCCAAGTCCGAAAGTTCGTGTTCCACCCCCTGAGCTGCGACCTCTCCACTCCTACCGCACCCCCAGGCCAAATCTAAATTCGACTTGGATTCGGGTCGGTGACACTCCCTGGTTCGACTCGACTGTGGTGACTCGCAGAGTATTCGCCCTTGGCCCACCAGCATGAGGCCCGTTTAGATCGACTCCCTGGTTGCAGACAGACATGGAAGCGTCACACCCACCTCCCGAGGGGATAATGCTTCCCCCAAGCCCCGTTGGTTCGTCCGATTCATTCGACTCGACATCGTCCGGCTCTGCCGCAGAGCAACCCGGCGAGGCAAAATGCAGCGATAACGTCATGATCACTTTGTCGCTCACACCTGATCCGCCAGTCCAAACTCCGACTCGCCTTCCTTTTGCCCGTTCCCATTTCCGATCACGATCAATGGTTGAGGTCCCCGGCCTACCTCCGATGACGCGCGCCCACTCGTCCCCAGGGCTGGACTCACGGGGCAGATATATATTCGTCAACGGTTGCGGCGCTTCAACAAATGTGGGCGATCCAGCGGCCAAGCGCTATCTGCCATTGCAGGTCACCACTGGAGATGGCTTAGAATCCAGGATGGTGCCCCTGAATATCTCGGAGACTATCTCAGAACATGCGGAGTTGGACACTAACCTTGTCTCCTCTCCCTCTCAAATTGACTACCACCCTACCTCGCCGGGTTTCTCTCATACCCTACCGCGTGTCAACCGTCGCCGACCGTCGTCCCCCCTTCATTTCCAGAGCCCAAGCTCATCCGTCCACTCTGTGGGAAGTCCGTCCGGCCATTCCTCCCCTGTGATCTACAACATGAGGTACAACGAATCCTACCCCGGTTATTCGGCATCTTCGACCTCATCTATACCCTCAACCCCGACAAGCTTGCGGTCTCGTAGCCCGAGCATCTCTTCATTGGAAACTATTCCTGACATTCCCGACGCTGAAGCTGCTGCGATTGAGGCGGACCGGATCGCGGCTCTGAAAGCTGCAGCAGATAAGGCGGATGAAGCAGAAGCAGCCAGCAGCGGCAATCGAAGGCGCGGGGCATCCGATGCTTCTGGCCCCTCCAGCGGTCTAATGACAATGCGGGCGGGATCGGTTGGCTACGGACCCCGAGCTGACAAGCGGAAACGTTGGAGTGTCTGTGGAGCAGAGCGTAGACAGGACCTGGACCTGGAAACGATCTGGGAAGATTGAATGCAATGCGAAGCCAGCATCAATTCCTTGCTACGAATATTCGTCTGTTTTCCGGACATTCCCACACTACGCATCACTTGGACCAAGTTGGCCGGTGACCCGCCCATACTGAACCGATCAACAACCACTATGCCGACATGCACGCGTCCGCCGCGCTCCAAGCATTACCATTTACAAGGCAAACAAACCCCAACCACTTCGGGAGAAATTGCCCTCGTGCCTGAACCTCTCGCTACCTTTGCTTGCCCCTTTTTTTTTTTTTTTTTTTTTTTTTTTTTTTTTTATTTATTTTTTTAATTTCTCTATGTATCAAGCGCTCAGTTCGAAAATACCCAATATCTTCTATCGTTTCACGTCTAATCTTCAGCGGTCGAACCCACCAATTTCATCCAGGAAGGCCGCAGAGTTCGATAATCGCGCAGGTTCGTGGATGCTCTACAAGTCGAGTTTCGTTTTTCTATCCTATCTGGGTCGTTTTTTCCAGCGTGGCGCATGGTACTTTGATTTTCAGTTCTACCTATCCGGGGGCGTTTCGCTTACTGTTGCCTTCTTAACCTTGCACGCTACTGTTCGTTTTATCGTCGGGCAACAGTTGATTGATTGATCCATTGATTGAAGAGCAATATGTGATTCCCCTGTTATCTTTGTCTCTCGCGTTACTTACTCTGTTCGTCTATTGCACTTGTGCGTGGGGCGGCTCTGTGTGTCATTCATGTACTATGAATCTGAGATTCACCGCGTCTATCTGTTTGTTTGCTGGCCGGCGGCCGGTGTGCGGGGTGTAAATAACTGTTAGCTGGCTATAACTGCAATCCATACATATCTAAGGCTGTACAACAACCACACAAGTTTCGCGTATAGTTCTCTCCAAACACCACCGTATATATGTGCATATACCAAAAAAATAGCAGAACAAAAGAAGGCCAAAAAACTTAGCAAAGCAATCAAACAAGCAATAAACCAACCCACAACAACCAACCTGTCTCAACCTAAGGAAGTAGATAGTAGTGAAGAGATAGTAGGCTCACATCATAAAAGCCCCTTTGGCGTAGCAGAAGGCAACGAATCGTCCCTCTCCAACCCAATCCCAAGCCTACCCAACCCATACAGATTGCAAATTTGGCCTGCAGCGCGCTCACCACTCCAATACGCACCGGTCGTGGTACCCAGCGCGACGAACGGCGCTGTATGTTCGCCAGCGAACCAGACCCCGCGGTCTGCGCCCATGCCCGCGCGCAAGACCTCGATGTCTCGATCGCCCTGAGTAAGGCCGACTTGGAAATTGCAGTAGGAGCCGTTACCAGCGTAGGGGTCGTTTTGCCACTGCGTTGCGGCGAAGGCGATTGGTTTGCAGTCAGGGGATGAGTCTGAGTAGCCGTAGAGGCGGGAGTAGAAGGGATGGAGGAAGTTGTTGAGGAAGTTGAAGTAATCTTTGGAGGAGGGGTCGAGGCCTTTGAGCTTGGAGACTATATATGTGGAGCAAGGGCCGAAGGTGTAGAAGAGGAGAGTGGGGTGTGCGCAGGAGGTGGGGAGAGCGGCGAGGGAGATGCATTCTTGGTTCCAGAGAATACCGTTCGGTTTTTCGGTGTATTCTGGGTTGAGGAATTGGGCGAATGTGGGGTTCTCGAAGCTGTTGTACTCTAGATTGGTTTTGAGGATGTCGGCGGTCTTGGGATCCTGCGGGCCGGCGTGCCAGTATGCGCGAGGGAATGTGACGTAGACTTTCTCTAGTCTGCCGTAGGAAATGCTGTCGATGGCTTGGTTAAGTCGAGGGGGAAGGTCTGGGGTGAAGGCTTGTTTGTTGCGTTTGAGCCAGCCGAGTGGGCAGGTGACGACTACTTCGTCGAACTGGAAGGTCTCTCCTGATGCTGTTGTGAGATTCACTTTGCTGGGAGATCCCGTGGCTTTCCGGGATTCGGAATCGATTTTGACAATTGGCAGGTTGAAACGGATATCTGCGCGTTGGAGAGCGTTTTGAGAGACATACTTGAGAATTTTCTTGTATGTCGACGCCACAAAGAAGTTATCTGTATTGATGTGGTTAGTTGGGCGCTATCATCGTCTGGTGATGAGGGTGGTACTCACTCCCATCTATGCACTCCTCAAGACAGAAGAACTTCAAGCTCTGTCTCTCGATTGGATCACCGACGTACGCTCCCCATAGTCTGCAGGATTCAATGCAAAGCTCCTTCTCGGCAGCGCTGAGGTCTGTCTTCTCCACCTCCTCGCGGAAGAAGTCAAGCAGGCTTCGTTCAGGTGGAATGATATCTTTATGCGTATTGCTATATTCAAAGGCCTTTTCAATAGTCGTCCACAGTACCGCTGATACTCTAGCGGCTAGTGCATCGTCGATTGCCTTGCCTTCTGTCGAGATCAGAGCCTGGTTCCCTTCAAAGTCTTCGAGCACTGTCCCTGTTGCTTCTGAAATTGCGACAATCGGGTTTTTCCCAGTGCCATGTATCCAATTCGGGCCCCTGATAAGTGTCAGCAACGACGCCAAAGAACATAATCATGGCTAGGAAGAAGCAGGAAGTATTACATGTCTATAAGATGTTCGTGGATCTTCTGCTGATGTACCTGCTGGAAGTTAGTGAACCGCTGACTCTGACTATAGACATTTCTCATACGCACCCGGCCACCGACTCTGTCTCTCGCTTCGAATAGTGTCACCCGGGCACCATTCTGGATAAGAATGTCAGCGCATCTCAAGCCTGATAGACCAGCACCAATGACAGCCACGTTGGGCCTCTTGCCCATTGTGATAGTCATATGAAACAAAAAGCTTGTCTCCCGAGACTGAAACGGTGGTTGATCTTCCTTTGGAATTAATGTATGCCGTAAGCGCCTGTTGTGCTACATGAAGTCAGCAGCTGTCCGATCCACTCGAGATAAGCCGGTGCATATTGCAGCCGCTACTACTTGATATGGTCATAGGCCAGACTTTGAAAAAGGCCCACACCCAGAGGAAATGACGGATGAATTGAACCGACCTACCAAGGTATGAAAGCGACTCGGTCTTAGTCTACAACTCACAGAGACGAAACCGTGAAGCATCCAACCACGGGTGGCGGAGAGAAAGATAACGAGGCGAATACTTCGTAGTTATCAGGGAGACGGACGAGACCCGGCGGTTATATGTCAGCGGGAAGCCACGTGCTTGCAGAACCCGCCCACAGCCATCTTCTGCAGTCCACCTACTCCGCCTATCTACTCCCTACCATTTCCCCCCTTCACCCCCGCCTCGCCCTGGTTATCCGGATCAGTCCATCACAGGCGCTTACGTATCAAATAAGCCAATTATTCTATCATCTTCCATTGTTTGTTTGTATTAGGCTATTCGGCTGTAATAGCACTTGGATATCATCTGTGGCGTGGCACAGGGTTTCGTCATCAAGTCCGGACCCATGGTTGCAGCTGCCTGGAGCAAACCTGCGAGCTGCACCTTATGGGAACGTAAAGCAATCATCTCACAATCATACACACAATCACCCGCTTGCTGGCCTGTAACCTCCAATATTGACATTACAAAGGAAAGAAATGGATATGAAACAAA
This sequence comes from Aspergillus luchuensis, assembly GCF_016861625.1. Classification (NCBI taxonomy): domain Eukaryota; kingdom Fungi; phylum Ascomycota; class Eurotiomycetes; order Eurotiales; family Aspergillaceae; genus Aspergillus; species Aspergillus luchuensis. Next base: position 1,925,316 of record NC_054849.1, read on the forward strand.
GGGGGAATGATGAAAAAGAAAGAAACAAAGGAAATGATGATCATCTCACAAGGACACAAGGGGAAGCTTATCTCATCTCCATGCCCCTTGGCTCAGAGATAGCAAGCCCTGAATGCAGTCAAGGTCTTCTTCCTGACTTGCACCTCCCCCGCCGTTCATGAAAGCCGACACCTCGGCGTCCATCTCTGGCACATCCTTGTCGATTACCCCGCTCACTCGTTGGTGCTGAGACAACCGTGAGTATCTTCCACCGGATGCCAGATCCCTGTTGGCTTTGCCATCCCTGCTGTTGGCCTCTCTTAGTATGGAACGCCGGGAGTGATGATGGGAAGCGGTCCGCCGGCGGACATGGGAGGTTCGTGTGCCCGGTATCCAGTTCTCCTTATCCGAGTCACCCCACTGTAACTCCAGGTCATCATCTTTCGTCGACATCGTCTTCGAATTAGACAACTTGTCACCAAGGGTCGCACGGCCAGTCTCCAGCCGGCCCAATGAAGAGACCGTGCGGGAGATCTTGCGTCTCTTGTCGCCAGTCGGCTTAGGGACAGGGGTATTAAGATATTCGGAAGCGTTCAAGGCGTTGCTATGCCTTGCCGACATGCTCCTCGTTAGTGAACGCTGGCCACGTGCGCGGAATAGAGCGGGGGAGCCAGCGTTCGGTGCGCTTTGGGAGCTGGTCGGAGTAGAAAGTGCACTTCTTGCATCAGTGTCAAAAAACGATTCCCAGTTGCGAGGATCTCTTGATCTTCCAAACAACTTTTCGGTCTCCATGGAGCCACCGCGCGGCGTACTAAATGCCGCAGCACTGTTACTCCTTCGAAGTCCTGCAATCCTGGGCTTTCGCGCTGAGAACATAGAAATGCGGTTCTTTGACGGGGACGGTTCGCCATCAGCACGGATCACAGCTTTTCCATCAGAGGACATGGCGATCCGCAGGGCATTTCGACCTTTCGGAGGAGATGGCGTGAGCTCATCTTCTTTGCGTACCATAGCTTCTCCGTCGAACGAGAGCGATATCCGCAAGGATGGCGGCGATTTCATCGGTGTTGATGTTCCCTGCACAAATGGTCGATTGCCACGGGTTTCGGAAAATGATCGTTTCCTCTTAGTAGAGGCTAGGTTGGAATCGTCGACATGGGTTTCATCGTGCACCAGGGCTGGTTGTTGTTCCGGCATTGTCTCGTCTGGGGCTCTCTGCGAGTCCTCCACAGCTTCTGTAGTAAGGCTTGTTTGAGAGCTCAACCCTGACTGCTCTAGCTCATTATTGTCTCCATGCACCACGTCGGATCCAAAAGACACATGATCGGACGATTGTGAAGCAACGTTCCTGTCCTGACAGTTGTCCTCTGATTGCTCTGTCCCGCTTGAAGATCCTGGCTCTGTCGGTAGGTTGTCATCGGATACCCGTTTTGACGCGTCGGACACGTCCGACCGAGGCGCGAGAAGCTCATGAGGTTGCAATGGTTTCGATTTCCGGCGATCATTTTGACGACGATTCTGGAACCAGATCTAATATCCAGACACATTAGATTGCACGTCAGACGTGGAGGTTACGTGGTTATCGCAGACATACTTGCACTTCCTTCTCGCCCAACGAGACGCGACTGACTATACTGGCTCGGGCCGTTTTGTCTGGTTTCGGGTTCCGTTGATACTCGGCTTCAAGGATTGCGTGGTCTTCGGGGCTATACGAGCACAGCAGTGACGTGTTAGCGATCTACTGGCAGCGAGACCCATTGGGCCAATGAGGACTGGAATTGATTTCCGTGCATACCTAGTCCGACGCCGCTTTTGCCGTGCCAGCAATTTATTATCGACGCGTGGAGGAAGATTCTGAGTTAGGGTCTTTTGGGAATGAACAAGGAAGGCGTAATTAAGAGCAGCAGCCGAGTCGGACGCCTGGGTTGAGGGCGGCGAGGAGGAACATGGTGCAGCAGAGGGCTCCGGATCAGACATGGTAAATAGCCGTAAGCCGAGTTAACAGCATAGGAGGACGGGGAGGGAGAGCAAGAGGGAATGCGTGGAGAGAAAGTAGAAAAGGAAAGGTAAAGACGCGGGCCGTGACCTAAGTAAAATGGCGAGGCGGACGTGAGCAGGAGATCCGGTGTGATGTGGGAACGATTCCCCAACCCGGAGAAAAAAGACGCTTCATCTAATCGCGTCGCGATGTGGACGCGGGCGGGCACCGCGGAGGCGTGGTAAGTGTATAGTATCCTCGTAAACCCGGTACTGTATGGTCCAGTTCCTCCGGCTGGTTCTCCGCTCTGATTTTCTGCGGCTCGGCCGATTCTCCGCCCGCACGAGGGCGAGGCGTTCCTTTCTTTCATTCCAAAGTATTCTTCCCCATGTCCCTCTCCCCCCTTGAGTCGAAGCCCTCTTCCCTTGCTGATTGGATCTGCAGGCTGTCCTTGTCTTATCATTGTGAATGAAGTCACTTTTCAATCTGTTCTATGTAACTATCCATTGATGAATGCTTGCTTTGCTGCAGTTCAACCCACCCACACTTCCACCCCGAAAGGTCCTCAATAAGAGACAGTAACTACGTACGTACTACTAGTGCATGTAACGGTCGTTCCAGGCGAGCGGAAATATCACCACCGCCTCCCGCCACCGCGCGTAGCTAGTATTCTTTTTTGGGTCGTCAGGTCCCCAGGTCTCCAGGTCGTACATATCTTTGGTTCTTACCAGTATGGGACCTGGTTATTATTAGTACCAATTATTAAAAAAACTTATTTTAATAAATAAAAAACAGTAAGAAATTATAACAGAATAGATTATATTTACTATAAAGAATTTATTGGCGCGCATCTGCTGTTTACTAAAATCTAGTTATAACTAACTAGCTCTTGTCAAGCTGAATAAGCTAAATAATAAGAATTTCTCTTATCTAATATATTACGGAGGATATCAAGGTCATTAAAGACTGGATATACAAAATTATAAGCACCACCTGGTATTTACTTAGTACTTATAAGATAGACGCACTGGCTGATAACAGTGTAATTAATACTGATCTTAATTTTCAGGAAATTAAGAGCCTGAAGCTTATGGAGTTAGATATTATTTCTTAAAATATTAGTATAAACACAGCCACTACTGCATATAAAATTAATGAGAAAGGCAGCTACCATTAGTTGAAAGACCTTGGGATTACTGTCAGCCAGTGAACTGCCGCACAGTAAGGACATATGGCTTTAGATCACATTACAAGTGTGCACTTTTCCCGCAGCTCACATATTTCGCTTTGAACTATTAATATAGCCAAATATATATTAATAATCAAGTCCCAACAGAGTACTAGCGCAGTAGTCTCGTGTCCCAAATTACATGACATTCAGATCGAGGATCGAGATGCTGGAGAACTTCGGAAATTGCTGCCACCATCGCATTGCTTTATTTTCACTTATGGCATACCCAGTCACTGACCTGGTCCATCGTATGTAGTCTGAACGCCTAGTCCATATCACTGCAATTCAGTGACGCTGCTTATATTATCCCACGCAATGTCTACACTCTATCACTGAAGGACCAGGCTAGATGGCAATATGACTACAATCGGCGTCCAACTCTGAGTAAATGCCAGGGTAAGTGCTTTTTATACAGCTTCTCGCATTTACAGGCGGTATCCCATTTTTAGGGCTAAATTCGCGCAGTTGATTGATTTCTTAACCATCTGCACCCAGCGCCACAGCTGCAGTATCGTACTGCACGCTGTGGAGTTCCCAAGTCAAGCAGCGAAAGTATGGCCACCAAACGATAGAATGTCTATTGCTCATTTTACTTCATGGCAAATGACAGTTTATTGGGTTATCACTATAGACTGTTCATTGGAGGCTCTACAGAAAACCTAATCTTCATACAAAAGCCTGCACTGATATCGGCTGGACACATATGCAATGGCTGCCATTCAATGCAGTTGGCGGTACTCTTGGCCTAACACGAATATGTTACGCATTTTATTGTCCCAGATTAAGGATGTGACTGCTGATGTGGTAGTGTGGACACGCCATCTAGCTTTGGGGAAACGGGCTAACTCCTTGCCAGTTGGCACGGCAGGATCGCTATAGCCCTCATATGGACCTTTCCATGCAATTATTCAGCTACAAATCCTGTCTCCTAATCCAGTGTCTGTATATTGCAAGCAGCGAACACAAAGAGCAGGAAACATTATCAAATCCTAGCATCAATCATGGATATCAACTCCCTAACATAGGCTAATTCATCTCTTCTATCTAATACATCAAAATCATGTTATCATATTCCAACGACATTTCAAACATCTATACTACTCTATTCTATATACAATCTAGACCCCCCTCTCCTCCATCACCCGTCTCAACACCAGCTGCAACCCATTCACATACTTCGCTCCCAACATATCCGCATGCCTCCCCTCACACTGATGCACCACCATCCCCCTCCGGGATAACCTCTCCCACTGTTTTAAATACCTCTCCACCCAACACCCCCGATCATCCGTAACCGTCATCAAAGGGCTTCGACCTGCAGTCAACCGTGCATGGTAGCTGCCACAACTCCACCACCGCCGACGGCCTGCCGCTGATTCTGGACCTGGTCTCCGATGTCACGATCCTGGTGCTGCCCATTGCCACCATCGCTACCCTGCAAATGCCGCTTGCCCGCAAAACGGGGCTCATGATCGTGTTTTCAGTCGGATTCCTGTAAATCCCCCCCTTCCATGGCTAAATTCCACTCTGTATCTATCCATAGAACTAATTCAACTCCGCAGTGCCATTGTATCCGCGGTCGCCCGCGTCGTCGTTCTCTACAAGTCTACGAGCCTGCACTCGGACTTCCCCTACGCGGCCGCGCCCTTCGAGCTGCTGGACGGGATCCAGCTCAACATGGCCATCGTGTGCGCGACCGCGGTGCCCATCGCCTCGGGCTTCTGTGTCGCCTTCAGCAAAAAGCGTCGCCGAGACAAGGGCTGGACGGCCGGAGGCGCAAGCAGGAATACGTACCATCATAGCCACGCCTCAGCAGCAGCACGGGCCGCACGCTTGCGACTCGAGGATGAAGCCGGCAGCAGCACCGAACGGCTGCATATGGGACACTTTACCACCAGCTGCGCCTCCAAGGACCCGGAAGATCGGACACCGGGGGGAGGCGTGGTGTCAGCGAATGGGATTATGGTGAAGATGGATGTGGATATCCGGTAGTATGAAGTAGTAGATACTGTACAAGCACATCAGGTACTAAGGCAGTAGAAATCATATTTATATATATATATACCATAATAGTAGCATACTAACCATGAAATTGATTCTCCAGTCCCACTTCTCATTCATATTAGTACTATTAGTTATAGTAGTCATCATCTCCATTCCCACACTCAAGGAAAAGTTCCTACTCCACCCTCGTTGCACACCACCAAATAATTCTGGCATTATCATCCATAAACCTTGCCTTATTCCTCATATTAGTCGTCGTCTCCCCAACCTCCAACTCCGCCTGCACATCCCACCTACTCCCCGTCTTCTCCCCAATATCCCTCCACATACGCTCAAAACTCGCCACATCATGCCGATAATGCAGCATCGTCTTCTCCGTCAACCCAGTCAAATCATACACGCCCGCCACCGTACTCCCCATCTGTCTCCCACAAACCACCATCCCAACCTCCCCCCTGGTCAACCCAATCAACCGCTCCACACCACGGAGCTGTCCCTCATAATCCCAGAAATGCAGCAACGAGCCCGCCCAAATAATATCAATCTTCCCCCTCATCTTCGCCACAATCTCGGTCTTCTCCCATTCCTCGTCCGACACACCTAGATCCGCGCCCACGAACGTAGCAGGGAACGTCTCCGCATTATCACGGAACAGCTTGTACCCGAGCTCGAAGAACCCAGCTTCTAGATCAAAGCCGTATAACTGGGATGGCGGGATCGAGGCGGCGTAGACTAGATGTCGGAGCTCTTGACCGACGCAGCAGCCTGCATCGAGGAAGCCATTGGCCGGGGAGGCGCGCAGGCGGGCGAGCACGTGGTCGTAAAAGGGAAGGCGGGAGAGGTGGCAGCTTAGGAAGCGCATTTGGCCGATGCAGGGGTAAGGGAAGATTTGGAAGGCTTCATCTCGCTGTTCACACAAGTGGTTTCAGTTAGAGTTTGGGGGGGGGAGAAGGTGTAACACTTGGGGAAGGGGAAAATAGTCTTGAGGGGGGGAACTTACCAGGGCTAAGACATGGGAAATGACCTCTTCTGGTGCGAGCCCGCTGTAACTCTCCAGCATGGATTGCGCGGCGGGGTCGATGGCCGTGACGCTGGTTTGGTACCAGGCTGGTTTGGTGGTAGTGGTGGTGTCGGTAGTGGACATGATGATGGCTGAGGGGATTGTCTCGGTAGGAGGAGTCAATGTTAGGGGTTTGATGGGAGGGATTAGAGAGTGAATTGGGACATTAAGCCATTGGAGTTTGATTGTAGGAGATGCTTTATTGATTAAAACCCAGAAATTCTAATGTCAATTGCATTTCCCCCCTCCCCTCCCCTCCCCACAGCCTGTCCTGTCTGTCCTGCAGCATCAGGGAGGGGGCGCTAAAATAGTGGTACTGTGCTACTCCACTTGTCTTGTATAGTAAGACATATATACAAGGAACATGGAATCTTTAACTCCTGTGGTTGACCTGCCCAACCACCTGACTCATTTATAGAGATTGAGACAATGCTATATACAGCTTTACTGAAGAACTAATAACATATTAATATAAAAAAAAAAAAAAAAAAAAAAAAAAAAAAAAGAAAAGAAAAGAAAAGAAAAGAAAAAAAAGAAAACAGGTGACTCCGCCGGCCAGGAATGAGTCTTTCTCTCGAAGGATGCACAGCCGGAAAGAGGAGAGAGTAATCAAGAAATTGTTTAGGAACAGAAAAAAAATCAACAATGCTCACATGGCACCCAAGACCAAGAGGGGTACCTAAACTAGTGCTGACACGAGCATTTAGCGTATAAAGCTTAGCCCTATATAGTACTGTACGTAGCTTGCTAATGCACACACCACCAGCTTACATTTAGTAGGTTCTAGAGTCGAGTTTTCGCTGCGTGCGTGTGCCGCTCTTCCGAGAATTGATGTTGCTTACTGTACATGCTGAGTATATACAAAGTACGCGATGTGGCAGTTCGCTCTCCAATTTCTCCAGTGCCATTATTGTCTTTGAGAAATAAGTATCTAGATTAGACAGAGGCTATCACCGCACCGATCAAGGCCAGCGCACCGGCCAGATAACTCCCCGTGGGCATCTTGTGGCCCGCCCCACTCGATGTCTTGCTAGCGGCAGCGCTAGTGCTGGTGCTGGTGCCCGAGCTTGTGGTCGTGCTGGAACCGGATGTGCTTGAGCTGTTGCTGGTATCGTTGCTCGCCGCTGTGACGCGAAAGTAGTTGGCCGCGACCGGCGAGCCTAGTCCAGTCTGGTTGAGGAAGCTGACCAGCGGCAGGTTTAGCCGATTCAGGGGCGTGTCATCGTCGGTCAGCATGAAGGATTCGTAGCGGCTGGGGATGCTGAAGTTGGAGGGCTGGTCGAAGAGCAAAAGGGTGTAGTTATGGGTGCCGGACTTGGGGGCCGGGGCAATGTAGGAAGCCAGCACGTTCTCGTTGCTAGTGCTGTTGATGGTGGTGGTCAGGTTGGCCACCACGGTGTGTACGATCACCGAGGGGGGGGTGGTTTTGTTCCAGTCCGGGTCGACCATGAGCAGTAGATAGGGTCCCGAGCTGCTGAGCCCCATGTCATGGAGATGCGGCTCCGGCGCATTCTTGGTGTCTAGAGATGGTATTAGTTAATCAGACAGTCTGGAAGGGGGATCGGTCGTACATACCGCTCGCGTTCAGGAACTTGCCTGGGGTGAAGCTGACTGCAGTTGACCCCACCGCAAAGGTGACATTTAGCACCGTCGACGGCTCTCCAATGCTCGCCAGCTCAGGAGGGACGGTGTCTGCAGTCGCAGCAGTAGCAACTGCGGCGAAGGCGGCAATGGCAGAGACAAGACGCATGATGGGGATTCTATTGGAGCTGGATGTAGGCATGTTCACAATTGGATAGGAGGTGGATTAAATAGAGAAACCTTCTAACTGTGCACTGTTTGACACTTAGCCTAGAATAGATCAGTTACCGACGAGCAATGTGAGAATGGCTCCATCAGTCTTGGCCCTATTTAGGGGAGAAAATGGTGGCGTTTCCACATGGCCGGGGCGTTTAGCGCACATGGTTCGGGGATTACTTTTTCTTAGCATCGCTGTTGGCTGCACCATGGCGCATGGAGATGAAGGGAATCTTCCGTTTCTCCTTGTCGTTGGGATTGCTTCATTTGTTTGTTCAGAGCCAAATTGCCTTGTTTGATTACTCTGGTTAATTCGGAAGCAGTGGAAATACGCTCGAGACTTTCAAGCAGCGGTGTAGGCGTTATCCCTGTCCCCAAATATGCAGCTTGCTGCGAGGGGTTGCCAAGAAAAAGCTGGCAGGGAATGGTGTCAATTCTCGCTGCGAGTATTGGATAATTTCCCCAGAGCCTCTTCATACTTTCGTCGCTCTCGATAAAAAGGTCTGAATCTATGCTATAGATGAGCATTATAAAAGTCCAAGTCCTTGTCGAAGCTGGCACTCATGCGTAATATGCACAAGATCCTCTCTGCCAACATATTCAAGATAACATCCATGAATTGCACATATCGGATTTCCGAAATGTCCTTGATCGAGATTTATTCTTTGGGTTTCGAAAGCTGGATCGGCCCAAAAGGTCCTGACGGTCCTCTAAAAATAGTACTACTTCCAACAGGCGATCCTGGCCCCATTCCCGAAGGAATAATGCGTCTAGCATGAACCACACGATCATGTGTTCTTTTCTTGTTGATGTTCGAAGCTCTAGTTGTATATATAATAAAGGGGAATAGCAATACCGCAACAAGGGGAACTACAGCAAGCCCGATCAGGCCCTATATATCTCAGAAACCAACTATAAAACCGTTTGCTGGTGAGTAACTATAGCAGAAAGCCCTGGGCTGGAGCGAAAGGGGGCTAACGGTAAGTAACTAGTCTCAATCTATTGCTTTAAGGGGTATTGATACTCTTCTTTCGTGCAGCTGTGGAAAGGCCTTGAGATACTGGTGATGAATCTACTACCCCAAATTGGGAACAGCTTTAGAGACATCAATATCGAACGGATCTTTAGACAGCGTCATATATTCGGCCACGCCGCTCGCGTGGTGGGAGTTGTGGTTGGTCGGTTGGTGGCCAAGCCTGGATGCCAAGCCGGCTAGATCGCCGCGAAGGGCGTGTGGTGCGCCGATTTGAGGCGTAAGAAGCCTTGAATATGAGGATATTCATGTACGACGCGTAAAAACGATGAAAAACGACAGGGGATGCGAATTTTCGATGATTCGTGGCCACGGGGGCTCATAACATGTGACAGCAATATGGATATATTGTGTGTGTGTGTGTGTGTGTGTGTGTGTGTGTGTTGACTAGCTAGCTAACTACGCGAGGAGGTGGCTAGGTGACTAGGTGACTAGGTCTGAGATCACGTGATCTCCTTTCACAATTACGAAGCACCACACGACGTGTATTGAAAGGTTGTCACAGTATGTCTCGCGGGCCACACAGTAGGTTGTGCTGTCCCATGCTAGCTGCCTCCCAAATTTCACCGCACCAGATCTTCTAATAAGAATTAATTAAAATCTTATATAATATAAAATCTTATTAGATTTATTATCTGGTAAAATAGTATATTTTTACAGCTTAATTTTCTTAATAATCAGTACTAGTAACAACCAGATCCCATACTGGTAAGAACCAAAAATACATACAACCTGGCGACCTGGGGACCTATACACCCTTCTTTTCTTGCTTTCTTTACAGTAAGTATAACCGGGGTCTCGCGCAATCGCGCTTATTGACGTGTTTTCAAGGTTCCATTTATTGATTAGTTGTTCGTTCATTGACAAAAAAAATTATCGCGATACAAATGTTACTTCCGTATTGATCATAACAATTTACTATTCTCGGGTTGGTTTTCGTGTTTTTTTTTTTTTTTTTTTTTTTTTTCACTTGTTTGTTGTTTTGCTTCTGGGTGTTTGTTACGGGTACAAATAAACACAACCTACCACCAAACTTTTTCTACTAGTACAGTTACTACTACTAGTAGTAGTAGTAGTTACTGCATAAGTTACTAAATAAACTAAAGACATGACCAATTCATTCAATGTCAATCCTATCAACTTTGTTCTCTTCCCCACAACTACCCAAAATTCGAATAATAATTATCATCATTAATGTTGTTAAATCACCCCTCCACCTGATTCATATGACTCGGAATATTCCACGGATCGTAATCGATATGCACGAAAGCCCTGTCCACCGTAGGCACACTCTCCACCATATACTGCAGACTCTCCCCAACATCATGGCTATCCTGGAGTCGTGTCTTTGGGTCCAGGACGATATCTACCTCGACGTTGAGTCGATCCCCAGCGTAATACGCCTTTAGATCCTGGATCTTGAGAATCGCTTTCGAGAATCGCATCGTCATGTACAGCAGGATACTGTGGTCTTTGGGCGATGCTGCCGCGCCGGTTAGGTGGCCGATGTGTTCGCTGGCTGTGGCGCTCCAGTTGTAGATTATGTAGAGGGAGAGGAGAAGACCGCCTAGCGGGTCGATGTACCAGGTTTTGGTTAGGGAGCCGACTATGAGTTGGTTTGGTTAGTGGTGTGGTTTTGGGTGGGGGGTAGGGAAGGGAGCTGCTTACTGAGAGGGAAGAGAATACTGAACAAGTTGAAGACCACGTCCGTCATCGCGTCTTGGGCTAGGGCCTGGACACTTGAATTCTTGATCAGTCGACACCAGAACCAGCAGATGAGTTTGACGATGACTGTGCTGGCCATGACGGCTATGGAAGGGAGGGATAGGTCGACGACGGAGTAGTCGGAAGAGATGAGTCGTGTAAAGGAGGTGAGTGCGACTTGCACGAAAGAAGTTACCATCACGACGGCGAAGACTAATACGCTAAGTGGTTCGAGTCGACGACGGCTGATCGGGTATCGGGAGCGGTCTTGTCGACGGATCAGGGTGGTTGTAGTCCAGACGATGGCTGTGCTGAGGAAGTCCAATGCTCCGTCGACTAAGCTGGCCAGGACGGATAACGAGTTTGTCATTGTCATGGCGACAATCTTTGCGACTAGGAGGAGCACGTTGGCGACGAAGTTGACGTAGATCGCGACGGTGACTATCCGGTCGCTGCTGTCGACGAACTCATCGTTTGATGGTATGATGTCTGGGGGTGATGCTGCTCGTTCTTCGATCGTCGGGGGCAAGAGTGGAGAGGTCTCGCTCTCGCTAGGAATGCGATAGAGATTTCGGGGCGTTCTTTTGATCTTGCCGGATGCTTGAGAGTCTGCTGTTCCGTAGGAGATTGCGTCATAGGCCCGGCCGTTGGTTGAGGCTGGGGGTTCTCCTGGCTGGTTGCTGTGATAGTCCACAATCAGGCGATGTGGGAGAGAAGAGTCCAGCAGTCGATCGATGAAGACATATTGGGATATTAGATCATTGTTGCGCTCGTAATAATCGCGCCTGTAGCTTGTTAGACCACAGCGTTGGAACCACAGATAGCAACGTACATGGCCTTTGGCATCTTCTTCAGCATAGACGGGTCTTGATAGAAATGTTGCCTGTAGCTCATCGTTAGTAGATGTTCACTGAGCTGTGAAACAAGGGCAACGGCATACCAACGATACATAGGCTTGCTCTCGCCAATAAGTCGCTTAGCGCGCTCAAAAGCGAGAGGCCTATCCCCGCGATCTTGGGGGAAAGTCTCATCAAGACGATCACTGTCATACGGATTATCGGCGCTTTGGACGCTGAGAGAGCGTCGTCGTATTAGTCCTCCTAGGCGTTGACCACGGGTGGAGAGAAGGTCATGTTCCAAGTCGAGACTTGGTTGTCTCGCCCGGATGAAGGAGTCCGATCGAGGCGAAGAGGAAAGGGTTGGCGGCACAGTACTAGATCGATGTGTCGAGGACATTTTTCCTTCCCTTTGCATCGAGCGACGTGGAAAAGCAATGGATGAGGAAGCATTCTATTTAGGCGGCAAGGATGACTCGCTCGACCGAGTCAACTCGGTGGGACCCTGACGGCATTCTTCAATTGGAGTCTGGGGCGCGCGGGCTGGGCCGAGCTGTTAGCTCACCATTATGAGATGGAGTCTGGCAGAACTTTCTCACGTCAAACATACATGCGCATCTCTGGTTATTCAGTCACTAATTGTTAATTGATTGTATACGTCAGTGCTGAATAGTACTCGCAGATGTCCCTGTCGCAAGAAGCCGCCTCATGGCTCTCGCCGCCAGCTGTGCAGCTCTCTCCTTCACCACAGCCTGGAGATAAAGCTCCCTCTTGCCCAGAACTGCCCCTCCCAGCCGACAACAACAGACCCACCATCGTCTCGTTCCTCAGGCACTGTGGATGTCCTGGTTAGTCTGGTCTCAAATGCGCATTTGTTTACTAACCTAATGGTAACTGCAGTGGCGGAAGCAACTTTTCTCGAGTTGCGCACTGCCGCTGAGACTCACCCCCAGATTAACTTTGTCGCAGTGTCGCATAGCGACAAGCCATCAACGGAGAAATGGCTGGAGTCTATTGGGGGAACCGGCGATTCTAGCTCTAACCCCGTGACGGTCATTGTCGATGCTGAGCGCAAGATCTATGCGCAATGGGGCCTAGGCGTGACTTCTTGGGGCCATGTCCTAAGTCCAGCTGGACTTCTAGCTATCGGGAAGTTGGGGTGGGAAAGGGGGATCTGGAACAGGCCTACCGAGAGTGGTAGTCGATGGCAGTTGAGTGGCAATTGGGCGGTTGACGCCGAAGGAGGAGTGCGCTGGGGAGGACCTGTGAAGCGAGCTGATGAGCTGATAGATATTGAACAGGCAATTTATAGCATCAAAGCTTGATTTTGTAATATGTCATGCTGGCATGCCTTTAACTTAGTTCCAGATGCTTCTACAAGTAAAGGAACATTTTGTACGCTCAAGCTTCATTGAATTGATCTCTTGCGTCTTCTTCGCCATCTATTTTTTTTTATAAATTGCGTAGAGACTCAAGACAGGTTTACCGACCAAGATTATTGCTGTACCAGCCATTGTTAGCTGCAAGTCGTACTTTCCATGTAAATTGTCCAAGCTGCCCAAGTCCGGCTTGATCAATTCCGATTATTAATGCTACACCCGTACACTTCCCGGGCAACAGAGAATCATGTTTTCTCAGATCTATTCAATTCTATTTATTCGCCATCGAGATATTATCTTTGAGACGGGGGCCGCTACTTGTCATTATCTTCGGGGGTCCCATGGTTAATAGCAAGAGATCGGGCGTTCCGTTCTTCGTCGGATTGGTGCGAAGAGCTTGTATAAGCTGCAATCCTTCTGGCTTGGCTAACCAGATTCCGTCAATCGAGACGTGAGATTCATTCTGAGTTTCCATTGACACGCCACGTCTGCCGTGCATTTAACCAGTCGGCTATTCTTCCTTGTCCAAAAGGGTATTTGTGCGTGACCAGTTTGCTTGCTTTGAGGCTTCCTGAGATGAGCGGACGTTAGTGCAGTTGGAAAGCGTAGTAGTTGCTATTGCGCCTACCCCGCATTTATACCTTCAACCCTCGTGCTGCACAACAGACTTCATGATAGAGATCCGACTGAATTGAAGGTGAGTCGCAGACAATTGTAGTAGAAGGAAGACTCTAGGGCACGTGGAAACATCATGTGCCCGACCAGAAACTACATCCCGCTTCAACTTCTGCTCTATACTTCAACCTGTCACCGCAGCACCCTGTTTGACCATGCAGCACGTCAGGATTAGTCTCATGCCTAGACTGTCCTAGACCACTGCTAGCCTGCCTGCCACGGCAACCTGGGCCGCTACCCCGGACGAGCAATGCTACAATTATAGACAGCAGTGGCCAGAAGATTGGGTAGTCACCATACTCGAAACCTGGAGAACCGGAACTCAAATACCCTATTGGTTCAAAAGCTCGGTTTGGATGGACGAGACGCCATAGTGGCTGTCATTGAGGCAGAATCCTTCTCCGGCTGGCCGCCAGATTCCCTCCAGCGGACTGCAACCGCGCACGGGCTGAGCACACCGGCGCCTCTTTCGTTAGTGCGTTAAACGCCAATCATGTCGGCTGGGGAAGTTTACTACATTGGCGAACGCAATCAGGAGCGAGATGGCCATGCTAGTCCCGGGCCGGCCGGCCACCCCGGATTTTCAAGCTTCCTGCTAACCCTCGCTCCACCATCGGCCTTTTCGTCCACCGGTCAACAGTCCCCAGTCTGACGCATGCCAAAGAGATGAGCTTGTTGAAATCTCCATGCATTTGACCCCGGAACAAGGCTTAGCAGGGATTTGACGTATATAGCCCATGTTATCTGCCCCACCCCCGCTCGGGGTCCTTTCCTGTGTTTTTCCTATAAGTCCTGCCGTTCAATGTCCCACTTGACACTACTTCATGGCCTAAGAGATTCACACACCATAATATATCGATCGGCATTTCAAGATGGGTCGATACTTTACAATTGGCCTGGCTGCATTTGCAGCTACAGGGTCTTTCCTGTTCGGATATGACAGCGGTGTCATGACGGACGTAATCGAGTCGAAGAATTTTCTGGCTTTCTTCAACACCACCCAGACATCAAGCATCATTGGTGCTATCAACAGCACATTTTCGGGAGGTGGTAGGTTCTTCTCTCTGGCTTGGACCTTCTTCATTCCATGTATTGCCCTTCTGGCTAACAATGGCTGCTAGCATGCATTGGCGCGCTTCAGGGTGGTCTAACGATGGATCGCTTCGGACGAAAGTTCACTATCCAGATGGGTGCTTTCATTTGCATGATTGGCGCTATTCTTCAATCGTCAGCGAAGAACTTGGCCATGATCCTTGTTGGTCGTATTCTGGCCGGCTGGGCAGTTGGTCTCATGTCTATGTCTGTCCCAGTGTATCAAGCAGAGGTCGCTCATCCCCGTTCGCGTGGGTTCATCATCGGTCTAGCCCAGCAGATGATCGGTGTTGGATTTATTGTCAGTACGTATGTATACCACCATCACAACCATGTCTGCATATATTTCAGACAAGGAAAACATTAACTTAAGATTAGCTGGGTCGGCTACGGCTCCCTTCATGCGCCGGATACTAGCGAATTTCAATGGCGATTCCCGCTTGCCTTTCAGGCCGTCCCTGCCGTTCTTCTCGTTATAGGCATGTTCTTTATGCCCGAATCACCTCGATACCTGATCGAAAAGGAACGCTACGAGGAAGCGATGAAAATTCTCCGAAGATTACACTTCGACGGCATCAACGAGGACTGGATCCAGACGGAATACAATGAAATAAAAACCACTATTGAAGCCGAAAAAGCTGTCACCGTTCCCGGATGGCTCATCATGTTCCGTGTGCCTCAATGGCGAACCCGACTCATGTGCGTTTCCTTCTCCTACCAACACCCTGGTTTTACCCCGCATTCTATTAACATCCCACCCAATCAGGCACGGCATCGCCGTCCAAGTCTTCACCCAGATGACAGGCGTCAACGTCGTAAACTACTACCAAACAATCATGTACAACGCCCTCGGCATCACAGGTAACCGCAACACCCTCGTAGCAGGAATCTACAACTGCGTCGGTCCCATCACGAACTTCATCTTCATTTTCTTCCTCCTCGACCGAGTTGGACGCCGCAAGCCCATGTTGTTCGGAACCATCGCAATCACCATCGCCCTCATCTGCGAAGCAGCTCTCTACTCGCAGAACCTGGACGGCACTCGAAAGGGATACAGTATCGGCGGTGTTTTCTTCATCTTCTGCATCACCGTTATCTTTTCTCTATCATTCGGCCCTTGCAGTTGGTTAGTGCCTCCCCCAACTATCAACTAACATGGATACTGTTGCCTTCTAACATGCTACTATCGATAAATAGGGTCTACATGGCAGAAGTAATGCCAATGCAAATCCGCGGTCGAGGAAACGCCTTCGCCACTGCCATTGGCAACTGGGCCGTAAGCACTCTCTGGAACCAGGTCTCCCCGATCGCGCTGGACAAGATCCAGTGGAAATTTTATTTCGTGTTTGCGGCGTGGAGTGAGTAACCCATACTCCTTTACCAACTCGGTTGCCCTATATTCCTCCCTTTCCCTTACTGCTTGTCTGCTAACCACATCAAAATCGAAACAGACGTATGCATCACTCTTCCAACCGTCTACTTCTTCTTCAAAGAAACAAACCAGAAGTCACTCGAAGAGATCGATTTGCTCTTCGGTGGTCGTGCCCTGGGAATGCTTCCCGAGGATGTAGTCGTAAAGGGGGGTACAGTCGAGACTGAGAAGGCAGAGGAGACGGGGGTATCGGTCATCAATGTCGAGCATACTAGTACCGTGTGACCATGGCGGTGTCTTCTATCAAGGAAGCGTGTGACCGTTCATGACAAATCAGTAAAGAAGCAAATACACAACGAACCGAATTGCACTGCGTCATTCCATTTCGCCGATCAGAACTCTGGTCTTGTTCTATACCATAACCCAACCATCCATCCCTCCGCCCTGTAATCCCCACCCCAACCCAATCAAAGAAACGCCCTACTCCCCAACCTGAAAAACTCCCTCGCATTCCCAAACTCAATCAGATCCACCTCCTGGGCCGACAACTTCCCCGACTCCCTGACCTTCTTCAAAAACTCCTTTCCCGTAACATTATCCTCGAACGGATAATCCACACTATACATCACCCTCTCCACCTTCGTAACCTGCAACAACATCATCAACGTCTCAACACTAAACACTCCACTCGTCGTAACCCATATATTCTCATTCCAGACATCCATAATCCCCTTGCGTCTCGATGCCGCCAACCCCTTGAAAAACCCCAACCTCGCGATCCGGTGCAACATGATCGGGAGCAGCTCGCCCATGTGTCCGATCACTATCTTGAGTTTAGGGTATTGCTCGAATACCCCCGCCGCGTAGAGTTTCAGGATATGCAGGCCTACGTTCTCATGCCAGCCCCAGGCTCCGGACGCGAGGCCGAGTTCTGCAGCGAGTGGATAGTTGCCGGAGAAGCGGGTTTGGATGGAATCCTGGGATGGGGTGGAAGGGTGGATGTAGAGAGGGACGTCGAGGGATTCGGCGGCTGCGAAGACGGGCCAGAAGCGTTCGTCGTCATAGTGGGTAGTTCCGTCCGGGAGGTGGTTGTCGATTAGGGCACCGAGGAAGCCGAGGTCGGTGACGGTGCGGCGGAGTTCTTTGGCGGCTTCGAGGGGGTGGGCCATTGGGAGCGCTGCGAAGCCGCCGAATCGATCCGGGTGCTGTTTTATGGCGGTGGCCATTTCGTTGTTGGCTGCGTAGCAGCGCGCGGGGTCGGTTGAGGCGACGCCGCCGGGAAGGTGGGAGAGGATCTGGTAGGAGACGTTGCCGGCGTCCATGTTGGCGAGACGGGTTTTAGAGAGGTCTTTTGCGAGGTTGCGACATTCAGGGTAGATCTTCCATGTGTTGTCGTAGAAGAAGTTGTTGCTTTCGAGGGATGGGAATATCGCGTGCTCTTCGAGCGTGATGGCTTGCGCGGGGGAGGCCATGATGTGGGATTGTGGTTGTAGTGGTGATATCGGGTTGGTCGGTTTGGGCTGTCGGCTTATACAGGTAGGTGGGAGCGCAGCTCTCTATATTGCTTTCGGTGTAGGTGTAGAAGGCGGTTGTCTGACTAGTGCAGACTTAAGTGGAATTGCAGCTTATTTGAGTCAAAGGTGCTGTGCGACCAACGCCCCTGGTAAGGGATAAGTAGGGGCATGCTGCTTCATTAGCTGAGGACGGCGCCAGTTGTGGTGTGTAGAAATGAGGGACAGGTCAACTTGGTGTATTGGGCTGCCGATATTGCGGCCTATAAGCGTGCAAAGGAGACATAATGTTTTCGGAGTAAGCTAGACAGTCCAGTCCCGAATATGGGAAGCCAGTTGATGCAGAGTCTGCAGTGTGTGTTGTCTTTAGCGTCCCGATCACCGAGTGTGAAGATCTGGATAAGCGTGTTGTTTATACAAGACAGGAGCAAACTGCGTCATAGCCATGGGTAACAATGAGCGCGAGCTGCACATCCGGGGGATCTGTGTGGATCGGCAGCCGTGGCATGACCTGGCACGACATGGCATGACCTGCTAATTTGTTGGCTTCCAGCTAGTGCGACCGCCACCAAAATCATGCTCAGCCGACCATCCATCGAGAGCTCCCTTGCAACCGCGCCAAGGAAGTTAGTCCGGGGCGCATGGGAAGGAATGAATCAATGCTTGCAGCGATCGCCCGACGGTCAGTGCTATAGGGTTAGTAGCATCGTTTAGAGTGATGGATGTGCGCTGCTGAGCCCCCCAGCGGCAACCTGCGCTAGTAGTTGGGAGAAGCTGCTGCCGGATGACCTGGGGAAAAAGGTGTGGAATGCAGGCAGCCAGATGCCTCTGGCTGGGCTTTCAAGGGAATAGAGCACATGGGTGGCACATAGCCTGAAGCCAGACAAAGGAACCCTGTGTTGTCATGGTGATGGCGATAGCACTGTGATTTCCTGATCTTAAAACCAAACTGTTATTCAGTCAAGCCCCTCATTCCTTTTTCTTGAATACTCGGGCGTCAGCGACCGTGGGAAATGTACGTCTCACGAGCATCTGCTGATTGATGGCTTCGGGATGGCCTGATAAAGCATGGTTGGCGCATACCCCGCCAGGTGACGACGATCAGAGGTACAACGCTTGGTGGTGGCTCGTATCCTTTATTAGCGGCCAGAATCCCCGGGGCTGTGGAACAACTCTCTTCAGAATTAACGAGAAGTCAAAATATAACTAAAGGAAAGACATCCTCGGCCTCGGTTGAGGATTGTCGCCTCTCTCTCGCTCGCAGCCCGACCACACCGAGTTCCCGCGACGAGGAACATGGGGTTGTCGGAGAAAAAGGATAACCCTCAGGTCAATCACCACATGGCCATTGTCTTAGGAATCGGACTAGGAGTCGCGACCTTAATCATCATGTGTTTGCTGTGAGTGATTAGCCAGCCCCTTTTCAGCTTTGTGCCCGATGCTGGTCATGATCGCCTTCGCGCCACTAATACCCTAAATCTCTATAGTCTGACCCTTTTCGTCAATCGGCGTGAGCGCCATCCCGTTCTCAAGAGCAAAGGCAGCTCAAGCGACAAGTTACGCAAGCTGGATGCCGTCTCCCCAACTCGGACATTAGAAGATTGGTGGTCGCGAGCTAAAGGCCCTCTTTTACCGTCCGAAGGTGTTGAAGGCGACTTCATGTGGTACGTTTAGCTTGCATCTGCCGACCAACGGCTGAATTAGCGGCAACGCTAGCAAGTTGTTCGCCCACTAACGGTGCCGTTGACAGCGTTGTTTGCCTCGAGTCGGTTCTGCGCTGCCAGGAAATCCGAGAACTCAAATGTCTGCACGTGTTCCATCGAGAATGTCTCGAAAAGTGGTATCTGCAAGACCACTTCAATTGCCCACTCTGTCATAGAGCGTATTACGTTCAAGAGACCCATCCGAGTAATGAGTTTGTGTGGATGGTGTGAATGCGACCGACCTCTTCTTTTTCCAGGCTTATGCGGCGTATGGTGTCTTGTCTGGGCATTCATCCCACGCCGGTCTTACGCCACTCGAATGTTGTCGCTCACTATGGGCATCAATATCTTCATTTTTCGGCTTTATAGGAAACATAGGCCAGTCCATGTGCGGGTCCCCGTTGGTTGGTCCTGGACGATAGTTGGGATCCTCTTTCATGAGTTAATGACCTTTGATGATTAATGCGATACCCATATGTTTACATCTCACAAGAGAAGTCAGTTTTGCGGAGGTAGATACTCTGAGTTGAAGTCCCAATTGTTGGGATTGCTGGGATGGTACCAGTCGAGGAGACTGTACAGGCCAGAGGTGGCATCGTGGAAAGCCAGATCCTCGATGGGCTGAGGATCAAGAACCTGGTCAAGAATATGAGACAACTTCCTCTCCGCTTCCTTGCACGTATGGTAATTGCCATGTCCCGGTCGCGCTACCCAGGAGAGGCATGAGATGAAAACACTCAGATTTCGGATGATTTCAGCACGCGGTAACGCAGTAG
Source organism: Aspergillus luchuensis (assembly GCF_016861625.1). Classification (NCBI taxonomy): domain Eukaryota; kingdom Fungi; phylum Ascomycota; class Eurotiomycetes; order Eurotiales; family Aspergillaceae; genus Aspergillus; species Aspergillus luchuensis. The sequence continues at coordinate 1,945,446 of NC_054849.1, forward strand.
TGTATGTACCGATTCCCTGGTTTTGGTGAAGGAGCTCGAGGATGAGGACGCTGGCACTGGGGAGGCCGTAGTAAAGGAACTGCACCATGTTAATTATAGGAAAGACAGCATACTCTAAGGGGTATTTAACATACAACCCAAGCACGATGTCTACTCAAGTCAAAGGCTGGGTCACTGTCAGCGTTGCCTTTAATGATATTGGACAACATTGTTCGTGACGTATCAAAGAGAGCCTCATGCCCGGTGTTTACGCGTTTAACAACAGTCCTCTGCAAAAGGAAAATAGTATAAAGGTAGTCCAGGTAAATATGGAGCAAGGTGAACGACTTTGTTAGGGGTCCCGACTCGGTCCCTTCCGCAGACACGTCGTAACGGAGACGGACGGGGCACACTGCCCACGACTCCCGCGCTTGCTTTATTATTTCACTTGAATAGATTAGCGACAAGATCATTATTCATTCGCACGAGACACCATGGCATGAGTATGACTCACTCAGAATTCTGCACCGTATCGCTGTGCTCACCGGTCCCTAAGGCTATCTCGAGAGCTCGTTCTCTATATACGGCCAATATGAAACGAAGACGGAGCACACTTGCTCGATCGACCTCATCTTCGGCTGACCATCCGAAACGATCTAATCTTGCGATCGCCGCGTTTAACTCATCCCCACCATGGACTATACTTCTTTCGCTAATGTCCAGTGGGGGTGTTAGGGTGCTGTAGCGGTAGTTAATGGATGGCGGTCGTCCCACGAATGTGGCTTGATTCTTATCTGCTGAGAAGGCAGCAGCAAAGCAAGATCTTCTCCATTGACGAAGAAAGAAAGGGCAATTATCGTCCATGGGGCTGTCCTGGTGAAGTCCAGCCGCATAAATTGTAGCGGATAATTCACGGAGGCGACGCCAGGCTTGGTAGCCTAATTTCAAACGACAATCAGCATATGCTACGTCCTAAGAAGAGTAATACTGGGAAAGCAAGGTCTCTATACTTACTTGAGTCACCGTAGACATGGGTGAGAAGTACAAAGCTGCTATACTGGCAAAAGCCCAATAGCTCATTGACTGAAGAAGCCTGGTCGCTAAAAGTGAGGCAGGTGCTGCTCGCTTCGACAAGCTGAGCGCGGAGTCTCTCCCGGGCTGAGGTGTCCGCCGCCACCTGGTATAGATCTGGGTCACTCTCAGGTGTAGATGAAAGCGACATTCCAGCAGTTGCGAAGATGATGCCTATAGCTTCCCAACGTAGATTTTGCCCAGTAAACGCTGCACAGTATTGCTCCACTGTCATTGAACGATAGGTTGACAATGGCCTGGAAGTATTCTGCGACACCTTTCGAACTGTGTTCTGAAGCTGATCTTCGACATCCTCGGTGAAATCAAGGGCCCCGAGGACATTCCGAGCGGAGCGTACAATAGACATTGTGACGATCTCTGGAATGACAGCAACAAGGACTCGGGTGTAATATCTCCGGATTAAGCTATCGCATATTGTGAGGTTTTGAAGTAGCTTTAGTAACCGCACTCCAGTCTGGAGTCGTTCGGGTTCCATAGATTGGGACAATGTGGTGGGCATGGAGCTGTTATCTACATTGAGAGAGAACTCGGGACGATGCTCCGCAAGAATGGCTGAGTAGCTCGTCGAGCCCAAGTATCCAGGAGAAGCAGAAGCCGACTCCAGCGTAGTATTTTGTCTTGGAAGAGCGCTCCCTCCGCCTGCTCCTGTAGTTGACGAGCTATAACGATGTTAGCACACCTTCGTGCGCAGAACTTCCATGTGTAGTTGGATTTAAATGTGACTGGAGAATTGTTACCTTGCAATTAACTGGCTGTTTCTTCCTCGTGAGCCTCTGGCAGACCTGGTCGAGCCTCCAGTCACTTTCTTCGTCATCGGTGCTGGATGATAAAAACATCCCGATACCATATTCTTAGTCAAGCATCGGCCGCAGACTGGTCTCTCATGGTCGCATCGCAATTTAGATTTGCGACACGGCTCACACGATTGCAAGGACCCATTACGTCGAACCGCATGTGATCGATGTTGGCGGCTGCGCAGATTAGAGTCTGGCATTTTGACAATAAACAACCGGCATTGAAAGCAGTGATCAACTCATCACCATACTGACATGATTGAGAGCGAAGAGTCGGAGCAAATGTTGAAAGCGGGTAAATCAAGAAGCAGGCCTGACCTGCCCGAGACCGGGCACTTCCAGAGCGGGAACTAACTTGTTTTGGTATCGCGTCCAGAGCTTCGTGCAGCACATTCAGAGATAGTTAACTAAGATGATGAGTGACAAACTGACCATAACTCCAGCGAAACGCTCCACAAGTGATTAAGCTCGAAATTTAACAGGGCATAAAGTACAATCACATCGACTTCAATAACTCCAGATACATCTCTCCGACCTGTTTTCGCCCCTCATTATCCCCTTGTATCCACTCCTCAGGCGGAAACAGGTCAAACATACCCACTTTCATTAACAACGGGATCGCCGCTCTAAGAGCTGTCCTGAGCGTGTCCATTTTGACTTTGTCCCCAGCTGCATGTGCTTCATTATACGCCCGGATATTGACCAGCATTGCTCTACGTTCATCGTCAATTCAGTCCAAATTCCAAAGCAATAAATTAGCGGGTTCGAAGGATCACTTGCCCTACTGTGCCTGTCTGCACTTTGCTGCCATCCGGTAGAGTCACTTCTGGCATCGCAGTACCAAGCGTTGACGAGTTCAAAGCGACAAGGCTAGCAGCTGATGAGTTGGACATGATGGTTTGAATTAAGTAGCATTTGAGGGTTCTGGAAGTAGTCAATGGTTATCTGAGGATATGAGGTTTGGTGGGGATGGTCGCCTGCTTGTATACCCCGTAGTTGAGGCTATGTCCGGAGGCTGTTCCCGGACATGAATGGGCCCTCCGCGGAATTGTCGGGATCTCCGAGCGTAAGCTCGGAGCTGGAGCTGGAGTTGTTTTTTGTACTGTACCAGAACAATTTAACGCTGTCTTGAGATAGTCCTAATAAGATAGCTACAAATTGTATCTCTCGAACTCCAGTAAAGCTCACTTCTTCAGAAATGCAGTGGCGGATTAGTCTCCGCAGGTTGCTACAATCCGACCCCAATGGTCAAATTTCATTACAAATGATCCATCCCCTAAGTAATCCATAAGACCCCCTCATTTCGCAAAAACTTCACCTGCCTCGATAGTCTCGAAAGCGCTCATAGTATGATTCCACACCTTCTGCCTCAGTTCGTCCTTGTTGATCTTCTCATAGGACTTGGCGTTGTAGTTGGTATCGCAGTACTTGCCAAGAGAGTAAGCACCGCTTCCAAGCTCACCATCTGTTCCCACAGTAGTCTCCTCTTTTTTCTGCGCAGAAGTCGCCCCCCGTGGCGGATAACGAGACGACGCCAGGCTCAGCATCCTGTCACCACTCTCGGATGGTGGAACAGTCAGGAAAGGTGCGAAGAAGGGAACAAATATGTAACGCCACAGCACTCTGAACCAAGCAGGCAAGTCATGCTTCTCAAACCCGGGTCCCAACACGAGACCAGGGAAGATGTGTATCAGACTGAGCTTCCCACGATGTTGTTCTGCCAAGGTTTCCATGAAGCACACATGCATGTAAATCATATGTGAGCGAGCCGTAGAATAGTTATAGTTATCTAGATCGCGCAAAGAGAGGTCGTCGGGAAATAGCTTTTGCTCGTAACCAGCGGCAAAAACCGAAACGACTGTTGCAGGGAGAGTGGATTTGAGTAGCAATGGAAGGAGCTTTGTTATCGCTCTCATGCGAGAGTAGTACATCAAGGACATCGTGACGTCGATACCTTCTTTCGTGTCTGCGAATTTGTCAGAAATGCAGATATAACCAATAATTTCGAACGCACCTTTCCGTGGCTGGTATATAGGCCCTCCCTGACTTAGCATGAGATAGTCGATCCTTGGGTCTTGTTGCTCCTTTTCTTCCATCTGAATAATCTCTTCGCAGACGCGATTTACATTTTGAATCAGCGAGATATCTTCAGTCTGCAAGAATCTGATCTGGGCTTTGGGGCATATGCCACGACATTCTGCAATAATCTCTTCGGCGGCTTTGATATTTCTGCCAACAATATATGCACGAAAGCCCTTACCACCATTGGCTTCCGCTGTGGCCAATGCACGCAAGGTATAGTGACCAATGCCTGAGGTACCACCAAAGAAGACAGCAACCAAAGGCTGGCGCTGAACTAGAGCAGTGTTCGTGGCACGTACGTCGTCTAATCCGACCATGTTAGATAGATACCGTAATGAATGTTATGAACATGAGTATCGAATTTGAGGCAGGGCAGTGAGGTCCGGAGGGTCTCATATATGAGGGGAACGGAACCACTTTGCACGGACTTTAGGGGCTTATCGGGGATAGGAGTTTCATATCAGTTAATATCCGATGCATGTTCTCTCGTGGACAAGCAATGAGCGAAAGGGAGAGCTTGAAAGGGTGCTCGATCCCAGGTACTATAGACCGTACCACGTACAAATTGCCGAATAAGGGCTAGCGTGTCGATGATCCACGGGTCACTGCTCACGTATTACTCTCTTGCCTTCTCCACGCCAACTTCTCACCTCAGAGCTATGGTATCTAATTCAGCCGGTTCTCGAATTTCCCTGGGCCACGCGGCGCCTTAAGCCTTCATGTCATTACTAAAAATACTATTATAGCAGCCCTGCAAGAGAAGATCCATCGTTCTATCATCGCATTATCTGTCCACTACTGATCCCCGGATCATTGGTCCGTTTCTATTAGATCGACTCAGTCTAATAGCACCGCGGCTCATGCCCCAAAGGCGCTACCACAATAAGAGCCGACATGGCTGTTCGCAGTGTAAGAATAATCGCACAAAGGTTAGTTACGTGGCTCCGTGCGTGTCCCGTGCTTATCGTAAGTAGTGCGACGAAGATAGACCCCAATGTGGCCGATGCAGAAGAATAGGTTCGGCTTGCTCGTTGGCTACTCAGCCAGCGAATCTGGTATTCGTGGCACCCAGAAATGAAATGCCTTCAAATCAAGCCAGAGACGACTCATCTCGTATCAATCACCGATCATCTAGCATTTCTGACGGATATAGCAGCCATTCTCCTAGCGATTTGATTTCTGCTGCAGCTTCCACACCTGGTACGGAACGCTCTGACATGGAATGTGACTTTACGGATACAGAAAAGGAACGGCTGAGGTTAATGAATCATTATGCTTTACACACATCAAGAAGTATCACGGACGTCATCATACCACGAGACCAAAACCAATCGTTATGGGGAGAGTGGGTTACTGAGCTGGCTTTCAAACATAATTTTCTGTTGCACGGCCTTTTGGGATTGAGTGCCTTACACTTGGCTCTTAAGGGTGTTTCACCGCAAAGACACACGGTCATCGCTATCCGCCATCATGATCTCGGTGTCGCAATGTTTCGGTCGCACCTTTCTAACATCACACCCGAAAATCATGATGCTGTTTTTGCATTCTCATGCGTCGTCAGCCTCTATACTTTTGGGATCCAGCGTCCCTCTGAGCCTACAGAAGACCCTATAGACAGGCTTCACCAGGTCTTCTCTCTAATTCGAGGATCATCCTTTCTCGTCAAATCTGATCACGATACCATGGTACGTAGTCGTTGGTCCGTCTTGATGTTGCCACATCCGTTTCCACCGACGGTGCTTTCATCTGAGCTTGAGGATGTGCTAAGCAAACTCCTTTCACGCGCTGCAATGGCGCCCGAAGCCGCTCGCATGGGTATATATGAACCGACCATAAAAACTCTGAGACACAGCCTTGCAATGTCAATTATGTATCGCCGCATAAAAATGACATTCTCATATTTTGCTGTTATTTGCCCTCCAGAGTTCTGGTCAATGGTGCGCATTGGCGAGCCCTTGGCTCTGTCCATTCTAGCCAACTACGCAGTCACTCTCGACTGGCTGCGGAGCAACATATGGATGGCATACTGGGGGAGAGAAATAGTTGTTGCCGTTCGTAAGGCATTGCCGCTAGACTGGCACGAATGTATTGCCTGGGCTGTCCAAGAAATGGAACGCCCATCTGAATCAGGTGGACTCGGGCGTTACTCAGCATCAATATCAGATTCACTGCAAGAGAACGATCAGATTACCACCTCATTGGCATTATAAGTTGCGCGCGGTATCACCTTCGTTAAAAGGATTTCTAGGAGAGTCCTTTCACGGTTCCCAAATTCTAACTATCTATTTTTTGCTCCACGCAGAGCGCCTCCCCATATGAGCTGATGTCGTACCCGTTCTCTTCCAAATACGCCTTGAACCTGGCATCCTCGGTTTCCAGCTCTCGCGACATATCCGGGATCAGGAACCACGCTATCAACGCGCCAACCATACAGAAAGCCGACCCTATCAGGAAGACGGCTTGTTGACCTTTTTCGGTAGATGAGAACGAGTCCTGAATGGGCGTAAATACTTCAGTCCCGATTGATGCGCCCGCCTTTCCTACTGCAGCGGCCAGACCAAGGAAGTGACCACGAAGAGGGGTGGGGAATGACTCTGCGGCGCACAGAAAGGTCGACACACCGGGGCCCATCTCACCCAGGGCGTTGAAAATGCCGTACATAACGACGAACAACGGGAATACTGACTGTATCGGGCGAAGAGCGCCGCCCAATATGAAGCCCCATATACCCCAGAGCACGAAGCCGAGAGTCATGTTCTGCTTCCTTCCAATTTTATCCATCAGGAGCCCTCCCAGTAGGCAGCCTGGGAGATAGAAGCAATTAACAACCGTCTGGTGGACCATATCAGCATCTCGATTTTAGGACATCCGGCTGCTTTTTTTTACGTACTCCGTAACCAATATTTTCCACTGTTGTATTGTTTGGGCTGAGTTGAGAGATGATGGTGGAAGTGAAAAGTCCAAACGGATACGTGACAAAGTCGTAGCAGAACCAAGCGAGAGCTAAGATATCAGGGCGGCTGATGCAATTATATCCAGGAACAAAACTTACAGGTTCCCAGTATCGGTTTCCAATACCTCCGAAGGACAAGCCAATATGGGTATCGCGACTTGATAGCGTGCTTGCGATATTGCTTCGAATTGATCATGCGAATCCGAAAGAAACACATGAAAACAGGGATCTGTCACAATTTTCAGTACATCACTTCGTGCTGAGGGTTCTTAGAGCATACCACAAAACCAAGCCCAAAACAGACTCTCCAAACCCCACTTTTGACATCCTGGTGGAAGCAAGCGAGAACAATGAGGGCCACAATACCGGCGGCCACGAAGCCCTAAGCATAGTTCTATTTGAGTTACATAAAACCCACTCCGATGATTGAGACACGTACCATATCCACAGCAAAATCTGTGGTTGACGCGACCAGAAATCCTCTCTTCTTCCGAAGATTGGCGGTCTCATCAGCCGCCTCAGTTGCGCTGGTTGCGCAGACAGGATACTCGCCACCAGCTCCGAAGCCAGCGATACCGCGAGCAACAATCATCATCCAAAAGATTCTGATCAGAAAGTTAAAACTTCTGGTTGATACTTCGTTCAATTGAAGCGAGTCTTACCCCAACTCCGAGGTACCGTGTGCTGCAGCAGACAAGATGATACCAAGCACCAAGAACAAGGTAGTAGCCACCACTCCTGTCCGTCTTCCTACTCGGTCAATTAAAGCACCGAAGAAGAGCATACCAAAGATCTCTCCAATAAGAAAGGAATTGGATAGTCTGGTTTTGATGTTTGAGGACATGGTATTTTTATACCTAATGCTAATGAATGCGTCAACAGATAGCCCTAAGCTACGGGGCTCCTGAAGGGAACTAACAAGACAGAGAACAAAGGCTCCATGTAGCCGACTTTGCGGGAACTGAGATTAGTGATTTTTCTTATGCAAGCTGGGCATGGCATGCTAAGCACAGGCTTCGCTAAAGGTGAACTCACTCATCTGAGCATTATAGCCATCACTGAAGAGTCCCAGTCCCGAGACGACGACGTTCAAAACACCTGATGAGGCCCATAACTCACCATCTTCGATAGAATTGGTGTCATCTTGCTTCATTATCTCGCCCTGGTGGCTATGCTTCATGGTGGTTTCAACCCGTTCGGTCGCGGAGCAATTGGTTGCAACAGCCATAATAGAAGATGCCAATGTGTCGACTGTAGAGGTATGTCCATTTGGCAAAAGAAACGACTGCACATTCGTGGGCTATAGTCTGCCCTTAACTTGTCCGTTGCATCCTCACTACATCTACTTCAGTGCAGCTAATAGTTCTCTGGGCAACAATAGACTCCTCGAGAACGTGCCATGCTATCCAATAGCAGCCGGCATGGCTCGCACGAGATACATAGAGTTGCATCGCTGTTGGCAGACGAACCCACCTTTCGTACAACAGGCGGAGAGTTTCTGGCGAGGTCTATCTAATGTAACAGAAAGAACAAACTATACCCAGTCCAGGCAGGGCCCTGGCGGGGATCTCCGCCTCGCTTAAGCAAGCAGGCCCGTAGTCCGGCGGGGCTTATCAGGACGGCCCGCGCCCTATGATAGCGCCTCGTCCCGGGCACATGGGCATTTTATCGCGTCCTGAGTGGTTCTATGCCTCGAGATACCTTCAAGGATCAGCCTGTCTCGTGCCTGGCCTCTGCGCAACCCCTCGCTGATACTTCTGCCTTGTGCTCCGACATTCCCCACTCTGGAACATGGACCTCGCACCGGCCCGGCATAGTGACATATGAAGGTCAGCAGCTGGAAGTAACGTTCACGAGCAAGGAGGCTCGCATTAGAGGATTTATGGGTGCGATGGCCCCAATCTCGGTCGGGGAAAAGGACATGTGCTCTCTGCAGTTTGAACCAAAGTTTTAGTCCAATCATACTAAGGCTGGTACCATGGATAACAGCTATTACCCATTAACGGAGGAACAACTCCAGTTCTACGAGGAGAAAGGATACTTGCTCATTCATGGCTTCTTTAATGTTCCTGAGACCAAAGTCCTACAACAGTGGACTCAGGAAGTTCACGACCTCCCAAGGACCCCAGATGCCTCTTATATGCCCTATGAGGTGAGACCCAAGTGTCTTCTTTTTTAGCAGCGGGCTGACGAACTTATCCCGGCTGCAGGAAGTCAATGCCGAAGGCAAAAGGGTCCTCTGCCGCACAGAGAACTATGCCAATTCCCATGCTGGCTTCGATAGTTTTCTGCGTGGTGAGCGCATCTTGAGCGTTCTCCGTCAGCTCGCTACTGAGGACATGATTCTTTTCAAGGAGAAGATCAACTACAAACTCGCTGGTAGTGGTAAGAAATCTACATCTGCTGCACTTGGCAGAGGAGCAGCTAATACGAAGCAGGTGGCTTCTCTCCTCATATCGACGCCAATGCATACACCCACGTCAAGAAAATTAAGCACCTGACGGTGCTTGCTGCTGTTGACGAGATGACCTCAGAGAATGGTGGACTTGACGTGGTCGACGGCAGTCACCTTATGGAGGTACCGCTTGGAGAGGACCGTTGCATTGAGCCTGGCTGGGTCAAGAGCCAAACATGGACGCCTTGCAATCTACGACCAGGTATGTTTGTTCTGATAAAACCGTAATTCAAAAATTAACCATCAGTTTACTCAGGTGACATTCTCGTTTTTGGCTCCTACCTTGCCCACAAGAGTGGCGCCAACACCAGCTCCAAGGACCGACGCGCAATTTACGCCACATACAACCGCTTGGCTGAGGGTGACCTGCACGATCAGTATTATGAGGATCGCCGTAAGCTGTGGCCTGCCACGCACATGCGGAAAGAGGGAGAGAGGTATGAGGAGGGCAGAATGCGGTATGGCTACGGCTCCCCGATGCTGACGGTCGAGGGTCAACAGCCGGTACTCGCGTAGCGTAAACTTAAGGTGCAGTTTCATGAATGAATAGTTTGTTGAGAACGGGCAAAGAAAAGATTTGGAAGGAAGGGGTCGATAGACTGGTGTTCTACAACTTCAAATCTATACCACGAAGTAGTAAACCACGTAGATCAAACGATTGTTCACCACATAGCAATATCTATAATTACTCAGTTCACGCAGCCAAGAAATCCCAATAATTCCAAGACAGATATGATATTCATAATCCAATTCGGCTTATCATAATGAACCAAATAAAAGCGAAAGCACGTGGATTCATGGAACCAGCAGAAAATCGCTCCTATATAACCCCTCTTCCCCTGGTCACTCATCCCACATCCACATCATTTCCCTCCCTCCAGAGCATACCACCTCCACACACCCCCCCCCTCCCGCCCAACTCCTCAAAATGATCCCCCAAACACCCCTCGAAAAAGCCACCTACCTCGTAACCTCCCTTGAAAAGTACGGACAAGGCGACTACATCGGCGAATCCATCAGCCAGCTCGAACACTGTCTACAAGCCGCGCACCAAGCCCAGAATTCAGGTACAAAAAGAGCCACTCCGCACCATTATTTGAAGACCAAATCATCACCACAAGGAAAGAAACCAAATGGACTGATAAGATCCACTTCTTCCAGGCGCATCCCCCGAACTAATCCTCGCCGCCCTCCTCCACGACATCGGCCAAATCATCCCCCTCTCATCCACGAAGGAAGTCCGGATGAACCTGAAATCCAACAACGATAACGAAAGTACCGAGAATGTCGGCCGCATGGGCCACGAGACTATCGGAGCGGATTACCTTCGTTCACTGGGTTTCAGTGAGAAGGTTTGTCGGTTAGTCGAGAGTCATGTTCCTGCGAAGCGGTACGTTTCCTTCACTTCATCACAACTCCCGCTCCTACTCTTTACTACTTTCTTCATTGTGTCAAGCTGATAAGAAGATAAATGAGTATGGTAGATATCTCACCGCCACAGACAAAGCATACTACGAGACATTATCATCCGCATCGAAGAAATCACTCGAGTTCCAAGGCGGGCCATTCAAGGGCGCGGAGTTGGAGGCCTTCGAGAGGGATCCGTTGCGCGATGAGATGGTCAAGTTGAGGCTTTGGGATGATGCGGCGAAGGTGCAGGGGATTGAGGAGAGTACGCCGAGGGCGGGGGAGTATCGGGATTTGATTCGGGTGCATTTGGAGGGGGTTTTGTTAGGGTAGATGCTCAGGTTTTTGATGATTTATGGTAAGAAAGGATTGTTAGGGCTAGGATGGAAGGTATAGTGTATAATGGCAATGACGACAGTGACAAATATCTGGGAGAGGTGTCTATCTTGTGATTAAAGTTATAGTCCTCAACTTCTGAGAAGCGTGGCTCTATCCTAAAGTAGGATTAGCATGCAAACATACAAGCTTCAACCCCTCGACACGAGTCAATAACCAAGCAGTACGAGATAAAGAGCCTTTCCAGTGTATTCATTTATGCATGCAGTGGAAAAATGAAATATTATAATTAAACCCCATTTCCATAAACAACGCTTTGTCGCAAAAAGAAAAGCGCCCTGCAGGACGGTGGGAAGTAGTCCGAGCGGAAGAAAAAAAGATGCATTGTCGGGGAGTCGAACCCCGGCCACTCGCTTGGAAGGCGAGTATCATAACCGTTAGACTAACAATGCCTGTTGTTATTAATGATGTCTATTCTATATTGATATCCCATAGTTGCAAAATGTGTATTCAATGCTCAATATCCTATGAAATAGAATAGCAAACACCACACTCAGTACTACTAAATTCGACAGATGCCAGTCAAAAGGGTAAAATATCGCTTCTTGCAAGGCTTGATTTGTTTGGTGCCGTCAGGGACCACGAAGCTGAACCGATCGGTTCCTCTCTTAGGTCGGACGGCCGTGGTAGAGGGTAGTAGCTGCTGTATACTGCTTTAGGTGGCATAGCTTCGCAGTCGAAGACATGCAATTGGTTGCTTTCTAACAGAGATAGTGCGATGCGGATAATTTCCTTGCCAAATCAAGTGGTTCGTTACATCGCTCAATATGAGGGTAGTGAGGGCCGATCGATAAACTACTACCTGCGTGGACATCGAGCAGTCTGCGAGAAGCTTCACTGCTACAATGGCCAAGATTGACAAAGTATTTACGGAGCAGCCATTCCACAAAGACAGGTCATAACGAATCGGTCATATCGACGTAGATCATAAACGTACAGAGAAACGCGTTTGATCGATAACAGCCACTCGACACACTATAAACATCATGTGCCAGTCAAAGACTTGGTGTATTCCAGACCAACTTCTAGATATCATTTGACCATCAACAGTGTAACCAGACGCCATAAACACGCACACCCAGACCCATGGATTTTGCACCAGAACCCAACACCCACAACCGCACCGAAGAATTGCCAAAAAAGAAAGTGTAAAGTCAAAGCGCAGGTAGCAAAGAAGAGAAAATACGCGGGACTATGCACATATTATACCCCGGCAGCAACAATAGGCAAAAAGTAGAAATGAAGAAAAGGATATCTGAAAAGGCTCAAGAGCGCGGAGAAGAAAAGAAGTATACCTGCGCCGGTGAGGCGTTTATTTCACCCGCGTGGGACTTCCAGCACTGCCAACGCGGCCGCTAGCCTTCCGAACCTTCGTCTCACTCCTCGTGTCTGTTGCACGCCTGGGGCTCGTCCGAACCTTTGTTACTGCGATCGCTCCACTGCCACTCTTGGTGCTGACAGGAGTCTTCGGTGCTGCATACGCGGCAGCATCGCCCCAATTCTCTCGATCATCGTCATTCAGGGTGTAGCTAGCAGTTACCGTAGCAGAGTAACTGACGGACCGCTGACTGGGGGATGCGACAGGGGATCTGGAGGAACGCTTCGCCAACATACGCAATTGGATCTCCTCTTCACTCTCGCTGCTGTCGTTGCTGAGACGGTGGTGTCTGTGGCTGGTCTGTTCGGAATTCTTATTGCCATCCTTGTCGACAACCAAGCTTCCAGATGTGGTACGGGCATAGGGGTGATGGCGGGAGTCTTTTCTGTGTGACTTGCGAGGCTGTCCAGGAGTGGGTGCGGGGAGGTACTCTTCCGCCGGGGCCCCAGCTCCTTCGTTGTGGTCGATCTCGCCAAGAGCAGCACGCTTAGAATGGCCGTTGTTCGGCGGCGTGGCGACAGGTCCGTTGGCCCGCTGTCTGGTAGATGGCCGTCCAGGGGTGATGGGAGCAGCCTGCATCTGAGCCAGCTTCTCCTTCATCGAGTCCTCGTACCACCACTCGCGGAAAGAGCCCTGGTTGAGGTGTAGCCAGTGCTGTTGAGGACCGACTACCATGCCCGGTCGCATGAATCTCATGAAAGCAATGATCTCGTTGGCAGTAAATCCGTATCTGTAGATGAGGTACGCGCCGATTAAGCATCCAGTCCGTCCCAGACCGGCCTTGCAGTGAACAGCAATGCCCTTCTTCTTAGAGATCGTCTCGTGTGCCATTTTGATGAAGCAACGGACAAGTGGCAGGGGAGGGCAGGTTCCGTCTTCAAAGATCATATCCACATGGGTGATGCCCAGAGCCGTGAAGTAGGAGGGAGAGTACAACTCGGAGTTCAGTCTCACAACAAGGCCGATGTTACGGGATGAAAAGTGCGCCAGAACGTTTTTGAAAGGAAGAGGTAGCTTTGAAGAAAGGACTTCAGAGACGGTGGATGGAAGCGCTGCGAACTCGGGCGTGTTTTGAGGGATTGGCGCAATCGGTTGGTGTTGCGGCGAGGCGAAAGCGAGGAACTGCGGGGTGATCCAGTTGAAATCACCCATGTCAACACGCTCAAACTTTTCGTATCTAAGAAATATGTCAGTAGAGTCAATAAGAGCCAATTGCTATTATACATACTCTTCAAGACTAAAGTCCCTGAGGCTACAGAGCGACTGCTCCTTAGCTTTCCACACGCCATAGACGACATCCTGGGTATTTAGGATGAAATCTGCCTGACTATAGCCTGCGTCACGGAATGGCATGTACGGGGGATCGGCTTGCGCAATTGGTGCCAGAGCGAGGTGCGGGGGCCAGGCCTGGATCAGGACCATGTAGCAGGCAACCAGGCAAGCAGCATTAGCACGGCTTCGTGCATCCGTCTTAGAGTAGAACACCACTGCACGATCACGGTTTTCAGGCTCCCCAAGAATCTCGTGGAACTGGACCGCGAACCGATACAAGTGACCGATGTGTAGAGGGCCGAAATCGGCATGGAATGAGTTGTACAATAAGACATCATCTACTGTGAAATAGACGGGACTGCGCTTCTTGCTAGGAGTGCTAGGCTGAGCCCTCGCAGAGCGCTTGGACGGTGATCTCGGCTGCTCTAGGGGATAAGGAAATGGGGTTCGTGCATCGGGAGGGTTATCGTAGGAGGCGAGGTAGAGACGATCTGTTTTGCCCGAACATTTAGCAAGCTGCACATAAACACTTCCACTGACGATGTAGTTTCCAGCTGTTGCTGATCCAACATGCTCATGGGCGATGGCAGGAAGCTAACGAACCTTGAATATATTCAATCACTTGCCCATAACCACTGTTGGTAGCCATCTTGACTTGGGCGATGCGACAATCAAAACAATAGTCGCTAATGGGGGCAACGTGTAGTCCGAGGAATGAGGGAAGGAGATACTTGACAAGATGAACCTGTCAAGAGATGCAATGCTGCAACTGAGAGGAGTCGAGGAGCTCTGTCGATTGATAGAAAAGTAAACAAAATAACAGTTCTGGACTAAATGCTCATGATCTGATCTGTTGGCGCTCCTAAACAAAAGGTGAGGCGAATAAGACACGGGTGCCGATAGGGTAAGGATAGCACGAGGAAGTCCAGGGGAGGAGGAGGAAGATATACACGAGCCCGGACAGGGAGCGGTAGAGGCTGGAGACCGACAGTGCGGAGCGTGAGGGGAAGAGAGAGGAGAGGAAGTGAGGGAAAAGTTGGCCGCACGAGAAGAAGATAGGCTCGAGGCCGATGAGTCTGCTTTGGGGGGCAACTGCGATGCACGCTCAGTGGCTGCTGTTATGTTGTGATTCCCCTGATCCGGCCTAGCGGCCGCCGTTGACAGGACAACGTCTGGTGCCTCAGGCTGCCGTAGCTCCGGGTGATGTCCCTGACCGTCACGGGACTGTCATCTTAGTCAGCTTCTGCTGCCTCCCCACAGGCAAACCGATCAAACAAACGGTCCGCCACACCCGTCCTCACCAGCCACAAACATTTGCACCCCTAACCATGTGACAGCCCGTGACCTTTGTTTGTTTTGCGGCCATTGTTGTTGGTATCAGGACGGTTGTCGCATCAACTTGGTCCCCTCATCAGTATGAAGGTCTCACAGTCCGGATTGTTTCTTCAGCCAGCCCTCCCTTAAACTTTTCTCTGTCATTCCTGCTGTGTTCATTGCTGCAATTGTGACCAGGATTTACTTCACCTGTCTGAAGCTTGTCGTGTCGATATATATATATATATATAATGGACCACAAATGTCTTCAACAATACGCCACGATGGTACTAACAGACGAAAACTTCACAAAATCGCGCAGCACTGATATAAGTGATTCTGATAATGGGCTAGAAATATAGATACAGCAGCTACTATTGAAAGAGAGCTACGCAAAATTGGGGATGACGAAATACAGACAATTCTGTTTGCTCGTTTGATTGCAAAGGCTGCAGTTCCCGCTGACCCTTTTGAGTTCAGGTTACCTGTTGATCCTTCCACATCAACACCTCACTTGGCTCAGTCTAGTGTTGCTTACCCCTACCACTACACACATACTCCGCCCACATCAGCATATCGCAGAGGGGAAAAAGTCACTGGTGTGGACTTGGTCATTCGATTTCTCCTAGACTCTGACGTCACCCATAGTGCACCTCAAGCCAAGCCGTCCTGTACCTGACTAGTAACTCTCTAACAGGACTAATGGAGTACTTCATCCACCAGGACATACGATTACTACTGGAGAAGCTTTGCTCGGTACTGGATGAAGGGCCCTTCCGACCGTGGTCAGGTACCGGAGGTGCTTGCCAATGGATACTTTCGTCTGAATCTTGTGCCGATGATGGGGTCATTGATTAACCGCGAACACGAATGATGTCTGGTATGGGCAGTCTCAAAAATGATATTTTGTGGGGAGGCTATACTCGGTTAGCGTATGGGTGGTTAGCAAGCCGATTGCGGTTGGAATCTGCGCCTTATCGTTATGCTGATCGCTCTGCCCAACAACGGTTCTCGAAAATGTAGTGGGTGGATCGGATCGACAGGGATGGAGGTACGTACCTGGCAACCTGGCAAGCGGACAGCGGCTGGCTTTTCGACGAACCTAAATCACTTGCACACCATCACCTTGCCATTGCTGGTATTGATTTCGTCGCGCCGCTGTGTTCAAACTCCTTTTTGCTTAATTACACAAAAAAGGACTACGCGTTTAATAGTAATCTGCTCATTGAGTTGCTCCTATCGAACGCTTCCCTTCAACTGGGACCAGGATTTTGATTACTTCGCCGAGCTAACAGCTGACTATAAGCCTTTGAAACTTCGGAGTCAATGATCACCATGCTGAACAGAACAGGAATATACAGGATAAGGTTCCGCGGGGTTTCTGGGCGAGCCCCACGCTGCCCACGGAGGTTTGATGAGGTACAGACATTAACCTCCGCAGTGCTGCCAATGCAACAGTCCTGACCATCATCAGCAATCGCATTCAAAGTGGAGCACCATTTAAGATTTCACTATTGAATCACTATCCCACGGTAGGAGAAAGGGACAGAGGTCAATTCATACCCGCCCACCTCAAGCACTATCGATTCTTGTCTGAAATTTTGGTCATGGCATACTACGATGTGAGAGACAAATAATCACCAACACTTTTCAGCACCATAATATGCACCTACAAACGGATCTCGTTTGCATCATCAATACTGCATGGATGAGTATGGTTCTATATGCGACGTAAACCCATATGGTCAGAGCAGGCTGGCATTGACTTTGCCTGCTATCTTCTTGATAGCTTGCGGGCTTGGATTAAGCTCATCGGATGAATGGCGTTCTACCATCCCATCTGAAACGACGGAGTGGTGTCATTGGATCTCGATGTCGATCCTCATTCATGCGAGCTCCTAAGGTGCCCGATTCGATGGATATGGAAGTCAGCTTCATTGCCAACTTCCCCTGAATCAAAGCCCAGCACGAAATCTCTTCCAGTGTTGTCTATTTAATGGAGCGTCCTCCCAATCGCTGTCCTTTCTCTTCCCAAGCACTTCGCTCACTGTCAGTCGTTCTCTAAATCTCCAAACCCTCATTCGCTCCTTTACAGCAACTACAATACAAATACACTCACTATCTTTCTTTATCCTATTCCTCAAATCAACAATACATCACAATGAAGTTCACTGGAATTGCTGCTCTTGCCCTCGCTGGCAGTGTCTCTGCCGCCGCTATCCCGGTTGTGGATACTACCGTCCAGTCCACTCTTAGCCAGCTGACCGGCGTTCTCGGAAAAGTCGACAATGTTGTCGGTGGCCTTGTTGGCTGCGCTACCACCGACCTCACTGATCTGAAAGACGGTATGCTATCTACGGCCGTGAAAGTTTGCTAGGGAGACCTACTAAGATTAGATATGTAGAACTTTCCACCATCGAAGGCAAGCTGACCCAGCTGCTCCCTTCCAACAAGCGTGACCTTACCGGCACTGTCGGTGGCGTTGCTACGCCTGTGGTCGGAATCGCTGGTGATGCCGCTGGCACCGTTAAGGGTGTTGCTAGCGGTGCTGTTAACACTGTTGGAAACGTTGCTGGTGGAGCCGTCAACACTGTCGAAGGTGTTGCTTCTCCTGTTGTCAAGACCGTTGGTGGCGTTGCTTCTCCTGTTGTCAAGACAGTTGGTGGTGCTGTCGACTCGGTCGCCTCCCCTGTTGTCAACGCGGCTGGTGGAGCCGTCGGCACTGTCAAGGGAGCAGCCAGCGGTGTTGTCTCTGGTGGTATGTACAATCGTCCAGATCTATGTCCAATAGCTAAGATTATACCAGCTGTTAACCTGAAGCGCGACATCACTGACCTTTCTGGTCTTTCTGAGACCCTTGTCGCCAAGATCCAGAGCGGTAAGTGAAATCCTGAGTATGAGTGGTAAAGTAAGCATACTGACTCTTCCAAGGTGACCTGACCGCCGGCGCTCTTGAGAAGGTCCTGGACCTCCTCAGCCAGAACGGTAAGTTGATCTAAGAAAAACTTGAAAGGAAACATCGCTGACAATGGCCTAGGAGGTCTTGCCAACCTTCAATCCGTCCTTTCCCTTGTGTAAAGGATGACCCGTTCAAACAATTTCTGCCTTCTCCCACGACCTACACTTCTATGTTCAGTGATGCGTCATGGAAACCTTCGACCGGGGAAACCTTAACGAAGTCATGACTTTGTGGGAGAGCGGTTCTGTTGTACATTCGAGCGTATCTTCTCTGTTGGCCGAGGAGAGCAGCCCTGGGAGACTTCCGCCTGCCGTATATATACTTTGATACCAGAATAATTGTAATGTCTTGAAGCCACACTCATTCTGCTGCCTCGTAATCGATGAAAGAAAGTAAACAGATGATTATAAATAGCATGGATAAGATTGCTCGATGATAAACCCATTGTTTCTAATCTCTTTAAATTATATTGTTAATGGTGTAATCTGGCTACCCAGAACAAATGTAAAGTACTCAACTAGAATACAGTGGTTGAAATGTTCTGCAATACTGCTTGCGAGAAATGATAGGCTGGCAGACGTCGCCAGGCCATATTATCAGTAACACTCGTTGTAGCCTGAGGCCGCAATGCTTACTCATGCCTTATCGCACATCCCACTCTTTCCCCGCCTCAATATCAATCTTTCTCCTCAGCGTTGCGCTCTTTATTACACGAATTCAAGTTGCTGTTGCATTGAACTCACTTGAACCTCTTACTCTCTTAGAAAGACATACGCATATCACCATGGCATCCAACGGAACCCCCTCCGAATTCCCCTACACCCTGTAAGAAGAGCCAAACTCCCCTTGGGCACATCACCTCGACACCACTAACCAACAACGAATCCCAACAGAACAATCTCTCTCCCTCTCCCTACCAATCGCCTGGCGTCCGCCGCCCTGCGCACCCTCGAGGTTGACACCGAGCTCTCCCCCTTCGTGAAGCGCAGTTTCGCCCTGACAACGCCGACCAAAGAGCAAACCGCCGACGAAGAGGCCAAAACTGTGCTGGAGACGACCTACTGCGCGACGACGAATCGCATGCTGCGTGTCTCTGTGAATGGCTTTATGGAAAACCTGGCAGTGGTGCTTGGAGTGATGGAAGAACTGGACGTGGATGTTCTAGATGCGGATGATGAGAAATGATGGGTCTGTCTTAGTGCAGATCGAGACTGGAAAAGCAAATGCGAGGTTTACTGTGCTATGTTATGCTACACCCTACCAGGGGCATTTCATGAGGGTTGGATGTGCCCGATTATTGGGTCGATCAAGACTATATCGGTATATTGCCGCTGGCCATGATCGTTCGGACGGAACACGGATACCGGATGTTCCTCGCGGTGCAGGCAAGCCGCGTCCGGGGGGTTGTGGATGGGAGATGTGCGTACCGTGGATGGGGCAAACCACCAACGTACCTGTGTGTGTGTGTGGGTTTGTTCGGCGATGGGGCTTGATTTTGAATGAGTCAGGAGTGTGTATAGCGGGTTGGGTCATATGTGGATAGCGTGGAATGCGGTCTACCGAGTTGTACGATGTGAGGGTCTAGAATGAATATATCACTAATCCTGTGTCTTCTCATAATGAAGTTTGGCAAGGGTAACGGATAGATACGAAGATTATACGGTGCCCCAGTCCCTAAAAGAGCCAATGCCACTAAGCTCCAATAGCCGTGCATGATGACCATGCCTTAATTTAAAACCCCAGAACTCACAATATATTGTATCCACCACGAGTCTCAAGTATTTGGAATTCCTAAATGAACCACCAGTGCACTGATCAAAACACCCAATATCATCCGATCACTAATCAATTATTCCATTGTGCATAATGCATAATAACCCTGCATCCTCAACCAACCACAATCGCCATAAATGCAACCAAACCCAAAGCAGCAAAAGCGCCGGTGGCGCCGTAACGGGAATTTACACGTGCAACAAACCCCAAGCCACTTTTGGGCCCGAAACCGTATCGATCGACCCGCAATCATTCAGGCCATTTTCTGCTAATGATGACATCGATACTGGTTCGGGTTCCGGAATCTCTTGTTCCCGATCCATCTGGTTCCATTTCCCCCCTCTCTCTCGTTGCTGTTCCTCTTTGGGATTTGCGCCTGCGACGATTATTGACTGCCGGACCCCCTCTTCTCTTCTCTTCTCTCTTCTTAGTCGCTGATGCGTTTGTCATCGATCATCCCATTCACTGATTTATCATCCTCAAGGTCGAGACTCACCTCATCAACTACATATCTACTTGCGCATTCCCTGGTACCAGTCCGATTTATCAGAACTACTGCTCCTACTGGTCCATATCACCTTGCGACATCACCGCGATCAAGCCACCGGAACATTTATCCTCTCCAGCGCATTCACTCTCCACCACCCCTTTCGTCAAGTTCACCAAGACTACTATCAACCATGTCTTCTGCGACTACCTTCTACGACTTTGAGCCTGTCGACAGTACGTTGTTCACCCTCCTTTACTTCCTTTAACCCCCCACCCCCCCAACTTCATACGAAACTAACCACCCCTCCTCGCTCAACAGAAAAGGGCTCCCCTTTCCCCCTCACCGACCTCAAAGGCAAAGTCGTCCTTGTCGTCAACACCGCCTCCAAGTGCGGCTTCACGCCTCAGTTCCAAGGCCTGGAGAAGCTCTACCAGGACATCAAATCTAAGCACCCGGAAGACTTCACCATCATCGGATTCCCCTGCAACCAGTTCGGAAGCCAGGACCCCGGAACCGACGACGAGATTCAGTCGTTCTGCCAGATCAACTACGGAGTGACATTCCCTGTGCTGGGCAAGTTGGACGTGAATGGCGACAAGGCCGCGCCGGTGTGGACATGGATGAAGGAGCAGCAGCCCGGTCTGTTGGGTCTGAAGCGCATCAAGTGGAACTTTGAGAAGTTCCTGATTTCGGCTGATGGAAAGGTTGTGGGTCGCTGGGCTAGTTTGACCAAGCCCGAGTCGTTGGAGGAGCCGATTCTGAAGGAGATTGAGAAGGCGAAGAAGGAGGGCACGTTGGCTTCGTTGAAGAAGGAGGAGGCGACGGCTTGAGAGTGTGATATCATATTTATCTTATATTTGTGTGAGAGGACGGGTGTTTGGTTGGGATGATACCATGCAGCAGTAGCTGCTGCTGCTGCTGTCTTTTATACTATACTGAGTATTATATAATGGCTGTTACGCTACGCTAGGCGATTGGTGTTGCGAAACGAAACTCTTCAACTGCCATGTTCTGGACAGTGTCGTTATTTCATATCAATTCATATGCTAATTTAATTTCTCCGTGTTTGAAATCATGCTGCAGCGCTACCCTTGGGGATCAAATTGCGCAAAGAGAGATCGTAAACCACATCCTCCACCTTCTTGACCTGTACCATCACATTAGCATCCCGTAACTTACATCCAACTTCGACAGGTGGAAACTTACACTGTATTTAATCCCATCACTCCTCTTCCGCAGAATATCATTCTTCAGATTCAACAACTGGAATCCCGCAAACAGATCCTTGATGAAATTGCCAATCTGCACCGGCCGGGTGTAATCACCGAGAGTGACCGAGTTGACAGCCAGGCGGGCCTATCACATCTTCTATTAGCCAAACAATGCATTCCAATAGCAGACCAATATCCGGGGATGGGGTGACTGACCAACTCCTCAACCATAGAAATCAGCGCAAGCAGATACTCCTCAATTGTGAGATGGAAGGCATCCTGTTCTTTGAGATTCACGGGGACTGAAAGATTATCATTAGAATGAAGTTCACACTCTGGATTTCTCAAAGATAGGAGATAGACAGAGAGAACGTACCACCCAGGAACTTCCCAACCTCTTCAATCGTGAGGAACGAAGAAGAGCTGTTCGTCTTGTACTCTTCCAGTCCGCCTAGCCAAGCGCAGAGCTCGATGGATGAGACCTATTGGTCGGCTGATTAGCTCTCATCTGCAACAATTTAAACCCCAGTAATAGAAGAGGCACGCACAAGGTTCTGCAACTCGCGCGTCCACACCCCATTGTACTTGTAAAACGGGTGCTTGTCTGCCACGGTCTTCAACCGAGATACTTCATCCCTCTGGGCGATGATCTCCTTAGTTGCGTCATCGAGGACAGGTTTCACTGTTCTTATTAGCTATATCCCTTGAATACCCCTTCAGATAGATGGAGAAAAGACTGTTACATACACTGATCAGTGGGTGTAGAATGAGCCCGCGACAGAATAGCCTGGGTTGATCTTCCTATCCAGAATATCAGCCAAGCGAATTCCTCAGATTGAGGATTCCCCCCATGCGATATTTGAGAGAAAACGAAATAGAGGAATAAATACCCTTCCTAGCCAGCGTCTGCACAATATCATGAAGTTCCTGTACATTTCGTTAGCACAACGGCACTTTGCTTTCGGGTTTGTTTCTGCGCTTGGCACGGGCACGGGTCAACTTACATCGCGGACTGCAGCCTCCTCGTCAATCTTGGCCTGCAGGTCTTCGAAGATATTGTGATCGATCATCTTGAATTATTTGTTTATGATCTGATGTGTTGTGGTGAGTGATACTAAATTGATTGGGATTCGTGTTGCGGGAGAGATGTTGATGAATGTTACGTCAGGGAAACAAAGCTGAAAAGAGAGATTGTGGGGCAGGTTTTCTGCCGCTTTGGCTTGGGTTTTATATCACGGCGGATGACTACCAGTAGAGAAGATGAGTGAATAGGTTACTGCAGAAGAGTAGTTCAGCTTCACTAACAGGTTCTGAGAATGTTAATGAATTTGATCATGTGTATATCTTACTATTAGTAGCGCCCTTCACAGGTTCAACTTAACTGCAATGCCACTACGAAAGCAAAATACACCCCACCATACAGCTGCTCCTAATTACAAGCAAGAGTCACTAGTGATAGAGAACATCATATTCATCTGAATTCTAACCTAACGAGCCTCTAAGAAAGCCCACACATTCATAAGTCATAGCAAAACTCAAACAAAACCAACCCCACAACAAGCACGACAATCAGTAGCGGTACCTGGTCGAGTAATCTACAGCAGAAATCATGCATCAGCCAAACCATCAAGCCAGTACCAAAACCAACTCAAGAAAATAGATAGACTTACCCTTCGGACTAACAACCAGACCACGTCCCTTCTTCGCACCCTTGTAAATGGTCTCAATGATATCGATCATCTCCTGCTTGTCTTCAAGCACCCAGTTCAACTTGTTGTTGTTACCCGTGCCAAAATCACACATCATGTGTTTATTCCGGTAGAAGAACATGATGGTCATTGGGTCAAAGAGTTCGTACATCGTGTTGAACTCGGGTACCTCGTCGATGTCGCAGAGGTAGATGACAGCGAAGTCTGGTTGGGCAGTTAGTCACTGAGATTTTCTTTTATTTTTTTTTTTCTCTTTCGAAGATAGTGGTATGGGAAAGAGAAATGGATAAAGAATTTCTTGACGTACTCTTCACTCGTTCGGCGATCTTGAAAAGGACTTCGTCCTGACGCATGCCTACAATTCACTGTATTAGCACTGTCTTGTTCTGATAAAGAGAGAGTCGTGATGTCCTACAGTCAACATCGTGATCGCGACCGAATCGGATGACCTATACAGATTTGATTAGTATCATCTGCTATGGTCGGGGACCAAGCTTGACTTGGTGATATGTATACGCACCACAAGTCTGTCCTCCTCGGAGAGAATAGCCTGGTCGACGTGCCAGGCCGTACGCAGATGCGGGAGAACGACGGAACCCATGATAATGACTTATGGCCCTTTAACGCTATGTATAGCACTTCTAGTTGGTGTTATCGACAGGAAATCGTTGGTGTTCTTGCAACTTGCGACTGATGTAGTTGATAGAGATCACGTGGATGAGGGGGTAGCAGCGAAGAAGTTACTTTGCTTGCTCCTTCTCGAAGTTTCGGATAAGGCTTCTAACCAAATGCTCTATATGTTAAACGCCAATGGAATACTATATACAAAGTCTATAATTCAAGTATTTACCGCATCGCACTTTCTTCTCCAATCAGTCGGACAAGCCGACCAAATTGATGAAAAAAGGGTTGTTCGCGTCGATCGGGGATAGTGTAAGCCCGATGACACTGTGCAGCAAGACATGCGCAAGCACAGAGGTCTCGCCACGGGGTGCAAAAATAAGATTAATCAATGTTGTGTTCCTTAGAACACTTTCAGAGATTAAACTGAAAAGAACAGATACTACACTTGATCTAAGCCAAAAGGCAAAGAGAGCTGGAGAAGAAAAGAAAAAAAATTCTAAAAGACGGGGGGCGCGAGAAGTTTATATAGGATTGGCCAAGTGGCCCGTGCGCAACACACCGGCTAGTGCCGTTGAGGTGGCCAACAAGCGAGAATTACCACCATGACTAAGACAGCTCTCATTGGACCAGCCATTCACCCAGTCAGATGATAAACAGCTGCCCTAATCAGCGGACTGAAAGCCCTATCCACATACCCAAAACGGATTAGTGACACGCACTTGTCCGACTCGAGCATCTCCATCGACCTTCGACAATTTCTCTCCCCAAGGCGCAGGATATACACCTCTTTGCGACCAGCTAATCCCTCTTTCTATCCCCTCAAAAAACCCCCTCCCATCCGTCACAATGGCCCCCGTTGCTGTACGTTTCCTTCCTTGAAACCGCTTTGCTGTTCTCCCCGAATGGGTCCATGTCCATGAAGATGTATTTTCTGCGTTGAAAATACCAGATAAAATATTTCTCATGGAATAAACCCCGGGGATCCGACATTATGGAACAGTAGGCTAATCATTATTTTTTCTCGGACAATAGGCCCGTGGTCGCAAGGCCCAGAAGGTCACCAAGAAGGTATGTGCTTATCGCAATCGCAAGTAAAAATTTACAGTTAAACTAACTTTTCATTCTTTTATAGTATGTCATCAACGCTTCTCAGCCCGTGAGCGACAAGATCTTCGACCTCTCTGCTTTCGAGAAGTTCCTCCACGACCGCATCAAGGTCGAGGGCCGTGTCGGCAACCTCGGTGACAAGGTCGTCATCTCCCAGGTTGGTGACGGCAAGGTCGAGGTTGTTGCTCACATCCCCTTCTCTGGCCGCTACCTGAAGTACCTGTATGTTCCTCTCACCTCCTTGAAATAGTACCACCAGTGCGAAATTTGTGTGCTAACCTGCATCTTTCAACAGCACCAAGAAGTACCTCAAGAAGCAGCAGCTCCGTGACTGGCTCCGTGTCGTCTCCACCTCCAAGGGTGTCTACGAGCTCCGCTTCTACAACGTCGTCAACGACGAGGGCGAGGAGGATGAGGAGTAAATTACTCCTTCCGGAATGACAACCAAAAAAATCCAAAAATGACCGGATGACAAGTGTGCTCGCGTCAGGGGGTTGCCAATAACTGGGAGCGATATCTGAATTGAGGGTTATCACTTGGATGTCTGGTTTGGGTATAGATGTGTTCTACAAGGAGGGATTCCTATACCGCTTTGGCGATGACTGGTGGTTGGCTCGGAGATGTTTGTTCCTGAAAAGGTGGACGCTCTGTTGCTGCTCTGGCTCGTTATGGCTACCTCTACTCATGACGTTATGACTGGTAGATACATGATTGAATAGAGCAATCTATCACTCGAACCTCATTATGTTCTGTTGTAAATTACGTAGTTGCATGGTGTACAATTTTGAGTACGTATAAAATGGGTATCACTAGAAGTAATCAATGGCGTCGATAGCTGTGCCTTCAATCTCCTAACGCCGAGCTGCTCCGCTTTTGGCCCGCTCCTGATCCAAGCCTTCCATGTGCAGCCGCAGCTTCCGCATCGGCGCCTGGTGGAGGCACAAGCTGGTCGTTATGTATGCGCCAGCCTTTAGACTTGAGAACCTTCCATGTCTCCGCTGCCTTGACCCTCACCAGATCGCCCGTGGCGATCGAGTCTTCCTTGGAGTCATGGCCGCTGCTGCCTCCAGTTTGGATGTCTCGATCTAGATGTCTCCGGCATAGAGTCTTCAAGCTCATACGGAGAGGTAAGCCCCGGGGATGTGGGTATAATAGAACAGTGTCAATAATCGTCGGATGAATGATGCGGCAGGCATTGAGGTCATTGTCGATCGCATGTCCAATGAGTGGCGTATCTGGTTGAAGACATTCAAATAGCAGCGCCCGGGCTGCAGCAGGCGACTCGACAATCTGCAATGGAGGCGAATCTACTTCCCCGTCATCCAACGGTAAACTCGCTTGAGAGCCAGAGCTGCCATAGGGAATGGCCTTCGTGTAGTGCTCTGGGAAAACACCAGAAAACCGCGAATTCAGGTCCAAGACTTCACCGATGGGTCTGACCAAAACATCCAAGAGTGTCTTGCCTTGCGGCCAGCTAACAGCGGTCAACCGAATCAGCTCCAATCCTAGGGTTGTGTAACCCATTTCACAGTCGAAGCAGACTGGCGGCAGCCGTCCTTTGGCAGATTGTTTCGGGGTTTTCTGGAACTGGAGTACTGAGGCGAGTCGTTTGGTTTCCGATACCTTGAAGACATGGGTCTTGCCCTTGGTACAGCCAGCAGAAGTCCCTACCGACTCGTTGCAGCAAGAGAAGTACGCATCTTTGTGCCCTGTAATATGATCGGTCTTCTTCTTGGGCGGATAGAGAGGTTTACCCGGGTGATATGTGCACTGTCCTCCGGTCGTCAAAGTTCCATCTTCCCGGCGACCAGGGAAGACTTGAAATCTTCCTCCACATCGATCGCACTTTTCCCATCCTTTGGATTCAATAACACCTTTCCTGGCACCTTCCACTTCGGCGTCCGTTGGAGGCTTAGTAACGTAGCCGTACTGCTCGAGACCCTCCAGTCGCGTCACAAGCTTGCCCGCCAATGCTATCTCCTCCTGTGGACTAAGCCCAGTGTCAAGAGGTTTCGGCTTTGACTGCTCTGGCCCGGGCGCAATCTTGTAATACCGCTCATTGAGATGGGCTTTCACGTCATTGGCCCAGTCTTCCTTGCTCATTTTCGACAGCTTTACTATGCGGAGCTTGATGACATTGGAGTATATGCTTGGGTGTTCTTTCGCGGTCTTTTCCTCTTCATCCAAGGCCATTGTTATAAGCTCATTTGGCGTAAGGACCAGATATCTGTCCTGGCTCTCTTTGTCTTTGGCCAACTTGTCATTTAGAGCAGACATACCGGCATGCAGCTTTGTGAGGATAGCCAAACGCACACCATGCGGGGCAGGTGCTTTCGTTAGCATCCGAGGGTTCAGGCTTTCTCGTGGTGCCTGCCTTGGCGGGAGAGGTTTTCGAGCGCCGGGTGCGCTTGCTTTTGCTGATGAAGATGTTGGCTTTGCCGGAGGCGTGACTTCCCTGGATAAAGACTGGAGTTTGACATTGGTTTGTCCATTGGTCTGGAATGGCTTGTTCGATGAAGTTGTTGACACAGGACCTTGACTGGAAGCTGCTTTAGAAGGCAAAGACGCTGCCTTGTCTTTTAACTTGGCGATTTTCTCTTCACCCGGGGCTTGTACTTTAGATTTAACGGCTGTTTCGCCAGACGTAAGTCCCGAGTCGCCCTGGGTTGCCGTTGGTACATCGGTGCTCTGACGGGCTCCTTGGGGGGCTGAGTTGGAGGCGACGTCTCGGTGAGAGAAGATGCAGGTTAAGAGCAAGCAATTTTGCCCTTCAGGACAAGGTATGTCCTTGAATAGACCGAGTGGTGCAAACATTGTGATTGTAGGCTAGCAAAAGTTGCCCAGTAAAGAAACAAAAGTCAGGTGTAGATGAAGAAAGGAGTATATAGCTGGTATACAAAGATTTCACTCATGCCTTGCGTTGCTTCGCAGCACGTACTAAACATACAGACGAACTGAAAGAATTGCTTGGAGCTGTGTATTAGCCACGATGTCAGTTACAGATCCGATACGGCTCAGAAAGCTGATTAGACTGTTTTATATGAGCTTCGAGCACATCTGTTTCATCCAGAGACTATGCTTGCCATGGGCAGTTAACCAGCCACTGTCGTGAGGACAAAGATTTGAGGGTACCGCAGTGCCTTTTCGCTAAATCCAGTTCAGATCTGAGATAAATTTATTGAGCTATTCGGCTAGGAAAAGGCTTTTGACGATTCGGTTTTGGAACAAGGAGGAAAATCCTCCTGGAGTTAAGCTAGGTTCGGGATACGAAGCTGAAGCCGAAGCTGAAGCGGCGGATCGGGATGCGGTCATGCAAACCATGCAAACAAGCACCTGCAGCTGCACGATTGCCCATCGGCCTCACCAGTCAATTCAAGAGGGTTAGGCTCTCTGAATACCAACATTATTTGTGTACACAATACTCCGTAATGGAGAAATCTAACAGATGGATAGGTAATGACTTCAGCAGGGCGGGGACCGTCCAGAACAGGCATCCATCCGATGACGTTTCCTTATCGTGGCTTAGTAAGGGGCCAATGGTGTACAGGCTGACAGCAGCCAGCAGATACTCAGCCTCCAACCTCAGGATTTGGCCGTGAGTCAATGGAGTATTTAAGAGGATGTTGAGTGATCTGGCTACCATTACTCCGTATAGCCTAGCAGCACGTTGACACCAGCTTCGACACAAATCACAGCCAACTATGGAGCTCGATAACGGCCACCCGCCGACTGAGACGTCGCGGAATGCCGACCACCTCTGTGTATTCGTACATGGGTTAGCTCTCAGTCCCCGAACTTCCTGCTGAAACTAGCTGACATATACTCCCATGGTAGACTATGGGGAAACCCTTCCCACCTGGACTATGTCACCTCATCGCTGAGGGAACGATACAGCGAAGACCGTCTCCATATTCTTTCGGCGAAGCGGAACGCCGGCAACTTTACCTACGATGGCATCGAGGTCGGTGGTGAGCGCGTGGCACACGAGGTTGAAGAAGCATTGGAGGAGTTGGCAGCAGCCGGGCATCATATCAAGAAGCTGAGCATGGTGGGATACTCGCTTGGAGGTCTTGTGGCTCGATATGCGCTGGGATTGTTGTATTCTCGGGGATGGCTCGATAAGCTTGAGCCAGTGAACTTCACCACGTTTGCGTCGCCGCATGTCGGTGTTCGGAACCCCCAGAAAGGAGCCTGGGGCTTTCTCTGGAACAACGTGGGGCCTCACACCATATCTATATCCGGCAAACAGCTGTTCATGATCGACACGTTTCGCGATTCGGGCAAGCCGCTGCTCAGCGTGCTAGCCGATCCGGATAGCATCTTCATAAAAGCACTGAAGAAGTTCAGGCACCGTACTGTATATGCGAACGTTGTCAACGACCGGTCGACCATATACTATACCACGGCAATCTCGACGACCAACCCATTCCATGAGCCGGACAATGTCCGCATCAATTACGTGAAGGGCTATGATCAGGTCGTGATCGACTCTGATAGGCATATCCTACCGTCAGACAAGAAACGCATAGAATCACTCTCACTTGTTCCCCAAGCACAGCAACAACTTATGACATACCTCACAGAAGCCCCCTTCCAGCTTCTCTTCACCACCATCCTCTTCATCGGCTTTCCTATCTTCCTCATCAACTCCGCCATTCAAACCGTCCGCAGCCAACGACGAATCCGCCTTCATGAAGAAGGACCCATGGGAACCGTCTTCGGACGCTACCGAGTCCCGGTTGTCGTCCAAGGCGTGCAGCACGCAGTAGAAGAGGCATTCGAGCACGCAGCCGCCGACCAAGATCCGGATTACCTGGACGAGAGCAAAGACGAAACGAAACAAGTGGCATCCGCAAGGAGAGCCAGGTCAAGCGAAAGCAAGAGCAATGCGCTCATCCGCGATGACAGCCCCGACAGCGCCTCTGAACCGCTACTCGCCCGCGAAAGCCAAGAACCTCAAGAGTTTCCAACCCTCGCATTGACATCGGATCAATTCGCCATCATCGAGTCACTGAACTCCGTGGGCTTCCGAAAGCACCCGGTCTACATTCATAATCACCGACACAGCCACGCAGCGATTATCGTCCGTATGCCCAAGCCGGGATTCGACGAAGGCAAAATAGTCATCAAGCACTGGCTTGATCAAGTTTTCGAGCTTTGACGATTGCCCGGCCGATATAGTTAGCTTACACGAACCCTCAGCTGCCCATGCAACACCACTTAATAGACTTTCCCCACTCACATCCACCCCCCCATCGCCTCACTGTACTCCGTCCTACACTATACAGAAGAAGAGACATACATAGACCCTAAACCAAATACAGCTCCCTAATATCAATGCACAAGCCATAACCGATCCTACCCGCTCCGCTGCCACACTATGTACATACTACAGACGCAGTACACCGTTCCGTATCGAACACACAGATCCCCCATATAGCCCCACATTCCCCCCTCCTCCTCCCCCAAAGCATCCTCCCTTACTAGCGCAACACCACACAACACAAATAATAGTAAGGTCCCAACTAGGCAAGTAAGTCGAGCATCCATCTACTCCATAAACTAAGTAACATACAGTACAGATAAACTTCCCTCCATTACCCACCCACACCCCCCCCCCCCACCTGACAGCCACCACCACATGTCCATAAGCACGGAGTACGTACTCCGTAACTCATTCATGCCATGTCAATCATCATGTACCCCAGACCCGAACCCCGAACCCAGCGGAAGAGAGATGCATTACCCACAACTACGTAGCAGACATATTATGCAATGCAGCATATCCTGCAAATAACCGCATGGCATGCTAAAAAAGAAGGAAAGGGATGGAATAAGAAATTACCCCCACCGCGCTCGGAATCTTCCCTTCTGTCCTTCCCCCGCATTTCTCCTTTCTTTCTTTCTTACATCTGACGTCTGCCGTGCAGCTAGCTAGCTAACTAGCTACCTTATGCACGGATGGGATACTATAACTATATTATTTTGTAGTATTAGAGGGGAGAGCGGAGTACTGGGGAGGGGGGAGGGGGGTTATGCTACTAAGTAACCAGTAACCACACAGGTAAGGAAGTTAACTAACCTTATTCGGGGATGTTTAATGTGGTTAGGGTGGTAGTATGGGGCGTAAGTTATCGGAGTTGCCTTATTGGGATGTTCCGTGAGGTTTGTGGTGAAAGTTTGCAGTGCCGGTTTCGGCTTGTGGTGGGATGGAATTGGATTGTGAACGAATACTATTAGGCTGACTGGGTTGGGGTTGCGTTGTTACACAAGTATTTGATTTGAGTATGGTGTTTTCTTGGGTTGGATAGGTATTGGGGGAGGTAGTGGATAGGCCGAGGTGGTAGGATTCAATGGGTAGGGTGGATGTGGTGAGTGGGTACTTGAGTATTTCTTTACCCATTCTATTGTAGAGGACTGATACAGGGGACGAGGGGGGTTGTATCCATGTTTTTGTTATGCTACTTTCGGGTTTACGGCAAATGCTTACTATTAGTAATCTAATGGGTTGAGGTGCTGCTAGAAGAAGTAGGTAGTAATCTGTATGATGAAATTCCCTAACAATAATAAAAGTGTAGTAGAAGATGAATAAGTAAACCCAATGCTCAAAAAAAATACATATCTGTCATACATTCATAGCATAGAGGTATCCATAAAAAGTAATAGTAAACAAGAATGATAGGAATCTACATGCACCACAACTGTATCATCCAACTACCATCAGTAGAAAAGAGAATCAGTTGGGCAGAAGGCCCGCTTCTAGCTCAAGTTCCGAGTCAACATCGTCAACGAAAGCCGACCCGTCTTTCTTCTCTTTGGCCATCTCGCGGTCAATGGCAAATTTGACCGCGTCTAGGATATGGTTGCAAGTCTTCTTGGGTGGATAGCGAGGGATAGTGCCCTCTTGGTACACACCGGTCTTGACCAGGATGGAGAACCAGTCGGCGTCACTGGTCTCGTTGAACTCGTTCGTGCCTCTAATGTCTGACTCGGGGGTATCGCCCACAAAGTACACGGTGCTGGGTGGCTTGTTGATGGCATGGGTGTTCTTGCGCCATTGTCGCAACAACCGCGTAGCGAACTGGTATGTGCCGAGTTGGGGCTTGCCAAAGGCGATCGTGTTCAGCTCCTTGCCAGTGACAGCTTTGTACAGCGCCTCAAGGGAGGCTCGGAGAGCTCCCATGCCGATGCGGACATGTTCGTGGGAGGTGGACCAGACCACGTCGTTGTGGGAGAAATACACTGGCGGGCCCTCGTCAAAGGAGTCGGATCGGGTGTCTAGGTGGCCATTCTTGGACATTAGAACGTCGAGGATAATCTGCTGGTCACCTGCCCAGTCCCGACTATCAGCAAAGACAAAGATAGCCTCGATCTTCGTCTTCGAGAAGTCTCGGACCCGGGAGTTCTTGTATTCTTCGTCAGTCAACTTCCGGAACGGGGTAGTGTCCTGTCTAGTCTTGATGATGTCTCCAGGGGTGATGACATCCTTGAAGCCGTAGCCTTCGGCTACAATACGGCACTTCTCGCCCTCCCCACCAACGACAAGGACCGTGTGGTACCTTTCGGCCATCTCACGCATCGGGGTATGGCCGCAGATGAATTGGCCGGGTGAGACTTCAAGCTCAAGCTGTCGACTGAGATCAACGCATCGTTCCTCCTCTGTCTTGCCTCCACCGTTTGTGACAAAGATGTATGGACTGGTAGAGCAGTCAGCACATGGACTACCATTTGGAAAGGTGCACCGCTATAGTACGGTAGAGGGTATCGATACATACACTTTGATGCCATACGGATTCTCTCCATTGATATACCTGAGCGCGCTGGCAGCTTCAGGGATAGCCTTACCGCCTCTGATAAGGACTCCGTCAATATCAAAGGCCAAGGCAAAGTCATCGGCAGTGGTGAGGGCCTTCTTAGTCACAGGCGGAGCAACTCGAGGAGAGCCTTCTTCGGAGGAAACCTCTTCGTCAAAGTGCTGCTTGGCCGCTTCCAGTTCCATGGCTGTTTCATGGGAAATGGTAGAAGCCATCAAGTGTTTAGGAGGAACGACCACACTGGGACCGCCGTAGAGGTCGGCCTGGGATGCGTCCAGGCTCGACAACCGGCTTACCCGTGGGGTAGCATATCCGTCGGCTGTTGTCATTGTGGATAGTGGTAGTGGTGGATCTCGGGCGGGTGGCAACAATGAAAGAGTGGATCTTTTGTGGACCCAAGATATGAACAAGAATCGGTCAATGTGGAGGACAATCGACAACGACGTCAGTCGATCTTCAGGGGCAACGTCTTTCGGCTAACGCGAGGTCAAGTAAACCAAAAGGAAAGCAAGACGATCAATGAATCCAAGCAATGCACGTCAATTGGCGTTGCAAGGATGTACACTGATAAGACAATGTACTACACAGAAGATCAAGTTCCCAGGGGAATTGATTATGTGCAGCAAGCAACAGAAGAAAGAAGAAGTATGATACACCAGATGAAGGAGCCCAAAGTAAGAAATGGATACAGTGGAGAGAGTAGAGGAGTCTGGAGAGATAGAGGGGCCACCTCTTGACAGACAATGGGATTCTAGAGCCATTATATAGGAGTCAACGAGCAAGCGGTGGAGGACGCCTAGCATATTTTCCCTTGGGTGATGCAGCCCGTGGCGCCGTCATCGACCGCGTCGGGACAACAAAAGACTCATTCTCACTGGTGAACTGGAAGTTTTGTTCTCAGTAACGGTTGCAGTTTCTGGTTGTTCGAACCCCACTTGCACCCAAAGTTACAACATAGTTGAATTGTTCCTATTTGATCATAGTGTCTAGTAGTGGTGCGTCTGAGAACTCAGTAGAAGCCAGTCAGCCATACATATCGAAGAAGAATCCTTGACCATATTAGATGATGATGGAGAGGCTGACACTGTGATTCGCTCCACGGGACGGTCAAGGCGCCAACCCGGCACCGGCAGTCAAAAGACACGCCCGAGAGGTACCGTGCAAAAGGAAAAACAAAAATAAAATAAAATAAAATAAAAAGGGAGGGGGGCTTGGAATGGGTGATTCAAAAACTTACTCGCCATCCATCCATCAAGAAAAACCGGATGAAACCCACTCGTTCGGCGAAAATGAGAATGGGTGAATTCGGATCCCTGATCAAGTTCGGGGACTGATATCATGGCACGGAAGCAAATGAGGAAGAGAGAAGAAGAGAGAGGAAGACGGCAGCGGGAGACAGATTGACATCAGTTACAATACCGGTTCGTTTACAGTTTACTCTCAACACCAATAATACATAATACAGCTATACTATACTATACTATACTATACTATACTATACTATACTATACCATACCACTATACACCCTATCTATCCCTACAGTCGAGGAACTATAGTACAATGTAAGCGGTAATTGTGCAGTTTGTATGCCCAAAACACACACCCGGTCCCCCGGTCTTCATCAGCGCCAATGACGCCTCCTCGTGGCCTTACTTTCCAGCTATTCTACACTGTAACCTCCCCAAGCCATCGAGATCATTCCCGCCCTGAGCAATAAACCGGACTGGCAGGGATGGAGGGGAGGGGAAAAAGAAAAAAAAAAAAAAAGGGAACGGACCGACTACCGAATGCACGAACCTACTTTCATCCATCCTAGTCGTAGTCTCCTCAAGCCACCATCTGCGCGAAGGATCGTGGATGGATGTTACTTTCCGAGCCTCCTCTTTTGCCAGTCCGCTAACCAGTTATCTTGTGCTTCTCCAACGTGAGGTCACAGCCAACCATGATGCTCAAAGTGGCCCGGAATTCCCTACACCAAGAATAGTGCTGCCTCACTGCCTCAGTCATCCGCCAGGGGCTGATCACTGCTTCTGACGTCATGGCGGAGCTCTCCCGGCCGCCGTCTGTATCGTTACCGTATCAGCCATACACCCCTGCACTGAGTATAGTGGCAGAGAGTGGATTCACATGGAAAATCTGCCTTTGCGGTAAACTTGGAACTGTGATTGCCTTTTGACACTGCGGCCTAGTGGAAAGCATCATCCTAAGGCGCTATGTTTGGAAAAGGCCTCTGCAGCCCTCCTGATTCGCTTGCGTGATTTTCTCTGCTGAGCTGACTGCAGCCTTATCTGACTCACAACACACCGGACGTGGATATCTCATCAGACATCTTTCTTTGAAATTAGTGGATCGGAGTCTCCCAAATGACAGATGATATAGTGGGGCGAGGGTCGAAGCCCAGAGTCAGTCCGTAAGTATGTGCACAAGTATATTCGCTGCCTTTTCCAAAGCCCATATCTAGATCCACCCATAGTAGCCAATGCATATATACACTCATGAGAATAGAAATGAAACATCAATAGACCGCCTTGAAGAAGAGAAAGATACCTGGCTCCACCAAGTGAACATATGTCATAGTATCATACAACAGAAAGGGAGAGACCGGACCCCAGAAGCATGTATATATATATGTATTGAATTGTGTCCACCGAAACAAAGTTCCACTCGTAGCCAAGGCCGAGAAATGGAGCGCCCCTACCCCGTAGATTAGACGTATCCCGTCAATCCACGCGCAGTATTAGATCTGACCCGCTGCGGGATGGGGTTACATTTCGCTCGTACGGCACCGGCTTCCTCTTCGGCATGTGGCCCCTCACGCTTGCAACGGAGCGCAAAGAATCGGTGGACTGCCTGCGTGTTTGAGTCTCCAACACAGGCCCTGGATCATGACCAAGCCAGTAGTCTTCAGGTGAGTAAGGTGCACTTAATCCTCCGGCATGTGGCTTCCGCCGAATTTGGACTCGTTTGATATCGTCCCGTCGTACAATCCGCGGGCGAGAGACAATTTCTTGTCTGGGACTGACTGCCCGAGAGAATGGCATCCGGGGAAGACCGGGTTGGTCGCTCGAGACAAGCTCCCAGTTCGGTGTAGGAGATTCTCGCGTTGGCGTTCTGATTTCACGCACTGGCGTGAGTGGCCGTAGATTTCCCGAATGCCGGGATTCGCGGTCCAATCTGCTAGTCGAGCCGTTGATGTCGATGTCCTCAAAGTTGTCATCAAGGTTGTACAACATGCTATTGTTCATGTCCGTGCTACGGAACGGACCACTTGCAACACCCTGCGACGAGGGCGGTCCGACAAGTCTTACATGTCCCGCACCGCGCTGCTGCCGGTCCCGGTCGACAAATTCCTCAGCGTCCGAGATCGGAGAGCTTTGTAGCAGGCTTTCATAAGTGTCGTCTTGATTGGAGGCCTGAACCTTTGATGCGCTCTCCGCATAGGTAGGTCTCTTTCGGTAGTTCGGACCTCTCATCGCGAGTTTTCCATCCTGACCTTCCCCAAAACCGTGGAGCATCGCACGAGGATGCGCAGGCAATCCAGCCATAGGGGCCCGGTTGTACCGCCGACTATCTTGGGCTCGGCTTGAAGAAGTCAGCTGATTTAGATTCTGGTATGGCGCACCAAAGGCGCTCCGGGGCCTTGTCATATCCTCTTCGAATAGAGTCGCATGGCTGTGGGGTCTGGGCTGTTTCTGACGACTTAGCCGTAATGGTTCCGGGTAAAGTCCCAACGTTGGCTTATCAGGAAGTAAATCTGAGATCGTCCTTGGAGACGACTGGCTCAATGATCCCTCGGCTTCAGAATTAGAAGTCAACGCAAAACCAATCCTGTCGGCACTATACACCCCCATGGGACTATCATTATGATGATTACCAGGGCCCGTGACAACAACTGCAGGTGTCTGAGCTCTCGGTTCAAACGGGGTTATCAGTCTAGAGGTTTCGGAATCCCTATCTGTTGTGCCGGGCATAGGACGAGGCCCAGTTGGCCGTCTTGGTGGTAATGTGAAATCCGGAGGCTCTGACATGACTCCTCCGATCTCGAAAAAGTGATCCTTCTCATCCTGTTTCCGACGCCTTACCTTCCTACAACAGAAGAATATGATAACACCAACAATAAAGAATCCCGATATTCCAGAAGCAACCGAAACTCCAATCACAGCAGCAGGTTCCAGCCTGCTGTCAGATGCGCTCGCGGATGCCGACTGGCCACTACTGGTAGCGCTACTCGTTGTCGTGGAGGGAAGTTGCGAAGTAGGAACCGTCAACGGACTTCGGAAAGTCTCAGTTATTACCGAGGTATGCTCCGTACTAAAACTTGTCGGTTGTGAGAACGTACTAGAGCTAGAGCCCGAACCAGTGTCGGAGGCCGAGCTGGAGCTGGAGGTAGATGGCACCGTTCCTGTCGTCGTTGTTGCAGTCTTTTGCGTGGGGCTTGATCCCGTTGGCATTACTGTCGCGGTGATCGTAGCATGTGTCCGTGGCAAAGCTCCAGGTACCGAGTCGCAAATGTCGTACAAGTCGGAGCTGAAGACTGTTTTCATG
This sequence comes from Aspergillus luchuensis, assembly GCF_016861625.1. Classification (NCBI taxonomy): domain Eukaryota; kingdom Fungi; phylum Ascomycota; class Eurotiomycetes; order Eurotiales; family Aspergillaceae; genus Aspergillus; species Aspergillus luchuensis. The sequence continues at coordinate 1,982,801 of NC_054849.1, forward strand.
GAACATAAGGATAGACTACAGCGAAATGCCGCTTCCCCAAGTGTATAGCCGCTTGTGGTATTTGTCCGACAGAGACAGTCGAGATCCGCCTCCGAGCATGCATCCTTTGGGTAATCAGAGGATATGAATTGTTCCACGCAGTCTGCCGCACAGCTTGGAATCAGACTGGACAAAGATGTTGCTGATGCGGTAGGATGAGTAGTCTGGGAACCATAGGCGAGGCATGTCAGTGTCAACAGTATTATCGTGAATGACCGTCCAGCAGGTAAAAACATCTTGTGAAAGCATCTTCGTTCTCGGTTAGCAGACTATCGCCGCCGGGTATAATGCAAGCCAAGGAGTCGCGAACGGGAGGTCACAGGGTCGAATAATTACCTATGCACATAAAAAGTGATGCTACAGAGGAATTCCAACCCCTGGAGTCATTGATAACCGTAGATTATCATCCTAAGATGACCAAGAAAGACAGAGCGCAAAGAATACTGAGATCTGGAAAAGTGATGATTTCCCAACGGTATGGAGAAGCACCAACTTCAAGACAACAGCGGTTGCGAGAAGGGGGGAAGGAGGGACTTCAGGGACCAAGACAATGTACCGCATACTGCCAGCATGGGCGTCAAACCACGTTTTGCCATGGCGCTGAGTGGCTGCGAAGAGAAAGAATCAAGGTTCGAGACCCAAATCAGGAGTCCGATCCTCCTATACGCGCCAGGGTGAAACATGGCAACACCGTCCCAAACAGAATACACGTAGCTGATGGACGCAGTTCTTCAGGAGGCCTGTCGCTTTGCATGATTGGATTTTGGGTAGACGATGGCGTTGAAATACGCGCCGTGTTGGCGCCGACTCTGCCGATAAGAACAGCACATGATGTCAGATTGACTTGATCCGAAAGGTTCAAGGCGCAAACAATTGAATTGGGTCAGTCTCCTTAACCGCGCGCCTTCAGGTTGTTGTCGATCTGAAGACCCTGAGAGCAACCAGGCACAACTGAGATAGTGTAGATCCAGTCAGACGTGTGGACACTGGGCTGAAGGTGAAACGGCGGCTAGTAAAAAGACGCATCACGGGACTTGATGAATGGCCCGATCGGCACTCGTGTTTCCCCATACCCACTCGGCAAATTACAGGCTGCTTATGGCATAAGCAGCTACGAATCGAGCCCAGAATGTGGTTGATTAATAAGTTTGACATTGTCATCAATCATTAATCTGATCACTGCCAACTAAGAGAAAATGACAAAAGCAAAGCCCAGTGACAAAGTGGGCTGGTATCATGCGCAATACATAAGAAAATAACAACCCAAGGAGATAAGAAACAAGGAAATGATAAAAAGGTACAATCGAGACCCTGTCAAAAACACACGTCGCACTGAGCATGCTGCACATCCGCCCAATGACGGTGTTTATGTTGGCGGGGTTGCATTAGGCTAGACTCGTCGGGAGCCCGCGGAACAATACTAAGATGTTGACAACGTCACTCCGACCCGCTGGATTTGGAACATCCGATTCCGTAGGAGAAAAATCGTAGGTAGGACGAGGTTATTCCCCCTAATCGACGGGTTTTGAACCGAAGTGGATGGTAAGGAGGGGCCTGAGGAGCGTTCTAGTATTTGAATATAATATAGCTGAACGAAAGGAGTTAGTCTCGGAATCTCCGGAAAACCATCACTTGGCGGACCACGTACAAGGCATGAATGACACCAGGAAGCCAACCCAGGATTGTCAAACAGATGTTGATCAGGAAATCAGCACCGCATCCTCGCTCAAGGAAGACACCCAGCGGGGGCAAGATGATCGCAAAGATGATCTTGCAGATATCCCTATGATCCCAAGGAGGTTAGCGCACTCAAAAATACTAAGCTCTCGTCATTCAAATAATTGCGATCGCAAGCTATCCCAAGACAGCACCAGCTTGTCAAGGTCAAATTATGCGCGCGTTTGTATAAGAAATCGCCAAAAGATGACGTCGCGAGGAGTTGCAAAACTTACGAGGCAGTGAAAGGCATTGTGAATGGAGGAAGATGTAGATCTCTTCAAGTGGACAAGGTTGATGCAGGAGAGAGTAGTAGTGAGCAGGTGATGGATATGACCAGGTAGAAGCGGTATCTGAGTACAAGTAGATGAATGATGGAGAGTAACAAGAAAAATCAGGAGAGGAAGGGAGCGGGACCACAGGGACTCTTTAAATGATGGGCGGCAAAATTAAGTAGCTGCCCTCCGCCAAACGCTACGGGGGGATAGTGCTATGCCGCCTACGTAAAGCACAGTCCTCGAATCCGCATTATTCAACGGATACGCATTTAGGTAATAAAACAAAAGACCAATAGCTGCTAGCGATAATTATAATAACCGGGGCGGACGACAACGATAGTCAGGACGATCCTTTTCCGCTCGCCGTGCATGTCTACCGCTACGTCATACTTTTCAGTACGAACTGTGGCTGATGCCTTGGCTGCTTGCTGATTGGCTCCGAGCTCACCACGACCAGACTTCTCGGCGGGTGACTTTTGCGTCGTATTGACATTTTGTATTCTGTACCTCCCCCAGTCCCGTGGCTGATACTCCTCCAATTTTGGAACAGAACCATGCTGTCATCGGGCGGTGCAACTGGATTTGTTCAACGGTAAGGGGAGAACTTTCGCTCTCATCTTCTCCCCTTTCCTCCCATCTCCTACCTTTTTTTGACTTTCTACTTTTTTTTCTTCTTCCTTCCTTTGTCATAATTATTCTGTTGCCTGGCAGGGGCTTGGCGCTTCCACCGTACCACCTTACCAGGCTGAGGCGAGGCGCCAGTAGTCTAACTTAGACGCCGCCAATATTGACTAAATCGCGCTGTGCAGATGGTCCTAAAAGTCTGGGCTCTTGGTTCCGAGTGGGACGTACCAGCACATCATATTCCATACCTACTGCTTCTATCGGACTAGATCTGGGCCTCTACGCAATCCCTTGTTCGAAATAGGGGTATGACTCCGTGTCTAGGAGGTTTTGGGAGACGGAAAGCAGCATGGATATGGTGGGCCAACCAGCCCTACGGTTCCTCTTGCGCGAATCACGGTGCCGGTTAGCTTTCAACAATGTTCGGACAGATGCCGCGTCCCCATTACGGTACTCGACTTTGTAGGATTTAGACTAGCGTAGACCTATTTCCAGGGAAGAAAAAAAGTGATATCATTTGACACGCATCTGTCCGTCAGCGCCTACGCTAGCTATGCAGATAATCACTGGATTAAAGCACGTTTCAGCCGGATTTTAGACGTCATGTGCTTGATAGTGAGATGTCTTATCGTTCGCATGTCGCGAATACATCATTGCGAATCAATCTTTCTACCATCATGATTTTGACAGAACGTACGCCCATATTGTATAATGTCTACGAGGATCCTGTTGATCATGACGGAGGCATCCCACTATGCCATATGTCCTAGCGGGAAAAAAAAATTCTGACTAATATAGTAGAAAGAACTGATCAGTCTGCCTGTTGAGACGACGCAAGTATCATGTGATTGGCATCGCCGCAGTCCAAGCCACACTGAGTCGTTTCTATCTTCTAGAACAGAACATCCTGGCCACCCCGCATATTTCAGCCAGCAGTATAATAGAAACACCGCCTAGCTATGATGGTGGGTCTCTCCAGGCTATACAGTTCAAAGCTTATGATCAGCCCTATCTTGTAGAAGCATCTCGCCAGAGATATATTTAGATGCCGAGTGACCCGCAAGGCACAGTAACATTTTCCTGGCACCTGCAGATTCAATGTGTGCCTAGTTTTATGGAGTGCACAGTCAAGTTAGGGTATGTAGCCTAGTACTATCATGGGTTGTATTAAGGCCATAGTAAATTTAAGTATAGCAAACCCACTGTATGCTCTGTTGGTCAATAAAACACTCTTACAGGGGCCTTAGAGACCCTATCCTTAGACTCGGCCAATGGTACCGTCCCCTTGTCGGATACAATGCAGTTGGTTGAAGAAATACCGTCTCCATCATACATGAAATACTTCCGTTGCAAGCAAGCAGATGGAAATCATGAACAACGCGCAGGTGAGCCTACGATATTCCTATTGCCTCTGTGGCTGTTCGTGACGAAGTGATGTTTTGACTCTTGACATCATAGTAGCAGAAATCAAATTACTACTGCAATTCCCAGGACGGAAATGGTGTTCTTGAAGAAGAGGTATGCCTCACAGAAGAAAAGCGAGTCAGAAAATATAAGAAAAATTACGATCAAAATGACTGTGGAAGTATATATAGAAAAGGTATCAAGAACAAGTACATAAATACTGTCATGATAGTATCCTTAAGATAACTCATATTACAAAGCTAGCTAGAAATCATTAGTTATAGAGTCTAGATCTAGCTATCTGTCATGGATATCTGCGAGATAGATAGTACGTAAGTAGCCTTATGAATATGATCCGGAAATCATCACCAAGGACTGACCCTGTCTGTGATGAGTCAGAGATACTAGCAGTACTGTAATGGATAGCTAATGCCATATGGGCGACTAAAAGATCGAGATATACAATGTTGGAGGTAGAGATCTCCGTTTATGATCCAAGTTATCACGGCTTGGCAGCTACTCCCGCAGTCTCCGCATTTCCCCATCACTCTCTTTATCTCGATGCTTTCTGCCAACTTGGGTATCGCGCACTTGCCGTATAAGCCACATCAAATAGATATCAGCTTTCATAACTTGTATTTCTATATCATATGTATTCAGTCACGTTCAATATAAAGTAATTCTTCTATCAGGACCATCGGACGGTGATTCGTGATCTAGTTGTCACTCGAGCGGAGACCTCCGATATCATCCAAAACAATGCTCAAGTATGGTAGCATTCAATACACACATAAAAAAAGAAAGCAAATAATCTATATTGTCCAGCGTGAAAGGTAGATATTATCTATCTAATCAAGCTGTATCTGTTTCACAACTGCTGCTTCATCACACTGACTGGGTGGGGAAGCTGGTTATGGTGATGCGCGGCCGACGGGACAGCGCCAAGCCGCCATCACGTGATGACGCAGGTGGTCGGTCAGCCTCCCCGAAGCCTCCAGCGTGTTCGCCTTCACGCCTCCATCTCCGTTTCGCTTCCCCAAGCCTCAACATCACCACATCGCTTTACACGCGGCCTGTCCCTGCCCTGTCACTTTTCCTTTCGGCTGTTTTCATAGTTTCACTCCATCTTCTATAGCCCGCAAGGTCGCCTAATCTGTCAAGATGGCCACCGAACTTTGGTACGTAATCACCTCACCTACTCCTTTTCCCAGCATTCCGACCATTGTGCCCTCTTGTATCTCGATTTCGATCATGCTTCGGATGAGTTTCGACTGGATATACTGACATGTGGACATGATAGCCCCGTTTACGCAGTAAGTCACTTGTGATCCCACCCTTGCCGATGACACCATCGAGCTCCAAGCGACCCTCAAGGTAGCTTGGCTTCGTTGCATCAAGCGGAGAATCCGCCATCGAACTGGCACCTCTCGCACAGATAACTGATCTCTTACCCGTATAGCCCTTCTTCGGTGCCCTTGGCTGCACCTCAGCCATCGTCTTCACCTGCTTCGGAGCTGCCTATGGAACTGCCAAGGCTGGTGTCGGTGTCTGTGGAATGGCCGTCCTCAGACCTGACCTGATCGTCAAGAGTACGTGGAAGCTTCACAGAGCTCTTATACCTCTGGGATAAGCTATCGCATATAATATCTGATGATTCATACTAATCTGGTGATACAGACATTGTCCCCATTGTCATGGCGGGTATCATCGGTATCTACGGTCTGGTCGTGTCGGTCCTGATTGCAAACGACTTGGGACAGAAGGTCCCCTTGTACACTGGTTTCATTCAGCTGGGAGCAGGTCTCGCCGTCGGTTTGGCTGGTATGGCAGCTGGGTAAGCTTCTCACCATGGCACCTTGCAATATCGGTAACTTTAGACTAACAGAGTATCTCTAGTTTTGCCATTGGTATCGTTGGTGACGCAGGTGTTCGTGGAACTGCTCAACAGCCCCGTCTCTATGTCGGAATGATTTTGATTCTCATTTTCGCTGAAGTCTTGGGTGAGTCACTACATCAAAGCGAAACAACCAGTTCGTATCATCTAACCACGACGCCTCACAGGTCTGTACGGTCTTATCGTTGCTCTTCTGATGAACTCCCGTTCGAGGATCGACGCCACCTGCTAAACGAACCCTCCTTCGTTCCGCGCGAAATGGCCCAAGTGAACACCCGCCCGAGAATGCCAATCACCCACTATTCTCGGATACGACGAAAAGAGCCCGGGTTGCTCAACATGTGTTAACGTGATGCGGTTATTTTGACTTATGTTTTCAGACTTTATTTGCCGACAATGACGGTTCCCGTCATTGTCCCGATGACAGCTGGAGGGGACGTGGAGGAAGTGGATTGCTAGGGGAATGGAAAGAGAAAACGGACGTTGAATAAACATATGCTTTCTCTTTCATCCAACACTCCCCGAAATAACAAAGGACAAGACATAATTGGATGTGCTAGCTAAGTTTGTAGACTAGGACAGGGTGGGAAGCTGTGGTAGATACATTGCATGGTTTTTTTTCAAGGCCTTTGAGATTTTGTACTTTATGGGTGTCGCTTTACTCTTTTGTATCCTTGAGCTGGATCATAGGATTACTTGCTTTGCAATGCTTATATGTTTTCTCCTGCTAGTTTATGGTCCTATGTTACAAACTTAGCTTTTACTTATCCTGGTTCTCCGGTATATCATGAATGCAACAAGTGGCGAATGTGCGATTACTCAACGTATAAGTATTTACGACCTCGTACACTGTTACAAGACCAGCGCCGTTCACTCCAAGGAAACAAACTCAAGCAGTATAGATTCCATTGCACCTGACCTGCACAAGAGCAAGCCGGGCAGATAGCTAAGATGGCAATATGTAACATACAAAGTATTGTCTATTGAGCGGAATAAAATGCGGTGGACATCCAAATGTTCAAGAGAAAAGAGGCGAGTATAAAACAAGACGACGCCGTAAGAATATATGCGATATAGGCAGGCATATCAGTAGCCACCGCCAAACACACACACATACATGCGGAGAGCAAAGCAATCAACGCAAAGCTTCAGATGCGTAAGTCTAGAGATGACTTCTCTGTGAAGCAGAGGAATGGAAGGAGGTAAGGTTGTAAGTATGTAAATAGATAAAAAGGAAGATGGATAACAAGAGGAAGGTTTATTCGGATTGTAGCGTAGCGAAAAGAAAAATTATAGCTGCAAGCAAATGGTAATGGTCTGTGATGATTGAAGATAATCAATCAAGCCTTCTCAAGCTTCCGTCTCAGGGTCCTTGTCCTCTTGCGCAGCTTCTTCAGCTTGTGCTTCTTCATCTTCAGTCTGCGACGTCTCTTGGTGCTAATGGCGTGCATGGTGCGGTTGTTGCGGATACGCTCCATGTAGGTGGTGCCGGAGTTGTGGGGGACATCAATGATGGCCTCGCTCTCTCCAATGGCACCGGGAGCTTCCATCTCACCGGAGGGCACGAAGGGACCAGTGTGAGCCTCGTAGGTCTTGCGACCATCCGAGTGTATCGACTCGTGGATGGTCAGGACGGTGGAGTAGCTGGAGGTCTCCCGGGGGACGTCCTCGAACTCGGAGGAAGCCATGTTCTTCGCTTCGTCGAAGGGAACGGGCGGCGGAGGAGGGTGGAAGGGACGGAGACGCTTGGTGAGTTCCTCGACGGAGACTTTCAGATCGGAAAGGTTCATGCCATCCAGCTGGTTGCCTTCCATGTCGAAGTACTGCAGAGAGCCCTCCTGCTCGCCGGAGTGGGCAGCGGAGTTCTCCATGGAGTTGACGGCGGAGGAGAGGGTGAAGATGACATCGTCCACCTCAGGCTTAGCCGGCTTCTTTGCGGTGAAGATGGCGTCGAAGGCTTCGGGGGTCGAGGTCGGAGGAACGGTGGTGGAAACGGAGATGGGTCGGTGGATGGAAAAGAAGGAGGCGACGTGAACGTCTAGACCGCAGGAAGACAAGATTAGCGCATCATAATCTAGGGGTACAAGAACGGTGGATAGGGATTGTGGCAACTAACCATGCGGCTGGAGGTGTTGGGTAGAGGGAACACTAGGAAGTCGGGAAAAAGCCGTCGGCTGCTTGGAGCCATTGCGGCCGTTGCTATCCTTGCCCCTCCGTCTGGAAGCCTTCCCCTCACGTTTCTCTGCAGAATTCACTCCCTTCGCAGGCGTCTGAGAGGAAGAATCGACTTTATTAGATCCATCGCTGGGTTTCGAGGACGAAGAGGAGTATCGGCGTTGACGCACATGTTGTGACGAGCCGATGAGGCCGTTCGCGGAGGTAGTAATACTTTGGCTGGTTGCGCGAGACATGCCGGCGATGGGCCCCATAGGAGCCCATGCAGCCCGGCGCAGTGAGGACGACAGCATTTTCCGACGTCGTAAAGCCCAGAAGCTGGGTGACGATGTTGTCGGGAATGAAGAGGCGAAATCGAAGTTGGAGCCGATCATGCGGAACTCGGCGATTATGTAATTCATATGTCGCCTCAGGCATATAACCAGATCAGGTGACCTGGAATGCATGACCCATCTTAAGGGTATCCTCGCCTGACTTTATCCACATGCCAACTCATAAACGGCCAAGGTCATCATGCAGAACTACCTATTGTCGCTAATAGAATTGGATACTACCAGCGAGCCTACTGATTGTTTAGTGATACGTACTACATTGCAGGAACTATGACACTATATTGATTTCGATTTGGGTATCTGTTCATTCCATGCTCACTTGAGCCGAACAATTACAATAAAGGCAGCTATACTTAGAAGAGTCTGAATGATCGGATACAGAAGATACAGCTCCCAGTTAGAGCTGCCAGAAGTGACACGAGCAAATGATAGGATGGGTGGGCGCTCATTATGTCAACGGAGAAGAAGAAAAGGAAAGATACATCGGAGGCGTCAAGGTCACACAAAGGTTCAGCTCAGGAGAATGGAAAAAAGAGCTCGTTAGGTGGGATGAAAAGCGCAGACATGGACGCAAACAACATATGGTATATGGTATCAATCTGCATTATATAAGAAATGCACCCGTCGCTGAACCGGAGAAAACATATAAGCTTTTGAAAGGATTGAAAAGCCGAAACAAGAAGTCCACAAGGAGAAAGAAACGTACAGAAAGAGAAGGGATATAGTGAAGTGAATAAAAATAGTTGAATGAAAGCAAGCGTGCTTTTACCGCTTGGCGTGTGCAGGGGAAGAATGGAAGTTGAGCATCGCTGACGCCTCGTACTCGCTCGTATAAATTCAAATCGTTCCAAGTCTCACAGCCTTATAGTATGAGGGTGTGGAGATTCTTTTGAATAATCATGTCTTGTACCGAATCCATTGTTGCCTTCAACAACGTCGTATCGGTAGCATTCGTGTAATGGATATAAATTTCTCGGTCGGGAATCCGGTTAATGCCCCGGAATCGGTCTGCAAAGTATCTGGCTGCTGCATCGAAGTCCGTGTTGGAGCCATTGTAGTCAGGGAAATGGTTGGAGACAGGCGAAACATGAAGCTTTCCCTTGAACAGATCGATTTTGTTCAGGAACAAGATGATCGGTTTGCGCTTGAACCATTCGCCATTGACCAAGGACTCGAACAGCATCATTGCTTCATGCATCTGGTTCTGCACGATGGGGAACAACGGTTAGTTCAAGTGCTTCAAGGAGGCGATAGGGGAAAACGTACGGCATTCTGGTCCTCAACGAGACATTGGTCGTAACCAGATAGGGCAACCATGAATAGAAGGCATTGAACACCCTCGAAACAGTGAATCCACTTCTTTCGCTCAGATCGCTGTCCACCGACGTCCATCATTCGGAAGTTCATTTGACCGAGTTCAAAGAGAGTTTCAGTAATTCCGGTTGTCCGCAAACGAGCCTGCAACATGTCCTGGTTGTCGGGAAGCCACCCAGGAGTGAATATTCGATCAAGCGAATCAAAGAAGCTGAAAGGTTAGACAGCTTGCCTGTTTGTTCAAAAAGAAGGTTCCTAGGACTCACTAATGCAAGTTATCATGAAGAGCAAACTCGTGGCCTCGAGCAACAGCTTTTTGAACACCTGTATCATCCCACATCTCTCTGAGAGCGTCGCGAACCTTGAGATCTGAGAACGCCTCGTCTGAACCGACGTCTGGCTCAAGCTTGTCAACATATTCGGCTAACGGCTGATGAATGACGAACTGAATTAGTACACATACTGCCACAAACGGATCTTTGCTTGCGATGGAAAATCGCAAGACAACGGAGCAGATGAAGTTACCTTTGTCTTTTCAAGCTGGAAATCAATGTTTTCGGCGCGCATGATATCCAGTAGAACTTTGAAGGCGATAACAAGATTCGAGTAGATCACAGCTCGTGTTTGGCGTCGTTCATCCTCGGGGAAGCCACCAGAATGTATGATTCGCATTTGTTTGATGATTGTCGACTTGCCCGATTCACCAGCACCTACATAAAATAAAATGCATCAGTACTCCTCGTCTCCTTGACTGCGAATGCGACGTGTCTCGTCTGGAAACTTACCAAGGAGGAGAATCTTGATTGTTCGGTCCATTGCTTTCTTGTCATTTTTCAGAACCTTTTCTATCCTAGCGCTTCGTTGAACAGCGTCTTTATCCGCCGTGTCGACGGGTTTTGAACTCATGCAACCCATTTTGAAGATTGATGTGCTCTCACAAAGCGACTTTCGATGGTGTCTGGAAGTGAGTTAGTACTTGCTGATTATAGTGTGCGAAGTAACCAAGAATAGACGCAGCACAAGTAGAGTATGGCTGAATCGGGGATACGCCCAGACCCCGCAGTTAACCACACGGAAGGCTCTCTTTGAGACATGTGTGAAACGTCAACGAGAGAGACCCGAGGTCTCGAGCAATGAGAAAGAAGCGAGAAAGTAAATCAGTGGAACTTACTCAAGGCAGAATGCAATACCAAGCACTAGAACCAAGCCAATGTATTTTTGACTAAACCCGCCCGAATGGCGCAAATTAGAACATGTCGCTAGCTCAAATAACGTCAAGTTGAACGTTACTCGGTCACTGTACGTACGTCGCGGTAATCCCTATTCCAAAGCAAAATGTCCTGGTAGGATGGAAGCCGAAAGTGTGTTCCAATTCGACTGTCGCAAATTGTCCCCCGCTTTGTATGAGAACGATATCCAAGTTAATTGGCGAGCAGCGCAGCTGTCCGGAGCTTTCTGAAATCTGCGAGATATGGGATCGAATTAAGGAGTGTGACGACGAAGGTCCCTCGACAAGCTAGGTTGGGTGGTGGTTTAGACAGATGTTGAGTGAGACGGAGTCGATCGCGGAAGTGAGAGGCTTTCGGGAAGTTCGCACGACTTTCGAGATTGAAGTGCTGATGAACGGAGGATTGTCTTCCAAATTAAATGCTGGGGAAGAGTTCGCTAGGTATGCTGACTGCAGCCTCGAGGCGTTCCCCTTTTCGTGGGTGGTGGGCGAAGTTGCTGACCGCAGACGCTCAGGTGAGGGGAAAGATGGGAGGGAGGTAGGAATGGGGGAGGGAGATTAGTACATCTCCGCCGTATCGCAACCGAAGCAAGCAAAAGAGCGGAAGACCAGGGCGAGAAGCAAGAGATAGAGAGAGGAAGAGAAAAAGAAAGAGGAGAGAGAGAGAGAAGGACAGTCTGGGAGACTCGCAGGTCTATAGTAGTAGTAATAATAATAATAGTAGTAGTTTAGTTAGTTTAGCAGTGAGCAGAGGGAAGGAGGAGGAGTAAGTGGTGGGAATGTTGGTCGCGGAGTCGTCGCGCAATTCGTTCGATAATCCATCAAGTCCGATCGAAGTGGGCCACGGTGCCAGCAGAGTTGAGCTGCTAGTAAGTTTAGTCCGGCTTAGTTCCCCTTCGGCGTAGTCATCCTTCTGGGGACCTTCGGCTGTGAGTGGCCCTGACACCGGGGCCTGTATTACCCGTGAAAACCGTGTGAAAGATTTCCGGCGTCGCATTGGGCCCCGTTCTGGGAATCTAGAAAGGGACTAGTCCGCTGTGGCTACCGTCCCCTAAGGGCCTTAGCCGTAAGCCCTTGGCTTCTTAGTGTCGTTTAGTTCCGTGATAGCATCCCGGCTGCGAGCTCCCTGTACAAAGTAGACGGCCTGGCCCTGATCTCACTGGTTGTAGACGAACAATGCCGACCCACCCCGGAACTCCATTCAACTGTGGATGAATGGCTCCATTCATTCTTCGTCCGCTCTTAGCCTGGTTCGAGCCGATTGGAAATGGAGTGCATTAAGGTCCAATGCTTCTTACCGCCCGTAAGCTACTAGTCAGTAAGTAATAATCTTGCGAGTTATGGGTGGCACAACGCGTTATAATACCAAAACGATATTAGTACCCGGTATATACGTGGTTTAGTACGGAGAGCTCTCCGTATCCTCAATCATTCTCTGCAGCAACACACTGTCCAGCTGGGGAAAACATCCAGCAGTTGACAATTAATCATTCGGGATATCCAGCAGATGGATAGCCAGTAGGTACGTACTTGTTCGAGTCAAGTTCCGGCCTCGCCGATGACCCGCGGGCCCATCGACAATGGATTGACCATAGATCCTTCCTCTATGGGTCTTCGTGAAATTAATTCTCAATCAATCTGGATTTGAGATGGATTTTTTCCTCAAAAATGCAGCATTACTCCCACTATCAGAGTACTAGTAGTAATGCCTTCTCACGTCGCCATTATCCACGTGCCATATTACCTTACCCATCAATATGGTTCCGACCGCGATCCTTTAATCTGGGTATATGAATCTATATGAACTCAATAAACTTATAACCGCAAGGATCGTAGATATTGGGAACTCAGTTTAGCCCCCAATCCCACGGTCGCTGGACGTCAGCATCAGTTACCTCGTACCACTGATGGCCAACGACTTACTCCTGGGCTATGGATGCATCCTTGTGACTCCGGGGGCGAATGAGACCCCGAGTCATGTTCCCACCGGTGCCCTCCTGCGGCTGCCAAGCCATGCAAGCGAACGACGACGCCACGAGGCGCGAATCGGATGCATTGGTATGCACCGATCGACGAGTAGCATCTGCTTCTATGGACTGTGTTTTGGGACAAAGTAAGTACTTTGTACCAAGTCCGAATGAAGCCTGCAAGCCCACCTTGATCGAACTGACTACTATTATTTGTTAGACCAAAGGGTAGAGGAACTATTGACAGCGTTATCGATGTTCGAGCTCCCGGGTCTTTAATCCGTCGGTCTATAGAGGACACTGAATGTACATCGCTCTTGGACCAGGAAGGAGTCGAGAAATTGAGTTGAACTAGTGCCTCGGGTTCTCATAGATCATCGCCATTCATTGCGATCCATCACAAACAAAGAGAAACAAGAGGGCTGTGCATTCGAACTGCCTAAGCTTACTGTAGAACCTTATCTACGCAAGTGGCTTCTCTCCAAATTCGCCAGCGACAATTTCGGTATCTTCCGTTGGTTTGTCAAGAGCCTGCGGCTGAGTTTTAGCAGACACTTGGCTCCACAGCACCGCGATCTTCTTCCAAGTGTTGAGGAAAGCATGCTTCTGCGATGGGTGTCGAATCATTGAGCGATAGTTGCATGATTGCTTCTGTTGTTCTGTGGTCATCATCCAGATCTCGCATGATCTCATCACTGTCGGATCAATGCGAAACCTACTTAAGTAGGGGTAAAACCATGCCATGTGAAACTTTATTTACGATATCATGATCTGTCATGATTCGGAGATCGTATCGTTCATTGACCACCCGAGGTCGAGGACCAGAAATCGTCGTGGAAAGATGCTCGCACTGAAATACTTTTTCTCTTTTTTCTTCTTGGAAAATGGGAATGTGGAGATCACTTTCGCCTTTTCCGGGTTTCCGGAGTCGTCTTGCCCGCCGGCCAACACGCCGTCGGGCCACTAAGGCAGGGGTAGCTTTAATCAGCAGTCCGTCAGCGTCAATCAGTGGAGGTAAGATGGGCGCTTAGCCTTAGCCACAGGAAACACCCTCCAAGCGAACAGGTGAAGCGGGAGTGGCGAGCAAGTCTAGTTTAGCAGACGCATCCATGCGTGGGTGTTTGCTTTTTCGATTATCCTTATGAGATCTATCATATGCTGGTCATCGGCGCTATCCAAGTTTCGTCCTCAAACGCAGGAGAAGCCTGCATACCTTCCCTCGATGAAAGGTGAAAAGGCGGATGCAAAAATTCACCTTGTAACAGGGTCCCTCCAATCTCAATGCAGCTCCTCCCGTGTCGCATTCCTTATCTCCTTCGAGAAGTATGTCGGAGTGGAACTCGAAAATCCTTCTGCATTTGGATTTCCTCCGAACCCCGAACAGATGAAACGAAGCTGTACGTATTCACTTTGATCGGTGTGCACCTGACATGCGAATAGGGGCATACACATTCTCGTGCTTTGATTATGTTCCACGAATGTCCCTGGGTTATCCTGGGCCCATCACTGTGGGTTTCAAGGTCATGCCTTCGTCGTTAGATCTTACACGGTACAGGCAAGACAGGCCTCCCGCGGGATGGTTCGCGGGTTGAGTACCATGGTTCGGGCAATAAGCAGCCTCATTTAGGGCCAGAGAGAGCCTCTAGGGTGGTCGAAGTACCCTTTCAAAAATATTATTGATAATAGACAATGGCAAACAAACCTTAGCCCATCGCTAATTGGGGTCTAGGCTCTGGCGGTTTCTTGGAGTCTTTGCTTTTAGCAGAGATCTACAGCAAGGATGGCCATCCACATCCGTTCTATTTCCATCGAATGAGCCCGATAATGAACAATGTTATCTGGTGGAAGATACTCCGGAGTGTTGTCTTCAGGCATAACCACAACAGACAAAGAGCAGAAGATACCATCTCTGTGTAATACACAGGAAGAGTAACGATACGTACTGTGCTGATACCATACGATGTAAATACGACCGGCTGCGCGCTCCAACCACGTGCTTCACCCCCTCGTCCTCTGTGGGATTCTTAGTCTGTTTCACCAGTTTCGAGTTCCCATCGACCCCACAGCAAAAGCGGAGTCCTGACAGGACGCATTGAACTCCTTCCATGCCATTGACTTGGTCACGGTGCACTGCGACCCCCTTGCATGGCCAGAAAAAGAAGGACAGAAAGAGGGAAAAAAGGTTTTGCGCATAGACCAGGGCTAACTTATTGACGGGGGCAGTTAGTTGCCTGCCAGCCAGAAAGTACTATCAGTGTCCAGAGTTTGGTGTCTATCTGACCCGCCCTGAGATAGCCAACTTTTGTGAGATGCAATAGTCGAATGTTGCATCCATCCTTCAGACCCTAAATTTCGTTGAAGCATTTCTAGTGAATGGGTAGTCACGGGCAAACGACAAACAAGCCTTTGCCCACAACAATCCTTCTGCAGTTCGAACCCCCTTTTTCCTTCCCACTCCTCCGACCCCTACCCTTCTGGCCTCTCTTACCGTTCGTAACTTCGTATATATTACTCCACTCCACTCCGGCTGGATGGGGTTCCTGAAAACCGCATGGAAAGCGCTCCGTAAAAATGGATACTCCGTAACGGCAACGCATCCGCAGGTTACATGATACTTACCTTATTACTTGGACAGTAGTAAGTATCTTCCATAGCTCCGACCACCCAATGCCATTGGCCAATGCCTCTGCGGTCTCGTCAGGGTTGACGCCGGAATACCGCGTGGTTTCTATTCCGGGGGAAATGCAGGCCGGGGTCTTGCCGCTTTTTCTCCTCTTTCTAGATTTCTAAGTTCTAACGGCCGGCTTTGGATCCTAACAGGGAAGAGCTCCTTCCGAAAATAACCACTTCGGCGCTGATTAATGGACGATCCAGTCAAAAGTAATTGAAGTCCCTGTTGCACTCCCGAGTGTCCTTTCATGCTTGGCTGGGCGATCTTCATTCAGCGCCAATCGGAAACTCTCATAAGCACCCAATAATGATGATTGTCGTTCCTCATCCAAATACTGTTTAATTGCGGCCCATCTTGCTTGCGGCTAGGTTGCACTAAGGGACGGTACTTTCAAGCGAACTTGATTCTGGGCAGACATGTCACATGCCGGGGGGAGAGAATGCTGATACTAATGCGGTGCATACACTCCAGCTTGGCAACTTTGCTAGAGAGCACAAAGTTGACTAGTACGAAACTTAAGCCTACTTTGCGCATTGTGGCTTCTATTCAGGACCGCGTAACGTTGCTTGGGCTTCTATTATCTCTCCCACACATACGCACATCTTGGCGAGGGACAATACAGGAAGTATCTCGCAATCCCGAACCTCGGGCGAGAATTAGCCGTTTGGCCAAGTGGATAACTTCCAATTGTGACCCGTGTTGAGGCAACTCCTGCTGAAGCGTCCGCCTTGTGGTTATTGGCCAAAGCTGTCCGTCAAGCTGTCAAGTCAAGGTGCCCTCCCTAAGCGTCAAGGAAGCCACCAGGTTCCATTCGACTATCAGTACCTTATTCGAGCACGGTATCTGCAGGTACCACCGCGGTGGACCTTGCCGTTGCTGCTGATTGCCTGTTGGGGACTCGGTAAATGGAGCCTTATTACGAATCACAGCGATTTCTCATTGGTAATACCTCAAATCACTTCCGTGATCCGTACCGGCGGATTCAGTCCGGGTATCGTAGAAATGGGTGTCTTTTTTTGTTTTATTTTTTGGCTTTTGACTTACTATCTTGGAATGGCTACTCATCCCTGCCTGGCTCTTTCCCTTTCCATACATTGTTGAAGTACCGAGTTTGATCCCTACCTGACTAGGGATGTAGGGCAGCCGCCGTTTTCAGCACTCTACAGTAGGGATCCCTGTTTTGAGTGACACACCAGGTGTGCCTTGCTCCGTGGTTCAACCATGGTTAAGCAGTGAGCCAAACAGCCATAAGGTTTCAACCGAGCTGTCTCCCGGAGAATTAGACAGTTTCTCAGCATGAAAGGGGTTCAACCAACACATGGAATGTAGCAGCATGTAGGTTGATTGGTTTTGACACTCGTGGCGCACTCTCGCCAGGGGATTGCACGACATCTGAGCGCTTTCTGCTGGCCAAGTTGTTACATCGGCTAAAGTGAGTAGTAGCAGTTACCAATAAGTTCTTCAGCCTTCTGGGATAATCCAAATCCGTAAATAGCAATGAAGAAATCTCCTTCCCGTCCACTCACTGACCAACTGAACCACGCCACCCATTGTCAACATGACCATCAACAACATCATCATCCCATCTCCTGACCCCTGAAGCATAAGATCCATTTTATGCTCCCCCAATGCACAGCTGACTCATCACCGCCCTCAACTGCCTGACTAGACAAACTCACTAACCAATTCACTAACGAGCCTAGACTGAAACGCCCGCATCGCTACGGATTTACAGGGGGAGGCTAAGGGTAAATAATAGGCTCGCGCAATGAAATCCAGAATTATTATTATGGTTAATATTTCCAGCTCCGAAATGTTGTCCCCTTTCCCTCAGCTCCAGTCATCATCATCACAAGGATTCGCCGGTCTTGAACTTTATTCCGAGCTGACTGACTCCTAACGAATTTGCGTGGTTCTGGTGAGATGAGTCGCATGCAGAACGGCCAATTACCAATTTCCCTGAAGAGGCCAAGGTCAGTCAGTCACCTTACTTTCTTTTTTGTCTTGTTTCTGATTAGCCACTAAGAAAAGTTATCTGGTGCGCTTATCAATTGCAACCCAATCACATTATTACCCCAGAATTTGGGTCATTTCCGACTGACTATGCAGGGATTGGATTGGTACTCTAGCCAATCCATCCCGCACCCTGCATACGGGAATGTACACAATAGCATGAGATGCTACTACTATACCACCTACTTATGTATAAAATAATCAATGTACTACCATCAGCTGACATTTACCCACTGCAATCTTAGCGAAGAAAGTTCCACTCACTCGGAAGATACTACGGTGCACAAGTACAACTACAACCATCACAGCAGCGATTCTAATAATAATAACAACCCTCCCGATATTGAAAAATGTCAGCCCTACCGGGGGTATAGGCGACACGATGATCACGATGACGATGACAATGACAATGACACGGAAATTCTGAGCAATGCTAGTGGTGATAGCAGTATTAGTAGTAGATATGGACGACAAAGGTCACGGGTGGTGATGAAGCTCTACGCGGCGTCTTATGTCGCTTTTGCCATTCTGTCGTTCTTCTCTGCCGCTTATTACTTCTTGTGCTGGATGCCGTGTATGTTTCATGCCCCTATCTTGATTGCTGTTGTGTTGAATTATTACTCTTGCTCTACGGTTACTAATTATGGTCATGTTTGTACAGATGAACCGTCCAACAGTGATCCATTCCCGGGCCGTCATCGGTGATGCGCAATATCCAGAACAACCTATTTACACAATTGATCGAGGGGATGCGCATATCAGTCGATACTCAGAACAAAACCCAATACGGACTCCTATGCAGCGGGATACTCGACTGATACTACACTTCACCTGGCTGGAAGACGCCCGGAGTGGGCAGAATATCCAACTTACACTTTTATACATATACCTCTCGGTATAGAGAGGAGAGAGAGAGAGAGAGAAAGTGAGAGAGAAACAATGTACATACGTCTCATATACATAATGCACAAAGAAGCAGATACGATCTTAACGCCATTCCATGAAGAAGCAAAAGTGCATCCAGAATCAGAGAATACGAGTACCCTCTGCAAGTATCAACTTGTCGCTGCTACTAATCTGCGCGAACAACTATACAACTAGGATGATCAAGGCGCCCACTATACGACCTTATATCCTAGTTAGGAGGCGGGAGAACACCTTCCCAGAATAGTCTTTGATCACCACGCAAAGAGCTGCAAGTATAAGTATGTTTCGCGCAGTGCTAAATTTCAAACTAATTCTATACAAGACGAACTAGTATAATCCCGAGTCATGATTCGACAGCGATATTCAATGCATAACAATACTCTATCTTTGGCCAAATGTTTTCTACGGCTGTGCAATTGGGCGAGCGAGGGCAGCTTTCAGAGAAACACGTCTGGGCGGTTTTCATCAGATAATTAGTGGTTGCCCCAAGCTCTTTCGTGATTAATGCAAGTCTCATGCACTCGATCGCTAAGTCTCGATGTACTGCGCGCTGGATAATGGGATTACACTTGTTGGATTATTCACATACCTATATAAATATTGTTTCTGTCTGAGGGGAAACAGTACAAGGGCTTCCGTGGTGAAGGACCTCGAAGTATTGGGTGGGAAAGTTTCACACACCAGCAGACCTTGAACAGTTAGTACTATATACTTAGCATAATACATCATGTGGCTAGGGCTTTCCTTGTTGCCTCGATTGCAGGAGATGAGAAGTAGATCCTAGAGCTTCCCAGGATTATAGGCGACAGCCAGAAAGCGGCAAGGGTTCCTCATTGATGAGCATGGGCTCAGCTTGTGGGGTTTCAGTATTTGTGGAAAAGGCGATACATGTAGCAATGTGATTGAGGTAAGTATGTACAAAGACAAATTTCTTTGAGAAGATGAAAGATTGGGGAAAGGGAAAGACACGCGGGGTATGATTGTTAGGGTATTGGTAGGCATTGGACGACGTGAATACGTACTACTACTTAGTCTCATAACAGTCACCACCAATCACTGTGACATATCAACAGGCTGGAAAGGCGAACAGAAGCAGGCAGTAGTGGATGATCCAACTGGCGCAGTCGCTCTTCTTCCGTCCTGATAGACTAAAAGCGTTAGTAGTAACCGGGGTATTGTATGCTAAGCAAGGATCTGAGAGGCGAAGCAAGAACCTTGTGGGGACAATAGACCGGCGAAAGCGAACAACAGTCGATTGTCAGTTAGTGTGTGTTAGTTGATACTTAGTGGCATGCATAGTGTACAGGATGGAGCCAACAATTTCAACCAGAGATGCAAATCCCAGCATAAGCCAGTCTTTGTTTGTATGCGCGGATTATTCGCTTTCAAAAGGACGAGTTACAGGGATTACAATATCCTACTAGTAACTTAGTATGTCACGCTGCTGTAAGATATTATAGTAATGGACATAAATTGGGGGGTTTCCCCAAGGCTCAGTGATCGTCTCGCCTTCATTTCTCACACCTTTATCCTCTTTTCGAATACTACTACTACTCCCCCCAACTCCTACATTCTCATACTTCCCGCATCAGATCAGAACAGAACAACAGAACATGGATCCCCAGAAGCAACTGGTCATCAAGCTGACCTCCTTTCGCTACAAGAAAGAAGGTATTTCTTGGAAGAAGTTCCATGAATATGGCGCCAGACAACATGCACCCAAGGCTGCCCGTATTCAGGAGAGACACGGCGCCTACAAGATCACACATGTGAGTTTTTTTTCCAAATTGTCCGTTTCTATCTCGCTTGACCCTAACATGATATTTCCTCACTAGGTATACACTCCACCAATCACCAAGAGCCTCATCACCGAGAAACTTCCCTGGGCTCTCCGTCCCGGCTGGAAACTCGACGACCACGACGTTTCGATCTCGATGTACGTGCCTAATCCCGAGACGCTGCAGGCAATTATCGCGGACCCAGAGTTTCAGAGTCTCGTCGCTGGGGAGGACCATATCCTGGACCAGGAGCGGGCCACGGTGACCGCCGGCTGGGAGGAGGTATTTCTTGACGAGGGCAAGATTGTGGATATCGAGCGTGAGAGTTGGGAGGCTTTTACCGCTATGGGTCAGGACAGTGGGAAGACGTCTGCTCCTGAGGATGTTCGTATCTAGAACGGGTATTGCTGTTGCTGAGCTATAGATGTAGTCATGTATAAACCCCTTCATTGCTCTCCATAATATATCGATGCCGACGATCAATGCCCAATATGATGGAATCATGCCCCCTTTCCAAATGAATATGAACGTGCTTCGGAGATCATTCTTGAAAGAGTGGGTAAACGACAAATTGATGTTCATAGGAGGGAAACATAATTGTGGTACAGTAATTCACATAGATAGTTGAAGTGCAATGTTGCCGGAATATTCCGCACATGTTGAAGATACGATGAAGACCCTAAATGCCAAGTTGACATTCTCGGTGACCTTCAGTAGTGGAGATGTTAATCAGGATCGCTATACACTTCTCATGTAGGCTACCACTTCATTGTGATCGAAACCATTGTTTTGCCATGCTATGGCGTGTCCTCCAAAGCTCCTTCCCTTCTACTTATGGTCCTAATTGTATATAAAGGGTCCCCTCACAAATTGACAGCGATAACAGGACCATCATATTCCTTTCGGCCACGCATCAGCCAGAACACCGTACTCATCAAGCAAACGAACCCAAAGATCAAGGAAGCATAGTTCATGTTAGACGGAGTGACGGGCTGATAAGAGGGAAACACCATGAAGATACTGGTGAATAGCAAATAAATGATGGCGACGACATTGATTGCAATGCCGGCGCGGCCAAGCCTCCATGGTCCATAGTTCACACTATGTGGTGCGGAAAGGCGGCGCCAGAGGAAGAAGACAATAGGGACAAGGTATGAGATATGTAATCCTAGAACGGCAAGTGAGAGGATGGCGTTGAAGGCAGTAGTGGATGCAATGTTGATCAACCCAAACATGATGAGCAGACAGCTAGTTGTGATTATTGCGCGCTTCGGCAACTCTGTGCGGGAATCGAGCTGAGAAAGGTAACTGGAAAATGGAAGAGCTGTGTGGGTCAGTGATGACATTCAAGAAGTAAGAGAAGAATAACAAGACTGTTAATACCTCTGTCTCGAGCCAATGAGAGAACCATACGAGCCGTCGATGCCAGCAGTGCAATGGTACCCAGCCAGGCTGCGATTATTAAAACAGCAGTCAGGGCACAGCTTCCAGCCATGGATTTGGTCACACTGCGGAAAATTTCAATGATTGGGTAGTCGGTCGGGGTCTGAAGTGCGCTTTCCATGTCCCCCATGCAGAACAGAACGGTGAGTAGAAAAGCAAAACCCAATATATCGTTGATGGCCAGCGACCCCAGCATACAGTACGGGACGGCGGTTTCTGGGTTAGCCATCTCCTCGCAAAGATGGATGGCTCCGTCGTAGCCTGATCTGAGAGTCAGATTATGCATTATGTATAACAGGTGGTTGTCAACGAACCCGCCAAAACATAGCAGCTGGAGAGCATTCCAAGGCACCAGGAAAGACCATTACTAGGCCACCCAGTGCTATTCAGAAAGGTAGTGAAAACAAAGCTGGCATCATGTTTGATTGGCACGCAAGCCCACATAACGATTAGGACAACCAGAAATCCCACCAGGTGAATGATGAGAGACGCCGTCTCTACCAGGGAGAAAAGACGACTGCCCCAGATATTGAGAGCGGTGGAGAGACCGACAAGAGCCCAGTATATCATTGACAAATGCCAGCGCTGAGGCTGATACGCCTCGCATGTGAGGACTACAAGGCCTTGTATCATGCCTGCGGCAAGATAAGGGGCACTAGCAGTAAATGATACCCAGCCAAAGGTTCCTATTATGTGTAAGAGACAAGCATCGTCGCGTATAAGCCTGGTGATGACGGTGCCTACCTATCCATCCCACGAACCAGCTGAGGATATTCTGCCATTTGTTGGGTGCGAACTTTGCGATGAAGTGATATTGACCACCAGCCGTAGGATACCTATAATGTAACAAAGTCAGATAATCTCAAGTATGAAGCGGGAAGCACCGACATAGACACCATTTCACCTAGGGAGGCTGCTGTTGCCATGGAACCCACAATCGCAACTACCATCTGATCAGATATATTACATGCGGCTGGAGAAAGGTAGGACGAACGAAGGAATCCATAAATGAGGGATACAGGGCCACCACTAACGAGACCCGAGGACATTGTACTATCGTCAACGGAACAGTTAGACACGAAGTTAAGGTCATGAAGTGAGCGCAGGCTTTACCTGGAGAGCGCCTCCCACGTTGACATGAGGACCACAGTCAAGGCAAATATAGTAAGCCGAGAAAAGGGCTTCTACAGACCAAGCATCGCCATTAGAAGTTGCCCATGTCGACTTCAGACTGGTATAGATTAAGAAAAGAGGATAGTAACCTTGATTGGGATAACCTCTCCCATGCTGGGCCCATTCTCATCAATGTCTGCCGATTTGGCAGCCGTAGTATCTTTAGGGTTCTTCATACTGGGTGGCTTTTTATTTTTGGCAATAGGAGTGCCATTAATTCACGAAATGTAAGACTGTGTGGGTAGGAATGGGATGTATAAAGCAGAAACTCTGAGGTATAGAGTTCATCATGAGTGTCCAATAACCGGTTGCAACCTGAAAGATAGGCATCTTCGGAATCGCCATGGCCAGTACCCTTGCAACTGATATACAGACACGAAATGATTAGCGCTTCGTATCTGAAAGAGTATAAAAAGTGCGGGCCAGTGGAACGTTCCGATGCTTATCTTGACAGCGGAATTGCGGGGAAGCACTAGTGAGATACCTTATCAACTCTTGCGGATTATTGCCGCCATCTGCAATCAGCTTCATCTACTCCACAACTTGTCCTCACGAGCAATACTACTACCATGCCCGTTCGCCTGGGCCCACCATTGTCAATGTCGGACTCACAGCCCGTCTCACGCCGCAGGGTGAAGACTCGCAGTGAGTAGCTAAGATGATTTAAGTGTGCATACATTGAGGGAACTGACACACGTCTGATGCCAGATGGCTGTCTAAGATGCAAACAAAGGGTGGGACCAGCAACTTATAGGGTACTTCCTCACGATTGTACAAGCTGACCTGGCTAACAGCGAATCAAATGCGATGAAACGCTTCCTGTGTGTATTCAATGCACCCGTAAAGGTTTTGAATGCCCGGGATACAAACGTCCTTTGAAGTGGTCATCCAAATATGAGGTGGGGAAAAGTGGCAATAATAGCGCAGCACCGAAGTCCTCCGAGCGGGTGCTTCAGAGGACAGAGCCCATTCATTCAGCGGAACCCAACTTGTTCGAGTCCACAGTGTCGGACAGTGCCACATGTTCCCTGTCTAGGCAGACAGATGTCCATTCCGCGCAGAACGAGACTGCTGCTAGATCAGACCCCGTATTCATCTCTACGGCAAACAGTTTGCCGTCGAACGATATCTGGACTCCTTCAAGTCTGCTGAGAGATGATTGTGGTGATTCATGGACAAGAACCTTTATAGCGCAACGGACTTTGTCTACCCCACAAGACGATGACACTGCACTTCTTTGGCATTATTTCTCTAATGTTTGTCCTGTCAACTCGTGCTTTGACTCACAAAAGAACTTCCTCCGCGTCGAATTGGGATCCCTGATAAGCTCCCGACCTCTGATTCACTACTGCGTGCTATCAATGTCCGCCGCTCATCTGACAACAAAACAAAGGAATATGATGACGATAACACTGCGGCACCGGACAAGTGCACTCTCCTGCTTGAAGGCAAAACTCACAAAGGGGTTTCTGATACAAGAAATAAACAATGGCTCACCGCTCGATGAGATTGCCGAGATATTACTTGGTAGCATACTTTTGGGCATGACAGAGGTAGCCATCCTCCGTGTGCTTATGCCAGCCTTTTGTATGTCAAACTGATAACCTTTCATAGGGGTGGCATGATCCAACTCAACTCGGAGTAACGCATCTCCATGGTGCACGCAGCTTGTTTCAGAAATGGATTACCACCGTCCCAGCACGCTGCCCCCGAACAGGAAACACAATCACAGGGATCATGTCTTACTGGGAAGCAGTCGCTTCTTTTGTACACAACCAGTCTCTGGACTCGATTTCCTACCTGATACCGTACAGTCTCGAGGACGAGAAGTGCACCATCTACGTCAATCCCTGGACAGGCATCTGCACACCACTTTTCATACATCTGGCCCAAGTTGGTATATTGACAAGGCAGCGATCTCTTGCCCGACAATTGTCTGTAGGGTGGGGCCATGTAGGCCCCGACATGCTCGAGCAGGCTAGAGCCATTGAAACTGCGCTCCATTCCTACAAAATCCTACCAACGGATCGCATAGAAGACACGGTTGATTCCCGGACACCTATCGACCACCTCCAACGAATTGCACGCGTCTACCGGCTTGTAGGATTACTTCAGCTCTATATGACCTTCCCCGAACTGCACGGAGGCCTTTCTGTGGATACTAGTCTAACCCACAGTATCTTGAACCTGGCCAGCAATGTGCTTACCACCGTCGGGGTGCTTCCGCCAACATCTGGAGTTTACTGTGTGCTCACGCTTCCATTAATTATCGCGGGTAGTGCTCTGCAACTTCCATGTTTCTCGACCGATGTCCCCGCATCCATACTGCAGCAGGATACCTACCTTTTCTGGAGGGAATTCGTGCGCGAGCGCATCAAGACCGTTCAGGAAATTGTAGGACTCGCTGTTATTGGCCGCGCGCAGAAGATTCTCGATAGGGTGTGGTTTCTAGCCGACGTGAGAAGGGCCGCTGAGGGGCCTGGCCAGGAATGGGAATACATCCAGTGGACCGAAGTGATGAGCTCCGAGAAGCTGGAGTCGATCTTTGGTTAATCCTCCTATGGCACTAACCGGATTGGGGAAAATAGTGCGGCAACTAGAACAAAGAATGCGATTGGTCGGTTTCCATACTTATAGATGTCTTTCTACTTGGAGTTGTGAGTCTTGCCTGGCGAGGGGTCTCTTTGAACTACGAGTCAGTGATACGCTAATATGGAACGGCTTATGCTCCGGCTCTTAGTATCTTGAGTGACTCTTCTTCGGGATCCATTTCAGCAACTATTGCTACGGCAAACCCACTAAAGCCCTTCATAGCAACTGTTACATATATACTAGTAGTAGCCTCATTCCAAGCCTACGAGAACACTCAACACTTTCTCCCATCCCCCTCCATCCCAGTGTCCAGACATAACACCATCAACATGGTCCTCCAAGTGAAAAGCAATACTGCAATGTACAACGTCCCCAGATACGGAGACATACCCAACATCTTCTTCGGTACCGCCTCCTTCCCCACTACTATCATCGACCAGACATTAACAGCAGACATAGCGGACCTACTAGGAACAAGCAAAAGTGGCGAGAAGAACCCAATTGTCGGATCCTGGTTTCGTATTGAGAAAGGACCTGAATCTACGCCTCCGACATACTCGTATGACGAGGTTGGGGTGGTCATTGAGGGTGAGTGAGCCATACCATTTTGAGGACGATGATAGGACATGTACCAACTGATCGTTGTTCTGTTACTGTGAAGGGGAAATCAATCTCCGTGATGAAATTGGACAGACCGTTACAGTGAGGTCAGGAGAAACATTCTTCTTTCCGAGGGGCAGTACCATCACCTTTTCTACGGATAGTTATGGGTTGGCGTGGAAGTGTGGGGGTCGTGAGATGGCGAAGCTTTGATATGTGTCACTGGATTATGATGTAGCATTCAGATTAGTAGGATCTAACAAATTGATAATGGAGTGGATCCAAGAACCTTGTTGTTGCTTTTCAGGGGGGATATAATGAATTGGGCCAAGTTTTGCGACGCAATGTAGTGATTGGAGTCCACTATGTCTAGTTGGCATTGCATATGATGGATGAAGTTCTTCGAGGACTTGCTTACGCGTGGACTCGAGAAGCCCAGAAAGGATCAACCAATTCCCAGACCAATAGCTAAGGCCCGTTCCCCTCACTTGTATACCTGAATTCAAATCCCGCTAAGCGCACCATTACCCGAAATGGCAAAATAGTGCGTCAACTATATCTCCTGCCCTCATCTATTGCCAAGGTTATCAGCTGCAAATTTAGCATCGAACATAAAATGTGCAAGACTCGGAAGTAACGGCTATCACCATAGCACTCACTTTCACCAACTACTTGAGCATCCCAACATCCTGTCAGACACCCACTAAGTATATACACCATCACATGAAACCCCTAATAACCCACCCACCTCTGTACACCACCAACAGTATCAACCATGTCCCGCTCCAGCGAAGGCTACCTCTGGACCCCCAAACAAGCCACCACAGGCCTACCCACCGACGCCATCCACCCCAGCACCCCCACCCTCCTCACCCACTACGACGTGATCGTAATCGGGGCCGGGTTCGCGGGGCTGATTGCAGCCCGCGACCTAAGCAAGAAGCACCATCTCTCCGTCCTGCTCCTGGAAGCACGGGACCGCATCGGCGGCCGAACATGGACAGCCAAGGTGCTGGGCGAAGAGATCGAAATGGGCGGGACCTGGGTCCACTGGAACCAGCCGCATCTGTATGCCGAGCTGCATCGGTACGGGTTGCACCGGAACCTGAAGACATCTGCGGGGGCGTTCGCGCCTGTTAATCAGTGGTTCAAATCGTCGTCCAGCAGTGGCATCGTGGAAAAGGTGTCTGTTGAGGAGTATCAAGCTACGCTTGAGCGGGTTGCGGGGAGATTCTTCGCCATTGATGGGCTGGATAGTCGTGCATTGATGCCGTATCCGCATGATTCGCTGAGAGAGCCGGCACGGTGGAAGAGGTATGATTATCTTAGTGTGGGGGAGCGGTTGGAAAAGTCGGATTTGGATGGGTTGTCGGTGTGGGAGAAGGAGTTGTTTGCGTCCAATGTTAGTACCTTTGGGAGTGCGCCGGTGAAGGATATTGGGTTTGTGGAGGCGTTGCGGTGGTTCGCGCTGGGAGGGCATACAATGGCTGGGGTGTTTGAGTTGGCGGGGGTGTATAAGTTGGGAAGTGGGGGGATGACGGCTTTTGCGAGGGCGGTTTTGGGGGAGTTTACTGGTCATGTTTGCTTTGGGGCGGTTGTTGAGAGGATTAATCATGGTCGTGAGAAGGTGGAGGTTGTTATGAAGGATGGGAGGAGGGTTGGGGCTGGGGCGGTGGTGTCGACGATTCCGCTGTATGTATTTTCTTCGATTGCCTTCTTGCTCATGCTCTGGATCTTGACTAACAGGGATAAACATAGGAATTGCCTCAATGATATTCAGTTCAACCCCCCACTATCCCCCCTCAGACAAGCCGCTATCGCAAAGGGCCATATCAACAAAGGCGCAAAGATCCACTTTAAGCTTCGCGAAACCCTACCGGGCTGGTTTTTCACTGCGCATGATGGCAGTGACTCGAACTTTGTCTTTGCGTTCTCAGATCACAATGGAACCCGACCAACAGGTCCATCCGGCACCTGGTGTATTGGGTTCGGATACAACGGTCAACTTACCGATAAGCAGGATAGTGAACATATCTTGCAGAGGTTCAAGCGTGATGTTAACCCGGTTGTTACTGTTGATGCCTATGCTACCCATGACTGGTTGAATGACCCGTATGCGAAAGGGGCTTGGGCGTGCTGGGGACCAAACACTGCGTCGGAGTACTTGGAGGAGCTTCAGAAGCCGCATGGACGGGTTGTGTTTGCGAGCGCGGATTGGGCGGATGGGTGGAGGGGGTTTGTGGACGGTGCGATTGAGAGGGGACAGGCTGCTGTGGGGGAGGTTTTGAGGGTGTTGGAGGGGAGGGAGGGGAGGGCTAGGTTGTAGGTTATTTGGGTCGCTACTACATTGATGTCTTATCATTCCCAGTGTATGTATGGTAAACTGGACCTCGAAAGGTCACATTCAAGACTGAGTGTATACGTTGAGGTGTAAGATAACCAGAAGTATGGCCATAAAGTTCTGTTCCCGTCAATGAAGAATATAAATCTCGATGATCCGTGTATTACTACACATTGTTGAATAGATATAGAAACACTCACTACTTTACTATCAGCATCAAGTATCTACATCTTCAACACAGGCTACAAATACAACACCAGTGCTCTCTCTAATCACCTAAACGATTATACCTTCCACCCCCGCGCATGGACCAGATCAAGTTTCCATCACATCAAAATCCCCGACGTGCCACAGACCAATGGGCATTTAAGCACAGCCTTGTCAATACTACTACAACATGATACTCTGCGTGTAGGTAGCATACCGCTAGATTTCCAACCAATGAGATAGAAAATGCAGTGTGCGAAGTGATTGAAATGCATCTTGCATCGTGCTTGACATGTCGGTGTGAAAGCGGCTGGCATGATGGCAATTATGTACTCACTCACTGTCCTGGTCCATAGCTAGGGCTCACCGCATAGTAAGAATATCGGTGACCATTTTAAAGGCTTCCACTTCGATTTGATACAGGCAGATAGGCGACCAGCAATGATGTGTTGGTGCCTGCCTGCCTGCCTATTTCTTAGATCCTGGCAGTGTAGAGCACGTGTCGATCTATGTAGTATCTTGACCATGTTTATCATTTCTATCTGATCAGCGATGAGTAAGATCGACGATCTGTGATTTTCCCAAACGACCAAGGTATCGGGGAGAAAAGGAAGAGAAAATAAAGAAAAAAATAAGAATCCTTGTGACTGGTCATCTGCTCCACTTTCCTTGCGCAAAGTGATGTGTGCCGTGTCTGTGTGGGATGCAAGTGACAAATCGGTAACAGTATGGGGATGAGGCATTGTGACTGGGCCTCATAGCCGCCAACTTGAAGGCCTAATCTAGATACCTATCTTCCTTGTAGGCCATGAGTCATGCGGTCTGATGTGGGAAGCATGTCTGCCTGCAATTTGTCAAAAGTACCATAGAGTAGGTACTAGGTACTACCTCTTTGAGCCTGGTGGCTGCATCTCCAAGAGGGACTGGCCCGGCCAAGATAAGCTTGTGCTATTCATCATTTGGGGAAAGTTGACTACTGTAGGTAAGTGAGGGGCACAGAGCCCACTCGCAGAGAAAAGAGAGAGAGATAGAATGCACTCGGCCGTGTTACCGTAGCCTTGGAATTCTGTTTCCCACCCCAAATCCCAATCACGATTCAGATTGGGATCAGGCGCCGGGATTCGAGCATCACTTTTTTATTTTCCCCTCTTGCGGGCGGGATGTGGGCTGTGATGTGCGACGTATCAAATTATGAGATTCCACCCCAACGGAAATGTGATGAGTGATGGATGGGTTTGCCCTACGGAGATTGTTATTTGGGGCCTGGCTAATATTCCGTATAAGGTAGGACGCCGATTTACTACTGGTGGAGGCTGAGTACGCGGGGACTTTTTGGCTCATGCTGGGATTTGATTGATTTAGATGGTGGGATGTCAGCTGCAAGGCATGAAGAAACAATCCTTTCCGGTCAGAATTTTTCTCCCCCATTGTTTGCTTTTTCTGCAATGACGTCCTTGCTTCGGAGTGCGGATACGGTCTGGCCTTGGTCTTGATGCATCGGAATCCAGCCATTCTGAACCAGATTACCCTAAGTCAGTTGGCAGTACCTTGCCTCATGGTATTTTATTCTCTACGCCTGGGCATTGATTCATGTGAGGTTAAATGCTTAGCCATTAGTAAGCGGAGAAAAATAAAAAGACCAAAAACTAAAATAAAGAGTGACTTAATGTCCTTCCCATCACCTCACTTTCAGCTCACCCGTTCAGCCGCGAAAATTAGATGCTAATTTACCAACGAACATCCCGGTCCATAACGGAGTAAACCTGGTGCTTAACAGACTGACCAAAATCGGCGATCGGCCGGAGATCCGCCGCAACGGTCAGCCACTAAGAGGCAAGGATGAACTCAGAAAGGCAAGACCGGCTGTCATCCACTCCGCAGCTTCATCCACCGGGCGTTCCTCCTCGAGGCGGTCATTGGCACTTAACGGCTCCCGAATGACCCGGCCAACGTACTGCTGTTTTCCCTCTCCGATCCAATCGTGATTCCTGTTCGCCCTGCCCCCCCTTTTTTTTACCCTCAATTTGTCTCTTTCTCCCCTCCCCCCTTCCCAACTGCCCACTTCTTCCCACTTTCATTCAATCCCTTTTGCTTTTTTGGGACAATGGGCTATCCTCATTCGACGCTCCCCATTTTTAAGATGCCAAACGAGGGAAATGAATGATTAATTATAATAAAGAAAAAAAAAGAGAAAAAGGTACCTACGTATCTTCATCTCTACCGGTACGATCCACCTCTTTTGTCCCTAGACTATTCTCTTTTTATACTCCTTTTGCGTCGCGTGCCCGATGCCGCCCCTCATCCCCCCCTCACCCCCTTTTTAGGTAACCAGAAAGAAAACCCGGGTACCTGAATTCGGTATTTAGGTGGTCAAGTAGATAGCGTGGTACGCCCGACGTCAAAAATGAATCTTGGTTCAGCTGATGAGTGCTGTTGGTCGTAAGGAGGGAAGGGGGGACAGAAAAAAGGAGTAGATAGTAACTACGTAGATACTACTACTAGAAGTAATCAACTAGTACTAATGTAGAAGGCTTACCTTGTCTCTCCTCTTTAATTGGTGCTACTTTCGTGGCAGTAACGGGAGCATTTCAGCTGCAGGCCAAGAGCAGGCATTCGTTCATTTTCAGCTTTCACCGTAAATGGGATCTGAACACACCGTGACGTTAGCATCGGGTCCAGCCACTCTCATTGGACGCGGGCTGAGCAGAAGGATGAAAATCTACGGAGTACTAACTATGACGGTCGACGTGCAGGGCGGAGATAGATACACTGTACTCCGTAGCTACTACTACCACTACCTATCTACCGGCATGTATCGTTGCCTCGGTCTGGAGATTCTGACTG
This sequence comes from Aspergillus luchuensis, assembly GCF_016861625.1. Classification (NCBI taxonomy): domain Eukaryota; kingdom Fungi; phylum Ascomycota; class Eurotiomycetes; order Eurotiales; family Aspergillaceae; genus Aspergillus; species Aspergillus luchuensis. Next base: position 2,014,361 of record NC_054849.1, read on the forward strand.
ATCGACTGTCTCTCGTTAATTCAGCCTCGAAGTTCCGCTCCTGCACGGCTGCCGATCCGTGTCAGTTGATCATGAAGGTGGGCTTGGGCTTCATAGTACTTTGTATCCGGAATACGGAATACGAAGCTATCGGGTGGCTACTATCTATCGATTTAGTTTTCCTTTCAGATCATCTGGGGCTAGGTAGATTACATGATGAGTTGTAGATTACTCCGTAGTAGTGATTGCTTGAGATAGACTACTACTTACTATATACTAAACCGTATGATGTTGATATAGAATAGTAATGAATACTCGGTACCGTCGAGTCCCTTCTGTTGGTCCCATTCAGCCCACATGAACCGTTCAGTGCTTACCGTTGCATGTAGCAGGCTAGCAGCGGCATCGCATGACGAACGTCCTGAAGAGTTTTGATTCCCCTCAGTTGATGAAAAAGACCCCACTTCATGCTGAGTGAGGAGGAGAGGGAACCGGTGATTTTCATCGACTAACAAACTAGCTAGACTACCTACAGCGCTACAGGACTAAGTAATTACTCCGGGCCAGGGGACTAAATCTAGCCCGGGTGGATGTTGCGGTTCCACGATCTGTGATAGATCGACCATCAGCTGACCGACTTTTGATGACCCCGAAGGATTTGGCTGATCGGAATTGTAGTCGAGATACTAAGAAAGTACTAGGTTATGAAGTAAGTGATGAGGATTGCCTATCAGCAGGCTCCTGTAAGTGGTGCAAGGGAAGCGACAGAACGGGGGATCGTTGACTGGCTGTACGAGAAGGGGGACTACTGCCGGTAGTTGTGAGATAGTCGAATAGTAGTAAGTAAGTAGTAGAGAGTGAACTTGACCGGAGGTTCCTCCGCACAGCAGCAGCAGCAGCAGCTTTGAATGGATGACAGCTTAATTCCTCCGTAGAAGAAGAGTTCAAGTAGACACGGGTCGAATCCCCTCCCTACCGGCCTTTTCTCTCTCCCCCCAATCATGCCATGGGATGGAATCCATCCACTTTGACTGTTGGGAACCATGGTTCGCTTTTCTCCAGTCCCCTTTCCCGACTACGTATACTTGCTCTTCTCCCTCTCTTAGTTCTAGCTCTTTCTCTCTGTTCTTCCTCCTTTATTTTTCTATCAAACTCTCCCTTCTATCCTTTATTTTCCCCGGGTGTGCGGCAAGAAAAAGAGAGAGGTTCCGCGCTGTTGGAACGCGACCGGGACTAAAGCAAGTGACGGGCTGCTAGTAGTTTCCCTTTTCCCTTTTGGAGCGATTCCCAGCCAGGCCCGGACTGGACTAATCCCAAAACTAACACTAAAATCTAAACCCTTCTGCTTTCTCTGCGCGTCTTTCCCTCTTCGCGCTCTCCACCGCGCTCTCCACTTCCTCCAAACTCGTTGCGCTTCTTTCTGATTATTATTATTTTTATTTTTACTACTACTACTTCTATTACTACTTACTGTTTCTTTATCCCTGCTCATTACCTATTATTATCATCATCCGCATCATCAACATTTCCCAGCAAGCATCAGCGAGCATCAGCACCATCATCAGCAGCAGCAGCAGCTCCAAATACTCTACTGATTTCTCCTCGCCTATTGTTGTTATCCATCGCCCGTGCTTTCGGTCTATTCTTTCACACCCACCCCCTCCCTATATTTTCGGTATTTATTCTCCTAATCCTGATCTTCTCGCCCCGGCCACCTTTCTATTATTATCCCTCCGTAATCTCCTGGCCTTTGCCCCGAGCGTCCTGCTCTCGATCGTCAATTCGTCTCGTGCTACCGCTTTCAATTCTTCTCTCAATGTCCGACGCTTATTGCCGTCACCCTCAATAAAGAACCACCCGTTCGTGCAGGCTCTGGTCATGTCGTGTCGCAAGCACCTATTGCGATCCCAACGTGGGCTGTCCCTGTCTCATCTTCCCTTTTAGTTTGCCGACGCTGGTGAACTCGAAGCCTCATTCCGGCTCCCCGGGAATAGAGCCTCTTCGGGGAAGAGCTCCCGCCGCGAAAGGGCGCTTGCTGCTGATCGTATAGTTGCATATCCATGCCCGCGCTCATTATGGCGTTGAGCTCAGCATCTGTCGACCGTTTCCCAAGCGAGCCAGGTCAACCGCAGATAGATACTCTCTCAACAAGCGTCAACCCCGGAACCGAGGCGAAGGTACTAGCGAGTGCGGATACCCAATATGCGACAACCGATCTACGACGCGCCCATACGGTTGCCCACGGGAGAAACACCAAGGAATCCCCAACCATTGGCTCGAAAACAACCCGGGAACGGCTGGCTACTTCTCTTCTGCGGGTCAAGGACAGCCACGAGATATTGCGGAAGCGGTCCTTTAAGCGGCTGGATACCTCTCAAGCGCCTCGTGACGCCGCTGTGGGAGCTAGAGAACCGAACCACTTTACCGTGGGGAATGTCGGCCAGAATGGAAAGATCTTTCTAAGGTATGGCCGTCTCGCGTTGTGCTATATTTGGCGACCTCGGATGTCATGATCACAATGCTAACATCCTTGTCACACTCCCCCAGACCAATTCGCAATCCGCCGACTAAAGAACCCTTCCCGACGCCTTCTATTCCTTCCCCCAGCCAATCCAGACAAGAACCCTTTCCGCACGGACGCGGCGGCCCCGAGAGCGATGAGCCGTCTAGATGGTCGAACTCGCAGCTCTCTGAGTTGCGCCCAGATTTGATCCCTGAAGAGAGCTGCGAAGATGGCGACTCCGTCCACACAGAATCGGCGCGTTCCCAATATCACGGCCTACCTCACCATCGACCCCGTAAAGCGCACTCATTTTCTACTATCTCGGAACAGCGGTCAGAGTCGCGTGCGGGTCGCGCAGGGGAGCTTCGTATCTACATTGATCGAGCAGATAATCGGCCAAAAACTGCCAATGAATCATCCCAGCGTGCCCTGGAGGATTCCATCCCCCGTTATAGGTTGGACTTGCCTCAGTCCAGCCTTGACAATGAGACGGCCCTGCACAGCTCCATTTATTCAAGAACATCATTGTCGGATATTATGCGCACATCACGACTCCCGCGAGAATACTGGATTGGTACTCTAGCCTCCGACACCTATTTACGGAACCCTGAACGACCCTCCTTTGTCGGCTCGGTCTTTTCGGGCGCAGGTGCCATTGAATTGCCCCGGAGTTCCGCAGTCAGTGAGAACCCTGTTTTCTATGAGTTGAAGGAGCCGATTGAACCGGCCATATTTGAGACGCTGGTGTCGGAAATGGACAAAGAATCGGTAGTTCGCTATGCTTCAGGTACCAAAGATATCAGCGCTGCTACGCCGGCACGTATCGTCGCCCAAATATCGTCCGCGTCCTTCATGGACTATGAGCTTGTATCCGATTTCTTCCTGACATTTCGCTCTTATATCTCGACTAGCACCCTTCTCGCACTGCTTCTCGCTCGATTGCGGTGGGCGATTAACCGCCTGCAGGATGACGGCAGGATCATCCGTATCCGGACGTTTGCGGCATTGCGGCATTGGATTCTCAATTATTTTGTGGATGATTTTGTGCCCGAGTATGATCTCCGCGGTCATTTCTGTGAGACGATCAATAGCATGTACGATGATGTCAAGTCTCGACAGGGCGGTGGCATGAGTGATCTCAAGATCCTCATGGATCTCAAACGCTGCTGGTATGGGAAGTCTTCTCTCTATTGGGACTTGCCGAGTGACCACGATGTGTTTCAAAGCCCTGACGTTGCCATCCTTCCGGGTGACCGCGAAGCTGACACTCTGGAGATGGCGGGTGGCGGTGACCTGCTGGCCCTGGTGCGTACCAAGAGCGGGCTGGAAGCTAGCCCTGCGGGCACCCAGTATCGTCCGAATCATCACAGCCGAAACAATTCGTCAAATACAGTGAAGAGTGTGCCAATCTCAGCTGGAAGTGACCGGAGCTTTCAGGCAATCTCCTGTTCCTTGCCCCCCAAGTCTCCAAAGCGTCTGTCCTTGTCCTTGGCCAACAAGGCACCCCATCCCGTACCTCTTATGCCGCTGAAGCCAACTTCCTCACGGGAAGCTTATCCACCTTCTCCTCTTACTTCGCGCCGCTATCCCTATCTTGGACATTCTCACAAGCGTAGCGGCAGCTTCTCTGACTCTGTTCGAGATGACAGGGCACCCTTCTCTCTGGTCAACCCCGAGCAACAGGGTGTGGCCGCCAGACAGGAGGCGCTTGATCTCAGTAGTCTAATACGAGGAGAGCTCTATCCTCCGGCGGAGTCGTACACCATCATGATGGCACCTCCATCCCCCCCTCTTCCATCGTCAGCTAAGGACCTTGCCTCAGACCGCCGAAGCACCTCTCACGGCATTCACAAACCGGCCGCTTCAACCTCTGGCGTCAAGACGATCATTGGCTCAATTCGCCGGGCATTGAATAGTCGACATGGCGCTTCTGGTAGCCTTTCACGAGCGATGAATAGACCGGCAAATGCATCTCTTCCGGGGAGGACATCGGCTCTCCCGACTAATGTCGCATTCGGATCTGATGCCTATAGAGGTAGAAAGACGGCGACTGGGGTCAAAAGGCCCACGAGAATCGATACCCTCTGTGACGAGGTTTTGAAGCAGTATCGTGCTGCGATATCTGAACAAACCGATACTACAGGAGGCTCCCAGTCTGCCGATTCACAGAACCAGGCAGCAATTCATTCTTCGGTGCCTGGAATGCCGCGAGCGACAAGTCAGGTTACTGCGGGTAGTGAGTCCATCGTCATCGTAGATGGAACAGGCCTGGGTCTACCTGTTATGTCTGGCGCTATTGGAGAAGCGAATGCAGGACTCCAACAGCCTCCTGGGTTCTTGGAGGCGGAGCCATCGCCTGCAACAGTCAGAGCTCCATCCCCATACGCTCCACACCAACGATCGACTTTAGCGACCGATGAATATTCTTTGCCTATCTTCTACGACGAACCCAATCCTGGCCCCTCAAGCCGAGCGTCTAAGTTCCTGCGCCCCTCTAGATTTTCGGAAGCCTCGCGCAGGTCATACTCCGTTGAGCGGGCTTCGACTTCGTGGAAAAGAACATCGTCTTCGTTGCGTTTACGGAAGTACGCGTCCTTCCAAAGTGGAGTCTCGAAGCACCGCCTCACCATGGGAAGTGACTCCATCCCCCCTCTACCCCCTGGAAGCTTGCAGCAACCCTTGGATAAACCCTCTGGACCGACACTACGTAGGCGTCCCGGTGGAGACTTGCGTCAAATGCGAAACGGCGGCGGCTTCCAATCCAGACCCGATTCAGGGTCCTTTGTCTCTGATATCACATATCGTAGTTCTGGTGCTGACACGGCTGTTACTCGGGTTGATGAGCCGTATTCGCGACCCCAAACGAGTCTCATCCCTCCGAACCCTCGGTTTTCGTTATTGACAACACACTCGTCACAGAACCTGCGGCGTTCCTTTGAGGATGCTATTGCACAGTTCGCACAGATCCCAGATGACGATGATGGGGGTGTCGAGTCAACACTATTGAAGCTCGAAGGGAAATGGCATGGGACGTCTGCTGGGGATGCCGAGGCTTCTGCTGCTGGGTCAGATCCATACCTACAGCACTACAATCCAGGTGAGGTCACTGGGGAAGATTGGCTCCGTCAGAGCCGTGGGAGCGCAGGACCCCACAGCTTTGCGAACTCGAATGCGGTGGCTAGGAGGCGCCAAACCTTCCTTGGTGATGGTCTGACATACTCGCAAGTTCAGGGACGCATTGTTCCTCAACGACCATATTCTGACTCGATCGCGGAGTCCGAAGACTCCTACAGCTCTATACCTCTCCTAGAACGGGGATTGAGTGATGAGTCAATGAAGAAGCCCGTCGCTAGCCGCCCGACGTCTCATATGGCCGGGCCTTCCCACTTTCAACCCAGTTTCTCCAGCCGTGAGACATCGGATGTGGAGTCCTCTCACCCCTCTATTGACATTGTAAAGGAGACCGAGAGTATGAAGCGCATTCCGCGAGGTTCAACACTTCCGGGCATTTCCTCTGGGTCGAGAAAGCATACAGGGCGTCTTTCTGGGTTGTCATCTGGGATTTCAATTGATATGATTGATTCGCAAGAAGCTGCAGAGCAACGTTTCTCCATAGATACGCAAAGCATGACCGATTCATCTCTCGGTATTCCGCCTCATCCGCTCGCTCATCCACCCTCCCCTCCGATGACGGTCCAAAATACCCGATCCGTGGGTTCTTGGACTACACCGTTGAACCCGGTGCTGTTCCAGGCCCAACCATTAACACCAGATCCTTCTCCCAGAAACAAAATGGCACAGCAAGCGAATGCTCGACCCGTCAACACGCAGCAGGTTTCAGGAGATGTTCTTTCCCAGTCAGAAAAGGGTCGCCGACTCCCGGAACCATTGAAGACAGCGGGCCCTGAGCATGTGCCATTTGTTCTATCGTGCGAATCGCATGTCCTTGCCCAGCAACTGACGTTGGTGGAGATGGCTGCCTTGAGTGAAGTTGACTGGAGGGATCTGGTGGACATGCGATGGAGCAGTGGGTCACCCACCGTGTTGAGTTGGGTGCAATTCCTCATGGAAGACGAGCACAGGGGCATTGACCTTGTTGTGGGACGATTCAACTTGATGGTTAGATGGGTGCTCTCAGAAATTGTTCTCACGCAAGATATTCACGAACGAGCGCGAACGATTGCCAAATTCATCCACACGGCAGCACATGCCAGAAGAATGTGCAACTATGCCACAATGCTCCAGATTGCCATTGCTCTCTCGTCGACCGACTGCTCTCGCCTTCAGGCTACCTGGGACCTGGTACCCGTTTCCGACAAGCGTCTGCTCAAGGATATGGAATCGCTAACGCAGCCCATTCGCAATTTCCATGAGCTTCGTCTCGAGATGGAAATGGCCAATGCGCAAGATGGTTGCATTCCATTTGTTGGTAAGGTTCCTTTACCGTTGACCTAAGGTGACTAAAGCTGACTTGTATTCTCAGGCCTGTATGTCCACGACTTGACGTATAATGCGCAGAAGCCAGCACGAGTCACAACACAGGATGGAGAGTCCCTGATCAACTTTGAGCGCTACCGCACCACCGCGAAGATTGTTAAGAGCCTCCTCCGACTGATTGATGCCAGCACGAGGTATCGATTCGAGCCTGTGCCGGGTATCATTGAACGTTGTCTTTGGATCGCATCACTTTCGGAGGAGCAAGTCCAACTGCGCAGTAAGCAGTTGGAGTAAATCAATTGTCTCAGCACGCTAGAGGCACAGCAAAGCAATGACAGAACACCAAAGAAGGAATACTAAACAAGAGGAAAAGAGAAAAAAACGAAGAAAGAAAGCATACGAAAGACTTGCATTGAGGAGTTATCCATTCGGGTCACCAGTGCACCTAATATACCCCAAGCATATCGTCCGTCTATGATTACCAGCGACCAAGATATCCTCGACGAAGTTTACTTTTGCACCCACGAGTCAGGGTTGGCATTTTGATACCAAGTTACCATGTACAATAGCATTGCATTTGTCTGCGAAGGAGGTTATTTTTGTGGATTTTTGGGATTGGTGGTATAATTGTTGGGATTTATTCTTTTGCATTTTGGGTTCATGAAGCGATATCCACATGGTTAGGGATGATAGGATGGTGGTAGCATTGATATGGAAGCGACATTTTCCCCGTGGCAGGGGAATGAATACCTTTTTGAAATAATGATGAAACTCTTGGAAGTAAGCAGAATCTGTAACATGACTAACGGGATGGAAGGAAATCGCAGCAGCTGAAGCGAGTGGAGCGGGCGAGTTTCATCGGCCGGGAACATCCCAATCTCCTCTCTTGTCTCTCAGGCTGCCGTTCCGCCTTGCTTTCTCCCTCCCTCTCTCTCTCCCTGAACATCATCTCTCACCCAAATTATTCCCCACCTTCCATTCCACTTACCCTGGGAAACAGAAACTATTCCAAAGGAGGCTGCCCCTCCCGTGTGTGTCCCGTCTTATTTCCTCCTCCATGGAGCGAGAGCCAGAGCTTCTTTGCCCGACTCCCTCCCCTCCCTTCTTTGTTGGTTCCTGACGTTATCGCACTTCCCACCCGCCATGGACGCCTCCGGATCCCCCCGCGGGGCGTCGGACGACCTCGACCGCAGCGACCCCGATCTGGCCGACCGCAGCGCGGCACGCAAGTCCTTACACGCTGCAGGTCTGCCGGATGATCTCCCTAAGTCCTTGGACGACCGTCGTTCTATCCCTCTCATCCAGCCCGAAACGGAGATGTATGATGCCTGGCAAGGTGCGTTACTGCCTCTCCTTACTTGTCGCGCATGAAAGAGGAGGACACTAGTGCAAGCGACTATACTTGCTTTTTTCTGGACACTCGGAGGACTACACGATCCGACAAACCCAGGAGTCCCCGTGAGATCGAATATAACGAGAAGTGTAACAGGTGGCTGACCCGTTTCCGCTCCGCAGGCCAATCCCAATTCCTCACCACACCAGTGGCCGCAAAACCATTGAGCTTCAGTCTAGCCCTCGACGACCACACCCATGACGAAGAACATAATCTACAGGCCCAGTACGGGCGCGGACTGGCCGCATCGACCGACGACGATAACGAATCCACAACCACTGCCCGGCTGGAAGACAGTGATGCCCGGTTGATGGAGATGCTTGCTGCGCAGGCTGCTCACCGGGAAGTCGAGTCGCTAGGTGCAGACGAGGAAGCCATCGCAACGGATGAGAAGCTATCGGACGCAGAGAAGAAAGATATCCTACAGCGCAGCTTGAATATGGCGGCTAGTAATGGCGACGTGGAACGTGTTCGGAGATTAGTGCAAGGCCATGCAGCTGAATATGTCGATGTGAATAAGCCGGATGAAGAGGGGACGGTGCCGCTGATCTATGCTAGTTGCTTCGTACGTGCCGCTCTTTAACTCATTACTCTGTTTGGGTATGCGCGAAACTAATCCTCGGCGTAGGGACACCAAGACGTTGTCTCAGCGCTTCTCGATGCAGGCTCCCATATCGATCAGCAGGACCGGAATCAGTGGAGTGCCTTGATGTGGGCCATGACAAACAGACACAAGACAATCGCGAAGATCCTTCTCGACCACGGTGCGTCTCCGGATATCAAGTCCTCGTCGGGCGGGACGGCGTTCGACTTTGCACAGCCTGGCAGCGAGATTTCAGAGTATCTGCATGAAAACGGTTACCACTTTGGGCCGAGTGCGATCGAAGACGATTTCTATGATTCTGGGTTTGGACACGGTCGCTTCGAGGAGGAGATTGCTGAGAATGAATTGAAGCGGCGCATGATGATGGAAGAGAGTGCTATCAACCTTGAGGTGGACCTATCGAGCCTGGGGCTCGACGAAAAGTTTGACGTGAGTGGACGAGTTTGAAAAGAGGGTGCCAAAGCAGTGAGCTAACCAGGTCATTTGTTCGCCAATTACAGTCGTTGGATGAAGAGGAGCTTGAAGAAGAACAGCAAGAATTCGTGTGGGATCGGTGTCTGAACGACCAGATGTTCGTCTTCCAGGAGAGCGAGCTCGAACGAATCCTCAACATCATCATCACCAACATGACACCGCAACGCTCTCCCTCGCAGAAACCCGTCCCCGCGAACCTCCTCTTTCTCAGTGCTCGATATGCGCACTACCATGCTAGTCCCGAATTGCTTGCTAAGCTGCTCGTTTCCGCGACCGAGAAGATCAACGATGTCGTTGAGCGCCATCAGTGGGACATGACGATCCTGGCTTTCTGGATGTCAAATGCGACGTTGTTGCTACATTACTTGAAGAAGGATGGCGGGCTGGTGGAATCTACGGTGGAATTCCAGCTACACCTGGCCGAGCTGATCAATGAAATCTTCATTCTCATCATCCGCGACGCCGAGCGTCGCATGAACAAAGTGCTCGACGCCGCCATGCTAGACCATGAGACCATCCCGGGGCTAGAGGACGTCCATTTCCAAAATGAGTGGAAGCTCTTCCGCTCCAAATCCAAGAAAACGCCCGAACCGGCGGAGAAGCGCTTCCGACCTCCATCCCCCAGACGGCGCGCACAAGTGTCTCCGCGCAACATTACTTCTCTCCTCTCCTCTACGCTCTTTGTCCTGGATCTCTACGATGTACACTCCGTCATCACTACACAGATTATCTCCCAGCTCCTGTACTGGCTTGGAGCTGAAACCTTTAACCGCATCATGTCGACCAAGCGCTACCTGGCCCGGACCAAGGCGATGCAGATTCGCATGAATGTGTCGACCCTGGAGGATTGGGCGCGAAACAATAACCGCCAACCGGAACATTATGAGAACGGATCGACGAGTAGCACGGGCGAGAGCACGATGGAATCCGCCCGCCGGCATTTGGCGCCAGTCATCCAACTCCTACAGTGGCTTCAATGTTTCTCATCGCTTGGGGACGATTTTGAGTCACTTGTTACGACTCTGCTCCAGCTGCAGCAACTCACCCCGGCGCAACTCTTGCATGCGGTCAAGTCGTATCGGCCCGAGGTCGGGGAAAAGGGACTGACCAAGCCGGCCATGAAATTCTTGATTGAGCTACAGCGCGATCCGGGGCTGTTGTTCCGAGAGCAAGCGAAGCTTCAGGCACCCAAGCAAAACACCACGGCACCCGAGGCAGGATCTACCGATGGACGCCCACAGACCCCTCCGGCCTCAACCGCTTCAGAGACGGCCGGATCCCCATCCACGCGAGCGTCCGTGGCGTCGCCTGGCTCGAGCGTAGCATCTCCGCACCCAGGTCCGTCGGCGTGGATGGATGAGCGCAGTAACAACGTATTCCTGGACCCGTCCCTCACACTTCCTTTCTCGCTGCCCACGAGCACAGATATGCTGATTAGTTACGGAGCGGGCTGGGGCGGCACGAACCGAGAACGCGCGCGCAAGTATATACCGACGGTACCTCCGGAGGTGCTGAGTCGGTTCGACCGGGACAGCTGAAGGGCATGAGGAAACAGGGGGATGCGGAACTGGATACCCTGGGATTGCATTTCTAGTATATATATAGCTTTTATTTATTACTTCCCTGCACTGGTGAGCATGTTTGGAACTTAGCCAGAAATGATAGATTTTCCTCCTACCTGTACTGGCTGGCTGGTGTACGTCGATACAATGTTTGTGTTACGTAGCGTGTTCCCCAGCGATGAAAGAAGGGGAAAGAATCTAAGTAAAGAACAAATACCATGAATCCACAAGAAAGCGGAGAACAGAAAAGATAGAAGAAACAGCAGGGTAGCAGATAGCAGGTAGCAAGTGACGAGCGTCAGAGATAAAGACCCCGCCAAGCCCACAAGCGAAGAAGATGATGATGAGCAGAAATGTTTCCCTAATGGGGGTTCGGGAGATGAAACGCAAGAGGGCGGGCAAATGATATCTAATCTTCTTCTTCTAGTTTAGTATGAACTAGAAACTAGTCTAGTTAGTTGGTAAGTAAGTTAGTAAGTTAGTGAGTTAGTCTAGTTCTAGACTTACTGACAGTCAGCCCCAAAAGGGCCGTGCCATGCCATATCCATCCATTCCATGCCTTTGGGGCAAGCTTCCATCCACTAGGTCCACTCTTTTTCCCCTTCTGTTGACGACGACTGCTTTCTATCTTAAGTAGATAGACATGGTTACAGAATAAATTCATAGATAGGTAAGTAGGCTAGTAGTAGACGGTAGATTGTGGGAATGAAATTAAATCAATCAATGAATCAATCACAGCTGGCCCGATTCATTACGTGGGGGAGATTACAACTACTACTAAGTAGTTACTAGTTATTTTTCTTTTTCTTTTCCAGTTAGAAACAAAAACAGTAGGGCCGAAATCGAAATGGGAAATGGATCCCTAAAAGCATGACAAGTCGCGCACTCCCGTTCGTCGTCATCACCCAACGCCCCCGATTCCTGTCTACGCAAGTGAATCTCCACTTGGGGAGGGATGAGATCGCGGTAGATATATAAACTAGTCAAAGGGGGGAGGGGGAGGGATCAATGGGGAGATAACATATTATTTGCTTGGTTCTAAAAACTGTCAGTGCTTTTTTACTCATTTACTTGCCCTTCTGAGATACTTTTTTCCCTCTTCTTCTCTTCTTTTCCCCCCCCTGGCTGGCCTTGCATCCTCAGGCTGTCAATTCCCGATCCAGATTAGTGTATCGCGGGGACCTGTCCCGATTGGGTAAGTGTGTCTTTCCTCTTTTGGGTGCTACCCTGTTTGGGCAATTGCGATGCTTTCCAGTTCCTTCCCTTTTCTGTCGCTCTTTCTTTTCTCTTCTTTTCTCTTGGGATTCATCTTCTTTGCCATCTTGTCTTCTGTCTATTGTCCGTCCGTACTGTCTACTGCTCACTCGAGTAATTGCTCTTGTGTGGGCTGCTAGACACACTCCCTCTCCCATTTAGTTTCCAGCTGCCCTTCCCCGTGTGCATGAAACCAACTACTAGTACTCCGTCTACTTCCATCTACTACTTGTTCCCTTCTACTACTTCCACTACCCTCCCACGAAGGAAGATGCCTCTGTGCATCCTTTCTTTTCGTCTCCTCCCCGTCCCTCTTGGTCCCTCCTGACTTAATTGTTCTCTAATTTCTTTCATGTATATTCTTGTCGATCAATTTGTCGTGCGGAGCGGTGATCCCCTCGTTATCTTTCTGCCTATCTATCTCCGCATCTAGTTTATGCTGTCTGTTGTTTTCTCTCTCTCTACATCCATCTGAAGATCGGGCTTCTCGATTGCTCTCCACCCATATTCCAGCTCAATTGAGCCGGATGCAAACCCCAGAAGAATCATGCTGCTTACACTGAAGCCTGCCTCCCAGAACGGAGTTAAAGGTCCTCATGAGTACTCCATTGTTCGCCAGTCCGTTCCAACCCCACGGTCATCCCCGCCCCCCGTGCCTGACCTACCAGCAGCGGTCACCGCACCCTCCAACTCCTCTGCGGACCGCTCCATGGACCCCTCGCGCTCAGGATTGCCGCCTCCTGCCTCGTTAACCTTACCGCCTCCCAATGTGGGCTTCGCCAATGTGTCTGGCTCTGCGATGAACCAGCCACTCCCGCCGCCCCCGGGCCAATGGCAGTCCTCGGATGACTCCATGCGACAATGGCTCCAGGCCAAAGCGGAGGAAGATCGGAGGAAGCAGGAAGAAGAGAAGACGCGCCAAGAGACCTTGCGACTCGAACAGCGGAGGGTCGAACAAAGCATGCTTCGTGATTCCTTGCAGGCCGGTGTCCCACCTCAGATGATCCCGCTCATCTTCGCCGGCATCAGTCCCGGCGGTCTGCCGGCATCGATGCTCGAACTTACTCAACAATACCTAGCTCAACCCTCTGCACCTCGCGGTCCTGCTCCGCAGATGCCTGTCATGTCTCAGACACATCCCCATGCCCAGCGCAGGCCTACACATGTCCGCCAAGACTCCCGTACCATTCCCTCTAATGCATATGTTGCTCCACCGGTGCACCCTCAGACAGTGCCCCCTCCGGGAGTCCTGCTATCCCAGCCATTGCATACTGTTGGAGCCTCTCCTACCCCGCAACCGCTGGGTCGTCCGTCAGTATCCAATGGCCCCGCTGATCCACGCTTTGCTGTTGCAGCTATCCCTCGCATGAACCCTGGAGAGTCACAGCTCCAGCCGCCCATCAATCTCAGTAACGTACACTATGCCCCAGGATCGTCTATCCCGTCAACTCAGCCTCCCCGAGGCAAGTCATATTCTGCGTCTCGCCAGTCCCCTCCATCCCTATACTTCCACCACTGGGTTCCTCCAGGTCAGACGGCAGGACATGCGCAATCGGGAAGAGGTAGGCAGGAATCACCGGGTGCCGTACAAGGATCTCGGCAGGTTGACTCCAACATTTCTCCCGGACGGAAGAGGAAGGCCCATGGGGCACATCATCCCGCGCCATTGCCATCGTCTCGTCCCCCGGAATCCTTTCCTGGCTCTTCGCAGACATCTCAGCCAGGTTCTCCGGCCCCGGAATATCAGACCGAGCAAGCAGCACCGCCGACGCATCACCATCACTCTCTCCCAAGATCGAGTGACGCATCTGCTTCGTACCAGATACCGACTGATGATGTGAAATGTGAGCACCGCAGTCGAGGTACTAGCCCGACCCACTCCTCAGAACGCATGATTGTGGATGATGCTAGATCAAACCAGCGTGGTCGAGCAGATAACGAGGACAGTTATGAAGAGGAAAATACCTCTGCAGGACATGCCACCTCGCCCCACACAGTTCGGGTACAGCGAAGCGAAGCAGCCTCTTATCACGACCCTCGCGGCAGTCCTGCCCGCTCAGCAACAGCAAAAGCTTTGCAACTGTCCCAAGAGCATAATTCAGCCTCGGGGCACTAGGATGAATGTGGTTATCATGGGGCTTATTGCTGTCTCGAATGCCACACTTATCAGTGAAGACTAGTGACGTCCTGCATTTAGAGCCATTGCCTTTGCATCTACCAGATGCATGTTAGCAATGGCACGGAAGGGTGTTGATCACAAATTTACCATTCTGTACTTTCAAGGATTCCTTCTCTTGATTCAAGCGTTTTTGGATTTGCTGCAGATACCATTCTTCGTTGCGATCCTCCTATGTTATTCGTTTTCGATTCTTTTCGTATACCATATTGATATATGAGTTACCCTCGACTGGATCGCAGCGGTCACCAGAAATCTGGTGCATTTCTGAGCTCTGTTGTCCTGCAGCTGGGCTGATGGGACTGACCAAAAGTCCTGAGAAATATATGTTGATACCACAATGCGCGTGATTAGCCTTTTATAGAGGGTGGATTTGTGGTTTTACGGAACACAATTGGCAATGTTGCTTTGGTGGAGACGTGTTGGAGATATGTTGCCGAGATTTTCTATGATGATTTGATACAGTCAACTAGTTACGGTTACAGATGAGACTCTAGTAGACGAGGGACTAGCTAGCTAGCTACATAGGCAAGACCAGGGTAGATAGATAGATAGATAGATGGATGGATGGATAGACAGTCAGGATCGGGTCCCCGCACGACAATATCTGTGGAGGCTACCACCTGACAAGTTTGTATGAAACACAAACAAGACATGAACAACGTCAAAGATAGACCACGAAGTAAAACTCAAGATAAGACAAGACAGGCATACAGACAGACAACAAAGAAAAGAACCGATAACGATAGAAACAAAAATAAGAATAAAAGGGGTATCAGAGTCAACAACAAGGTATTAAGTATGTAGTTGGTTTGGTCCCTAGTATATAGGAGGGTGGGTCGGGTAGTGTGCAGTGTAGTAAGGAAAAACAGAAACAGGTGACAAGAGACAGACAAACACAGTAAAGGAAATCTCACAAGGGAAGGGCAGCAGATGTATAGATAGTAGAGTGATAGACACAGAGGACAAGTATAGGAAATAATACGGAAAAATGAAAGTTCACGACTGGGTCGGGGTGGGTTATAGTGATGGTTAGGTATGTATGTATAGTGGATGGGTGTGTGCAGCATCCATCGTGTATCTGGATCTGTGTTTGGACACGGAGGATGTTCAGGTGACAGACAGGCATATGTCTAGACACATTGGGTCTTCTTTCGAGAAGAGCCGAAGAAAGGTAAGGTATGTATGTAATTAACGATGAAAGTGAGCGTGCGACGTATGTATCTGTGTAAAGTGTGCAAGTATGTAGACCGACCGAGTATGTATGTATGTATGTTGTATGTATGAGATCCATTCGTAGTTCGAGAGACGGACAAACAAACAAACAAACAGACAAGGGTTGTTGATTGCTTGTGTCATCGAACGAGGTAGTGAGTGATTGGTATCGTGATGTGAGAGCCGTCAAAGAGATGTAGAATCCATGAAATAAAAATGTAAAGAGAAGTAAGTAGCAATGTCGAAGAAGAAGTAGAATAACTGTATTATAAATGAAAGAAACAAAAACGACTTTTGTTCATTCATCAAGAATTCGTCGGGGTCGAATCGTAAAAGTGGGTAGGTATGATGTGGAGGGTGAGGATCGAGTAGTTAAGTATATTATAAGGTAGGGTTGTGCTGTATGTATTATCGAAGTGAATCTGCGGATCTAGTCCGCGCCGTAGATAGAGGTCGTCACATCACATAACTCGATTATTTGCTTTGCTGCAGCAGCAAAGTCACTAAGAGGTCTTTTTGCGACGGTGCACTTTCCACTCTGCTTTGGCGACACGCATAAATAGCTCGATGTCCTTGATAGGAACCCAGCTGGTGAGGACTTTCATGGCGTTCTCGAAGTCGGATTCGAGTATGATGTCGCGCATGCCGTCAATCAGGGCGGCGGAGGTCGCGTGGAGGACATCCAGTCCGTTGCCAAAGGCACTGGTGGGTGCGTCCTTTTTGCTGCCTTTGCCTGAAGAGCCGGGTGCCGTGAGGTCGTCGGCATCGCCGAGGAGCATGAAGACGTCCCAAACGCGGAGTTGGGCGGGAAATGGGATAGAGTAGTTGAAAAGAGTCAGGTACCACCGTGTGCCGTATGCCGTGGGAGGAATGCCAAGTTCATTCTATGAATTGGTTAGAGCCCTGTGTCGAGGTGTATGGGAAAACGCCGTTTCACTCACCAGCTTGGCAGCTACCTCTCCTTTTTCTAGCCACTCTCGTTCAAAATCCCCCAAGGCCTCCATGAGGCCTGAGAAGCCAGACTGGTACAGACGCTCCAACCCCCGTAATTGCCAAAGTCGCACGAGCATGATAAATGCATGTTCTTCGTCGTAGTAGGCGAGTAGAGTCGCAGCCAGGGCAGCCATGCCCTGCACGTATCCCGTGTCTGGGAAGTACAAGGACATCGCATGAAGTACTCGGAACAATAGTCGTTGGCCTCCGCGATACCGTCGCCGGAACATGATGTGACTGGTGATGGTTCTCGGAACGTCTATATCGATCTGGACATCATCGGGCGATGAAACCAATTGAAATTCATTGAATGCTTCAATTAGCTCCTCTTCCGAAGGGCTATCACTGTGCATTCTGGCGCTGGATTTCAAAAAGGCGTACCACGCGGTCGCTCGCCATCGGTCGGGGATGCCTTTCCATGTCCGCTCAATCAGTTTGGAGCTTGTCGTGTCAAACTCGAATGTCATGCCACCGCCATCTCCGCTCCGCATGGGGCGGGCCATCTTGGTCCATTTGTCTTCCCTTTCCCACTCTTTCTTTCTCGCCGCGCGGGCGGCAGCTGCATCCTGTTTCTCACCCGGATTCAAAGGAGCTGTCGGGTGGGTGAACATATCGCTCGCCTCATCTTTGACGCGGCGATCGCGATTGTGTGGCAGATGGTTGGCGGCCCGACGAAACCGCGAGGTTGATCGTCGCATCATGGTCGTGCTATACATGCTGTGAGAAGAGGTTGGCCGTATGGAAGGCTCGGACATCTTCCGCGTCGGGGAGCGGCCTGTGAGGCCTGAAAAGGGACGATTTCCCCCGATGGCCGAGGGTGGACGGATGGAATGTTTCCGTCGCGGCGTCTCCGAAGCCATAAGTAGGCTGGTAGAGACACGCTGGATCGGACTGGGGTCAATCCCTTCGTTGGAGTTGGACGTCGGTGATCGGATGAAGCCGTACCGGTCGACATCTCCAGCCTTGATGTTCTGCCAGTACTCAATGCCTCCAGCTAACTCGTGAGCCTCTCTTTTGATTGCTGGTCCGTTCTCCGGACCGAGAGACGACACCACACTTTTAGTATCCACTGACATACTGGGTCCAGAAAGACGAGAGGTCTCCATACTGGTTGGGGTATCTTCCCACAAGATACCATTCTCCATGGCCATGGATTTTGCTACTTCTGAGTCTGTCACATTTTCTTCGCCCTTCTCATACATCAGCCGTACCCGTCGCGACAACATATCTTCGTCCGCAGAGATGGCTCTGCTTGCCATGGCGCTGTGCCTGACTCGGAGGGCCGAGACGGGCTTTGACCGCCTCGATGGCGTCTCGATGGTCTCCGGCTCTGTGCTATTTTGTTCCGACGAGGCGACATCAGGTGACGCCGGTTCTCTGTCATCAGATCCCCGTTGTTGCTGATTGTCCCCATCCTGAATTTGTTGTGCCGCCTCTCGTCGTCTTGCTTCCTCTTGTTCAATTTGCTGTTGTAATTGGCGTTTCGATTCCTCCTTGATAAGACTTCCGCGCTTGGAGAAACGCATCGATTGCGGTCCCAGACCATCGAGAGCCGAGTTTGGGATATCCAGAGCAATGCCATTGAAAGGGGCTTGAATCGGCGGTACAGGGGGAGCATCGTCATCTCGATCGAACTCACCCGACTTCTTACTTCTCAGACCGCCCCATCTGCGCTCCGACCACCGCGAACCGGGACGAGATCCTGGGCGGGATGCAGGACGGGAGGCGGTATCATTGACAATGATACTGGGGATGCTGTTGCGCAGTGAGCGCAAGCTCACAGTCGAGGCCCCAGCCTCTGGTAAGGCAGTGAACCTGTTCCGCCGCGATCTGGCATTTTGTTGCGACGGCGCGGACCCCGGTTGATCCCAAGCACTACCGGACGATGCGCTATGCGATGTTTCCTCCGAGCACGAAGTACAATCCACTGGGGTCGGGTATGAGGCGGAGCGAACGGCGATAGGGGCCGTGGCGGCGATGGTGTCGTCGTAGGGAACGGTCTGGATGGTTGAAGCGGAGTCGGACATCACGACAGCAGGAACAGAAGCGGATCGCGTTTCTACCATTATCCTGGCATCGCTTGCGCTCTTAACTCGAGTGGAGGTGGAATACTTTCTGGACGGAGCTGCGAAGGGCTTTTGAGCCTTCTGGACAAGCCGGACGAGACGGTGGTGCACGCCGGTTTAACCAAGGGGGGGCGAGGGCGCGAGCGAAGGAGGGAGGGACAGGGAGGGAGGCGGGGAGCGTAGCAGGACTGTAGCCACAAAGGAACGGATGTGAGAACTGGGATTCTGGCACGAAAAAAGGGTCACGGATTGCGATTGATTAAGATTTGAGAATTATTAGGATTAAGATTAAACGGTCACACGACGGAAAATGAACGACACTGGGGGGAAGAGGTCTCTTGCGCAGCGAACCATGGCCCCCAAAATGGTTGCGAGGAACGAAGGCGGACGAGCAAAAGGGAAAGACGGCGGAGGGAAGAAGAATGGCTGGACCGCGGCAAAAAAAATAAAAATAAAAATAAAATAGAAGTGAGTGAGAGAGCGTCAGTTCAGTCAGAGCCAGGCTTGGCAAAGGTGATAGCTTGCAAATAATAATGATGAAAAAGCAAGAATAATGAAAAGTGAAAAAGAAAAACAAAAATATGGTAGGATAGTCGGAGAAAAGACGATGGGTGAGAGAGTTGGAAGGAGAGAAAAAAAGAAGAGGATTCAAGGAATGTGGTCACAATGAGGTGTATCTTTCTTTTTCTTTTTTCCCAATGAGAATTGGAGAATGAGGAAGCGGAAAGTGGAATGGAGAATCTCACCCTCCCGTTGATTTTGTATTGGTCGAAAGGAGTGTCTACTTGGAGTAGTAGCAGTAGGAGTAGGAGTAGTTGTGGTTGTTCATGAACAGTAGAAATACTAGGTAGTAGTAGCAGTATCGCTACCTAGTAACCTACCAGGAGTCAGCCCTGACAATTGATTCCCTCCTCTTGAAAAATTCCCGTTTCTATTGGGGAATAAAAAAAATGACGAAGAAAAAAAAATATAATAATCAAGAACGAGGAGGAGGACGACGACGACGACAATAACGTCTCCTTCTTGTCTTCAACCAAACTCCAAAGGCAAGGATCACGAAGGGGGGCCTGCGATCCACTATATTATAATTAATTTAGTATCATTTAATTCCTCGGGAGGGCCACGCAGCAGTGGATCTTCACACGGTTAATTTTACGTTGGACTTCCCAGATTTTTGATAATAATAGAAATGGATACACTGCTAGTATCTAGTCTATCTAGAGAAAGTGACTCCATTCAATCCATTGGTACAGGAACTGAAGTGGGAGAGAGGGGGACATTTATTCTCTGTTATTATTATCATTTCCTCCTATCTTTACTTACCATCTTATGCGATCGTGGGATTTGGTTGGGGGGGGAGCAGCATAATTTCATCCCACGCCCAACAGACAACGTAACGGTTTGTTTGCTGGCCCGGCTGTCTTATTACTCCAGGAGTTCAAAACTAGTGTACTAGTACTGACTAGTCCACGGATTTGACTGTTTGACGGGTTGATCTTCTTCTTCTTCTTCCTTCCTCCCCCCTCGTTTTGCGCACAAACCACCAGGAATGAAACTGGAAATTGGGGCTCTTCTCTTACTTACTCCTCCCCCTCCCTCGCCTATCATGAGAGAAGCAATTACTTCCTACTTACTACAGTAACTTCTGTTAGAGTTTCATTCCTACTATCTACAAACTTTTCGTGCCTATTTGCTTTACTTTCTCCTCCTTTTGCGGTTTGGAATTTTTGGGCTTGTAATTTCTCTTATTTATTTTTTACCCTTTAATTCTATCGGCTAGGTAGGGGATAGCGTCGGCTTCCTCCCTACTCCTAGTAGAACTACTAATATTTTAGGTTGCGAGATAGACAGCAGGAGTGGATGATACTGACCCGGCCGAGGAAAGGGGAAACGTCAAGTCTCTCACTAATTTTCCCTACTACGTAGAAAGTACACTAACTAATCTACTAGCAGTGGCTTCGCTTCCCTCCCCCTTGACAGAGAGGGATTTTCGCTCAAGTGAAGAATTCAGTCAGGTCTGTGTGAAATTCTCCGTCCTTCGTCTACTGCAATTCTACAATATTATATGCATGGATGATGATTTTACAGTTCCCGGTTTTTATTTCCAGGATCTCTACAGAAGTATCTACTACTAGTAGTATCCCGTAAAACACTACTCTGATCCACTTCCATGATTTGCCTACTGACTTTATCTACATCCGGCGTTACTTACATGCAAGGACTACTGCCCTTTAGGGGCGATTCTTTATTCTCGTGCACTTCTTCTTTCTGCCCTTCTCCTTTGGCCGGCTTTCAGGGTTTTCAGGAATAAAATAAGAAGAAAAAAAAAATCAAACCTTAATTCTTGTCCCCTTTCTTTCCCTTTAGATTGTGACAACCCACTGTAAAAACTCCGAGAAGGCTAGAAACCAGCTTGCCTTCAATGCAAACAAACGGCACCGCGGCCTAGCGTGCCCCCAGTGCACACGGCCCTCCGACGCAGACCCGCACTTGGTCGACAAAGGAAAAGCAGGGGTAAAAAGCATATTGGCACGGGAGGATCGATAGATTGGCCGTTCCCCTGCCAATGGTCGCAGCTTAATTCTTCATTCACAAGGCCTTCAGGCCACTGCTGCCGTGTTGATGCCGGAGCGAGACGCTTCGCGCGCGGACCGTGCTGGCTCAATCGGCTCCTTGGGAAGAAGCTCAATCTGGCGCACCAGGAAACTCTTCTCATCCGTAAATTGATCGTCGTCCGTCCGGTCCTCTAGGAACCTCGGTAAGAACTTCAACAGCCGATCACGGTTGTTGATCAGGATCCGCTGCACCGCAACCGATTTATTGGGGTTCGCAACAAACACCTGTAATGTAATAACGGTCAGTGGCCTGGGTCCTTGCAGCGGACCAAGCTAGAAGTTGCCCACATACCTTGAACACGTGGAAGCCCTCATACTGGACCATCTTTCGGTCGTCCCGCAGCAGTTTCATACACAGCTTGAGGTTCTCCCCACTCTCCACATAGGCCATCATCACATTGTAGTTGGTTCGGTCCAGGAGGATCTCTCCTAGTAGCTTGATGCTTTGTCGTTTAGTGACATACGAGCTGGACTGTACAAGTACCTCGTTGAATCTGGAGAAGAAGAGGTCAAAGTTCGTGGCCAGATAGCCCGTAACGATGGATTTATGGCGGGTCAAGATCTCCTGCACATCAGTTAGCTTCCGGGACGGCATGGTGTCAAAAGCCGACACAAGCGCTCACCCTAAACGTTGTGAAAGAGTCGGCACTCAGTTCGAAGCTCCCTCGGTCGATCCAGTAAAAGAACCTCCAGAATATGCCATTGCCCTCTTGAGGCACGCCCGGCTGCACCTCCGTCAGTCGAATCGCTGGCTCCCCCTCTTCCGATTGGTCATAGAGGATGATCGCCGCGATAACATCAAACTTCAGCGCTTCTCGCAAGATGGTGCCGCATGGCATGGCACTTTGGATATGCTCGTAGCCCTTGCACAGTTCGATGATAATCTCGGGTCGTTTGTGGACAATGTAGGAAATGACAGGAGGGTCTGCATGGCTTGCATTGACGGGTTTAAAACGGAGGATGTGAGAGAAGATAGTTTGTGTATCTTTTCGAGCTTCGAAGGGCAGACGATGAAGCCCTTGGGCTAGTTCGTAGAGCAAATCTTCCTGCAGGGTAGCCTGCACTAATGCTTGGACTTGTTCGGGGGACACCTCAATTTCTGAAAGGTAAGCTCACATCAGCCGACGTCCATTCCGAAGCCCATCTGGCGCCCCTGCACTTATTCTGGGAGAAAAAGGGCTATTGGTAAGGGTTCATGCATGAGACATACCTTGAGTACCCTGGACAATGAGTTTCATCTGAGATAGTTGCTTCGCCAGATCATCTTCGACCTATCGGGGTACGGAACGGTCAGTACTCCTTTGTTTTGGAAGTTGCTTATCGGCAGCCGCAAATGTAAACATAACAGATCGGAGCGACGAACCTTGGCAGTGGTTGGCGATTCTCGAAGCCTCACCAAGAGTTCCTTGATTGATCTGGCAATGTCCGAAGGCTGGCGGGACCGACCGCGATTGAAGAAGAAGGCCATGGTTGTTGTTTGTATTGGCAACAAAACCAAAACAGGGAGAGAGTGTGAAGGTGGAGGGGATAGTCGCTCCTCGCGGGCAGCACACTAGCTATAGGGACATGTAAGGGAAAGCAGGTCAAACAAACAGAGTGTCACAGACTCTCTGCAGCTGCAACGGTAATCAGTGGTCCACAAGGGGGGTTTGTCTGGCAGACGAGCAAGAGGGGATCGTTTGGTCTGGAAAGCAGTGAGGGAAGCGGTGACGCTGTTGTTGGCGGGGAAGCCGATGGCCTCAGGCTGTTATCGCAGTTCTGGGCCCGTCAGGTGGATAAACATTTGGAACAAATCAACCCAATCCAGTCCCAAGCCGGCGGGGCTGCCTTTTCCGAGAATTTTCTAATTTTTTCCCCTCGATTATTTGACTTTTTTTCTCCGGCGGGAATCTCGACTCAACCCCTCCTCAGGTACTTCCATACCGAATTCTGTCGGCAGCAACCATTAGCTCCGACATTCTCTTCTATTCTTCTTCATACCTAGTGACAGTGTCTTTGGTTCAATTTCATTTGGTTGTCGCTTAGATACCATAATATACCAGTCCCGCTCCTACGAAAAATAACCGTCTCAATTGGTTCTGTTTCCCCGCAGTTGCGCCATGTCTGCTTCCGCTCTCCCCTCTGAGCGTCTGCCCAGAGACGATGATGCACGCTCCGTCTCTTCCGATAGCTCGGATGTAAGCAACGAGGAAGGATGGGAAGATGTCGAGCCCGATGATGATACCCAGCCCGTCGTGGGCCTGTTCTCCGAGAAGGTTTACCCCGACGTGCGGGCCATGCTCAAGGAGACCAAAGACAAGTACAACTTTGATCTGCGGAGGATTCAAAAGGAGCTCGGTGTGTAGTCAATTGTACTTGGATTTAGCATTTGCTATTTCCTTCTGCTGCTCAAGCCCGGACGATTGTCTGTTGGTCGATACATTCGATATGAACTATGGCTAACCTATCTCTACTTGTGTTTCACTATCAGACCTGGACTTCCTGGGTACTATCAAGTTGGTCAACTATGTCCGAACTCAAGTGAAAGAAGGCAACATGTCTCCCGACGTCTCTTCCGCCGACAAATTCGAGGACGATGCTTACCTGAAGCCCGTGCTGGAGGATGATGCCCTTCTCTACAGTCTGGATGACATTGAGGACGAAACCCCCGAGACAACTGGTGGTTCTGACGCTGAAAGACGCGTGATCGAACTCCAGGAAGACCTAGAACGCCTTCAAACCCAGTTCTCCGAGTATAGAGAGGCCGTGCAGAAGTCTATGGAGGAGCAATTGACCAAGGAGGATGAGAAGCTCGGCTCTACCCTCAGTGATGCGTCCGCACAAAAGGCCGCTAACAGGGTCGAAGAAATTGACGCGGACTACTTCACTTCTTACGCCTACAACGGTATGATGTCCTTGATCCCAGGGCTGCTTGGTTTCTGATACTAACGCGCTTCTTATCTAGGAATCCACGAGTCCATGCTCAAGGACACCATCCGCACTGATTCCTACCGCGACTTCGTATATGAGAACAAGCACGTGTTCAAAGATAAGGTTGTCCTCGATGTTGGCTGCGGAACTGGCATCTTGTCCATGTTCTGCGCGAAGGCCGGTGCGAAGAAGGTTATTTCGGTCGATAATTCCAATATCATCGATAGAGCCAAGGAAATCATCTACGAGAATGGATTTGGTGATGTCATAACGTATGTTTCGCAATATCTTGGTTTTATCTAGTTGCGTGACTGACAGCTGATACCTAAACTTCTAGGTGCATTCGCGGTAAAATTGAGGAAGTCACGCTGCCAGTTCAGCAAGTTGACATCATTATCTCCGAATGGATGGGCTACGGTCTACTGTTCGAGGCCATGTTTGACTCGGTCATTTACGCTCGGGACCGGTATCTCGCCCCCGGAGGACTCATGGTTCCCTCGCACGCTACGCTCCGCGTCGCTCCCTTCGCCGACCCTGACTTCATCGCAAACCACATCTCATTCTGGAAGAGTGTGTACGGCTTCAATATGAGCAGCATGCTGACTGGTATCTATGATGAGGCTCTGGTTCGTGTCGTGGAGCCATCATCGATCCCTGGCCAATCTGCCGTTTTCCTTCCCCTTCCTCTACATACCATCACTGTTGAGGAGCTGTCGTTCCTGAAGGAATTCCAGGTCACTCTTACCGAGGACATTGACGCGCTGGACGGTTTTGCTATCTGGTTTGATATCTTTTTCATGCCTTCGAGGGACTCACCCATTGCCGACGACGCTGTTCCGTCCGAAATGCAGAAGAAGGGCATCGTCGCTTTCACCACGGGACCTTATGGTAAAGAGACGCACTGGCAGCAGAGTATCCTTCTCATCGACCATGAGAAGAGAAAGGGCGTCGCCTTGAAGAAGGGCCAGACCATCACTGGAAAGGTCGGCTATCAGAAGAAGTCGGAGAAGTCCCGCTCCTTGGACATTACCATCGAATGGGATAGCCAGGATGGCGAAAAGGGTTCCCAGAAGTGGGGTCTGCAATAAGTTGCAGGTCTCGTTGCAGACTCATCTTCAGTTTGAGTAAATAGATAGTCTTGAAAATGCGTTAGTCATAGACAAGGCTCGCTACCTGTTTCCATCGACTAAGAGTACGACTCAACGAATGTAGCTTTAGATCGTGTACAAGAGAGCCTAGAGTTGTAAGCTGCCCATGAAGTTCTGGTGTGAGTCCGAAGTTGAACACTTCAACGTCTCGATCGGGAGTCTCCGTCATGGCGTCTGCAATCCCTGTGTCGGTGGTGTCGATCATGATGAGAACGATGAGACCGCGAATCAGAATGGGAGGTTCGTCGATGCGAACGATCTCGACTTCTATCTCTACGATGCCGATGGTGTCGACGGGATCTTCCATCCTTGTCATCTCGACGCCTATCTGGGGAGGCATCGAGTCTGAAGCCTTCGATGCTATCCTGCGATGGCGACCTCCTACTGCGGTGAGAAGATCGATTCTTCTCCGAAGCCTTCAGAGCTTCCAGCTCTCGACTTCGTTCCTCATTCCACCTTTTCCTCTCCTGCTCAACCGTCTTCAACTGGCGGACGCCCTTTCTCATCGCCGCGAGCGGGTCATTTGCATCCATCCGGGCCTTCTCCCTTTCTCTCCTTAATGGGTCCTCATTTCCCCAGACGTCCTTGCTTGGCATGGATTCAGCAGCCGCGCCCTCGCGTTGCGAAGACGAATACCAAGGATCTTGGCCAACAGATTGTCGAAACCCAGCCGCATTAGAGAATCGCATCGTGTATTGGTCTTCGAGCTCTCGCTTCTTCTCCTTACTCTCCTTTTCCGCCTCTGCATTCTTTTCCACGGGCTTGCGCTTCGCCTCTGAAGGAAACAGATCAATGTGACCAGTACTATCATGAAGTGGCGCATCGCTTGACCGAGCAGCGGCTTGCTGCGCCCGTCTATCCAACGCCAACTGTGCATCCTCCTGTGCAAATCTAATGTCTCTATCCGTGTCATCCTCTCCGGCCAAGCGCCTTCTCTTTCTAAATCGGCCTGCATCTTCTGTATGACTTTTCCTTTCTTGTGGGCGGGCGGACGGCGCTGGGGGCGGCGGAGGTGGTGTTGAAGGCCGTTCGCCGCGGAGTATCTGGATCCTTCGTTCGGCATCAGCTTCTTGCATGAGACGCTCTTCCTCCTCTTCTTGGGCTTTGGCCTGAGCTTCGTCGCGCCGAACGCGCTCTATATTCGCTGGGTTGTAGACATTCCATGACTTCTTGCCGAGGAGGTGACTGCAAAAGGACACTGTAAGTACACAAGCATGCTAAGACAAGGGGAAGCGGGTATACTGACAGAGGCATCTTTAAGGTATGAGAATGTAATGAACTGGTGGGGATGGAGGCGTCAGTTTTCCCTCCGGGATGCGTGAACGAGAAGCAGCGTCATTCAGACCGGTCGGCGAAGACGGAGGTGGGCGGACCGACCGATGGGGCGGGAACCCTGGGTACCTTACCTACGGTCCATGTGTCGCGGGCGCTGGAGCTTCCCCCCCATCCAATGTGAGACCGCCACCTCTCATTATTCTTCTTTCTTTCCATCCTCTACCTCACTTCTATTCCATATATTCAGCTGCCTATACTCAACATCACTTTTTGCTTGCGTACTCATATACTATCTAGTCATAATCTGGTCATTTGAGTACTTGACCTCAAGGCAACAGCTGCTGGCAGCATCGCTTCGCCACATTCAACCAGCCTATACATACCCTATCCTCGTCTGGAACTCATTGTATTGCATTTCCCTTCTAATTCGCAACTCGAAGTCCTCTTCTATCTGGCCTGAAGATGTTCAATCGCAACAACTATCCTTCCGTCCCTAATCCTTTCGGCTCCCGCCCCTCTCGAGGTGACGGTTATACCAACCCACCTCAAGGACAATCCCCCTACCCTTCCAGGTCGGGCGCAAGGTATGGGCCTCACACGGCACCATAATGAAATAACAGTGGTTGATATGCTTGGTAATTAGTCCCGCAGGATACGGAGCGCCACCCCAGTATACGGGAAGGCCGCCGCAAATGCCTCCGAGAAACCCCGTTGGAGAGAAGCCTGTGAGCTCAGGCCGATCATGGACGCTGCGTCCTGCCAAGAGCCCGGATAATACGTATACATTTGGGAACCTGTATGTTCAAGTGTGGTCGCTGTCTTGCCTGCCCTTCTCCTAACTGTGTCTAGGGTTGCTGTTTCCGCCCAGGAATTCCCACCCTCCCGCGATGGACACGATCTCCTCCTACTCATCAACGGTCTCTACGTCTTCTCCGCGCGCCCTCTCGATGGGTTCCCACCGGGACAAATCAGCATGTCTGATCCTCAGCGGACATGGGCTGGCGTCGCTTTCACGGATACCGTTTCGGTGCAAATCTACGACCCCTTCAGTCAGGGCGGACAGGCCTACGTTGGTTCTACAGATATTGAGGTTGGGTTTGCTGGGAAGAAGCGGGTCGAAACTCCATATGATCAAGATGAGCTGGCAAGTGTGGTGATCAGGGTACGTTCCCCCATTTCCGGTGGAAGAAAGAGCAGCAACTGACCTGTGCAGAACTTCGAAAACCAAATCTTCGCCCCCGGCCAAAAGATATTGATGGATCATCGAAGCATCCCACTTCTGTTGACCGTCAAAACCGTTCAGAGAGTCGATCTATCCTCTGAGAATGCCAGCGGTGGCAGTGTCGAGACGGATCCTACGGCGCGGGGTATTCTCACTAGGCACTCCCAGATTACATTCTTCAAGGATGCTAGTACTGGTATCAACTTGAAGCCCTCCAACCGCCGACCGGCGGCGAACTCCATCATTCAGCCTGACTTTAAGTTCGAGAACATGGGCATTGGCGGTCTTGATTCCGAGTTCAGTACTATTTTCCGTCGTGCGTTCGCGTCCCGTATCTTCCCTCCGGGGTTGGTGGAGAAACTGGGACTCCAGCACGTCAAGGGTATCCTGCTTTATGGTCCCCCCGGAACGGGTAAAACCTTGATTGCTCGTCAGATCGGAAAGATGCTCAATGCCCGGGAGCCCAAGGTCATCAACGGACCCGAAGTGCTTAACAAGTACGTTGGTCAGTCCGAAGAAAACATTCGGAAAATGTTCGCAGACGCCGAGAAGGAATACAAAGAAAAGGGAGATGAAAGTGGTCTTCACATCATCATCTTTGATGAACTGGACGCTGTCTGCAAGCAGCGTGGCAGTGGAGCTGGAGGTGGTACGGGTGTTGGGGACAGTGTGGTGAACCAGCTGCTCTCGAAGCTGGATGGTGTGGATCAGCTCAACAATATCCTACTCATTGGAATGACCAACAGAAAGGACATGATTGATGAGGCGCTGTTGCGTCCTGGTCGTCTTGAAGTTCATATGGAGATCTCTCTTCCTGATGAGAAAGGCCGAGCCCAGATTCTTAAGATTCACACCCAAAAGATGCGGGATAACGACGTCATGGATGATGATGTTGACCTGGCTGAGCTGGCCCTGATGACCAAGAACTTCTCTGGGGCTGAAATATCTGGTCTTGTGAAGTCCGCATCTTCTTTTGCATTCTCCCGGCATATCAAGGCGGGCACGACAGCCAGCATCAGCGACGATGTCGTGAACATGAAGGTCAACCGGTCCGACTTCCACCATGCGCTCGAAGAGGTCACACCTGCGTTTGGTGTCTCTGAAGAAGAGCTCTCTAGTCGTATTCAACATGGCATCACACACTTCTCGCCCGTGATCAACGAAATCCTCAAGGAGGGCGGCCTGTTCGTCAAGCAAGTTGCCGAGGATGAATCCTCACCTTTGTTCTCAGTGTTGCTACATGGGCCCACTGCAAGTGGCAAAACGGCTCTCGCGGCTCGAATCGCTATAGACTCTGGATTCCCCTTCATTAAGTTGATCAGCCCCGAAGACATGGGAGGCTTCAGCGAAACGGCCAAGGTCCAGCGCATTATCAAAGTATTCGACGATGCTTATAAGAGTCGTACCAGTGTTGTCGTCATCGATAATCTCGAGAAGCTCATCGAGTGGGTTCCTGTCGGCCCTCGCTTCAGCAACACAATCTTGCAGACTCTGCAGGCCGTGTTGAGGAAACATCCTAACAAGGGCCGCCGGCTCTTGATCATAGCAACCACTACGCAGAGATTTGTGATGAAGCAGCTTGACTTGTTCAGCTCCTTTGATGCCGACATCATGGTTCCAAACGTGATGACCTATGATGAGCTCAAGCACATCTTGGAGCATTCTGGCGCATTCAACGAGCAGGAAATTGGCCAGGCACTGGCAGGCATTGGCAGTATATCCGATGACGGTACCATTGGAGTCGGTGTGAAGAAGATCTTCAGTGGGATTCAAACGGCTAAGAAAGACGTGGATAAGGTTGGTCGCTTCGTGCAGGTTATCAACAACGCTATCGAGGCAGAACGTTCTGGTGTTTAGGGAGCGTTTGCTGTTTCTCAAGGTCTGGGACCATCTTAAGATTGTCGCTACGTTGGCTATTCGCTTGTACGCTTATTTAGATGCTAAACTCAATAATAATATGGCCTGTTACTAGACATGGTGCACTACCCAGATAGTGTTGTTCCTTGCAGCTATGGCTTGCTGTGGTCTGAGCCTGGGGACTGTGCACCAGCTGATGGAATCTTGGTGACAGTGCGACGAGTCAATGGCGACAGGTAATTGTCGGATCATGTTGAAAATTACAAAGAGCTTCAAATCTTTTCGATTGGATTGCCCCGCCAAAATCTCAACTGAAGATATGGACCCATTCTCTTACTGTAGACATCTTATGGTAGTGGGAAAAGTACGATCAGAACTATATGAAAGTCTACTAGTATGAAGGATCATGTAATCACAATAGATTACCTTTTGCACTATACTTTATGTTGAAAGTTCGAAAATAATACTGAATGGTATATACTACGGAAAGATGCTTTGGAATAGAATAAATCTTCTTGAATAACTAAACGACATTATCGTTCACAGAGCTCCTTTTCCAACGTAGTATAGAGGCTATGGTATCGATGCCTCCGGCTGTTGTAGACGCCTGTTCTCCCTGGAGTACCTTTCGAAGGAAGCCTGGGGGTTAATGCTAGTCACACAAACAAGAACTGACCAATATCATCCTACAAGACCCCCCACCAGTACGATAGTATTATACTTCTTGTGATGGATCTGCCCCCCCCCCCGCTTTAGCTGCAGGATGAGACTGCTTCTGAGTGGAGACTCATATCTCATGTGTTAATCCTGACCCTCAATTGCATCTTGGTAGCTCAGCGGTCTCGATAACAGACATTGGCTATTGGGTAGTTATGGAAGATTCCTTTGGAAGATTCCGAACTATTCGCGTCCGTATTTGAATCTGCCTAAGCTCTATCATAACATAACTCATTCGGGATGATGCATGATTAAGGTGCCTTGATGCTAGGTAAAGCACACTGCATATGTCGCTACCATGCGCAAAAGTGCCTGTATTATGTATGGGAGTGAATAACTTACAATAACGTGAATTGTATTCTATCGAGATCGTGTGGCAGGGAACTAATTCCCTCGTCCACTTCACTTCGCACCCACACCTGCCCTCTTCCCTCTTCCCTCTTCCCTCTTTCCTCCCATTTCCAATCCTTTGTATCTTTTGCTTGCTCCACACCTTCGAAAGTCCTTTCCTTACTATTATTGCAGCTCTTGCTTCGATACTTCTGGATTACAACACTCAACACCACCGCAAAAGCTACTCTACATATCTATCAACAACGATGGCAGCGTGCACTTTCACACCCAAACAGATCCTGAAGAAGGAGGTGTCACAGAGAGAATATGAGTTCCTCCAAGAATGGGCCCCCGACACTATCAAGGACTACACTCCGATCAAACCTGGCAATCCGGTAGACAGGATGCCCAAGCATCAGACGATGCCCAGCCAGCCACTCGTCCAGAGCCCCCGACGGGCTAAACCTCGCTCGCCTCTCTACGAGGAATGGAAGGTTCAGCCAAACGAGGCGGCAAAAGTCACAGGCGCTTCTGTGAACATGGAGAATAAAACTAACGGGATGATTCCTCGTGCTCCTACTACCAACGTCAGGGTCAATGGCAGGCATCCTAGTAACTCGTTGGACACAAAGATCCGCCAGCAGGAGCCGGTAAAGAGTAGTCCTGTTTTACATAGTAAGTATTAAGTCTCTTTTTGATGCCTCAATATAATAACGATCTCTAACGTTTCGCGCTTTGAACAGATCATTATGCGAAACCCACCGCTAGCACGAATAACCGAGTTATCGCGAACCCTGTCCCTAGTGTGGCATCCAAGTCGGGAGTGCCCAGGCCTGGGCCATATAAACCCGCGGAACAGAACAACAAGAGGGTCATGGTGAGCCAACGCAGGCCACCTCCACCGCCTTATGTATACACCGCACCGAATCGTAAACAGTTTCGAAACGATGACTTGATCAGATGGTCGGACGGGATCAAGACTCTGAGCGGAGCTATGGCCTACTTTCAACCTACTTTCATTCAAGACCCGTGGAAGGATCTGAAACCTGTTGTGACGAAATTCCTTGAGCGATACTGGTAAGACTCTCAGTGTTAGTTCGAAGTGATCGTTTTCGCGACGCATTTTCTGACATGGGTGTAGATGAGTTCAGATCAGCAGGAAATCCTTGAGATGGTGGGAGTAGTAGGACCTAACTTGAGAAGGATATGGTATCTACATTGCTGTGCGATGGCTATATGACGTCGTGCGGTTGTCAAGTGATGTGTTAGGAAGATGCATACTGATAACTTTCGCCGAGTAGATGAACATACGTTATCATCAATGGGAGAATAAGCGACACTTGACGGGCATGGACGCTTCGAGACGCTCTAGGAAGTATTGTTTTCATTCCTTAGTTCAGAAACGGTTAGCAAATGAGTAGCCCCTAAGGCAAATAAGAACAAGGACAATCAATTCAGTTTTAGTTGATGGGAGATCTATAGACGCTAGAAGGTATGCCAAACAACCACCTCAGTATGCATCGTATCAGCGACATTCATAGTTGAGTGTAGATGTATTGAGAGCCAATTGGGCAGCCCAGATCCAAATATAGTACACCCCTCAACCCCGAGCCCCTGATCAAGTTAGCCCAGAAAAATGAAACATGCTGTACCGACCATCCGGGCAAAGTCAGACACTCTCATCTTGAGAATAGAAAAATCGAAAAACAACTATGAGGATCACATAAATGTCACACTAACCGGAAATCAAGTAAAAAAAATATCGTAAGCTTCACCCTAGAGATTCATGCATGACTAACCGGGTAATCAAACGTTCCTTCCTTTTTCCACCAAGCTCTCGATAGTTGGCACGACCTAAAACGGCAAGCACGGCCTTGGTCATTGATAGATCGACTTCCCCCTTTGTCGCATATTGATGGGTGGTCTACTTAGGGGTAGACAAGTACTTCTGTCTCCCTCTCCGTCTCCCTCACACATTTGCGAATCGATTGAACTATATTCGTGCTCACGCACTATTATGGTGCTAATCGATCTATTTCTGTGTTGTTCACTGGTGACTAGTATGTGATTGACTAGTATAGCCTTTATTTCACGTACTGTTGGGCTTCCTCCCCCCCCCTCCCCCCAGCCAGGGGATGATGTACAACTCCACGTCACGGTAGTGGAATCCCCCTCCTATAACATTTTACTGCAAGTATTCCACTAACTGTCAAATTGAAGGCTAAAAATAGGGTGACGCATATCAGAACATTGCATCTTAAAGCTAACACAATGTGCTCCACTGTCTAGAAGCTACCAACCGGCTATCGACCCCATATTGCACCTTCCAACACAAATATGCCTTCTGAGTTTGACCACTAAGTATTCAAAGTTTCACTTCGTGCACTGCAGGGTTAATAATAACTTCTGGCTAATATGACAATCATCTTATGGCCATTGGACGTGTGACACAGTTGCAAGTCGACGCCTGGAAGCTCCAACCACAACCTGTACCATGACATGCATGACCAGCCTTAAAGCGGCAACCAGCGCGTTCTAACCATAGGGCGGAGCGGAGCAGGCGGTACAGCCATGTCCGCTGGCGGAGTGGAGTCAGCAGAGGATCCAGTTCCGCTCATCCAAGGTGGGGGTTCCCAAGGACGTCGGCAGCCGGGAATGACGGCAATGGTCCCCCCACCCTCGAGTCAACACATACGTACAGAGGGATCTGGCAGTCTAAGCTCTAGTTCTCCTAAGAGCTATACGAAGAGTAGAATGTATCGCCGAGAATGTCGCTCGTGAGACTCGGGGACATCCCCTGGAATGCACTGCAGGATACCTCAGAGGACCGTGCCACACTCCCCCCCACAAGCCCATCCCGCTCTAAAGGTGATTTAATTTACTGTGATTCGGGTTGGCACATGACCCAGCCCCTGCTCGTCACAAGCCTGATTGTGACTCGCTTTTCACCTGGTTGCTTTGGGCTGATGCACAGTGGGCCGCATTTCTGGCACGTGGATATTACCTGATGGCTATGATCTCACCCGCCACCGCAAGCGCGACTGCTGTCGATGTTCTAGAGAACCAGAGCTCGAAGATTGAATGTATATTTCGCCAGATTCAACGTACTATGATAGAGCGACGCGTCCACCCAAAGACACGGCGCCCGAGGAAAAAGCAAAGACATGTACCAGCCCAGAACCCCTTCAGTCGCGAGATAACGCAAAAAGTTCAAGTCGCTCTTCAAAAATCCACGCCAGATCCGAACCCAGAAAACCAATTTTACCCTATACAAAACCATTATTGTCGTTGCCAAATAGAGGTGCGTGCCTCCAATAATCTGAACCGATGTGAAACCGGACCGAGCCAATATAAGCCCTTAGCTTGGGATTAATTGTCGTCGAAAGTGTACTTCTTGGTCGCCCGTCTATACTCGTCGGGAAAGTTATTCTCGGCCTTCGCCTTGAGAGCACTATGTACGTGATTGGTTAGTGTTTAGGGTATTCGGAATAATGGAGGCTTCGGCTGGGATGCAGCACCTGCTGCAGCAACTGCGCTGCCAAGAAATATCTTGACAGCGGAGCGCAGCGGGCGCCTGTGCTCCCCGCCGGCGGAGCGGACTGCCTCAACTGTCGTATGTGATACAGGAGGGCTCTTAGGAAGACTTGGAAACTCACTTCACACGCTTCTGAGTCCATTCCAAGTCACGCTTGGTCTCGCGAGCAACTTTGATACCGTCGTTAAAAGTGGCCCGCACTCCTTTTAGACGACGTTGGGCCAGGGCTTGCAATTCCAAAAGCTCGCGCTGTTTGGCGTTCAGCTGACCGGAACTATAGTTTTACACGTCAGTTTGTTTGTTGTTCCCGTCTCACTCTTGTTGCATGCCGGAATCCCAAAGTAGTCCAACCCAAAGGCAGCTGGAACCCTTTTGGAATCGCAAAGAGGACTGCTTACGTTTGTGCCTGCATTGCCAATCCCCTGTCCAAAGGTGTGGGATCGAAGACGTCCTGCATGCGGTCGTTGAGAACGTCGACAACATCCACACCAGAATACGAGGCAGAGCTCGTTTCATAATCGCCGCCAATGCTGCCAGAGCTGTAGCTGAAACCTGCAGAGGTGCGGCTTCCTGCAGTAGTGCTAGTGTCAGAGATATCTGGAGGAGATCCAGAAACTCTGGTAATGGGATAGAGGTTGGCAGGAGCAGGAGCCTTAGAGGGAACATTGATGGGAAGAGAAGGAGACTGATAGTGATGGGTCGCCATGATGATTCGTCTTGTTGCTTGGTTCACAGGAGCTTCGAAACGAAGACAATGGAGGACAATAAGATGAAGAATCTTCAGTCGCAAGGAAGAATTGAGGTCAAGCTCCAAAGGGATGGAGGTGTATGGGAGGACACAACGGAAGGATCACGAGGAAGAACGAATGCACGTCAATCTGATAACCGCACTTGATGAGGTAGAAGAGAAAGAAGAGGAGGAAGAGGACGACGAAGGATGAGAAGAGGGTTTATATAACCTTCACCGGAGGGAAGACCCTCCGGCGGGAAAGTCCATGACGAGGGCTGTGACCTCAATTGAGAGGGGGGATGGGATGGGCGATTGATCCATTGGGCATTGGGCCATCCCCGGAGGTTTCTTTCCCACCCCCCCTTTGACACTCACTTTCCCAATTCCTCCATTTCTCTCCAATCCCAACCCCCCAATTCCGCCCGTCCCTCACTTTCTGGCCGCCAATTCGCTCCTTTCTCCGAATTGACCCCGCTCTGGCTTGGAAAGCGAAATTTTAGGGGAGATCTATGAATGGCCGGAGCCTGGTCCAGGCCGTCCCATATCTCCTCCACTCAGTCCCCAACCCGCGCTCCCGTGGCGATTTTTGTCGGGCATCCAGTCTGTCTCAGGTCAGATTCCCCATCCTCGGGCTGCGATGGACAATGGGGCCACCGGAGATATAAAAGGGGGCTGTGATGACGAGACGCCAGCTGAAGTGCTTCTGATTCCGATCCTCAGCGGACGTGCGGAGTTACGTATATTTTTTCTTATATTGAGGACTTTTAATGAATTATCGATCTTTCACAACTCTCTTACCCTGTCTTCTAGCTCTCAGCTCCCGTGAGAGGTTTCTGTTGTCTACCCTTCTTTCGCTCTACCGTTTCATTCTTTCATCCACCTTCCGAATCCCGTGGGCTACCCATGTGCATCAATATCAGGAGGCTGGGTGGCTGGGAAAGCTTGTGTGCTGCGGCCTGTGATAGAAGAGCCATTCGACTGAAGGACGACCAACGGCGATAAGAGTTGCGTGACTACGGAATTGCCGAATCATGAGACGACCAACCGCGGTCTTTTCATCAGCTATGTCACCGCTAGTTGGCATAACCTAGATCAGTCCCCAGTGTTTGTCGTTTCTTTTCTGAGAAATCCTTCCGTTACTCGACGCAATTCATTTCGATGGGTGTGGATACCAGCGGGTTGAAAGCGCTTGCAGTCAAATTCTCTTCAGCTAGGTTAGTATTCTGTTTCCTGTCGAGAGAAATGGGTGACGGGATTTGCATAGCAGAAAATGCATGCAAGGGTACTTCAACACGGGATGTATGAGATATGGAAACTGACAAAATCACAGGATCTACAATGCTTAAGAAAGGCCAGAATCGAGCATCATGGGTTGGCGTTGGACACCTCTGCATATGCCGGAATTAAATTGTGAGGGGGAGAAGGAACGCAGAAAAATAAAATGAGGAAAAAGAAATGAACGAAAGAGGGCCAGAAGGTGGGCAGAAAACCGAAGGTGGCCTTGCCGCATGCTAGCTATCTCGGCCCAGCAACCTAGAACCTCTCAGGTGGCACGGCAGGGCAGAATTACACCCCTGAAATGGAGAAGAAACCGTGTAACCGACAGGGTTCCTTCCTGGTGCCAGATTGATGACGTGCGAAAGAACGCAAGGCCATCCGAGATTCCGGTACCTGCAAGTGCTTCCCCCTTTCGCTTATCAGCGGCTATGTGTGATGTTTCTTCAATCATGGAAATAATCTCAGTCAATGAGCGAGATCACACACCCAGGGCCTCAACGGGACAAGCGCTCTAAACGCCGCCTACGTGTGCAGTTCGACGGCAGATGGGGCCGAGTGGATCTGGATAGCACCTCATTGGGGTTTGCAGGGAACAAAGAGTTCATTGCGAATCTGATCCCTTAACTATGATGGCTTACCCCCATGAGAAAATTACACAGTCTGTTACGTGGGAGGACAGTCATGGCCTTGGAGCCCGATCCCAAAGCTGACTATAAGGGCAAGGTACAGGGAAGGTCAAGTCGAG
This sequence comes from Aspergillus luchuensis, assembly GCF_016861625.1. Lineage (NCBI taxonomy): Eukaryota > Fungi > Ascomycota > Eurotiomycetes > Eurotiales > Aspergillaceae > Aspergillus > Aspergillus luchuensis. The sequence continues at coordinate 2,051,382 of NC_054849.1, forward strand.
GCGGCGAGAGGGGCACCAAATTGAAAATGGGATAAGGTCAATACGGGACAGAATTCTACTCCGACAGGTTGACGGGATGGATACAATTAACCCATTTCCATGCCTGGCTGGGTTGCTGACTTCATCGAGAAAACACCACTCAGAGTCTACGCCGAGTTCACGGTGACATCCGCTGACAGGCCGTCACATCCAGTGAGAGTCGGTTCCTCGATCGTCCCATGTGGGCACCATCATTGCTCTACTACCTTTGCTGCCTCACGCTATCTGGAGGTTGTCGCCTTACAATATCGACTGTGCCGTCTGCCTTTTCACCCAATATACCCAAGAATGCCTAAGCACAACCAACTCCAGGAGATCCGCGGGTTGATTACACTCAAGAGGAAGGCCTTTTTCACTTGGCCATCAGCCCGACCGGATTAACGGGTAACACAGAGGCCCAACGCGAGACTTGAGTCTCACACAAGCTTTCAATCCCCAGTTTTTCTGGTCTGAATGCGTCACAATTCAATTTTCGTTTTCGGCTTCTGATTCTTTTCCGCTGAGAACGAGCTACTTTGGGGTGAATGATAAGACGCTCTCCATACCATGCGATTGCCGGCTCAAATCAGCCTACGCCGTCACACCTGGCACCCTGAGCTTATGCAACCGGCTGCTCGACATTTGTCTTCGCTGCATGGGCTCCATTGGGTTAAGACTAGGATGGCTTGGATGCAGACCGGGTCATGGCCGCTTGGATCGTGAGACGATTGTCCCCGCAGCGCCCACAGCGCCCAACAACCGATGCAGATGAGGTCCGTGTTAGGCCTCTGATGAATGAAAGAATGTCTCCGGAGTGGAGGGTATTAAGATCCTCCGTTGACATCGACCCAACGACGGCGGGTGCATTGCGGATGGGGGGAAACGAAAGGAATGCAGCGGCTGTGGGGTTGTGAGGCCCTTCATTCGCCTATCGTCCGTTTGCTCGCATCGTCCCTCACCGCCACATCAGTGCTCCCCTTCAGTTGGTTCCTTTTTAGTCCATTCGGCCATCATGACGCTTACTGCACCATACGTCTAGAGAAGAAGTTCATCCGGGCCCGCTAGTCATTGGGCCTTCTGTCATCCTCTCTTTGGCTTTTCCAGAACATCGCGAGCGGGGTGCTACCAAACAGGCTGTCCGATCCCAGCCAACGACATGCATGCATCATTTCTCCAAGTCTGGGGACCCGGATTGGATTGCAATATCCAGTCGACCCAGCTAATCGGCCTTACGATTATCGCGGCTCATTCCTGACTTTGCAAAGACGCCGGATTCCTTGGTCGCCGAATCCCAGCCACGACGGCAACCTAAGTGAGGTTCATATACAATTCTCAAGCAGCCCTCACCATGCCAAAGTCCTTTGGAGCAACGTGACTTCTTGTGATGGGCTGGTTTTCGCCTTCGTTATACCGCTGTGCAACGTCTAATGTCTCTGCATCATTCAGCATCACTTTTGTATCTTTCTCTGCCTTGCACAGTCCCATTCTCCCTCGTGACTCCAATATCTTTCCCTGTGTCCTCTGCATATGCCTGTCTAGATGACTGACTCACAGGACGCGTATCAGCCGCAGGTGGCCACTAAGGTGGCTAAACGGATGGTTTCCGCCCAACGCAAGTGTTTCAGTCTCGATGTGAATGGCCGTCGGATCATAAATCAGGCCCGAAAAAGAAAGCAAGAATGAATACTACAGGGCGACGACAACCATTCACGCTCAGTAAATCAGCATTACGGCTTCAAGTCAAGCAAGGAAATGGAGTTAAAGGTTATCCCGAGTCTTTCTATTCGGCACGTATCCGAGACATCTGAAGACCAAACAACCACTGTCTCCGTGACCTTTGTTCCTACTACTAACTTCAGGACGAGCAGCCAGCCATCATCCGACATCTGAACCCTCAACGAAGGTTACACAAGGGAGGCAAGGAAGTGAAAGAGCACCTTCAACGCCTCTAATAGGAGTTCATCATGAGTCTGGAGCGAACCCATGATCTCAAACTGGTAGGAAGAGATGCGTGGAGTCTCCCGACACGTAAAAAAGGTGGGTCAGTAGTCGACACCAAGCTAATTTCATAGAAGCTTCAGATTGTAAAACACAGATACAGGAGGATGCAGTCTATAGCACATGACAGCCGTAATAGGCAAACATAAGTCACCACGTTTCATAGAGCCTAAGTATGTTACGGAACAGTTTTCCCCGGAAATATTCAAATTCAATCAGTTAGTAACCTACCTACTATGCCCCTCCTAGTCACTCCTCCCTCTGCGACCGCATTAGTAGACATTAGCCATTCGGTACTACTTCTTCACCAACCCAACCTTCGGAACATCTTCTCCGGTCGGCAGCAGCACGGCTGACTAGCATCCAGCCAACTAGTTACCTCCATGGGTTTTCCTACCACTTTTACCCACTACTAGTAACGAACTTACTGATTTCATTTCCTATGAGAAGCCGGACTGGCGAGATCGTTTCCCGTAATGCATTGCATTGAATGAAGAGAAACGAAGTAATAAAAGGGACAGATATTATGGATTAGCCTGGCTAGGGTATATCTTTCACTCACTCAATCACTGGTGGGATATATATAGTAATGATGATGAATATAATCTACTCGGGAATGATAGGGTACGTGGGTTAAGGTAATTAAGAGAAGAGAGGGTGAGAGAGGGATGTGAGGATAAAGGATACCCGGAAGAGGACAAAAGCACGGGCGGTGGGGGGTCCATTGGGAGGAAAATGGAGAAGAGAAATTGATATAAGAGAAAAGAACAACGCTCTGTTATCTGCAAATACAATTCCAGAAAGTTAAATGTCGTGCTCATGAAGCTGGTATCGGGGAAAGCCGCGTGAGGGAGGCATGGCTTCACAGGAAGAAAGACGACTGAGAACTGCTCAACAAATCCGAGAACTGACGCCATATAAAACGAGGTCGAAGAGTCCACAAGAACAACAACAAGAACCCTGAGATCCCGGCCCCGTAATGCTGAAAGGTATCAATCAATCAAACTTTGAATGCCGAATGCAGATGCATAGTGGGTGTTCCACAACCGAGAAAGAGGGAGACTCTGAAAGCGAAAGCAAAAACTTGAAAAATCATCCAGAGGCGCCTTTCCATCCGATGGCTCTAGCCAATCCAAGAGAAGAAAATGAAAATATAAAAGAGAAGATATGAAGACCTCATCCCAAGATCGAGAAAAACAAGACTGTGTAAAAGATACATCATGACCGGGAGGGCCGCAGAGACGTGTTACCCCTGCAATGAGCGCGGAGGTGTGGTTATCACGTAAAAGAACCCAAATAACGCCCTGTTGGCAGTTGAGAGTATCCACAAAAAAGGCAGGCGGACTACATTATTAATCACGGTGGTGGTCCTCACTATCGGCCCTGAGGCGGTCGCGAAGGAGAAGCAAAGGTCGATTGGGATCAAGCAGACCCATCATCATCTTGCCCAACTCATTGTGCTTGATAGGCTTGGTGACATAGTCGTTGAAGCCAGCTCGTGCGGCATCCTCGATTTGATCCGTCATTGCGTTGGCTGAGAGCGCCATGATCGGGATTTGGGGATAGTGGTTCTTCAACTCCCATCCGCGGATATCACGACACGTATCATACCCATTCTTGATGGGCATCTGGATATCACACTGCACAAGGGGTGAGCGACAACACCTACTGCGAGCAGTTGGGGAATCCTGCACTTACTATGATGAGCGAGTAGTATCCTGGTTCCTTCGAGAAGACCATTTCTGTACACTCTTGGCCATTCGTAGCTGTCTCCGCCATAACTTTGATCTTATCGAGGTATTTCAACATCACCTAAAATGACTTAGTATCAGAAAGGGAAACGTAATGTGGTAAATGGCAAGGGGTAAGGACGCACCATGCGATTCGTCTCGTCGTCCTCTACCAATAATATCCTATAGCCTTTGTTGCCGATAACCTCCTTAACCATCTTAGACATAGTCTTGAAGTTGTTGTTAATCTCCCTTGCCATATCTTGGTTTCTATCCTTGCTCAGATCGCGTCGGTTGTCGGGATCGAAGATGGCAGAGAAGGCAGAGGGCTTGACTGGTTTCGGTACTGTGTATACACGCCTTCCGGTGGCGGCAAGCTCTTTGATTCGGGCGTTGACTTGGCGTTTCTGGTAGAGGTCGGAAATGATGACAAGGGTTGGGGCGGTCGCAGGATCACACTCTGAGACATATTGAATCACGTCTGATACATCGTCCACACTGGGCAGGTTGAGAACCAAGTGAGTGAGCTTCGAGCCAGACTCGTCACTTACGTGGTCCCGCCAGTCTTCGATATCCGGAGTTGAGGTAATGGAGAACGGGACCTCAAGAGGGACGACCTGTTCGATGTGTTGTTTGATGGCTTTGCGAGTGTTGTCCAAGGGGCACAGAATAAGAATGGAGAACGCGCTTGGTAATTGCTTCGCGTCGTTTCCAGCAGCCGAAGCAGGTAACTGAGTCGAAGAGGGGGGTTCCTGCACCTGGGATACCGGCTCGGTCGCTGGACGTGAGCCGTCGCCACTTGGAGTCGCAGATTCCGTTCCGGACGCAGCGGGAGCATCAATCTTAGTTAGAGGGTCTACCGTGCTAAGATCAGGAGTCGGAAGAGCAGAGGAAAGTGACGACCGTTCGGAGAAATTGGACGTTGCCAGACGAAGGGGGGGTTCTGCGTTGGCTGACGTTTTCGAGAGGGATGACTCGAGAGCAGAAGTCAGTTCGGCTTGATCTGGCGCCTTATTATTGAGCGGATCTTTCGTGAAAAGTAGCTTGTGCAAGGGGTTAAGCTTGGGTTGCGCTCCGAGCATTTCAGATGCACCCTGTGCTTGTCGAAGGGTTCGGGACTCTTCGGGAGTCGGTGGTGGGGGAGCATCGACTTTGACATGGAAGGAGAATTTTGCGCCTTGGCCCTCCTTACTGCTAGGAGTCAATTTTCCGCCATGCATCTCAACAAGCTGTTTGGATAAGAACAGCCCCAAACCACTACCCGCATGTTGCTGTGATCCATTTTGCCCAAGCTGACTGAATCGTTGCATCAGCCGTTCTGCATCCCTTGCGCTGAAGCCTTTGCCCGTATCCACGACGTCAAAGTTCAGTAAGAGTTCGGTCTTCTTAATTTGAGCTGAAGCATCATGGTAAATGGAGCAGCAGATGTGAATCTCTCCTTGCGCAGTGAATTTGACTGCATTACCGACAAGGTTGATGAGTACCTGTCGGATTCGGAATCTGTCTCCGATGACCATCGGCGGGACATCCACATCCATTAAGTAGTTGATCTCGAGGCCCTTGTCGATGGCCCTGGACGAAACAGTGTCGATTACATCTTCAATCACAGATCGTACATGGAACCACGAGTTGACTAGAGACATTTTACCCGCTTCCACTCTAGAAACATCGAGAATGTTGTCGACTAATTCGCGTAGGTTGGTCGAGCTATTCTGTATGGTATCAAGCATTCTCCTCTGATCTGTGTCCAACTGAGTATCAAGAATGAATGGAATGGTGCCAAGGATGCCGTTCAGCGGAGTCCGGATTTCATGCGACATGTTGCTAAAGAACTTCGTCTTGGACTCCATCTGGTTGTTGAGTTGTTGCATGGCTTTATTCAGTTCCCGCTCTAGATTCTTGCGGTCATTGATATCCGTGCAGGTTCCGTACCAGGACGCTTCACCGCTGCCAAAACTGCTTGTCTCGACACAGACCAGGCGAACAAGGTGCCATCGGAAATCGCCACCTTTCGAGCGTAGTCGTAGTTCTGTCGAGTAGAAAACACGACCATTCTCATCTCTCTGTACAGAGGCAACTCCCCGTTTGACAAGCTCTTCCAGTGCGGGTGTGACGCCCTGACCCAGATGCTTCTCTTGAGAAGACTTGGCGCTCGTCGTCTCCGTGGGTGCTTCACCTGCGTCACTGACGGCCCCATTTTTCTGTGAATCATGGAGGTAAAGGGAAAGTAAGCCACACTTCTCGAGATCATCGTGATGAACATGCTTTGCGAAGCCAAAGTTAAGCGCATCTTCAAGCTTCTGTCCGGTGTACAAATGCCATTGCTCATTCACGAAGATAAGGCCCCGGTATTCTGTCGCTTCGAAGACGATCTGCGGGATAGAATTGGAAAAGGCTCGGTACTTGGCATCAGTGGCAAATTTCTCTCTTTCCTGTGCTGCTTTCAGCTCCGCAATATGCTGTTCATGGATGTCAAGGAATGATCCAATCCAATATAGCACCTCTCCTGTGGAAGACAGCAACGGATTTGCCCGGAAGATGAACCAGCGGTAAGCCGACTCGTCGTTGAAACGCTTGACGCGAACACGTTCGGTAAATTGAGAGCCTGTACGTAAAGCATTTGCCCATTCCTGAGAAACGTGTTCCCGCTCGCTACTGTGGATATTCTGCCAGGGATCCCTCAGCTTCTGTTCCTGGGGTTGACTCCGCCTGTAGGCATCGAATTTCGAATTTGTCCAGATAACCTCGCCACTTTGAGGCTTTGCAAGAAACAGATGAAGGGGGACTGAGTTCAGCATGAGCTGGGCCACAGTATCGGTGAACGGACGTGGTAGCTCGCGTTGTAATTGAGCGTAAAATGAGTTTGTTGATGGGTGCCGGGAAGTTTGCGTCGGCGATATGACCGGGGGCGCCTTGACTTCTTGTGACGGTGAAATTATGACCGGGCTTTGGTCCTGCGAGGTAACATCCTCCTCCGAGGGCTTCCCAAGGAACTTGCCGGGGGAAGTGGGAGTTGATATTGCAACGTTCTGTTTGACCTTCGCCAGCCTGATACGCTGCTGGAATTGCTTCGACTGCTGAACATTGAAATAGCTGTCCACGCCATCATTGCTAATTCTTGCGGCCACACCGGGTGATTCGGAGAGATTCAGAGTTGTCCCAGCCCCGATATTGCTCAGTTCAAATCCCGGGGTACCAAGTCCAGATACTGCAGGGCTAAATTTGGCTGAGTTCAATCTTTCTTCGGGACTAGAAAGACTGGCGCGGGCTGAAAGCGATCCATCATCCGCTATCGTGTAGTTTACATGACCACTGAGGCCAGCGACGAGCTCTAACTCGCTGCTTTCATCCGAGAATGTTCCACCAAGACCAAGGAGGTGCCCGTAGCGCGGAACCTCAAGTCGAGAAGTGACTTGGCGCTCGAGCTGACTGTATTGTTGAGCCAAGCAGAAAGAAGTCGTCAGATGGGGCATGAGGTAAGCCAAGGACTTCCTCAGGTTGGAGGGATAAGGCATTATTGAGGAGAGGATGGAAATCACTGCAACGGGGAATCGTAATGTAGACGGTGATGTTTGTTTAGAGCGGCCGGCGTGCAAAAGTGGGATGTGGACCACGGACTTGGCCATGTCGACACCGATGGCTTCCAGGGGCTTGAGGTTGGAATAGTCATGAGGCGGGGGATGTTTCGCAAATGCTTCCTCGTCAACAGCGTGGCTGACGAAGAAAGGGTTTTGCTCCGCATGAGCACGCGGCGCAGGCGAAGGAGCTGGAGACTGCGACCACGGCGATGGGGGTATTTGCTCGTACTCGTCGAAGAATTCCATTGACGGCGTACGATGTGCTTGCAAGCCTGACGCGGCGGGATTAGAAGTCGATCTAGCGCGAGTCGCGTACGGTGCCTGAGTAGTGGAAGGCTCGGCGGTCGGCGTGACTTGGATCCTGTCCTCGGGAGTCTCACAGGGCGTCTGATCGTTCGTCAAGCCTTGGGAGTATTCACGGGTCAGAACAACAGGGTCGGTGCGGCCAAAAAGCTTGACGACACCTGTCCGCTTGATAAGCGGATCTGCTTCGACTTCCAACGGTCTCGGGATCGGAAAGACGGCTTGTCGAGGGTTGTCTTGGGTATATTGGGGTTGCCCTGATGACGGCTCGGTTTCCGGAACGGCGGGGTTCTCGGCAAGGGTAGAAGTGCGTTTGAGCTCTGGTCGGAGTGAAGACTTCGGTTGTAGGCGCGGAATGTCTGAGTCCTGAACATTGGGGTTCTTCCTTTCCTTGCCAAACCCGGCGAAGGAGTGTCGCGACAGAAGCGAGGGTCGCTTTGGAGATTTCGAAGCGCTTGTTCCATTGGCAAGCGCTTCCCTAAGAAACAGTTCCTTTTTTCGCTCCGGGTCTTCGTTCTCTTTCGGGGTCTTATCGCGGGGTGTGCTCGTCTCATCGTGCAGATGCCGTACCTGCAACTCCGTCTCGATGTTCTGATCAAAAACCGCCTTTTGGCCCCATGGAACATTTTCCAGGTCAGTCGCATCGCCGGGTACGGCAAGCGACACCCGCTCGGCACCATAGTGTGCTTGCAGAATATGTATCACATTCGCCCACCAAGCGTCTAGGCCAGGATCTGCGTTTAGTTGCAAAGTGAGGTCATAGAGGTTTGGACTAGGGTAATTCGGATCCTCGATCACGTTCTTGGGTAGCGCTGGTAGGAAAAAGCTCTGCAAGTGCGGTGTATCTGCCCCTGTCAGCTGCTGCTCTTCTGAAAGTTGCGATGGCATCGTCTGCGACTTCAGTTTCTCGGCCGGCAGTGTCAACTTGAAAGGGCTATGGTTGAGCGTGGAGCTCTGTGTCGGCCGAGTCGAAGGTTGCGTCTGCATTCTCGGGAACGGATAGGACGGCGTTTGGCCGGTGATGTTGTCGGGGGTAGAATCCATGGCCCGGATGGTGCCACCAGACCCAGTAGAATCGGAGAAGGAAGCTGATGGCATCGCTCCTGTGGACGAGGCGACTTTGGGGAAGGATACATTGAGGGGCCTTTTCCTTGTCGATCCAGGGGAATTTGAGGTGACAGGATCGGGTTGCGATGGAGGGGCTTCGCGATTAGCCGAAGAACTCTGGTTCTGTGATTGTTGCATCTGTTGGTAGACGAGCAACTCTTCCATCTGCCTCCGGAGCTCTTTAAGGGTTTGCAGGCTTCGTCCCTGGTCCTCTGGGTACTTCCCCGCTTCGGAACTGTCTTTCTTCGCAGGCGTTGAGGTATGACATGCGTCCGTAGTCTGCTCAATCGGAATAGAAGAGTAAGCGTTAGCATTCCACGTGTTATTCTCCGTGATCGTGTCTCCATCGATTGCAAATCCAGTGCTGTGAACAGGAAGAAAGCCAGTTGATTGGGAGGAGGTTCGACGGAGGGAATGGGATGCGGCGACAGGCGAAGGGGCCTCGGCCGGCGATGGAAGCGGAGGTGTCCTCATGCTGCGAACTTCCCCCATCCTATACTCCCTCCACCGCCGGTCAGACAATCAATTCTCCTGGGTGAATCCAACTCCGCAGGAGCCAACCGGAGCACTCATCTCTCGGACAAACTGGTCCGCGATCAGGGTAAATATTCGTAATCGATGAGAGCAGGGGGAGACGACAGACGCGGTAGAAAAGGGGAAGGAGAGGAAAGAGGTGAGAGGGAAAAAAGTGATTGTTGGAGTGTAAGTGTGTGCAAGTATGATAAGGAAGAAGGGTGAAAAAGAAAAATGGGTAACGAAAAAAAAAAATACAGTTGACAAGAAGTAACAAAAAAGGGGGGGTGGTTTGGCTGGGGTGTAACGAAAAATAAGAAAATAAAAATAAAAAAATCAAAGAATGGCCAAAGGGGGGCTGTATTTTTGAACACGGAAAAAAATGGAAATGAAAAAGAAAATTAAGACCCGAAGAGAGGAGGGAGGCAGAAAAAAAAAGGACCAGGTGATATTAAACGGCCTTGAGAGATGAACTACTTTGTGGAGAGGGGGGGGTAGTGGATATAAAAAGGGAAAGGCACGAGAAGAGGAAGGGAAAGAAATGTGTAAAAGGGAAAAAGGATTTAGGTAGGGAAAAGGTTGTTTGGAGGAAAGGGTGGTGACTAAAGCGGTGTATAGCGGGAGTGCAGGGAAAAAGAGAAGCAGGAGGAACAGGAGGAAGAAGGTCAAGAGGTGGAGGAGAGAAGAGGAGGAGAGGAACGGGATTGTGAGGAAGGTTCGACTGATCTGACCTTTTTCCTAGAAGCACTGGAGCAGGTTCTGCTATTGACCCAGCAGATCGACGATTTGTGCTGAAGGGTGGAAATGGTCCGTCTCCGGGGGTGTTCAGCCTATGACGTAGGCAAGCCCTGGGGGGTGTCGGTTTGCTCAAACCCGCGGTAACCTAACTACTTAGCGAAGATGTCGCCCGGCCTGGGGGATCAAGTTGGAAAAGAGGGGTAGAGGGGACGATGAAAAAGGGCGATGGAGGGAACGAAGATGGGTGAGAAGAAAGAGAGGGACTGTGTCTGGCTGGTCTGCCGGACAAGAGAAATCGTCAGGCAATAAATGAGAGTGTGCGCGAGGGAGATGGGAGGGAAAGGATGAGCAAAATTGGAAAGGCCGGAAGGGAAGTAGAATAGTCCGCTATGGAGGAGAGCGATATTATGGTCACTCCGAGGAGGGAGGATGAGGGAGAGGGAGGGAGGGAGATAGAGCGAGAGAGACCGAGAGACCGAGAGAGTGAGGGAGAGAGAGAGAGGTTAGGTGGATGGATGGATGGGTTCGATTCGATGGAAAGGATGGAGGGATGGGGGAAAGCCTGGGAAGGAAAACGACTGGCGGGTTACTGGCTGACTTACTACTTGACTGGCTGGCTGGCTGGCGGATTCCCAAGTCACAGTCACCCGAATTTCATCAGAGCGATTTCCTCGAGAGGGGATGAGAGCCTACCAAACGGCCTTCCCCCCCAAAAGTGCTACTACACTACTTACTACTAACTGAACTAACTACCAAAACCAATACCTAACTAAACCCAAGTATTGACACCTACCGGCACTAACCGTTACTTAGTCTGGTAACCCAAGGGGGTAAAAAAAAAAAGAATAAGAAAAAGAAAAAGAAAGATAATACTCAGTACAATCACCACTCAGCATCCTGATGCGTGAGTTTGCGATACCGCCACATCCCTGCTGATTATTGCCGGCACAATTCTGGGGTTGCCGAAATTGGCCACCCGATATCACATGATGTCCCTAGATATAGACTAGTGCCAGGGCATCCTCGACCTCATCGCGCGCCACCACCACCAGATCACTGAGATGGTTTTACCCACAGGGCTGTCAAGGACACCATGGGAACATTTAGCCAGCCATTAGAATTGCTTAAACCTTTCAATCAACTTTCAGCCTCATATCCGCTTCCTAGGATAAATGTTGCCCCATCCGCATATGTAAGGATGTGTTACCGCCTTCTCAGATGACGTAGCGCAGGCTTTGGGGAACCTCGTCCGGTTCTCAAGTGTTGATGCTGTGTCTTAGACCAACAGCATGCCGTTCGCCTTGCGAAGTAGAGGTGTTCCCGTAGAAGTCATGCCGTATGGCTGTCTACACGTATAGCCGATATCCTGCATGCCCAGAGTCCTTCAAGGGGTAGGGCGCTCGTGACTGGGCTGCACACTTACCGAAGAGGCTAGTTCTGTAATTGAATCGACGATTTGGGATTCAAGATCCAAGGTGCCAAGTAGCTGGTAAATACCAGATAAATGTCACTTGTTCATGCAGGGTGTCTAAGTAGAACCAGCATGTTCCTCGATCTCGATGTGTTGTTTGCTCCGGCAGTAGTGACCCGTAAACAGAAAACGATTCGCCTTCTTCAGGCTAGCGATATCATGATAGTTGTGTCTAGCATTGCACCTGATATAGCCACTCTAGTAGAATAACTCCTCCATATGTCAACGCGTAATGTCAATAATGATACTATCGATAATGGTCTAACAAAAGGTACACACTCTGTGAACACACTCTAGCCGAGAGATTCGTCGCCTTATTGCTAGGCTAGTCCTAATACAGTCTAGCGGGGGGAGGCTGCACCACAGGGCGGAAAAACCACGGGTTCTCAATAAACACCACGCACAGATGGTCTTTTCTCCGTCAACCATCCATAGTTACTCCGTAATTGGAGAGCACCCAGGGGTAGCGGAGAAAAAGGTGGCCACCTACATCATCATCATCAGTGGAGGACTGGTTTCAAAAATAGAAAAGCACCAGATGTCAAAACCATTGTGGACGACAGAACCCAAATCCCAGCCTCGCTAGGGGAGAGTGTTCGATGGCACGGTCGGGGAACCGAGAGACTATGAATTGTGTCGAAGCATGGGAATGTTCGCCGTTAGGGACCTATTTATGGACACCCCTTACGATCATGGTGATGATAGGCGCTCCGGCTCGCATCAGATGACGACATCGGGCGTTCTGTCTACGGGTAGGACCATGGGTACGGAGCCTGACTAGGTACTATTTTACATTAGCTCTGCAATCCTGTACCCCATACATATTCCGGGTGGGTAGCCAGCTGTGATTGGAGCAACATCATCCATGTCCATCCATGGATATTCGAATCGGGAGAGGCTGGTTCTCTTCTCGGATACCCATCCATGTCACCAGTCACCACTTTCCTCACCACTAATCCCCCCTAACTAATAAAAATAGTGAATTCGGTTATCGGTAGTGTGGTCAGACATGCCGCATGCCTGACGATGCCATCCCCGAACCATCTCTCTCCTAACAAATTTCGTACAGGAGTCAGGCGATCCAATCTAATTTATTGAAATACTCCTTATATGAGGACAGCTTTTAGAGTTTACAAACTCGTCACCTACCCTTTTTTAGCCGGCTTAGGTGCTACGTACTTGTGTCACGTCTCCCCGTCTTATACTCTGGAAAAAGATTTAGAGCCACGCTACCTTCATACCTTGTACAATTTGCGGATTCCTACTGAACTCTAGTCTGTCCAATTTACATTATTCATCTTCCATCGGCCTGTTTCCTTTCAATTCTATGGTCGTTGAGATTGTTTACAAATACGTCACACATGACCAAATGAGCTACAGGTAGGAGTCGCCTTATATGATTCTTTGAGATATGTCCTCCGCCCAAGAAAAGAGTTCAATTAAAGAAATATCATGCCCGGGACTTTCAAATTGAGTTAATCTGTCACCGCCAAGCACCGTCCCCGTTAGCTGGTGGAGTTCGACCAACACATAATTAATAGGAGGTCGGTCCATATCGTAGGCTGGGATATCCAGTAAAGTCCACTGAATCAGTGTATAGGTGGACAGTGCCAATCTATCATTAATCATAGTATTACGATGGTACGCAAATCTTGCATAATGAGCAAAATCGACCGAAATATGACCTATTAGGTTTGCAGAAGGGTTTGATCACTATTACAGGGGCGAGTGAGCACCAGTATCTCTCGCATTCTAAATCAACCATGCCCGCTAGAGCTGTCCCAAGAATCCGGCTGAGTAGTACTTTGATTCTGCGTTATCACTTTATTGGTCTTTTATAGACTTATTCAATAGACCGGCCTTGATTGAACTAGCCTGAGCGTGTAGTTTCAACTCGAATCTTGCTTTTTAAGTTCACTCATATTGTGGACCTGGGAATATAACTACTGTGTACGTAGTCACATCCATATTAAGCAGCATATGTCTTACCCATTGAGCGTTCTCATTGGGCCAGTTATCAAAGGATCTGATGATCAGGCATGCGGATTTCTCCATTTGGCCGACACATCCTACTGTATACTCTGAGGTAGCTTTGCTTAGGGGTTATGCTCGACGATTATAATCTTCGACACTGAGATTTTAGTTACCATACGTAAGCTCTAATTTCTGTAGGAGAATATGCCAAAGTCTTCGATCTTTAGTCTTGATTAGCGTGCGCTGTTTTTCCCTTCCAGTAGTTCAGTGACTTCCAGTGGTATTTTATATATATCTCGGATCATCTATGCACCCATTGGTAGCAGCGATGGCGTGCAAGATCTTGCTGAATTCCAAAACACATATCATAAAACCAAATATTCAGCCCGAAACAAAACGCGTCCTCGAAAGGCTCAAATGGAGCTTTTGTCAAACTCACCAGGCCCATATACTCCATGCGTAATCCAGCCAGAAGTTCCTCCGGAGATATGGTGTATTTGACCATCAAATTCCCGAGTTAACACCGGTATTATGAAAGATCAAGAGATGTGTAATATGCCCAAGATGATTCGCCCCAGGAACTAATCAATTGTTGTCTTCCCGTAAATTGAGCTGGGGAAGGGTTTTGTTTTTGAGTGGATGGTGCTCACCGCATATTGGGATAAGCGGGAACAAACCCTGCAACCTCTGATAATCAATAGATTCGTCTTACATTAACTCCAGTCGCTCTGTTCTTATCATGATTTATTTAAATGTCTGCGTGGGGCAACAAACATGGTCACTTTTGTGATATTTATTTGATTTGAAATATATTTCTTTATCCTTCATCGGATTTCACATTACTACTTACTTGGACAACGAAGCGTGGGGTAAAGACGTTGGGAAGAGCTAGTATATATTTAAGGGGCCAAAACAGAACAACTGCTATTAACCTAACGCTACTATTTTCCTAGTCCCACAATGAATTTTCTGGAAGATCCTTCAAACCTAGGATATTCTCATTAGCCCGCCAAGTTCCATGGCACCAAATTTAGGCCCTTCTTACCGTTCAAAAATCGGCTACATTAAACCAACATTCCTCACTTCACACAGTTTGTAGTACTATGTAGGGGCCAACAACACTGTCAGACTGACTTTTCTGACTCGGCTGAGAGTTCTGTGGTTTCAGGTGACCATTCTCAATAACCGCTTCTATTTACTATCCAAGAATAGCACCTAATTCTCGGACTATTAAGATAGTGACCCTTAGAAATCTACTAGTCGCCCATTTACCCGGTCGGGATACTGCATTGACGTTGTCAAGTAAGGGGAAGTGGCGATGCAGTCAATTTTCCCCTGAACTAACATGACAATGATGGCATTGTCACACCCTCCACCCCCGCCTCCAGATGATTGATTGATAGATAGTACATCGGGATAAAAAGCTATGTCACTCCCCCATCCTAATTTGTCGGTCTACAGGAGGGTTCTCGGGTGGTGCTGGTATCCATTGCTTGGCAAGCCCAGCTGGAGACTAGTTCAGGTACAGTATGCGCCGCTTTGGAGAGAGTTACGTCGATTTGAACTCTGTATGACACAATAAGAGATGTCTATATTTCGTAATACAACAATCGCATGACCCATTCATCACTCAAGAGATATATACCAAAGATAGGATCGTTAGTATGCGACTGCTACTCATTGAAAGTCGCCTTTAAGCATAGTAGTAAGCTGAGTGCGGGCGGTTGTTTATTCCATATGATAGTAGTAGGGAAGGTGGAAAATCAACATCAGCCCACCATGTTGTGCTACATACAAAGCTGATAAAAATTCGGGAGCCCTTTCCTCGCAAATGCAGCCATGACAATACTTGCAGGGTGATGATAAAAAAAATAATCCTAATAAAGTTCAGGCGGCAAGGTCACCTCACAGGCGCGCAACTCGTGCAGCCACCCTTTCGAGAACAAAAGCACGACGGCTGATCTCCCGCTTTTTCCACCATCATCTATCCTCCCTCGTGATGCCCAACGGCAGCTGACTAAGGCAACGGCTTATTCAGGAAATCTACAGCCTCAGGCCTCCCTAGACCCCCAACCCAACCAGAGTTCTTGCCTCGAAAGAGTTGATCCCATTGTTCGCTTGCGATCGCGTTCACCTTGACTGGTGGGGATGCTGATAGCTGTGTCCTGACCACGCTGAGCTCACCGAATCGCGTTTGATCGCTCTCTTCGCCCCCTCCGACCGTGCCCTTGTCGCATTTGATCGAAACCCTTTGCCCGACTTACCCTGAACCTTTTCGAGAGGGGGCAGCGCCTCGCCCTCTCCACCCTGCTTGGCGATTGAACCGTTTTCGTCCTTATGCCTCCTGGTCCCCTGTCCGAACAGCCTTGCCATCTCAGTTTGCGACTACTCACCACCGATCGGCTATCTATGGCCGTCAACTGAGGGGCCGAATACTCAGGATTTCCGCGATAAGTGTTGGTGGAGATGGAGGACAGCCATATACTGGGTGACGACCTGCCACTCCCACCGGCACGCCTTTTTGAGAGGTTGGGACATCTGCCTGGATATACATGGGATCAGACTATTGAGCCGTTTCATTCGACATATAATCACTGGCATGTCTTTGGCCTCCGACATGCCGCAGAGTCAGATGTGTCTACACCTGCCGCGACCTCGTCGGGCCCCTCTAGCCTGGCTCGCAATTCCCCGCGAACCGAGTCCCGCCCTCCATTTCGACATCACTGGAGAAGCAGCTTAAGCGAATCCAGTAGCGAGCTCTCCCTTTCTCGCATGGATCACGAGTCAATATGGATTCCAGTGTTAGCGCGAGTCTCGTCTCACGTTGTGAGGCTGGAGCGCGAGTTCCATATGCTCAGATCTATCGTGCAGACTTCCGATCCAGATTGCAACCATACTATACGCCCTATAGACCTTATACGCTTGCCCTCCGACCCAGGTGATGCAGGCCCTCTCCTCGTGGCTATCTTTGAATCCCCCGGCCAGAATATGTTGCGAGAAATGGTCGCTTTTGGTCCTGCCTGGTTCGCGGCCGGTGGTAGGACTGACAGCAATGAGCCGACCCCAGGAGAACAAGTTTCTCTTTCCACTTTTCTCGATTTTGCGATTGGTGCTTGCGATTGCTTGGAGCTTTTACACTACGGCCTCAAGACGGTACATGGCGAAATCCGCGGGGATGCCTTCCATTTCAATCGAGAGGCGGGGTCTGTGAAGCTTACCAACACGGGAAATGGTGCTAGGTCTTTCGATAACATCCTGAGTGAAGGCTGGTCATCCCTGTCAAAGGAGCTTGGTGTCAAGAATAAGCTACAATTCATCGCTCCGGAACAAACGGGAAGAATGCCTACGGAACCGGATAGTCGAACTGACATCTATGCTTTGGGCGTGCTCTTCTGGACGATGTTGGTTGGTAAACCGGCCTTCACGGGCAGCGACCCTGTTGAAGTCGTACAGAACGTACTAGGAAAGAAGCTACCACCGCTCTCGGCCAAGAGAATGGATGTCCCCGACGCAGTGTCAGCTGTAATCCAGAAGATGACACAGAAAGCTGTCAATGAACGCTACCACACCATCTCATCTGTCAAGCGAGATCTGGCACAGATCTCTCAGTTGCTGGGGGATGGTGATAGTGAAGCATTGAAAGACTTCCAGATCGCTCAGCGTGATGTGTCGTCCTTCTTCACGCTTCCCTCTCGCATGTTTGGGCGGGGAGAGGAATATGACAGGATAATCAACGTCGTCGAGAAGGTTCATAGGCGCCAGCAAGCTGCCTATGCGAGAGCAGCTGCTCAGACATCCAGTGGAGTAGGATCCAATTCTTCTGTCTCGGACGGCCGAGTTGATAGCTTTGAGATTGCATCTGGCTCGAGCGACTCAGGCTCCTTCAATCTTGCGTCCAGGGCAGCTTCCAACGGTGGCGCTTACAACATAGGACGCACATCTACGCACGAATCTCTGCACAGCACTGATTCTTCTCCTTCAACTCCTAAACCCGGAGACTCGTCAGGAAAACCCAGGAGTCCTGTGGAGTCTCGCGCGTCCTGGGAGAATGTAGACAGAGATGGCCATCCTTCTGCTGGAACAAGCACGCAGAGCCATGGTGATTCCATCGGATCTGTTGCCAGGGCGAAGGCTGCACACAAGGTTCGCCGCCCCGGAAAGTGCGAAGTAATTACCATAAGCGGTGCAGCTGGCATTGGAAAGACCGACCTTTTGAACCGTGTTCAGCCCGCAATTCGTAAACTTGGATATATCGGTATCGCCCGTCTGGATCGCGCCAGGCGGATACCATTTGAACCTTTCGCCAAAATTCTGGCCAGCCTTCTCCGCCAGATCTTTTCTGAACGCGATGTGACAACTGAATACCACAATAACATCCGCACTGCGTTGAGACCAATGTGGCCGACATTACACCGTGTGCTGGAACTCCCGGAGCAGCTCATGTCATCGGGAGGAAATGAAAGACAAATTTCGCCCAGACTTTCGGCAGCGCAACATATCTTTAAGGAGGTTTCGACTAAGGGCGAACCATCCAAGCGCGTTGCACTTCCAAGTCTGGATCATGGACAAAGCTCTGTGGACTTCTTTCTATCTAATGCCGCACTGAAGAACATGCGGTTGATGGAGACGTTTTTGGAGATACTGCGGACTCTGTCCCAGTACCGATTGATCTGCGCTTGTGTGGACGATTTGCATTATGCCGATGATGAGACCCTGGAGTTGATCATGAACATCGTGAAAGCTAAAATTCCATGTGTATTGATACTCACAAGCCGGAAGTCTGAGCTGGAATCGAACATAATCAGGCCGCTCTTCGATTCTGAGAATTCCAGTGTGACGCGCGTCGTTCTCAAGCCTCTTGGAGAGGAAGAGATCATGCAAATCGTGGCCGCTACAATGCATCAGGAACCCAACCCGATGTTAACTCCACTTGCTGCTGTCATACAGGAAAAGAGCATGGGCAACCCGTTCTTTGTTCGAATGATGCTCGAAACCTGCTATAGCAAAAACTGTATCTGGTATTCGTGGAAAAATTCCGTGTGGGAATTCGACCTGGATCGGATCTTCACCGAATTTGTGGCTCCTAGGTATGGCGAAGGGCTTGGGCTAGGGTTCATTGCAAGGCGTCTCCAGGAAATTCCTCCGGCCGCCAGATCCATTATGGTCTGGGGCGCATTGCTAGGAAGCCCGTTCGCATTCTCTCTAGTACAAAAACTTCTTACAAGCGAGTTCTTGTATTCCAGCGAGGACGATGAGGCGGTAGACCTTACCTGTCCTCAGAATGCAAATTTAATCCGACAAACTGAAGCCGATATGGTTGTCGGTCTGCAGTATCTTGTGCAAGCAAACCTGATCATCCCGGGAAAGACGGACGATGAATTTAGGTAGGTGCTCCTGGTTTACTTCATATTTGTATCCACTAACCCGTGTTTCAGATTTGTCAATGATCGCTTCTCGCAAGCGGCTCTTTCGTTGACAGAGGGACGGAATGTGGAAAAAATGCATTTTATCATATCCCAGGCAATGATGAAGTACTACCATGATGGCCGCAGTCGATACGCAATGGCACGACATGTGGCCCTGGCGTCTCGGATTATCAAGTCTCGTGTCGTAGAGAGACTTGAATATAGAAAGATCTTATGGGATGCGGCGCAAACCGCTGCGCAATCGGGTGCGCGTCCAACAGCGCTTTGGTACTTCCGGCACTGCATCACTTTCCTTCAAGACAATCCTTGGGATGACAATAACGCTGACGTGTACTACCGGGAGACTTTGCGTCTGCATATTGCTACGGCTGAAATGTCATGGTCTCAAGGCCATAACACGGAAGCTTTGGACCTGCTAGATAAAGTCTTCGAACATGGAAAGAGTGCCGTCTGCAAATCAAGAGCTTGGATTGTGAAGGCCAAGATCTACGCTCAGATGGGTAACCACCTCCGTTCAATGGATTCACTCCTTACGTGTCTGGAAGAGCTTGGTGTGCATCTACGAGAGCCTACGACCTACGATGAATGCGATGATGCCTACCGTAATCTTCGCGCGTACCTCGAGCAAGCCGACTTGGAAGCTATTGTCCGTAAGCCCGTCAGCAAGGATGTCGACATGATCACTATTGGAGAGGTCATGGCTGAGGCGATGGCTGTCACGTACTGGGATGATGCACTAACATTCTACCGGATGGCCATTGAGATGATGAACCTACATCTCTTCAAAGGCGGGTTTGTGCAGATTTCTATCGGCTGTTCGCACCTCGCGATGATATCGTTCAGCCGATTTAGGGACCTAGAGCTCGCCGTGAGGCTGAGCGATTTCGCGCTCACCCTCCTTGAGCGGTGTCCTGAACAGTGGACTCAAAGCCGGGGCTCTATTGTACATAACCTTTACGTCGGCCACTTGCGCGTTCCGCTGTCCTCGACACTCCCAAATCTCGAGGCCTCTGTGGAAACGTCCTTCTCGATGGGCGATCCATACATCACCTTAATCAGTTTGTCTTCGATGGCGATGACAAGACTATATCTAGGCCATGATATGGCGCAGGTGGAGGCGTTCTGCAACGAAAGCCCAGAAGATATTCCCGACTGGGTCAATGATACTCGTGGTGGTGCTAGTCTGCTTGCAGTGAGGTAAGGACGTCTTGGATACCTTTGGAAGGGAAGAAAATGTCACCTGCTAACATGTTTGCCTGCAGACAAGTTGCGCGTGCTTTGCAAGGTAAAACGGCCTGTCGTTCTCCTGACACTATCATGTCCGACGAGCACCATCACACGAACGAGTACATCGCTTTCCTGGACAACAATGCCAGCAACGCCGATCGCCCGCGAGACATTTACTGGGGTCTTGCAATGATTCCGCTATTTGCATACGGACATCATACTAAGGCTATACAGCTGGGTATGCAGATGATGGAGACTATGCCCAGGCTGTGGTCTGCTCGTGTTTCATACGTAGTCTACTTCTATCTCGCCCTTTCTCTTTTGACTCTCCACAACGAGTACCCTGCTCGCGGGTATCTTGATGGAAGCCTGCATACGGTCTTAAAGTATAAAGCTGAAGTGGATTTCGCGCGCAGTGCTTGTGATGCCAATTATGGAATGTGGTCCTTGATATTGGAGGCACTAATATGCGAAGTCCGGAATGACCATACTTCTGCAATTCAATCTTTCGAAGTAAGTTGCAGAATTGCTCTGGATACATTGTGGAGGGAATCTAACCAAGCCAGGCTGCAATCGATCATTGTCAAATCCATGGGTGGCCCTTGGAGGAAGCGCTTGCTCTAGAACTGCATGGTATGTACACCGACATCCCGAACCGCAGTGCTTTGGGGGAGGGGTTACCCCCACGTCTTGGCTCAAATTAACTTTCGAATAGGAGAGTTCCTAATCCGTCGCGGTGCCAAAAGGGCGGCGCGTTCTGTCATGCAAGACGCAATTGCCGCATGGGCCGCGATAAGCGCCGTGGGCAAGGCGGCGCAGCTGACCGAGAAGCATGAATGGCTATTGAAAACCGCCACATCCTCGAGGAACGTTGACGCTGGCTGTCAAACCGTGGACTCACTGCTCGGAATCAATCGCAATACCGGCCAAGAACACATGGGAGTAGCACAAAATATGGAAGAAGATGACAGAAAACAACGCTGGATAGAACAAAATGGCGTTACTACGGGTGAGCGTTCATTCGACATATCTGGCGTCGGCCTTGGTAAGCTACCTCGCTCCACTCCCTTCCTGTGAGCGGTTCTAATATGAAACAGATATTATCGACTTATCAAGCATCCTCGAATCTAGTCAGGTGATGTCCTCGGAGCTTCAGATCGACAAACTTTTGACGAAGATGATTGAAATCGTTCTGGAATCCTGCAATGGCTCAGACTCTGCGGTCATTGCGACCAATTTCGATAATAACTTCACGGTCGCTGCGGCTGGGGACCTGGAGAAAGGACAGAAGTCTTTCGTGGATGGCCTTCCGTTCTCCGAAATCGAGGATAAGATGGCGCATCAGATCTCTCACTACGTGATGCGCACTAGGGAGGAAGTTCTGGTTCACAACGTTTTGGAGGATGAGCGTTTCTCGAACGTCAATGAGGGCTATCAAGCCAGGTATCCCCTTGGGCGGTCCGTGATCGCATTGCCTATTATGCAGGCCGAGCATCTGCTCGGTGTCATTCATATTGAAGGCAAACCGAATTCATTCACCCAGCGGAATGTTGTGGTTCTCCACTTGCTTTGCAACCAAATTGGTATCTCGCTTTCCAATGCGTTGCTCTTCCGCGAAGTGCGCAAGGTCAGCGCTACCAACGCTTCTATGGTGGAGGCTCAAAAGCGCGCACTTGCCCAGGCTCGCGAGGCGGAGCAGAAGGCTAAAGTGGCCGAGGCTGAAGCAAAGCATAACGTGAAGCTGAAAGAAGATGCAGCAAAGGCCAAGTCCATCTTCTTGGCTAACATATCTCATGATCTGCGCACACCAATGAATGGCGTTATTGGTTTGTCGGAACTCCTCAAGGGTACCAAGTTGGACAGAGAGCAGGACGAATATGTGGAATCGATCCGTGTCTGCGCTGACACGCTGCTCACACTCATCAACGATATCCTTGACTTCTCCAAGTTGGAGGCAGGCAAGATGAAGATCTCTACCGTACCCCTCAACATTCGGGAAACAATCTCGGAGGTGGTTCGCGCCCTTCGCTATACGCATCGTGATCGTGGGCTAGAGACCATCGAGGATCTGGACAAAGTACCACCAGAACTTGTGGTCCTCGGAGACCCTGTTCGCTTGCATCAGATCTTCATGAACCTTCTCAGTAACAGTTACAAGTTCACTCCCAAGGGATCCGTGACTGTGAGAGCCAAAGTTTCCAGGGAAGGCAAGGGTCGTGTCCGTTTAGAGTGCTCTGTATCCGATACGGGTATTGGGATCTCAGAAGAACAAAAATCCCGGCTGTTCCGGCCATTTTCGCAAGCCGATAACTCCACGGCGCGGTCATATGGCGGTAGTGGGCTTGGATTGAGTATCTGCAAGGCAATTATTGAGGACGTCCTAGGCGGTGCTATTTGGCTGGATTCGACCTCAGGCGTTGGAACTACGGTGACGTTCCATCTGGCATTCAACAAGGTGAAAGACGCTGCCGCTAAAGCTGCCAAAAACAAGGCTGCCAATCAGGTGGAGAACAAAGCTCCGGTTCCTACTGCTCGAGACTTGACCATGGTGCCTCGGGATCAGATTCGAGTCTGTATCGCTGAAGACAATCCTATTAACCAAAAGATTGCGGTCAAATTCGTCAAGGGGCTCAATCTTCAGTGCGAAGCGTACAGTGATGGGCGGCAGGCAGTTGAAGCTCTCCGAACAAGATCTCGTGAAGGCAACCCGTTCCATGTGGTGCTGATGGATGTACAAATGCCGACTCTCGACGGCTACAATGCCACTCGCGAGATCCGAAAAGACCCAGATCCCAATGTCAACGAAGTGTTGGTCATAGCCATGACGGCGAGTGCCATCGAAGGAGATCGCGAGAAGTGCCTTGGTGCCGGAATGAACAACTACCTTCCCAAGCCGGTTCGATCTACTATCTTGAGTGAGATGCTTGACCAATACCTTGCACCAGTGCCAGCATACACAAGGACGCGGCTGGTGAACCGGGAACGAGGGAGTGTAAGCACTGAGGCAGGGACACCACGGAGCCACTCCATGTCGCCTAATATTGACGGCCAAGCCACCGCTCTGACGCCTGAAGAAGATAAGCAACTGCAAGAGCGGCCACCTATAGAAAATTAGCGTCGTGGTGACTCCTTCTAATCTCTACGATGGCAAGCTTTTGCCATTCCTCTGGGTCAGCACTGACCCCAGACGATTGCTTCCGTCAGTGACTCACCTGTGATACCCTGCATATTCTGAGCGATTCTCTATCGATGTTGCTGTGCTGCTCATTCTAGATTGTACTTTGCGAGTTATACCGTGAAAAGCATACGGGCTGAGCATCGTTCCGTGTCTTGCTGGTTCACGTCCTTTCAGTTCTAAGCGATGATGATGAAGCATATGATTGATGATACCAGCAGTGGAGGCTCCATTCCCGGTCTCTTGCATTTTGGTTACTCTCGTCTGTCCGATGTACTCGTGCTTCATGCTTTCTTTTGTTCTTCACTCTTTCTGTTCTGCAGACCGACGCAGTACCAGGTTTATCGAAGACAATGATGTTTATCATGCGTGTGTTGATTAAGTGATGTCTCCTTCGGCGTTGTTTCTGTCTATCATATATATCTCTGGCTCGCGTGCACGTTGCTATCTGTATGTCTTGGTGATACCGTGATTTTTTCCATCTCCTTTCAGTTGAGTCTACGAGGGGATGAAGAATACCAAGGTCTGGCGTTCTGGATGATTTAGAGAATTATATCATGGGTGTAAGAATTGCAGTTTTCAGGATTTGTTTAGCATGATGTTCATTCTTGGTGATCCTAGTAACTAAGTACCCATTTTACATCTCACATTATATCTTAAGCAGCAACAGCCTTACGCTTTCCAAACACCCTGAACCGCTTAACACCTCCATCCGGCACCAACGTCAACTTAGCATGCGTAAACGCCCTCGTATCCTCCCCACCAGCCGCCAAATCCTGACCCTCAAAGACATGTTCCGTATCCGCCCGACAAGGCCTATCGCCCTTAACCAACTCGACCCAACCGGGATGATCATGCGTCGGCTCCTCCCCATCCTTAACACTCCCCTCCACCAGCCCATGCACGCGCACCTCCCTAGGGAAATTACCCCTAAAGTCCTTCGTATCCACCACCACCCGACTCACACTCCCCACCAACCCCAACTTCACAATAGCCCAATCAACATGACCCTTCGCCCTCGACCTCGCCGTCTCCCACCCATCCCCCATATCCTTCCCCCGACCGGGCAACAACAGATTCGAACACGGCGTGAAATGCTGATCCGACGCCGCAAGCGCCACACCCCCAACCAACGCAGAACTCAATTCCTCTTCCCCACCAGCAACCTTCACATCACCCGGAATGGCCTTCCCATACACCCTCAACCGCCCAAACCCACCATCGGGGTACATCAACAGCCGCACATGCGTAAACGCCTTGCCATGCACCTCGGGATCCAGCTTCCACGCCCGCCGCTGCGACGGCCCGCATTCTACGGGCGGGAGAATCGTCGTCCAGTTCGCGTACTTCTCGTCCGCGACTTCAGAGTCCGGGGTGTTGGGCGCGTAGGTTGCTTGCAGAGAGGCCTTCTCGCCGTAGTTGCCGATGAAGTACCCCGTGTTGACTTCTACGCCGTAGATGTGCGCGCTGGACACGCCCAGCTTGATCACGGCCCAGTCGTAGGGGGCCGGGTTGTGACGGCGGGTTTCCCATCCGTCGTACCAGGCTCCGGTGTGGACGAAGACGCCCGGGCGATTGATGGGTGGTGTGGGGGTTAGGAGGTTGGAGGCGGCGGCGAAGTATTCGTTGGAACAGGAGAGGATGGTGCTGTTCAGGGCGGAGGAGGCGAGGTTGGTGGTGTGCGCGAAGGTGGAGTCGATTTGGTCGGCGGGGATGTAATCTTGAGAGGTGGACATGTTGACGAGTTCTTTTAAAGTGAATTGATTATATGATGGTTTGGTATTTTGATTGAAATGTGGTTATGAGGAAAGAAAGAAAGAAAGAGGTGAAGGGGGGAAAAGGAAAATGAGGAGGGAATATGATGAGGTTTAAGTAGAATTCAAGTATGTGAGTTGATAAGAGTTTCTGCCCCGCTGATTACTCGATCTTATCGCTTCATCCGCAATTTCCCCCTCCCCTCATTGTCTCTTCTATCTGCTCTTTCTACTATCACCCTATATTATTCGACTCTATTATTATTTACATACCCCCTTTCTCCCTTCCCATCTCTCCTCTCTCTATTTACTCCTCTACCAGTATCATCATCAACCCAATACACCTCAAACCCCCCTCAATCCGAATCCTCTACACACCTATTCCAATACTTCTTTCTCTTCTCCATCAAAACCGGGTCAATTCCAACCCCACCAGAACCAAAGTAAACCAAAACTCCACATCCTCCGGGTCGGAGCTCTCCGACACCCCCTCGTCGCCCTCTTCCGACTCCCACATCACATCACCTTATAATCCCCAACATTTTATGTAACAGCCGAGGGAGAATTACAATTCAATTCGTTCATTATCATCATTTCTCTAGTCTAGTTAGAGACACCCGGATAGTCCTCGTCTCTTCTACAGTCTCGCTACTACGCATGACTCACACCTCTCTACACCATGCACATGCACACGCACACGCACACACCCGATCGGAGAAATAATGAAACAACGCAGAGATAGATACAACATACATACACAATAAACCCAAACTAGGGCATAAGTAAGTTAAACTGGGGAATTCGATCTACGGAGCCGACTCGCTCGGCTCTCGGACACGACACCCACACTTACCACTTCCCCCTCGCATGTGCAATCAATGGGAATCAACGGAACAATAGGAAGGAAGCATGCAATAATTAAAGTTGATTCTTTCTTTTTGGTTGCTGTCGCGTGCCCAATGTACGACGTGAGGAGGTGACTATTGTACTCCCCTCCCCCCTCCCCCCTCCTCTCTTCTTTGGTTCCCCTGGGACCGACCGACCGACCGACCGCCACGGCTTGGTGTCCCGTATGAGTGGGTGTGCTGGACGGGGAACGGCGCGTTACCGTTGCAATGGGGCTGGTTTTGATCGAATTGAGTTGGGTTACATGCTTGACGTCGAGGGGGAGGGACGTGGTGCTAACTTGGTAGTTCGGTGCTACTGCGGCTAGTCTAGATGGCGTGCATGGAGTGCCGTGAACGTGTTCGCTTCGAGTCTGCGTACGTACAGGGCTGGTCAAGCGAATGTTGGGTACTATGTGGCCCGACAGGAGAAGATACAGAACAACAATGAAATAGACAGACAGACAGAGAGAGAGAGAGAGAGAGAGAGAGAGAGAGAGAGAGAGAGAGAGAGAGAGAGAGAGGAAATAATGTTTACATGCAAGTATCCAGCAGGCTATAAGGAAATCAAGGACATGGATAAGAACAAGAAACAAAACAAAAATCAGGATTCACGGGCAATTTAATCACCCACAGCCGGTTGTCTCGAATCAACAACCAAAAGCTTCGTGAATCTACATCTAACGAAACGCCCCATGATGCCGCTCTTCCAAATAACTCTCATGTTGATGCTGCTATCGTCCTCGGCTACTACCTCGTGCCCTGCGTGGCGAGGTCCTCCAATCGTTTGTATCGCCATTGAAACTGCGCCAGCTGGTTCCTCTCGGCCGGTGTCATGTTACCGCCGTTCTTTTCCTCCCTCGAGTGCTGGTGCATCTCCCAGAGCCTCAACAATCGCGCTTGATGTTCCGAGATAGAGACGAGATTGGGATCTCGCGACGCCATGCGCTCTTCGGCCGTCGCATGGTAGGAGAGCTTGGCGCGGAAGAGCGCCATATCGATCTCGTCGTACCTGACTCCACGCCCTTCGGGGATCCCAGCTTGCTGAGCGGCTTTCTGCGGCATGGCTGTGCTGAAATCTCTTTGCAGAGGTAATAACGAGTGTGTTGGTAAAGATTCTCGCAGACTCAGAGCCAGCAAAGGCGAGTGGTGCGTCTTTAGGAGTCCGCGTGGATGTCCAATGGAAACTATAACAGAATGATACTATAAGCCTTCTCGTGAAGATATAAGCAAGACAGCTATAGGGTAGAATCTCAGAGCGGTTCCCTACTGGAGGCCGTGGCGCGCTGACCTTTATAGCTTGGTTTTTCGCCTTCCGTTGCAGCTTTTCTAGGGTATCCAGTGACAGCCACCAAGGTGATACCAACGATGCCATCATATGCACCTGTTGCCAATGACGCTGCGAAACAGAAAACAGTGACCGATCACCAAATGTCGCTATAAAGATTTTCACCGTATGTGCTGTCTTTTCCATCTGCTTCCGGCCCGTTTGTGTCGGCTACCTCGTGATGATCGCGGCAAGCCAATCCCCTGGCGAACGAGGGCTTCGTTCGTTCCTTTTTTGGGATGGATTGTGGAACCCTTTGGATGACACTGGCGCAGCTACTGTCGGTCTGGAGAGTGGGATGCCCGAGCCTTGCAGAACTTTCTTCCCTTTCTGATTTTGTCTGGGTACTCTGTTGGTTCCAGCAGAGGTCGGTGAGTATCGAGGTACCAGACGCAGTCCAGGCCGCACTGACAACGGCAATCCTTAGACCCTGTTTCTGGTATGGTGCTTGCATATGTAGTGACATGCAAACACACATGAACACTACTGACAGTTGACCGTGCCGCGACCGCACCCGATGCCATGCGTCCCGTTTTGTTACACCCAAGCAAGGACATCAAAGGCTGCCGAAGAGGGAGAAGATGCTCGCCCCTGAGAGGCGAAACCCTAAGCAACCGGCACTTTCCACAATTAGGTTATCAAAATGCACCCATCCATCATGACTCCATTTACCCCTTTGCCACGAAAGAGATTTTGAACGTTGCCAAGGGACTGCGCCGCTGTCGCCAACGGAATCGCAAAATTTTACCTGGGATACCCGCGTCTTGGAAGGCAACTCCTTCGTCGCCTCTAGGGACTGTCTGACATCTTGTTTCCCCTAATAATCCCCGATTCGTGGCTCCTTCCGAGGGTATGCAAGTAGCCGCTGGGTGTGTTGTTTGTGTGACGCTCCGTGGGAATGACGGGCTTCAGAATCTGAGCGCAAACGCAAGGGTACATAATCGGTGCAGAGATGGAGTATCACCAGTTTATTTTCCTTTTAAGTAAAAGCAGGCAGTGCGGACTTTAGCAGTATTGGGTCCGCTTGTCGAAAAAAAGGCGGCTAACGCTACTAGATTATCCCGACGCCGTTGGCCCCGATGGACCTGAAACCGGCTTCCTTTTCCCTGCACCCAGATGCATGGTTCATGCCCCCATCCGTGCCTGTTGATCATGCGGATCGGTGCTGCCAACGGGCTCCTTGCCGGCACAGTGCAATAACATCTGGAAGTATATGAGGGCTAAAAACCAGGGAGCTTGCGCCGCTTGGCCCTGTTGGCAATCATGTACATTTCTTGTTGCTGAATTAATGGTGACGTGCGGATGATCCTGGATGCTTGCCCAGATCGGACTGTCCAGACTGAACACATGAACGTGATGCACATAAGCATGAGTGTGGCATGTGACTTTGTGAATGTGGCATATATGATGGTAGCCTGGGGTTAAGTTAGAGAAACGGTAGAGGCTCTAGAAGTGCTTGTTGTATACACAAGGTGAGGCCAGATCTGTGGTGTTACTGAAGAAGCTATGCTCAAATAAGAACTTTAAGTCGAAACTATCCCGTCAATCGGCGCTTGGATGGTGGGTTTCGCTCCTCGAATTGTCTGACACCGGCTTCTGTAAAAGATCTGCACCATGTTAATTAGCCTTTTGCTGTAGTCAGAAGCCTAGGCCTCTTCTCTGACTTTACTTCTGACCGTGCCGAGCAGTATGCGATTCACGCCTTTGGGATCATACGACCATGGCTGTTCATCGCGAATGATGATCAAGTAAGCCTGGACAGGCCTTGTGCCGTCGTGAAGGGAGAGTAGCAGCATCCGCGCCATACAGCCTATGCGTTGTGGCGCCCAATACTGCCAAGAGCGTCGTATTGGCGAAAGTAAAGAGAAGGTGGCCAGCAACACTGCGACACCGGTCTGGTCGCCTGCTCAACAAATGGCCGGGATGTGCTCGTAGTAGAACAGAACAAACTGCTGGCAAGCTATGAGTTGGCTGATTTCTGTCTCCAAAACCGGTAAACAAAACTACCTTCATGACTGTAAGGGAGACAGCATGCACTGCCGTGTCGCCGACAGCTACTGATCCGAAGGTATTGCATAGAAACCCCCACGCCCCAATATATCCGATACAATCACCGTAACCAGAGATCGTCAACAAGAAGTTGCCTTATCGGGGCTTCTGTTGCGTGCATTTGCAAGACCTTATAATCTTGCACATCTGGAGAACACTATAAAGCTGGAATGATTAGGCCTCGGGACCAAATGTCGTGGTCGGAGTATGAAAGAAGCTTGACGAGAACTGTAGGTAGCTTGTTTCGGGAACAGAATACGATCCTTAGCTATCATTGCACAGAGCCGGTTCTAGCTTCCCGTGTCTGACATTGTAGTAGGGCGATTCGGGCGGCAGACCATATATCGAGTGTGACACAAATGAGTGTTGGAGCATGGCTTCCAGAATATAGAAGTAGAACCTGCTGGAAACTCTAAATGTCTGGCGAATTTCAAATATTGAAGCCACGAATGCCGTCATACGGACACTGCAGGCCACTTTCCGCTGCGATTGAACTGACCTATGCAAGGCCGATAGCATGGCATCGAGGAAGTGTAAGAACGAATGCCTTCAGACCTACTATCAATCAGAACTCACCAAATTGACACTTTCAGGTACTTATGATCACGACTGCCATCCATGTCCAATTCTCCAAGCGGTTGACGGCCAGTAGGGCCGCGAAAGTAGACACATTGGCTATCCGATGTGTCGACTGTTCTTCACTGCCAATCTCAAGTTCTTGATGCATAAGCATCATGACTACCAATAACTGCCCGACCGTCACTGCAGCTGGCTTGTTGCACGTTTGGGCTACAGGCGACAGGCAATGAAACATGCGAAGACCAGTCCTTGTGCAAAGAGAGCGGCCATTCCTGAAACATGGTGTCCTAGTCTTGCTTCTGTTTCTGGGGACATTATCGACGTGGCCTCCCTAGTAGTTTACATCTTGACCCAGTCGAACGCACGACACAGCAAGACTTGCCATGGAAGGAATCGCCTCCCAGTATGAGACCAGAGCATTAAGGGACATGTCAGGGTCTCACAATGATGCAGTTGTCGGATTAAATCGTTGACAATGGCTTTTCTGCGTTACACAGCTATCCATTCCCGCCAGGTGTAGTGGTGGCCCAAGCTGCTGCCTTGTACCACGCACATGTTGAGAATTTCACCAGAAGAGCCCGCTCCTTACAGAGCTACTGCTGCCTTGGGGTATTTGATATGCTGCATTCGGAGATAAGGCCTCGGACGAAGTGTTGGCCTGTAATAGCCAGAGGGTTAACAATGTGGCGACTGGTTTCGACCTAGGTCTCGAACAGAAAAGCAATCAATGGCTGATCTGCAAGTCTTGTTTCAGTCAACGCAAGGTCTCTGGCCAGGCGAAGTATCACCACCAGAGACTGACAGTGACTCAGTCGAAGAAAGATATTGCTGAATTTTTCCTGCAAATCATAGGCTGTCAGTTTGCTTATGAACTCTGACGAGTCTTAGGCTATCAGTCGTATGTTGATAATGTTGGCGAGTCGGAGAGTCGAAGAGAAGTGAAGCTCGTAGGAGATGGAGGAAGTTTCCGAGGATGAATCAAGCATGGAAGGAGCTACGATGGGCACATGATTGGTATTCGAACGTTCATTAAAGCCTTCCCATTGATCCGGCTTACAAATATTCTCTATTCTTGACCTCGGACATAAGCTTTCAAGAACTGAAGTCTATGAATCAGCAGAAACGGGAAATGAAGCAGAATGGACTTTTTCATATTCACGTATGATGAAGCCATAAAGATTTAGGACTCTTGTGCATAGAACCTGCATATCACCGCTGGAATGGTTATGCTGATGAGAAGAAAACTAACTGATCAAATGGCTCCGAGCTAGCTTGGGTTTCTTGACGATCGTGTACTCCATCTGTGGCAAAGCTGGTTTACTAGTCGCCATTACAGCCAGTCGTCTGAGCGAACTTCACTTGGAGCTTAGCTCTTATCAACAGGTTGGATCGTGGAGACAATGCCGAGGCCAGCTGTTCATTATAGCGATTGTTGATGGTCCCAGAATTGAGGATCTGTCTAAAGCCACTCAGGAGCGATAGAAAATTATCACAGAAGATGTCTCGCTGTTTGTTTGCACAACCAGGCCGTATTGAAGCCAACTGGGTCTGATACGTTAGTTGATTGTGTTGCCGCTAGAGAGATTAGTCTGATTAATTTGGCAGGGTTCATCTGTCAGAGGAGATAGGATCGATTGACTTAGGTTTTCTAAGAGAAATTGAAGCCCTAATTACCTAGGATATTGGTGATATTTCTATTATACCTAGTCTAGCAGTATCATACTCTAAACTATCATAGCTGATGGCACGCCTCTCACTTTCTAGAACTTGATCAAGCACACGGTTGATGACCGAAAGCTCCACAGAGAAATTGTCATATGATTCGGTTCGAGTAGGGTCAATGTTGGCAGTCAGCCTCATAGAAATGGAACAGGAGTGTTGGTATAGCATCATGCTGCTTGGGTGCGACAGAAAGTACCTGTTCAGTCTTATCTTGTGTGAGGCCTTCATGCGTCCACCCCGCATACATGCCTATTTTGGTAAAGGGTGAACTACTAGTCGCTAGTCTCCAGCTGAACATAGATAAGCGCTTGTCCCTCTCTAATATCCTGAAAATCATACCACCTTACGAACAGTCCCAAGCTTAGGTTGCCTCTTACTCAATGCACCTCACTCATCTCCCAAATGAGACTATCCTCACCATTGTCTCCTTCCTTCGCCGTCAACGAGACATTTACGCACTTGTGAGAACTAACCGTCGTTTCTATTGCCTCCTTAGGGATGTCCTCTATGACTACAACAGTCGCTACTTTCATGCTTCCGCTCTGAAGTCTGTTGCAGAAAGCGGTGACCTATACCTAGCTGTCAGGCTCCTCGACGGACTCAAAGCCGCTGTGGGCAAACCCCGTCATCAGGCACCCTCCGAACGTGATTGGGAATGGCTCTCCAGGGAAGGAAGAATCGACCCCAACCATGATTATGATTGCGATCTCATCGAGTCAGAGGAGTCAGTGGATAGTGGTGATGAGCATATGATCCATTTGTTCAGCTGGGCTGATATTGCACGTCATCCCCTACGCGCAGCGAGGTACAGTACCAAGGACATTCTCGCGGTACAGAACGCACTACTTGCAAGTATTCGAGCCGGACAAAAGGATATGATGGTTCTGCTTCTGGACCGCGGTGCACAGCCGAATTTTTATCGCGGTCCTCGTCGAATTGCTAAATACATCTCTGGCTGGCACATGTTACTAGAAATTCCTCCACCACCTGTTCCACCGCTTTTCCTGGCCGTCCAGTGCGGCAATGAAAAGCTCGTGGAGATCTTGTTGGACCGAGGGGCGGAGCCAGATCGATATCATCCATCACCCTTATATCGAGCTGTTGCAGATGGGAGACAAGATATTGTGCTTATGCTGATGCGGGGAGGAGCGACGGATTGTGACAGCTCCATGAAACTGGCTGCGCAGCGGGGAGATTCATCAATGATGGAGTTCCTGCTGAGGCATGGTGCCCGGGCTGATCTATGTGGTGCTGCCGCGTATCAAGTGGCGCTAAGCAAAGGCCATGAATATATAGCCAGTTTGTTAAACTCAAGGGGCGCTCGCATTTACTATCCGTGGGAGTTGAGGGGAGAATTGGATAAAGAAGAAGGGGATGGGACTAAGCCTGAGCTGAAGTTATATCATTCTAGCTTCTCACGGGGTCTGCCTGAGTGGTTCATGGCGGATTGAGACTGATGAGGTTCGCTGGCACCTCGAGCATATGTCTAATGAAATACCCCATTCTCTACATTCTAGAAAGGGGCCATTCGATGAATACTGTTAGTGACTGAAACTGATTAGTGGACCGTAGAACTGTGAGTCTTTCCGCACAGCTATGGTATCCATCTATCTCCCTTCGAGAATTGTGTCTCACCTTAACGACCTAAAGAGATGACGACACGCAAATTCCGGCCTTAACCGCGCATAGAAAGCAAAAGCTGGCATATACTACAACGGGAATACTGCCAAAGGATTACAATGGAGTTGTCTTTGCCGTTTATAACGTAACCGGCAAGCGAGTCGGCCAGGCAAGCCAGTCGGCCACCTGTATATCCCATACTAATCCAGCGATTTTTGAGCTGTAATACTACAGCCAAACTTTATAGATTCAAATTTATCTAATGAAATTGGCATACTAGAATATATCTAAGATTAGTATACAAATATCATAAGATAAATATCAATATTTGATCAAGTAAAATGTATTACGCTGTATTTTTTTGGTAATTTATTTTAAACTTGTATTATATATAACATGAATCCTATTATATTATATATTCTTGATATTTGGTTTCTTAAAGTATATATATAGCTTCAGTTAATATTCTATTATAATTGAACTTACGGTGGGTGAGATATTAGAGTTAGATAAATGTTAGATTAGTATGGGATACACAGGTGGCCGACTGGCTTGCCTGGCCGACTCGCTTGCCGGTTACGTTATTCCCGCTTACTCAGACAATTCCAGACCATGGTTGCTATCCTACCCACATCTACAACATCAATACAGCTTCCCGCCATCTCCGAAAACTCCGTTCCCCATGGTCCCGATTCTGTATTCTCCACTCTTGGCAGCTTCATCCACAGAAGAGTCCGAGATACTGCTGAATCAGCGGGATCTTTGAAGATCCACAATAATTAGTATGTCCAAACAGCGCGCCGATCAGTTTAGAGCCCCCTGGATCCTCCAATAATCTTGACCCTTTTATTGTGCAGCCTAGCCATGAGACTTGTTCCACATTACTTGTTCTCACCACCAGTCCTGATTTGCAATATCGGTTTACGATGATTGTGTAATGTCTCAAGCCAAGACTTCTGCTTCCCGACGGGAGAAGAGCCAAGACAGGTGGCTTTCAATGCAGCTTTGACATTCGGTGAAGATAAGAGACTGCCCTGGTGATCTATACCTTCCAGGTATATAGATGCCAAGGTAATGGCGACATCTTGCCCCGTTTATATGGCCAAGAAGTCGGTATCAACCGGAGCGTCCAGTGAAGTTTGGCAAATTGCCAAGCAAGTGTGCTCTATGTGATGGCTACTACGGTCCACATTTCGATAGCGAGGAGCGCTGACAAGAGCAATGAGAGGAATACAAATCGTCATCTGCTCGCATTGACTCTGCGAAGCGAGTCAAGAGGCGTCTATATAAAGCCACCTATTCCTCCTCTTTCTCGGTCAACAACATCGCTCAGACCAGCAACACCTCTCCACTCGAATCATTTCTTAAGATGCACTTCTCCAAGCTCATTTTTACTCTCCTCGTGGCGGGCACAGCAGTTGCCCATCCTGGCCCACACGACATCCTTCCCCGTGCAGAGATTCAGCGGCGCAGTGGAATGGCCAAGCGATGCGCCAGCCATGTTGGAAGCTTTAACCAGCGCCGCATGGCTAAGCGAGCAATGCAGAAGCGTTGGGAGGGATCCGGCCACAATACCACGTTCGAGATAGTCACCGAGGCTCCCTACTACGAGACCATCCAGAACAACACTTGCGTGCTCACCCCAGAGGTCACCCGCGGTCCCTATGTCTGGCCTCGCTCCCAGACCCTTCGTCAAGACATGGCCGAAGACCAGCCAGGTGTGCCCCTCTGGCTCGACATAGGAGTTCTGGACATGGCCACATGTGATCCGTTGCCCAACGCCCTCCTCGACTTGTGGCACTGCAACGCAACGGGCTCCTACTCCTCATTCACGGGCCTTTCCCCCAACACCCCCTTCGAAACACTCCTCTCTGAGTTGAACGTTACCGATTATGACATGGGTGTCACGGACCTGCACACGGATGATACCACCTGGCTGCGTGGTATGTGGCCGACGAACGAGGACGGCGTTATGGAGATGAAGACTATATTCCCAGGTAAGTCATTTTCACTGCCAATATAGGTACATGTACTAATTTATACGTAATGTAGGCTTCTACGTTGAGCGTGCCATCCACATCCACGCCCAAGTCCATACCGACTGGACTGTTCGCGAAAATGGTACCATCATTGCCAGCAACACCGTCAGCACTGGCCAGCTGTACTTTGAGGAGGAGCTTGAACAAAAGATTATGAGTATGGAGCCTTATGTGTCTCATACGCAGATCAACCGGACCACGAATGCTGAAGACACGGTATTCCCTGAGGATTTGGAGGGTGGATATAACCCGGTTGTGTCTGTTGTTCCTGTGGATGAGGACGATCTGTCCAAGGGGTTGATCGGATATATCACTATTGGTGTGGACACGACGGCGATTGAGACGTTCAGCAAATAGACCGATGTGAGCTTTGTGTATCGATCGATAGAGTCAGCATAGATATTCTCAGATAGATATAGACGGGACTTTTACCACTACTTGGTCACGGAATGATGAAAGAATCTACAAGATAGAATAAAAGACACAGCCTAGCTAGAAAGGCAGAAAAACCGAGAACAGCATGACACCGAGTCCTTAGAGAGAAATTCGCTGCTCAATCATACCATACCATACATACCATACCACCAACATACCCTCCCTCCTATATCCCAAATCAGTAGTCTAAACACAAACTTTACCTGAAATTCAACTAAAGCTTAGGCCGATCAACTCCTCACCTGCATCCATTTTCTTTCCTACTAGGACTCGCTACCCTACCCAATCAGGAAAAGACATACACTGTCCAGGATGTATTCCAGTCCCAGGCGTTATTTCCACTCCACCACCCCTCATTGGACAGGCAAAACCTCACGGCTGCACGGCCGCACATCTCCGTTAGCCGATTGACTAGCCCAACCTCAACATAGCCGCGCTCGAAGCGATGAAGCAGCTGAGTGGTTAGCTTGATACTTCAGTAGTAGGTCAGATGTCACCTCACAAGCACAGACATCCAATGGCCCAGCCAAATTGCGGCGGTGAGGAATCAAGAACCTCCCTGTTCCCTTTGAGTAATTCTACAAAAATTAATCTATAATCAGCTGGCCTCTCCGTAGCCTACTAACTCAATCTGGAAACTGCGCAGCCTCAACCCTCATACAGAAGAAAATGACAATACCCTGGTTTTCTCGCCTACAACATCCCAGCAAACTCATATACTTGACGAAATCGATTGGTTCGGCGGCGAAGGGAACTTGGTTCCGGTCACACAAACCGAACTACTAAGTAGACCTTGGACTCCTTCGTGGCCAGTATTCATCCAATTCATCCGTCCTACAACGTCTGCACTAGAAAACTCTAACCGGGCTGACTGGCTGGCGAGGCGCCATCGGCATGCTCCTCAGATACTATAGACCCGCTCATCACAAGGGTAGCATCTAGAGCTGCAGTATCATTCACGGAAGTTTGAGCAAGATGCTCAGCCTCCATTAACAAGGCAAGTCTGTCTGCCTTAGTCGGGTCCTTTTGCCATTACTTTAACTGATTATACGTTAACTAATTGGCCAAGTCCTACCCTGCATATGCATAAGCTTTTAGTACAAAGGTACCCCCCAAGTCACTCTATCAGCGTGCCGGGGCGGCTCAATAGCCACCCTCACGTCACACAAAACATAGCAGGAACTACGTTAGTCTTAGAGTGGGTATACGGTGTTTGATTCGCGGGGTTAGGTTTTCCTGATAAAGATATTCCTTTTTCTTATTACTATCATTGATGGTGTCAGGTAGTACTTCTTTGGTACTTTTGTAAGGTTTCCGGCTCAGCTGCTGACTTTCGTCCCGTCCACCAAATACTAGATTTGGACGGGCTACGCATTAGTAGCCAGCCCGTTGCTGAATGGGGTTTTTGTGTGGGGTGTAAGCATTCATCGTAAATTTTCTTCTTTTGGGTTTTTGTAGTACAAACTCGATTCCATCTATCTACTTACTTTATATATTTATCAAGTAGTGTAGTACTAGGCTTATCATCACATTTCCTTATTCCGGCAGCCTACTACTAGTACACTTGAATAAGTATATCACAAGGACTGTCTATCATCTCCCCATCATGGCTAAATTATACAGTTGAATGGGGCTGCTAGCACCTACCTGAGTTATTTGTCACCGGCGGATGAAACCCCTCGTGTCATTGTAAGCTAAGTGGATACTACTGTAGCTTGTATATGGCTTAGCGTGTGTCTTTCACCTTCAACCCAAGGGCCCGTCCAATCAATGGAAGAAGAAGGTCTGTGAGTCTGCAGGGTATCAGATCCTGTGAAAATCAGTGCCAAGAAAAATGGTCGAAAATATGTCTTCGAATTTATTTTTGATCCTCAAGAAGGCGGGTTCGGGTTTGGATGAGGTGGTGGTCGGAGACCACGCGGAAAGAAGAGGAGGCAAAGGCTGGTACTACCCAATCACTACCTTGTTGTTTTTGAAACAGTCAGGAGTCGGGAATGGAGACAGACGACTGGTTGCCTACGGATGGTCGCTTAAGGCTACTACCTTCTGGTTGGTGTAGCTTGTGGGACATCTTCCGGGAGTCTATGCAGCTGCAGGGTTGACGGTCCTAACGTGTCCAGTATCTTTCTCACGGCTGTGATCCCTGTGGATGACGAACGGAGGAAACCGCGGGAGTTTCCCGAGTAATGCTTCTCGGTCATCGGAGCTGGGCTGGGTCAATGTGATAAGGGTGTTTATCCAAGTTCCTGTTGGTCTAGACTAGAGCAGATTCCCATGCAGATGGGGGTTGGTGTCACAAAGAGCAAGGCGGGACCCAGGCCATCCTAGACCCGGATCGAGCGAAATCCGACGCAGAGAAATTCAGGTCAGCTTTCATGCTAAAATGGGGGACTTTAACGTTAGTGACGCAGAGGTGGCCAATGTGGTTGGAAGTTGGCTTCACCCTGCAGTTCAGAACACGTTAGTACTGCATTACTTACCACCTTGAGTAAGAAATAAAATAAAATAAAATAAATCAAGTAGTATGGTTAAAAGCTCGATGGGAAGGGATAGCTCCAACGGTCGAAGGAACCACCTGACAAACGGACAAGTGGGGCGGACAGGTGGAGCCGATGAGCTGAATTAGTGGAGATCGAAGCAGACCCCCAGCTGTTTAGATATTGATCTCTTTGAGCAGGCACCTTTGACAATGCCATAGTTCGTATCCCGTCGTGAGTGGTCAACGGTCAAATCTCCGAGGTAAATGGCAGGATCGCCACTTCCCCGCAGCATCATTGTTAGCCGATAAGCCTATCAATTCAACCCCGCTGTGTAGATAAGACGGACTCTCACAAAAGAGGCCTGTCCGCCCCGGGCCATTCATCAAGCCTTCCAGTTTCTCGTAAACTTCAGCTCCTGCTAGTGTAACATCAGCCAATCTGCCTAAAATGTATTCCAAAGTTGAAGAGCCGCCCAAACTGGTACTCACCGGTACCCCAAGAGAGGTAGGTCCTAGCAAAACCCCCTGTGCCTTTCCACCGCTTGAACCTGGTAACTCAGTCTCTCGTAATGCCTGCAGATCGGTTTCCATCATGGCTCCCACCTTCGGCCGCAGATTAGCAGCCAAATCACCATCTATGAAGAGATGTTCCAGGTGAACTGTGATTTGTCCTGGGATGCAGTCAGGCGGCAAGCAGACCAATTCGCGGTCACGATTCAACGCGCCACCCCCCACCTCTACCAAGAAATGGAGGGCATTGCAGAGGGTGCAGGGGTGGATGTGCTCGACATTGTGGCCCTGAACTGTCGGAGTGAATTAACTTTTGGCAAGTTCACAGATGGCTGCACCAGCCTTTCATGGAAGAGGAACGAGCACTGTCGTATTCTTGCCCAGAATTGGGATTTTACCACTACGATACAGGAAAACATCGCGCTCATGAGGATTGAACAGCCTGGTAAACCAACCATTCACATGGTCACTGAGGTGAGTCACTTCTCATGTAAAGTCCGGATGCACGTCGTCACTTTTCCGGTTGAATGTCCGTCATTAAATGTGCAGTAGGCTGGCATCGTGGGTAAAATCGGCTTCAACAGTGCCTGTGTTGGGACCTGTCTCAACGCTATCCGAGCCCATCCTTGCGTTCCATCCAAGATACCCATTCACGTTGCTCTGCGGCTCTGTCTGGAAAGTACTTCGGTCGATGAGGCAGTGCAGACGCTAGAGTCCCTCGGAGGTGTGGGATCTAGCCAGCACATCTTGATTGCTGATAGTAAAGGCTCGCTGGGATTGGAGCTGTCTCCCCTGGGTGATGTACATCTTCAGCCGGACGAGTATGGTATGGTAGCACACACAAATCACTTTTTAGAGAATCGATTTGTCTACGAGCCACCATGGTTGACTGGCTCGCCGATCCGATTGGCGCGGGCCCGGGAACTGACCCGGGAGCTAATTAGGGATAAAGTGCTTGAAGAGGATGCCATTATTGGGCAAGTGCTCAGGGAAAGAGTATTCTCTGATACTTACAACGCCCCCCAGTCAATCTCCTGTCAGGAAGACGTGGCCAGGCCTCCAATTTCACGGTCGTCGACACTCTTTAATATTGTCATGCGTCTGGAACCGGAGACGCTTGGCGCAGAGGTGGTCATTGGACGACCAGGTTCCGGAGAGGAGAGTGACCTACTGAAGCTGCCCTTCCAGTGATTGAATGCAATTCCCAATCGGGAAGGGAAAGAGGACTGAATATGGAAGTGAACTTTGAGTGATGGTCCTGTATTCTCAAGGCCGCCATAGTTAATGTCCGTCAATACTATGGAATATCCCGATCTCTTGGGAGTACCTACGGAACGTGCATTCGCAGAATCGGGAGGATCCTCCACTGTTCAGTTAATTCAACACCCTTTCTCCTCTATATAAGATCACCCTTCTCCCGCTCAGGTCCATCTAGCATTCCAACCATCTATATAAATCTTTGTGTTCTACAATTATCCCAGGCTGCAACCCTAATTCACAGTTGGTCACATCCTGGACGGGGCCCCTTCGCCGGGGCCCGCGGCTCGACACCGAATCACTGCCCTTGAACATAATATCACTTCTTACTCGCCTGAACCGTGTTGTTCTTGTTACACGCAGTGATGATGTCGTCAAGCTAATCACTGGGATGATTCACTGTGTCTTGCAGTGAACGAAGAGATGGTTGCAGCCTTCCTAGGGGTATATAAGTCTCCCAGAATCCAGGGGAAACGTGTTCTTGTTTAAATCCCAAATCTTTTCACAGTTTTATACTGTCTATACCGTTCTTCTCTGAAGAGTTGCTTCTTGGAATGCTATCTTGATCGCTTTCCTGGTGCTTTTCTGACCTTCTGTAACCGGTTGCCTCTTGAAAGCTCTCTTGATAGCTTTGCTGAATGCTTTCTTGAATGCTCTCGTGATCGCTTTCCTAGGCATTCTTGATTACTCTCCTGGTTGCTTTGCTGAAGGCTCTCTTCAATGCTCCCCTGACTTCTTTCCTGATGCTCTCCAGAATTCTCCTTTGGAGGTTCTCTTGAATGCTCTCTTGACTGCCCTCTCGATTGCTCTCAAGATTATTTTGTCGATTACTTCGTGGATTGCTCTCTCGATTGCGCCCGGGCTGCCCTCTCGCTTGCTTTCTCGGCTATATTGTCTGCTGCTCGACTTGTCTCTCTAATAGTAGCATTTGCACATACACCCCCCAACCGTTCTCTCTCCGCTGCGTCCGAAGATGGACAAGATTACTGAGACTGTAAGTTCTCCGTTGGCACATATCCTCTTTCGTCTCTACTTGGTCCTGATCTAGTTCTTCCTTACCTTAGGAGCGACTGGATCAAGCGTCTGTCCGTCCTGAACTGGATACGAATACCGAGTCTGTAAGTCCTCCATCGGCACACACACACACCTCCTTCCATGTTTCCCCAGTCCTGATCCATTTCTCTCTTGCCCTAGGAGCGATGGGCTCAAACACTTCTTCAGTCTGAAACGAGCGGCACCACTGAGTTGGTAAGTCCTTCACGTCACATATTCCCCTCTCATCATCCTCCAGTCCTGATCCCAATTCTCATTTGCCCTAGAAACAATCGGCTCAAACATCTCTTCTCGCGGTCACGACAGACCAGGGCTCGCTCGGACAGTGTGGAAGCAACTCAGGCAATGATAGGTCCAACGATGGCCTGGCTAGTACCACTGCCTATACCAATGAAGAGCGTATCACCAGCTCTCTCACTGAAGGTCTCCTGGCCAGGGCATTGTTCAACTCTAGCGTCGAGGAAGAGTCACCTTCTGGGTCCTCAGCTAGTAGTGACTATGGAGCCATGGCCAATACTCATCGGGGTATTCCACCCTTCTTCGGCGAGTTGTCTGACTCGGATGTCTCTTCCTATAGTGACTCCGACGAGTACGACTCCAACAGTGAGCCAAGAGGCGAGTGGTCCGGCATCTATGACGAAAGTTACGATGCCGACGAAGAGGACTGGTCCCAATCTGGCGAAGGGGATTCTGAGGATTGGGACGACACTGAGCAAGAAGAGTCGGAAGTCAACCCCAATCTCAATGAGCGCTTTTTGAGGGTTGTCCGTTCTCCTCCGATGCGGCATCGTCGACCCCTCCCTGGCCAGGGTAAGCGTGGCTGTTAAGTAGTCTGCTCGTACCAGCTTTTGGTTGCACACCTGGTCAGTTTGTTGGTGTATATACTTTGTTTGCTCTTTATGGCACCATCTCTGCTCTGTTTTGCTGGCGTTTGTTCTCTCTGATTGATCTTTCTTCTTTGTATCACTTAAGACTCTGATTCCCTTCTTCGTCGGCACACCACTTCTCCACTCATCGATCGCATCATGTCATTTGGTGCTGGATGCTTGGCAACTTCATACTCCCTGAATCTTGCAAGATACTCTTTGTAGTATCGAGATGAAATTAGAGAGAGAATTATCACTGCTTCGACCTAAACAGTATGATGTTCCTTCCCGAGAACGTAGCGGTGAGAGGTGGCTCACTTACAAGGAAGTACTATACTTAGGGCCAACCAACTAGTCGATTAACTACTAGTTACTACTTAGCGAACTAACTTAACTGTCTTATCAATCCATGGAAACACCCCCAGCGTAAGCATTGCAATCCGATCCCTCCTCATTGGCACCGGTCGGGTTCCCCCACTTTTTGACTTGATGAACAATCCGAAACCCCGAATTCGTCATTCTCTCGTCCCCATTTAAGGACCCGCTGCGCATCTCCCGTTGCTGATCTTCTCTTCCTCATATATACTACTGTCTACTATATGCTATCCAATTAGTATCTGGTAGTATCAACACACCATGGCTTCCGCTACGGGCATTCCCCAAGAACATCCCGACACTATTCAAGAGCAGGAAGATGCGCCCCTGCTGCATACCCCGGGAAATGTTCCCCAGGAGAAAAGCGCTGCTATCTATCAAAACCTCTTTACGGGTGAGTTGATTATTCCTCTGAGTTGAATTAAATTCGTATCCTTTCCCAGCTAATGGTCATTACTCCATTAGGAACAGCCAGTGCAGCTCAAGTTGGCATCTGGATGGTAAGAAGATCCTTGCTGCTGCTGGAGTTCTTTGTATCGTACTGACTGTTTGCTTTCTCAGCTGGCCATCCTCGTCTGGACGGGAATCTTATCTCATCCCTTGATATTCTTTTCCGCTCATCCCGTAAGTCATCATCATCACCACCACCACACCACTACGATTATCATCACCATTATTATCGCAGCAAGTAAATCCATAAACTAACTCCTCATCAGCTCCTCAACTCCGCTGCCCTCCTGCTTCAAGTCCAAGCCACTCTCATCCTTCAACCCACCACCACCCCTCACCAAAAACGCCTCGGAACCATCATCCATTACATCATCCAAACCCTCAGTCTCCTCGGCTTCATTACCGCTTTCATCATCATCGAGATCAACAAGGGCGATCATGCTCACTTTACCTCCCCGCACGGTATTCTCGGTCTCATCACCTACATCTTCATCATCCTGCAGGTCCTGGTAGGTGTCGTGCAATATTTCGTCCCCGTCCAGGTCCTGGGCAGTGTGGAGAAGGGCAAGAGCATCTACAAGTACCATCGCAAGTCAGGGTATGTGCTGCTGCTCTTGGAACTGGCGACTGTCTCGGCGGCGACTCAGACTACTTACAATCTGAACGTGCTGAGTATCCCGCTGTGGGGAGTACTGGTGGCCTCGGTGTTGGTTGTCTTGGGATTGGGAGCGAGGATCAAAAAGCATAAGTTGGGGTTGTAAGGGGACTGGGCTATGGCTCTCTGGGGGTCATGATGTTATGGACCATCATGCCGTGGAATGCTGTGAGAGACTGGTCTGGTACTACCGTGGAATATACACTCCAAGTAACTACTGTAGTATATAGTGGAGACTTGAGTATAGTATCCGTAGCGGTCAACAGGAGTAATGGTAGTCTTGGTTATGCACATTGAATGAATAGCGCTTCAGCACACTTTTAATTGTTTTAGCTACCTCCCTGCTTCCTCTGTGTAAGCCCAATCCATGCCAATGCGATTGTTCTCTCCTCAAATCAGTGACCCTGTGGAGCGAACCGCCCGATCGGGAAAGGCGGCCGCGCGAGCATCGCGACATTCAATCTTCAATCCGTTTTCCCTCCATCTTCTCCCTCCATTTAACCCTCTCCTCACCAATGGCTCCACCAAGACCCCCCTACGTCTGCATCAATTGCAGGCTGTTCGGCCGTCGTCCATTCTCCTCGTCTACCCGACGAGCAGACCTCATCCGCCCGGCGACGGCCCCCAAACCCACCCCCGACATCAAGCACATCCGCCAAAACCCCGAGCTCTACTCCAAGAACTGCGTCGACCGCAACTATCCCGCGCACGCCGAATACCCTCTGAAGATCCAGCAGCTGACCGACGAAGCGCGACGTCTCGACCAAGACCTCAAGACCCCCCGAGCCCGCATCAAGGAACTAGAGAAAGCCATCGCCAAAGTCGCCAGCGCCGCCAACAACGACACCTCCACCGAACTTGCCTCCCTCCGCGCCGAAGCCACTCGTCTAAAAGATGACTCCAACAACATGACCACCCGGAAAACCACCTGCACCGACGAAATCCACCGACTCGCCCTATCCCTCCCCAACCTCTCCTCCACCCACACCCC
Organism: Aspergillus luchuensis; assembly: GCF_016861625.1. Classification (NCBI taxonomy): domain Eukaryota; kingdom Fungi; phylum Ascomycota; class Eurotiomycetes; order Eurotiales; family Aspergillaceae; genus Aspergillus; species Aspergillus luchuensis. The sequence goes on from NC_054849.1 coordinate 2,095,685, forward strand.
CATCGGCGCCGACCCAACCCTAATCAACTACATCAACTTCGACCCCGAATCACCCCCGACATGGGTAACCCACCCCGACCCCAAACGCTCCCACGTCACCATCGGCACCAACCTAGGTCTCCTCGACTTCACCAGCTCCGCCATCACCACCGGCTGGGGCTGGTACTTCCTGACCAACGAGGGCGCCCTCCTCGAACAAGCCCTCGTCCAGTACGCCCTCAGCGTCGCCCGTCGCCACGGCTGGAAAGCCGTTTCCCCTCCCTCCCTCGTATACTCCTACATCGCCGAAGCCTGCGGCTTCCAGCCGCGCGACCAACACAACGAGCAACAGATCTGGTCCATCGAGCAAAACGAAAAGGACAAGTCCAAGCCCCAACGCTCCCTAGCCGGTACCGCCGAGATCCCTCTCGCGGCCATGCACGCCGGCCGCGACATCCCCGCTACACAATTGCCCCTCCGTCTCGTCGGCCCCAGCCGGTGCTACCGTGCTGAAGCCGGCTCCCGTGGCGTCGACACAAAGGGTCTGTACCGTGTGCATGAATTCACCAAGGTTGAGATGTTCGCTTGGGCGGATAACCTTCCTGACTCTACTGCTACTACTGCCAAACCAACTACTACCTCGGATGACCTCTTCGCTGAGCTCCTCTCCATCCAGACGGAGATTCTCACCGCGCTGAACCTCCCCGCCCGCGTCCTCGAAATGCCTACCTCCGACCTCGGCGCTAGCGCCAGTCGTAAGCGCGACATCGAGGTCCTCTTCCCGTCGAGACTGCGTGCCGGGGACCTGGAGTCCGGCTGGGGAGAGGTCACTTCCGCGTCTATCTGTACCGATTACCAGAGTCGTCGGTTGGGGACCCGTGTGCGTGGCGGAGCAGCGAAGGAGTCGCGGTTCCCGCATACGGTGAATGGTACGGCGATGGCGGTGCCTCGTGTGCTGGCCGCTATTCTGGAGAATGGGTGGGATGCGGAGAAGGGGGTGGTGGTTGTGCCGGAGGTGTTGAGGGGATTCATGGGTGGGATGGAGGTTATTGGGGGGCAGTGAGTCGGCATATTGTGTTGTATAGATGGTGTATATGTATGATAGGATATTGAATGAATAGCTGTACTATATCTACTACTACTACTACTACTACTACTACTACTACTACTACTACTACTACTACTACTACTACTACTACTACTACTACTACTACTACTACTACTACTACTACTACTACTACTACTACTACTACTACTACTACTACTACTACTACTACTACTACTACTTGATACTAGATGGGTTAGGTATTCGGGATTAGAAACTTAGATGGTAAACCCTGTATTGTATATATCCGGCTACCGATCTATATTGGAAGACTTCATCACTGGCTAGTAGGTAATTGTATGACATGGCGTGCGTAATCGTGCATGGAGAAACAAACAGAACAAGAAGAGGGGGAAAAGACAGGAAAAAGAATCATAACATCGTGGACACATTCAAGTCGTATCGTTAGTGTAGTAATTCAGAACATATGACATGACAAAAAATTGATAATGAGACGTGAAACGAAAACGTAAACAACATAGACCAACATGGATATGCATAGACATCAACAAGGACCATGCAATTGGGGAGAGGGGCGTAGATTATAATAGCATCAAAAAAGCATAAACATAAACCATCAAGCATAAAACATAAGGTATCTGATCGAGCATTCGTGACTGAACTTGGTTCCGTAAACTTCCAGGGTATCGTTATTTGGCGTAAATTGCGTAATGAGGGGATATATGTGTTGTCAATAGATAGAGATGTATGCTATCACTCCCAGGGGATATCTTCGTCGTCGACTTTAGTGCAGGTCAAATACGGCAACCCTCCCTCTCCGTATTCGCTACCTTTCAGATCCAGTTCGAGGAAATTGCGCATGAGCGGCTTGACTATCTCGCGGGCCAGCCGCTTGATTTCGTCCATTTTGCGCTCGAATCGTTTCAGAACTTCACGGGTGTATAGCGATTCGGAGGAAGGGGTTGGGTGCACTTTGAGGAATCGTTTCAGGTCCTCGTGTGATAGGTAGGCTTGGCTGCTGGAGGAGCCGATGAGTCGGTAGACTCGTGCGGCGGACCAGGGTGGTGCGGCGGTTGTGGTTGTCGTGGTGGTGGTCTTGGAAGTCGAGTCCGTGGGGCGGTGGCTCGTCGATTGCGAACTGCGGATGCCATGGGTGCTGGTGCTGGCGTGTGCGTTCGCCGAGGAGTTCTTGAGGATCGGAGTCGGCGGGGGCGTCGTGCTGTCGACGAGCCATTGTCGGAAGAGCGAGACAGCCAGCCAATCTAAGTAGGCGTTGGTGGGACTGACACGCTCGCCGCGGGAGGTGGTCAGGGTGAGCCGCAGGAGCTTGGAGTCGATACGCGCCTTCAGGTCTTCGAGGTCCTCGACCTTATCTTCGATGATGTCCAGGACGGAGTTGGGGAGCGGCGAATACGGTCCGTTGCGCAGATGGGGCAGGCCGGCTGGCCATTGTCCCACGACGTGGATGAGGGCCTCGGAGAAAATGACGCGGCTGCGCGCCAGGTAGCCCAGTTTCAGGTAGCTCGGGGGATACTTGGCGATCTGCTTGAAGAGACGCGAGCCAAAGCCTAGAAGATGGTGGTCAACGCGAGGTCCGGTCACCGGTAGCGCATCGTACATGTCGGCCAGGTTGAGCAAGGCCCGGCACTCGGCATAGGCGGTTGCGATATTGACACTGTTGAGCAGCGGCGGGTAGTTGTAGAACAGGCGGAACAGATTATCGTAATCGCGAACGATGGGATTTGTGGGTGGGTGTGCCGTCCCAGATCGATGGGGGAGATTGACCACCGACTGCATCCCGGCCAGGTTGGCCATCGACCGGACGAACCCTGTTTGAGAGCTGGACGGTTTGGTCACGGATGGCGGATATTGTCCCGAATCGCAACCAAATGCGCTGGAAAAGCTGGGAGGCTATAGAGATTCGACGATTAGCATTGCTAATGGCAAATTCACACAAGGCTTCAGATTGACTAACCTTTTGTACCAGAATTGGCTCTTCATCCTCCTCCTTGTTTACCCAGTCCAGTTCATACCTCCAGCGTCTCTTTTCGACCGACCAAGCGGATCCTCCACTCTCCGATTGGGCCAGGGTTGACCCGTTTGATAGCGAAGAGGCATCCTCACTAATCCTCGACAGGACGCCCGTGTCCAGGTTTGGCGGCCTCGGCATGGATTGTCGCGACCACTCCTCGCGGGTACTGGCCTCGAAGAAGCCCGAGCATTGCGCCAATATCAATCGGTGCAGGAGATAGCGTCGCTCCTGGTCCCCTGCGCGTACCACAATCTCGACATCGCCCGTGTGCGTGAAAATAGGAAAGTCGTTTTGCTGTTGATGGGTGAGTCCTCCATGATGGGAACGACTGGAACGATGTCGCCGGCTGGAATGAGAATGGCGCGACACGGAGGAGGCAGCGCTTTGCGGCGGGACGGAGCGATCGAGGACCTGAGCTTGAGACACCATTTCGATGGGAGTGACGGTAGTAGTGGGAAACTTGGTGGACATGGTCCGTCAGGAAGAGATGCGCGGTGACCAGACGCCAAAAGAGAGCTGCTGCAGAGAGCGGGCCGTCATTCAAAATCCAACAGCACGCGCCCCGGTCGGGGAATTCGTCAACACGGCCAGCGAGGAATGTTTGGACCCGCGACGCCCAGGGACAGAGACAGATTTGCGCCAGAGGAGTTTTGGGAGTGGCGGCGGATTCCCGGTTGTTGATCCCCGCGGGCGATAACAAAGTGGGCCACCGAGAAAGAACTAGAGAACTAGAGAACTAGTAGCAGGAGTTGGAGGAAAAAGACAAGAACGAGCGAGAGAGAAGGCCAAAAGGACTAGGCTAAGAGAATAATGATCCGAAGAATAGGAGTCGACTGGACCGAATGCAATCAGAATGCAGCCAAGGCGAGGAAGATGCAGATTGAAGCCGACAGACCAGTTACAGTCGATAAATAAACATAGGGTCCAAAACCATGGCTCGAGATGGATTTCCGTGGGAAGAAAGATGGTCTGTGTGCAGCGAGAGACTGGATGACAGCGGGTTGATACCTACTTAGTATCAAGGCCCTGTCAAAGAAGGAAACCCCCCTTGGGCGTGATCCAAAACCGCTTTGACTCGGAGTGCCCTTTGACTCCTGGGAATTCTGCGACCGACCGAAAAGGAGAAGCGAAAGGACGTCAAGAAGTTCAATCGGGATTCGTTGAGTCCATCGACGGCCTCGCATTTGCGTTGATCCTCTTGATTGGCTTAGACTGGATAATCGGGTCCATCTGTTCAGCTGCCTTTTGTCGGATGATTCCCGACTCCATTCTTTTCCTGTTGCGTCCTCTTCTTCCTCTTTTCGGATTCCCAAAGAGATACCTAGATACCCACCAAAAGTATAAACTCCATTTCTGTCCTCATCTTCCTCTTTCCTGATAGATTTCAATGCTGGCTGCCCCGTATTCAAGGCATCCAAGGCATCCACCTGGTTCTGTCATGCTCTTGTATGACACTAAGCCTCTTCTGGCTAGCGGGGGTGTGTAGTATGAGTCAGCGACACTCCACCAATAGGATGCTTGATTCCTCTTTTTGGCGGCCTTTGGATTCCTTTGCGGCGCAGTTCCAGATCTTCTTTCAGCCCTCTTCTTCCTCCCCCTCCTCTTCTCGTCATCTATCTCTTTTACTTCATTTCTCTCTTCGGCCTTGAATCGGCTTGCCGTGCTCTTCATTCGACTGGCAGAATTCAGCACCCCCGAGTGGTGTGCTCTCAATGTGCTGGGTGAAGCTCTCCCTCCCCCACACCCCATTCCGTGTCGTGACGAGTCCCAATGATGGCGAGTGTCCTGTGTAGACACTCGTCTCGAGCCGCCTACATCGGATTGCGATTCTCCCACCCACCAGAGCAGTGACCAGTTCGTCTGCTCCCACCCACGGTCCGAAGTGATGTCGAAGGGCTGCTATACCTGTCGTCGCCGCCGCATCATCTGCGACAACGGCTTGCCAACATGCCGCAAGTGCCGCGATGCGGGGAAGGAATGTCTGGGGTATCAGAAGCCCCTCGTCTGGGTCAAGGGAGGTGTGGCCAGTCGGGGAAAGATGATGGGTCGCAGCTTTAATGAGGTTATGCGCCCTTCAGATCTTAGGCGTGGTGACTCGAGCCCCTCTTCCTCCAGCAATGCGTCGCCGCCGTCAGCTGCCGATTCGCCTACCCAGTCTATCGACATCAGCTTATACGTACCCCCCAACGTGTCGGGCATCCAGGGTATCCCAGAACCGATCCAGTCGGAGGATAATGATGATCAGGATACGCACGTTGTCTTGCAAAGAGCTACCTCCGTCTCCGCACCTTGGGGCCTGGTGGATCCGCTGTTCAAGGACCTGAGTCAGCTGTCACGGTTCTACATTGTGCATTGTATGTTTGCCGGTTTATCTACCTGTGTGATCCCTGTCTAATCATCCCGAAGTCAACCAGAACCTTGCCAATTACCTCACCCTCTACTCCGAGACCGGCAACCCGTACCGTGACCTCATTCCCCTGGTCGGCGACTCTCCTCTCCTCGCCCACGTCCTCGCTGCCACCGGTGCCTTGCATTATGCCATCCTGGCGAGCGGGGACTTTTCCTTGACGCCATGGTTGTCGGAGAGTCCCCCAGCAGACCGCACCCTCCTGTCTCCCGAAGAGGTAGAAAAGTCCGTGATCGCCTCGATGTCTCGGCGCCCGTCGTCCAAGGTATATGAGCATTTTCTCGGACTCAAGCAGCGCGCCTTAGGACAGTTATCGAGCGACATCCGGGATCCCGTTTTGCGCAATGATAACAGGACCCTCGCTGCGATCACGGTTCTCGCTCTTATGGATGCCATTGAATCGGGAGATGGTGCCTGGAAGTTCCACCTCGAAGGGGCCAAAAAGCTTCTCAAAGGCCGCCAAGAACAGGGCGCCTCCAGTCCGCCTCAACACCTCGTCAAATGGCTGGAAGATTTCGCTGTCGACGGTATTCTCCTGTAAGCCATATAACACCCTCCAGATATATGAGACATGCTGACATCCATCGTAGCATCCAACTCATGGGTTCCACCCTCGCTCGCCCAGGGTCCCTAACCAAACCTTTCTATACCTCCAGCATGGGCCCCGCCATGCTCAAACGCCTCGAAGAAACCTCCTACGTCGGCTGTCCAGCCTATCTCCTCGAAGTCATCCTACTCATCCACGCCGGCCTCTACTTCGACCCGGACGTCGACCCCAACTCACAGCCCTCCATGATCTTCACCTCAGCCTTCCTCTCCCAAGACACCAACCCCCTCCAATCCCCCGGCGCTCTCCTCCAACACATCCGAGCCTTCGACCCCTCCGCCTGGGCCGAATCCATGCAAAGCTGCTACTACCTCGCAGACCTCTCCATGCGAACCGCCCTAGCCACCATCTTCAAAGGCGCCGTCTACCTCTACGCCAGCCGCGTTCTCTCCCGCCCGCGACCCGGCGCCGCAACCATCCCCAACCACTTCGGACTCCCCTCCGACCACGCCGAAGTGGCAGACCTAATCATCCGCGAAATCGCTCTCATCCCTATCGACGATCCCCATTTCAAATGCCTCATCTGGCCCACTTTCATTGCCGGTGCAGAATGCAGAGACCCCTCCCAGCGTCCCTTTGTACTCAATAAACTGCGCGCATTGTACTTCAACATCACCAGCGTGAATGTCCGCAACGCAGCTTGGGTTTTGAGCCTGATGTGGCAGAAACAGGATCAGAAGAAGGCTGAGAAGGAACAACAGCAGCAACGGCCTACCACTACCACCACCACCACCACCGATAATTATTATTCCCATGACGATGTTAATGATGATGACGATGACTTTGATTGGATTCAAGAACTGGATAATTCCAGGATTGACTGGTTGTTTATATAACTGTTTCTTTGAAATATATTCTCTTCTTCTTCCTCTCCTTTTTTTCAGTGGGATGGTGGTGAGATACCTCTTTCGGAGAAGGGAAGATATACTATATTTCACTTATTGTATATAGATGATATAATACATAATTGTACAGTGCAACTTCTCTTTCTGGGCTTAGTATATTAGACGTTACTTGATAGTCTAATCAGTAGTATGAACAATGAATGGTCCTTCTATAGTAGAATATATTCTCGCACTGCACCAAAGCAGCGCGAACACAAAAAAAGGAAAAGGAAAGGAAAAGAAGAATAATTGACTACAAGCTGTAGTAGGGCTGTATTCTTTCCCTGAGTTTACACTTTCATCTTGCTGTTGTGCTCGAGCTACACCGAACGTAAAATATGAATGATTTTCAGGAATGAACCCTATGTAACAAGACCACGGGACTGTCTGTAGATTGTGTGTGCATTGAAGGGAGAAGAAAAGAGAACAAAAAAAGAGATGGGAGGTATAATAAATAAAAATTATAAAATGAAGGAGAGGTTTGGTAGACAAGTAAATTGTAGGGAGAGAAGAGAAAAGAATACTACTCAATCAAACACAGAAACATACAGCAAAATGGTAAGAGGTAACCGATCAAGATAACTCCGAAAACGCTCAGTATATGGGAAAGAACAGACACACAAGATCCCTAAGAGTAGTAGCAAGACTGCAAGGTGGTGACAGTAGTGTCGAAAATTGAAGAGGTAAGTCCCCGCGCTTTTTGAAAATGAATAGATGACGATGTTAAGAATGTACTGTTGGAGCGCGCTGTGTCCCAGACATGGCGATGATTGGTAGTGGAGTGGGTGTAGTTTCAACTGCCAGATCGGTTTATCGCAAATGCGCGGAATATATATATCGAAAGAGAGAAGAAAGAGTAGATTGAGGAGAAGTCGAGAATGGGGAAGAAAATTGAGAGAAAAGGACAAAGTAAATGAAAACAACCAGATGAGGGATATATGCATACTCCTGCCCATCTAAATGCAGCAAGTTCAACAGGGAATAAAAACACGCTCATCATTGCGAAGATGCAAGGCCAAAGCAACAAGCAAGCCACGTCACAAAGGAAAAATTCTTACAATAGATGCAAACGTACAAAGGAAACAAGCAAGTCGCCGGCTGAAGTTCATGACTGAATCCCGGTGATAAGAATAATAGCTTTAAGTATAATAGTCCAAAGCAAGCCCTGCCATTGGCAGGGATGATAGAAAAGTATCGCCAATCACACACGCAGGAAACTCTCAGGGATATCAAGCAAAAGACGGAGACGAGATATGTTCCAGGTACAATGAAGAGACTTTGTATGTATGCGACCCTGCGCAATGGTTTATAAGCTGGACTAGGGGAAGAGGAGAGTCCAGGGAAACGGGGGGGTTGGGGAAGGAAGAGAGGACAAGGAATTGAGGTGAGTTGAGCAGTAGAGGTATAAGCGGCGAGCACGAAAGGCTTAGAAGACTGCTGCCAGACCATTCTTGGAGTGACGGCGACTGAATCGCTTCTTGCCTTTGACGGACTCTGTGTCTGTGTTCTGGTGCTTGACCAATGTGGCTCGTCCCGCGGGAGCACTCTCGTTCTGAATCTCAGAGCTGCGGTCAAGAGTATTGGCATGGCTCGACAGTCCGGAGGACAGATCGCGGAAGGCGTCATCAGAATAAGAGCCGTTGCCCTGCTGAGACAGGGCCATTTCCCGCGCGCGGTCTAGGCTATCGAGCCACTCCTGGGCCGATACGGCGGTGGCGCCCATGTTGCTGGACGAGGGCTTCGGATCCTCAAAGACAAAGTGTTTGTCGCGCTATGTGTCAATGTTAGAAGCAATATACCAAATCTTGTGGAGAGAGTTCACATACCGTATCCACCACCCAGCACGAGAATCCCTTGGAATCCGTCGACGTTCGATATGACGTGCCTGGGGTCAGGAGGGAAAGCTCCAGTTTCGCCTTCTTCTCGTCCCCTCCAGATGCAGCCATGATGATGCGCCCAGATGAAGTAACCATCACCAAGCGCTGCCGCTTCTTGGTGGTGCTGCCGCCAAAGAAGCGGGAGAATTTCCGGGGTGCTTCGTACTCGCCCCCATGTTTCGAGACGGGACTGTGGGCTGCTGGGGATGATAGAACCACCAGGTTACCGAGTTTCAAAATTCGCTCGTTGGTTTTGGTCAAGACTGGGGACCATTCGATGTCCAGTTGACTGGGAGGTGGTAGTTCGGTTACCAGTCGGGGCACCACACGTGAACTGACATTAGTGCTCGAGGCAGCCGGGTTAGCGCTGGAGGCATAGCCTTCACCACCACCACCGCCGCCGTTCAGCTTGATCGGCTCACGCGGCGGTGGAACATACGCCTTCAGACGAGGCGCCTTGCGCTTCCATAAATCCGGGCCCCATGTAATTCCCTGGAAGAACTCATGGTTCTTGATATGCTCGATGGGCAAACGACGGGCTGGATCCAAAACAAGAAGGCGTTCAACGAGATCGCGGGCGACGGCAGGGAAGCCGGTAGGGAAGTCGTAATCGAGCGCAACGATCTTCTGAAACGTCTGATATTCGTTCCCGGCTTTGAAGGGAGGCCGACCCGCTAAAAGCTGGAAAATGATGCAGCCAAAGGCCCAGAGATCGCTGGCCTTGCAGGCATTCTTATCCGTCAGAAGTTCCGGGCTTACATATTCTGCTGTGCCCACGAACGAGCTGGCTCGTTCGTCCTCCGGGATTTCGGTAGAGTCTAGCGGGGGCATCCCGCTGGAGTTCTGCGGTTTCCGTTGACTCTTGAGGATCTTGGCTGTTCCGAAATCGGTGATTTTGATGTGCATCTGACTGTCGAGGAGAACGTTTTCCGGCTTGAGATCCCGGTGAATCACACCGCGTTTATGCATGTAGTCTATTGTGTCTAGAATCTGAGCACCATAGAACCGTGTACACTCCTCGTCGAAGGTGGTCATGCGCTTCAACACGCCCAGCAACTCGCCTCCTTTGCAGAGATCCAGCACAAAATATAACGAGCGCTCATCCTGAAACGTGTAATATAGTCGGACAATGCCCGGGTGTTCGGTAAGCCGGTTGAGGGTGTCCTTCTCGATGTTCACGTATTTCACCTTCTTCTCCTTGATGATGTGTCGCTTATCCAGAATCTTGATGGCATACTCCTTCAGAGTTTGCCGGTCGGTTCCCAGGACGACGGTACTGTACGAGCCCTCGCCCAGTGTGTGAGCAAAAGAAAAGTCCCGGACGCCCTTCTTGATGTAACGCGCAACCGGCTTGCCGTTGGCGTCAATCTCTTGCCTCACGGCGACCGCTGCACCACGGTCCTGCCAGTCCTCGCTGCTCGCACCGGGGCCATTCTCCATGGCATACGGAGAGCCTCCCATCTGTGGCGTCGCTCCACCCCGCGCGTGAGCCCTGGAAGTTTGACGCATGATCATGGGACCGTTGGTTGGCGGCAACTGGGCGGTTCGATATGAGCGATCATTGTGGTTATTGTCGCGGACGGGAACACCGGCCTGAAAAGCCGCGGAACCACCGCGAGATTCCGCACGTGCTTGACTTTCGGAGGCGGAGGAGGCCGCGGAATCGGTACGAATACGATAGGAACCCTCCCGAGCAGCTGCCAGTGTTGATGTGGATCCGTTCGCGTAGAAGGCGGACATAGGCCGGGAGGACTGCGGAGCAGGGTGTGATTGTGAGGACGACGCGTAAGGAGTGTATTGAGGACTCGTCTGCTGCGGGAGGTCAGAGTAGGGATTGTAGAGGGAGCTCCGGTTGTCTCGCGGCTTGATTGCGGGCTCGACTGAGGGGGAGGTGAGGGTGTCTTGCAGATCTGTCGTGGAGGCAGGAGCAGACGGTCGGGGGGGAGTTGTCGATAGAGAACTGGCCGGTCGTTCGGAGACGATGGTAGGTTCGCGCACCAGCTCGGGTTCCGTTACATCTGCAGCACTGGCAGCGGGCGTTGTTGCAGCATCTTCGGACGAATGTAAGGAAGAATCATCGGGATTTGCGATGCGGAGCCCCCCTAACGATTGGGATAGGCTGAGATCCCCATCCATGATGGAGGTAGCGATGGGTTTGGCGATACACCAAACCTAATTTTGGGGAGGAGAGCAGGATGAGGGTGGAGGAAGGAGGAAGAGTTGGGATTCAAAGGGGGGGTGGTGGGAGGGAGGAGGAGGAGGGGGGAAGTGCGGGCGGAAGTTGAGGGAGAGCGATGATTTGGGGGGAAGAACAAGAAGGAGGCAGAAAGACGGAGAGAGATTAAGATGGCGGGATAGTGACCTGGCAAGGCACCAGCGTGGCACCAAGCAGAAGGTCGAGAAGGGGGAGGAGAAAAAGAGAAAGGAGAGAGGAAAGGAAGAACGAACGAACGAACGTAAAAAAAGAAACGAGCGGGGGAAGGAAGAAAACGAAGAGGAGAGGGAAGCTGGGAAGGAAAAGGAGCTTCCCCGATGGGATGGGATGGGATGGAGTCGAGAGAGAGCGAGGAAGAGAGAGAGAGAGAGAATTAGTTAGTTGGTTGGTTGGTTAGAGAGGGGAGAGCCGGACGGGGGGGTGGACTATGGCGGCGGTCGGAGGAGTAGCGGATGATGCATTGGGGATGTGAAACAACTCTGGCCGGACCCCCAAACACAATGGATTATGGGACACTCAGGATGTAAATAGAACTGACAGTTGTAAATTGAAATAATAGGAAAAAATAGCAGGGAGTAGAAGGGGAAAGGGAGGGAGAGAGAGAGAAAGAGAGAGAGAGAGAGAGTCGAAAATGGGAGAAGAATAATATGATTGATGAGGGAAAGGGGATAAAGGGGATCGATGTAGTAGTAAGTAGCAGTAGTAGTAGTAGTAATAGTTAAGTGGTGGTGGTGGTGGTAGTAGAGAGTTACATACGGGAAGGAAAGAGTAGTTCGAAGAGGGAGAATTTCTGCCTACAACTAAACAACAATCATCATCATCATCATTATCTTATTCTAATCCTGTATTTTATTTTTAAACCTGCCATGGCCCTGTCTGTCTCTTACTCTACGAAAATAAGAATCGTGTCATACGGATAATAATTAAAAATAATCATAATCAGCATCCCAATGGGCATTTTGAATAATGCAGCCTGGCCGATGGATCCTCTCTCATTTCTCTGCACAGCTCAATCGGATGCCCTGGATATGTAGATCTCATACATAAGCCCTGTGAGCCCCATTTTCCATCCGTTTCTCTTACTCACATTCCGACTAACTATATACCATCAATACTTTATCTTCTACATTATCTACTTGGAGTATTTATATCCTTCTGTTTCACTTGCGAGATCGTGACTCGGCTCAGCCTCTTTGATGTTGCTATCCACTGATCCGTTCGAGACCGAGAGACAGTACCGTGGTTCGCTACCATCTCCTGCTCCATCTTCTATACTACTTCACCGTCTCTTTCGCAGTCCCCATCTTGGTGCCTATTATAGAACAGATTCAACTATAAATAATATCACTCTCCACCACCACCTACTGATGCTAGTCCATTCTACCATCACTCTGGAAACACCACTCACCTACGATAATATATATAGAAAAACCATTTCAGCTGGCTTGATAGAAGTCGTATCTCTCCATCGCACTTGCCATCCGGATGCTCTTTCCTGATGCGCCTTGTAACCTCGTAGTCTAGCCAGATGATTCCCCCGTTCCCATCACGAATAGCTGCACAATTTTTATAAAAGAGAAAGAGAAATAAAATTACAGAGGCACATAGTTGTTCCTGTCGCTCTAACCACAGTTATTTTTCTGTGTCCATCTCTCATCTGCCATCGCCCTAGAATATCTTACATCACTACCATGATTCGATACAAGCCTACACGCATTGCTCTGGGCGATGAGGATCTCCGCTACCATCTGGAAAGGCTGCTTATTCGCCATTCTCGCATGGCCGAGTGGCATCGGCAAGACCTCGACCGTGACAGTTATAGTGATGATAGTGTAGCCTTCTTGGGTTCGGATTTCTTTTCGCCCTACAACCTCTCTCCGGGCGGTTCCGTCTGCAGCTCGGGCCTGGACTCTCCTAGTCAAGGTTCCTGGCAGTCAGATCAAGACTCTGAAGTTGGCCATTCAGGATTATCCTCCTTGTTCAATGAACCAGATGACTCATTGGCTGTGTTGGTGCAAGATGAGACGCGGACCATGAGCACCTGCTCATCAGGTCTCTGTGGGCCCCTGTCCGGAAAGTCCTCTCGAACAGGTGAAGAGCACCATGTGACAGAGACTACGCATCAGCTCTCATTGAGGACTATTGACAGCAGTCAACTCTCCGGTCAATCACCGGGAAAGCGGGGCCTTGAAAGGCTACATCCTCATTCACTGACCTGCCAACCTCTCACTATAGCAACCGTACCATCGATCAATATCCTCGCTAGTGTTTTCTCGAAGAATGGTGGAAGGTGCTCGATTGTACCACATCGTCACTCACTTTCTCACCCGCTTCTCCTCGGCGCCAGGGAACTGAATCGAGAAACTCTTTCCTGCAGCACTCAGTTGGCGGGTGGCTCGCTGAATTTCATAGACACCTCGAATGAAGTAGGTGAGCTTCAAACACCATTCTCGGGCCTCACAGCTACCAAGTATTAACTTGGCTATTTTTCAGAGAATCTGAGACAGACGTGGTCGAGATTTAAAGTGCAAGATTCGGATCTCCGTCCGAGCCTTGATCTCGAGATCCGCTCAGGATCCACATGTGTTAATCTAGCTGCACAACAAACACAATTAGTTGACTTTCTTGCACGACCCTCTTCCAGACCAAAGGCGGCGCTGGAGGTGATCAAGATGCCCGTTGCAGATATTTCGACCAGGAAGACACGCGGCCAGCGGGCCAACCTCTCGTTGCCGGGGTCTGCTGCCGTCCATCACAATGGCCCTGGTGAAAGATCGGCTGCAGAGATTACAAAAGCTCCAGTAGCACTTCCCACTAGAGTGCAGAACAGTGCGAGGCCAAGGTCCACCGGGGCACATCGGTCCAACCCCATTCGAAGAGTAGGCCCAGCATACCTGAGAGTGGATAAGATAGACTCAGCTAACAGAGAGCAAGGCTCCTAGGAATATAGTCTCGCATGGTACGCAGACTGAGACTGAGCAGCTGTCATTATTACCTGAGCAAGACCATGGGGGAACGGTAACACATCAGGCTGTGAATTCCTCGCTAGCTGCTCCAGCAGAGGTAGGTGCCGATCTTTCGGGGGTTAGATAGACAGTTGAAGGTCTGATGTCCTTCCGTCATCCACAGGGGGTCCAAAAGCATGGCCATGAACACAATCCTCCGCAAGAACACATGGTGCGGGAGGCGCCCGCCATTTCAGGGCTACTTCGAAATATGAGTTTTCAGAAGAGTCAGAACGCCAATAGAATCAATTTAATTGCTTCTATGCCATCGGCAAATCCACCGGTACCCGGTGGTAGAGGAAGCATGGCAGCTCCACATGACCACCGCTCCGAACCATGCATGGATGTACGTATGCACTCACGTAGCCCTGTTGCGCTGGCCATCGTTAACACCTAGACAGACCCGAGCGTCGGTCAACCCGTATCTGAAGGAGGCCATGGAGTTCGATAGCTACGTCACCTTCATGACGGATGAGTTATACGAGAAAGTTGAGGTTGATATCAAGGACTATGGCCCAACAATTCTAGGTTTAACCCAGCAATTAAGCTCGCAGGGTAATTGTTGATGTTGGCGTGTTGTGTGGAGAGGGAACGGTTGGGATGACAGCAGGGTGGATAGAAGCATGTCATCCGCGGTGGGGAGACAGCTGAAAAACAAAAAGCACCAACGACAGTTGATATCACGCCTAGTCAAGAACAGACAGAGAGGGTCATGGGAACTGCTGTGAGGGGATGGGATTGATTGAGTGATGATACGTCGACCTCCTTGCTGCACCGGAGAATTTGGCCCGTACCGGGGAAAAGTGAGCTTCTAATGCTAGAATCGACTTGCTTGGGATTCCATCCCTATGAGGTGTCATATGGTCGGAGGTGTATTCAAGATTCTCATACGCCATGCAGGGCTCAGCCATCTTGCCTCAATCTGTTGCGTGGATGGGACGTAAAGCATGGGGGCGGAGTTGTGTCCGGACCCAATGAAGGGTGAGATCTCGTGAGGCTATTCGTCATCCATCCCAATGAGCCCAGTCGACACGCAAGCTGCAGAAAATTCAGTAATGATGGTGTAGTGTAGAAGAATGACGGTGTAGACTGGGGAGCTCGGATAAGAAAGCAAAATCGACCGACAATAAGGCTGAAGCGGATGGAATCCAAAGCTGCGAACTTGTGTTATGTAACCATGTATATCTTCCTCAATGATACTATTATTACTGCAAATAACACACCCAGACCTCACCATTATTACCCAGTATCACCTCAATACCAGCATCATCCTAAACCAACTAAATAATCAAATTACCAATACTATCCATGAAACAGACCACCCTCATCGCCATCAACCTCCATTCAATCGTCATCGCCCATATCCATGAGGGGCAAAAATAATAGAGTAAGATAGATAGTTCTGACCACCTGTCCTACCTAGGCTAGACTACTCCTACGTACTAATAATCAAAATCTATTTTTACCTTGGGGAATTAATTCTCCTCTGCCTGTGGATGCTGGATAAATAGTGGATACATACATATTTTTCTGCACGACTCTCCCAATTTTCGTATTTTTCCTTTCTTGGGTTTAGTTCTACTACTTACGCGTCCTTCCCCACTGCGCTATACCGCTTTAGATGTTTGGGCTGGCTCACCCTTCTTGGCATGGGTGAGAAGTTGGTGGCGGCGGGTAATGGATGTTCCGGGGAGAGACCCGTAGGTACAGTAGGTGGTATTTGATATTATCATGGTATCAACTATCTCTTATTTATGCGTGTTAGTCTCTAGTAGTAGTACTAGTAGTAGTATTCACATGATGGTCCCGGGCTGGGGGCATATGTATATGTGAATGTATGTATGTATGTACTAAGTACTATGTCTGCAGCATGATCATATATAGTATATAAATGTTGTGATCTTACTAGTACTGATGAATGAGCACATGCTCAACTACTTATGGGATACTTGCGTGATTACTAGCAGTAACTAGCGGTAAGTAGCATACCTAGATATACAGTAGTAGAAACAATGAGTAAAGATAATTTCCGACGTAGTCAGTGCCACTCCACTCTCTTCTTCATCCACAACCCTCCGAGCTCGAGCTCGAGCTCACTCAGCCTTATGAGACGGCAGGTGGGTGGGTTTGTGGATGGGGGGATGTGGGTTAAGTAAGTAGTGAGGAAAATATGGAGTATCACACGGTAGGATAGATAGATAGTATGTTAGATATTGATTAATAGCTAACGGTAGATCCCATGTTTCACTACGTATGTCTGACACGGAATACCGATTGGACCACTGCAGTAGTATTTAGTTATTCTCTTGGTGATTGGTGTACATAAGTACGAAGTTGTAGTAGAAGACTCCATATGTGTGTGGGTTTGATGTATTCCATACTACTCCGTTCTCCATACTCCATACTCTGTTGTTGCGATGCTTCCATGGTATATATCACATTATTATACTTGATCGGGAGAGAAGTGAGCGAAAATAGAAACGCCCTGCATGGGCTGATGTGCTGCACACACTGCCTCACTTCGGTGGGTGATACATGTGTCATCTGTCATGAAGCTGGATTTGATCTCCACGGGGTCGCGGCGAGACATGTAACCGGCATACGTAAATCAGCAAATTAAGTCCCTAACAGAAAGACACGCGTTTGATAAGCAACTTCTATTCATGTCTAGTAGATGGAGCAAAAGACGGCTGAAAAGTGGATGATGATACGCATCACAAAAATGCCAAGAACATCTCCCATACATCGCTTTCAATGAGCCAAAGAGCAAAAAGAAAATTGGTAAAATAAGTTAAATAGATAGAACAAGAAGTAAAAAAAAAATGACGAAATGTGGCTCCCGTTGATCGTAATCAGATCTCTAAACAAATCTTTTGCCCCCTGGAATCATTCAAGAAAAAAAAAAAAAAAATTAAAACCCGTGTAATTCTATTAACATTTCAACCCTTTACTGCGCCTGGCTCTTGGCGAAAACCTGGGCGCCGTCAACCAGCCGACGCTCGGTGTTCTGTCTACCGTTGACGAAGTCAGGGTAGTTGAGGGTCAGCTCGACAGCGCCGTTGACAATGTTGTCAACAGCCTCAACACCGAGCATGAAAGAGTGGTCCTGGTTACCGACCTCGTAGCGCCAGCTACCGAAGCGACCACGGGTCCAGATGTCCTTCTCTTGGAGTCTGGGCAGGATCTGGGTGAGAGCACCCTCACGTTCCAGGGAGGGGGTGGGGTAGCCGTGGTCGAAGCGGCGGTGGTAGGTGGAGACAATCTCATCGGTGGGCTTCAGCATCTCGGTGTTGACGAGACCCTGAATGCAATCAGCCAGGAGAGTCTCGTGGTTGACAGGCTTCATCGAAGACTCGGAAACCTCCAACATGATGGACCAGTAAGGACCCTCCTGAGCCTCAGTGCTCTGGGGCTTGGAGCCATCCGCAAGCTGCAGAGTGGGAAGCTTCTTGGAGCCCTCGGGCTGGTTGTGGGGGGAGTAGTTGGAGAAGATGGTGGCACGGTAGAAGGGGCAGTTGTCCTCGGGGAAGTAGAGCTAGTAACGATCATGTTAGTTTTTAAGTCATTCATGGTTTACATCGAAGGTCAACTTACCCAGCACTTGTCACCGATTCTCTCGGGGCGGGTACCACGGATACCGACACCAATGACGTGAGTGGAGGAGTAGAAGAGCTGCTTGGTGAGTCCAACGAGCTCCTGGTCGCCGATCTGCTCAGCGAGGAAGTCGACAGCCATGGTGGAGACGAGCTTCTTGTAGCCGACAGTGGTGCCATCACCCAGGGTGACAGTCTTGTTGTTGGCATTGACCTTGACGACCTTGCCCTTCTCACCGAAGCGAGTCTTCTCCTTGGGGAGAGTGTCGGCGACAGCGATCCAGATACCACCGGTACCACCACGGGCGGGGAAACGGAAAGTAGCGTTAGGACCCCAGTTACCAGCGGTCTTGTTAAGGATAACGTTGGTCGTCACGGCCTTGACGTTAGGGGCAGCGACACGCTCACCCAACCAGGCACATTGCATCTAATGAGAATCAGCACACCGTTACTTGCCATGTGGTCCAGCGTATCTTACCTTGGTCGTAGGCACAGCCCAAACCTTGAAGTTGTAGGGTCTCATGAAGAGGTCGGCGATACCGACACCCATCTGGCGAACAATCCACTCATCGAAGTTCTGGGGCTTGGTGTTGGCGACACGAGCCTCGAGGGCAGCGTCGATCAGGCCATCGATACAGCGGACCTGCTCATGCTTGGGAAGCATGGAGATGTTGTTCTGGAAGGGGTAGGGAACCCATTGGCCCTGGCAGCGGACGTAGGAGATACGCTGGTGGGTGTACCAGTCGTCATCCTTGGGGAGAGCCTCGTTGATGCAGTCGTCAAAGTACTTGTAGTGGGAGAAGATGACGTGACCACCAACATCGAAGAGCTGTGATTGTCACGAGTCAGTCGCTGTTTGCTTGACCAGTGCAATGCCTGCCCATTGAGGGGAAAGTGGGAATCAACATACGAAGCCTTCGGGGGTCACATCGGTGGAAGCAAGACCACCAGGGGTCTCGTTGCTGTCAACGATCAACCAAGAGGGGCCATCCTACACCCGCGAATTGTCCAATTAGCCTTTATTCGAGTGAAGGTAGACGATAGGGGGCGCGCAATGCGTACAATCTGGTTAAGACGCTTCGCGGCACCGAGACCAGTAGGGCCGGCACCAATGACGAGAACGTCGACGGAGCTGAATTCAAGCACAAAGACAACGGTCAGCAATTGTTCCAATGAGCTTCTTGTTGTAGTGAAGGCAAGCTTGCCGTTGGAGGGAGGGGAAAGGTCTCCTTACATATCGGGGTGGGTCATCCTGCCTTGTAGAATATCCTGAAAGCTGGGGACACGGTTCAAAGTCCTGCGGGCGAGGCTGAGCATAGAAAACGAGCCTTGTGAAGCTGCAGGGACAGCAGAGTTATAAGGAGAGAGATGAGAGGGGAGGAAGAGAGAGAGAGAAGAGAGGTTGGTGATGGAGGGAGCAAGAAGGGGAGGGAGATGGGCGGGAAGGTATAGGTGTATCCGTCCTGCGGTCGGTCGGGAAAGCGAAACGTGACAAGCAAGCGGTGGGGGGCGCTTGGAATCGGTTTCAAGTTTAGGCCCTAATAGATCAAGCAATCGGATTATCGGATTTCCCCAAAAAAAGTCGACTAATAATTAATAGCAATACGTGTCGCCGAAGCCCCAGTCGCGGAGCCTTGGAAAAGGGGCAAAGGGGACAAAGCTAATTTCCAACCCCAATCAATCCAAATCATCCCTCATCTTAAAGGTCTGGAGGACGCATGGGTCGGGGCTGATCGATTCATGCAATCACCATTCATTCGTTCTGGGTAATTACAAAAGAAGTGAAAAAAAAAGTACACGAAGATAAAAATATCATTAAAAATAAAATAAACCCAAAAAATATTCCGGGTTGCCAACCATTGATACACCTTTCCTTGCGCCATCTGCGCGTTTGCTGCTTTTTCGTTGGATCATAGCTAGGCAATCGTTCCGTAGCCCAGCAGGCAAATAGCCCTTTCTAGCCCCATGAACGCATCAAAATGTTCAAGAATAGTATCCGACTGCGTCCAGCCAGACGCCTACTACCGCAATAATGAATATTCCGCTAATTCCGATCGTACGATTGGCCCTTGTTGTCGCACTGCTTATCGTTATATCTGAATGCAGCAGCATCACCACCCCCCAAGTCCGGCGTCAAAGCTCATCCACCTGCAAGCACTGTGATACGGGATCCATGGGGTTTTCTCGGCAGGCACCGGCCTGCCAGGGGCTATCGTCTAGTGGAATGCATGCGCGTTGCTCATTCTTGGTTTTAAGGGTCTCTAGCTTCTACGGCCTACGGAGTCCTAGCATCTGCTTTTTCTCCGTAGAGCTCCATCCGCTGGCGGAGCGACGGTTGCCGTTTACCAAGAACGGTAATGCAGTTCGGCGATGGATCTTGTGTACCCCACGAGAGCATCATGAATTCCGTTCGATAGATCACTGCTGCCGTCTGGTATCTCATCTTCTGGACCCTCGGATATATACGAAACTTCACACTCAGAAGAGGAGGCTAGGTCCAAGCTCACAGGAAAGACATATACCACTAACGGAAAACCGTGGGCAGTATGTATAACAATCCCGTGCAACTGATAGCTCGATCACCTTCATCAAAAGCTGCAGGCAAGTCATAAGAAATGAGCTGTGTATCCGTTGTGTACGCACATCCCTGCTGAGCGGCCAACCAAGCACTCCCTACGACCAGTGGCAGTCGATTGCCTCCTGCGCAAGGTACTACCTACTGCGTATCTAGTACTCCGCAGCGGCGTGGACCTGACCTAACTGGTCCAGGAGGACGTCGATGGCGAGCATCGGCAACATGGATCGTCCCCTATTTGACGGTCTGTCAACTTCAGGGTAGATAAGTAGGGAACACATGAGCCGGGCAACAGTCGAACGGCTCCACTTGTTGTCCTTCTTGAAATGGAAAGACAGAGAGGATCTTTTTCCAGAAGCGCACACAACGGTTATCAGCTTAACCTGTCTGGGATTTGAGATGCAAGCAGATGGAGTTGTCACCCACTCAGGGACTGAGGGACCAAATACACACTAACAAAAGCTTCAATTTTCGCCCCCTGAGGCTTTCGTAATTTGACCCTCCTGTCAATGCCCTTATTTCTGACGGACGCGCAAGCAGCGAATCCTGGTCAGAACTTTGCATGGACATCTGTATGCTATTGATTGAACCATACAGTAACCATGGCCAGACCGAGAACACGAACAATCCATATTGTCGACCAGGACCCGAAGGATGGTACACGTCGGCACGGGACTCCATACAACAGAACTATGCGGACCCTCGTGGGTCTGGGAAAGAGTCCCTGAGGGAACGGGCAACCTAAGGACGGCTCCGTCGTACCATTTGCTCTAAACGCCATTGAACCATGGTGATGGCGTCAGGCCCCTCAGCCTTCAGATCGCCGCATTCCCCACCCGCAAGGGACCTTTGCGGCGGCGCTATGAGCAAGTGGCCGCTGAACGCGGGTAAGACAGTGCTTGGCCTAGCGGGCTGCTTGCGTAATGCATCCTGCACCAAACCAGCCGGCGTTAATTTTGATCAACAGTGATTGTCGCAAGTCGGTGTTGATGTGTCCTTCCCCTCCATTAACATTTCTTTTGTTTTCCCCCCTCTCCCCTTCTACGTTCTTATCGGACACAATATGGATTGATCCACAAGTAGTCTAGAGGAGTACTCAATCAGCAGATAGTAATTGCCCATTTGTCGAACCAGAAGTATCAAATTAGGGGTGAAGACGAGTAGATAAAAAAAATAGGCAAAGAGCCAAAAAGAGTGTAGATGGCGTTTCCTACCAAGGAAAGTCGCTGGGGGGCCCCATAATGGTAATAACCAGAACAGCCTATCTCTAGCCAGAGCGAGCGGAAAAGGGGCAACAACCAGCGACTACTGGGCCCCCCCGATGGTGGAGACCTGGAGATTGACACCAACCACCAGCGCTCGTCAGGACAGCAGAACTCGCCACGAGAGTGATGAGCATTTGCCTCGCCCCACGGCCGTACCGAGAGATGGTTTCAAGGTCGTCCATCCACTCGCAGATTGCAATTAGACAGCAATATATCGAATACGCATTGAGAATCGCGGTGAGGGTCGGGCAAACACCGGCAGCATCGAGCATAGAGATAATGATGCAGAAAGGCTCGCAAGTCAATGATGATGAGAACGGACAGGAAGTATAAAATAGAAGTCGATAGTAGAAAGTTGACGACGTTTGCAGAATGCAGATGGAGGTCTGGAACTGGCAAATGTTTTGTTACAATTTGTTCATACCATTTCCGTACCCGGGGGCTTGGTTGTGCCAACAGCGGTAGTTGGGTAGAATACTATCGTAATAACCAAGCCATTACGGTACTGAATTCAAGTTGTGGCCATTGCGAGGACAATTTGCTGCAATACAAGTGTATGTGCCGGGTCTCCAGCCCGCTAATTTTTCGCCCCTCGTCACTCCACTTTTGGCCTCCACCGCGATGGGCTTGTTCTTCCCAGCCTAGAACTCGAAACCGCCCGTCAGAACCACTGGTGGTGTTTCACCTGCTTCGGCGTCCATGGGGTAGCATACGAATGGTATCTAATTATAATTCTCCAGCAAATCTTGGGAATATATGCACAACAAACCAGTCCAAAGGGTATACTACTATCAACTATTCTTGTAAGTGCTCAATGTGAGACCAGGCAAGGCAGATAGATAGATGGATGCAGAGAGACATCAAGTATTAAATCGGCAAGGTTAAAATTGGTTCCTTATCTAGTAGTCTACTTCCACCGTACCTTTCAATTTACTACAGTAACTAAACTAAATGCTAGCATTATCACACTGACTCTGGTTCCGGTTCATTCCTCCCACCCCCCACCAACCAACCCATCCGTCCATAGGTTAGGAAGATGTAGTAGAATGCATGCTAGCCACTAAAGTTTGGGGATTCAGGTCCGGGTCCAGAGGGAAACTAACTCCTAGTCCAGTATGTAAGTTGACGGTCAGCGCAGTACTAACCACTACTGCTGGCTCGTTGTAAATTGTGAGAAAGACGACCAACGAACGACATATCGTGTCCTGAGCCACGATCTGCCCTCTCGGTGTTGATGCGGACCCAGCCCTCTCTCTCTTGTCTTTCTCTCTCCGTCGCTCTTACACTCTCCGTCTCTTTTCTTCCCTGCCTCACAATTCCCTGACTCTCTCCTCTTCGGCACCCCCCTAAATAATTTTACTTGCGCTTCCCGAGCCGTCTCTTCACTCCCGCTGCCATCCCACAGGAAATCCAGCCGTAAGTAACCTCTCTTCTTGGTACCCTGTTTGCTTACCCGAGAGTTGAAAATTACCTCAACGGACACCCCCCCATCAACCAAACAGCCCCCTTCGTCCTCTTCCCTCTTCCCTCTTCTCTCTTCTCTCCTCCAACCCCGACCATTCTTCTTCACACCCGTTCTATTCTCATTCACTCTCTTACTATCCTTTTCTTGTCCAACTCTAGTCTCACTCGTTTCCAGACTTTTTAGGCTTCTCGACTTTTTATCCACCTTTCTCTGCCTACCATTCCTTTTTCTCTTTACGTCCTTTCTTGACAACCGTTACCCGTGGCCTCCGCCAAGTTCGGACAAAGCAGCCTTTTACGGCCGCGACCTTTTGAATTTCAACGTTTCTTATCCGACCAGACTCGCACCTTTACAATGTCTGAGGGCGAAAAAGCCAGAACCTCCGGAGAGGTCTCTCGTCCGGAGCCTACCCTGCCCACCGTCAATCCCGCTGTTGATAAGGCAGAGCCCCCGAAGCCTGCCTTCCACCCTGCTGTCTATGTCGGGTAAGCTACACCAAGATTGAAGGACTCGAATGGAAAGAGTACTAAGATAATATCAGTGTCTGGATCACTTTGAGTTCCAGTGTCATCTTGTTCAACAAGCATATCCTTGATTATGCCCAGTTCCGTAAGTTCTACACTCGGTGGCTCCGATTTTTGATGACCATATCGCTAATTGTTCTCTCTGTTCCTAGGTTTTCGTACGTTGCTCGTAACTTATCTCGATATCGTCCCGCAGTCCAACTAACGACATCTAGCTATCATCCTCACAACATGGCATTTGGCATTTGCGACCTTCATGACCCAGCTTCTGGCGCGCACCACCACTCTGCTCGATGGACGGAAGACCGTGAAGATGACTGGCCGTGTCTACCTTCGTGCTATTGTTCCGATCGGTCTTTTCTTCAGTCTGAGTTTGATCTGCGGTAATGTGACTTATTTGTATCTGAGTGTTGCCTTCATCCAGATGCTCAAGGTCAGTCGCTCAATGTCCAGCAAGAGTTTCCCTTGCTAACTTCCCCCTCAGGCTACTACCCCCGTTGCTGTTCTTTTCGCTACTTGGGGTATGGGCATGGCTCCTGTCAATCTCAAGGTCCTGATGAACGTCAGCGTTATCGTGCTTGGTGTCATCATTGCCTCTTTCGGTGAGATCCGCTTTGTCTTCATCGGATTCCTTTTCCAGCTCGGTGGTATTGTCTTCGAGGCCACTCGTCTGGTCATGGTTCAGCGCCTGCTCAGCTCTGCCGAGTACAAGATGGACCCTCTTGTCTCTCTCTACTACTTCGCTCCTGTCTGTGCTGTCATGAACGGTGTCACTGCTCTCTTCCTTGAGGTCCCCAACCTTACCATGGGCCACATCTACAACGTTGGTGTCTGGACATTGCTGGCCAATGCCGTTGTTGCTTTCCTCCTCAACGTTTCCGTTGTCTTCCTGGTAAGAAACGCTTTTTCGCCGCGTTGCTACATGGGGATCAATTTACTGACGCATCCACACAGATTGGCAAGACCTCCTCCCTCGTCATGACCTTGTGCGGTGTCCTCAAGGATATCCTTCTGGTCGCTGCTTCCATGATGATCTGGCAGACCCCCGTCACCCTCACCCAGTTCTTCGGTTACTCGATTGCTCTCGTTGGTCTCGTCTACTACAAGCTTGGCGGTGACAAGATCAAGGAGTACACTGGCCAGGCCAACCGTGCCTGGGCTGAGTATGGAGTTAACCACCCCGCTCAGCGCAAGTTCATCGTGTTCGGTGCTATCCTCCTCATCTTCTTCCTGCTCATGGGCTCCATGGCCCCCAGCTACGCCCCCGAGCAAGTTGCCAGCGTCAAGGGTATGCTCGGTGGTGCTACTGCTGGAAATGCCTAAAGGACCGATTAGAAGTCCAGGTGGATCCAGCCATGCGCCTGTCTTAATACTCAGGCGCCGTCTGAGGTGAGCCAGGAGTGGTAGCTTATGTTGATGGGGAATGGGGACTGGAGAAGGTCCCGGGGGGCAAAAGTTCTACCCGCGTGTCACGTTCGCTTTTCTTCCGCCATACTTGGATACGTATGGTGCTCTACTGCTATAAAGGATAATATTTCATCTGCCGGGGTAGTTCTTTACGAATAGGGATGCGGGGTGCATCTGGGCCGGCCACATGCGGGGAATGCAGCCGGGCCCAGAAAGACACGGTTGATACGACATGGATTTCGAATCCGACGGGGCTTTCACAATTATTCGTTTCGCGACCCTGTTTTTTTCTTCTTCCTTTTACCATTTATTTTATTAGAAGGATTTTTGTCGGTGTATTGCTCGCGATTTGGCTCGATGACCATTTGTGACGTGTGAAACTAGCAGGAAGTTCAGGTGTCGGATATCATTTTCGCGACCTTTTTTGCTCGTCATCCCATTCTCCTGTTACTATAGGATTTTTCTTTTTGACTACTTTACGAGGGGAACCTTCTCATCAAATGAATAGAATTTCGTCAAGTTCCAAGTGTTCGTTTCGGATAGGTGCCTGAGGCATCACATGGTAGGGGCAAGCTGGGCCAAGTTCTGGCTAACTTACTACTTACTAAAGTTCCTTGGCTGGCAACCCCCTGGTCAGTCAGCAGTCAGTGCGGGCCTTTAGGGTTGAGCCAATCACGGCGCATCGAAAGCCTCGGGCTTGAGCTGAGTGGTTCGGCCAATGGCCTTGCATCCAGTGAGGGCGGCCGCGCGGACGAGGCGTGCCAATTGAGCCAATGAGAATGAGTTTTGGCGAGTGGAGCCCACCCCATCGTTGCCCGGGACGATTCCCCCTCGACCAATAATGAGCGCATCCTTGCGGGTTGATCTGAGCCCGGTGGATCCCGTCACCTGTTACTGTACGGTATGGTATGCAGTCACGCCAAGGGGTGCACAATCCCTGCGAAACTCTCAGACCTCCCGCGGAAATGGCAGGCGTCACAAGCGTATGGCACGGTAAATACACGGTTCTGGCCAATGGCAAATCCTGCTCTCCGCAATGATGAATGGAGGATCGCAAGGCGCATCCAAAGAAGCTCCGATCACACTGACTTCTCGCTCTCTCGTCCGCATCCGTCAGCTTCTGCTGCTTCTTCTTCTCCTTTCCTTTCTGCTTCTTTCGCGTGTTTCGTTTGGTTCCTCGCTTTCCTCCCACACTTTCCTCCCTTCTTGCTTTCCTTCCCTCCGCTTCTTCTCCTCCACATCTTAGCCGGTGATCCCGTGGTTCGCTTCTTCGTTTCGGCTGCGCATCTTCTCCTTCCTCCGTTTATCCTCCTTCCATCCATCTCTCTCTCTCTTTTCTTCCCTTCCTCCCTCTCCTGCACGTCGTTCTCACTGTATCTTGGGTCAATTTTCCCATCTCATCTTGCTCATATCCTTACCTCTTGATACCCTTCATCCTTATATTCCATATCTCCCATCTCGTACCCTTCCATTGTCACCTGCCTGCCTGCCTCTCTTCACCCTTTCGCGCATCACCTCTCGTCCTCTCCCTTGGGTGCCACACCATAACTTATATACACAGCTTGGATCGCAAGATCCATAGGTTGCTCTCGTTCTTCATTTCTAGCTCACTGGACAGACAGAACAGGCTCCCTTTCGCTTCAATCTCGTAGTCGCTGCATTCGACCACGCCTTCGCATTCATCACCATGTGCCCAATGCTGCTGAACGGTCTCTCTGATGGCCCGGCGATGGTCCTATCCCCTCCCCAGGACCACGCTTTTGTTCAATTCCCCCGCCAGCCCAAGTTCACCCACGACACAGAGTCGCGGTCCTTCTTCTCCAATAACAACAACCCCTTCCAACCATCCAGACCCTCCCGCAAGAGGTCGCGTGACGAAGATTCCTTCGAAGAAGCCATGAACGGAAGCAGCACTCCCATGTCCATCGTGGCTGCTTCTGCTCCGCAACCCAGAAAGCAAGAGGTCGAAGAGCCCATCTATGGCGAAGGCATGGTTCTCCTCAACCCTCGCACCAAGATGGCCATCTCAGCAGAAAGCCAGACTGGCACGTGGTATGAAGAGACTGTTGAGAATGTCACCACCGCTGCCCCGGTCTCGTCGCGTCGTTCCGGCAGTCCATCTGCTAGCCGTAAAGCTCAGCGTCTGGATCCCGCCGCTTCCAATTTTGACGATATCACCCTCTCCTCCATTCAGCGCAAAATAAACACCGACCAGCAAGACGACAATCGCCGAATCCTCAACGCGGGTAACCGCTCCGAAGAACCCACTGTCGACGACGCTACGCGTCTCCTCGGGATCAGTTGGCAGCGGATTGCGACCGATGACGCCGATATGGCGGCTGCCGTGCGCGGCTGGAAGAAGTACATTGATCGGCAGTTCGCGACGTACCTGGCCGATTCACAGATCCTCTTGAAGAACCGGGCGCTGAATGCCTATCTTGTCACCGCACGACCAATGACACCAATGGGGGTTTCCCCTACACCGGCCTTTTATCTTTTCAACGATGACCTCACCCAAGGACAGCTCGTGGGTTCCACATGGGAAGCCTGCCTCATGAACCTTCGCTCGTCTCCCATCGTTTTCGAAGGCACACAGATCCTGAATGCCGCAGACAGGCCGCTCAACAACGGCATGGCCTCGATGGGAGCTCAGAACCTGCTGGGCGCGAATCAGGTAGAATCAGGTCTTCCACTCCTCCAGACTCTCTGTGCCCAGCCCGTGAACCACGGCAACGGCATGGGGTTGAACAACAGCGTAGGAATGGGGACGGGGATGGAGATCGACGCGTAAGCCATTGGCAGCAGTCTTATCAGCAGCAGAAAAGGCACTTCTCGACGCATTAACACCTTACGCCTTGAACCAAAAAAACCCGATCGACCAACGAAATCGACGGACATACAGCGGAAGCGACTTTCAACTTCGACCGAAACCGCTCTTACCCCCACCAGTTCGGCAGCAAAATTTCTGATTTCCGCTTTTCCTCTTCTCCTGATGGTGGTGTGTCTGTCATCTTCGCTTCGCCATCGTAATTAAAATTCGGATTTGACATATGTTTGTGGAACTTTTCTTTCCTTTTCTTTCTTTGGATTTGATCTTATTCTTTCTTTGGCGCAAAGGGTTGGTGGTGGGATGGCTGGGAATGGGTATGGTCATGTGGCCGGTTGGGTCACATGGGTTTGAATCTGTTGCTGCTTTTTTGGTTTCATTTCAAGTTTTCTCCTTTGGTTCTCTGATTGTTGATATATATTTGCCATTTTCACATATCGTCAAGACTTGGAAAGAAACAATGAATGAAAGAAAAAAAATTATCAAGATAATACTTTTCTATGTTTTGGTTGTAGGGAGAGAGGAGTGAATATGTGGGAGGGGAAGTAGCAAGTGGCGGTCAAGATCGCCAGCTTTTGCCAGATACAGACTTAGCCATAATAGGGTTCATGAATCTCCTCCCAGAAACACCACCTCCAAACTGCCCACCAGATTCTCCTGCCCTTCATCTCGCGCCATCAACCACTACATGGCCCATCCTATTGTTTGTGAATCCTTGGTTCATAAGAGACAAGGATTGAACTAATATACGACATAATTGCCGTCCTTATCAGTCTCGTTTGCATTCCCGGCCCAACTTAGCTCACGGGTCTGGTTTCCACCCAGGTAAACCCTTTGTCATCCTCCCGAATAGGCTGTGCCTTCTGCACTCCGAACAAGGAATCGATGTCCTCGAGACTCAAGTTAGCTGTTTCGGGATAGTAGAAGTACACGATCTGAGACGTTGGCAAACATTCATCAGCAGGCTGGTGGCGCTATGGGGGGATCGGAATGTATGTCCCGAACTTACCGGTATAAAGGCGAGGTTAAAGGCGACGAAGATGAGATACCCTTTCCATGCCAGGTCTCGGATCAGCGTCGGAGATATCATGTTCACGAAAAAGCTCCAGAGCCAGTTAGCCGAAATTCCGATGGCTTGCCTATTTGCGGTGCTGAGAGTTAGCCCTACTCCAGACCAAAGTGGCCCGCCACCGGTTGGAATGGGGTGAGTGTCCTGGCCTACCCTTTTGTCCGGACTTGTTGGGGCAGTAGCTCTGGCCCGTATACCCATGGTATGCAATTAATCGTGGCCCCATAGATGAGCATATACAGAAAGAAGAAAGCCACGGAGGCCGTAGCGGTCGACTTTTCCAGGTTCGTCCCTGCCGGTGCCGGGTGTTAGATCAATTCCCTAACTCTGTATTCCGAGCCATACGCCGGGCTTACCTTTGAAGGACAGAAGAATGGAGATCATGAGTAGGCATACGAAGAGGCCAAAGGATCCCCACATCATTGGGCTCCGCCGTCCCAATCGATCGGAGTAAAAGATGGGATAAAAAGCACCTACGGTAACACGATCAGCGCTCTGTTGCTGCGGTGGGGATGGGCCGGAATTCCTCAGCACCTATGACAAACATCAATTGGATCACTCCACTGAGCAATAAACTCAACTTGGCGTCGAGGCCCACGTTATCTTCAAGGACTAGGAGTAGGCATGTCGTCAGCCATTGATCGGACATCACAGGGAGGAATGACCGTAGGTTTTACCTGTAGTGACATAGGTCTAGGGCATAGAGTTAGCTTTTGCTATGCAGTGTCCTTGAGGTTCACTTACGACAATCAAGGGAGCCCCTCCCATCTGGTTCGTAAACTGTAGCCCATACGCCAGCAAGATTCGTCGACCCGTATGAAGCTCATCTTTCTTGAAGATCTCTGACCACTTATACTCTGGACGACCATCGTCTATGGCCCTGAAGATATTTTCAGCCTCCTGGGTCACTGTTGGATGATCTAG
Organism: Aspergillus luchuensis; assembly: GCF_016861625.1. Lineage (NCBI taxonomy): Eukaryota > Fungi > Ascomycota > Eurotiomycetes > Eurotiales > Aspergillaceae > Aspergillus > Aspergillus luchuensis. The sequence continues at coordinate 2,125,406 of NC_054849.1, forward strand.
TGGTAGATCAAAAAAGTCGCTTAAAACTTGCAAGGCCTCCTGCCTCCTATGCTGACGGCACAACCACCGAGGATTCTCCGGAAGTCTGTCCAACAAAAGTGAGATGACATGCTCAGCTCGGACAACGCGTGGCAGTCCAACTTACCCTAAGATCAATATGATAACGAGAATTGCGATGATCACTTGACTGGCGATGGGCAGCCTCCAATTGATAGGTCCATCCACATAGCTCATACCATAGTCGTACCAGTACGCGATGGTAATACCTACACCGACAGCGAGAGGTTGAGTGCAGACATACATTCCTCGTTTGCGTGCTTCACATAATTCCGCTTGGTACACCGGCACGGTCGTTGTCATGATGCCAATTCCAATCCCAGTGAAGAGCCGGGACACGAGCAACTGCGCTTTGGAGTAGGAGCTGGTCTGGACCGTTGCCCCAATCTGTAAAGCGCCATTAGCATCTGCATGTGAAAAGCGAGTCTGGGGAGACACATACTATAATTATACACATCGCAAGCCACACGGACTTTCGAAAACCTAAATTGTCACTTGTCAAGAAGGCCACCGCTGTGCCAAGGAGACAGCCTAGATTGTATATAGACACTATGATTCCCATTACAGCTGTAGTGGGATGGTGGACGATGGAGAGAAAATCAGCGTTGTTGATAATCCCAGAAAACACTGCCTGGTTGTAGCCTATCCATGACAAAACTGAGGGTCAACATATACTGCACCCTAGGCGCGTTCATCAGGTATCTCACCGAATAAGGCGAATGCTGCTTGGCAGGTGAACATGATGGCCAGCCGAAGGCTGAGCCCCCGTCCGTACATATTGATTCTGACCATAATCGCAACCGTGGGAACAGAGCGAGGAAGGTCAGCGACTGAAATCGAACCTCAAGCTAAATGTATACTGGAAGTACGATATTTATATATGCACTTAGTGGGATCCCATCTTCGTCATTAACCGCGAAAACCAGGGGGGTCAAGACTTCTGTGGACCCGTGGCACACAAATTTGGTGCGCAGGAAGCGCAATAGTCTGAATAGTTCTCCTCATGATGAGGTAGTATCCCCATCGGATATCTGAAGCCCCAGTAACCCATTGTAGATCGACGCAGGATCCTCCATACCAAGGACCGGTAAATGCCGCAATAGGATGGAGAACCGGACCTGCAACAAGAACCAGCGAGTCAGACGACGGGTTGCTAGCATTCAACGATACGACCTGCCCACCTTGTACATTCCTCAGGGTCTGCGGAGGATCGACTTCCGACTGGCACAAGGCTAGGAGACTTCGAATATCATTTCCAGGATAGATATATCACCACCACACACCATGACTCATATGCAGCGTCAGCACATAGAAGCAGTTACAGGAGTTCAAGTGTAGATCGATGTGCTCCAGCTGTCGTATATCGAAAAGATCCCCTCCAACAGCAGGCAGTTGAACTGTACGCACAAACTCGCACCATCAAACTCCCAGAAGGGGGAGCCCCTTGCCTTAATTCTGCCGGGATCGTGAAAGTCACAATCTAGGCAGCTCAGAAACCTATTAATAGTTCCAAATTTACTGACATTCTGGGTTGCTAACAGGGCCATAGTCGATGGTATCGATGGAGCCTCCTGATAATAGGGTTCTGCTAGGCTTTGCCTCCAAGTGGTGAGTTGCCACACACCCACCAATGGGGGATTAATGTTCGAGACCGAAAAGAGGGGAAGAGATACAAGGTTTGATGGCATAGATGATGCAGTTGGTGGAGTGTATGGACCTGGGATAAGGTGGGGAGATGAAGTTGCAGACTACGCGTTTCGTCTCGTTTCGATGCCTGCTACACGTGATATCGGCCTCAAAATGGCAAGACAAGCAACAAGGAAGGAACCAAGCGAGTTAGATCATATGCCCCATCACTTGCTTTTCAAGATTTAAGCCTGGAATGACTGGGTATCAAATTCCCGTCGACTTGGCGCCGGACTCTATGTACATGCCTTGCGGTGAAATACAACCCTGCTATCATCGCAACTTTAATCACTGCCATAATCACTCCCCTCGTCATAATAGTCACCATAGGTTCCAGCAAGCGCCGCGTCAACTCCGTCATCCTCCATGTCATCCTCGTCGTCGTAGTCATCCTCTTGTTCGTCATCCGAGTACTCGTTCTTTGCTCCATCTGCGGGACCGAGGACTTGCTCATTCTGACTCGCTTTCCCACCTTGATCCGTCAGGGCCTGAGCAGCAGGGGCCGCTGAGCCACGCGCCGGGCCCGCGGTAGACGAAGAAGCTCCAGCAGGTTGGCCACTTGAGGGGGTTGCAAGCCGGGTACGCCTCGAGGCCGCCTCTGGCTCGATACTGGCGCTGCGGCGTGACACAACACTTTGGCTGCGACTCTGGCTTCGGCTCAAACTCTCTTCCTTAGGTTTGGAGGCCTCGTCGGCCCCTTCATCGCCAAATAGGGACTCCAAAAGACGATAGTTGATCTTTTTACTGAACCCTCTTCTCTCCAACATCCGACGGGTAGCTTCGGCAGGGGTGGAAGCCCGAGTGCTGCGGCCATCGGCGTCTTCACCTTCGCCTTCAAGATAAGTAACGTCGCCCAGTCTACCACGGCGGCGTTTCCGCGGCTTGTGCACGCGACCGTCCGCGCCAGGGTGAGAATCGGCCTCGGCCAGAGCTCGCTTGAGCGCTTTAGCTTGCTGGGTCCTAAGATAATCTTTGTTCTCATGGACCCAGATCCGTTCTTTAATCTCAACTTCCGCAGGAGAAAGCAAACAATTAGACACCTCCGGATCCGATTCAAACTCCGCAGCGTCGATCTCTGTATTGTCAGAGACGACCTTCCTCGGAGGACCGGCACTTGTGTCAAACATGTTCGATCCTTTGGACAACAGCGCGGTCATTTCATTCTCCAAGGCCTCCTCCGATGCAATTTGATCTGGCGAAGGTGCTGGGAGCGGGGGTCTCTTCGGACCCTTCTGGCGAGCAGACTTGGCGTGCTCCTCGCCAGCATCCGAAATGGTTTCGCTTGCAGCAGAGGCAGTCGATTGGCGACGTTGGCCGCTGCTGGCCGCTAATAATGCCGGATCAATGGGAAGACTAGGAATAGCAAATCCGTCTGAGTCGACACGCCTGTGTTGTTGTGCTTCCTGTATATCACTCTCCATCTCGGCAGCCGTTTCCGTGGGCCGTCTCTTGAAAGAGCGTGATGGCTTTCGTCCTTCTCTAGCCCTGGCAAAAGAAGGTGGGTCATGCGCGTTTTCCAGCTGCACGGAACGAAACTGGTCGACTGTAAGTTCACCACTTTCGGTGGAGCTGAACTCGTTCAAACGCTGGCTAATAGTGATCTCGGTGACCTTGACGACGTAGACAACCTCTCGAACAGTGCGACGAAAGTTGTTCATGCGGGCTGCAAGAATCAAGGCGGCACCACAAATACCAGCGGGACGACGACCCGTCGTCATCCAATCGCGGTTCATCCGCTGTACGATACGGACCGCCTCGCTCGCCACCTGCATGGTAGCCGACCCAAATTCAAGCTGTTTGGCAAATCTGTAAATCAAACTCTCCGGGTCAATCGGATTCATCAGAAAGACATTACCACCCAGACGCAACTCGTCAAGCAGTGCTTTGTAGGTCCGGCCTAGCTTGAAGACGTTGATCATGAGGACATCGGCAAAATCGATGAGCATGATAGTGTTGCCATCCTGGCGACGACAGGCAATGTATAAACACACAGCAGCTACAGTCTTGGTCCTTCGACCTTGAATGAAGTTCAACCCGACTGCCAGCTTGAACACCTGACCAGCAGCCTTCATGGCACTCTCTGGAATATTCAAGGCACGAGATAGCTGAGTGATGTAGCGGTTACCGTTTTGTTCCGTAATCTCGCGGCTCTCGGCGCCTCCACGCTGAAAGCCAGGGCCATAACTGCGGACATGGGATTGATCTTCGCCGACAAAGGTACCCTGAACGACTGCTGCACCTGACGACGATTCCCCGAAAGTCACTTCGGAGACGATGTTTGCTTCACTGATGACAGTACCACACCCGGAACAAACCTTCTGGCCGTCATCCTCTACGATGTGAGGGGCAGGACAGCCCGGGTTAGGGCAAGTTGAGGTTTTGGGGTGGGTAGTTGGCCTGGCAGGCTGAGGCCGAGAAATTGGCTGGGGACGCCTGATTGGAGTTGGATTGGGCGATTTCAGACTGGCTAGTCTTCCCATAGGTGGCCTTGGGCCGCCGCGTGGGGGAATGGGAGCACGCATCCCAGGCCTAGGGACGGACATTGTAAATGCGACGGGATGGCTCTGTTGGGGGGTCGATGATGTCCACGAGCGGTGGTAGTAGGTTGGTCTAATAAGATAAAGAAGAATAGATAATCAATCACACAGGGTCTATCATGCCTATATGGTCCACACAATGATCCTGGACGTAGCGTGATCCAATCGTCGAGCTGAAGGTGCAGCGACGAGCCAGACGGAGGGGCTATAAGAGCGAACAAACCGCACAAAGAACACTCTGGCGGGGTTTCAAGATGTTATAAGGGGGGGCTGGTAGGGGTGTTATACGGGTGAAAGATAACCAAAACCCCGTATTCACTGGACCAACTAGAAATCGTGAAGAGAAACCGGGTATAGAAATCAACCCGCAGCTGGGGAGTATAAGTAAAAGTAGTTGATGAAAAAGGGAAGAATGAAATGGAGGTGATTCAAGTGGGCGCGACGCATCACCGACGTGAAAATTATGACGCGCCTGTCGCGGTGGTCCAATGGAAGAGTCACGTGGCACGCCGTGTCTTGAAGGCCGAAGTTCGTTTCTGCCTCATTCCTCACTGTCTCTCGTTCGAGTCCCCGAGGAGGCACTTTCCGCAAATGCTGCAATCCCCGTTGCAGGCTAGCTGACCTGCAGCTGCTTCAATACCCTTTCCGAACTGTGGATTTATTTATTTCATTTCGAATTCTCAATTTGGGGATAATTTCCAGTCTATCTTATCTGTTAAAAGTCCGGTGGTACCGTTTCATTAGGCCATGTTAGGCTGTTTGCAGCTAGCTACTACTAGTACTATCTGCCACTTCGCCCTCAGCTATTGAGAACCACAGCATTCTATAGTGAAAGTTACGTGCAAAGCTTCACTTCATAGTTTGTAAAAGTTGTTTCTATATATTTAGGCTAAGAAAATAGGCGTTTAAAGCAGCCTCCTCGATCAGCCGAATCTAATCTGGACGATCGCATCTTCAACTTCCATCCATCTTTTTATTTTTTTTTTTCCCCTGGGAGCTTAAACTGGGACCGAATCCACCAAAAAGATCCGCTAACTGCTTAGTGAGCCAATCCAGATCAACCAAATGCCGGAGCTTTAAAAAATTTCGCCACATATGTAATTCCCACTTTTGTCTAAACTCTCCTCCACAGGGATACTCGTAGTATCGGGAGATAATGCCGGTTTACCAGCAGAGGGCTCGAATGGATCTCTTCAATCACATGCGCCCACGATGGGGAAGTTTGATAAGAATCGTTCATCCAGGAACATTTGGTACATATGACTTACATCACCTACACACAGTAGCATTTCTTCTCCGTGGAGGGTGAAGTGGGTAAATGACTGGAGTGGAATGCGCCATTTGTGCGCGGCCCCAGAACATCCTCACTTCTTCTTTTGACGCACAAAACGCGCAGCTTTGCCTCCCTCCTCCCCCCCTTCCCTGATCGAAGAACCCAGAAACATGATATTAATGATGATTCATATTTCTTCCACTCTCTCCCTCCTTCTTTTCTGGCCTATTTGTAGAGAGTTCGCCCTTCCTCATCCCTTACTTGTTGACTGAGCAATTGCGATCTGCAACCATAGCCGCTGTCAGTAGGCAATACTCAATCTCAGACAGGAAAAGCAACATCTTACCTCGCAATCCTGTCCACTTGTCGCTCTCATTGCTCGAGAGGCTTTCCCCTGCGCTAATACGCCAGCGAGGCGTGTTGCATTAACTGTCTCGTCTTCGTGGGGGTGTCAAATCCCGGTTAGAGCTCCGGAGTCTTTTGACATCAACTGACAAGACCCGCCGTCGACGCCTTCTCTGTTTCATTCTATCAAACAACTTTCTCTCCCTACCAAGCTCTCTTACTGCTAGGCAGGGCTTTAAAGCAGTGACTGAGTCTGTCTTTCCTGTGCCTTCCTTATCTCTTCCTTTCTTCCCTTCCCCCCTTCGACAATGTCGCCGTCGGCAGCAGACACCAACTCTCGAGTTCCTGCTGGACAGGACTCGAGACTTCTCAGAAGCATCTTTTTTGTCAGCAACATCCATTGCTCCTCTTGCGTCGCATACATCAATGAAGTTCTATCAGACATTGATGGGGTGAGGGATATCGATGTGTCGGTTCTCACCCACGAAGTACGCGTCGTTCACAGCGCCGAAACAGACCCGTCACGCCTTGCTTCGGCTTTGGTTGAAGCTGCCTTCGAGGTTCACCATGTCACTACATATGAACCCAGAGGATCAGTTATCTCGGAACTTGATACAAGTTCATGGCTACCCCGCGACTCAGTGTTGTTCACTACCCAGCCTAACATCCACCGAAATCCAGCTCTGGGAAGCCGACATGTTGACAACTGTGACGCTTGCAGGAAAGAAGAGCTGGATAGCCTCGCGGCCGGCGAGGACTTGGCAGATGCTGCTCGCCGCCCTCGCGACCGCTATAGTGGTCTTCGAACGGGTGGAAAGCCCGGTCCAACCCAGTCAGAGGTACAGAGTCTAGTAGCCCGGGGGTCAGCCGAAGAAGTTACACCCGTGGAGCCGCCCAAGACGCCGGAAGATAAGGAAAGGTTCAACGCTCGTGTGAGCATTGGAGGTATGAGCTGTGCTTCATGCGCAAACAGCATCACGAATGAAGTCAAAGAGTTGGACTTTGTCGAAGACATAATTGTCAACCTCCTTACCAACAGTGCTACTGTCATCTTTACTGGCCCGCAGTCAAACATCGACAAGGTTGTCGAGCAGATTGAAGATATCGGTTTCGAAGCATCGCTTGATGAGGTCAAAATGATCAAAACAACCCCCGCACGCAAGGAGGCCCCTTCGAAATTCGTCGCTGAACTTGCTATCGGCGGCATGACGTGCGGTTCGTGCTCCGGGGCAGTTACCCGAGGGCTGGAAGAGCTTTCTTTTGTCACTACTGTTTCGATCAATCTCTTGACCCACAGTGGCAGAGTTGAGTTTGAAGGGCGTGATCATATTGATGAGATCGTGGAAAAGATTGAAGATCTCGGCTATGATGCTTCGGTCGATAACGTGACAGCCCTGGTGGCAGATAGCAACGATGAGCCTCTGGAAGAAAGGACACTGTCCATCCGTGTGGATGGTATGTTCTGCCATCACTGTCCTGACAAAGTTGTCAAGTCCTTGGAAGCTTTCCCGGATGTTAAAGTCGATGGCAACCTGTCCGTCAAGAATCCGATTCTTGCGGTTACCTATACACCAAAGCCACCCTCTCTCACAGTGAGGAGTATACTTCGGACAATCGAATCGGCTCACGATGCTTTCACTGCCACCGTTTATCGTCCTCCGAGCGTCGAAGATCGGTCCCGAGCTATGCAGCGCCACGAAAGACGCCGACTGTTCACCCGATTTATCTTTGTTCTGCTCGTGGCTATCCCCACGTTCATCCTGGGTATTGTATTCATGAGCTTGGTGTCGTCAAACAACAAGGTTCGCAAATTCTTGGAAGAACCGATGTGGGCTGGAGATGCCTCGCGCCTCGAATGGGCCCTTTTTATCATGACAACCCCGGTCATGTTCTATGGTGCTGATATTTTCCACGTGCGTGCGATGAAAGAAGTCTACTCCCTTTGGCGTCCTGGAAGTCGTGCACCGCTCCTTCGCAGGTTTTACCGGTTTGGGAGCATGAACCTACTCATCTCTGCCGGTACGACCGTAGCCTATGTCGCGTCTTTAGCTGTGCTTATCATGGACGCCGCGATGGGCTCAGCGTCCAACACACATAGTTCAACATATTTCGACACGGTTGTGTTTCTCACTATGTTCATTCTTGCTGGGCGGTTTATGGAAGCGTACAGCAAAGCAAAGACCGGGGATGCGGTCGCATCTCTTGGAAAGCTGCGCCCGACAGAGGCTTTGTTGAGAATCAACGCAAGTGACACAGACCTACCCGGTGACGAAAACAGACTTGCGGAAGATGGCTATGAGCGGATCAACATTGACCTGCTAGAAATTGGGGATGTAGTTAGCATACCTCACGGCGCCTCACCACCTGCGGACGGTGTCGTCGTTGGGACTGCTTCATACCAGTTCGATGAAAGCTCGTTGACAGGAGAGTCGAAACCGGTCCACAAGTCAGCAGGTGATCAAGTTTACACCGGATCTGTGAACGTCGGTCAGCCCGTCGAAGTTAAGGTCACTGCAACTGGGGGCTCCTCGATGCTGGATCAAATCATCTCCGTGGTGCGAGAAGGTCAGAGCAGACGTGCGCCGCTGGAACGGGTTGCGGATCTATTGACCTCTCACTTCGTCCCAATCATCACCCTGATCGCCATTCTGACCTTCGTCATCTGGCTCGCTCTCGGCCTTTCGGGGACACTGCCTGATGATTACCTTGACGTTGCACGCGGCGGTTGGACGTTCTGGGCATTGGAGTTTGCGATCGCAGTGTTCGTCGTGGCCTGTCCTTGTGGTCTGGCACTTGCCGCCCCCACGGCACTTTTCGTTGGCGGCGGACTAGCTGCTAAGCAGGGTATTTTGGTCAAAGGAGGAGGCGAGGCGTTCCAAGAAGCGAGCCGACTCGACGCCATTGTGTTCGACAAGACGGGAACCCTCACAGAGGGCGGCAGCTTGCAGGTATCCGAACACGAAGCCCTCATTTCGGACCCCGACGTAATACAGGTAGCTTGGACACTTGCCCGAAAGCTCGAAGAAAGCAGCAACCATCCGATCGCTCGAGCAATTTCGACTTTCTGCAAGGAAAAGCCCTCTGTCACAATTACAAGCGCCGACATCGAAGAAAGATCCGGCCAAGGAATGAAAGGCACGTTCACTGTATCAGTGCCGAATCCCAACGAGAAATCCGAGACACCCACTCAATACGAAGCTGCCATCGGCAACCAACGTCTCCTACACAGCCTAGAAACATCAGACTACGACGAAAGCCACCTATCGAAAACACTCTCGAAGTACCAAGCTGCCGGTAAATCCACCGCCATCCTTTCTCTCTGCTCCCAAAACGAACCCTCCTTCACACCGGCCATCGTCTTCGCCATCTCCGACACCATCCGACCCGACACCATCGAAGTCATCTCCAAGCTCCAAAAGCGCAAAGTCAATGTATACATGTGCACCGGCGACAACCAAACAACTGCTCACGCCGTCGCCGACATGGTCGGCATTCCGCGCTCCAACGTCATGGCGAACGTAATGCCAGCAGGCAAAGCCGACTTCGTGCGTCAAATCCAAGACAGCAACAACAACTTCACCCCACAGACAGATTCCGAAGCAGAGAGTCAACGAGCCCCCACCAACAACCGCTCCATCGTCGCCTTCGTCGGCGACGGCGTCAACGACTCCCCCGCCCTCGCCGCAGCAGATGTGAGCATCGCCATGGCGTCGGGATCCGACGTCGCCATGAACTCCGCTAGTTTCATCCTCCTCAACTCGGAGCTCGATACCATCCTGCAACTTGTCCTGCTGAGTCGTCGCGTCTTCAACCGCGTCAAGTTGAACTTTGGTTGGGCGCTGATTTATAACTGCTGCTTGGTGCCTGTCGCTGCGGGTGTCTTCTATCCGATCGTTAGTGGACATAAGCATGAGATGGTGGGTGGGGAGCTTGTGGTCACTGATACCCATTGGAGGTTAAGCCCCGTCTGGGCAGCGTTGGCCATGGCGTTGAGTAGCATTTCGGTCGTTTGTAGTAGTCTGGCGTTGGGGATTAGTCGCAGGTCGCTTAAGAGAGTGTTTGGATTGGGTGGGTAGTTTGCTTAGGTGGTCATGGTTTATGTTTTCCTAAAGGAACATGGGGTCAGGTTGCTCCATGTGGGTATAATATTTTTTGCTATGGTGGTGTTTTTCCCCGGCCATGATATTTGATGAGAGCTACGGCTTATTATCCGGGCATTGCTATGTATGACAGCTGAGATTTGGATCATCCTGGTGATGATAAGATTGAATGTCAATGAATATTTACGTGTGAACCTCATCAAACTATAAGGTTGTAGCTGCTATGGCTTTTGAAAAGACATGGGGTATATCGCATGTTTAGTAGTCAGTCAAGTAAGTAGGCATTTGCTAGTACTAGTAGTTTGTAGTGTATCTGGGTCTCTTGTCAGATGTTCTCTTTATCTAACTGATTGAATGTACTGGTCATCAAGTCACCAACAATGCGCTTTTATATAACTCATCCTACATATTCAATGAATTCTGCTCTCATGCATCACTCGTAATTTACTCCTAAATAGATCCTCATCCCTCTAAAAGAAATAAATCAACCATCCTCACCCCATACCTCTGCGATCTTCTTGCTCAGAACCTTTGCGATCTTCTTCCGTCCAACGAGCGTGTTCATCCGTTCTGAAACCATATTCTCCCGATCCTTCGGATCAAGCTCCTCAAAAGCACGGATAAATGTCTGCGGAGTCGGCCACCTCCGTTGAATCTCGAGTGCCTTTTCGCCTGTCACGCCCCGGATGCACATGAGCATTTTCAGGAACACGTCACGGAGGGTCAAGACGTCGGATTTGGAGGTTAGGGCGGAGAAGGTGGAGAAGGTCACGGCGTAAGTGGTCTTGGGGCTCTCTGTTCGGAGACGTTCCAGGGCTGTGAGGTATGATTGGGAGGAGGTGAGCTGGCGACTAGGGATTAGACTGAGGGTGTTGGAGGCTGGTTCACCGGTGGCAGAGGGGCTGTTGAACATTCTGCGCAATAGGAGGGTCATTCTAGCTAGGTATTGGATCGTGTCGTCGAGGTTCTTGGTTCTCTTGACGAAGTAGCCATTGACGACTTGTGTTGAGGCTATGGCGGAGGCTACCATCTCATTGTATTTGCCTGCCATGGCGCTGTTGGGGTCTGAGGGGACGGTGAACTCTTCGATGAGGTAGATGACGTTTTTTACGCCTGAACGACGGAGACGGAACTTTTGTTCATGGAACCGTCCGTCTTTCATGGAGCTGATGAGATCGTCGATTCTCTTGCGCTCAACAATCCAGTCGAGCATGACTTCGTCGCCTTCTTCGCCGTATTGGGATAGGAACATTGGGTTGTGGAATTTGGCTACCCACATGACGTCGCCTAGTTCTAGTGCGCGCACTTCGGGACTGGCTCCCTTTTTGTGTAGTTCGTTGGTAATGTAATCCCTGTCTTTGGATGAGCGGACTTCGCGGTTGTCCAGAACCAGCTGGACTGTGAAGCTGTCGGGGGGGATCGTTATGGGGGTTACTGTTCCGTCTGGGGCGGGTTCCCATCTTTGGGTATCGTTATGGGCTGTGGGTGCCTCCTCGTCGACTACCTCTGTGCTGTTATCACCCAGACTGTCCCGCAATTGGGAGTCTCCTGTATGGGTTGTACCTGGCCCCTACGAACGTCAGATATTGTGGTAGCAGACTAGGTAGTGGCTTTGTTACCGATTGATTTCCAAACGCCAAAGTGCCTTGATTGGACGGCAGGGCGACCTTCTTCATCCTTCTCGCCACTTCCCATCCCTCTTCTGTGAGTGCGTACTTTTTCAGAGGACGTCCAAAATCATATACTATCTCCTTTTGCAAAAGCGTCTTCATTGAGCTCCAGGCAGTATGGAACTTGGATGACTCGGCAGGTGCCGTGAACGAACTATCGCAGTTCGGCTGTGCCAAGTCAATCAGTTGTGCCTTGGTTAAGCCTTGAGAAGAGTTCTCATTGAGGGTTGCCAGGGCCAGGATCAACGCATAAGGGCCCGATCGTAGAGTCGGGACATAAGGCCTCGCCTTTCGAGGTTTCTTGGCTGGCTGGCTTTCTGCCGTGCCCTCATCGGATGCTCTTTTGCTGCTTGCCGCTACGATTTCTTAGACCTGCTCGAGGATGACAGTACTACCATGACTTACATTTTTGAGGATGCTCGGGCATCGGGAGCGCATTTTCTTCACAGTAAGCCTTTAGCTTCTCGGTCAAGCGATCACATAGTTTTGGGCCAATTCCGTTTAGCTGCTGAGCCTCGGAGGGGTGTTGAAAAACCAAGGGACAGGCTTTCATCGACTCGTAGGCCTTTTTATATCTGTGCATCATTCAGCATCAAACCCCACTATTGTAGCGGGTTATGGGATAGCACTGACACAATGGCACCCTTGCTGTTGCGCTCTCGAGCCTCGTCTAGCCATTCTTTGATCCACCCTAGTAGTAGGGGATTGGCACACGTCTCACTCATTGTTATGAATTTAATCACATTGACATGATGCGGGAAGAGACAGAAATAAGGGTGTCAGACAATCAGTCTCACAAGCGATTCTGAAGTTTCTGTATAGAAAAGTAAAGCGGTGTTCTAGGCCTGGGAGGCAGAGATCGAATCTACTGGTCTGGAACGCGGCATCGGATTGTCCTCACGCGTATTTCCTAATTAGGCAGAATTGCTTCGCGCCACACAATAAGCCACATATGTGGCGGTGCAGTTACCACACTAGGTTTTGATTGGCTGGGCTGTCAAGTATGCAGTTGCATCGGCGCCATTTATCTATAGCACAACTCCTACCCCAGGAGGTAATAAAAAAAGAAAAAAAAATTGAAGACAGCGATCGATCAGGTAGCAAGCTACTCTAAAATGCCCCTGAGCTAAGAAGATCGGGTCGAGGTACCGTACGCTGACGCACTCCTGAGATTCCAGGCTTTTGCACGATCGGTCCGTGACGACACAGCCATGACGTATTGCCTACCCCGGCTTTCAAGAGACCCTCAAAGCGCATCTCCTTTCCCCATTTTTTGAGCCCATATTTGCTTCTATTATACATGCATTAATACTAAGTTCTTGTGCAATATGTCACGGAGGGATCCTACAAAACCAGCAGAGCCTGTCGCGTATAGCTCGAAGACCAGCGGCAACGATATCTTCGCGGCTGATCGCGTCACCACTGAGATTAGCGGTCCAACAGACAGTCATGTTCTTTCTAAGGTGGATCAAGATGAGAAAGGATTGGCTCAGAAGGCTGGACAAACAGACACTGTCACGGATGTGGGCTGGTATCAACACCCCGACGAGCTTGACGAGCAGATTGTGTCCGGAATCTCAAACGAAGATCTTTGGATGCTTGTTCGACGTTTCAACAAGGTACGGCGCCTGCACCCTTCAATACTAGACCACAGACTGATTCAAACACAGCAAATCTATTATGTGAAAGCAGTGCCGCATTCTCCCCTGCAACGACTGGACCTCAACCGGGCCGAAGATGAGCAATTCTCCCCTGATAAACTGCGCGCTACCCTTGAGCGATTCTACACAACCATTATCGTCTCGTTAACTTCATTCGTCAATCATATTGCCAGGCTACGCTCATGGAGGGAGCGCCAACGGACAGCGGCATTTTGTGCTGTAGGTCATAACTGGACGTCTTTCATCTCTGACTCGATTGACTGGTGTTGAATTTTAGGTTTATTTTGCTGCGTGGGCCTTGGATCTGCTTGCTCCGACAATCTTCACCCTTCTAATAGTGCTGGTTATTAGTCCTGATAGCAGGTCATACTTGTTTCCTCCTGCTCCTATAGCTCTAGTGGACAAGGATACCGGTGGCGTGCAAAAGCCCAAAGCCGGCGTCTTGGGTTCCCATGATAGTATCACTGGGGCGCCCGAGAATATGAAGGGTGAAGCTGCCGAACAGGAGGCTAGCAACCTCTTTACAAGCGTTGCTAGTGTTGCTGTTGGCAGTGTTGCCGGCAAGCATGATCAAGGGACACCTGATGATGCCCCAATGGAAGATAACGCTCCAGATGTGATGAAGCTTGCTACCAGCGCAGCAGATGCCCAGACAGCTGCTCGTGGGGAAGCCCCGGACGAAGCTCATGATAAGACTAGGCAACCCATGAGAGATACCGTCTACAACGGTGCTAACATGGCAATGCGCGTGCTGAGCGACATAACTGACACTTATGAACGGTTTGGCAAGTATGTACAAACCGCAGCAACGGAAGCCACACACTTACATTCTGACTTGCTATAGTGCTTTGTCACCAACGCCTCCATTCTCCATCGTGACTCCCTACGTTCGCCTAACAGCGGTGCTATCTGTTGGCTTTCTGATATCACTCATCACCTCCAGCTACGTATTTGTCAAAATGATTACTTTCGGTACTGGATTCGCCTTCTTCGGCGACCCGATTATCTGGCGTGGTGTGGCGTACTTGAACCGCGAGTACCCTCGATGGGAGAAACTGCTCGAGCTCCAGAAGTACGCAACCCCGGTCTCTTCAAACAACCAAAGATCCACGTAGTGCTAACACTCCACTAGCTCCCTGCTGAAGGGAATCCCCACCAACGCACAACTCACCTTAACTCTTCTCCGAATCGGCGAAGCTAACGGTGCCCCCCTCCCACCACCACCATCCCACTCCCTTCACCAAACACCATACCACCCGGCCCCCCTCAACGACAAGGATATCAACATCTCCGCCTCAGAAGAAGAAATCAACCAAGCAATCGCCCCCTCCCCCGAACCTGTCATCGAAGAACACGAAGTACACCCCAAGCCCCACAAGAAGGGCTTCATGAACCGCATGATCGGCTTCTTCCGAGGCACCACCGCCACCGGCATCCAGAGCAAGCTCGCCGTTGACCGAGCCCGCGCAGCCGCCGGCTCCAAGCACGCCAAACCCCGCGTCGGTGTGCTCCGCAGCAAAGGCAAACTCACCCTCCCATCCGGCCCCATTCAATTCGACGGGCGATACAAAGGCAAGCGGGGCGTCGTGGTCCTCGATCAGTCCCAGAAGCCACCGCTGCTTTACTTCACGACGGACCAGACCGTGCAGTTGGATAAGCCTGGTCTGGAACATCGGCCGAAAGGCACAGTGCTGTTCACGATGCCTGTGACGGATATTCTGGAGATGAGGAAGATTGGTGGACTCGGGTGGAAGGGGAAGTTGGTCACGGGCTGGGCTGTGGGTGAGAGCAAGGAGGTGGTGGATGGAATGGTGCTTACGGGGAGGTTGCCGGAGCAGAAGTATCAGCTTACGGCTATGAAGACTCGCAACCAGTTGTTTAATCGGCTGGTTGCTATTGATGGACAGGTTTGGGAAAGTTATTGATCTTGGTTTGGATGCTTGCTAAGGTGTTTTTCAGGTTTGGAAATAGTGAGGTCGAGGGTTGTCGAGGTGGTATGTGGTATGACGGTTAGGAACTTGCTTGTGCATATGGGGAAGTTGAAGCTTATGGTCATAATCGATGTTGTATGATAATGTTTTATTACTGTATTGGTATCATTGTATGAACATGGAATCCTACTGGCATGTCTAGTCATCCATGAAGAAAACATCGTGGGCAAAGTACAAAATATGGAGCACTAGTGTTCATTGCTGTCCTATTTCCAATTGATAATCTCTTACTGCTTGCTCAAACGAAGAATCTCGCTTGAAACCCAAAGAAATAGCCTGAGAGTTATCGAAGCGAGTAGGCCAAGAGTCCAAGATCGGCCTGAGGGTCGGATCCTCCTTCTCCGTCAACAGATCGAGCTTATCCTTCCCTGCAACCTTCTCCAAAGCATCCATCATATCTTGAATAGTAACACAAATACCAGGAACGTTAATCTGTCGAATATGAGGAGGCAACGCATCCTTGGGCAACGATAACGTATGGACAAGATTATGAACCAGAGTCTTGGGCGAGCATAACCAAGACTTGAACGACCTATCCTCCAGCGGAATGACACACTCCTTGCCGTCGAGCGGCTCGCGGATCATCCCAGAGAGAAAAGACGAAGCAGCAGCCGTCGGACGACCAGGCCGGACAGAAATAGTGGGGAAGCGAAGAGTAAAGCCCGTGATGAAGCCACGACGGGTGTACTCATTGATGAGAGTCTCACAGATGATCTTCTCAGCGCCGTAGGACGACTGCGGCGTCGGGATGACACTGTCGTTCACTACTTCGGGGAGTGGCTGGCCGTAGACAGCCTGGCTTGAGGAATAAATCACTCGCACGCCGGGACAGGTGCGGCGGAGAGCCTCAAGCAGGTTACGGGTGGCGTCTACGTTGACGCTCATGCCTAGATCGAAATTGGCTTCTGAGCCGGATGACATGATTCCGTGGAAGGCGTAGACGGCGTCGAGGGATTTGTCCACGACTGCGTCTGCGCCTTTCAGGAGGTCTGCTGTCACTGAACGTGCATTTTGAGGGTATGCGACGCCTGTGGGGATTGGGGGCTCATTGATATCGGTTAGTGTGACGGTGTATGATGGATCGTTGAGGAGCTCTTTTGCGAGGAGTTGGCCGATGAAGCCGGCTGCTCCGGTGATGAGAATTTGCATTTTGGAGGGTCAATTGAGGGGATTAGTGGTTGTGGAGAGAGAGAGAGAGAGAGAGAGAGGTGTGTGTGGGAATTGGTTATTTGTTATAGGCACTATGAAGTAGACACTATCAGTAATAGTCATATTGCTCAGCTAGCTAGCGGTCGTCATTGTGGGATCGCCTCGCATTAACTCCGAGGGTAGGATATAGCTTGTGCTCCGCAGCCGGACTTTTCCCGGCGCAAATTCCAATCCATGACGTTTTTGCTCAGGAACTGTTCTGCTCTTCTCGGAGGATCTGCAGGTTCTTCTGGGATATGTTTGATTGTACTCAGATAAGATTTGAGAGAGTGGTTATTTTGCTTGTTACCCCTCGATGCGCCTTGTGGTTGCTTGTCGCGAGAAGTTGGGCGCGGGGTAAGTGGTGAGTGGAGCTGGATAAGGTTAGATTAATTGATGCATTCTGCGGAATACAAGATACCAGCATCCTTGAACGACAGACAATTGAGATATCTCTCGGTCACGCCATCCTGCCATTGTGCGCAACAGGGACATCTGAGACTGAGACGGTCGGGGGTAATTGAGCCGTGGATACCGACTGGCGGTGCCCCGCATTCCCCAGATCCCGTGTCTGTTGCTGGTCTGGAGAGAAAACAGTGAGACTTGAAAGTAGTTTGCAGCTCGTCCAGTTGGATTTGCTGTATGTCTGTAGATATTAAGAGGTTTAAATAGTATAGAGTATACCTATCTGTCGAATTGAGCAAATTTAAGATTTTATGGATCGGGTTCACAATGACAATGGGGAAGAAATGCTCGTGTCTTGGAAATCCCCAATGGCGCCAAATTGAAGCGGGGTATGCCGCCATCGCCAGATTTGTCTGTCTCCATCCCACTCACTTTTCATCTCCCTCATCGTTGAAGTTTTCTTTCCTCGCATCTCTGCCTCCCTCTGGACCCTTCAGTGGATATTGATTGTTCCGCCGCAACTAGTTCGAACAGACAAAGCAACACTATCTGGCTAGCTTGACATTAATCTATTGGACTTGGTCCGTCCCCACTATTGTCAATCCCATATTGGCTGCAGAATACCGGAGCATCCCCGATCAATTCTTAGTCCATGATCGAGCAACCATGAAGCGCTCCTCGCAAGATGCCGACTTGGAGGCCCCACGGCCACATGAACGTCGACCCTCTCTAGTTCCTGACGGACGCCCTGCGCCACCCAAGATCTCCAAGGCCCGCGCTTGTGAGTACTCAAAAGGCCGAACTGCAACCGAGGCCCAAGCAGTTAGCTTCAAGGTGTGCTTGGGCTTGATGTAATTAGAAGTATGAAGCTGATGCTTGGGATATATAGGCGCAGAGTGTAAGCGTCATAAAATACGCTGCGAGTTCAAATCAGGAGAGGCGAGTTGCACCAAATGCATTCGCAGCGGGATCAAATGTGTGGTCAATGACTTCTCCCAGAAGTTCGTCGACGATGATGTGATGTGAGTCTCCTGCTATATTTAGGGTTTCGTTGAGGGATTTGTGGAGTACAAGAGCTAATTCCGACTCTTCTGCGCTGGGTACAGGTGGAAATCACAAGCATCGGCTACGATACAACAGCTTCAGGCGGCAGTCTCGCATCTTCTACAACAAGGAGGTCTGCCAGACTTATCGACCTTCATCTCTGGTGACAGCCACAACGGCCCCAGTCCTGTCGGCTCTCAGTCGGAACGTCGCTTCTCATCTGAGGCATCACCCACTGACGTCAAACCCCGAGAGCCGGGTATTGTTATGGATGTGACCCGAGAGCCTTCCCAAGAACCAGACTTACAAGACCGAGAGCTAGTACCAGCACCAATGCGCAGTTTATACGAGGTCACGAAGCTCCGCAATCTGCGGAATAACCCCATAGAACAGCCGAAGCTGACGCTTCTGGAGGAGGACTTCATCTCCAGAGGGCTGACCTCGCTTCATGAAGCCGAAGAGCTGTTTGCCTACTTTAGCAGGACTATGAACCAGCTTCTCTGGGGAGGGATAGTCTTGGTGCATCGTGATCTCACCTCTGTTCGGCGAGCATCGACGTTACTGTCAGCAGCTGTTCTAACTGTCGCTGCCCTCCATATACCGAATCGAACCGAGACTCTCAACCGTTGCTACAATGAGTATGTATCGCTTGTGTCGAGCATGTCGTTGACAAGGGCTCATACACTTGATGACATTCGCGCTCTCTGCGTCGGAGCGTTCTGGTTATCCGAACTAAGTTGGAAACTTTCTGGGCATGCTGTTCGAATCGCGACGGAATTGGGCCTTCACCAAAGCTATCATAAGCTAATGCGTGGTCACAACGATCAGTATGAGCGCGCTCAGCTCTGGTATCTTCTGTATGTGTGTGACCATCATTTCAGCATCGCCTACGGGCGTCCACCAGTCATCCATGAGGATGCAGCAATCAAGAACTACGAATCGTTTCTCCAGTCACCAATGGTAGTACCCGGAGATATTAGGCTACTAGCACAAGTTGCCTTGTTTATGATCCTGACCGAAGCGTATCGGACATTCGGGACCGACACAGAGCAAGCCCTTACCGAAGAGGACTTTGGGCAGTTACGCGTCTACAATGTTGCTATAGACCAATGGCGGCTATTGTGGCAACCCCGATCTGGTACGTGCTTTACAAGATCTGCTTGGATTAAAAATCATTTTGAAAGACTAATTGTCGTGACTTTGACCTGCAGCCGATAGCCCTTATGTCCGAACATATCCCTCGAAAGGGGTTGTGCTTCACTACCACTTTGCCAAATTTCAACTCAACTCACTCTCGCTGCGAGCCTTGTCTCCGACTAACACCCCGGTGTTCTCTATGGACCGCAAAGAGTCGGCTAATATTGCCATCTCGTCTGCTATGGCTTGTTTGAATATGGTATTGGAAGAGCCAGATATTCGCGACGCCATTGTTGGAGTTCCGATTTTCACCCACACGATGGTCACATTCTCCGCCGTGTTCCTCTTGAAAGTTGCAATAAACTGGAACTCTGCGTATCTCAGTCTCGACGGCCGCCAGGTGCGACGTCTGGTCGAGAGGGTGATTGAGCTGTTGAACTGTGTCTCTGCAGGGGAGAGACATCTGACGAGACATATTGCCCGGGGCCTTGGTAAGATGTTGGAGCGCTTCGACTCTTGGGACGCATGGCAAGCAGGAGGGGCACCTGTTGTAGCATCTGGGGGTGCTGAGCGAGCAGGTAGTAGTGATGTTCCTGGGGGTGCCAATGCCATGGCCCAGGGGTTTCCCCCACCGGATTTGATCTATGATATGGTTGGTACATACGGGTTTGGATTGGATGAAAACCTCCTAGATCCTAGCATGGCTAGTTTCGAATTCTTAGCACAATGAGTCATGCCCTGATATTATGGGCTGTAAGAGTTAGACTATTGAGGTCACAGTACATCGTAATCTGGATTACTTAATATAGATAGAGGACTATAGGAGACCACCTTCCGGCCAAATCAAGGTGCTTCCACATCTGCCTCGTCTCCACTAGAGACATCATGAACAGTTGCAGAAAATGCTTGGCTACGCCCCCGACTCTGTCTCTGGGCTTTCTTGCCTGTCGCCTTGGTGAGAATATCTTTCACCTGCTCGAGGGAATACCCGAGCTCCGCTTCAATGGCTGCTCTATACTCCTTTTTCAGCTGCCTCTTCTGCCTCTCCTCCTCAAGAAGGCGCTGCTCTTCCGCCAACTTATAGTCTTCAATAGCAGCGCGCCGAATCTTGTTCTCGTGAATGAAACGTTCGCGTTCTTCGAATTTCCGTCGAATCTCTTCGTCGTGCAGCTCTTTCCTAATCCGGGCCCGCAGTCCCTCCTCTTCTTTCTTCTTCTTCATCTCTTTCCATTCCTTTTCGCGTAACGCAGCTTTAATTTCTTCTTTCCTCTTGGATTGCTCCTCGGCTCGTCTTTCGGCTCTCTTCAGGTTTGTTCGCTCCTCTTCTCTTTCCATCTCATCCAGTCTCTTTAATCGCTCCGAAATCTTGTTTTCGAACTCTCGTTCACTCTCTATGTCCAATTTGAGTTTATGAAGACGCAAGTCTTCCTCCAGCCGGTCTATGTCTTTTTGCTGTCTGCGGATTTCACGGTCCAGCTTTGTGTCAGATGAGTGCACATCGACTACGGTAACCTCTGGACGGTATGATGTGTCGTGATGGATGGTGCCTGTTGCTCGGGGCCGTTGATGACGATATGGGAGATCAGTATCTGATTCTGAATCCGTGAGCAACAACCGGCGCCTTTGGACCGACCGTCGCTTCGAGGGAGATTTATAACGCGGATCAGACGGAAAACGTCCAGTAACGGGGCTTTGTCGACCAGGTTCGACAGGCCTTATGTCCTTGGATTGCCCCATATTCGATCTGGGAATCTTCTCAAAGACCCGATCAACTTTGGCTGTAGCCCAAGCCTCAGTCGCCTCGGATGCAGAAGTCACGTCGATGCGAGCTGCACAGCAGTTGTTCGTAACCTACAGAGTTGCTGTTTTGGTGGAAGCTGGAAAGCAGAATACCCCCAGGCGGGCGATTTGGCGCCCAGCGCGGCACAGGCAAGCAGCCGGCACTTGCACGGGCCTTTTGCCTAGCCTTGCTGGAACTATTGCGGGCAGAGTGGCTGTACTGCAGAATTGGCCTATAGCAGATTGCTAGTCCCCAGCCTCGCGCAATTTTGCCAATCAGAGGTTACTCAGGTAGTTGGGAATGTCACGATAGTATCCTTAGCGCTGACATGCATGCCTGCATTGAATCAGACCTAGAGGATACTAATCACTAGCCTTGGTCACCACCCGCGCTTCTCTACATATTCTACGGGTCTTTAGTGAGGGATTGTTGTCAAGTCACCGCCACCTCATGTGTCGTCGAATTTTATTACAGTCTTCCAAATGTACCTCTTCACCTGCTATATGCTATAAACTTATGCGCTGAGCTTCTTGTTGACATCCCGATTCGCCAACTGTGTGGACTTCATTGTCATCCCAAAGAAATCGAGGAGAGCAGCCAGGATCTGGATCAAGGTTACCAATGAAGGATAGCGCGATAAAAGCACCAGCACCTTTTCAGGGCTTTCTGTACTTTCACTCCCTTTGCCATTTCTTGGTCTGGCTGGTCCATTCGCTCTTTCTGGAGCCACCGAACTGGTATTTGCGTGCAGTACTATTCTGGATGCCTGTAATCCTTCTTGGTCAACAGTTTGTGGTGTTCGAAAGATGTGCACAGCACGTCCGAGCTTTGAAATGCACGCGTCTACTGGATCATCTGCATCGCAGGTCTCTCTGACATCTACTAACGTTTCTGAGGAAGAAGACGAGTTGGAATTTGATGACCGCGCCGACTCAGTAGGGCTCCCGGAATCTACTGAACCAGGCAAAATGCCCTGTAGATAACCCGTATATGAGTCTTCAAGCATGCTCTGGGCATGCTGAACGTTGACCGGTGCCGTGTTGGAAGTGTTATCGTTACTCTCTGCGAAAGATATCGGCAAAGCAGCAGGGATCTGCACCGGAATGCGAAGGCAATTTTCTCTTTCCATAACCATGGGAAGATCCCGTACAAGACCATCTAGACGAGGACCTGAAGGCTGCGTCACAACATTTGGATACACGAGAATATCACTGGATGCCTCATCACTTTCACGACGGGATGGGAACCTCAACTGACGGGCCTTTTCTTTGAATCGGTTCCTGCCCTTTTGTAGCTTTCCTTTGATCTGAACCCGCATGAGGAAGGGCGTCCCCTCATGCTGGAAAGCAAAAGCTGTGTGGATCATATTGCTATGGATGGATTGAGACTCAGGGTCCCCCTCGCGTAGCTCCCACTTTATGGTGCGGTATTCTGAATCGGTCTTTTGCGCAGGGCGCAGATTACCTGTGAATGTCCACCGGCTATCGTAAGTAATCGACTTCTCGCTATCGACACCGACACCACCACCGCCGTTTCCGAGTATATTAACTTGAGGCGCAAGGTGCAAGATCTTTTTCTTGATCACATTCTTTGGTTCTCCGCTAAGATATTTGGGCCCGTAGTGATCGGTCAGATGGAGGCGTACAGGCTTATCCAGATCTAGCTGGTGCTTGGGGGCGCCTTGCAAAGTAATTTTGACCGTGGCACTCAGTAGCCTACAGTCTGCGGGCTGATCGAACGAGAGATCCATGTAAACGATGCCCGCAGGTCTCAATGCCTCGCCCAAGCATCCCCACTTCGACTGGGACGTTCGAAGTCGGCAGTCGGCGCGTGCTTTGCCGACTTTGCGGTGGCACACGCTGGAGTCCTGAAGATTGTCAAGCTCGAGATATTTTCGACCATATCGCCGCGCGTAAGTCGGCTGCGAGTCCCGACCGGAGGTGATCGATGAAGTTTTGGTGGTCCCCGACATAATCTGGGTGATGAGAGCAGAATGCCAAACCCCCAGCCCCCCACGAACGTCAACATTGATTAAATAGTAAGGGAGCTTACAGCCAGTTAGCGGGTTGTTGGGTGCCGCCTGGCACTGCCACCGGACAAACCACTCAGAGGGAGGCGCTAATGCAGACACTCAAGACGAGGCTGAATTATCTCCTTAAATACGAACTTATCTAAATTACTCGTGGGCCTCCTGCTGATTGCTGTTGCCGCGCTATTGCTTCGCCAACAAGTACTCTTTAAAAATGAACGACATTCGGGAAAGGTCCACCTTCGCTCGAGGAAGACGATCTGGAGATCGGAAAGACATCTTCAACCGCTTTTCTTGGGATGAGCGAGCGGTTCATGAGAGTGCGCACGGTACCCTCGCTGTTCCTGAAAGGAATGCTCATATCTTCCGTGCGGAGCCCGCTCGCTCTGGAGAAGTAATTGTCGTTCGTAATGCTGCAGCGCATAACAACGATAATGTGATTCCTTCACCAGATACCTTTCCTAGGGTACTACCATTATCACAGGATGAACCACAAAATATTAATTCTAACATCTGGACTCCTTCATCAACAAAAGACACGACCATACATTATGAGATGGATATTGTGGAGGACGTGGGAAGTTTACTAGAGGAATTCTCACGACTAAAAAGACTAGGCAATTTCCAGGAAGCGGAACAATACTTTCAAGTTTCTCTAAGTGCTTTCATGGACTTATCGCCAGTCACAATTGAGTTCGCAGACATGCTAGTCGAACAGGGTTCATATAGGCGTTTACATCGCGTTCTGTTGCAGCACCAACAGCAGGAGCTAAGTACCTCTGACGGCATCTCAAGCCTGCAGGAGGGTAGCCCAGCCAAATTCCTGTACCAAGCAAACTTGCACCTCTTACGGGATTTCGCGTTCATACAGTCCCACGGGTTTCTGGACGAGGCATATGGAACGGTCCGATCCTTGGAGCGCCAAATGCGTTCCTTAAGGCGACGAAGGAGAAAAGACCCGAATCGTGACCTGGACTCGGCTGAAGTAAGAGTGTCTCAAGAGAGTTCCCGGGAGAAGAGCAATACTAAGAGTATAGGCAGGTGCAGGTTGTCCGTTATGCTCTCTTGATTCTATCGCAAGTTGAGCGAGAAACCGATCTGATCCCAGAACATGAATTTAATTTTTGGTCTAATTGGCACTATTTGTACAGTGTTCTCGTGACTGAGGGGCGAATATGGGATGTGCGAGACCTAATGCTCGCTTCTATCCAAGCGGAAGGTGCAGCAAATACTTGGAACCTGATATTCGGAGCAGAACTTGGTTCTTCCAACGAGCCGTTCCGCAAGCTGATGGACGACTGGTGTTTGCATCGGTATGATGAGTCAACATATCTTGCCATTCTGGATATTCTAGTATCTCTGAGTCGCAGTTTGTCTTCATGGTCTATTTCGATACCAGAAAGACAGGACCTGCTCACTGCTCAACGGTGCCTCCAATATGCCCAAGCCCTTGCAACATGCCTCAAAGAGAACAACCCGCAGCTGGTAAAATCTCGTCCATACCTACAGTGGGTTCTTGCTGAAGCGGAATTGGAGCGGAAACTTCTACTCAATGCCTCAGATCTGCGAGACCACCTTGACAAATATCCAGGCCTGACAATATGGAGGAATTGTATTCCCATTTATCTCCCAATCAAGACGGAGAACCCAAAGTGGACGGCACACCTAGACGCGGGACGGAACTATGATCTTCTTGAAACCGTTCTTCAGACAGCACAGGACCTGCATGACTACAGAACTGAGGTTTTATGCCTGGGTGAGCTCATTTATCGCTCGGTACACACGAGCGAAAGGTTAGCTCGGCTTTCCGATGTCCAGAAGACCATCCAGGGGGATCATCTCGGCTATCGGCAGACTTTTCTATCGGGGTTTCTTCTTGCAGACTCTGAACAAGATTGTAAACTTCTTTTAGATGGCCTGAGGAAAATCCGGGAATCAAAACGATCCTCGAAATCTATCTATTCTCTGAGTGACTGGTGTGCGATCGTCATCGAACGGGCTGTTGCACAACGCGTTGCCGAAGATCTATCGCGTTCGGATGAAGCTTTCCAAGACACTAAGGAGGGCTTCTCTACCTACCTCCCGCAGTACATAAAAGATCGGTTGGAGGCGCTCGGCCTGGATAAGGTCTACCTAACGCCCTCAAGGACTGGAAAGCCACACGATCCTGAAATACGACAACGCAGTATTACAGATGTTCCTACATCGAAACAGGATACCCCACCCCCCGTTCCATTTGAGAGTTTGAGTGACGAAGAACATGGGCAATCCAAGTCACTATTCCCTCTGCAGCGACCAGGGCGCACGTACACAGGATCTGGGGAAAGCGATAGTGATGATGACGAGTATACCACCGACAGCAGCTTCGACACAGCTAGATCAGATGATGGTTGGTTGGATGATGAGCAGGGCCATTCGACATCGCTTGTTCGTAGGACTCAGCGATTTGGACCAAGTGAGTAAATGTTTTGATTTAATCTGCAGGATCATTACTAACCTTATGTAGTTTCTAGGAGTGCGACTGTTGAAGATGTCAGTAGTAGCATATATGAGGAATGAGCGTGGGACTATGGGTTGTGTAATTTTAAGCATAGTATGTTTGGCAATTAGATTATATCTAGTAAAGAAAAATCTCCTCTTTTTGAAGGGTTCGACACAAAAGTCTCTGTTAAAGTGAGCCGGATTTGTAGACGAACGGAGTACACGTCCTCTATATCTCTACAATGATATTGACTGTGTCATCTATTCGATAGATCTCTGGGGATGCATAAACATAGATAAATATACACAATCAATGCAAGAACTTCCCCTTTTCACATGGGCCAGGTAAACAGATCCAGGTAATAGATTGAGAGCACACCTCTATGTCTAGTACTGTACAAAGCAAATGTTTGACTAGTTTGCAGTGAATACAAACAGCTCCTCCTGATCACAGTCCACCAATAATCGCATGTGATTTCAGTTTGTCCTGTTTGCCAGTGACGTAGAGCGATGGTGTTGCAGCTCGTTCTACACCCCATTGAGCACGATATTCATCCATCTGATGCATGTATATGTCCGATTGAGGAAAGATGAGAAGGAATGCAAACATTTAGTACCCAGTCCTACAAATTTCTTGGTCTACCATAGATGAAGTATAAAGCATAAAGCAGAGTATCTCGCTCTAGCCTTCATACTTCCAATTCATCTCACATCCCAACAACACTACTCATTCCTACAGTATACAAAATGGCATCTCCCCAACCCACCACTCTCCCAATCGTAGCCATCGCCGGCGCAACCGGCCACCTAGGCAAACACGTCGCCTCAGCCTTCCTCACATCCAACCTACGCAACCGCTTCTCCGAAATCATCCTTCTTTCGCGACAAGGTAGCCACCACAATACTACACCACCAACCGACCTCCTCGACGACAGCCCCAAACTCACCATCCGCACCTACACCGAAGATTCCATCCCCAGCATCACCCGCGCCCTCCAGGGCGCTACCATCCTTATCAACACCATCGGCCCCTCTGGCCACTCCTTCAAAGAGAAACTCCTCCACGCCATCCCCCAATCCTCCATCCAGGTGTACTTCCCCTCCGAATTCGGGGTGAATCACTACGTGCACGACTTCCCGCATCGAGAATGGGACGCGAAGAAGAAACATATGGCGCTGGCGGAGCAGCTACTTCTACTTAATACCCAAGACCCAAGCCCCAAGAAGGTGAAGATCTGTCGTGTCTTCTGTGGGTTGTTCCTGGAGGATAGTATCGGGCCGTGGTTTGGGTTTGATACGAAGCGTGGACGGTATGAGTGTGTTGGGAGTAGTAGTAGTAGTAGTGAGGTGAAAGTGTCGTTTACTTCACTGGGGGATGTCGGGAGGTGTGTGGCTGCGTTGGCGAGTTTGGGGAGGGATGAGGTGCCTGAGGTGGTGCATGTTGCTGGGGATAGTAGGAGTGTTAAGGAGATTGCGGAGGTTATGGGGGAGTTTGGTGGTGGTGAGATTGACGTGGTGGAGATTGGGTTGGAAGGGTATAAGAGGGAGGTGTTGGAGGGGATGAAGGAGTCGTGGGATCCGGCGCCGTTTTTGAGGTTTTTGATGGGTGAGGGCAAGATTATGCATACTGCTAGGGATGGGGGTGGGT
Source organism: Aspergillus luchuensis (assembly GCF_016861625.1). NCBI lineage: Eukaryota > Fungi > Ascomycota > Eurotiomycetes > Eurotiales > Aspergillaceae > Aspergillus > Aspergillus luchuensis. Next base: position 2,152,438 of record NC_054849.1, read on the forward strand.
TGGGGGTTGATCGTGAGTTGGTTAATCCCGGGGAGAGGTTGTGGAAGTGGGAGACGCTGAGGGATTTGGCGAGGAGGGAGGCGGGGAGGCCTTGGGGGGATTATGTGTGGCCGCCGATGAAGCAGTAGTTAGTGGTTTATGTGATGGTTCTGTTGTACGGCAGGTAGTGGTTGCTATTTAGGCTGCGAATGTACGTCTGTTTTGCATATGATGTTGCAGTAGTTGCAGTAAGTGGTGACTGGGGGCTGGACATCGGGTAATTTGCATGTCGCATGTAAGATTGCAGGTTATGATGAATGTATTGGGGAAGCATCAGTGCCGCTGTGGGGGGATCAATCAATCTTGGTCTGTGCTTTTCCAGAAGAACTTCCGCATTGCGTTTAGCCTGCTTGCATGAAGTACGGAGTAACTGGTAAGATTGCAAGCATGTTTTGAAACAGATATTTATGTATGGGGGTATCGATACGCGCAGGATTTCAATCCTGACATCATGATTATTGCTGCTTCTGGTGTCCGGGCCCGTACTTTACTTCTTGCTGCCACGGCCACAGATGGTTTATGAGCACACTCCCTTAGGGTATCATTGTACCTGTCACAAACACCAGAAACACCAGAAACATCCCCCCCTTTTGCCCCGGAGTGTCTGTGCGCGTTCTTTCCCCATCCTGCTTGCTTGTGCTTGTATCTCGCCAGGCACGGTATTTCTCATGTAACCTCTACTTTACTTACCATACCTTGTGCTCACTTCTCTTCTCTTCCTTTTCGGATCTTTGTCTTTTCTCACCCATCCATCCGTTTCTCTCCATCTCGGCCTTTTTTCTCCAGTGTGGATTCTCCGATCCATCCACACACTCTCTCCTCTGTCTTGTCATGCAACACGGTCCGGATCATCACCAAGATAGCAAGAGTCATCGTCATGGATGGATCAACTCCGCCTCAGACCCAACGGATCATCCTCACCCGGGGCTGATTCAATCCATGGTGAGCTGAGGGAAAACCGAGCATCATCAACGCGAAGTTGTGTGGGTGGTACACGCACCCGCCCCCTCTTGTCCACCCTCGGGCGACTCTAAACCCCACGGCCTGTGGTGGCTTATGTCGACGGCCAGCCGCGACAACCAGCGTGCGGGCGGCGCAACTCCAGCTCTCGTTTCTTCTTCTGTCTAGCTCCAACCCTCTTGACTGCCACTGCGCGCTTTTTCTTTGCGCCAGGCAGTGCCCATCCATGCTTGGGGAGGGAGGGTTACTGCTGACTCTCTCCGTCGCTGAAGTAATGCTCACCCATTCCGTCCCTCCCCCCTTCCCTCATGTGCTGGGGGAAAAGGCTACTGCTGCTCTGCTGCTCGTCCACTACCGAGTTCCTCCTGCCTGCCTTGCCCTGCCCTGCCCTGCCCTTTAATTCTCCCTCCTCCCTCCCTCCCTCTCTTTCCCTCTTCTCTCTCTCCCTCTCTCCCTCATCCTTCTCCCGTTTCTTCCCCTCTCACTAGCCCGTTCATTCCCCTTTCGCTTTACTCTTACTGTCCCTGCATTGCGCCTTCCTGGCCTGGGACTCTCTTGACATCTGTATACTTGCGCCATTGACCTGGCCTACTCCTTTATTTCTTAATACACACTCTTAATCTCTCTCTATCCCTAAGCGCCTAACGCGGTCTGAGCTATGTCCACCCGTAAGAGAAAGCAAGAGGCTGAGGAAGAGGAAGAGCTCCAAGCGCTCCCTAGCGACGAGAGCGAGGAAGAAGAAGAGTAAGTCGCTTACTGCATTGCCTGTTGCCAGGTTGTTCGCGAACCTGGGCGCATTCTTTTCCTTACACTCTGCTGGTTCAGCGATCTGCTCTGCTGTCAGTTCACTCTTGGGTGCCCTCTCTGCGCGCATCACTCATTGGTGCTTATTGGTGGCATTCAGTCGCGTTATCCTCTGGCTTGCCTGCACCAACCAGCTGAACCTCATTCACCATTTACCTTTACATTCAATCGATACAATGGCTGATGTGATACTACTACAGATATGAGGACTCTGAAGTAGCCGAGAGCGAGGAAGGAGAGGAAGAGGGAAGCGAAGAAGAGGAGCTTGAAGAAGAAGAGGAGGGTGAAGAGGAACCAGAGGAACAAGGTGAGCTCGCTCTTCTGGTCTCCGATCATGCTACGTATCTCTTACTAACGAGTATTCTCCTCCTAGCAGCTCCTCCGGCTTCCAAGAAGCGAAAGACAGCTCCTGCGCCCGAACAAGAGGAGGAGGAAGAAGAGGGCAAGGAAAATGGCGAAGCTGAAAACGGTGAAGATGAGAATGGCGTTGATGAGGAAGAGGAGGAAGCACCGGAAGGCGAGGAAGACGCCGAGGAAGCTCCTGAAGAGACAGCAAAGACCAGTGCCCCTGCCGCCGCTGCTAGCAAGGCTAAGGCTGGCGATGTACCTAAGGAAGCCGAAGCCGATGCTGCTGCAGAGGAGGAGTGAAGACCTTCCAGCAGGGCGTGATAATGACCCGCCAGTATCGACTGCTGTCGCGCTGGCAATATTTTATTGATAATTTTATGATCATTTGCGCGGATATAGTATCTAATGCACATGCTCCTATATCCTGAAGACCAGGCGAAGCCATTGTTATTATCTTTATGTAGCTGTAACCACAGCCTAAGCAAAGTAGAGATGGGGGGTACGGAGGAGTCGGAACTATCTTTGGAGAAGCGCATGATGGCTACTCCGCACCGCGGCTTAGCCGGGACTTCCAGCTAGATACTAATACTGTTTATCCATCTGGACAGATAGCTACTAGGGCAACCGAATCAACCTATCAGACGGAGCACAGCCTCTTGTTCGCAGTCCAACCACATCCTCAATGTCAACTGTAATCTGGGTATTAATAGTATGGAAAACCAAATCATAAAGACAGAATCAAGTCAAGAATAAAAATAGAATTAAATAAAATCACACGAAGGAAAATGAAGTAAGTAGAAAGCGCATCACATCGAACAATAGGTGATATCGATCAACAAGTCCATACAGAATGTAAGTAGTAAGTAGTAGTAGTAGAAAAGAAAGTAAGTTCTCTTTTCCCCTCAACGCTTTCATATCCCTTGACTTTCACCCCCACTCTCTAATAGATACAATTTCCTCTCGTTCCTCATTTCAACCGTCTGTTCTCTTCGCCTCTTTCCTTATTTCTTAGGTATCTTCTATATCATAAACCATAGGGAGTGGTAGGAAGAAGCAAAGGATGGAAGACAGGGTGATTATACACTACCTTCTTTGTAAAGGTAAGGTAGCGTAATCTATCCTAGGTGGAAGATTTAACCATCACTACCGCTGCTGCGGAATGTGGCGCACAGTTGGCAGTACTGATGGGTCAGATCGAGGACAGGTTGAGGAAGGTTCGTCGCTTGGACTATACTCCGGACTTTGACGGCGCCTTCATCTTCGATGAGTTTGCGGATCAGGAATAGGAGGTCGGGGGAGAACTACATTAGAGAAGAGTGTATTGTTAATTTCATCTTTATCGTTGAGAACAAGGGGAATGGGGCACATACCTCGGAGTACCAGCGATACTGCCAAGCGATAAGACGGATCAAGGCGCCTAGCATTCCTCTCGTGTCATTCTTCTTCTCGTACAACTTGAGGAGCCCCCGCATGGCTTTCGGGGAGAAGCGGATGGCCAGACAGTGCTGATAGGCTTCGATGCCCTCGTCGAAATGGTGCAGGCGTTCGGCCAACTCGCCGAGAATTTCCCATTCCGTGGCGGATTTCTTGTACTCGATCGCCTGTTGGCGGTATTGGGCCATTTCGGTGCGCCAGATGGTGTAGATGCGGAGGTCTTCGTACAGCACCATGAAGAGGTTATCGAGCCATCTTTCACACAGACGCTTGTTGCGGAATTGTGTGTAGGATGAGTGTGAGGGGTCAGGCTAGTAACACGACGCGTTAGTATGGACTTGGGTGGTTTTATTGAAGGTAGGATGTAGACTTACATCTTCGCTGCCGGATTTGACAACTTCCGATGCCATCGACTGCTCTGGTTTCTCAATGGAGTGCTCTGTTTCTTCTTCCTTGGTACCGTTCGCGCCCTCCTCAGACGTGCTGTTCTCCTGCTCGCTGCTTCCATTCGGCTCGTCTGATACGCTTGCTGAGGATGGTGTGGTTGTAGGCTTAGACGTAGACTGCTGGCGCTCAACACGGTATTCTTCTTCCATGACGAAGACTTCGCTGCGGATTTTCAGGAGTTGGTCCCAGCCTATCGCGGCAGCAATCTTGGTGAGGAGATTGTACGCCTTCAGGAAGGTTCCTTGATAGGCAGCAGCGTGGAGTCTGCGTAGTGAGGGGTGGACGTAATCGTGGGGATCACCCTGCTTGGGCTGTCCTTCGTCGATTTCGTCCAGCATGCTCTCGGCAAGAATTGGGAGCATGATGCGAGATGGTTGGGGCATACGAGGTGTGTCCTTATCCTGGTATGTGAACATGGGGCAGGAGTTCAAGGTCAGGAGGGCCAGATCCCATTGCTCGAGGCCAACGTAGACCTCTGCCAATCGTGCCCAGGTGCTGAACTCGCTTGGAGCAGCAGTCACTGCCCGCTTCGCACACTCTAGAGCCATCTCACCCTCGTTCTTGCCCTGACAGAAATTAGCCTGGCAGTCAAGCAAGGCATAATCCATGGGGACGTCTTGTAAGGCATCGAACATCAATCGCACGGCTTGCACCTCTTCGTCTGCCATGATGAGAACTCGGGCAAGAAGTGACGAGACCTCTACATCTCGTGTGCGAAGTTTCTCGAAAAGGTTGATGCCGGAAGTGTAGCGCCCCGTTGTTTGGATGTACTTCAGAAGACCGGACGTCAGGTGGTTGCTGACGGTATTCGGCACTTGTGTTTCCGGATCAGAACTGAGCTGTCTGCCTGTATATGGTATCAGCATTGGGGTCTGTTGGGAGTCAACTGTGGAAGCGCACCCAAGAAGAAGAGTCTCTCCGCAGCATCCAGGAATTTGTGCTCCATCTCCGTATTTGTGACCGGGTTGAACCGACGCACCCCGACTATTTTTCTGATCGCATCGCCACCACCATTGTCCGCGTATGAGTAGGCTCGCAGGATTCCGCAAAGAAAGGTCTCCAGCCAAAGGGCTTCCGTCGCAACTCGCTTGTCTCCGCGTTCATCGATGCAGTAGCTTTCCAGAGTGCCGGGGATTTTGACTTCGACGCGCATGTCCAGGTGGGAGAAGGCATTGTAGCAGCTGTTTGTCTATTAACATTTGCGCAACTATAAACACTTCCAGACGATGATGTTTCTAACCAATAGATTCCCGAAACCACCTTGTGTGTCTTGTCGAGCGGAGAGAAAGTAAGCGTATTTACATAGGCGGCTAAACTGGCGGAGGAAGAGGCATCGACACCGGTGACATGGTGATAAACGCCGGTCTGTATTTCGATCCCAAACCAATTGAGTCAGCCATTGCCATTCCCCATCCTCAAGTATGCCTGCGCTCGCACTTCCGACGACGTACCTGGTGATGGGCGTTGGTCTTGGGTTGTTTAACCAGATAAACCAAGTCCGGGGGACCTAATTCCCGGAGGTTCTGTAGGGACTCGGAACGGGCATCGACAGCGGCGTAGATGTTCTCCTCCTCCTCATAGATCCTGGGGAAACACTCAGGGGTCAGTCGCAGGTCAACGATAGTGGGCCCATTTGGCCGATTGATAGCGAGTGATAGAACACGTAAACGAGGGGAAGACATACTCGGGAACAGCTGGCGCGACCATGGCGCTGGCAGGAGCGCAGACAAAGGCTCTGGGATGGCCACAGGGGGGAAACCAAGGAGTATAGGGAGCACGAAGCGCTTTCACGACCGGGAGAAATTGAAGACAATGAGGCGCAGCAGAAAGCGCAGGTCGTTGTTGAAGACCAAACGGAATGGCGACGATCGATGAATGCCTGGCCGCTTCCTCAGGCAACTGCTGGGTCAGGTACCCCGGTACCGCCTTTGCCTCTTTCGGTAATTCCCGCCCGCGCAACGCGTGTCTGTCACGGGCTCTTTCTCCAGTTCCATTTATCGAGTCTCCAATTCTAGACTCTCCGTTCCTTCCATTCATCTTCCCAATCTCCACTCCACGTCATTACCACCTCCCCAGGTTGGGCCTTCCCTCAGGTAGCCCGGGATTGCTTGTCTTTCCTTTTTGAAATGTGGTATAGCCGGCCCGGTTTTACTACCACTATCAGGGAGCTCGTTGCGCCCTGCCATTAAACCCGGCATTATGTCTAGCTGGGCAGCTTTGAATATTGAACCCGATGAGGCTATTGAGGAAGAAGTCGATGACACCAAGGAGATCCAAATTGAGGAGGCGCTTAAGCTGTACCAAAATGCCTTGAAGCTCCATTCCCAGGGTCCACAGTTCTATGCGCAGGCCGAAGAGGCATATGATGCTCTGCTGGATTCTGAGATATTCAAATATCCCGAGTCAATCTCTGATTATAAAAGAGTAGCCACTCAGGAATCTGAACCTCAGTATGATGACACAGTGGTGGCGGGTGCAACAGAAGCGCTCGCGGAGTTCGACATCAGTGACTCTACGTCGAGCACGCTGATGCAAACCATATACCTATCGTACAAGAACCACGGACAGTATATCCTGGATGCGTTACACGCATCTCTGCAGGGTATCACCGAATCTTCTAAGCTTTCTGGGGATCCCCGAAGCAACGTCAAAGAAAAAACTAGCACAGCTTTGACGGCGTTTGCAGAAGCCCTGGAACGTGACGACTCGGATCTGAACCTCTGGAGACAGAGCGCAAGACTTTGTAGCGCTCTGCAAAGCTATAGACTAACACGATACTGCCTAGAAAGTGTACTAGCAGACGATGACAACCGCTTAGAGGTTCGGACAGAGCAGCTAGGGTTGGAAGAAACATTTGCCGAGGAGCGCCTGCGTGAAGTGCTGCGGTCGCTGCTTGATAGGTTGTCTGTGGCTCAAGTACCCTTGAAAAAGCCGAAAAAGGCCCTTCTCAAATTTCTACAGCGCCAGGCAGACCCGTATCCCTACCTTCCCCCTCTTCCGTTAGATCTGCAAGACACAGATCCGTCGACGAACCCTCTTGCATTAAAGGCTTCTCGTCATGAACTCAAACCAGCTAGCCCTACATGGGCCGATGTTGGCAAGTCGATACTTCAAAGCCTCACTGATGAAGAAGTTGGCGCGTCAGAGATCGGACCTGGGGCTTCAGTTGGCATATCGCTGCCTACTCTCAGTCCTGAAACAAAGGCCGTAGGGTCTCAACGCCGAGCCTCAGATGCTCAGGCCGCGGATGGGAAATCCAACCAGCAGCAGGACGTCGTCATGTCGGAGGAGCATCAACCCACTATGAAGTCCGAAGGGCCCGATGTTGTGCCAGAGCAAGTCGATGACCATTCATCCATCGATCAGCGCGCAGAGAAACAGCTCATGGAGTCGCTAGAGATTCAGTCGACTGAGCCCGGTAATCCTGGAGGTCAGCATGAGATTACAAATGCCGATGAGGTTGATGTAAAACCCTCAAATGGCCGGAAAAGATCATCTGCCTCTGCTGTTACGGAAGACCAGGCAGACCGTATACGGGCAAAAGCCAGGAGGACCCGCCTTCGTGAAGCTACTGAGGATGTCTCATTCCAGAGTGAAGAGGTCAATCTCGACTTGAATAAATACTACGAGGATCGTCTTGAGAGTTTTACCCAAGCTGACGAATGGTTATTCGGTACTGTGGGTACTTTGCTATCCAATCTTGACGTAACAGACCTTGGAAGCATTGACGATTTGAGAAAACAAGTTTGCTCTACCAATGAGAGCAATGATTCTGCAACTGCCGTGACTTGCGCTCCTGAGGGCGCAGGACACTTACTCGTCCGTGATTTGATGGACCTCATCAAGTCCTGGGATGAAGCCAAGTCCCATGCTATGCACCAGCCAGATAATCTTTCCACGCTTCAAGACATCCGGGGTATGGGAAAATCTGGTATTGCGATTTTCCTTGAGCATTCAAGAAAGTCGACCAGGAAATTAGGCGTCAAACAAGTCCTCTCCGGAGAAGACGCACTCTACACGTTCCTAAGGACAGTTAATGACGGATGGCTTCCCTTGCACGGTGTCGCCCTTTGCTGGCTCAAAGCGCTACTAATGCCCGACTTTGCGAGATATGCGACGGATGACATACTACAACAAGACGGGCCTGTCGTGGAGTCCGCGTATACCCTGTATCAATGGCCGGATACTCTGAAGGAAGCAGTCGTGCAACTCCTGCTGCATGAAGACGAGTACATCTATAGACATATGCGCGAACAGATCGACAACCTTGAGAACAACGTCCTGTCCAATGGATCTGGAAGACTTGCATACAGCACACAATATTTGTCGGACTTGGAGATGCTTCAAACCCTCTTCGAGCTTCACCTCGACATCTATGCGTCTATCAACAATCCAAACAGTGAAATTGATGGTCAAACAAGGCTACTGCAGCGTGATCGCTTGGCAAGATGGTGCTTGCTCGCGCGGACATCGCTCACCCACTTCCTGGATCACAGCTCTCCTAGCCCCACTCGGGAAAGAATGGTACTCCGTCATATCTGGGCATCGACGTTCCATTCAAACATGGCTGGAGATATTCAGAGGGAGCACGTCCTACTTTGCCTCCAGGAGCTGAAGTTATTCTTGGTATCACTCAAAAACCCAGCCATAAGCCTGGTGAACAATGCGGTGATGCCCGAGCTGTCGACCGAGGCAGTTGATCAGGAGATCTCCAAGCTGAAGTCGATGGATTTCTTCATGAAAATATTTAACCCGACGTCGGATGACCCTGTTGGTCTGATCGAGACTATTGAGCCTATCCTCGAACCTTCCTCTGTCCAATTCGGCGAAGGTCTCGACGGAGAAGTATCTGAACAGCCAACTTCTCAGCTCCTTGAGATGGCATCCTTTCTAGATCGCGGAGATGCTACCTTGAGGCTTTTCCTATGGAAGAGACTACAAGATGCGTACAAGAAGATTGAATATCCCCCTAAGGTCGTTTCCTGCTACCTCCGCAGCATCGAAATCATAATGAAGGAGCTTAGCACTCCTGCACATCTCGATGAGCCCGGTGACCATCGTCAGATCACTTTGCTTAGATGGCTCAAATCACTCGACAGCATTCTAAGCAAAGCTGTCACGATCGTCTTGAATGAATCGGAAAAAGCGTATGAGTGCTTTGACATGGAACATTTAAGATCATCAATGTCTGCCGTCGCTCGTCTTACAAAGCTCCTCCACAGTTTTGCCCTGTACGAAGACTTGGTTCGTGTAGGTAAACTGTCAGGACCGGAGCTCCGTGGAGCATTGGCAAAGTCTCTGGAGGGTCTGAAAGATAAGCTGCGCGAGATGCAAGTCCGTTGCTGGATCTTGCAGTATACGCTACTGAAGGACGCCATTACACAGAATCCTGAAGCTTTCGATACACCCATGGAAGACCGCGTACATTACTTACGGTCGGTACACAATGCCCTCGGGATTCGCAGGATGTGCAGGTTCTCCCATAAGCAATTTCTCAAACTGGTCAGGTCTGAGATATTCACTCTTGACGTGGAGCAGGACATCGAGCTGGATATCTGTCAAATTCTGTACGATATCTATGGTATCAAGTTGTCCCCGGTGGATGGTTCATTGAATGACCATGGATGTCCTCCCGAAAAGCTGGACCGCTCCACGGCGATCGTCATGGTGGACTTCGTCATGAAGCAGGCCAAGAAGATGAACATCAAGGACCTGTCAAAATCCGAGCTGAAATCTACTATTGACAAGATGCAGCAAGCCATCGGTACTACGAAGTCGTCGCCTCCGCTATCATACAACAAGCGTATCATCACCGCCTACTTGAAGTCACCAATCAATCCTTCTGAGATATCCCGTGCCATTCAGGGAGTGGCTGACCTCCCACTAATTCCTGTACCTGCAGAAAGTGCAGTTATTGCCCAAAATGGCTGGTATTTCCTTCTGGGTCATGCTGCTTTGACAAAGTTTCGCTCCCAGAAGCGTCTGAATCCCGTACCCACAACGGATCTCGACGATGCAATCGTATGGTTCAGACAAGATTTGGAGCACGGGACGTCAAGATGGGAGACCTGGTACCGGCTCGCCCAGACGTATGACTCGAAGCTTGAGGAGGATATTACCTGGTCTGCTGATAAGATCAATAACAATCGGATGGAGTTGGTCACCTGGCAACGCAACGCAATTCATTGCTACGCAATGGCAATTGCAACAGCTATCAAATACTCAGAACCAACGGCTGAGACTCGCGCAATGCTCTCAGATCTGTTCACTGATTTTGGTATCCGTCTATACTCTTCTTCGCGAGCGCCCCTATCGATGGGGGCTTTCAGTCTAGCTGATTTCACGCGGCATTTTAGTGGCGAGGAAGACCAGCGGATGTATGAAGGAAGGCCTTTTAGGGAGATGAAGCTTTATACCGTCTGGAATCTTGCCAGCTACTTGCTTAAGCGTGCCCTTGTTGACAAGCCCAAGAATTGGATGTATGTCACCCTGTTATTCCGCCGGTGATCTGTCATAAGCTAACTGCAACTTAGGACTCATTATATGCGGAGTAAATGCCTCTGGAAGATGTTCAGCTGTGATGAATCTGTTAGAGGTTCTTTTAGACGGATTGAAGTCGACGTGGTCTTGGATTCCCTGCTCGATGCCATCGATGCCCTGCCGCAGCGGAGGGATTCACGCTCTGATCCTATATTTGAGCCACATTATAAGCTTGTCTCGGTAGTACACAAGCTTGTGCATCGTGGGACTCTAACGGTATGCGAGTCTCTAATTCTCAAACCTGTTGACATGACTGACTCTCCACTCAGGCTGCGGAGGGAAGCAAAACGCTCCTGGCAACACCTTGGGCTCGCAAAGTCCAGCCTCCGGAAGACCAGACGGCATGGAAGAGATACATACTCGAGGTGCTTCGGAGCCTGCAGAAAGCGGACAAATCAAATTGGCACCATCGTATGGCTGTCAGGGTACGTACACTCTCGTATAGCATGTATTATACTGAGCAATTTCTGACTGTGTCTAGGCTGCACATATTATGTACGATGACGACAAAGACTCTGCAGATGCAGCCGCCTCCGCAAAGAACGAGCTTACCCAGCAGATCTTCACCAAAACAATGACAATCCAGGTCTGGAGACCTGAGTTTGAGCGACCTGGTCGGCATTTCGTTTACACCACACGCTACGCTTACTTCTTCGTCAACCTCCTCGACCAGCTCAATGATCGAGCAAACCTCGACCAATTACTGCGCCGAGTAAGGAAGAAGCAGGGGGATTTTATCAATCACAGCAAGCTTTGGGAGGATGCGTGTCTTACCTATGCCAGGGTAATCCGGAGAGCTGGTCATATCAGCGAGGGCCATGAAGAGGGCGTATTCAAGCCCATTGGTTGGGAAGAATTTGTCGCAAACACAGCCCGTTTGGAAGGCCTTGCACAGTTATCCCCAGAAAGCCCATCCCTTCTTGAACTCCTTCGAGATGCCATTGAGCTGAAAAAGCTCAACAACAACCTTATGAAGGTCTCGTTGCTCGAAGACCTTATTGCAGACCTCTACGCCCGACTTTACGAAGTCAACATGCCACAAGTCATCGAACAAGCGAATGAAGAAAATAAAGAGAAGATGAAAGTCGATCATCTTCTCATGGTCAGTGACGGAGCTGCCGATACTCCTACGCCTCCAACCTCAGCCCCAGCCTCTGAAGCACCTGCACCTCGCGGTCGTACAAAGGGTATCGCACGACGTGACATCCAAAAACGAGCCGAGACGATTGTCAATCGTAAAGTGCCCCCGCGTGCACCCATGGCCAAAACTTCTGCCAACACAGAAGCCGAACAAGCCAACATTTCCGAAGCTGGCCCAACCTCCGCTCCCAGGCAGACAAACAAATCAGGGTTGCTTGAACCTGGAACTGAAGATGTCGGATCAGGGCAGCAGAGCGATATTCCTAACAGCCTGCATGATAGCGCGGATGATGAGAGCGAACTCAGCGAAATGGACGACGAGAGACTGGCCAAGCTGACAACTGAACGCAAGTTACTGTTCCCTAACCTCGATGACCGGGGTTCCATGGATCCGGAGTCGGAGATGTCTGCCCAGGCCAGTGCCGATGGTGATGAAGGGCAAGACATGGAAGGAGATACCGAGCTTGTAGAGGGCGAAGGCGAGACTATGGTCGAAGAAGGCGAAGACCCTGGCGACGGTGACGATGATGAAATGGAAGGCGAAGAAGAGAATGAAAATGAAGCTGGCGGGGACGAAGACATGGAGGGTGAAGGCGAAGATGAAGGGGAGGGGGAGGGGGATCCGGAAGAGGATGAAGATGGCAACGATATCACCGAAATGGAAGGTGTGCAGGATAATGACGAGATGGATGACGTTGAGCAGGCTGAGATTCCCGGAACAGATCAGGAAAGCGAAGCTGGTTCTGAACCGGAAGTAATGGAAACATAAGTGATGGTTAACCATCGTGCGAGTGTCGAATCATTCGTGCTCATGTTTGATATGACCATTTGACTTTCGAAGTATGCGTTAGGGTCTCATGTACTTCATGGCGTGCAACGAACGGTAGGCGTTCAAGGAGGTACTTCTCAACAAGCTTCATGTATCATAGAGAACTATTAATATTATAACAAGAAAGGGGAATATTGGTATCAACAAAATAATCCACCAGAACGCCTGATACATCCTTCCCAACCGTTACACCATCAAGCAAGTAATTATGTCCAACGAGAGGTATCCTGCCAAACGCATACAAGACAGCATTCTTTCGGCAACAGTTTAGATATCTTCCTCGGGAGCCAAATCCCATTTCCGAGTCGCCATCTTTCTCTGCCTCTTGCCGGGTGAACAAGTGGGCTGCGGAGCAGGAGAAAACATGCTATCCGCAAGCTTCAGCTGGTCCATTCGCTTGAGAGCGACCTCGATGTCACTTTCGCGTCCTAGGATGTTGGAGTTGCGAGAAGTCTCCAGAGTATTCTTCGACCGGGACTTCTTGGTAGGAGAGCGGCAATTCAGCGCGCGTTCCAGGGCTGCAATCTTGCTGCGAAGCTGGTCGTTCTCGAACTCGAGATCTTCGACCCGCTCGTCTGAGGAGGGTTGGGGGTCTTCGTGAACTGGAGAGGTTGTGAGCATCTTCAGTGGGAGGATGTTTGTGGCCACAACTTACTTTGAAATCCTCGGGACACGATTTCAATCTTCTTGTCGAGATGCTCGTCATTAAAACCAGACTGGTTTGATTAGTATGCGGTGGATTAGACTGCACTCGAATGAGACCTACTTGTTGGTCCAAGGCATTTTGCCATCTCTTTCGCTCCTCTTCCATTCGCTCGTCCATCTCATTCCAACATTCTTCGCGCACTTCTTGCTCGATCATGATGCATCGTTCTTCGCTTGCCTTGAGTCTCAGCTCGAAATCGGTCCTGAGTATCTCTTCTTCAGCAAGTCTCACTGAGAGAGATTCATTCTCTGCCGTCAGTCTTGCGATCTCTGCCAGGGCCTTCTCAAGCTCTTCGTTTGTGCCCATGCTGGGAGTGTTGCGTCCACTAGCGGATCCGTGACGAGATCCAAGCGTGCTGGACAAGATAGACTCGGCAATTGAGGGAGCTCTAGGTACGGCAACTTCACGAGCCAATGCCGAGTAACGCAGGATTTGGGAAGTCGCGTTGTAGTCACCCATAGGATCGGCAGTGACTATCATGATAGCCTTCTGTGGGTGACGGTTGAGGCCAGTAGCCTGGTTGGAAGACGGGAAGGAGTTCGAGAAAAGCAGTTCAGTGAGTTTGCATTGTCTGAACGGAACCATGGCAGCCTATTTATGTTAGCAGCCTTTCGGGAACTGATAACAATTCTGTATCCTAGCATACCTTATTTCCGTCCTGTATGTCACTCTGCATCTGAAGGCATTGCCCAAGGTACATCAAACTCTCGTTGATCTTGCCGGCCTCTGCAAGGGTCGAACCAGCCGTTTTAGCAGTTCGCGCGCGCTCAGAACCTGTTCGTGTTAGCTTTATAACAGCAAGCGAAGAGTCATACTAACCAGCAAGATCTGCCACCGTGAGGGTGTTGCCTATCCAAGTTTCTTCGCCAGTCCTCTTGTTTCGCATTCTTCTTTTGACTTCCAAACAGAAGAAACCATGACTGCGAGAGCTGACGCTGTTGGCTCCGGTTCCAGTGACCTTGCGCTCAGTAAGGCCAACTTCAAGCACCGACAGAGCCTCCTCGTAGGTGCTGCATGCTATCTTGCGTAGTCCCGCAACAACCTTCCGGTCAGGGGACCCTTCCGTTGGCTTGAAAAACAATGCCCTGCGTCGGTCCTTCTGCGCATTGCCTCCCTGACGGGACATAGTACTTCCCTGGCCAGGTACTATAGCAGGTGACAGCAGATCAAAGATGCGATCATTATAAACTTCGTACATTGACACCAGGACGACATATTCGGAGTTAGGGTTGAGCTCCATGGTGAGGTGACTGACATCGGGCGAGCGAAGCAGGCCGTTAGGACGTTGGGGCATATTGCGACGGGGGAATATAAGTGCAGGTGTCGGTTCCTTTGCCGGTTGAGACATGTTAGCACGAGCGGTTTTACCAGAAGTCAAGTGAGTGCACGAGTCGTGCTTCATCTTTTCTCTCAATTTAGGATGCATGGTGAGAAGATTGATGTAGCATGTTCTCGAGAGAGATTCGCTGTATATTTTGGAATAGGGACCAGTGTGGGCTGCGGCTAAGGGGGAAAACCGTGCGGTGCCTTGCAGCGGAGCTTTGAGGGGAGGGCGCCATACCGTCATAGGGGTAGCTCTTCCAGTACTCATCGGCGTTTGGGCTCTTGAGTTCCTTCCACGTTCGGCAGGGTCGCCATACACAGCCTCGAGGAATGTCTGCGCCGTGAACATTTGGGCTTCGGAAGCATCTGACGCGGCCACAGTGGACAGAAGAAGAGGGCTAATGGAATTGTCGGGTGGCCTGATAGTCGAGGCCAAGGAGTTGAAGATAAGGTCAAGACTCATCTGGGTAATTCCTCGCTGCGACTTCGAACCTAGGATTGTATGGCTCTGCAGGTTGTCCTTGTCAGTACATGTTCAAGGTCATTCATGGTGCTGCGGTGGACTCGACCTTTCCGCTACCTGTCACTCCCAACGTTGCAATAAGGCTGTCCCTACCCTCAACCAATACACCCCTAATCAGAGACTCCAACTCGGTGCCATGGAAGACGTCTAGCTGAGACGCTGACTCTTCGAACACCTTGGTGAAGCCGAACCTTTCAACGGCACGCTTTCGCGAATCGGATGGGGGTTGCAGGGTGATATGGGTGGGAGAGGCGGCTGCCGTCTCCTGGTCATCTTCAACAGTGACCTTTGGCTCTGGAGTCTCGATTGTCAAGCATCGTTCAGCGTGCTCCTCCAAATGCTGCGGCATTGGTGGCCGCAGGCGGAGGTACACCTGGAATAGAGATGCGGGGGAGGACTTTGTCGAGCTCATGGTGGGTAGCAGTCCACGTTGTCTGTTCACATTCGATTGAACAGAGTGGAGTAACTGCGAGATGTCGTGCGTCTTTGGGCGGATATGAGGTCCAGATCGAAGCACCATCGAAGCTGGAGAAGGCGAGACTTTCCCCAGGCCAGCAATCACGTTATGTTGACTTTGCCCTTTCGGGTTGGTGTCGTGTTGTCCTGACAACTGGTGGCGCATGATGTAAGCTCGTATTTGTGTGCCTGCAGATTCAGGCGGGAATTAGAGTTTCTAGTGCGAAAGATGGCCTTAGTGCCTGAAGTTGCGCCCGGCTCAGCCTTGCTCGTATTCGCTACTCTTGGCGCTTGTTGTAATCCAGCAACTATCTAACTTCATGAGCCAGGTGGTTGCCCTTGTGACGTGCCAATGGTCTTTGTGAGATGCCACATCTGGTTCTCAGCCATCGCATGTGGAGCCGCGTAGGAAACTCAGGGTCTTTATTGCAGTACCCAAGTCAATAAGGTTGAGGCGATGTTTTCGCGGGCCCAATAAGCCAATCTCCCAGGCTCATGGCTTGGATCAGGCACTAACCCAAAACGGTGTGCTCGTTTTCGCTTGTTCTTCTAAAAGTCAGAGGCTGAAGATTTGAAGACAGTATATATACAGGGGAGATGAACGAAGATGGAGCAAAGATCATGCTATCACATTTTAGTTATTCTATCACAACCGCTTGCTTCAGTTTCAGTGTCACATAGTCAGGACGGTACAAGATGATGCTTGACAAAAGATCCCCTTATCGTATGGAACCCCTACCCGCCAAGCCTACACATACTCTATATCTCTATATAGTATACACTAACGCCAAGAAGAGGAGGGAAGTCTCTGGTACTATGCGCCCAACCAAGGAGCACCCATCTCTTTCGCAATAATGTTTGCTGTCTCTGGGATGGTACATATTTACCAATGTTGGTATGCATGCTCACCCAAGTGCTATTCTTATACAGTTCCTAACGATGATGACAGCCAGTACAAGTCTTGGAAAGTGACCGGTCTCCTACCATGGTCTGCTCTTCTCTTCACGGCTGGGTTCATAATGCGTACTATCGGCGCCTTTGGACAGTGGGGGAATGTGGGTATCTACATTGCGAGCACCGTTCTATTGCTGGCTGCACCGTGAGTGCTTATTGATGCGGATTGATAGAATGCCACTGACTAGCGTACAGACCCGTCTATGAGGGCGCCAACTACTTCACTCTGGGCCGCATCCTTTACTACATCCCATACCATTCGCCAATTCATCCTGGGCGCGTTTTCACCACTTTTGTGGCGGTCGGTGTTGTGATCGAAGCTATCACCGGCAACGGGGCTGCGCTGGTTGCTAACTCTGAGGCGACGGAAGGCAAGAGAAAGACAGGAGAGGGATTGCTTAAAGCAGCTCTGATCCTGCAACTTGTGCTTATGGCTGCCTTTGTTGCCTTAGCTGCCAGATTCCACTCCAATTGTCATCGTGGTGGTGTCTTGAACGGCAAGATCAAGCGGGCCTTGTACGTGTTGTATTGCAGTTGCACCCTCATCACTGTGCGCACGATCTACCGGACGGTGGAATATTTCAGCGCCACGAGTCTCAATATCTATAGTGGCGGCAACCAGATTAGCCCAATCCTCAAGGATGAGTGGTTTTTCTGGATTTTTGAGGCTGTTGTCATGTACCTGAATACCATCTTGCTGAATGTCTGCCATCCGATGCAGTGGCTTCCACGCTCCAACAAAATATATCTTGCCAGGGATGGCATTACCGAGATCGAAGGTCCTGGTTATGACGATCACCGACCAGTCATCTTGACCCTTATTGATCCCTTCGACATTGTTGGTCTTATCAAGAACAAAGGTAAACAGGAGAAGTATTGGGAAGATGAGACAGTCAGCAAGCTCAGCAAAGGTTCGCCTGGACCATCTGCTGTGTAGCTCAAAGCGAGTTGGAAAATAGTATGCAGTTATTCTTGGGCCATGTTAGACAGTGACGGCGTTTGGTCTTTTTATAGAATACTTGTCGCGATGATATTTAATGATATTTCTTATTTACCTGTGTTGAAGTATCGCAATTCCATCTGGAGAATCGGCAATAGTAAATAACTAAGTGTAAAGGGGATCGATTGACGCTGACGTCTTCCACTGCGACCAGCCGATCCTCCGCCCCGCCTGACCCGCCCCGCTAATCAATTGCCAAAGAGCTTCGGGGTTTCCCGACCAGCGCAGCTCCCCCTTCCATTTGCACTTGCTCCGCCACGACTCATTTGCCCTGTCACTGATAGTCAGCTTTCAAGAGACTTGGGCCATATTCACTCCACAGTTGATGCTTTGGTTTCACGTCTCGCAATAACCCCTCTCCGCCGCCGTCCCCGACCGTGTCCCTTCAACATCTTACCCTGCTCTTCTTTCCACACCGACAAACACTTGTCAGGTTCTATCGCAAACAGACACACACACCATGGGAAGCCAGAAACGGATAGCTAAGGTGAGCAGAACAGAGAATCTCCTCTTCCTAATCTGCGCCACATCTGCCCGGGTGCATAATGAGAGCACAATTGACTAACGCATGACTCACAGGAGCTCGCCGAGCTTGTCGAGTCTCCCCCGGAGGGCATCGTGGTGAAGTTGGCCGACGAATCCAACCTTTACACATGGAACGTATATATGGATGGACCTGAGAAATCTCCTTACCAGGTGAGTCTTTCCCACCTGTCATCGACGTCAAAGAGGCAATATGAACCCTCACTAACACTCAAGAACCGTATCATACGTAGAACGGCAAATTCCTACTCAACCTCTCCCTCCCCACCGAATATCCCTTCAAACCTCCTACTGTCTCCTTCAAAACGAAGATATACCACCCCAATGTGACCAACGATGACAAGGGAAGCATGTGTCTGGGCATGCTTCGCGCGGACGAGTGGAAACCTAGCTCCAAAATCCTGGCGGTACTGCAGTTCGCGCGTCAACTGCTAGCGGAACCGATGCCCGATGATGCCGTCGAGGGACGGATTGCAGAGCAATTCAAGAATGACCACAGTCGGTATGAGGAGGTCGCGAAGGAGTGGACACGCAAGTATGCCACTCTTTAGTGAGCCGCTGCTGCCTGCTATCGGTTCAGCAGGTAGATAGATAACTCGAGCCGAGTGTGCGAGCTAAGAGTGATACGAAATGACGGGAGAAACACCGGGAACAGGGACCAAAAAGACATGAATGTTTCGGCTTGGCTAGATATATATTTGATATGAACATGTTTGAGCATCACGACTGCATGAGATGAGACTTCGTTAGCATGAAATTCTTTGTGGAATAAAGGACCTGAAAACTTCATGATAGAAACTATTTGCATATTGGAAGTGACATTAAAACACAATCGGCATCTTACTTCCGGCCGAAATCTGCAGGATATCATTCAAAATGCAAGACCAACTAACTGTGCATATGCTGCAGTGGTGCGGATATCTTCCTTACTCTTTCTCTCTCTCTCGCCACAGCCTTCCCCGCACACCGTAGATTAATACAACCGTTATACTCTACAACACGTGTATAACCAAGTCATCCTCCAATGCCAAAGACCACTACTATTCTCTAAAAAAAAACCGATAACTCATCCTCGGCAACCAGTTCCCAAATAACGGGACTCGTTCCGCTCTCATGCGGGGATTCTAATACCTATATAGAATCATACATCTACATCAGCCTACTACTATTACCGCAACTCTCCCATCCTGTTGGTATCCTACTACTAGCACATCCCTCAACCCTTTACCATTGCTATCATCATGGCCCTCCTTACCACCGCAGTCGCGTACCTCTCCCAACACATCCCCTCCATCCTACTAACAATCCTCATCATCCACCTCACCCGCAACTACTTCACGCCCGGAGTATCGCACATCCCAGGCCCATTCCTCGCCAAACTCACCAATCTGTGGCGGTTTGTAGATGTAGCGCGAGGCAAAGCGGAGATCACACATTATCGGCTGCACCAGGAACATGGCGAGTATGTGCGGTTGGGACCGAAGGTCGTGAGTGTGTGGAATGTGGAGGCGTTGAAGGTGATTTATGGGGTTAATAGGGGGTATAAGAAGGTAATAACTTTTATTATCCTTTGACTACTGTTTCTAAGAAGAATGTTTGGGAGGACGAAGTATGTTTGTGTGAATATGCTAATAAACCATGCATGCATAGACGGCATTCTATCGTGTCCAGCAACAACTTGCAAAGGGAAAGCCGACTAAAACACTGTTTACGTCCCTTGACGAGGACTTTCATGCTAGGATTAAACGACCCGTGTCGGCGGCTTATTCGATGAGTACGGTTGCCGAGTTCGAGCCGTTTGTGGATAGTACGATACGGACGTTTTTTGCGCGGTTGGATGGGTTTGCGGCGAAGAGGAGTGTGTTTGATATTTCGACGTGGTTGCAGTATTGTAAGGCATCAGTTTTGGGGCACTGGTTGTTGGCTGTAAGCTGACATGGGTTAGATGCGTTCGATGTCATTGGTGAGATGACGTTCAGCAAACAACTTGGGTTCTTGCAGCAGGGTCGTGATGTGGAAGGTATCATCAAGTCGTTGGAGGAGTTGTTCGATTATGCGGGAAAGGTGGGTTGCATGCCAACAATTTTTTTGTTCATTTTAACAGGTCGTTCGTCTATAGATTGGTCAAATGCCCTGGCTTGATTATGTCTTTGTCAAGAACCCTGTCTGGCAGCTTATTCGGGGCGGGTCTACAGGAGCTGTTGCTCGTTTCGCCCGCGACCGCTTGCATGAACGGCTGTCTCAGGATGGCAGTAAGCGAGATGATTTCCCTGGTTGTCAGAAAGACTTCTTGACCCGCTTCTTGGAGGCGAAATCTACTCACCCTGACGTGGTCGACGACGCCCAGGTATTCTCATATACAGTCAGCAATGTGAATGCAGGCTCTGATACCACTGCTATCTCTCTCCGAGCGATCCTATACTATACGTTGAAGAACCCCAGGGTATTGAGCAAGCTGCAGGAGGAATTGCATAGCGCCGTCCAAGCTGGCCAAATTACCGTTCCTGTATCATGGAAACAAAGCCAGGAACTCCCATATCTCGACGCTGTCATCAAGGAGGCTCTTCGTCTGCATCCACCCGTAGGACTCCTCTTGGAGAGGGTAGTCCCCGCAGAAGGCCTCCAATTGCCAAACGGCCCCTTCCTCCCCGCTGGGACTGTTGTTGGAGTCAATCCGTGGATAATCCATCGCCACGCTATTTTTGGCAAAGAGGTTGACAGGTTCGTCCCTGAGCGTTGGCTGCGGGGTAACGATGAATCAGAAGCGGAGTTTCAGATACGAAGGCAGAATATGCTAGGGGCAACGCTGACGTTTGGGGCCGGCCCCCGAACCTGCATTGGGAAGAACATCAGTCTGTTGGAGATATATAAGCTGATACCATCGTTGCTCTTGGCATACAAGGTATGTGCATTGCCATCGCCTCTTTTTCTGGCAATTTGCGATCCCTGGCTGACGGGTGGCTGTTACAGGTTGAATTGAATGATCCGGAAGCTGAGTGGGAGGTGGTCAATGCATGGTTCGTACGACAGAAAGGGATGAACGTGAAAGTGACGCGAGTGGCATAATACACAGTTAACTGTCAGATGAAAGGGTGAAGTGAGATGGCTTTTCGTCGGGAATAAGATCCTGTGCTGGATCCTGCATGCAAGGCGCTCTTAGGAAGTCCGACGGTAAAGTCCACTGGGAATCTTAATAGAAGGGGAACTTGGCATCATCCCTTTTGGTCGCCACAAAGCGGCACGGTCAAGAGCCGAAGAGAACAAGCAAGAGCAATCAAATGTACTGCCCTCTGGGGCCCCGGCTATCTACTATACTTTCTGTGCGAGAACACGTTCGTCATCGCCATGACGCGCAGGAGACCCACCAGTTGGCGGCATTATCCCAAAGTGGGCGCACTAGGAATTGCGGTGCTGATTTCCGATAAGGGATCATCAAGCGCATCCTTGGGTTCCGTTCGTATTAATAGAATCAATTTCGCTTTTGCATGTTGCTCCATATAAGGACGAAGCGGCGGAGCTGAGGTACATCGGATTTCCGGGACAGCGCAATCTCGCTCAAGGGATGCTATCTAGCTTTAGAGTTTCTGACAGTCCAAATTTTGGTGAACTAAGTTAAGCCATGCATGCGAGATATCCACCCCAGCGACTCATATCATAAGAATGAGACCTAACTTGCAGATGATAAGCGATACATCAGATATGACCCGAATGATTCGACAGCGGCCAATGGCACCAAATCTGGTTGCCTTTCGGTAGTAGAGAATAGAGTGAAGCGATATTATCCATGGTGCCTTGAAGCATCAAACTTAATCAAATTGGGTTTAGGGAAAAGTTCCCGAAGCAGTAGGAAGTGGTGGGGCACGGCAGCATCACGGGACGATCGATCCCCGCCAGAATCATGTGACGGAGTAATGCTGTTCAAGCTCACTCAGCGATGGCGGTTAATAATCATCGTGCTCGACATCAATTTGGGGGGAGGGGAGGAGAGGGGAAGATCGGAAAGATAGCATCCGGTCTTGGTTCGGGAAGGGCAAACAAACCTAGGTGGGCCTCAAACCAGAGGGCCAGAAGGGATAAAACAGTTTGTTCAACAACAGACTATCAAAAAGGGCAAGCAGCTGTCGAGCGAATCGAACCTTGGCGCTTCGGCGGGTGGGACCCGACTAGGGGCAGCTGAAACCGACTCCGCCCGGTACGTTCGTATTGTGTCAAACCGGTTTTTCGCTTTCCATACCAAGGAAGTTGCCAACGTTCGTCGTCATAATTCCCACCACTGGGAATAATCTGCTGGAGTTATCTGGCAGTTGGGAAATGAGCATCATCAACAGTTATCGCCATCCAGGCAACCTGTCTGGACGATCGCTTCTTCATCCAACGGTAGATATGCAATGCACCCAGCCGGTCTCCAGACGGCTCGGGGCGGACCCTCCCAACTGCAAACTGCGAGGGATGTGGTTGGCGCAGCTCAAGAGACAGAAATGTCCAGCGTCTCCCCATACATAACGTCACCGCGGATGCAGCTTCTATGGAGACACATGTATGTAGGAGTGACCTATCATGATTGAAAAGTACTATGCAACAAGGCGACGAAATAGGCACCTTGTAGATGATAGATAGATGGGATGTTGTTGAGACTGCCTGACTTCTTTGAGATCGCCCCTGCAACCGTTGTGTAACCCCGTCTCGGGGTGAAGAGGAATGCAAAGCCATTGTGAAGTCTACAGGCTGCATTGGCGTACTTTTTCTACATGTCACTACATTCCCGAGGTCATCCGCAAGTGCCTCGACTGATTGCACTAGACATATACAGAATCATCAACCTCAAACGCCGTTGGTGAGACTGATCTCATCCTGGCGTCAGACTGAAACCCATCGTGTACCAAGTAAAAAAACCAAACCAGTTGTAATCAGAATACGGTACCTGAAATTAGCTGTGAAATTAGCACGGCAAGGCGTTTAGCTTACCGGACAGGGTCCGTAATAACCGGATGGATTTTAATTTTCAACTTCACGACTTCGCTGGAAATCGTACGCGCTAAACTCGATCGAGGCCCGCTGCGATTTTCCCCTTTTCCCTTTCGGCTCTCGCTTTTTATTCTTCGTCGTCGTCGTCCACCTCCTCTTTTTCTGACCCTCTCTCTCTCGCTCTTGTTTTACGTCGTGAGATGAAGTCTCGGATTGATCCTCTGGCAGGTTCGTGAGACTCGGTTGATGGACTGTTGCATCGCGCGCTGCCGGGGCGACTATTAACTTGGCCTGCACTTTTCTTTTCCATCCGCTCGTTTCACTTCGCGCCTGACGGGGCAGCTCGACCGCTTGACCGGTCTCTTCACTCGTTCACCACTGCCCCTGCAGTCTTTCTCTACGCGCTTACTCTATTCTCGTTGCTTTTTCCTCCTCTTCAACTCGCCTCCCTTTGCCTCTTCACCCATCCTTATCAACTATCGCTTGCCCGCCCGCCCCTGAAACCAGTCCCCGACTGCGTCTTTCCATTCTACACTCACCGACCAATGTCCAGCGGGAACTGGGATCTATCATCTCGTGGCCATGGTCACAGGAAATGGAGACTTTCGATATCCGCCCCTTGCAGGCGCGCATGATATCCCCAGCCGACGCAGGATCCCGAACCCTCCCCGCCTAGATCCGTTGAGACTTAATCCTCCCTTTCCACGCCCCTCGACCGCCGACGGCGTTCGCCCTCCTCCCTCTCAGCGACCCCCCGTGCCTTCCCCGCGACTGCACCCTGCACAGGTGGCTGCTGCCGATTCATCATGGCGCTCCCCTTCGCCTCAACCCAGAGATGATGACTATTTCGTCCCCCGCAAGCCCGCCCTCCGTACGCCAACATTCCCGGTATCACCAGGTCGTCGTGGGGGATATCCTTCCAGAGAGACTGAATTCGATCGCCCACCGCCTCGGAAGCTTCCGCCAGGCGCACCAGGATTGCGCATCTCCATGTCTACCTCCAAATTGCACAATCGACGCCAACGGCCCCCTCGGTCACGAGAACGGTACCCAGATGATGCGTATGGATTGGCATTGCCGCGCGTCGCGCCTCCGGGGAGCTATGCAGACGCACATGGAGATGATGCACTGCGATCTAGTGTCAACTCCGCCATGACATCGCGATCCAGCATTGAGCAAGCCAGCGGAACTGAGCGCAGTAGTGTTCTCACCAAGAGTAGTTCGATTACCGACCTGTCTCCTGACACGCCCGATGGACCTTGTGAAAAAGATGGGGGAATGAGTGTGGAAGATGCCATTTCCATGTACCTCGACGGTTTCAGTGATGTGACGGAGGAACCTGGAACGCCAGATATATATGACGACGAGAAAGTAAGACCGTGGAGCCCGTGTCCGCCCACGGAATATACGCTCGATGATGGTCACACTTCCGATGAGCATTCGCCCGATCTGGATCCTACTGAGGATCTTCCGCCTGTACCACCGCTCCCTGAGCTGAGTGCCCCTGTACGGGGGGCACTAAGCGATCGCCATGAGGGGGAGGAAGTCCCACATGAAGAGCCACCCGTTGAGACACCATTAAAATCTCCCGGGGTCGAGCGTCAAGAAAGAAAGGTCGTGCTGCCCGGGGTGGTGCCTCCGCCCCTCCTGTTGGGAACGGACTCGCGCGATCGCTACGGGTTCCGAAAGGCTACCCATCATGTGACGCTTGCCCAGTGGGAGGCTTGGAACAGCTCATACTCCGACTTTGCCGCGACCCAGCGAATCAAGTGGGTGGAACTGCTCCGCCAACATCGGCTGCCGATCACAGATCCGATCTCCTTCCCGCCAAAATCAAACAAAGTCAAAAAGTTTGTGCGCAAGGGAATTCCATCGGAGTATCGAGGAGCCGCCTGGTTCTTCTACGCTGGCGGGTATGAGCATCTGAACCGGAATCCCGGGCTCTACGACCAGCTTGTCCGGCAGGCCATGGATTCCCCAAGCAACGACGACAAGGAACACATTGAACGCGACTTACATCGGACGTTCCCGGATAACATCCACTTCAAACCTGAATCGGTCGAACAGTACGGAGGCTCCAGCGCTGGCGCTGGAAGCAGCAACCCGAAACACGAGTCCGTGACGGTTGAGACAGAGATGATCCAGTCGCTCCGGCGCGTGCTGTATGCATTCGCCGTGCACAACCCCCAGATCGGATATACGCAGTCGCTAAACTTCATCACGGGGTTGCTGCTGCTGTTCATGCCGGAAGAGAAGGCATTTTGGATGCTGCACATTATCAGCTCGGTGTACCTCCCAAGCACGCACGAGATCAGCTTGGAGGGCGCTAACATCGACCTGTGGATTCTCATGGTGCTGCTCAAGGAGACGTCGCCACATGTGTACAACAAAATCGCTGGCGGGCTCGGTGGCGGCTCGCGGGCGCCCGCGCTGACGGTGACGTCGCGTCTGCCGGACATAACGCTCGGGCTGACGAACTGGCTGATGTCGGTGTTCATCGGGACGTTGCCCCTGGAGACCACACTGCGGGTGTGGGATGTGTTCTTCTACGAAGGGTCCAAGACGTTTTTCCGCGTGTCACTGGCCATCTTCAAGTCGTGCGAGCGAGAGATCATGGCGGTATCGGATCCAATGGAGGTATTCCAGGTGGTGCAGACAGTGCCGAAGAAGCTGCTGGACGCCAATACTCTGATGGACGACTGTTTTGTGCGACGACATCGGGTTGGACAAGGCCGCATCGACGAGCTGCGCGCCGCGCGACGGGCAGCAGTTCGACACGAGAACATGCGGCGCTCGCGGGCATGGAACAAAGGGCAGATCCAGGCAGCGACAGACGAGTGGCCAGGACGATCACGAACACCTATCCCAGGTATCGAGCGCAAGATCGGGGATTCGTGGCGACACATGCGGAACCATGCATTTCGGTAGGAGCTGAGGAGTGATGGTTGGCTTTTATTGATACCCCCAAGCAGCTTTATTGTATTTGAAACCGGTCAGTCCACCGTTTACCTGGTCCGGACTATCTATTTGTACTCTGCGACCTCTTAATCTTAATAGACTCGCGGGTTTCAGGGCGCAGGCCGGATGGACTGACGACATGCCTGACGATGTTACATGTACATACTGCATATTAGCTTAGATATATGAGTGGCATTGATTCACATATTTTCCATTTTTCTAATGTTTCATTATTTACATTCATTTGACGTGACTTCAGGGAGAGGAATTAAGTTTGAGGATCCGTGGGGAGCCAACACAGCGGCCGGTCGATCCCGCCTCGATGACGCGCTCGAGCTGCAGTGCAACCCTCTCCTGCCCGGATTGTGACGTTGACTTTCTCTCGAGATAATGAGGTGTTTTTCACCTCCGAATCTCTCCTTTTCTGCATCTACAGCACGCAACAATCATGAGTGGCCAGGCATCCAGCTATTACAATGCTAACCAGAGCTTTGGCGATCAGCCTCAGCCTCAGCCACCGCAGCAGCAGCAACAACAACAATATGCCTACTACAACTACAACCAAGCTCCCCAGCCAGCACCCAACCAACACAATGGCGGCGATTATCGAGGACCTGAACCGAAACCTCCTCAGGGACCCCCTCAGGGACCTCCACCAACCTACAACCAAGCCGTATATGGGTTTGACGAAGCTTTCCAAGTCGAGCGACCCAAATACAATGACATCTGGGCGGGACTTCTAGTAGGATACTCCTCAATCTCTATAAAGCTTCACCACTAAATTGCTGGCAGTTCATCGCCGTGTTCCTCGGCTACGTGGCCGTGTCCGGCGTGACCATCCATCGCTATGCGAAATACAAAGGCTTCAGTGGCGGCGGCATCTACGATGCAACTAACGACTTCTCCCTCAACACCAACACCCTCGTGCTCTTCATCTTCGTCCTCTGCGTGGCCCTCGCCTTCTCGTATGCCTACTTTCTCGGTGCGCGGTACTTCTCCAAGCTCTTCATCTGGGTCACGGGCATCCTGAACATCGTCTTTGCCCTCGCGACTGGCATCTACTACATCGTCCGCGGGCAATACGGTGGCGGTATCGTCTTCCTCATCTTCGGCGTCTTCGCTATCGTCTGCTTCATTAGCTGGATCCCTCGAATCCCCTTCACAGCCTACATGATGGAGGTCTCCATAGATGTCTCCCGCCAATACGGCCACATGTTCCTGGTGAGCACCATTGGCGGCTTAGTGGCCGTTGCATTCGCCGCCTGGTTCTCCGTTACGCTCGTCTCCATCTACGTCGCCTACGAGCCCGATAGCACCGGCGTCAACCCGGCCTGCCCCAACGGCTCCGGCGGCTGCAGCACCGCCCGCGTCATTGGTCTAGTCGTCTACGTCACCTTCGCTATGTACTGGTTCAGCGAATGGCTTAAGAACACCGTGCACACCACCATCGCAGGCGTTTACGGCTCCTGGTACTTCTTCGCCAACTCACCCCAGGGCATGCCGCACGGTGCAACACGCGGCGCCTTCCGGCGCGCCACCACCTACTCCTTCGGCAGCATCAGTTTCGGCTCGCTCATCCTCGCCGTTATCCAAATGCTCCGACAGGCGTGCTCCATCGCCCAGCAGCAAGAAGCCGCCCAGGGCAGCATTATCGGTAGCATTGGATTCTGGGTCCTAGGCTGTTTCATCTCCTTGCTCGATTGGCTCGTTACGTTCTTTAACCGCTACGCTTTCTGCCATATCGCCCTGTACGGGAAAGCATATATCCCCTCTGCTAAGGATACGTGGAAGATGATGAAGGACCGTGGCGTGGATGCACTGGTCAATGATTGTCTGGTGGGACCGGTGATAACGATGGGGTCGGTGTTCGTGTCGTACGTGTGTGCGCTACTGGCATATCTATACCTCCAGTTCACGAACCCGGGGTATAACCAAGGAGGCGATTTCACGGCGGTCATTATGGCGTTTGCGTTTGTCATTGGATTGCAGATCTGTCAGATCTTTATGACACCGGTGAGTAGTGGCATTGAAACGATCTTTGCTGCTATGGCGTGGGATCCGCAGGTCCTGGTACATGATCATTCCGAGATGTATTATCGCTTGGTGCAGTTGTATCCAAAGGTGCAGCAGGCGATTCATGCGTGATAGATAGATAAGCAGTATGGTAGTGAGGAGTTCGTGTTCTTGACAATATCAAACTTCAATTCAGATATAAAGAGAGAGAGAGAGACTATACTAAACTATACTCAATCATACATACTACACATATCATACTCATACTCATAACATAATCCACCTCCCCTTTCCCATCTTTACTCCCCCCAACAAGTCCATTTTCATGAAATAGACAGATCAAAGAACCAAACCCACCCCCACAACCCCCACCACAACCCCCATCAACAAACCCCCAACTCCTCCTACCCTACTCGCACCGCCCTCAAACAACGCCCCAGTCCCATTATTGACACTATTCACCCCATCAACCCGACTCGCATCCACCCCACTAGGCATCGACATCACCACCGATGACGACGACACCACCGCCCCTGATGTCTCCGCCGCCTGCGTTCCAAACAGCCTTGCTGACGTGCCGGTAGCAGCAGCAGCAGTAGCAGTAGCGGTAGCGGCAGTTCCACTCTCCATTCTCAACTCCGAGGCATGCGCAACATCGCCAGTGGCGGTTGCATGCTCACACGCACAGTCCGTCACTGTCTCCGTGTACATTTTGTATACTACGTTTGGGTTCGTGGCGTCTGTCATGTGCACCCCGTGATGGTCGGTTATGGTCGCTGGTGCTTCGATGCGCGCTTCTGAGGTCTTGGTTTCGGTTTTGGTTTTGGTGGTCGCTTCGATGCGGTCTTCTGGGGTGGAGTCTGAGGACTCGTCTTGGGTGGTGGTGGTTGTGTCGGCGTTGGGGTCAGGGGTGGATGGTGCGTATGCGCGCTTTGAGGCTTTGTAGTTGGTGTGTTTGGGTGTGAATATGTTGCCGCTGTTGCCGTTGCCATTTCCATTCCCATTACCATTCCCATTGCCGTTGCCATTCCCATTGCCATTACCGTTTCCATTGCCATTCCCATTGCCGTTGCCATTCCCATTGCCATTTCCGTTGCCATTGCCATCTGTACTGGCAACAGAGCTGGTTGTATCAACCCGCATCATGGGACTACTGCCCTTGCGAGCGTCAATGGGGACATCGGTATCGCTGCATACGTAGTCGGGGATGTTGGATGGTGCTATCATCATCTCTGATTAGCATTATTCTCCATATTTTCTTTTTATTCACAGAACATAAAGGGGTGGAGGGAGAAAATAGACGTACAAACACCCTCACTCGCACAACTCTCCAAAGTCTTCCGATCCAGCGAGGACGGATCAAACGGTGCGTTACAGAAGCAGTCTAGTACTGAGGGGGAGGTGCAATCTGCGCTGCGGGGGTAGGTTTCTGCGATGGAGGACTATCGTTCATTCATTCATTCATTTATTCATTAGTCCCAGTAGTTTTTTTAAGAATTATTGTACGTAAGAGGGGAGGATGGGTTAGGTAGTAATGGTTGGTGATGGGAATATATACATACAGCACATTGCAAATACCCCAAGTCCCCATTAGTAGTGGTAGACGTAGCTGCCGCAAGGGAGAGGGTGGATAAGAAGAGTAGTTTATGCATCTTGATGTAGTCGTAATAGTTCTTCAGTAAGTAATCTTGGTGTCGAGTTGGTCGTTGGTCGTTGGTCGTTGGTCGTTGAGATACTAGATAGTAGGTGAAGTTGTCGTGTCTCATACTCTCTCTATATATCTAAGACATTTTATTAGACACGGAGTATTGATTATTAAGTAGGTGGGTAGGTTATAAGGGCGGCAACATCCCTTGAATTCCAGTCCTGAGGCAATGATATCGGGGAAAAATTGTGTGTCGAATGATCGATGGAGTGGTGGAAGGTTTTGTTTGGAATGTGAGTTGGGTATGTATGAATGTATCATGTTGACTTTTGATGACACGGTACGGGTGGGAAGAAGGTATGTTTCGAATAGTACTGGTGTTTTCTGGTTCGTGTTGTTTTTATCCAGAAATCACATCTATTAGCTTGATTTCATGTTCGTGGAGAGTGTTTGGCGAATATAGAATTGGGGTTATTGATTGAGTGTGGATAGTAGAGAGTACTAGCGATATGACTAACCTGTTGTGATGAGATTAACAAACCCCTATTGAACAGGCATTGCCATACCCTTCTACCCGATCAGCATCTGTTCGAATTAACTTTCTACTAACGGTTGACGGGGGCTGGTAGTGGATTTCTTATCACAATTTGGCTCTTGACTTCATCTACGAAATCCCTGCGAGTATCATGACATCAAGGAATGCAATCTCCTCCAAACCATAGGTGTATAATCCATCTCATCCTACGAAATATGACTATCAGTGGCACAACACCGAGTCAGGTTCACCACCATCCAAGCAATCCCCTTGACAACCATCGTCAGCCCGTGCACTACCACATTGAACCCCCAGAACAACACCCGCAAACATCCCCGTGTAATCCGCGGAAGCTCCTCGCCCTCCCGTGAGCCTTCCTGGTATCGCCCGTACTTGACCATGTCTAACTCCTCTATAATGGCTTTTTGGGCCTTCGGCTTCTTGGGCCCTTGTTTCCAAAAGTGGTACCACTTTCGACTATCAGATTTGGGCTGCGATGTTACCTTTGACCACAGCTGGCTACCTTCTTTGGCGTCTTCCTGCTCTGCTAGGGCAGTGATCATCTCCTCTCTAGGGGTTGATAAGGGGGAAGTCGAGGGCCCCTGGTCATAAACCTTAAGTCCCTCAATAACAGGCCTTGTAGACTCATCAGACACCGCCACAGTCAGTAGCGCAGAAACGAGGCAATCAACAGCATACAACGACGGTATCGTCGCCACAATCGACCCTGTAGCTAGCGACAATGTCATAGTCCTCAGATCCAACGACGCCAAAGGCTCATCGGCATCTGTCAGTGGGAGCGTGGATGTGCGAGGCGTAGCCGCCATGGCACCCGTCTCAACGGCGTTGGCTGGCAGAGGGGTAGTAACCAGAATGGTGGGTGGTTGGCTGCAGTCCCCCTCCTTGGACAGACTGGAAACTGTAATGTGTAGGACGCCTGAATATTTCGAGCGTACTGGCGACAAAGGAATGCCAGCAGCACCAACCAGTGCGGGAGGCTGCTGCTTGCACAGCGCGGGGTGGTGAAGCTCGTACACTCGCTTCGCTTGGTTCCATAGCAATCTGCAGGATTCCTGAGCCGCTACTCGCTTGAGTGCTTCTCCTTCTGCTTTGGTCGCCTCTATGGGTGAGAGGCGGAGCTCTTCTGCCACCTCTGCGGCTTGGTCTATGGCTAGGATGGCGGCGAGGCGCGGGAAGAGGATTGAAACCAGGCCATCGCAGGGAGGCTGGCGGCGAGATTTGTCTTCGAGTTTTAGGTTCATTACGGGAACACTGCTGTCCTGCTTAGAAGGGTTTTTTCGGATGATCGATATGTCGTTTGCTGAAGTAGCTCGCAGTGTATAGAACGGTGATTTGGGGTCTCCGAACGTAAGTGTATTGGCGTCGATCCTGTAGGGGTCAGATCTGCTATAGTAAATTTAGGAATGTACATACCGATCAACACACAGATTAAAGGTCCCAGGCAGGCTTTGTGGGCGTTGGCCGTTGGCAATTTCCCATAGACTCTGCAGCTCTTCCTGCGTAGAATATCTCTCCACTGGATCAAGCACACCGGCAGGAAAGTTCAGCACGCTGGCGGGAACTGTCTTAGGTCCAAGGGCGCGATCTATCTCCGGAGGTGGTGTCTCTGTCTCAGACCTGGATAGTTCCCAGTGAGAATTGAATGAAGGCTCCAGGTAGTAGTGCTGCTGGTTCATCGAAAGGTCGTAGTTATATCGAGGGAATGTAGATTTCATTGGCACCACCGGAGCTGCCGCGGGTGAGCTGCTCTTGAGTGAAGCAGATCTGACCGAGTGTGAAGGAGAGCCAACTCTCTCTGCCGACCGCTTGTGGCGGTCATGTCGTAGAGGAGATTTGGACGTCTCACGCTCTCGTATTGTGTCTGGAATGGATACTGGGTTCGACCTGGACATGGCCTTTGGCGGCGGTCTGATACTGGTATGGGTATCCTGAATAAGTTTGAAGATCACAGCTTCTGTCGGACTACTCTTGTCACGTATCTCCTCCATGGCTCGCATCTCTGTCTGTGTCTTTATGGCTGGCTTTTTCGGTACTCTTGGCAATTCCTTCGATGGTCTGCTATCCGAGGGTGATGGGAAGAGTTGGAACTGACTCATGGTGATGGACTTGCTCCTTAGTCACGTAAAGATAATGGGACTTGCGTCCTTGAAGCTAATATCTATTGCTTCAATTAAGAAAGGAAAGGTAAGGTCAACGGTGCTTCGTTTGAGTCTTGAACAACGGTGGTATACTGCGGATATATAAGCTCACCTGTATAGACGCCCACCAACATCAAGCCCAGCTGGCAGGCACGGGCCCCGATCTATCCGTAATGGTCAAAGCATACATCGACGGCGGCAAGGGTCCGAACAAGAGAGGCTGCAGTAGCGTGAAGAATATGCACCGTAGTGGGAGAAACCTGATTGCTTGGGTCGGCGCTTAGCCTCGACATCTCGCTGGATCGGACAGCGGGCACGATGTGGCTGAACTCAGCCCGGCGCTTCGGACCATGCCAACGATCATGATTCGGCGTAGAGAAGCGCTGAAGCTAATAATCAGTAACTGTGACTGGTTAGTGGTCGCGGGGTACGGTGACGAAAGGTGATGGGCTCTATTTCTCTGTTTACTCGAAACATCACCTATCGGTGAAGCATAGTCGGTTACCGAAAAGGGAACAGCCCCGATGATATAGAGATAACAGGGTGACTTGACTCCCATAAACCCTCACAGCAGCTTGAGTAGAATTTTGTTATGCTATGTCATTGGCCATATTTCACATGCCCTGGCACTCAATAATATACATGGCACAGTCTATCATACAGTCTAATCGCTCATACTACATACCCTCATCATGAACACGGAATGTCAGCCCCTCGGCCATAGCAATCGCTCCCTCCATATTGCCCTTGTTGTACAAGAACAAGCCCTGTAAAGCAGCAGCGCTGGTGCTCTTCGTCCGATCGGCCTTGACGCCGTTCTCGTCCTCGATCAGCCCTAATTCTTGTAGCCGGTCGAGGAAGACCTGTCGATTGGTGCCACTCGGGTCAAGCTCTCCGTAGAACCGGTCCCAGAGACAGCCGACTTGATAGCGAGTCACTTCGCCCAGACGCACCGTCATGTCCACGCGACCCGGTCGGACTAGCGCCTCGTCAAGTCGTTCGACGTGGTTGGTGGTGAGGAAGATAATCCGTTCCTCGGCGCTTGCAACGCCATCCAGAGCATTCAGAAGACCCGAGAATGTAACATTGGCTCCACGATAACCGTCCTCGTCCGTTTGAGTCCGGCGATTCGAGAACGCAGCATCTACATCCTCGAGCAAAACCAGGGTTCGGTTCGGAACAATTGTCAGAAGGTGATTCAGCCGATCATCCGTCAGTCCCCGTTCGCTGAGGTTCAAGATGGCAATATCGTAGTCCAATTCGCCCGCCAAGGCTTGGATGAACGAACTCTTACCCGTTCCCGGGGGCCCGTAGAGGAGATAACCGCGGCGGTAGGGGATACCTCGGTCGTGATACCATTTGCCACTGCCCACGAAGTCCTGCACATCCTCGACAATTCGCTCCTTGACTCCTTCGTCGAGAACCACCGACTCCAACGGACGCTTCCGGCGCGGCTGTCCAAAAAGCTTCCATTCGGTGCCCCAGCTATTGTAGATAGATGTCTTGCCTTCGTGAGATTTGGCCGCATACGCATGCGCTTCAGTGAAGAGGTCCTCGAAGACATGTCGATGCGAATAAAGCGTGGTCAGAGTGATGGTCTCCCACGGCCGGCCCGTGTGTAGGTCCTGGGACTTGGACTCTCGCATCCGGTTGACGAAGATGAACGCGTTCTTGTAGCGCAAAACATGCCTTCCGGGTCCCGGTACCAGCGCGAAATGTGTATGTATCGCCCCATTGCTGTGCTCGACTTTCTGCGTTTGAATCGAGAGGTGGCGCATCCCGGGGGTCAGCCTCTGTAGTATGGACTCCATGAAACCAGACCTGCTGGCAGCGGAGCGGGCCGTATTAAGCTGCGATTGTTGGTATAGTGTCATCCAGTGAAGGAACCACGGGTAAGAGTCGTCCTTGATGCTGATTTCGACGTCGACAAGCATGCGCCGACGGAGGAGAGCGGCGCCATGGCGGAAGCCTTTTTGTGCGAGACTGACTCCGGCCCCCAGACCGGCAAGACCAAATCCCTATGAGTACAACTACCTGTTAGCGATTGGGGTTTGCAGCAGACATGGCTCCAACAGCTTGAGGAACTTACTGCGGTAAAGAAAGGATTGTTGGTTAGCTGGGAGAGAAGGCCTCCGTCGCCTGTAGGCTGCCCCGCTGCTTGGATGGCATCTTTCCGTTGCTGCGCAATCAGATCGCCAGGCGAAGGCAGCCCTGGAGTACTTGATGGTCCATTGGGGTCCATGCCAACAGAAGAACAATCATGCACCGCCACCTACAGTTGTCTGATTCCTTGAGCACATGTCCGCAATTGTTCCTGTCGGGGAGTCGGAGTTATGACGGGCCGAGATCGACTCGGGGTTTCACGGGCAATCGGAGATGGAGAAGTCCTCGAGTGCTAAGACCTCTAAAAGGAATGACCCTGGCTGCGTTGTCTACGCATCCCAGTCCAATAATATCACACCTTGGATTATCGTACATTAGGCGTCCGTAGACCTACGTAGTCTAAGCCCCAGATGTCTTCATGAAAGGCCACAACACAACCTATACGAGATAGGCAGTACATCGGCGATGTCATCACTCCGCCCCGGAGATAACGGGCTTTACACCGTCATCGCCGTTCCTCTTTTTTTATTCACCAAAAGGGGGACTGCGTTAAATCAAAGTCTGACATGGGCTAGAGCATGTTGAGTTATCATATTCTTTGAGATATACGGGCGGGAGTACCCATTTATCTTCATTGTCAAGGCAGCCGCCACCAAGCTTCGTATAAAACCTTCCCCGCCCTCGATTCTTGAAGACAATGCGAGCATTCCTGCGAGGCGTCTCTTGTTTCCGACAGGGCAGCAATTCTGCACCTAAATTGTCATCCCCACAGAGACGCAACATGACCAAAGCTACTTCCGCAGCTTCAACGTCGGCAGCCCTCTACTCCCTAGCCGTTGTGCTCTCCCCAGCCTCTGAGGGACCTGAGGATGTTAAGGAGAAAGCTCACCATCTCAAAAATGGCTTTCAAAACCCCTGGGAGTATGTCATATGTAGCTATCGTAAAAAATGATAGTATCTTGTGACTAATGTATTCCTGCAGCTCATGGCAATCTCCGACAGTTGGTAACGCTCTTCGCATGTGGGGGTAAGTTGCAAGTCTTTCCTAGAAGTTTAGTATACAATTCTGACATCTGCATTGAAGGGGAATCATAACGGGGAAAATCAAGTTCCCGGATGTCACGCCTCCTACAGTGCCTGTTCAGCAGCCCAAGTTTCTGCCTGATCGGGAAACATCTGGTCTGCGGGCGACATGGCTTGGCCATGCTTGTTACTACGTCGAATTTCCCAATGGCCTACGAGTTCTGTTCGACCCGGTATTCGAAGACCGTTGCTCTCCGGTCTCCTTCATGGGCCCAAAGCGCTTCACTGAGATGCCATGCCGCATCGAGGACATCCCAATTATCGATGCGGTTGTAATCTCCCACAACCATTACGATCATCTCTCTCATCCAACCGTCATGGAAATCTCGCGACGCCATCCCAATTGTCACTTCTTTGCACCCCTTGGCAATAAGGCGTGGTTCAGCAGCATTGGGATAGACAAAATGACTGAGCTCGATTGGTGGGACGAGCGAGACATTGTTCTTTCACCCTCGCATGAATCAGTCACCGAGGCCGGTGCCGGTGAGGGCCAGAGTTCAAACCAGTCTAACATCACAGCTCGCATCAGCTGCTTGCCTTCGCAGCATACAAGCAATCGAGGTGTGTTTGATCGATCAAAGACCCTGTGGGCATCGTGGGGCATTGAAGCTGGAGGTCGGAAGCTGTGGTTTGCAGGGTATGTATAACTGCCGAAGAGATGCCTTGAATTATCTAACCAAGATTGTCATATAGAGACACAGGATATCGGAATGTGCCAATGCTTCCTGCCGGTACCGATGATCATGCTCCGGAGTACGATTTCCCCTCATGTCCTGCGTTTAAACAAATTGGTCAATTCCGGGGGCCTTTTGACCTCGGATTGATCCCGATTGGCGCCTACTCACCCAGATGGTTCATGAGCCCTATGCATGCAGACCCTGATGATGCAGTTCAAATTTTCCGGGATACCAAATGCAAAAGAGCCATGGCTATTCATTGGGGAACTTGGGTCTTGACAGACGAAGATGTCCTTGAGCCACCAAAGAAATTGAAGGAGGCGCTCACCAAGTATGGCTATCCAGAGGTCGGGGCATTTGACGTTTGTGACATCGGCGAAAGTCGGGAATTCTAATGGTCATGTGCACCTGGAAAGTTTGGGGTACTTATTATACTTACTTTAATATTTGCTGTACGATAGCTGCATGTTGATCATTGTGCGTGCACCCGGATAGACGCTCACAACTCTATAATCCATACAAATCTTTCTTCCCCTCACCGTCTTTTTTTATACATGTGACGAGTCTTTAGATCAACCCTCCGAAATATTCAATGCTCCTATCGAGTGCAAGGCTTCAAAAAGAGGCTCTAACCCATGTGATGGCACGGGCCTATTTACGGAGCGTGCCAGTGAATGACCCTGCACCAACAACGCGTTCAAGGTGCATACGGCGTTTCCCTTATTCCATTACTAGTCCGAGCAAACAAATATGATCGTACCCCCAGACCAGATGACCAATTGCAGCTGTTCTTTTAAAAAGCTACTGGAGGCAATGACCCGTTTAGCAGTAAAGGTGACATGGGAATGATCCGCTTCCCAAAAACTGAATTGACGTCAATAGGAGCCATATTCGTCTCAATTTTGCTGAATGACTCAAAGTTTCATCAGCTCGGTCGCCTTTATCTATCTCACTGAATTCATCTATCGCGTACATATATTTTTGGCCCCATCTCACCAACTGCTCAGCCTCTCATTTCCCCGACCAAAACCCCATCCCCAGCGCGTGCTCTCACCACGTCAGCAAAAAACCAGACCCATCATGGCTACCATAATGCAGCAAAGTCCACAAGATGCCAGCTATTTCTGGCGAAGCAGTTCAGACACTTGGACGAGCAATCACGTATGGGAACCACAAGAGCGCAGACGCTCTATGGATGACGAAGAGGAAGTACTCTACGAACTCGACGAAGTCGCCCTAGCACAACTACCACTGCATCTCCAACACAACATGCGTCAAATACAGCTGGAACGAATACGCAAACTACTGCACGACCGGGATCCGGATTCCGGGCTTAACCCCAGACCTGTACACCCTAATCCCTACGCGCAAACCTGGTTCAAGAACATGATGGCGCGACTCTCAGCAGACCAAGAGATGAATGAGGTCCACGAATGGCGCCAGTCGGTACAGCTTGACGGCGAACCAGACGACACTACCTGGCCTCTGGTTCCACGACAGTGGACTGGCAACAGACAGCACTATGATCGGAGGACCTGGCATTTTGATCATGCGACTTCGGGTGAGAATAGTTTCAACGCTTATTCGACAGGCAGCACCCGTGTATGCAGTCTGCATGGTTTGGGGGTCAATGAGTTTGGATTCCGCCTATCCGAGTCTGGTTCACATGGTAGCAGAGACCAGAAGCAGGAGGTCAGAAAGGTCACTTCGAAGCCTCGGAAGAGGAATTTGTCTCTTATTACGCATATGCGGGCTCATGTGCGTTTTCGGGTACGCAAGAGTGTTCAGAAGCTAAGCAAGCTCCTGAAGAAGTGATCTGATTCCCAACGTCGGGGTTGTGTCGTTGAACTTTTGGGGAAAAGTTTGGGTTTGTTTTCTTAGGAGTTTGGCGATATGGGTTATAGGGTATACCTGGATAGCGGGCGTTATGAAGCATCTGTGCAAGATGAGCTTTTTATTTTTTGAATGATATGAATTACTCTTTAAGACCCAAAGGAAGAAAGGGCGCGAACTATTCGATTCCATAGCATGCGATGATGCTCTCCGTAGATAGATCAGGGGGAAA
The DNA here is from genome assembly GCF_016861625.1 of Aspergillus luchuensis. Taxonomy (NCBI): domain Eukaryota; kingdom Fungi; phylum Ascomycota; class Eurotiomycetes; order Eurotiales; family Aspergillaceae; genus Aspergillus; species Aspergillus luchuensis. Next base: position 2,190,687 of record NC_054849.1, read on the forward strand.
AGGATAGCACTAGACCCAAAGCAGAATGGTGGCGGTGAGCTCTTCTTGTCCGCAATCCCACTTCGAAAGGTGCGCTGGAAATTTGATGGGGACGGCGGGCAACAAAACAACTCCAGTTCCCCTCCACGAGCAAAAAGGCCCCTATCTTTGACCGCTTGTCGATCGGCTCCGGAGTTTACTCCATCTTTTCCTAGGGACCGTTTGAATTTCTCTCTTCCTTTTCCGACGCAAGTCAACAAACCACCGCCATCATGCAAGCACCGGTGGTGGTGATGAGTATGTCCCAATCGAGGGGAACTGCCCGGAACTTGGCTTCTGATTGCTAACATGGTTCTTTAGACACCAATGCTGGTGAGAGACAGGTTGGTCGTAAAGCCCAGCTGTCTAATATCGCTGCTGCGAAGACGTACGTGATTGATCCCCTCCCACTCTTCCCCGCTTCCGGCACTTCTGACACGGGGCCTGGCATTACAGTGTCGCGGATATTATTCGGTCATGTCTGGGACCCAAGGCTATGTTGAAGATGCTTCTCGACCCCATGGGCGGTATTGTTTTGACGAACGATGGACACGCTATCTTGAGAGAAATCGAGGTGTCGCACCCCGCTGCGAAGAGCATGATCGAGTTGAGTCGGACCCAGGACGAGGAAGTCGGTGATGGAACAACGACTGTTATCATTCTGGGTATGTGCTGGCTGAACTGTGCTTATCGCACGATGGACTTGATATTCTAAAGAGATGATTGCTAACCTGTACCAGCTGGTGAGATGCTCGCTCAGGCCCTCCCCCAGCTCGAACGTAACATTCACCCCGTTGTCATCATCTCGGCTTTCAAGCGTGCTCTGGCCGACGCCCTTGCCATTGTGGAGGAAGTTTCGATACCCGTGGATATTGATGATGATAAGGCTATGTACACCCTCATTCAGTCGTCCATCGGCACGAAGTTCGTTTCCCGGTGGTCGGAGCTCATGTGCAGCCTCGCCCTGAAGGCTGTCCGGACCGTGTCTTTCGATGCTGGTGGTGGAAAGCGGGAGGTCGACATCAAGCGGTACGCTCGTGTTGAGAAGATTCCCGGTGGTCAGATTGAGGACAGTGAGGTTATCGACGGTGTCATGGTCAACAAGGACATCACCCACCCCAAGATGCGGAGAAGGATAGAGAACCCCCGCGTTCTGCTGCTCGACTGCCCGTTGGAATACAAGAAGGGTGAATCGCAGACGAACATCGAGATTACCAAGGAGGACGACTGGAACCGTATCCTGCAGATTGAGGAGGAGCAGGTTAAGGCCATGTGCGATGCTATCATCGCCCTCAAGCCTGACGTTGTCATTACGGAGAAGGGTGTCTCAGGTATGGATTGAACTATCTATTTGCAGGCATTCGACTTGCTAACACTTCCAAGACCTTGCCCAGCACTACCTGGTGAAGGCCAACATTACCGCCCTCCGCCGTGTGAGAAAGACCGATAACAACCGTATCGCCAGAGCCACGGGTGCGACCATCGTGAACCGGGTCGACGACCTCCAGGAGTCCGACATTGGAACTCAGTGCGGACTTTTCGAGATCGAGAAGATTGGCGACGAGTACTTCACCTTCCTCAGAAAGTGCCAGAACCCCAAGGCTTGCACTATCCTTCTCCGCGGCCCCTCCAAGGACATCATCAACGAGATCGAGCGGAACCTCCAGGACGCCATGGCCGTCGCCCGGAACGTCATCTTCCACCCCCGTCTTTCCCCCGGTGGTGGTGCCATTGAAATGGCCGTGTCTGTCAGATTGAGCCAGTTGGCCAAGTCCATTGAGGGTGTCCAGCAATGGCCCTACAAGGCTGTTGCCGATGCCATGGAGGTTATCCCCAGAACATTGGCACAGAACGCCGGTGCCAGCCCTATCCGTGTCCTCACCCGCATGAGGGCCAAGCACGTTGAGGGCCAGACCACATGGGGTCTGGACGGTGACTCCGGTGCCTTGGTGGACATGAAGGAGTATGGCGTCTGGGAGCCCGAGGCGGTTAAGCTTCAGAGCATCAAGACCGCTGTCGAGGTAAGCACAAGCACATCTTACTCTATATCGACTCAAACTGACTGTCTCTCTAGTCCGCATGCTTGCTCCTCCGTGTCGACGATATCTGCAGTGGCAAGTCTGCTCAGCAGGCCGGTGCCGGTCTCGGTGTCGGTGGTGGAGATGATTAAATCAATTAAGACGAACCGAAATAAAACTGCGTACATAATGCTGCACGATTACCATTTGGACTTCTTGTATGAATATCCTAGACCAAAAATTACAATGGGTATCTTCATATCGTACAATCTCTAGCTTCCGTAGGCCCGGGTTCCTTCGTAGCCCGTATATAGTCTACCCCCCTTCTCCATTCAGTCATCATGAATAATCACTCCGGGAACCTCAGCAACCTCCTCAGGACCATTCCCGTCCCCATTCTCAGTTCCGTCCTTCTTATCCCCATCAGCACCACCCGCGACCTTCTTCCCCGTCTCGTCAACAGCCATCTTATCCCCCCCATTCGACGCACCACCCCCACTACCACCCTTCTTCCCCTTCTTCGCATTCCTCTTCTCCCTCTTCTTCCGATTCTTCTCCGTCTTCTCTTCATCCTTCCTCCGCGCTTCCTCCCGCTTCTGCTCCCACTCCTTATCTTCCTTCTCCTTGTCGACCTCGCTCTGCATCAGCCGCTGACGCTCATACTCCCTCCGCCGACTCGCCTTGTAAACATGGAACTCGCCCGACCCCGCACCAGCAGAGGAACCCTGGACGTTGGCGACAATCTCTGGCGGCGGCGGTAGCGATGTCGAGGTTCGTTGCTTGGAGGGGTCCGGAAGCTTAATTTCTTTTGTGGGGTCGCGGAAAAGCGACTCGATTTGCGTGGCGTGTTCGTCGAGTGCTGTCACGGCGCGGCGTTTGGTGGGACGTTTGCTGCGCGGGTCTGCGCTGGTAGGGATTGATTCGGGGCCGGGTTCGGACATTTTGGATGCGGTTGTTTGTGTAGATTAATGAAGTGGGAGGGTAGATTCGCTGCGCTTGTCTAGAAGAAATCGGTGGGCCACTTGTTCGAGAGAGGTGGCTGATGTGAGAGTGTTTGTAGGATTGTATAAGTAGGTGCAGAATGAGGAGCCAGTAGTAGTCTAGCTTGAGAATAGCAATTGCCGGGGTGAAACCTGGGCGGTGAGACGCGCCGTTGGGGTTGCTCTTATCGATCGATTGGCCGGGATTGGATCGCGGGCTGGTTCCATCAGCATGAACGCCGATTACTTTCCCAGTCGGGAACTCAGATGTATACAACTTGGACATGTGAAGAGGAGCCTGTCGGATCGCCAATTCTGGTCAAAAGGAGAATATATTGCTCCGAGATCTTGAAGATCATATTCAAGTGGTTATTAGTCTCTCGAATTATCTATAATTCATCAAGTTGAAGTACTTATAATTCTATCGGCCGCTGCATCAGGCTGTGGCACATGACAGGCCCTGACTGTGCTTTTTCCCAGTATTGTTATCATCCTCCGGGATCTCCCACCTTCCCCTCAGACATTCTTTTCTTTCCTTTGGCTCGTATTGCGTGCTCTAGTTGATATCTATCGTATATTTATTGGTATGAGTATGTGCCTTCAAACCTCGCTTGGGGCTGCGTACTTCTCCATTATATCTCACTTGCTACCTTCTACCCCGCCAGCATGAATACGAGTGGCGTCCCCAACGCTCCGAACACGGGGACTTCACGTACTTTCCAGGTCAGCATTGAGTGGGCTACGAAGGCTTCATTATCAGCCCGGAGTACCTAATGATAAATAGTTTGATCTCAACGATGTTTGCTGTTTGAAATCAAATCCATCTTTAACGGGTATTGTTGTAGTATGGCTCCCGTTGGTAGTATTGCAGCATATGGGTCTACTTTGCTAATATACAAGCACAGAGGACATATCTCGATGTACGTGTCTTCTACGGCCGATAACTTCAATATAACAATGGCTCAAATAGACTGACACGGCATGCCCAAGGTGTATCCGTTGGGACAACCGGAAGATGATTTAATGGTCTCATATACATCAGTGCCACAGGACGTCCTGACTGAGTACTTACAAACCGGTGTGGTAGGTCCTCAGGTACTATTAACCAGAACTCATGTCCACTAAACCCATCTTCTGTTATAGCCACGCAAAGGATATGTCATTGTTCAGTTCAAATGGGTTTCGCAAGGGAGTTCTCTCATCCACGAGGATGATCTCGAACTTCTCGATCGGTGCATCAACTTCGGTAGCTATGTCAAGAGAATTTCGGACGACACAATGTGTGGCACGGTCATCGGTGCATCCGCTACGTGCACACTCGAGCCGGTTGCGTATCGTAACTATGACGAGTCGTTGGGCGAATATGGCTCCGTCGAGTTCAACGAACGGCTCATGCCTCGCAGCCGCAGAAGACCCGGGACCGATTCTTCGCGTCCTTTGCCAATACATGATGTGCCTTTGTCTGAGCTCATGCATCATGAGCCGTTTATCAACGATGACTTGATCATTTACCATCAGAAACTGGGGATCATTCGGCAGGTCGACCGGGATGCTATTTTGCGTGTTTCCAACGTGCCTGTCTCGCTTGTTGATCCCAAAGCTATTGAAGTCCCTTGCCCCTTCGATGACAATGAGCTCATATGCATGCCCAAGGGCCAGCCATGTAGAGTTGTGGACACTAACTTGCGATACATGGAGCATGACTATGTGATTCCAGGTCAGTATGTGTGTACGAAATACAAAAATATGCGCGGGACAAAAGGAGGTATAGTTCCGAAGGAAGATCCCCGTTCCTTTGGCCACGGCCATGTCCTGTCCACGCCAGCTACGGAGTATAAGGTGGAATGGCTTTGTACGAATGTTTTTGGTCTTGGAACATGTGAGATCCCGAATGGAATAGAGACTCTCAGAGCATCTGTCTTCGAACGCGATGCTGTGATATGCGACTTCGAGAATCTCTCGGCTGGAGGTACAGTGGAATCGGCGACCTCGCTTCAGATCGGTGATATGATACGTTTTCGAGATCCGAAAAGCGCCGTTCAGAAATACTCTTACCAACATATTCCTCCTGAAGAGACTTTTGGTTATGACATGAACATGTTTCATATTACCTCAAGAAAGACAGCACTGACTGTCAGATGGTTGGACGGGAGTGTCACCACCGAAGATATAAAATGCCTTCGTTGGGACCCCGGGCTTGATGAAAATATATGGCCCGGGAGCATCGTCGTCCTAAAGGATGGGATTGAGACCATGCATTGGCCCGGCTTGGGATCCACATCTGCATATATCCGGCAACTGCCTAGTCATAGGAGACACAGGGAATCAAAAATCCGAGCAAGAACAGTAGGTGTGGTCCAAGCTGTTAACATTCAAGAGCGAATAGTTACTGTCCGATGGTATAAGGATCCTTATCTTATACTCTTGCATGGCGGGCAGATCCTAGCTTCTCTCTACTCTAAGCTGGACGAGCTGGGTGATACAATCAGCCAAGTATCTCTGTATGAGCTTGACGTGTTTCCTTGTCTGGAAAGATCACATGGTGATATTGTACTTCTCGCCCCAGACACCATCCATACCTCGGTCTTGACGGAAGGGTCACTGAGTGCATACAACGTCGCTGGCCCTTGCACATTTAGTTATACATCGTCATTGTCACTTTCGGAAATGCACTCATACCTCAAGGATATGAGTCTCGCCATGTTTCATTGGGAATGGTTCAAAAGCACGACCACGGTTGACACCTCACCTCTTCCTCCGAGACATAGTCACCACTATCAGCGTAAGCTCAGTGAAAGATCCACTGCAGACTTCGTCGGTCAGATCATTGCAATTGATGTTAATGGTGAGATTACTGTTCGACTAGCTGGTACTTGTCGCGACGTCCGCGTTCCGTTTGAAAGGATCATGATGGTCATGGATGGAGGCTTCACCACTCCACTTGGGGATCCAGCTCCAGGTGATATAGCGACCATGTCAATGAGCTCAGCTTATGCATATAAAGAAGAGGGTCCAGGAGTTGGTGATGAGGAGGAGCTTTTACAGTTTGATGATGAAGAAGGGTTCTCGAGTGATGATGATGAGGATATGTCGGAGACGACGCTCCGAGAAGCCCTCCGCCGATATGTCAATGGTGAGGATGGTATTCTACTTGATGATGACGAAGAATGGATTTCAGGTAATGACGAGGAGGAAGAGGAGGAAGCCATCTCAGGTAGTGATGTTGAAGATATGTCGGAGATCAAATGCGCTGTATATCGATATGTCAATTCTAGTTCTGCAGATGACGGCTATTCCGAAGATGCAGACATGAAGACAGAGAATGACTCCGACTTTGATATGAGAGATGCTTTGGATGGAGTAGTTGAACAAAGTGAGGAAATGACAATACCTCCAGGGTTCCTCATATTGGAAGGCCCCCCTCCCTCCGATCATCATTTTATCTCGAAGGATGAGGCAGGGGGCTCGGCCTTACGAATCAAGCGTATCCAAAAGGAGTGCGAAATACTCGATGACTCACTCCCTCCAGGGATCTTTGTGCGAGCATGGGAGTCGAGGATGGACCTGCTCAGGGTTTTGTTCATTGGGCCGGAGGGGACCCCTTACCAATATGCGCCATTCCTGATAGACTTCCATTTCCCAGGGGACTTTCCTAGAAAGCCACCTGAGGCATTCTTCCACTCGTGGATCAGCGGCCAAGGAAGGATAAATCCGAATCTCTACGAAGATGGTAAGATCTGCCTGAGCATTCTAGGAACATGGCCCACTCAGAACCAGGAGGAAATGTGGTCAGCAACTAAGTCCACTGTTCTACAAATTCTGGTCTCGATTATGGGATTGGTCCTGGTGCAAAGCCCCTTCTACAGTAAGTCACTATCTTGGGCTATGTGTATGACTCCAGTATCATAGATTAACCGTTTACCAGATGAGGCCGGGTATGAAGTTTTTGCTGCAGAGGGCGGTAGGCGAGTCGAGTCAGACAAGTATACGGAAAAGACGTTCTTGACTACACGCAGATATATCAAGTATGCCCTAGATCATTCAGTAAGTGGCATGGAGGACATTGTGGATTGGAACTATTTGCCTAGTCGCTTGAATTCAGAAGACTGCAGCAGGCCACTCCTGCTCCGTCGCGCTATCGATACGGCATTGGCGATGATAGAGCATGAGGGGCATACCAGCAGTGGAGGGGAGCGCAGTGCCTCGGCGTTTGTCTCGCGTCTTAGCCTGGGGGCTGTGGTCATGCTCCGAAAGTATATCACGGAGCTTGAGGCTTTGGAGGTAGATGCGACTGCCAAACAATAGCCTCGACGTTGGAGAGGTATGCTGCAGACAGCCATAATGCTACTATCCTGTTGTTGATGGTTCATTAGAGGCCTTTGTCTTTATTATCCATCAAGTCTATGTTGCATTAGCACACTTTTGCGGAATCATTGGGGAGTGAGTGGTTGGAAAGCGTTTGAATAGTAGTTGGGTTGAAATCACTGAGAACTAATATTTTTGCTACAAATATGCACTACTTGATGGTATTAACAGAAGTGCAGGTGAGGTATCTCAGCATTTGGGGTTCAGTATAACGGTATCCTTGACTGGAACTCTGCTAGTAGGACTGAACTATAGCTAGCATTTATCCACAAATCAGGCGCTTAAACGACCGTCACGGCATCGGCCGAACAAAAGAGACAGAAACTTGATGGTTGATAAAAATTAGATTTATGATTAAATATTGATTAATGATTTGAGGAATGATCAGACAATGAATAATCTGTAGAAGATAAGCAGAAGTAAAGAAACAGAAAGTTGGAGGAAGCAAAAGCAGCACTGCGGCATTGGTCTTTGGCGTGTTCCGTTGGCAGCAGCGCCAGACCTTCGCTCTTCTTGCGCTCTGCTCTGTCCTCCCTCCCTCTTCTTCCTCCCCTCGCTTTTCTCTATTTATCCCCATTTATCTCCCATCTTCCCCTTCTCTTCATTTCCATCTTTTCCTGTGTTGTCTCTTCTCTGTTGTGTCGGTGAAATTCCTAGGTTATAAATACACCCTTCAACCCCGGGCGCGATCGCACCCATAAATCTTGGTTCCCTCTCAACACGCAAACTTAACTTTCCCGCTCGCAGTATCACCAGCCTTCTCTGCTCACCGTGGTGCTTGTAAAATATGGGTGCCTATCGTCTCGGTAAGTTATTATGTTCATTCACAGCTCTCCTTTCATCTATTAAAGATGAGTTCCTCTCTGCCTCGCTCTTGAAAGTTGGTTTTACTGTTTGCTTTTCCTCATGGCTTTGTTGTCAACTTGCTTTACTGGGATGGGATGGATGGGGGTGGGTTTGTTGTCCAACGGTGACTGCCAACTGTCACTGTCAGCCAAGTCATGAACAATTTCTATTTTGCTTGGTTCAGGCATGTTATTTGATTTAAAATAGCATTTTCTACTGAGTTCACCTATCTCGCTCAAAATCTAACCATCTACACAGAGCAAGCCTCAACTGGCCGCGCTGGTTGCAAAAACAAAGAATGTAAAGACCAGGGCATCAAAATCCTCAAGGGCGAGTTGCGCCATGGCTCTTGGGTTGATACCGAACGCTTTCAGAGCTACTTCTGGCGTCACTGGTAAGTCTCGTAAATCCAACTACGAAAGGAAGAAGCGCCCCGCTAATGCTTCTTACAGGGGCTGCGTCACCCCCAAGATCATTGCTAATATGGTCGAAACGGTTGGTGAAGAGGGCGAGAGAGACTGGTCGGCCTTGGATGGCTACGACGAGCTCCCTGAGGAGCTGCAGGTGAAGGTTCGCAGGGCGATAGAGCAGGGCCATGTCGATGATGAGGACTGGAAGGGGGTAAGTTCATTGACTGCATTTCTTATATCTCATCATTTTTGCACTTGATATAATCTTTTTTATCTGTGAAGGTCTGACTTATGTTCCAGGATGTCGAACTCAATCGGCCTGGAAAGACGGGATTCCGGAAGCGTGTGACTAAGAAGGATAATGTATGTCCTTCTGTTCAAAGAATACAGCTTTATCGATGCTAACCTGCCCAGGACGAAACCCAGGAGGAATCCACTCCCAAGAAGGCCACGCCTCAGAGTAAGAAGCGCGCTCGCGCTGAGCCCAAGGAGGAGTCCGGCTCTGAAGCTGAGGCAGAGGACACCAAAGAGAAGCCCAAGACTAAAAAGGCCACTCCCCAGACCAAGAAGCGTGCTCGTGCTGAGCCTAAGAAGGAAGCCGAGTCTGACGCTGAAGAAGAGGCTACTAAAGAGACGCCCAAGACCAAGAAGGCTACTTCTCAGACTAAGAAGCGTGCTAAAGCTGGAGCCGAAGACGACGCTGATGAAGCTAAAGAAACGCCCAAGACTAAGAAGCCTCGCAAGAACAGTGCTGCCTCCAAGCAAGCACCTGTCGAGGATGAAGAGTCTGATGCTCCTCTTGTCGAAACGAATAAGAAGCCAGCCGCCACCAAGGGCAAACGTGGCAAAGCTGCTGCTGCTCCTGCCGCTGCGGAGCCCGCTACTACTCGTCCCACCAGGGGCAGACCCGCGACAAAGAAGAAGCAAGCCCCCGTTGCTGACGATGAGGGTGAAGCTGAGCCTGAGCCGGCCGAGAAGCCGAAGCGGACATACAAGAAGAGAAAGTCTACCTGAAGAATTGGTGTTGTCACTGAATTGAGGTATTAGTGCGCTGGTCATGTAAAGGAAGGTGTGAAGGGGGTGCTTTATCTCGGTTTATGCTATCATTTACCTTTCTTTCATATGTCGTGTCTTCTAATTGTTATTTTCTCTCCTGTTATGTGCTACCTGTGACATTGTTATCGGCGTCAACTTTGTGCATTTCTACACTGTCACTACATTAAGACTGTCCTATGTTGTTGCTGGCGTGAGCGTGACTATTCTCTGTGTACATGCATGCTGTGCTGGCTTCTCAGTCTCATATTTACTCTTGTCATGTATCTTGTCCAGCAGTTCATGTATCCAATCAGTCATGTCATGGTCATATTATGCGTTGATAGGCTGTAATATTACTATTGCTGACCAGCCACGGTTCCCTTATTTGACGTATTATCAACAGTAGATCTTGAAATCTGATACTTGCCAATTAAGATAAGGGAAGTAACAGTCACTACTATACTCAGAATAATCTACTATCTATAAATCCCAAGCCCCGGGTGTGAAATGAGCCAGGTTAATTTCATCTGTATGCAACAAACCCCCGGGGGGGCTAAGCCAGGCACCATCATGGGCCCTCAACCAAGTAACACACTGTCCAGAACATCATCTACTACATACACACCATCCAAGCAATCATCATGACCACCAATCCTCACCAAACATTTATTTCATACCTTCTTAATGACAATCCACAAAGCGACCTGCACCACATTACCAAAACAGGTAAACTCGTGGCCTCTCACAATGAATACCTCCATTGCCTCCTTAGTAACGGCCTCACTCAGCAAACTCTACCTCATTCCATCTTCAACCCAAGATATTCATGATTAACAAGACTAAATTGAACATACTAGATACACATACACATACAGATACACATCCACCCCTATCCCCACAGACTCAATCACCATCTGTATTCTCTACTTCCACACAAGCAGTCAAATCTACCTAAATCTAGAAGAACTACCAGTGCTATACGGCAGGATGGTCTTCACGCATGATCTGGCGGAGCTTTTTTTTGCTAAGTCTGCTGGGTAGGATGTCTGATTAAGCACGGGATCATGTGTGGTGTGTGCGGCTTCAGCGGAGAGAGATGGTTTTGGCGGGGTGGGCGCCTGCGATGAGGGAGCGGTTGGTGTGGATGCAGCTTTGTGTGAGGATTACGGAGTTGATGGGGGGCTTAGGTAGGTGGTGGTGTGGTGTAGTGGCCAAGGAAGGGGGGTGCGGTGTGATGAGGTGGTGGTGGGGATGGAGAGAATGGTAGGATGGGGAGGGGGGAGGGGGAAGGGATGAATTGATGGAAGATTGTAGGAGGGTTACTACTAAGTACTACTGTATAGCTAGTTGTGTGTATTTTATTTGGTGATAGATAGAAGCAAGCAAGATGTGTTATTTTGTGTCGGGTTGTTTGTAGCTGGGTATCGGCTAGATGTTTCCTCCTCGCTCCTGGAGGAACTTGTAGTATTTCGGGGCACATTTCCTCCGCCATTTCTTGCCCCACACGTAGACGGCCATTCCGGCTGCTAGTGAGATGATCACACAGATTCCGTAGAAGAGGAAGAGCCAGCCGGGCCCGGTGGCTTCGTAGAACGGTTGTGTGGTCTCGGAGATGATGAAGTTGATGATGGAGCTGCAGATGGCGAGAATCACGACAATCTCACCCCCAACTCCAGGGAAACATTCCATAGCATAGGCAGTTGCCTGTAGAAGTGGTTAGTTTTGATATGTAAAAGGGTCGATTAACGTACTGTTGATGTTGCAGCAACCTGCTGAGCAATCATCGCCCCAATTCCCACCGTGATGGTCATCCAGTGGGCACCCTCCTGCGCTCCCCAGCCGTAAAGCTCATATCCTACTGCCGAATAGATGAAGCAAGGCGTCAGAGCCCAGAGACGCATCTCTGGCTCCTTGACACCGTCATTGCGACGAGCGAGGTAAATGACAATCTTATCACCCATTACACTAGTGAGGTAGCCAATAATACTTCCCACCAGAGCAGATAGATACGCAAGGCCGGTCTGACCGTCAGTGAAGTTATACGGCGCGCCAGTGAGAATTTCGGAGATGGTCTTGTTGGTAACGATGCCAGAGGTGCAGCCAAAGGCGAAGATGATACCAGCCTGGACGATATGTTAGCTTCTGTGGCAAGCATTTGTATTTGGGTCAAGGGATAGTACAATAATGATGTTAGGGAAAGCCAGCAGGAAGAATGGTCGCTTGAAGTAAGACCAATATGTGGTTTTATCCTGCGGGTAATATACCCAGAGTCGCAATTTCTCTTTGAACGTCCGTTTGGGAAATTCAGACGGCGCTGGAATGGTGTCACTGGCTGATCCCTCATTCACACTCGCATTATCGACCGTGGCGGGATCCTTCTTGTCCAGAGAGGCGGTTTCGGTCGCATCAATAGGGTTCTTTAGCTTGGCCTCGGATGTAGGCAAGCTCTGCGAAGGGTTGAAGAGGAACCGGGGAAACAACGTCTCCTCATATGTGAAGAAGAAGATGATGATCAAAATTCCTTCTCCAATGGAAACCACCCACTGAGCCCAGCGCCAGCCCGGTCCGTCAGCAATGTATCCTCCTGAGACCAGGCCAATGATAGAGCCTAGCTGCTGGGCAAAGATGTAGAAACCCAGCATGCGACCGCGCTGATGGTCAAAGAAGAGGTCGAATACTGCGAGCTGGATGACAGCTTCATAGGCGGATGTACCGAGACCATTAACGATGTTGCATCCATACCATTCACCCGCAGTATGAAAAGCACCCATCCAGATGGAAGAGCCAATGCATAGGAGTAAGGTTGCGAGGAAACAAAAGCGACGACCAATCTTCATAGCCGCTGGGATCCAGAAGATGTTCACCAGACCCAGCATGAGATAGTTCAGTGCTCCGCCACCGTTCATGATGGTCATGGTGGACCCAGTCATGTCCACGATTGTCGAGTAAGCATCACCGGTGTTGTTCTCAGCAAAGGAAAAGATACAGGCATATGCTGAGACAAGGAGAAGGTGCCAGTATTTCTTGAAATCGGACCAGTTGAGAGGATCGCCCTCACAGGCCGTGGGAGGGGGCAACAGGATGATGTCGGAGCTGTCATGGGGAACGTTCTGGTCGTGTTGAATATCAATCAGCAGCTCAGTGCCAGGAACGTCAAGGTCCCTATCTTTGAAAATAGGCATGGTTATGGCAGCACCGGAGAAAGACTTGAAGCTCTGTGGATTGGGAAGTCTTCATCCCGACGGCTGCCTCTCCCTTTATAGGAAGAGGGGAATGCATTAGAGGCATTGCAACGGTTTGCGACTATCACGATCCGGGGTTCGATAAGCTTCGGATGATATTAGCCAATGTTACCCCAGGTTTGTAGCGATATCGCTATCGGGATAATTATCAAAGTGTGGAGGCAAAAGTAGAGGGCAGACAAGACGGGCGGCAGGTCCAAGCGAAGCAGGAAAGTTGGAGGATGGAGCTTAGTCGGACGCTAATCGGCTGCTAAACATCGCGACGCTCATGCTGGACTCACGCCATTGTACCATGTCGCTATCAACTCCCAATGTGATTTGCTTACGCCTCGACCTTCCATTGCCTTGTGGCCAGGGTCGATATGAGATTAGCCGTCGATGGCAACTTGATAAGCTTGGCCTTCCCCTCCCATCTGCATCATTGCATTAGCAAACCGAAATCCCCCGTGGCCACACAATGCGCGCCGATCACTCTTCAGAGCATCCATCACTCTCCATTCTCATTCGCATTAACTCCGCTTCCCCGATAGACGTACCCATGCTTCAAGCTCCCATCCTTATCATCGGTGCAGGCACTTGGGGAGCGTCCACCGCCCTTCATCTGGCCCGACGGGGTTATACCAATGTCACTGTCTTAGATGCATATCATCAACCATCCGCCATTTCGGCGGGCAATGACGTGAACAAGATAGTCTCCTTCAGTGAGTGTGGAATGCCCGTGTACCTGGGATGTAGCTAACCGAAGCGAAGCGGACCCTCCCGCCGAGGACGACCCCAACTTCGTCAACAAGGCCTTTTTTGCCGCACTTACTAGGGGCTTTCAGCACGATCCGGTGTTCAAGCCACATTTCCACAATGTTGGGAACATCACTTCAGCTTTCTCCCCGGGCGGCCTCAAGCATATTGGACGGCGCGACCGCGGGGGCGACGTAGTGGAGCTCAATGACCCGGAGGACTTCCGGAAGGCATTTCCCTCGGGTATTTTGACGGGTCCCCTGCCAGGTTGGAAAGGATACTGGAAGAAGACAGGCGCTGGGTGGGTGCATGCTCGGAATGCACTCGTATCAGCCATCACCGAAGCCAAAAGGCTTGGAGTCGCCTTCATTGGAGGCGACCCCGAGGGAAAAGTTGTCCGTTTACTATTTTCGTCCGACACTGAACCCCGGGATATTGTAGGGGCCGAAACAGCAGATGGGAAGCAACACTTTGCTTCCAAGGTGATTCTAGCTGCTGGTGCAAATGCGGACCAGTTTCTTGATTTCAAGAAACAACTTCGGCCAACTGCCTGGACCCTGGCTCATATTCGCATGTCACCAGAGGAAGCCAAGGCATATCGCAACCTACCGGTCCTCTTCAATGCCGATCAGGGCTTCTTCATTGAACCAGATGAAGAAAAGCACGAGCTCAAGATCTGTGACGAACATCCAGGATACTGTAACTGGATTGTTGGCCCAGATGGCGAACGGCGAAGCGTTCCCTTTGCACGTCATCAGATCCCCGTTGAGTCGGCTGAGCGAATCCGCGGTCTCTTGAGAGCTACGATGCCCCAGTTGGCGGAGAGACCGTTCTCATTCGCCCGGATATGCTGGTGCGCCGACACGGTCGACCGAAACTTCCTTATAGATTATCATCCTGATCATCCATCCTTACTGCTTGCAGTTGGGGCATCCGGTCGCGGATTCGCCCATATTCCCTCAATCGGTGGCTTTATTGCTGACCGGCTCGAAGGAAAGATGGACCCGAGGGTTGCAGCTGCGGTTCGTTGGAGACCTGAACAAGCTGTGAATCGGGATTGGGATGATACGCAAAACAGGTTTGGAGGAGAGTATAGGGTGATGGACTTTCAGAAGGTGAAGGAGTGGACAAACATCCAGGAGTCATAATGGCTTGGTAGTTCCAAGAATGAGCACTGCATAAGTATGACTGACACAAGGTGATTTGTAAAGCTTTGCGTCCTCAATTGCTCAGTATTATGAAATCTAGATTAATGTCTTTCCTAGTGGTAGCTATGCTGGTCATTCGGAGAGTGTTAGATATATATTCAGCGGATTCAACATAGCTCTGACTTTCTCACTAGTTAATAGACAATCAGCTAATTCAACCACTAAAGTGGTGCGGATGAGCACACTTGATCATGATGATGATATATGTAGACCTGCCCATTGGGAGAGAAGAGTTACAACAAGCAATGACAATTGGAACCGATCGATTGTAGATGCCTTAACCAACAGGAACCGACCAATGATCGGCGGTTTAGCCGATCTCTTCCCGATCCAGCCATATCGTGGCGGTGCAAACTGTGGCACCAGCGGGGTGCCTTCACATGTGACCTGTCTTGTGCGGTGATATCATCGCTTGACTCGCTCGGTGAGCTGTATTTCAACGACTCTCGAGCTCAGGGTGGCTATGAATTGTAGAAAGAGCAAATATCCTACGTTGAACAGCTCCCAGCGTGTACAGTTTACTTATATTGATCGTGCACCGGAACCGGTGGGTCTCGAAACCGCTATATATCTGGGGTAAGTCCACCGTCCTTTGTTCAGGCCGCCATATCGCAATGTGCAGAACGGCTCCTTTATCCGCTGGCTTACTTCCTGTCGAACCTTCACTAAACATAAGAGGAGTTATATAGGCTTTATATACCATTATCGACTAAGCGTGGAGCGAGATAGCCATGCAGCAATTCACCCAGTGGAAGAACTGGAGACGCCCGTCCCAACGTCAACCGCATGAGCCGGTTTTAACAACCGAAGATGAAGCATTTCTACGAGAGATTACCTCTGATCCGGCAAAGCAAGGGCCGATATCGCCTACCATCGAAAATGATACCCCTCTATCGCCCGTTTCTCCCGTACCCACAGATACTTTCGATGCTACCCAATCACCAGTGTCACCGGCAGAGGAGTTTGGAAAAGAGCTAGGGGAGGAAGAACGGAAGACTAGAGAAAAGACAGAGCGCTCTCAGAGTGTTTCTCAAGGCTCCAAAGCTGAGAGCTCTACACAGAAGAAGAGGCCCTGGAGCTGGATCCGGCGGAAGAGCACGGTGGACAAGAAGGTAGCTACGACACCGCCACTAAAGTATCTGCACAAATAGCTGACTGTTGTTTGATGACTAGGGTAGCGAAAGCGCGAGCGAAGCAGCTCCCGCACCAAGTGCCTCAAATGATGCACAGCCCGCTCAAGCTAAAGAAGACGATGAAGCGAAACAAGAAGCAGAAGATATGACGGAAATCCTCGAGCGCCTCAACCTGGCGGCCGAAAACAACCGCGTATTCTCGATAAGTGACGAAACACGGGAACTCCTTCGTAAATTCACATTGATCTTCAAGGACTTGGTCAATGGTGTTCCAACTGCGTATCATGATCTTGAGATGCTCCTCAAGAACGGCAACAAGCAACTGCAAAGCACTTACTCGAATCTCCCGAAGTTCCTCCAGAGCCTGATCGAGAAGCTTCCTGAAAAATGGACTGAGACACTCGCCCCCGAAGTTCTCGCGGCTGCCACCGAGAAGGCCAGTAAAAGTGGTATCAATGTGGACAATGTAGGCAAGGCGGCGGCGGCCGCCAACAAAATGGGACTTAAGGTTCCCAGCCTGAAAGAACTAGTAGGGAAGCCAGCCGCGCTTGTAGGGATGTTACGATCCATAATGGCATTCTTACGGGCTAGATTCCCCGCAGTGTTGGGTATGAATGTACTCTGGTCAATGGCATTATTTAGTAAGTTGCGCCCTGACACGACTAGGATGAATCCGGAATCACTAATGTTCACTAGTTCTTTTGTTTGTCCTCTGGTATTGCCATAAACGGGGCCGCGAGGTTCGCCTCGAAAATGAGCGTCTTGTCACAGAAGAGGAGATTGGTAAACTGAATGACGAGTCACCTGAAGGGAAGATCCGCAATACTGAGACGTTGACGACCACGGCACCCCGAGGAGCTTCCGCGGCGGAGATCCGCCAAGGCGTAAAGGAGGTGCAACAAGCACGAGAAGCCGCCACGACTACGAACGATGCAAAGGACAAGGAGAATGAACCTAAAGACGATATTTCTACCAGGCCAAAACGATCCAAGTCAATTCTATCAATCTGGCCTAAGTCGGACCCGAAACCGACACCGGCAGGGCCGAAAATTGAACCCTACCCAGGTACCTGAACAGGGTACCGTTATCACTTTTGGAGAGGCGCATTTTGCTTTTTTTATCGTCTTTTTGATACCTTTTTGTTGTCTTTAATCCCATGATCTACTGTTATGAATTCCATGTCTTTCGGCCACTTGTCCTCTGAAACTGAATGAAAACATCACTTAGCCTATCTCAAACATCACGCGGACCCATGGTTGAAGAGCGGACCGGGCAAGTTGCGGGCAGACTGGGTGGCAACATCCATCTCAGATACTTCATCATCATTTTCTTCTAACCGGGCCCCCTTCTGGAAGTTCTGCCGTCTAGCCGCCCTTTCCGGGATAATGCTGCGACACGCAGGAGCTCAGACCGGGAGTAGAAATAATCACTCGAATCACCAGCGACCAAGTATCTCCCTACAATAATATTAAAGTCCCCTGCACATGATCTGAGCACTACTATCTCAGCTGTGCTGGGCGACGACTAGTAGCTTTGCTGTTGCTTTGCCAGAGGGAAAATCGACGAGACTGCGGGGTGCAGCCACCCCAGCCAATCAGACAGCCAAAAGTAGCCACGCATTGACCAATGGGGTCTGCAACGGGCGCCGATCTCTTGAGTAATCAAGACCCACTTTACATCCTGCTCGACGTGGACTAGCTGTATGCAATGGTATTACTGTTACCATACAATAGTGGGCAATTGCAAACATCATCATCATTCAATATCCACTATCGCCCATTTCCCCCCAACCTTGATAACGATAACTGACTGGGTCGGGTTCAACTAGAATCTTGGAAGAATGGAATGGAAGGCCACGTTCCCCCCCTCTAACCCCCTCCTCTTTTGCCCCTTAGTTAGTACTTAGTAGTGGATCGTTGATTAGTTAGTTAAGGACAATGGGGGTTTATGTATCACTGTTCGCAATGCGCATAAATTTGGACTAATATGGAGCAATGAGTGATGATGTTACTATGTGTAAGTAAGTAATAACGAAAAAAAGAAACTTTACTTACAGTAGGTTTTCCCCCCTCACCTGCTGCTGCTACTGCTGCTTATCAGCCCATTTCCCGCTGCACAGTTCATCCACCTACATTAAAGCAATATAATCAACTTTTTATTAATAGCCGCCAGCACTTCAACATGTGGCAGAAAAAAAAAGAAAAACCTGCTCTCGTTGTACCAAACACCTCCGTAAGCAACAATAATAATTATTATTAGCAGTTGTAGTTGAATCGAGTTGCTGGCCGGCTGGCTGGCCAGCCCCGTAGTAAGTAGGGTGTTTCTCGATACATCCAACCGGCTGAGTTTCCAGTAGTTGCAGCGGCGGCAGCCAGCTGTCCCTTTACCGCTTGTTTAGAGCCAATTACAACATGCATGCATCATGTATGAATGCCAAAGGCATCGCTACTAGTCCACCCATCCATCATTCACAATTCATGCCTGAGTGTTCTTGTCCCTCTTTCGCAAGCCAACAAGGTAATGGAACATGAGACTAATGTACCTGTCTCGAAGAAGTGGTGTGGTGCTTTGCATTCATTCTAGATCATCATTGTTGGTTGCTCTGCGCTCGGGGACCTGGGTGTGTTTTTTGGGTTGATCTTTTGTCATTGTAATTGTGAATGTTTTGTGGAGGGGTATCGGTTGAAGATGTGGTGCAATTTCTGGGAATCTGTTCTTTGGAAGGCAGCCGAATTCCGCACTTTTGATATACGGAATATACGGAGGAATATTTAGTGCAAACGAGCCAGCAATAGTAGCGCCAAATTCACGGCTAGCCGATATTTCTTACCTACTGTGCTTGGACAGAGTAGATAGTTGTACGCAGTATGGTAGTAGTGCCCAGCCCAGTCCGTTCGGGATGATGCCGAAAATGTCACGGACCTCCTGGGATTATTGATGCGGTGGCTTTTTTTGTCTTTCCACTTTGATCTATTTTAGTCGATCCGCTCGGCGATTAGTACCATCACGTGTGCCATTATATGTTCCCGATTACCTTCCTACGGAGTCAGTCTGGATGGGTTGTGTCTGTGAAAAGAGGTAGTATGTATACAGGATGGGCATCATGAATACTGTCAACAGCGGATCTCTGCAAATTGGTAAAGGTGGTACGGCAATCTCGGAGATTTAGCCGCTGCGTTGTTGGTCTAATTGACGCTCGAGACCCCTAAGTTGTGCTGTTCATTGAACTTATCATGCCTTGATCTTCTGGTGGATATCTAGTCTGCTGCAACTTGATGCATTCGCCCAAGGCTGGAGGTCTAGGCTGAGCCGCGGATACCGAGGCTCTGTCGCATATCCGTGCGCCTGGATACCCATGCTGAAGGATCAGGATTCTGTGTCTGCGGTTTCCTGGGAACAATTGATGCTTCAGATAAGGGTCCTGTTGAGGATGATTGTAAAAGTAGACGAGAACTTGAAACTGAGGAATTGAGTTAACCGTGTTATGTTCAGCGGCTATACTTCGTACTGACTGTAAGTATGACTGACAGCTGGCTTAGTAATTTGACAGGATAGACGGTAGGAATGACTTAGAGAAATCATTTATGCTTAGTGATGTAGACTCTAAGACAGACCAATTCGTGTGGTAGAGAGTCACCAACGTAAGGATTCAATCAACGTGCCCATTGCAGTCTACTGTGAGCAGCAAGGGAAGACCCCGAGAATGAACAAAACAGCGAGGCAGCACCTTTTCCTCCCCATGAGCGGACTAGTCCATATCGGGTAAGGCATAGCCGCCAGTGCCGGGCTTGGCCAATCCGAGTGGTGGGATTGACCTCATCCGGTAAGGTGGCCCATCAAGGCCAGCCATCCGGGTCCATCCATGTCATCCTCCCTTACTCCCGACCTCCTGAGAGAGGAGTGCAGGCCATCCGGCAGCCAACTCGTGTTTCCTGCGTCTAGATGCACGCTCGATGAATCATACCTATGAGTACAGTGCATTCGATGAATCATGGACCAGCTGATCTAGCCGACACAGTGACGGCCATTATCAAGATGATGTGAGAAGATGTCACCGTGCAGAGGGCACGGTTCAGAAAGTTGTCCTCCCTTCCTTTAGCGGCAGGAATTTGGCTTGTGAGATTTGCTTATTCTCCCCTTTCTTACAGTATGGCCCGCTTTGCATGCCACGACTTTCGGAAAAAGAAGGCCCCTCATTCTTTATCAGAGGCTCGGGTGCGATCTGCGTTCTTGCCTGCATGCCTGTGATCTAACAGATTGCCTTTACTTACATACTGTACAAGTCTGTAAAAATGTATGCTAGTGATGGAACAGAGGGGGTGATACGTAGGGATGCTGCATAGGTTCGCCATATGGTTATGTTTCAACCCTGGGTAGGTGTTCGATTCATCTCGAGTTTCCGAACATAACGCTCGTCTGGAGGCGAATAGATGCCTCCAACTCGGAGGAGTAGTGACTCACCGATGCTTCAATCCTCGGGTGACTCCGTCGCCAGCGTTGTTCATGATTTGTCCGGTGATTTAGTACTAGGCAGGCGGAACAGCGGGCCAAGTCATAGATGGCAAGCAGAAACTTAGTAGTGGGATTCCTTCCTGGCCACAAGGCGCTGTTCATTTTCCAATTTGCCGTCTCCGTCCCCATAATAGTATCCCTTTCTATGGCAAGACCCGTCGACGCCATCTGCAGTTTCAGGTACCCAACGAAGAAAGACTACCCAAGTGCTTCAGGATCGTCTTCGTTCGACAACCGGGACGTGCCGGAGTGCATGCCGTAGTCCATTCCGAGACAGTATGCTATAGATAGTTACCATTTGAAATGGAAATAATACTGGATAGTGACAAAAAAGTGGTACTAAGTGAAAGGAGGTAAGAGTCTGCCAGGCGGAAATTACTTCTTCTATTGCCTCCTTGGACAGGCCGTGACTAAGTGGTACTAAACCGGTCATATCATTGTCGCCTTCTATTCGAGGCTGTTACAAGTCCCCCGCGAATGATTGGCTTCCACTGCAGAGACCAGCTGGGGTGGATTGCAGGCAAAAAAAGAATAAAAAAGGAAAAAAGAAAAAAAGATGCGGTGAACACTTGCCCGCCAATGGGCGTGACTGTTTTTGTGGTTCCTGACCAATCATGACCCCGCAGACTGCGACCGGCCGAGGCGGGCTCCACCCTGACTGGAAAATTCGGCCCGCCCCAGGCAATCCAAGGCCGTTCCGTCCTGTAACCTGCTCGTCACGGTACGACGGCGTACGGATAGATGATCTTCTCCCCTGCTGTCTTTTCCCTCCTCCTTCCTACCCTCTATTCCACCCCTCATCTTCCTTCTGCCACTCTCGTCGCAGAATCTTCTCACCACACCTTCTATCCAACCTTCAAAAGTCCCTCTTCTTCTCCTTCTATACTATCCAGATATCGTCAAGGGTTCCGTGCCAGGATGGCTTTCGCTGAGCTGTAGATTCCTCGCTGGGGGGCACGGCTGCCTTTTCCATGCTCCCCAGTCCAGCAGCTCCGAGTAATCTCCAATTGACTTGACGATTATCTGTTCCTCTTTCGACGCAACAACAGGCAAGCGTCGGAATTGCCCCTCAGTACATTTACAGGAGAAGCACTTTTGACGTCCCCTTCTGGACGGTGAGGTGCTTTTGCGGTCTACGAAAAGTCTTTGCTATCGTCCCTTTTTTTTGCCCTCCCCTCCCCTCTATCCGATCACCACCCCTACCGATATACCACCCCTCATCCCGATCTCCCTCACTCTGTCTATAACATCGATCACGATATCCTTTCCTTCCTCTACGCCATTACGAAATAACGTTGCGAAAAACTCCTACCTTACGATATCGGTCCCTGAACCTGTCTTCTCAAGTCGCTGACGCAATCGATTCATTGCGGCGGGTTGTACGGGTAGCAAACTTTGTCGAACCAACAAGTGCTTCTTAACCTTTATCGGTCCCAATTCAACTGAGAGACCTCTCCCAAGGAAGCAATATAACAATACCTATTGTTGACGATATAATGGCGCCAACAACAAACTCCCCGAAGCGGTCCCCCCAGGGTGTCGCAAAGGCTACCCATCACAACTCCGCGGGTCGTTCCCCGAGAACGTCCAATAAAGCTGTCTCCCTTGGTTCTCTGAACGCTGATCGGAAGCGAAGAGCGGCCTCCGTATCGAGTGTGTCATCCGTCTCATCCATTGGCGAACTCAGCGACGATGCAAATGACTCCGAGGATGATGATGCAGATGACGAGGAAGAACAGCCAGCTGTTCGTGCCCCGTCTTATGGTCGCCGTGACAGGGCCCATAAGACGGGTGTGAAACAGAAGAAGACAAAGAAGATGAAATTCTCCGACGATGATGGCTACGATGGTCAACGGAGTAGCGATGATAACAATGATTCTGACGAAAGCTCTGATGATGTCTATGCCGCTGTGGACTACATCAGCGATGGCTCAGATGATGAGGAACAGGATGTAGAGAAACTGGAAGAGTTGTTGATTGTGGAGTCTGAAAATGAAAACCCCGTTGGCGGTATCCTAGCTCCCGGCGCTGATGTTTGGGCCGGTCCCAATGTTTTCGACGATCATATGATCCTGTCGGGTGCGTCCTTCTTTGATGAAGAACAGCTTTATACTGCCATGGAAGCCTTCGGGGAGACCGACATGGCTAGCGAGACTGCTATTGAGACCCCGGTGCCGCGCCGGGTGCACTTCCAGGAAGACTCGGACTCCTCGTCTGATAGTGATTCCCATACCGAGGATGAGATTCCCAGTGATTTCCTCCAGCAGGATAGTCTCGATCCCCAGTTGCGTCGCATGATCGACAATGATAATGAAAATTTATCCCGCCGCCGGCGTCAGTCTGAGGAGATGTATGCCGAGTCAGACTACGGGCATTCCAACATTTATCACGTGGAATCCGATGCCATCTCCGAGGGTTCGGAGTCAAGCGGCTATGAAAGTATGCATGAAGCTGGTCAACCCCGCACACTCCACTTGCTGACACGTTTGAAGCCGATGATGGCGAGACTACAGATGAAGATCTTCCCCCTCCTGCCACCATCACGCATCCTAGATCTATCCTGCGTCGTGATTCTTCGGCCTCGTTGGCGCCCACAGGTGATGAGAAGAGCGAAACGACTTCTCGTCGGCGAGGACCGATTATGGGGACATTTGTCGCCGACCCTCATAAGCCTGTTGCACTTGTCGACTGCACTGGCAAGCACCTCGTGATTATTCCCGCTTATGCCTCCTCTCGCCATGATTGGCTTGAATCTGCCACGAATAGCGCCTGCAATACTGCTCATAACAGTCCACGGGCTACTACCATGCATCTTATTGACGAAAGCGATACGGATGCCCTCGCATCGCCCAACCATGCAGATCTGAGCCCCATGCTTGCATCAAGTGCTAATCTTATGATGACTGCCCTCGGTAATGATCTTGCTCCAGGTGGTCAGGTAATGGGCCCCCCCGAGGCGTTCTATCCATCCCGTGATTTTGCTATCGATAGCTCCTTCGAGGACGACGATGAGGATGATCCGGAATCGGCTTTGAATGTCGAAGACTTCATTGACTTCGGTGATGGGTCATCTGATGACGAGATGGATAAGGCGTTCGACGAAGAAGCGCTGATGTCGCCAATGACTGCTCGGCCCCTACAACTCGGCACAGGCACACCGACCCCTAATCGCGGTGCCGACTCCCAGCAGGCCAGCAGTGCGGAACGATTCCTGAACCACCTGGACCGTGGCATCGTTACCGCGTTCCGCCGGAATCACAACCGCTACCAAGCACTGTTGCGTCTCCCACAGCATCGGGAGTTTATGCCGGCCAATTCGCCTTCTCGCCCTGCTAGCGTCTTCAGACATGCACGCCATGCAGACCAACGCACCCCCACGCGCAAGCGCAAAGCTAGTGGGTACAACGGCGGGGAAGCGGTCCGACGAAAGCTGATGGACGCCCACCGCCACACCCAGCTTCCTTTCTAAAACTACAATTCGACACTGCGCGATACCCTGATATCTCTGATTTGAGGCGAACATAGCGTGCCTGGATTTCCACCAATTCCGAGGACATATTGAACATTTGTACATGGATTTAGAGTCTGTGTTTCTAGCATAGACGGTGATGTGTTTGTTACATCGGGAATGTGGGTTGGTTGATCCAGCCCCATTCTCTACCATCGGCGGGTGTTCTGCATGGCTTCTCTCCCACAGAATTAGGTCTTCTTTCTCTTCTTACTCTTGTGGTCGGCAAGACGGGGGATATCTCATGGCCAAAAGTTCGAGTTTGATGACATTTGATTTCTGGAGTTGATCAAAGGATATACCTTGTGTTACGAAGACCTGTTGCTTTTCTTTGTTCTACCTTGATTTCCTCCGTTTGATGACATGTATGCAGTGCTACGGCGTCTTAAGCACACGGAAATGCAAATATGAAAATATTTTAAGCAACCGACTAGTAACGTAGTTTTCCTAAAATTTCCAGGTAGCATCGAGTAACTATAGCCTCTAGGCAGCCATCAGGCCATTAAGCCATTGATGATGGCATTGCCCTTCCCTCTTGCAAGTAATATTTGTGTCAGTGCTCAACCCAAAGGAAATGAAGCAATACCACCCTATGCAAGCCATAACAAGGGCCAGGAGTAAACGACACGATCCAAGACCCCTAACGCGATGGTCAGACAGAGCCATTGTGCGACGCGCCAGGGGTAAAGTAGTAGTTCTCTCGTCATCGCTTTGTACACGAGCGTTTAGCAGGTTGCACAACCACCTCCTGTGGAGACAAGCCTGCTGAAGTCCGAACCAATCAATCCTATGCGAGCGCATAAATCAGATCGTACAGCATATATGCATGCATGCTCTATCACAATGCTCAC
The DNA here is from genome assembly GCF_016861625.1 of Aspergillus luchuensis. NCBI lineage: Eukaryota > Fungi > Ascomycota > Eurotiomycetes > Eurotiales > Aspergillaceae > Aspergillus > Aspergillus luchuensis. The sequence continues at coordinate 2,215,548 of NC_054849.1, forward strand.
ATCACAAACCCAAACCCAAACGCAGAGTTGCATGGTATTTTCGTGGAATGTGGAGGCGGTGGCCCAGGCTCTGAAGGGTTGGATTCCAAGGTGGTATTCTGGCGCTGGGGTTCCCTAGGTCACCTAGTTGGTCTACGTCGATTAGAGTCTACATGGCTGTCAATTCCTTGATTTTCTTCCATCAGCTATCTTGCTGTGGCGTGGCGGTGATTGTAGTCGGGGAACTCTTGGATTGAAGTCTCGGCGGTTACCTGGTGAATGGGAATGCGTGCTGCCCTCACTTCTCTCTAGTACGCTGTAGATCGGTTGAAGTTTGTTTCTCTTTCTGATTCGGATTGGGGTGAACTGGGCTCTTCCAGTGTCGTAAGATTATTATTAGAATGGGAACCGAATGGATAATATTGGCAGTTGGTAAAGGAGTGATGAATGTGAGAGGGGAAAAGGTGTTGTTGGGTCACTGACTGGTCAGGTTTCAGCGCGAGACGCCGGGTTAACTTTACCCTCTCACTCTCTGCATACAAGCGAGCTTTAGGTGTTGAAGATCGGAGATGCCGCTTTGAGAGGATCGTGCAGAATTAACTACTTCTGTGTGTCGGATGTGATATGAATGGATAGAATTGGACCCTGGCTGGACATTTGACGTGGAGAAGAGACATTGGCGCCGTTTAGGGTCTCATTTGGAGGTGGGACAGTGTGTCTGTCAGTGACAAAGACACATGATCGATCCCTTCTTGCTTGGCCTTCTTCCCCTCTTTTCTTCCCTTCTACCCTTTTCGTCCTGGATGAATGAGTTCTGTCTGCTGCTTGTTGGGCGCATTCATTCATGATTCTCGTGTCTGATTATTGCTGGCGCATTCGTCGCCAGATGGATGCAGGAATAATAAGTCGATGAATGTCTTGTTGCCATGGATTTAGGTAGAGACTTGTATGTCGTCAGACTGCCAGGCAACGAACAGCCACCAACGCCCCATAGCCCCCTCTTTCACCCGCAAAATAAAGGGTTCTTCATCATCGCCCCTTATGGACCGATACATCTCTTGGGCTGAGGCAAATACCAGCCTTCGTGGCCCCTGATTGGCGATGAGTTCGCGCTTCTGTCAGGGTCTTTCACCCTGTTCCTGCACTAGCGGCACACCCGGCGCCTCTGGATTGGATTGGTGGTTGTAACACCGACTGTGCAGCCATTGACATCTGGCTGGTTGGAGCGTGAATGCTCAATGGGTTGTCTTACTTGCACTTTCAGTCTATTCTGGTGAACGGCAATCGCCATTAATGGCTGTGTTAGGCACACAGCCTTTTGCCATCCCGGTGTTGGTACTTTTAAGGGTCCATCGCCCTCCCTGGTAACAGAATGCTTTGGCTGCTCTGATTTTCCCCTGAAGCTGTTTCTTGTTGTTGTTATTGTGTTATTGTTTGTTTGCCCAAGTGGCTTGACACTAGACGCTCGTTCATCTACTATCACTCGTTGGCTTGTTCTTGTTTCTTGTCGTCTTCTTTATAAGTCTCCTCTTCCGCAACTGGGTGACTTTGAAACAAGTCGACAATCGGCATCTCATTCGACATTCTTTACACTCCTTCGACTACTACTAAGCCCTATTCAATATGAGGGCCGTAGTTCCTCTTTACCTCATCTCGGTCGCCCTTTGGCCGCTTGCAGCTCTTGCTCATCCCAAGGGCTTGGTGAGTGTGCTCTTCCTCTTGTATATGACTGCATGCAAGGCTAATATACATAGTGGTGGGGAACCGATGAATGCTATCCCAGTCCTGGAAAGGCCGACAATGATTGTTCCCAGGATCAGCAAACTGGATTTGACTGGTCTGGGCTGGCTGTCGGCTCCTTCTCAGCCTATGCTGGGTTTGAGTTCTCAGGCTTCTCCTTGAAAGAGAGCTTTGGCGCTTCCTCCAGTGTAAGCATTGCACCTCTCTTGAGTTGGTCAGTAACTAATGGTTCTAGGGAAAATGCATCGTTGGAAAACTTTCCAAGGAAAGATCTTCGGGTCTCAAGATGTCTTCCGGTAAAGACCAGAAGGGATTCTCTGTCAGCAGGTTTCGTCTCGCCACATCCAAGGAAGCCGACGTCCACATTGTCTATAACATGCCTGATGGATCATCCTGCAATGATGTTGTCTCCTGCTCTCCGGGCGGGACAGATGTCACCAATGATCAGTGTGGCGGTTCTGTTTCGGTGAGCTTCAGGCTTGAGGAGGATATTGAAATCGAGACCTGTGATTTGGGTATTTACGAGGTCGAATTCGATTGCTCGCCGAGCCAGGACACCGATACCTCTAGTACCACTGTGCTGCCATCCTCGACCAAATCAAGTAGCTCCTCGACTCCCCTGATTTTGATGCCACCTTCGTCGCCTGCAGCTGCTACAACTTCTGCCCCGACACCAGTCAGGATGACCACGTCCACTGTTTACTCGACAAAGGAGGTGACAATTACAAGCTGCGCACCTACTGTGACGAATTGTCCCGCAAACTCGGTCACTGTGGTCACATCTACAATTGCTGTCTCGACTACTGTATGCCCGGTCACTGAAACTTCTGGAGCTTCTCCGGCAGCGAGTACGTCGGTGAGTACGTCGGCAGGACACCATACCAGCAATCCGATGGTTACGACGTCGATCAGTGTTCCATCCGGCAGCTCCCCTGTTGAGTCCACTTCATCCCATTCGAGCCCGGTCCCTACTAGCCCGGCCGTGTCTACTGCTCCTGCTGCATCAGGGCATGGCTCTTCAGCTCCTGCTGTTGACAAGACCACCGTCGTTACATACGTGACAGTGACCACTTGCCCAGTGACATCCACTGGCTCCGCAGGCGGCTCACTCACCACGTCGGTTGGCACAACCGTCTCTACTGTTACGCTGACCTCGACGTCGACCATCTGCACCAAGTGCATTGCTCCAACTTCTGTTGCCCCTATCTCATCTGGCCCTGTTTCGGCTCCTGAGCGGACTACTACTGTTGTCACTTATGAGACTGTAACCACTTGTCCTGTGACCAATGTTGTTACCTCAGGTGGTGTTCCTATCACCTCGGTTACCAGCACAGTATCAACCATGACCGTGACCTCAGTGTCCACTGTCACACCAACTGCTGTCTCCAGCTCTGCTCACGGTCCAACTGGCGTTGCTCCCATCTCCTCCGGACCTGTCTCCATCCCCGAGAGCACGACAACCGTGGTTACATATGAGACCCTTACTACATGTCCAGTGACCACTGTAGTGACCTCGAGCGGAAAGCCAGTGACTTCAGTCACTAGTACCATCTCAACAGTGACATTGACCTCGGTGTCCACATACTGCCCCAAGTGTACCGCCGGCCCGACATCTGTTGGTCCTATCACTACTGCGCCTGAGAGCACCACAACTATTGTGACCTGGGAGACCGTGACCACGTGTCCTGTGACTTCGGTCGTGACCTCAAGTGGCAAGGCCATCACTTCAGTCACTAGCACTGTCTCCACCATCACCATGACAGCAACGTCTACAATTCCAAACACAGTTGTACCCACGGGCAAGTCCCCAGCCACCAGCACCGGTGCCAGCGGTGTCTCGACGCCCGCCCCATCCGCACCGTGCCCCAATGTGGTGCCCAAGTGCATCAACACCTGGATGAACCTGCTTCCCGAGTGCAGTTCCAACAGCGATATCAGCTGCTACTGCCCATCGGACGATTTCACCAACAAGGTCATTTCCTGCATACAAGCCTGGGGAGCTTCCCAGGCCGAAGTCCAGGCTGCTCTGTCCTATTTCACCGGTATCTGCGCCGCCTATGTACCGCAAAACCCAGGCATCGTTACGGTCATCCCAACTTCGATCACCCTCGGCGCCGGCGCCACCGGTGCCGCTCCAGTCACTGGTATAGCAGTCCACTCAATCACCGGCAGTGTCGCACCGACCACCAAGCCAGCCACTGCTGCACCTGTCGCGTCCACCGTCGTCACCTACTCTACCTGGACTGTGACCGTGCCTAGTGTCGTATTCACGACCGCCTCAGGAAGCGCCAAGACAACCGTGAGCCTTGTGCCAGGCGGTCCAACTGGCGTCTCGGCAAGTTCAAGCCGTATCTCCAACCCCTGGGCTTCCTCGACTCTCGCTACCTTCTCCGGCCGGCCAACAACGTCTCCTTCACCTAGCCACACACTCGTGCTGTCCAACAAGGCGTCTAAGGAGAATAACTCTTCAGGATGGTGGTGGACTATTGCCGTCGCTGCTCTTTTGGGCATTTACTAATTATAATCAGTTGAGGGGAGTGAACAGATTGGAGTTGTAAATTGCGATGATATGTCATCGTCCCGGTGTATTTAAAGGATCTTTGCTTTGCTTGTAAACAACCAGGTTGCTTGCTTCATTATGTTATTCAATTGCTGTGCCCGGTACTTGAACCTATATATTATCGTAGGTTTGCAGTTAGTAGATGGACTACATCTGATAGCCAGATCAGATGACCACTCTTATTTTCTAATCACTGCCAGTCATAGATAACTTCGTGCCCACAGACGTATCACGCAATACCAATCCTCCCCGAAGAATATAAAGCCATGATATATACTAGCCACACAGTCCGCACCAGCCACATTCCAAGTCCCGTGTCCGTCACGATCGGTTCCATCTTCGATTTTATCATACATATATCCATTACTCTATACAGTCTCCGTAGGTAAATTCTTCCTGATTCATTCTATTGCACAACTATCCAAGTATGTTTGCTCCACGGAAGCATTTCTCAAGGACCATATCATCTCTCGCACCAGGAACTACTCTCCAAGGCGCCTCTTGGAACTACCGATTACTCAAACCCGTAGTGGGAGATAGCACGCATACCTCAACTGTCTTCAAAGCTGAGGTTATCCCGCATGAGAATACACGGCACGCTCCCCAAGCTCCCAAAGGTCTGCTGTGCTGCATCATGGATCATAACCTGGCCCGGCACTAACTGTACTATATCAGGGCTCTGATCAAAACATCCCCACCCGGCGCCATAACCGCACTAGAGAACATGAAGCGTGAGCGACAAGCCTATCGTCTTCCTGGTGTCGCCTCTTCGGGGTGCTTCCGAAAGATGTACGATGAGATTGACAGTAGCACTATCGCCTTGGAATGGCTGGACACCACTCTTGCAGAGGTAAAATACCAGCCTAGCATGCGTAGCTACTCACTCGTCGTGGCCTTTATGAAAGCAGCATTGACTAGTTGTATCGTACTGGAAGGCTACGGGTGTGTGAACACAGGTACAGAATTCCTATCGTGAGAAGATTAACATTTACTAATCCCATAACCTTTCCCAGACTACAAGCCCGCAAACATCCTGCTCTCTGGCATTGAGACCGGCTATATAACAGCTAAAGTGGGAGATTTAGGACTTGGTGAGCCTGCCTTTATACCCGCAAGGCCACTCTGTTTCTTTTTTTTTGTACTGATAGACCGACTTTCAGTGGTGCCATCTGGCAGTCTTCTCAACGCACAACCATATGCGATGCGCGCTCCGGAAGTCTTCCTAGGCCAAGCATGCGCTGAGCCCTCCCAGGCCTGGGCAATTGCCGCGATGCTGCTTTGCTGGATAAAGCCGGGAGTACTGGGCGTGTGGGATAGTCCACATCCCTTCATTAATGACGCTTGGTGCATGGCGAAGATCAAGCGACTATTCCCTCATTGGAAGATCCCACACTCTGACGATGTGGAGGGTCATTCGCTGAAAGCTGCAGTAGATGCTGCTAAGAGTTTCAGTAAGGAAGTGTCAGAGTTGCAAGCAATCTCACCGTTGTGTGAGGAAATACGTAAGGTGGAAATGCCTCGGCAATTAAGGGATCTTCTTCGATTAATGCTGGTGGTTGATCCAGTCCAAAGGCCTTCCGCCTCATCTGTGTTAGCGTCGTGATTTTAAGGGCCTTGCTTGATATATTGATGATTACTAGTACTTGCCTTCATTGTATTTGATCCTATGTTCTTATAATATAGTCGACTTCGATGTCATATCCAGACTTCGTCAATCCTTTCTACAATCATCATTCTAGGAAAGTGATAATCATGTTTCCTTGTCCCAAATATCATCAGCACCATTCCTGTGCTCCGTAACATTGTAAACCAAACATCCGTCACTAAGGAACCACAACTATATCATGTTATGCAAGTACAAACTATAGTAGCTGTGCGGGTAGGTTTGTGTTGTAGAAAAATAGTACTCACTGTATGTTATGTATGTACTTAAGTACTTACTTCATATCAATCCACCCCACTACTAGCATATATGACACTAGCTTTGCTGGTACATGATAGTAACTAAACTAGATCAACAGAGAGTATAGGTGCTAAATGTGGTCTGATGGACAAGTGTGCATTCTTAACTGCTTGGATAGCCAGAACTGAGCCTGTGAACTAAGCAATCGCTTACAAATAATCCGTGATAGTTCACCAAGTAACCACCAAACAACCTCTACAGTTATTCAAGGGTAAGTAAGCCCCGGCGGGGCACAGTTAAGAGGGATAATAACAAACACGTCCAGCGAGCATGTACAGTTCACTTCATTCCTTCCCTACTGACTAACATACCTACTGACTACTTACTTACTGCCTACCTCATTCGTGTCATATCCAATGAAGCAAGCAGGGCAAATTCTATCACCAGTCAACGCCGTCCCAGGACAATACCAGTCCGAAGCAAAGCAATATAGACGTAGAGCAGAATCACAAGTCTCAGAAAAGTATACTACTACTGGCTGACTCTAGTAAACAATCCGGGTCAGAGATATTCAAGGTGAGAAGATCACTGATGAGAAAAGGAGATAAGGAAAAGAAGAAGAAAAAAGGTATGACAGGAGATTCATGCTCTGTCCAAACAAATGCCACCATACAAGCAGGCAGCCAATGTCAATTAATCCCAACGCCCGTCAAAGTGGTATTTGTTAAGTACTCCCGCTACCCATCCTGTTTGCACCTACCCCGGTTAGCCAATGTCTTGGCTAGCCTTAAACGCCTGTGGTATTGTTGGTTTCGCAAATAGAGGCTACATGGCTAGCCCGTTTTGGTTTTCTTCGTTGAACGCTCGTTGCTTGTTACATCGCCGTTGTCCTTCCTTAATGGATACAGATGCATGCCCATTTCGGTGGGAAAGTCGGGATGCAGCATGTTGAACCGATTAGGGTCCTGCGGCACTCCGTCCACGTCTGAGGGGATTGTCTCAACCAAGAGCTGGACGAGTGTGCGATCCACGAATCCCGCAGGCTTGTTATGCAACCGGTCGATGCGCGCCCAGTCGTCATCGACTTCCTCGTTCATCAAAGGAGGCAAGGGAGGCGCGCCGCTGTTGCTTGAACGCGCGTGATAGTTGGCTAGGATATTGTAGGGGAGACTAGGGCGTACAGCGGGCTTGTCCGACAGCTCCGCCAGCGCGTTCAAAGCGTGATTTCCATGCCCCCGCGTGGACCGCGTGGCGTGGAAGTTCTGACTGGCTGTGCGAGCCATATCAGCCGCAGGAGTGCCATTGTCCTCGGCACCCGTCCCGTCCACCCCCGAACCATCGTCGGCATCGGTGTTGTTACCGTTTGTAGCCGCTCCAGACGGCTGGTCCGCACGTTTTGACGTCGAGAAGAAGTGGACTGTCGCAATGTGTGCAGCATTGGCATGAGCACCAAGCTCCCTCTCCGTAAAGAGAGAATTGATGGAGTAAGACGGCGCTTGCTGCTGCTGGGCCGCCTGGGCCTTGGCGCGCTCGGCGGGGTTGGTCTCGCGCACAGGCGAGCCCACATCCTCATCAGCCGCCTTTCTCTTGCGCTTATTGAAATGCTCTGACATGATCCCATTGCCGAGCTCGTCCAAATCGACGCGGTGGCGGGTGTGACGAGTCTTGCGGTTTCCGTGAATCCCGCCCGGACTGGCAGGATTGGTAATGCTGAACTGATTGGGGTGCAGGAGAAGGGCATTGGTATCCGCCAGATCCAACTGCTCTTTTTCTCGCATCAAGCGAGCCCTCTTGCCCGAAATCGTTTGAACAAGACGCTCCCGAAGGGTAAGCGACAAGTTATTGTATTCTTCCTCCGCGAAGTGGACCCGAAACGCATACTCCTGCTTGAACCGTTCGAGATTATGATTGTGACGATGCTGGAGAAGAGAATAAACATTAGCCCGCGAGCTCGACAGAAAAAACAAGAGCAGTGCTAAGATGAACTCACCACCAACATAGCCAAATCCGCATCCTTCTCCGCCTTGACCTGATTGACCTCCTGCACGAACCGCGAGTACCACATGCCGGCCAAACTCGCCATCTCCTTGGCGAACTTGCCCCCACCGACGGTATTCTCGATAAGGCGGGCGATATCCTCCGCCGAATCGGGGAGAGGGCCGGGCTCGTAAGGATCAGCATTGTTAATGAGGGTCATGTCGCATTGGAGAGCATGCAATTGCTGGCGGAACTGGGTATCTCTGTTTTGGCTGAACGAGGCCGTGAGGTCATGGAGGCGCTCCTGGAGCGCGCTGCGTCGTTTGTCCCGTTTCGACAGCGGCACGCTGGTCGGAGGACTAGTGGAGCGCCCTCGAGATTGTAAGTTATTTGCCATCATGGGCGCCCCGTTCCCGTGAACCGGGGATGTTGGGCCAGGAGAGTAGGCCATGAGCAAGAATGGTGGAGGTGCTAGAGCGAGAAAGAGAGAGAGGAGTGGAGGGCAAACACTGCGAAGAGTTGAGAAGGGCGATGAGAAGAAGGCTCAGTGGGAGAAGCAAAGCTGGGCTTGGCAGGAAACTGCTGCCGGAACAAGGCAGGGCGAGACCGAAAGGCTCGAAAGGCAGTCTGCATAAGCACGGAGATGACAAGCGACCAGGCAAATTCGAGGCGAAGAAAGAGGAGGCAGAAGAACTGGACTGGAGAGTGACGGAGGAGAGCAGAAGGCGGGAGGCCGGCCGTTGGCCCGAAGCGGATTAGCCTCGGGGACATTTTTGACCGCCCGGCCTGTCGGTGTTTTCCCGGCCTGCAGTGAAGCCATACAGAGTTACTAACTACACTGACTTGAGTTTTTGTATGCTTGCTAACACATGAATCAACACAAGACGACAATTGCAGTGTGCACTCCATTATCTATGGGAGAGTCTTGCATAGGAATTACCATTGTCGTATACGGTGTACAACTCACTACGCTGACATCATCTATCGCTGCCTTTGGGTTGCCTTCTGTAGGGCGGATCATGTATTTCCATCATCTAGTTGAAAAAAAGTAAAAAAGTAGTAGTAAACACATGCTAGTGGTCATCACGCTGCCATGAAATAGATATCCTGGGTATTTTCATCCGATAATAGCAAATGCACACAGTCAATGCTCCCTAGACATTCCCAAACGTGCAATCGAGAACCCAAAGCCCAACTCCGCAGACGCCGCCGGACCCGCCAGTTCCCCATTTTGAATCACACGGCTATATATCCTTCAAGAAAATATTAAAAGCAAAGAAAAGAGAAGAGGAAAAGATGAAGCATAATCAAGAAGATGGAGCATCCATATACGGAGGCGGAGAGGTATTCCCGCCCGCAACTGGCTCCACAGCTGCAAAACCCGTGCTTAGTGAGTCCGGCGGATCACGAAAACTCCCAACTCAACACCATCCCGAGGCTCCGAATCCTCGCCATATGGCCGTCTTCGGATACCATCCAGGATCTCCCTTAAGAGCATGGCCGAAGTCACCTCTTTATCCTCCAGGATGTAATTTGTCGACATATTCGACACTGCCTTGGTCGCAGGTAGCCGGCGGCCGTTCTGCCAGTATACGCTGAGAACCTCCTTCATACGAGACTTCTCCTGGTGAATGTACCACTCGGTCCACAGATCACGGTCCAGATGGGCACTGCCTTTGCGGGCATCGACAATACTGAATTGAGACGATGGGGAGCTCAGATCGCAACAGAGCTGGGAGAGGTTTTGCCGCATCGTGTCAAAGTCTTCCATGTGTGAGACGGACGACAGCTTCCCCAGATAGCGACCGATGTCGGTGGACAACTCATTCACAACCACAAGCTGACGGAGTAAGGGATCTAGGATGGGCCCGAGATATTGCGACTTAAAGGTGGATGCACCCCTTCTCGTGGGGTAGACGAACAGTAATGACCCGCCGTCAGGTGATAGCTCACTCAGTCGGTCGACCAAGAATGACGGACGATACCGGGAGAACATGTCTTTGTATTCCTGTGGGGACGACGGAGGGAGATACCGCTCCAAGACCGAAACGTGGACGGTGTGTGGCGGCACGATCGGCATCGGAGAGTACGTCGTCTTGGGTTGGATCGGACCCCGGAAATCGTGATAGGCGGAAACCACGGCTGCACTGGAGAAGACAGCCGGTGGGTTGAAATAATCCTCGCCGGAGAAGAGCGAGCGAGGCGTCGGTGGAGGAGAGGAGGGTAAGTTGGAAAGGCTGAACTGTTCAGGAACAGCATGAGTGATGTTGATGTATGGAGACTGTCCATGACGAAGGCGATCTTGTATCGCGTGAACCAGGGCGCAGTATACGCTATCGTGTGCGGAGACCGGGACGGACTTGTCAGCCGGTCGTGGGTAAGGAAGCATTTGCGAGACGATCTTCACGGCTTCCCCGCGACCGTTGGAAAAGGGAAGAGATGATACTATCACATGAAGGATTAGCTTCCAGAAGCTCTTACAGAGATTTCCATACGGAAAGGACACGTGATCGGAGGGAACTCACTCGATGCTTCAATACTATTCTCCAGCCATGAATTGTGATCACAATCCATGTCACCAGAAGATCCGGGGCTACCACCAGAGCTTGACGGCGATCCATTTGAAAGTTGATCGGACGGGCTGCTGAGGCCGTCCGACGTTCGGCCGGGCGAATTACCGATGCTGGGACCTTCATCCATGGCCATTGGCCCGGGCTCCCGGTTCATATGCGACTCGAACAGCAACATTCCGGATGAAGGATTCCACGCTATGTGGTCGTTGTCATCCGGGGGAGTCGGGGGAAGGGCGGAGAGATAATCACTTTTGGCGGCGGATGTCTCCCACACCCCGGCGGTTGACTGGGACGCACGAGCCGCCAGCGAGCCCGATGCGGTGGAGGAAGTGGAGACGCGAAGACGAGTGTCGGAAGGATTGGACTGGGATTCCGCCCGAGTCGGGGATTTGGAGAAAAGGCCGAAGTCTTCCAAGGATGGCAGATGCAGAGAAGCGTTGCTGCGAGAGAGGAATCGAGAGACGGGAGAAGGCTTTGTTAGGAGGGATCCTTGAGAGGCACGTCGCTTTAATCGACTGGAGCCGATGTTGTGATGGTTGTGGTGGAAGGCAGAGGATGGTGATAATGATAGTTGCGGGTGTGACTTAAGAGGCGAGACGGGGCTTAATTGGAGCGGATCCTGTGAATCAGCTGGCGAGCTGGCTCTCATTGGCGTGCTGGGTTCCCCCGACGCTTCTGAGGAAGAGGTGGATGAGAAGGAAGACGCTGAGAATGGCGAACGCATGACCGGGCTGTCTCGCACCACAGATGTAGGTCGATATGGTCCATGGCACTGTGGGGGATTCATCCAGTCTATTGCTGGGCTACTGGCGAGCCGGGGAAGGGAGGCGACGTCGAAAAGAGGCGGATCCAGCCAACTCAATATCCACGAGTACGCTAACTTTAGAGTGCAGCCGAAGGACTTTCAGGTCTCAGACACAACCCGAGGGAACGATGTTGGGGCCGGGGAGAAGGAGAGTTGATATTGAGTAATGGTGGTGGAAGGTTGGGTAGCTTGGTGGAAATCACGAACAAACAGCACCATGAAAAGCTGGATGGCGTGGCAGAGTTCGTGATAGGGAGAGGGGGGAAACGAATAGTAGTTGTTGGGTTAGAAGGGAAAGCAAAACAGACGGTCGGGAATGAAAGAGAGAGACCGGGGAGACACTAAAAGAGGAGTTGGAGGAGGAAGAGGAGGGGGGGAAGTAGTAAGAGGACGAGAGATGACAGGAAGGTGGGAAGAAGGGAAGAAGTGGAAGGTTAAAGATGAGAGAAGACGGAGAGACAGAGAGAGGTAAATGGTAAACGATGATGATGATACAGTGGAGAAGAGAGCGAGATTGAAGGGAGGGGGGGAAAGAAAGGACCAGAGAGTGTAAGAGAGTCAGCGAGAGAGTCGAAAGAAAGAGCCATCCGGGCCCTGTCGAGAAAGTTTAGGCGCGGATGGAAAATAGCGGTTCAGTTTCAAGCAGAACAGAACAGAACAGACAGAAAAAGGATCATGACGCCTGGGAAATTGACCCAAGGGCCAGACGCAGAGACTGACAGCCAAGACCCTCGGGCTGCGACTTTCCACCGGCGTTCTAGACCTGCCGGCCTTGGCCTGATTGGGGAATTCATGACACGAGGACGCCCGGTCGGGCCAGTCAGCGGGTGAGCAATGCAGGTGTATAAAACGGGACACTTTTAATCTATCATCTGCTCCCGCCGGCATTCCACCTGCATTGTTTTATTTACCCTTATTAGCGATTTCCTTTCTTGTAGCTGCTAATTTGTATCCTAAAAAAATATTCTTTTTGCTATTCATCCCATATAATAACCATCCACGTTATTCCCACTCGAAGCAGGAAGGTTTCCTGCTCAAGTCTCAAGGTCGCGGACGGAGCCGACCAACCGACTCATCCAGAGGCCCAGACGCCTCCGACTCGTCTAGGCCTCCATAGTGGCTGATCGGAGCTAAACCGGGACAGGCCCAGCGATACCGTAACGGGCATTACACGGGCCTTCCAGCAGAGTCCACCAGTGTCCAGTGCCCACCTTTTTAGTTTTGCCCCCCATCTCTCCCCAAAAAAGTAGTAGCAGCGCCCCACCGCCCGTCTGGCCTTTCCCGGTCGGAGGGGAGTCTTGGTCTGTAGCAGCAGCAGCAGTACCAACAACCACCAGCTAAAGTGTGTAATGAAGACAAGGCAAGCGATGTAATGGACTGGACCCTGGGAAGAAAAGCATGGATGACCAGCTTGATCCATGACGACTTGTCTGTCTGGGTGGATCTGGCCGTCGTGCCAGGCGTCAGGCAGGTACTACAAACTGCCCACATTGTGTACGAGAAAAGAAAAGGAAAGAAAATAAAATAGAATAAAAGGCAGCATGGTTATTTCAACCAGGGCGAACTGATCAGGAGGTTTGCTTTTTTATTCTTCCCTCGCACTATACTTGGTAACAATGGCCGTTACCAGTAACCAACAACTTGTCTTCTGCTCTAGATCTCGTATTACCTGGGATCAGCATCACTTTATCGATCTCGCTCTTTACCGTCTGATCCGATGCTTATTAACAACCAATTTCCTGTTTATACATTTGACCTACCATACATTGTAGTGGTGATTCTTCAGAAAGTTGAAGCTTTCGGGAATCCCGAAGCGAAGCCGGGTGCACACTGCACAGAAGTAACAAACAACAACATCAAGAAAACCCCAGATAATCCGGAACATAGTCCCTGATTAAGACCACAATGGTGAGCAAACTAATAAACCAGCGTTCAATCAGGTGGGTAGCGTATAACTAGTCTAGTGATGGTACTAGCATCTTCGATCCCGGCCACGCTTCAGCCTTCAGTAGTATTTCTTCATTATCGTCTTTATTATTGCCCTTTCCCCATAATTTGTACCTGACCTATACCAACTAGTACGCAGTACCTTACCCACTCATGGATCCTGCACTGCTGAATCTAGAAATTTCCCACGCACAATAAATAGTTACGGTGTAGAAGCATGACTCAGAGTAGACGCGGACCGGAAAAGGGCGAGATGGTTGAGGGAGCCTATGAGTTGAGCCAGCCAGGAAGGAGATGAATCACCTGTTATGGAATACCCAGATAGAAAATAATAAGAAAGTAAGAAATAAAATGATAAAATTAGTTAGAATAAAAACCAACAAGGCCAAGCAAAAGGAAAAATGGTTCTGGAACTCTAAGCCAAATCCCTCTGCCTCTCTCAGTGTCTGTCCCAAAGTCAACCGGCAATTCAAAACTGCTCATCCCCCAAATTTCAGTGACTCTTGACGTCGACAGTCTCGCCCTCACCCTGGTTCGGCGTGGCGCAGAGGCCACCCTCATTGGCCTCCCCGGGCAGCAGAAGGCTTGCTTGCATGGCGCGATCGAAACCCACTGCCGCTTCCGGGCGGATTGACGCCTAGACCCTTGTTCCGTGCTGCCGAAAAGATCCGCCTTATGTGGTCCGAAATGAATCAAAAGGGAAAATAGAATAATAAAAAACTCAGGTCAATTATTGTTGTGTGTGTGCGCAACTGGGCCATTATGGGCCTAGAGATGACCATTGGCGGGATAAGGTTCAATTCTTCTGGGATCAGGCAGGGTTGATGGATTGGGGAGGGAGGGGGCCACTGGGAGGCCCTGGTCTGTCTTGTCTCCCTCTCCAGTCTACAGACTAGACTAACTACCTAAGGGAAACTAAACTGACTTTCCTCTCTAACCGAAGGTTTACTTGACTTAGGCCGTAGCTTGGGCTTGACTAGGTTACTGTAGGTCGGATCAGGCAAAAGAGAAAATTGGTTTAGGGATCTGTAGGTGCGGGAGCAAGTTAGTCTGAGAGTTAAGTTGATTAGTTCGCTAGGACTATACCTTTCAGGTTTATCGTAGATCCGGCATGGCTCCCGTGGCTGCGCAGAGCTGAGGCTGAAGAGGGAGTTTAGTGTGCTTGTTGTTTGTACTTTTGGCGCTGCTGAACATACTGAAAACAATCTCCATGTGTTTACCTAATCGGGTAACTCCGTCCATAGGTATACTGCTTTAGTTATCTCTGCCTCCTTTTTTATTTCTTTTCTATTTTCCTGTACAAAAATAAAAAATGACTCCTTATCTCAGCCTCACGGTGTCTGACCTCAGATGTCGTCCGCAGTCGCACACAGGAGGTACATACATACAACGGGCAGAGCGATGGAAAAAGAAATGCGTCTATCCACGCCTTGCTCCTGCTACTACTTTTTCCCCTCCCTCCTGTTCTCACTCCCCCCACTTCCAAGCCCAGTCCAGTCCAATCCAGTCCATTGGAACGATCCCGTCTGTACGCATCCATAGCCGACGAGAATTGCATGTCGTAAGTGGCTGAAATCATCCTCACCTCCTTTTGGCCTCGCACGCAGCCCAACACTGTCACCCATTAAGCCCTGTTTATTAGATCAGTTATCCTCCAGCCTTTTCTGCTAATTTCCATCGTTGTCGGAAGCGATATAACTTCTTAATTACCGACTGGGATACAATTCCACGGTACGTGAAATTAGACCCTTGAAGCGATCCTGCCTGACAGGTGTCACTGTCACTGTCACTGTCCACTGCTGTCACCCAGTTCTGGACCCTAGCTATCTATCCACACGATTTCAGCATAAGGAGCATGCGTATGCTATCACCATCCATATCAGGGATATAGCATATCCAACCAAACCAAAAATCTTACAGAAAGAGAACGATCTTCATCACTCACATCACTCTGAACAAGGCATCTGCATACACATTCATCCATCCACAATAGCCATCTCCTTTTGAAAGTGAAGCGACGACTCAAACCTGATTCTCTGATCTACCAACAGAACCTAGACTACTACTAGATCCCTCGATATCCTGTTTCTCGAGACTGGCCGGATGTGATGCGATGTATGGATCTACATGCCGTCTATTTAATTACTACCCCTTCCTGATCAAGTATACACGGCTCACTCTCCCACACCCACGATCCAGAACATCCTCTGTACTACAACAACTAAAACGTAGGTGGTATACGGTTGTGCCAGCAAATGTATCTCGTGATGTGATCGCAAGCACGGAAAATGCAAAAATGAATTGTGGATAATGGTGATCCCCACCGGGTTGTATTCCATCCGACTCGGACCCAGTCTAGACCCCGTTGGTTACCTACACAACCTGATGTTTCTACCAGATAACTCTCGTGTGGTGGCGTGGCCTGTCTCCATCCATCAAGGAATAAATTCATGCCTGATGATAGATGCTCCACTCTACGCTTAACCAAGTACCCAGTGTACAAGAGAAAACAATACATAGTAAATTAAACAGACAATCAAATGATCATTATTCCCACGGAGAAAGAATCAAAAAAGATAAAGAGAGAGAAAGGAAAAGAATCTCTCAAACACACCCATCCATGGAATCTTCAACCCCCATCCCGTATAACCCAAATCTCTCTCTCCCTCCGATAATTAAATCCAGCCATACACAACTATCCCGTCTCCAACCTTACTTTCTCTCTCTCCCATTACCACTAGTCTAATAGTCCTCTATATTAATGACTCTCCTCAAATCAACCCGTCATAACTAGATACACCATCCATCCTCAACCCACGGTTCCAGACACTTCCCTTCCTCCCCGTTACTCTCCACATAGTCTAGATTAATTGATCTTCCATCATGAGACCAGCCAGACTCATCCTTTCCAATCTACTCGGACCAGAGGATCGAATGATTAAAGACTAGATTCATCATCACCATCATCCTTCAATCTCCTCTACCAGAGGATAGAATGATTGAAGTAAAGTAATAGGACAGACATAGTATAGACATTTAGAGAGATAGTAGACCCTACTTTCTATCCCGTGCCACATAACCCATAACCCACCAAGTCCCAATGTCCATGTCGAATCTAGATTGCGATAAAATAATTGCCATACACCCATCCTTATATTCCCCCCACACACACACCTAAACCCTCACCAAATACCTATTTCGTCAAACTACCGAGTGGAATCTAGCCTATCCCATCCCATGTCCCAGATAGATAGACACTACCAGATACCTCAAAGGGTCAAGATAGAATGAATACGAATTTGCCGCCACCACCCCTCTCCTCCTCCTTCTCCTCCACTTCTACTCCTCCCTCGCCATCGCCATCGCGGAGTAAAACCAACCAACCTAACTAACCAACTAATCTAATCTACTCAACCAACCAAATGTAACCTAACAAGTTAGTCCAGATATTTAGCGGGTAGTAGAATGTGGGGAAAACACGGCACATTCGTACGTACGTAAGTTAGTTCACCACCACTACCACTACTACCACCACTTACCGCAACTGAATCCACTTCTTCATGTCTCAGATATACAAAGGTCTGGGAGAAAAAAAAAAAATCAGGTTTGTATTATCTTTATATTCAGTTTATTTTTCATTCTTTCCATTCGTTGTCTGACTTTCTTTGGCTTTTGTTTTTTGTTGTTGATGCAGTGGGGAATAGTACATAATAGAGGGGCAAAGAGAGAGAGACATTTAAAAAATTGATTAGTTTGTTTGTTTTCATGGCTTGCTGAATGGAACTGAAAAACAATGTGCATGCATGCATGAAAGTTCCCCCACTTTGACTTAAATTCCCTTGCCTTCTTCTTGTCTTGTCAGCTAGCCAGATGGACAATCTTACAGCTAGCTAGCCAGCCAGCCAGCCAGCCAGCTAGATGTATTAGGTACATAGTAGTAGGGAGGTAGATAGTTGGTTACAGAACGTCGTCATTGTGTGTTTGATCGACCTGGATTGCGTGTTTTGTTTTTTGTATTGTGTTTTGTGTTTGTGTCAGTGTCAGTGTCAGATGGGCTTACGTTGGATAGTAACTGATGTGTGGGCGGGTCTGTGTCTGATTCTGTTACAGTTCTACATTGCATGACCGACATAGGTTCAATGTGCTGTTTGTGCATGTATTGCTCTTCTCGTCCATCAAAAGTATATACAGTTGAATAGAACTACCTCATCCTGGCGGATTCCACCTCGTGAGGCTATTTTGCCTCCACACTCTAACCGTGGCTGTCCTCTCAATAACCTCAGCCCCCGAACCACGTCTTTTGCCCCCTTGCTGCGAATGGCTTACAGGATTGCACGATCTGGACAAATCCTGCTCAAGCCACACACGCATGCACAACGGTAGGCATTTCCGCGGAAGCAGTCCTCGACATTACATCCACGGGGGGATGTCCGTGAGTTTCTGCATGAGGAAGTACGGGTGCATTGAAACTTCGGTGGCACGTCTAGGCTTAGTGCGCACCTACTTTGCTTCGGGACTGTAGATAGTTTCACTGAGAGGTGGGCTGCAATAAGTTTGCAACTCACGTCAGTGGGCCGATTCCTAATTTCGGCGGCGGATTCGGCCATCCCGATGCAGGATGATTCCAGACCGTTGGCGACTAGACCCACGACAGGTAGTCTGTTTAGATTGTTCTTCCAGCTTGGTCGCTTGACACAAGCACCCCTGCGATCACTCAAGATGTCACCGATCTTCTGCGAGGGTCACCATGGCGGCGAGCATGAAATCTCTGCGGCCGCTCACTGCGGCAGGGATGCATGCCGCGATTGGCGCCGGCCTTGGCAAAGAGCTTCTGGTCTTCTTCGTCGATGACAGGGAGCTGCGTGCAGCTGGACTGCTTGACCGTCACGGACGGCCGTGACGAGTCATTCCGAGAGCGCTGAGTCGGTCGGTACGACTCCTCGGGCTGCAGGTCGTGTCGGTCCAGAGCAGCCTGCAGCTCCAAGCACTGCAGCACCAGCTGCTTCACACCATCGGTCAAGGCGCAGGCGCGATATTCGATGTCCGGCCAGAAGCCCTCGCCCCAAAACGTATCCTCACGGACAGCATTCTCCAGCGATTCGTACCAAAAGTCGAAGTTAGGCAGCCGTCTCTTGGCGCTCGGGAGGTCCAGACCCTGCAAGTGGTCTGACAGGAGACACGCCACGGCGACAAATCGAATGGTCGGCTCCGAATTCATAACGTGCAGAACGATACAGGCGGGGCAGCGCTCGGTCAAATACCAATCATGCTCTTCGCTCAGAATAGAATGCAGCCAAGCATAAGCACCACGCGCCTCACCACGGAACGCCCGTTCGCATTCCGCGCCTTTGTGGCGTGGCAGCACATTGGTTGCGATACGCGAGGCTTGATGGTGGAGCAGGAACAGAGGGAGGAGGATGGTGTGGATGATATCGCGATGAAGGCGGAAGGTTTCCTGTTCTTGACTGGGGGTATCATGGCGATGCTCGGCACAAAAGCTATAGCCGATATATTAGCTACGATATTTGACCGCGGATTTATTTTTTTTCTTGATGGTTGAAGACACGTACCTAGGAGCCTTCATGCCCAGTTCCTGGCGCCTCAGATGCTCCCTCACAAGCCTAAAAGCCTCATTGCGATCCAAATTGGCGCGATCCCGGGGGGAGATGCGAAATGGGGAATATGTGCTGGTGGTGGACATGTTGCGGTCAACCGCTTAATTGCGCAACGGATAGACCGTAACGATAAAAGAGGCGGGAATATATTATGGAGACGGTAATATATAGCGATGGGGACAAAAATAGCAATCCGACGACTAATATGCGAATAAGGATGACGTTGCACCGGGGAGGCACAACAGGGTTGAATTTGGGCGAAACACGAAACGACTAGTCCGAGCCAATCAAACGAGGCACAAGTGGGCGGAGAAGCTTTCCAAAGAGGGCGAATTTGAAGGACGGGAGAACCACGGATAGCATGATCCAGACCAGAATAGACGAGAATGGAGTGTGTGTTGGTGAGGAATTAGGTGTGGTAAGAGGGTGGATAGTAGGTAGATAAGGTGAAGAAGAAAAAGAAGGGGGGGAGGGGAGGAGGGACAATGGGAATTGTAGATATATCTACTTTAGTATGAGTTTAAACCCCCCAGCACGTCAGAAACGGGCAAGAAAAAGAAAAAAGAGGGGAGGGGGGTGGAAAAGGGAAAAGCAGGAAATGAAAAAGGAAAAGGAGGAAATGAAATGAAAGCGTTGGCGGAGATTCCTTGGAAAGGGAAATGGCACGCATGCGGGAAAAGGAAGCCCCAGTCAGACGAGGCCCCGTCATCCACGCAAGCCGGTGACGATCCGTCTTTCACTAGTCGATTGCTTGTAACTCTCTGCTTGCATCTCCTTTTTTTTTTTTTACTTTCCAACCCCCAAGAAGGATGGGGGGATATAATAATTGTATTACAACGAAGAGGCTGTCTACGTTGCCTACTTTGATTTTTGTTGCTTTTTCAGAATTTTTCCCTCATTTAGTTCATATCTATTTTTCAATTATCTCAACAGCATCCTACGTCAAGCGGCCGAAGAGTAACGGTAACTAGCAGAGAACAGACCCCATCTCCAGATGATCCTAATTATTTAGGCGGTGGGCCCAGCCAGGGTCTCGATCGTTGCCAAGACCCATCGCTCCTCGTGCTTTGGGCGAGACCGGAGAGCCCAAAGCAGAACACTTCCAGCAATAAGGGGGCGGGCAATCCCGGGCGATGGCTTGCAACTGGTCAGGTTCCTCCTGACATCGCTGGATCGTGTCCACCTAGTGCCATGTTCCCAGCATATCTTGACAAAAAAATCATAGCATACATATTAATAGTAGCTTCTTACCCAACTTCACTTTGCCCCCTCCTCAGATTTATTAGCCACTATCGTTTGAGAGATTAATCGTCTGTTCAGCCCAGGCGATCAAACCGGATGATTTAATTGCGACACACAATTCCTACCACACCATAAGTGCTAAGTAGTATCCACTCGGGCCCTCCCTGCCCTACAGGTTTCAGGCGAGAAACACAAGCAATTTCAATTTCAGTTCCAGTCTTATTTTGATTTTAATTTCCCGGAGCCAAATTAGTATTAGTCTATCTACTTACTGTGTAGCAATAATCTGGATTTATTACCTCATTTCCCTCTGTCTCGCTCCCTCCTTTTCCTTCAAAGAAGCGATTCATGACTAATCGGGAAACGTTTTGTTGTGCGAAACCCCTATAATCACGTGAGGGATTGGGGATTGCCAATTCGGGTCAGGAACCAGACCACTCATGAACATTTGATTGGAATATCTGACTGGAAGTAAAATGTCCCATAGATAGACACTTTGTAGTTACCAAAGTTCAAAGTTCCATTCAGATAAAATGCTTAACCCAAACATTATTGAATGTGGTGTCCCAGATATCTCCGACGCGGTACTCACATAGTTCGCGACAACCTTGTTGCAATGCCTGCATAAACAATCCCAATCCATGTTGTCGATCCCATGCACCCTGGCATCCATTAAGCTGTTCCCCCTTCGATCGTGCTGCATTCCATCTTCCCCGGAGATTGGAACTGCCTCTCCTTCTCTCATCCACTCCCAGAGCCACAATGAGTTTAACACAGCTGCAGGATTCTTTTTGACGTCACGCTCCTTGCAACAACACTCCCGAGTATGTCTCCTCCAGGGCAGACACGGTACCTCTGGTATGGCAGGGCGCCAGGACGATGGGGAGGTAGATACCCGGGGGGATGAATGACTTCAACAGTTATTCGTGCATCTGTTATATTAGAACAGGTGTTTTCTCGTCCATGCAAGTGTCCTGCATTCTCATTCCCCGGGTCGTCTTATCTACCTGCTTTACAACTTCACAACATTCACTGTCCAGACAGCTGCAGGCAGTTTTGCTGGCGTGTTCCACTCACTTCTGCACTCTGTCTTACTCGATTGATACCGACGCATTGGACTGGTCGATTCGCTCTGTTTTATCACTCTTTGGATAAGGATAGCGGTCAGAATCCCCGGAAGGAGACTGCAGAGTACCCACCCGATCTATTATCGCAGATTACTTTGCAGAGAGCCACGCCGCGTGCAGGGAACTGCGAGAAAAGACAATGGTCAAAACACACTGGTCATCATCTGCAACTGCTCTATCGTTGCTGCTCAACACGTTCTATGCCCCCACCGCCAGTGCCATACAAACCATCTCGGCGGTTGGTTCAAAATTCTTCTACGAAGATGGCACCCAATACTACATCAAAGGTGCGTGTGTCTCCATTCGACCCACGATAGTTCCTCACGCACTGACCCGCACACCATGGTCTAGGCATCGCCTATCAACTCATTCCCGAAGATCCCCTGATTGACACCGCTCAATGCACGCGAGATGCCGCCCGCATGGCCGAGTTGGGCACCAATGCAATCCGTGTGTACCATGTGGACCCTAAAGCCAACCACGACGGATGCATGAAAGCTTTCGCAGATGCAGGCATTTACCTGTTCGTCGATCTCGACACGTTCGACACCGCGATCTCCCAGGTATGCACTTACCACCACCACCACCATCTATGCCCTATTCATGACCTATCACCCGACCCATCATCGTATCAGGCCGCCAACAAAACCCTTACCCCATAACTAACCACTTCATCCCCAATTCAACAGGACGACCCCCACTGGGACCAATCCCAATTCGACAGCTTTAAAGCCGTGCTGGACGCCTTTCAGAAATACGACAACACCGCCGGAGTCTTCGTCGGTAACGAGGTCCTCACCACCAAGGACGGCTCCGCCGCCGCCCCCTACGTGCTAGCCGCAGCCCGCGACATCAAATCCTATCGCAATGCGCAGCACTACCGTTCCATCCCAGTCGGCTATTCGGCCGCAGACATCGCCGAACTGCGCCCCATGCTGCAGAACTACCTAGCCTGTCGCTCTGACCCCGCCGAACGACTCGACTTCTTCTCCCTCAACGCCTACGAATGGTGCGGTGACTCCTCATACGAGCTGTCCGGCTACCAAACCCTCCAAGACGAAGCAGAAGGCTACCCCATCCCCATCTTCTTCTCCGAAACAGGATGCAACGTAGCTCGTCCCCGCACCTTCTCCGACCAGGCCGCCATCTTCGGTGACCACATGTCGGGCACCTGGTCTGGCGCTATGATCTACGAATGGATCGAGGAAACAAACGACTACGGCCTGATCGAGTATGGCCCTCCCGGCGCCGACACTCCCCCAACCGCTACCAAGGATGTCATCGTCCAGGACGGCTTCACTCGCCAGGGTGAACCCACCCCAATCCAACCTGACTTTGATAACCTCAAGAACCAGTGGGCTACGCTCGACCCTACCGGCGTCGCTCTATCCGACTATGTCAAATCCACCGCGGCTATCTCCCCTCCGGAATGCCCTGCCTCGACAGACGGTGGATGGGCCGTGAATCCATCCGCCCCGCTCCCAACTATAGGTCAGGCCTTCGTCCATGCTGATGATGACAACTCTGATGGTGATGACGATGGTGCTACCTCGCCCGCTTCCGCCACCGCAACTACTACCACAGGTACTGCATCCGAGTCTGGAGCAGATTCTTCCAAATCGGTATCAAACAAGCAGTCTTCTCCCTCTTCAGGTACAAACCCAAGCGGAGTAGCCGCTTTTAGCCCATCGAGCGGGGCTTCGTCCATGCATGCTGGAAAGGGTAGTGGCTTTCTGTTGTTCCGGCTTGATGTGTCTGCTCTGTTTTGTGTGGTTATTGGGGGCGTGGCGTGGTGGTTGTAGGTGATTGGTTAGATGCATGTGACATGCACTTGAGTGAGTCGCGGGTATTTTTATCCATCATTTGGGGGTCTACTTATTTACGCTCTTATCTCTATTTGTTATTACTTTTATCCGTGTTAGGTTTGGTGTGGGTTTCTCTTTTTTATGACTGATCTGATGATGATTTTGGAAGTGATCTTTGGAGGGTATAAGGGTGTTTTGTGGGATAGGGATTGGCGTGGATGGTGGGTTGCTTTACTACTGGATAGTCATGGCGGAACTATGAAATGAACTTAATTGTCTTTGTGATGTCCTCTCACCTTTGACGCGTATTTATATCCATTACGGAGATATACTAGAAGAGATGTACGCATCAAAAATAGAATTTGATTAAATGACTAAGCTGAATACAAGTGAAACAGAAAGGTAGAAAGTATCAAGAAAAGGATATCACCCAAAGCAATCACAAGCGGTCATTCGTCATCAATCGTTAGGAGGACTGGCATATTAGTATATGAGAAAGAAAAAAAAAATAAAAATAAAAATAAAAATAAAAAGCCGAGTCTCCTGAGAAAGAAATAAAGTGT
This sequence comes from Aspergillus luchuensis, assembly GCF_016861625.1. Classification (NCBI taxonomy): domain Eukaryota; kingdom Fungi; phylum Ascomycota; class Eurotiomycetes; order Eurotiales; family Aspergillaceae; genus Aspergillus; species Aspergillus luchuensis. The sequence continues at coordinate 2,239,384 of NC_054849.1, forward strand.
AAAGGTATATAGTAGTATCAGAGAGGAAGAACCCGAAAAGCCTAGAATGTACAAGGCATGGCGTTGTGTACAAGTAGTATGTGCGGAGTGCATGAGAATAGAAGAGTGGAAGGGAAAGTGTAGTAAGTAGTATACCAGTAATGCGGCGATGAAATGACAGGTTCAGGTTGATTCAGAGGGCAGTATGTCAATGATACAAAGAGAAGCAACCAAGTGCCTAGTGGTTATCGCTTTGGAACGGGTATATATATAGAATAAAGGCTAATGCTTCCCCAGAGCGATGCTGTAATTCCATGTCGGATCGTTGTGTGCTGCCGGGCTTAGACCATGATCTGGATCACGCCAAGGGACGGGCGACGAAGAGGTACTGTATTTCTCATACTCTTGATCTGTGTCGCTGCTATATATATAGTTGTCCGCGTATTGCTGATCAGGCAAGCTGAAACTCGAGGCAGAGGCTGAAGGTGAGGGACGGAGGCTCACGAGTCCTCCAGAGCTAGTAGATGAGAATTCGGCAGTCATTGGACTACTTGGAGACGGGGATCTGGCCCCTAGTGGCTTTGCTCGCGGGACGACGAGTCTGTCTGATGACGAGGCTGCTTGTGCGCCTAAACGGAGTGGATTTTTCGTCCTGGGGGCGTGGACTTGCAGGTCGGAAGTACAGTGGAGGCTACAGCTTCCGTCCAGTTTCTGGAGTGAGTGGGCCAGGAGCTGCTCCACCTGATAAGCAGATGGACGGCTCATGGGTTCTCTGTTTAGCATGCTTCGCACGACGGTGAGCATCGGTCGAACAGCCTGAAAGATAGGATCTTTGTGTTTCTTCGCATCGTTGTCCAGTAGGGCGATCCAGGAGCTCACTTGGCCGGCGTTTCGGTCGAGGTGGAATGAGCAGTCTGCGACGCCGCCACCGCGGCCAGCGGTCCGGTTCTTGGCCCCTCGGTGGTGTGAAAAAGCAGAGAGCTTGCGCTTGCATAAATGAGTGAAAATGTCTAGAAATACTGCTCCAAGTGAGAATATGTCCGAGGCTTCTGGATCTGACTGACTTGTTTGCCACGTATGAACGATGGCGGCGTTGGAACCGATGATTGGGTAGCCAAACTGGCCATATGTAGTAGAAGGAGTGGTTGATGATCTAGAAGAATTGGAGTTGGACGAAGTGATGGACGGGGTGTAGAACATCGGTCGTTTTATGGAGGATACCACGCGCTTGCGGGCGCTCCCTACGCTTGATCCAGAGGAAGATGAGTTGGTGAAAGAGATCCGAGAAGGTGAGCCTCGTAGGCCGATACGTATGGCAGTTCCCTGCGACGTAACAGACTCCGCGTGTATTTCTGTATCCTGATCCGACGGTTGAGAGCCCCGGAATCTCGATAAGCTCAGCATTGCGGGACGGGACGACTGTTTGCGAGCCGAACGCCCCCCTGATGGAAGCGCAATGTTTGGGCTTGGTGCGCTTGTGTCCTGAATACTGACGGAGCGCACCCATCGCTCGGGCGCACCATACTGGTAGGTTTCAACGTCGTCCGGCTTGAGTGGGGAAAGAAGAGTGTCGAGAGCCTCAAACTGGCCCAGGAAAATCCGAAAGTCGGCGTCCACCAGGACGTTCGACGGAGAAATCAGGCTATGGGCCTGGCTATGTGCATGCAACCATGACAATCCATTCGCCAGACAATGTGGCCAATTGACTAATATCTCTCGACGCTTGTTCTTGGCGAGGCGCTTGAAAGGTTGAGGCACGTCGGTAAGGAACGACATGAGGGTTCGCTCGTAAACGCCCGAGAAGAGAATGCAAACGGTGGTATCCACAAAGTAGGAGGCGTAGATTGAGTATACGTGATCGTGGGCTAGCCTTCTCAGAGAGCGGATTTCTTCCACCACCTCGTTCTCCTCGAAGAAATGCGGTGCGCCGCCAATAGAGACTTGCGTTCGCAACAGCACACGACATTTGGGGCCAGCTAGAACAACCTTCTCCACGCCCTCTCTCACTAGAGACGTTCCGGTGCGAAGAAGCTCCACGGGGACGCCCTCGTTCTGAGTATACTTGATATGGTCGCCTTCATTGATACCGCGTACCGTGAACCGCCATTGAGCGAGAAAGAATTTGTGGGCAACCGTTGCGTTGTCCCCTTCAGGTGCGAGAGGAAGGCGAGTGGTACTCGGTGCCGACAAAGGTAAATCCGTGTCATCTAATGATTCATCGACCAGGGCAAAGATGCGCTCCGGTATGCCGATATCCACGAGGATCAGGAAGATTCTACCGGCCTTGGCGAGGATCCAGTCCAAGTAAGACTCACTGGTCAGACCCTCTCCCCAAGGCAAAGGGTTGACGAGACGGTGCAAGATGTTCGAAGGTAGGTGGTTAAAGACGTATTCGGGACAAAGGGTGGCCTTCACGCGATCTTCGGGCCACCAGAGTGAGGTGATGGCCGCCGACATTTCGAACTCATGGCGATCCGGGCCAAGATCAGGCGCTTCCCCGCAGGCGGGACCAGACATCTAATATATCGGCGAAAGGAAGGATTCGAAAGTCACAGGGTACCTACACCTGGCCAGACTCGAGTAGGACAGACATGTCTCTTTACGGGGCTTCAGCAAGCGGCTGTCACAAAGAATGTCCGGGCCACAGACGGGATGGTGGAGTATAAATGGAAGGAAAGCGTAAGCCCTGAAACCAATATTGCACATCGATTGAAAGGAAATAGAGAGAATACTCCAGGTAATCAAGAAAATTGTCATTAGATCAATAAACATCAAACCTAAAGGGGATACCTCAATATCGGGGGGGAGGAGGATACAAGTGTCGCGCGGAGTGTGGCGGACCTCACTGGTGGACACGAGGCTTATCAAGCGCCCAGCAAGGGATATTCACGGTATTATTGGAAGGATCCATTCGATAGTAGTATATTCCGGGATTGTAGAACGGGGGAAAGAAAATCAGAAACCTAAAGGAGGGGGGGGAAAGGCAGGGAAGAGGTACTTTTCCTCTGGCCATGGTGCCAGTTCCACAGTGATAACAATCAATTCCGAACATGGGACCACATGCTCCTAGCGGCCATCCAAGCAAAAGGAACGAGCATACGAAAAAGAAAGTGCACCCGAGGAACCAAGCTCGACCATGGGTACGAAGTACCAGCCTAGTAGAGGATCCCAGTGCCCCGAAAGGAGAATGCTTGAGAGGATAAATGAATGGCCGGGGTTTCTCCAAGACAGTGGCAACGGCCCCGTAGGCCGGCTCCGACAGTGAGGAACCTGGCGAAAGAGATTCTCAAAGCCGTTAAGGAGTGGGGTGGGGTTTTCCAAAGTGAGGAGAGCGGAATCTAGTATAGTCCTTAGAGTTCGGAAGGAGGGAAGCTAACTCTTTAGTCGATACTTTAGCTGGGCAGAAGAATAATGATAGAGTGATGACCCGAGAGGAATAGAAACAAGAAGGGGAATGAATGGAATACAAGGCATGCGTGGACTCGATCCTCTCCTTCCAATGCAGGAAATCCAATGCAGAAAAGGAATAAAACCCACGCGATAAACAGCGCCGACCAAAGCGTGACTCGAATTCCCGGATCACGGGGTCTCGAGTCATTGCCGGACTACTTCTTTTTTCTTTCTCTTTTGGGAATCATCATTGTATACTGTCTTACAGTAACTAGTACTATAGTAGTAGTCTACCATCGCCTCACCATGGCCACCCGACACCTATCGAATTGATAAGTAACAAGCCCATTGTGAGCCATCATTCTTCTACTAGGAGAATCTGTCTTGCATCCATCGAGCTGATCGTCAGGCGCATCCTTCTTGGTAAAAAAGCAATGTGACGTGGCGTTGATCGAGAAAGAGGCAAGACAACTAAGTACCTATCTATCCCGACTCTTAGGCGCCTGCAATAACAACAACAGCCACTGCAGGCAAGAACAAAGCTAAAGAGGGTACGATACACGACATCCGGAGACACTATGAGGGGACACGGAAGAAAATTAAAAAATAAAAATAAATAAGTAAATAAAAAAAGGAAATCTCCCCAAAGATAGGGAAAAAAAGAAGATACGTAGATACTATGCGAAAAAGTCCGAGGCAGGGATCCCGGGTCGGGCAGACTATGCGTCATCCCCTGGAGGGTTCGGGATGCAAGCTTATCAGTTGACAGTTGGACAGCCAAAGTTTACTCATGAAAATCCCGCCATTAGTCACGGCCTCCCGAGATAAGCCCATTGCTTACTTTGCATTGCCATTGTCCAGTTATTCATCCCATGGGAATGAAAAAGGAGGGCTTGAAATATGATCCATCACATGAATGCTTTTCAATGGGTGGTTTTTGTCTTCTGTGCAAATAGTGCAGAACCACACAGCCAACAACAACAACACATACACAGCCTGAACAGGTGGCTAGGCTGGGGCAAAGTGGCCCGCGCGCTGTATCCATACTTGAACCTAACCTCGCTCTCGACCTTATGATAAGGCTTACAGTAGCCTACTTTGTACTTGTGTTCGCAAGATGGAGACTATCATGAGGGTTAGAGGAAGAAAAAGGTACGTACAGTAGTTCGCCGGTCCGCACGTCTCATGTAGACAAGCCCCAAATTTTCGATCTTCGCCGCACTCCTTCCTGCTTATCTCGGGGAGCTCGCGCGGTACTCGCCGGTCCGCCGGGGTAGCTTCGGCTCTACTAAGTTAGTGTCTTCATTTGACATGGTTAGGTTTGTTGCAGGGTGACATGAACTAAGCCATTGATTTTGATATGGCGTGGCGCGGTTATAGTAGTATTTTGCCGCGGAGTTTGCGCGGGCTTATCTTTGCGAGCCTTCTTCAGTGGTAGTAAGCAGACTATATGAGCCTCCAGTAAATACTACTCCTGCCTGATGTAGTATCTATAGACCATACTATGACAGGAGAAAGTATCCATGGAGGACCTCTCTATACCCAGAGACCTCGCTCTCGATAAAGCATAGAAGACATACCATCCGCCTTCAATACCATGCTCTACTCTAAAGAATGATCGATGTGCAGCCAGATGATCATTCCATGCAGCAGGATCGCCCCTAAGTCCGGGAAAAAAAAAGCCATGCTTGTGCGAAGTATTGCGTTTATTGTTTTCTTTTTCTTCTTCTTCCTCCTTCCTTGTTCGATTCCCTGCTCAACAGAAAAAAATCCTTTTCCGGAACCAACGGGAAGATCAAGATGCGCAGCCAGCTGGATCGACAGCGAAGAAAAGAGAAAGTGGATAGTATAAGGGGGGGAGAGAGAGAGACGAAAATAAAACCCACAAGCCCAAGCCTCAGAACTAGTACAAGCCATTCATGCAGGAGGTCATCATGGACAAAATTCTCGTCTCTTCCCCCCTTTTTCCTTTCCAACCTTCTGTGCTTTTCTTCATTATCTCTTCCTGCCTTCCTCATTCTTTTTCCAAAATGGGTTGCCTTGCAGAGCTGATCGCAATTAGAAAGAGACACATTCAGACACACAGACGAAGTCGTAAAAATGACGTTAAACACCTAATTCCTGACCAGCGAGAAAAAGGATCGATCAACAGAAAATCACCTGTCAGAAATGGTTATCGTTTCACGTCGGTGCCAATCATGACGTCGAAAGCTCCATAGACTATCTACTTACTTTTGAGCCTAGCGAGGCACTATATTTCCGACGACCCTAACATAACTATGATCCCATGCGCCGTATCCGCCGCAATCGACTATTAGTCCTCTGCGTAGTTGGAGCAACCTGTTTCTGCTGCTGTTGTTGCTGCTGCTGTTGTTGTTGTTGCTGCTCTTCGTAAGACTTCCGTCGAATCCAGGATTTGCGAAAATGCTGCTGCTCTTCGTCCTGTTGTTTCGCTCGGTGGTGGATGAACTGTTCGTGGGCTTCTTTCTCCTCGTGCAACTTTTCAATCTAGTTTTACGTAGATACGTGAAAAGGTTAGTCATATGCAGGTACAGCAGGGTCTGCTGTATGTCATGTCCCGTCAATGTGTGAGATGGGGGGGTGAGTTCATTTGTTCGGTGAAAGTCAGACAGACAGGGGTATAGATCTGTTTGTCTCACAACCGTGAACAAGCAAGAGCGAAGCGCGCACACACACACACACACACACAGAAAGAATGGGAATTCCAAAGAGAGATTTATTTGAAAGACAACTAAAAAAGAAAAGGGGATGAAACATACTTGAGCAATCCACAATTCCTGCTCCGAACTCCAAGCTTTTTGACATCGAGCCAGTTCGCTTCTCGCAATCGCTAATTTCCGTTCCTGTTCCATCGTCCACCGACATCGATCTCCAGCCAGACTAGCCCAGCTGGCGATGCGCACCAACCCCGTCCGACTACTGCTACCGCTGCTTCTGCTGCGGCTACTGCTGCTGCTACTGCTGCTGTTGTTGCTGCTGCCCAGATGCGAGTCGATTGCGCTCACCGCCATGTGGGCATGACCATCGGTCAATGCTGCATAGTCCTCTGGGTACTGTACTGCGCCCCAGCGAACCTCGATGGGCGGGTCAAAGTCGATTTCTTTCCCTTTCCAGGTAGAGGAGGGGGAGTGATGTTGTCGATGTTGTCGTTGTTGTTGTTGCTGCTGCTCGGTTCGCTTGTTGGTGAACAGGGACAGGCGCAAGACATACTTGACTGGATTGCTGACTCCCATTTTTTCTTTTTCTTTTCCGTACATATACAAACTGTAACTTCTGTCTGCCTGATCTTCCTGCTGATCTGTTCTTTGCTTATCGGTTCAAAGGGACTGGACAGTAGTACCTATGGTGGTGGACTTGACCGTTCGCAGTTCACTTTGGCTAAGCTGACAAGAACTGTTCGAACAGTTGTAACTGAACTCAGGCACACACACAGACACACAGACACAATAGATTGTGTATACTACGGGCCATTTGGAAATCCCCCTTTTTATATACATCATATCGACCCGGTCACTAACTACTATTACTACTACTACTGACTACCAACAGCACCCGATGCATCTATCACTTCGGGGAACGGTTTACTACCTACGATACCTTCGTTTCTCGCCCTGCATACTTTCCTTACCCGAGGCGGCCAGGAAATCCGGTTTTAGGCGCCATAGGAGACACAACCCGACATCAGGCTTCTAAAATGGGGCTAGGCTCGTATGTCGCCTTCTTCCGCTTGGCTGACGCTCCAGGATTGTCTGCACTGTGCAGTCAGAACTACAATGTTGGGACCAATGAGGGACGATGATGTACCTCGAGTTCGTCAGACCATGAAGTAAGTAGTAGTTGGCAGGTGGCAGGTCAACCCCCGTTTTCTGTGACTGCTACTATTTCCGTGAAACTACTATGTAGCCACCCCGTGGAGAAGGTAAACGTGGCAATAGGAGCGTTACTTGACCACGACCCATAAAGGAATAGGGTCGAAAGGTTGAGAAACTCACCAAGTTGACGGGACGTTGCGGACGTCACAGAGCAAACACCGATGCCCGCAGCACGACACGTTCCATGAAGATCGGTCAACTGTGCTGCATTTATTGGTCTATACAGGGGCACTAGAAAGTCAATTCTGCGAATCAGATTCCAGGCCAAACAATTCTGTTCCGAACCTGGCTGACAGGTGCGCTTTTTTGCCAAAGTAGGGAACCATATGTGCTGCATACACCAATGGTGTTGTTGCGTTTCCATTCCAACATATGAACGAGTAAGAAATAAAAATTTGGTTGGCAGCTGACTCATGGAGATCCAATCGGGTGTGGAGAGTCCAAGACAAATGAAACAGAGGGGGAATAGTACGTAGACAAAATAGATGCTGTACAAGAAACATAAGGCCAAAACGTAAAGTGAGCCTGCCACCCAATGACCCTCAAGATCAATCCCGCTGGTTCGCCACCCGTGAAGACCCGAAACAACGTATCCTCTCAACAAGAAAAGCAAGAATATAAGTCGTTACAACGTGTGCTAACTTTGTGTGCCAACAAAGTTCTGTACTCAAAAAATAGATGTAGTGTGCCGAGTTCAGGCGGCAGAAGTCAAGCGACGTGCAGGTTTGAGAAGTCATATGCGCCACGTCCCGTATGCTGTGTCCCTGCTTCGCGGATACTCTTCCCTCAGTTGATCCTCGTGGAGCCTCCTCTCCCTCTGGTCTTGTCTGATCTGTTCCCCGATAATGATACTGATCAATCTTCTGTGAACGTCAGCCTCCGTCCAGGGAATCTGACCCGTTCCGCCGGCCTGTGAATCAGCTTGGGATAGCTGCTGCGCGAATCTATCAACTATGCCAAACTGAAGCTCTGTGACTGGCACTCCGTAGACTCCATCCGAGGTCCAGATCCAGTCGCCAATCATATCGGAGCGACCAGGCGCCGGATGGTAAGGGAAGCGTTCAGGATACAGTTTTGCCGAGCGATAGAGGCGATGCAGCAGGCGATAGTGATCATCGGAAAAGTACAAGGAAAAGGAAGAGGGCGATTGCTCTCGTGAAGCCCGCCCCTCCGCTACTTCTTCTCTGTCACCCCTCTCGTCCAGTGAAGCGTGCGCATCGTCGTCCGCTTGGAAAGAATGGGAACTAGCGAAACTCTGTTTCCCATCTTCTGGCTCTTCAAATCGAGTAGGTCGTGGGGTTTCCCCTAAGTCTCCCCAGTTGACTTCATCGTCGCCGTAATCCTCATTATCATATCCATCATGCGCTGACTCAACGGCGGGCGGTTCCTCATCTTCGTCGCCCGAAGGGTTTTCCAAACCCCGCCCTTGCTGTTCAAACTTCGGTGCTCTGAGCCAACCAGGCGTGAAATTAGTGATTTTCTGGAACCAGGATGATGCTTGACTGCCAGGGCTTGCATGCCGTGGACGTGCCGGCGTGATGTCTCCCACCTCTGGAGCAGTTTGTCTCTCGGATGTAACGGCATCTGACATCCCCCCAATCTTGTTGACTTCCATCCCAGGGTCTTGGCGTTGTCTAGCCATCTCCAATCTGGTTGTGGGATCGATCTGGAATGTTTCATCCTCCGAGTCCCGGCGAGGGCTGGACTCCACGTAGCCCTCTGACTGTTGATCCTGGTTGAAATCATGCTCATAGTGCTCCTCTTGTACCACAGAAGCTGGCGAACGGCCTACAGAGCCTCGTATTGCACTGCTCGGCGGACTGCTTTTCCCATAGTAGTAGTGGCGACGCTTTGGTGTGTCCTGGGCACGGTACAGAGCCGTCAAATCAACTTCTTGCTCCTGTAACTGCTTGACCCTCGACCGGCCCAAGAATGGCACAGTCTCCCGCTCGTTTGTCCAATGAGCCGGCGATAAGATCTTGCCATTCTGATTCCGAGCAGGAGTCCAGCCACTCTTCCACGGGCTAGACCCATCCTGCCTAAGGTGCTCACCATCCTGGTCATCCTCAAGTAGTGAAGAGTGATCTGATTGGTTGCCTTGACTGCGAGCTTCTTGCTGCCAAATATCTTCGTAGCCATCATCCTCGTCTTCCCCATCTAGGCGCTCGGCCTCTACGTGGGCGTCGTCATCTTGATCGTCTTGAACGGGTTCCGCCGCGTACTCTAGCTCATCGCCGTCTTCATACATGCCATCTTGTATATTCGACTGATCATTATCGTCGCTGTCAATGACGATAACCTGGCTAGAGTTTGCCATCTGGATCTCTCGACTGATAGCTTCCCTTTCCCGTTGCCATTCTTCCATCCGCCGTTTCATAAACGTGCCCGGTGTGCCATAGTCGGTAGCCTTAGGCGGTGTTTGCTGTGGTGAACTGGAGCCACTCCATTCCCTGGTCTCCCGAACAGTGTTTCTTGCAGTCTCCAACTCCATTTGTCTGCGTTGTTCCATTTCTCTCTCGATCCGCCTCTTCGCGAGTTCCTGCCCAAATGCCAAGCCTGCCTGCAGCTCTTGTTGTACTCGTGGGGTCAAGTCACCAAAAACATGTTCCAGCCTTTTCCTAGACGTATCCAGCATAGAATCTGGATCACCCGAGAAGCCAAGCCTTCCTGAGTTTGACTGGTACGAAGATTGCTTCTCTTCTGAGTTTCTAAGAGGCCCTTCGAGAGCTAAGCCTGCACGAACTATCCTGACGAACCTAGTCAACAGCCCCCGCTTTTGTCCAGTAAAAGTCGACTCAGATGATATCGCCGTCGATCCGGGCATGACTCTGGAAGGTTCGAGCCTGTCTTGGGATGATGGACGGTCTAAGTGGGCATTGGCCTCGCTTGACTGGCGGAACAGCTGGGCTGGTGACTGTTTCCGCTGCTTAGAGTCCGACCGGGGCTTCCGAACAAGATTGTCCTCTTGTTGATTCTGGACCGCCGAGGCTCTTCGCTTCAAGACGCCATTTGATTCCCGTTCTAAGAAAGGCTTTAGAGAACTCTTGGCGGCGTGGGAGTGGCTCGCGCTCTTGATCTCATGTTGTTTAGCAGATGGCAATGTATCCAGCGAGACCATGCTGAACCCTTCACTTTCCATTATAGAGTCAAATTCCCTGTGTTCCTCGGTCGGATCTGCGCTGGGGCGTGCCCCGCTCTCAAGGTGATCCTTATCATAGGTAGCACTAGTTTTCTGAGCCTGCTCTGTCTTATCTTCTTCCGCTGCAGATGATGAGGTTGGTGTGGGGTAAAGGCGTGAAGGTCTCGGGGTGCGGCCGGCATGCAATGTGTTCGCTGGCGAGATAATCGAGGTATCGCGGGTTGGGGATGGCATTTTGGAAGGTGTTGAATGTAGGTTATACTCGTCGTTCTCCGTAAATCCTTGGTCGACATGGTCAACATTTGGAGTGTCAAAAGTTTGCTCAAATGTCACCCGGGGACCAGTCTCATCGCGGACAGCGGAATCAGGTAGTTCCAATCGGTCGCCATAACCAAAATCGTCATTGAATTCGAGTCCTTGATCCCCCCCAATGTCATCGTCGGATCCCGGGTCTGCTGCCAAATTCAACGGACTCCATCTCTGCTCGGGCTCTATCGGCGCCTCTTGTTCAATCTCTTGGTTCTCCACCTGCTGTTCGCTTGGTTCTACCACATCGAGCGCCGGTGCGCTTTTCCTCGGCCGGCCTCGCTTTCTCTTCTGACCTGTCCCCCCAGGACCCGGAGTATGCCCTGGGCCCGGGGTATGTCCAGGGCCTGGTGTATTTCCTGGACCCGGGGTATGTCCTGGACTACCTCCGCGAGGAGTCGCATCCTGCAACCAAATGTCCGACTTCCTTGGGCGACCTCTGCGTCTGCGTGGAGTCTGTTCTGTATCGTCTTTGAGGGGTACTTTCATCGTTGTCGTTGATGGCTTCAACCGTTTTCGCGAAGGGCTGCCTTGGTTCGTTTCTTCATCTTGTGTCGCTTCGAGCGTTACCCGGATCCTCCACGGACTGACATTCCCGTCGGCCGGACCCTTATCGGGAGACATTCCACCGCGCTGGCCGTTCAGTTTCGTCGTCGGGGAGGCAGGTAGCACAACGTCATTGAACTTTATGGAGTGGGCGTTTTTCGAAGGGCTCAAACTCACACGCGACCGCCTTTTGCCCTTCGCTGTCCGCGGACTTTGCAGGAGGCGGAAGTTGGCGGGCGACATGAAGCTTTGGCGACCGGAGAAGGGGACAAATGGGGAGGAGATCAAATAATCGGCGTCGCCAGGTGGCCCAAGAATGTCCGGAGAAGAACTGGAGGTGCGTGAGGACATATCGATAGGGAAACAACGATGCGACGCATGTGAGGGGTGATTTGTGACCCCCCGTCGCGTCTCATAAGGACGACACCGGATTCAAACACTTCAATCGGCTTTGCTAGTCGGACACTTTCATATTCGGTCCTTGAAGGTGAGATTAGTCGTCGCGTCTGGAAGCAGATTACCCAGACACGGTTTCGGCCACCAAAGACAGTTTCTCAATCTGTAGAAAATCTGATAAAATCGTCGCATAACATAAACAAGTCTCCCGATCAGGCAGCCCCAGCGACCGGCAGGGAAGATGCTTAGGTTATCCGGCGGGATGGTTGTTCCTTGCCGAGTGACTACGGGGCGGCAGAAGTACCCAAACAGCAATCATGACCCATAACTACCATCCTTATAATAAACTCTATAGAGTAATCAATTTTGTCCTTACCTTGTTTCCCCCCGCCTAAATGCTGGTGATGTTGCTGTCAGTGGAACGTTTATTCTAATTTCGTCCATAATGTACTGAACCAGGTCCGAATGACACCTTCAGTTATAGCAGGATGTCACCTCGTAAGAGTGAGCGAAGGCAAAGAGAGAGAAATCGATGATCGACAGGCCGGTTGCCTTCCCCGCAACCTCTAGCTTTTCCCCCGCCGGGACTTTCCCGAAGAAGACTAGCTCCATTCCTGGGGCTTGGAATGTCTTCCGTGGCTTCATTTTGCGCTACTCCCAGATTGTTACTTTAGCCTCCAGACTAAGGGGATCACATCTCACCACCACGCTCGCCCTCGTTCGGCCAGAAACCTGTTGATCCTAGCTTCTTCGGCCCAATTCACTCACTTTATCCGATCTTTTCAATTTGCGCTCAGACTGTGGTCAGACCCGGACCAAATTCTCCCGCCCTACTCCATTGGCCCAGCCCCAGAAGCAACTGTGACAGCTACTACACTATAGGGAGTACGAGGCAAAGTCACCCATGCTTTTTGGCTCCGGACCCCTGGCACACTTACCTTAGTTCACACCTTGGTAAGATGACGCCTTTGTTCGGGTATTTTGTGAATGAGCTAAACATCAATCCAGGAATTAGCTGCATTCCTACCCCAGTTTCTCGGTCCCTGCGCATTGGTTTCCCCCGCCCGCTGGTCAGGCGCGCCATCATGAGGTAAAAAGAAAAGTCCAATTTAATTGTAAATAAATACTATGCGACCTTCCACCCGATCCGGCCAGGGACCTCTCCAGCTTCTTGGATGCTGCCGCTCTCTGCTCTGCCCTGCCCGGATCACCCCTCGTATCTTGGTCATATATTGCTGCTTCTTCCTCCTCGTTACCATTCTCCTAGGCGTCAGAATGCACGTTAGAAGCTACCTGTCTGCCGTCCTGTACGGCCTGCCAGCACTGACCCAAGTTGCTGCTGCCAAGTCCACAGGGGACCCTTTCCAACTCTACACCATCAGCGCAGAGAACATCACAGCCAAGCTCATCCCCTACGGAGCACGCTTGACTTCTCTCCTCGTCCCTGACCGCGACGGCAACTTCCAGGATGTCGTCGTAGGCTACGACGACCCCAAGCAGTATCTTAAGGACTCCGAGACCAACCACACCTTCTTCGGTGCCGTCGTCGGCCGATACGCCAACCGCATTAAGAACGGCACGTTCTCGATCGGTTCAGATGTGTACCATATCCCCGAGAACGAAAATGACGGTGAAGACACGCTCCACGGAGGTACCGTTGGCTACGACCAGCGCAACTGGACCGTAACCGCGTACAGCAATTCCTCCATCACATTCACCCTGGTTGACCGTGCCTTCGAAGACTTCCCCGGAGACGTCATCACCCATGCCACATTCAGCGTGCAAACCAAAGTCACCCCCGAGAACCCCCAAGGTCTCCCTCAATTGACCACCAAACTCGTCTCTCTTGCCCTGACCGAGACAACCCCAATCATGCTGGCCAACCACATCTACTGGAACCTGAACGCCTTCAAGGATGAGACCGTCCTCGAAGACACCTGGCTCCAGCTGCCACTCTCCAAGCGCCTCATCGGCACAGACGGCATCCTAATCCCCAACGGCACCATCCTCGACGTCGACGTCTACGACAGCGCCCCGGACTTCGTCTCCGGCAAACTCGTCGGCCAAGACATCGCGAAAGCCGACGGACTCTGCGGCGATGACTGCACCGGCTATGACAACTGCTTCATCGTAGATCGTCCTCCTCAATACGCAGCTCGTAACTCCATCGTCCCGATCGTCCACATGAACTCCAGCACCACCGGAATCAGCCTCGACGTCGCTACCAACCAGCAAGCTCTCCAGATCTACTCTTGCAACGGCCAGAACGGCACCATCCCCGTCAAGCAATCGCAAGTCCAGCGCAACAAGGCCGAGGGTGTCGATGGCGCTGAATACGTCAACCAGCATGGTTGCATTGTCATTGAGACTGAGGGCTGGATTGACGGTATTAACAACCCTCAGTGGGGTCAATTGTCGGACCAGATCTATTCTCCTGAGACAGGGCCCGCTGTTAACTGGGCTACTTACCAGTTTGGTACTGTGTAAGTGGGGGAAGATCGAGGAAAGGTTGAGGGGGTACTTGATTATGTGCTCTAGAATTCCACGATCGTGTGTACATAATCTGATGCGCCATCTGTCTTTATCTGGACTAGCAATGGCACGTACAAAGAAAGTTTACTGAGTGCTTAAAAATCGCTCAAGGAATAATAATGGGAAGAAAAGACATTGCTAATAAAATTTGCTGTAAGACTCTAACGGGTATCGTATCTACTGCTAACTGCTTCGACAATCTCAGTGAGAACAAAATCAGAGTGAGTTCAGGGTGGTGCGGTCAGCACTACTCCGTAGGGGGAGGAGGGGGAATAGACGACGATGGAGAAATTTTTGCGAATCCCCAATGTTTAATGCTTGTCTGACCAGGCCGCATGAATTAGCGTGGCCATGCGGGGGAAATGAGACTAGATTCAACCCCAGCCAGCCAAAGTCCAACTAGACCGGTCGCCTCCCGTGCGTAACCCCGAGCGCCTATCAGGAGCATGCCCATGCTCCAGATCCCGACTAGCTCCTGCGAGGCCATGTTGGAGGTATTTTTCCCGCTCAATCTCGACTAAGCCCCGGACCTTGAGACTCGTGAGAAGGCTGGCTCCTGCCCAGGGTCCAAGGGATTCTACCTCCCGCAGGACACCTTGGACCGGCGGGTGAGTATCCTTGTCTTTGTTATTACGACGGATCTTTTGCTCGATGGGGTCGATCTCTTCTTCTGCTTGTGCATCTGGAGTTGATCGCGCAGCAGCAGCATCGGGGGTCTCGTTTTCATCCTCCTGCTTTGTGACAGTCGGCTTGGTTGGTTGAGAGAGTCTTAGGCTCTCAAGCTTTTGGCGTTGCTGCTCGATAACCTTGCCGCGGACAGGTGACCAGCCATACTTTTCCACCAGGAACGCCACGTCCTGGAGGATGCGCTGTCGGACACCAGGGATATTGGAGCCTCCACCAATGAAAATAATACGCGACATGCACGTGCCACGCACATCGGGAGGCAGGCTAAGCAGGGCATGATACACCAACAACGGCAACGGTTTTTCCTCGTCGTCCAACTCGCAATCGGCTAAGCCCTCCGCAAAGAGAACCTTTTCCACCGGTTCCGCGAGCTTAGAGAAAGGAAGGTCGATGTAGGTTGATCCTGAACCTGACGGAGAGGGAAGCGACACCGTTGCATCTGAGTGTGAAGTAGTGTGTTGGTCAGCCGCTCCAGAATGCTCCTCTCGAGCCTCGGCTGGCTGTTGCTGCGGTGTCGCCGTGGAGCCGTGGGAAGCCGCCTTGGGCTTGCACCACAAGAATCGACTAGCAATCTCTTCGCAGAGCTCATAATGAACGGAGATTTCGTCCGCCGATTGCGCGGCCCCGCTGTCATCGGAGAGTCGTGTCAGGAACCGTCCAGTTTCCTGCAGTAGGGACTTCATAGCCCTCGTGCTGCGCTTGACTGCCATCTCTCTGTATTCGTAGATACCGCTAACAATGGTTTCCGCCCATCCAATATCCACTACTAAGCCTGAACGCAGCCCAGCTGCGACCACGGCCATAGGAGCACTGGTTAAAAGAGTGATGCTTGGAAATCGCCATCGGCTAAACAGGGTTGACAAAAGCGATGATAGGAGAGGGTGTGGCATGATAGACGGAAGAACCAGAACCAGTCGTGATGTTCCCGCATCTGTCAACAGGTATTTATTGTAGGTCTCGCGAAACATGCGCTCAATCTTGTCATCAATGAGTGCCATATCCATATCGCGTACATCCATCTTCCAGAGTTCATATGCACCAGCCCATTCGTCAGCTTTGACTGGTTGCGAGCGTGATGAGTCCGTCTCGTTGCTTCTCAACCACCCTCTGTAATCGCCAACCCTTCTCGACTCCTCTGGACCGCATCCAACCACACACATTGGAGTGCTTTCCCCCTCAAACCCTGCCCGAAGCCATCTTGCCCCGAATTCGAAGATGATAGCATCTTCTTCTCCGCGAAACGATGTGCTTGCGGAGGAGGTGCTTGCAAAGGAAGAATTGTTGGAACGGAGGTGATGTTGGGGCGTATGGGGTGAATCAGGTCTCCCAGATTGGCTGTGACGGAAGCTCATGGATATGGGTCGCCTATCGTCGAAAGCGGAGGTGGAGGATGTACTTGTCATGTCGTCGTCCGAATGAGTTTCTGAGACAGTCGCAAAGGTGGCTGCTCTATGGAGATCGCGGG
Source organism: Aspergillus luchuensis (assembly GCF_016861625.1). Classification (NCBI taxonomy): domain Eukaryota; kingdom Fungi; phylum Ascomycota; class Eurotiomycetes; order Eurotiales; family Aspergillaceae; genus Aspergillus; species Aspergillus luchuensis. Next base: position 2,255,717 of record NC_054849.1, read on the forward strand.
GAAGGATCGGGAATAGAAGTCAACTTGCTTCAGGGGCCCCGCGCAGATCATACTTCCTCTCAACCGATGCGCTTAATATGAGAAGGCTTAGATCATACCTTCTGCCAACAACTTTTCCACTTAAGCAGAAGACTCCCGAATTGGGGGCAATTGGCAATTAGCGATTGGCGAGCGCGAAAAGGAAGCCGCGACAATCTGCGGAGGCTCTGGGCGGGCGGATCTACATCGGGCCGCGTCGCCCAGTTGCCGCCGTCAACAAACAACTCTCATCGCTGCATTAGTATTCGCCATCAGAGAGGACCTGAGCTGCAGGGCAATTTTGTTTTCTATTGGAACTTTGGGTTTTGGCAGTTGGGAACAAGGGAGGCTGTCCGAATGGGGATTCCGGGGTAAGTCAGCCAGTTTTGTAGGTGCTGTTTTGTGGAACTTTACTTGGGAGAGAAATATATTATCCCTTTCCAGTGCGCAAACAGCACTCATTCAAGTTAGTAGTTCAACGGCTAATCCACTGACCACAAAGGCTGATCCATGCCATCGGCGCTGGTGAACGTATTTCCTTGTCAAGATTGGCCATAACCCATTTGGAGCGCACAGCTAGGCCTATTCGTATTGCCGTGGACATCTCGATATGGCTGTTCCAAGTGCAAGCTGGCCGCGGTGGTCGGAACCCCGAGCTACGAACGTTGTTTTACAGACTATTGAAGATTTTGGCGCTTCCAATCCATCCTCTTTTTGTATATGATGGCAAGAACAAGCCGCCTTTCAAGAGAGGCAAAGCCGTGTCAAGTCGCAGTTACGGAAGTGCACCAATCATTCGGCTCTCTAAGATCTTAGTCGATCTGTTCAAATTTCCGCGTCACGAGGCGCCAGGAGAGGCAGAAGCAGAGTGTGCAAGACTGCAAAGAGCAGGAGTTGTTGATGCAGTCATGACTAATGACGTTGACGCTCTTATGTTTGGCTCAACATTTACCGTCATGGGCTTTTCCAAAGAAAGTGGCAGCAGCACCGGGGCTGCAACACATGTTACCTGCTATCGCATGAACACCGCTGGTGATCCTTCGAGTGTGAAGCTTGATCGTGCAGGCATGATCTTGTTTGCCATGTTGAGTGGGGGTGATTACTTGCCATCGGGAGTCCCTAAATGCGGTAGCAAGCTCGCTGGCGAGATTGCCAAAGCTGGCTTTGGCGCAGATCTTCTGGAAATCCTTGAGTCAGATGGCGCCGAGCTCGATGCCAGATTAAGTGATTGGAGAGAACGACTCCAGTATGAGTTGGAAGAAAACGAAAGTGGTTACTTCCAGACCAAGCACAAGGTTGTCCGAATTCCCGACACTTTTCCTGATCGGACGATTCTGTCATATTATGCGAATCCTGTGGTTTCTTCGACGAGCGAAATCAGAGCCCTTCAGCACAACCTCTCAAATGCTTGGGACAAGGACATAGACGTTGTCGAACTGAGGAGATTTGCTGCCGACGCCTTTGAGTGGAATTACCGCTCTGGGGCTAGAAAAGTGACCAGATTACTTTCTGAGCCGCTTCTGTCCTACCGACTACGCCTTGGAAGACAAGCATCAGCATTTCCCGCGAATTTCCCTACGTTGTCGAACAGCAACACCCCGATGCTGCAAAAGATATATAAAAGCAGATCTAGCTATAGTACCGACGGCTTGACGGAATTCCAGCTAGATATGATCCCTGTCGACATTGTTGGCTTGGACATTCTTGCGGATGAGCCAAATCCTCCACTTCCTTCTCAAGAGTCGACGGTCTCAGGGGACGAGGAAGAGGAGCTGGAGGATAATGTGGTATCGGTGCCTCAATCCCCGGTAAAGAAACGTGTCGTAAAGCGCTATGATCCTTATGCCTCTGAAAAGGTGTGGGTCTTCGAAACCCTAGCCACGATAGGTCTCCCAGAAGTCGTGAAGAACTGGGAACGAGAGCAAGCTGAGAAGTCGGCACCGAAGAAAACAGCGACGCGAAAGACAGGGCCTAGGAAAAAAGGGCCCATAGACCCGAACATGAAGCGAGGTAGCATCTTGAAATATGGTACCCTCACGAAGGAGCGAACCGAAATATCCCGCCACAAAAGTGCGCAGCTCTTAGAGGCAGCAGTCTCGGCCAAAGCAACTGCTGTACCCAGCCTGTCGAGTTCCCGTCAGTCTCAAGATTCTCCTAATCCTTCAAGGAAGCCATCAGCGTCTGACATATCCATACAGCAGCAGCCATTGACTGACTCAAGTGACGATTCGCCGAGCCTCGATGATCTAATCGACCAATTTTCTTCATTGAGTCATGCACCGTCCTCCACAACTATCAAACAGCAGTCACCCAAAACCGCCCGAGCACGCGACAGAGCTGGAAGACAGCCTGCTTTGACAGACTCCACCGGTCGAAAGACAAAGAAGTTGGCTTCCGCAGAGAGTTCTCCAGCTCTTTCGCCGACCAAAGAGAATGCCCAATCAAGCTCAAAACGCTGTATGCGGAAAGGGGATGCGACAGACGACAAGAAGTCTGCACTTCGTTCGATATCTCCTAACCATGCAGGCCGCCAAGATGCATCGAAGCCCCGGCGCAAAGGAGACAAACTGAAGTCTACTTGTGAGGTTGATGAACTACAACAAGCGATATCTTCCATAGCATTGGATGACGCACAATCGCGCAAGGACGCCACAGAACCCATATGCCTAGATGATACTGGGCCCATGCCTCGAAGAAGCTCGCGCCAGAAGAAGGTGTATAACACCAGGTCTGGCCCTACTGAGGCCGCTGAGCGCATAGCCCGCCCTTCGCCTTCTGTGGAGAACGGCGAGCCTGTCTTGGTATCAGAAGAAGATAATGCTGTAGATACAAGAAAGCGCCGGGATCGTGAGAATCCCTCGAGTCGAACACAAACATCGTCCTCAGCGTGCGAGCCCACGGAGCTCAAGCCTCGGAAAGGCAAATCTTCTGAAAAGCCAGACGACTGTCCATCGACAGTCTCACACATTGAATCTGTTGTTGTACACGACGGGTTCTGGACGACAGACACTAGCTCAAATACAGGATCTGCAGAAGCTGCAAGTACGACTGACACTCGAACCAGTCGCGGCAAGAAAAAGCGGATCGCCCGTGTGAGCATCTTGGACTTGACCTGAGCAACAATGAGAGAATTGTACATTGGTCTTTCCCAATACTTGATCCAAATTCTTGCCTTACCCTAATCTCTTGGACATGCATTACAGGCGCAATGCTTTCGGGACCCAAGTTTGAGTCAATCATCTTCTTTGTACACTGGCATACAAGTCATGATATACATCAAAGTCTGGACATCAGAAATGTAGACACTGCACGTCATTACAACATCTATAGAGGATGAAAAAAGAGGATAGTAGCCCGTGTGTTTGTGTAGATTTGCAAGCGCCAAAGCCACGCCGATCCAGGATATCTATCTAAGTAATCATTAAACAAAAGTCCTTCTGCGGGCCAAAGTAATTATTTCCAAAGTCTTTCCCCTTCAGAGTAGTGCAAAACAGGAGGGTAATCGAGTAAGAGCTCAAATATAAGAAGAGTGGTGATGTAGTTGGTCATGGGGTAATCGGGTGTATGTATAAGAAATAGACAGGATAGGTAGGTGATTGAACAGAGGAAAAGGAAAAGAGGGTTGAAATGAATGATGAGTCGATACTGCGGCTCGCGGCTTGTCGCGCGCTTCAGCGACTATCCAAGCCATGCCAGTGCTGTGGTAATGAACAAAAAAGGGGAGGTATAACGGCATTAGCTGCGGTAGTCCGCTCAACCAAAGACCTTCAGGAAACCCCACAATCCGATACCGCTCAAGATCGGGATAGTAAGGTTATCATCCCAGCCGAAGATGTCCACGAACTCGCTTCCAGCGGCGACTAAGCCGGAGACGACGCTCATAACGCCGAGGGCCAACGGGCCGGAAATGACAGCGCTGGGGGTGTCCGCAGTCCAGCCGATGAGGTTCTTGATCGAGCTAGGAAGAAGGTTGAGCTGACCGGTGAACATGAACGATCCCTCGGGGTCATTGGGGAAGGTTCCGATGTAAGGTACGAAGTATCCCCAGAATGCGGCTGCGGTCAGGACACCCACAAACCAGGCTCCCAGTGTCCCGGCGAAACTCTTGCCCTTGCGCAGCTGGAATGTGTAACGGCCGTAGAGACGACCGAATGTGGAGGCTGCAGTATCACACCAACTGAGGAGCAGTACGCTCATGACTCCGACGTCTTTGGGGAGGAAGCGCAGCACTGCATATGTGCCCACAAGATACCAGATCACACCGTTATAGCCGGAAACCTCTGTCTCGCGCATCAAAGCCCCCACACAGCGAATATATATGTTGTTGATCTTGGTGGAATGGTGACGGACGATATCTACCGTTGCTATCGGTACGAGAGCTCCGAAGAGCCATGGCGTAATCTGGAGGGTTTGAATGCCGCGACTGTACAAGTTGAGGGTTAGGAAGCCGATCGATACATGGAGAAGTTTGCGCGGGATCTCATGACGGTGTATAAAGGAGCGATAACGGCTGTGGAGAGGTATGAGACCGAGAGGAGAAGGTGATCGAGAGATGTCGTGCCAGTTGCCGCCGGGTTTCGCGATAGGTGATAGATATCCGTTGGACTCCGCATGACCATTCGTCTGCTTCTTGGGCTTTCCAGCGGGCAACTTCGGATTAGATTTGCGGGTACGGCGCCTTGTAGACTCAGGAGATTTGGGGCTGCGAGACCGCGCTCGTGAGCGTTTCGAATCCGAGTTTGAGGTATCAGGTGTTTCTTCCGTTACCTCCCCAAGTCGCTGCCGGCGTGCTGCAGAGCGTGTTGTAGGTCCGAAGTAATCGCCCGAGCTTGATCGACGCTCAGATGAAGCAGGAGAAGGAGGAATGACTCGAGGAGTCTCCGGTATGGAACCGGGTTCAGAAGGCATATCGGCTGCAGGTATGGAGAAAGGTGGGAGGATTGGGCCGTGGATCAGCCCGGATAGCGGTCGCGGAGAGATAAGGGTGGGGTTGGAGGAGCAGGCGCCGAGTATGGGCAGACTGAATACTGTTGACGACGAAATCTTGGGCAATTATTGCGACAGAGGATGTTCCTGACAATATAAGGTAGATTATGAGTGTAAGGCTCTATGATGATGGTAGCACCAGGCAGAAACACCGCCTCGGATGACGCGCCACGCTTAGCAGAGGATCGGCATAACCACCAAAAAAAGCGCAAGTTATAGAGTCAAGAAAATTGAGCCGTAATCGCCGCTCCTATCTTTAGGTGCACCGGCGACCGATGCGTGCAGATTGACAGTTGATGCTTGTTGACGCTCAGCTGAACTTTCAGCTGACTGGATTTCCTTCCGCCGAATCCGCGGTCCATCACGTGTGCACCTGCAGAATGAGCTCACCGCCTCCGGTATCTAATCGCCGCGTTTCTGATAAGGAAAAATTATCAGCAAAAAAAGATCGAGATTCCACGGCGGTTCTGCGCAACATCTTCTACCCAATTTGGCATTGATCTGGGACCAGGCTGTGACTCGGAAGGATCACAGAATACAGCTACATTCACAATGGCCCCCAAACCACCCCCGGGCACCTCTGCCAGAGCATGGGATGGAGTGACGCCCGCCCTGTCGGAATGGATACTGGAAGCCGTTGCTTCTATGGGCTTCACCCGCATGACCCCCGTCCAGGCTTCTGCGATTCCCTTGTTCATGGCGCATAAGGATGTTGTGGTTGAAGCAGTCACAGGAAGTGGAAAGACCCTGTCTTTCTTGATTCCAGTTGTCGAGAAGCTTTTGCGCCTGGAAGAACCACTCAAGAAACACCATGTCGGAGCCATCATCATCTCTCCAACCAGGTTGGTCATTCTATAAAGACATCGCGATGCAGTGCTGACAGTTGCGCTCAAGAGAACTCGCATCACAGATCTACAACGTCCTGACATCATTGCTCGCCTTCCATCCTCCATCCGCCGCCGGTCTCAAACCCTCCGATGAAGACGACGATGCGCCTCGTCAGAAATTCCCCTCCTCAACCCTCAAAGTTGTCCCGCAGCTCCTTCTCGGCGGTTCGACCACCCCGGCTGAGGATTTGAGTACCTTCTTGAAGCGGTCTCCTAATTTGTTGGTGTCTACACCGGGACGACTGTTGGAGTTGCTCTCTTCGCCCCATGTCCACTGCCCTCAATCGTCCTTCGAAATGCTTGTCATGGATGAAGCGGACAGACTTCTGGATCTGGGATTCAAGGATACACTACAGAACATCTTGCGCCGTCTACCCAAGCAACGGCGCACGGGGTTGTTCAGTGCCAGTGTCAGTGAAGCTGTCGATCAGATTGTTCGGGTTGGTTTGCGCAACCCCGTCAAAGTCATGGTCAAGGTAAAGGGCACGTCAGGTGTTCAGGATAAACGCACACCTGCTAGGTTCGTACCCTTATTTCTACCTCATAAAGGCGTCCTATCACTGACATCTATACTAGTTTACAAATGACGTACCTCACAGCTCCCCCAACTCATAAATTCCCTGCCATCAAACACATCCTCTACTCGCTCGAGCCCGCCCCTCAAAAGACCATTATGTTCGTCTCAACATGCTCGGGTGTCGACTACCTCTCTGCAATCCTCCCTTCAATCATCGGCGATGACTTTCAGCTGATCCCCCTGCACGGTAAACACCAAGCAAACGTCCGCGAAAAGAACTTCAACCGCTTCGTCAACTCCCACACGCCCGCCATTCTCCTCACCACCGACGTTGCTTCTCGTGGACTGGATATCCCCTCAGTCGACGTCGTAATACAGATCGACCCCCCTTCGGACCCAAAGACCTTCATCCACAGATGCGGCCGTGCCGGACGTGCAGGCCGCAAGGGTCTAAGTGTGGTCCTTCTCCACCCCGGCCGCGAGGAAGACTACGTCAACTTCCTCGAAGTCCGCAAGACCCCCGTCGCACCGTACCCTCACACCCTCACCATAACCGATGCCGATGCCGCCGCAGCCACCGAAACAGCTCGTAAAGCCGTCCTCGCAGACCGCGCACTGCACGACCGCGGCCAAAAGGCCTTCGTCAGTTGGTTCCGAAGCTACAGCAAGCACCAAGCCAGCAGTATATTCCGCGTCGCAGACCTAGACTGGGAAGGACTAGGCAATGCATGGGGTCTGCTGAAGCTTCCCAAGATGCCCGAGCTGAGAAACTTCCAGGGCGACCGGACACTTGGCGTGAAATTAGACTGGGAAAACTACGCATACAAGGACAAGCAGCGCGAGAAGCGCCGAAAGGAACAAGTACAGGAGAATGCCGAGAACGGTGTCGCGGACGACCAAGCGGCAGGCAAGAAGCGCTCCAGCGAGAGCGTCGCGTGGAGCAGGAATCTCGATAATCGGAATAAGAAGCTGAAGCGTCGGGAGGCCAAGCAGGCGCGTCAGCAGAAGGACAAATGGGAGAAGATGACGGAAGAAGAGCGTCAAAAGGTGCTCGAGACGGAGAAGATGCTTGAGCAGATTCGGGTGAAGAATGAAGAAGAACGTCTGCTTAGGCGTGCGGCCAAGGATAAGGATTCCAAAGCTACTGGTGGGGATGATGATGAGTTCGAGGGGTTTGATTGATGGATGGATAAATCCGATTGGATTGGCATGTAGTATATACATTATATTTTGGCATATTGTCTCTGATACCACGTCCGTATCTCAAGATTCTTTCAAATGCAAAGAGTTATTAGAACATCGCTTTTTCTCATAACCTATCTCTTTCTGGAATAATTACTGCTGCTGCTAGAAAGGGCAGCAGACTTCGCCGAATGCTAAACGATGGGATATGGCCTGCTTGCTTAAAGTTGATGACAAGTAGCTCGTATTGTTATACATATTATCTCTATGCAGTTCAATTGATTCTGCTACGACGAAGTCCATGGGGATTTAATTCAACTGGTACATTGAAAATAACTGGACGGTGTAACTAGGAATGTAAATGCGACCTCGTTGCTTTCAACCGCTAAGATGCTAATGATACAAAAAGCAATGCAACTTTCAAATACACAAATGCCCATGCATTGTGACACCACTAGATAAACGTGGCGGAACAAAAACTCCCCCGAACACTGAACTTTCAAACCGCTCATTGAACGATGCCCATGACAAGACACTCGAGTTAGAAAAGGGTAGTAAATGACACTACTTTTGGAAGAAAAAGACTGCAACTACTCAAAATGCAGTTGGCCAGGAATACGCTCATCCCATGACACCTAGTTTTGAGACAGTTTGCTGCCGGCAATGATCGTTTATCAGAGCTGAACTTGGACAGCTTGTTCAGAAGACAAAGCGTATTCCATCTTGAGAGGCTAAGAGCAATTATTGCTTCAACCATTGTCTGCGAAATGTGATTCACGCTTGTGCAGCTTCGGATGCGCCGGATTCTAATTCGCGCCTGAACGCGTCAAGGCCAGGCTTCCAGATGTTGGTATAAGCATAGTCGACAGTTGAGGGATCCCAAATCTCATTGACAAGATCGATCACCTCGGGACTGAAACCTTGCTCTTCATATGTTACAGGCTGAGGCCACACAAGGTCGTTGAGGTCTCCAGATGGGCAATTCTCATAGAGCCACTGAGCCTCACGGGCAAATTCATCGTCTCCAAAATCTTCAATAGTCTGCTGCTCGGGCTCAGGCGCAGGTGCGAGTGCCGTTTCGGACGTGAGTGGTGTTGGTGTGACTGCGGGTGCGATGGCAGTTGCAGGGATTGCGTCGGGGGTAGCAGTCATAGGACTCGAGTATCTGCTTGCAGTACGAAGGCCACTAGGGGTTTTAGGCTTGTATTTCTCAGCCTGTGAGCGAGCTCTGGCGAGAGCCTCTTCGTCAATCTTCGCAGGAGTTGACGGGGCTGGAGCCGCTTGACGTGGAGTCTGACGGGACTCTGTAGGTGGCACACTAAAGAAAATTGCTGGTTAGCCAATCTTTGTCTTGGTAACAAGGAACAAATATGTCATACCTTTCCGAGATACTAGCCCGAGTGGCGGTAGGTGAGCTAGGTGCAGGGGTAGGTGCGGAGGCAGAGACATTTGCTGATGCAGAGGCCCCGCTGGATTCGGAATCGTCTAAGAAGGCGTCGTAATCTAACTGGAAAGTTCCCTGGACGTTTGGGACGAATCCAGGACGGCGGCTTGAAGACTCATCAGCGGCATGAGGAGCGGGGGTGGGAGACTCTGGGGTAGCATTCTCAGAATCGTTACCCATTCCAATGAAGTGCCTTCCACGGTATGGGTCGGTTGCACGAGCACGCAGTCGGAGTTTGGATGGTGTATCTTCTGGACTCGCATCGAAGCGGACTTTCTTCGACGAATGCCGCTCTGAGCGCAAGGCGCCGCGGACAGCTGTCTTAGCTAAACGACCAGATTTGTTTGGCTCAGTTCGTGGCAGCGGAATTTCTTGCTCATCCTCGCTTTCAGAGCTATAGCAGAAGTAATCTAAGTCCAGCCCATAACTGCATCCTGGAGGGTTGGGAATCACGTCAGGCGACGGGGAGCGCTTCCGCTTCTTTTGCTTCTGTTCTTCTGCCTCGCGCCCCCAAGAATCTTGGCCTTCCACGCCTACATCTTTCTGCGCGTCTGGCGTGGCTGATCCTTGCAGTGTTGTTTCTTCTGTTGATGGCTTGGGAGCGGGGCGAGACAGTAATGGAGCAGAAGACGGAGCTGCTGAGTCCTTCTTAGGGATGTCCCCAAGGTAGAGGGATCTATCAAAGGGTTGTGCAAAGAGAGACCAAGACTTGCGACGGCGCTTTTGAGGTGGCTCCTCGCTGGATCTGCGGCTACTCTGTGCTTGGCTCTGAGAAACACTAGAGGATGCCTGAGAGGGTTGCGTCCGATCAATACGCTCGGAAGATGGTTGGGGAGACGCTAAATCCTTATCAATTATGTGGCCCAATGCAGATCAAAAGAGAACATACCTTGCACTTGAGTAGGTTCGGGGGTCCTCCTGAAAGAGGGTAGGATTCTTGTGAAGGTGCGAGGTACGGAGTTGAGCAGACCACGGAGGTTCCAACCACTCTGGCGCTCCGGAGTGGCCGGCGGCTCGGGCGTAGAAGACTGTTGCTGTAAGCTTTGCGCCTGCTCTTGATCATGACTGGTTTCGTGAGCGTTATCAAGTGAGAAATCAAAGGTGGTACGCGGCAGCTCAGAGCATGGGGGCGCAGAAGACTCTGCTGCCTGGCGGCGCCGGTCAGCTTCCTGTTGGGCCAGCAATTGAGATACGCGAAGCGAAGTGGAGTGAATACGGCCATCTTTTTCAGCTTGCCGTCTCCGTAGTCTCTCAGAATACGGAGTAATGTTCGCAGTTAGTGAGCGCGGCCGGGTTGCGGGTCGATACGGCGTGCTGCCGGGGGGGCCAAGGTTACGCCGCTTGTTTGCGGCAGGCGTCTGCGGGCCTTGGGTCTCTTCGTCGCTTGAATCTGCCCGGGCACGCTTCCGGGTCACTGGCGGGTTTGTTAGCCCCTTGTTCTTTTGTGGTTTTTTTGCCCGGATTCCCCGGGGAGCCACAACCCCTGAGCCGGGGCCGGGACTACTCTGCGATTCTTCCTGCAGCGGCGACATCACTTGAACCTCACGGCGTCGCCTTCGCAGGATGTAGTCCCGGACCCCAAGCCGACGGGTCGGGGGCCCACGGTTGGACGCGAGATCCCCCGCCAACTCAACCGACGCCGACGGCCCTTCCACGAGCTGCCCTGTGATGGGATGAAAGAAGCCCGTGGAAGGGACCTGTTGAGCCCAGTCCCGAATCCACTCTTGCCGAGAAGCGCGAAGGCTTCGGCGAGTGACGCGGGCGGGCTCAACAGGCTCTCCGAACGACGCGGTAGTCGACTCCATCAGAGTGGCAGCCGCTTCATTGGACGAGCGAGGCGCGAGATCATCCAAAGACAATCTGGCAAAGGACGCAATAAGTGCGCCCACCCGCTCGTCCTCGACGACCACCACTCCTCCGGAGCCCGCAGCGGAAGCCAATGAGGCAGTGTTGAACTGCTCAGGGGATGTCACGACGGTGACTCCCCTTGGCTCCGCCACGGTTGGTTCCGCAGGCGGCTCAAAGGTGCGCTCTTCCGCGGCAGGAGTCGGGAGTGAGACTCTCTCTGTGATTGCCGATGTCTCAATGTTGGTGGCGCCCGACTCCTGCGCGGGACGCGGTGCCAGGGCTGCCTCGGTCTCATCCTCCGACGTCCAAGACGGCGTCTTCGACCTCTCAGAGAGAGGCGAGCCGACACTACTTAGCTCGTCGATGAAGGATTCGAGACACGAGGCAGCCCTGATACCCCGGGGATCCGGGCCATCAAAACAATCGATCTCCTGGGACTTCTTGGGGGATTGGGGGACCATAGGGGGGTGAGAAACACAGGGAATGTACTCACGATCAGGGTTTTCGTTTTCAGATACTGAGGGTGTTGGGTCGACAACTTTCGGGTCCTCCCCAGGGGTAGTCATCTCTGCAGCCGTAGTATCTGTGGCGTGATCTTCCTCTGTATGGGTGGGCTGCGTATCCTCGTCTGAAACGGGCTTGTCGGTTTTACGTGTCGACTGGCGCGTCGTGCGCTTCGTTGTAGTAGTTTTCCGTGTCTGAGTCTTGGTTGTGGGCTTCTTGGTGGTAGTGGTATTCGTCTTCTTAGGTGCGCGCTGAGACTTTGCACGGGTCGGGGGTTGCTCTGACGTTGCAGGTTCCTGGTGCGCAGCATTCCTCGCAGACCTGGTTCGACGTGGGGCATTTTCCTCGAGTGACACGAAGCCACCGGGCGAAGCTTGCTGTGAACGAGTACGCATCTTGACTGTGATGAAGGTGAAAGCAAAAAGGTGTTCAATTCAGGCTGGTGAAATCCAGTAACCTGAGACAAAGCCACCAACAAACTGAGTGACTAGAAGGGTGCGGGTAATAAGAAGAGGTAAGACAGGAACGTAATGTAAGAAACCTTTACAAAAAGGTGTGAGGACAGGTTGATAAAAGGTGATTCAGCTACCCTATAGGTTGCCGTAAACTTGATGCGACGCGGTATTTTGATCGGAAGGTATGAGAAGAAAGATCGTCTCGCTTAGTCGCGATTTGAGATCTTGAAGAACGCGGAGCAAAGGGACGTTATGGAGGAGAGTTGAATCTAACTTGTAAGGCAAGTTAGCACCTGCGAGAGAAGATAATACGGTGGGATAAAGAATCGTGCAAATGAGAGATCGAAGCAATGTAAATCGGTAGCGCAAGTGCGATATCGACGGAGATACGGAGGGATGGAAATTATGAAGGGGAAGAGAGTGAGAGGGGGGAAGAGGCAGGTTGATAAAAACAGTACTGACTTGTTGAAAAACATAACACTGGCTTACAGTGAATGTTACCTCGTGTTGCTGGGTAATGTTGGTTATGACGCGTCAAATCAGCGCCCGGAGGCAGTCGACGATATTCACTGACCTCGGCGAGCAAGGTCGTGGTATAGAAAGATGAAGTTTGGGGGAACTTTTGCGCGGGAATTTTGCGACTCGGGGGGTGACGTCTCGGCAGAACACCAGGCGGTGGGGATTTCGCCCAATGACTGCTGTTGCCGCCCTTGGCCAACTTCAAGAGTACTCATTACTACTGTAGTAACACCCTGCTACCCCTACAACTACTTGTATTGTCTGACTGGGAACGATAAGATCGATAATAAACGAGTGAAAAAGGCCGGTGAGGCACTTCAGGGTCTAGCGCAGGAAGGATCACAAAAGACATACAACAGACAGTTTTACAGCGCATCACAACACCGAAGTCGTGAAGTATGAACAATGGGCATGAAATACCCACAGCTTCTTTGTCATAGACACTATGAAATAGGAAGGGCCCATTGATCGATACATAAGGTTACACGCTGAGATTAAGCTTAAGCAGGGGAAATACAAAGAAAAGAAGATATGTAGAATACAAGCGCCAAAGAGCTAATTTACATGGAGATCTCACCCTTCCAGGCAGCTTCCGAGAGACCCAGCTTCTCCATCAGATTCTGCCACCTGGGGCCACCCCTCTCCTTCCTCCGCAAGTAGCGAAGCAACTTCTGTCTCTTGTGAACAAGTAGACGCAGGTTACGCTTGTTGTGTCGGTCCTTTTTCGTCGTCTGGAGATGTCTAGACAAGTTCATGATCTTTGCCGTGAGAATAGCAACCTGCACTTCCGGAGAGCCAGTATCTGGGCCAACCCGGGGAGTTTTCTCAAGATGAACAGTCGCAGAGTCATGCGATACGCCAGAAGGCTTGGGAGGCAATTCGCTGTCGGTCTTATGCCGGCCAAAGGTCTCAATGCATTTCTGAATATGAAGACGCATGTGGTCCTTCGTGTTTCCGTTGGCGACACTGACAATACGACGGATGGCTTCCTGTGCGTTCCGATGTTCTTGAAGGTGCTTTTCGGCGGCTTCTTTCTCGAGCTGAGGATCAGCAGTGTCGCGATCCGGGTTCCGAATCGGTGATGTCAGGTTCTTCGAGTATTCCAACGCCTCATTGAGACCATCCGGTGTGACGAAGTAATTAAGGTCTGTGTCCTGCAAAGTCGCTTGCGTCTTTCTAAGTTCCTGGATGAAGGGCGTCGGTTCGCTTTGGACGGGGTCGCCGACAGACCCTTCGCGCTCTTGGGCCAGGGCTTTCTGGCGGGAGATGTTGGCGGCCTTGCGTTGACGAGACTGCGCCATTAGGAAAGGGTCATGGCGTCTGCGCTCTCGGGACTCTGTAGACCCAGCTCTCACGGAGGTTTTGGCCGGGTTGAGCGACAATGCGGCAAAGGGAAGCTGCACGGAGGAAGGGCCTGGAATAGCGACAACCCGGTCAGTTACTCGGCGTGATCTGAAGGGGGAGGCAGCAAGACAGTACTTACCAGTGAGGGCCCTCAGGGAGGGCTGAAGTAGAATGAGGGGAGGCATTCTCACGAGCTGGGGAGGGAGTGACCGCAACGATTAACAAATAGCACTTCCGGGCGCCTTCGCATTAAAGGCCGCGGACTCAGATTGGAAGTCTCCAAAATCTCGAGGCCCCGAATTGCGCTAGTCCGCATCGGGACCTGGAGTTGCACGTGATATCCCGGGCGGATCGGAGGCTCTTCCAAGGTAACCCTAGCCCTAAAATTCACAAAGGGCAAGCGAAATTCATCGACCATCTCAAGCGCGGTGCCAAAAGTTCAGCTTCGCGTTCGTCTCCCCGTCACCACCACCACGACAAGTGCCAGACGATTGATATACTCAAATCGATCTTTGCAATATCAATCGCCCACCATGGCCCCCTCTCAGCTCCCCCCGATCTTCAACCCCACCTCCCAGGACATTGAGATGCTCCTCGCAGCTCAGTGCCACCTCGGGTCCAAGAACCTCCAGTCTCACATGGAGCCTTACCTCTGGAAGACTCGCCCCGACGGTGTCAATGTCATCAACATTGGCAAGACCTGGTATGTTTATCAGGCATTCTAATGCGCGCATGTTATCTAGAATCATTGCCTAACGCCGCGCGAACTTATAGGGAGAAGATCCTCCTCGCTGCCCGTATCATCGCCGCCATCGACAACCCGGCCGACATCTGTGTCATCTCCGCTCGTCCCTACGGCCAGCGTGCTGTCCTGAAGTTCGCCTCCCACACCGGTGCTACCGCCATTGCTGGTCGTTTCACCCCCGGTAACTTCACCAACTACATCACCCGCTCTTTCAAGGAGCCCCGCCTGATCATCGTCACCGACCCTCGCACCGACGCCCAGGCCATCAAGGAGGCCAGCTACGTCAACATCCCCGTCATTGCCCTTTGCGACACTGACTCCCCCACCGACTTCGTCGACGTTGCCATCCCCACCAACAACAAGGGTCGCCACGCCATCGGTCTCGTCTGGTGGCTCCTTGCCCGTGAGGTCCTCCGCCTCCGTGGTACTCTCGCTTCCCGTGAGGTTGACTGGGACGTCGTTGTCGACCTGTACTTCTACCGTGACCCCGAGGCTGAGGAGAACAAGGAGGTCGTCGAGGAGAAGGTTGCCAGCGCTGAGGAGGTCGGTGCTGGTGCCATCGAGTCCGGCTTCGCTGGTGACAACTGGGATGTTGCCGGTGCCGGTGCCGGTGTTCCTGGCACTGCTTTCGCTGCTGCTAGCGCTGCTGCTGGTGCTGCCAGCTGGGAGGCTGAGGGTGGCGACTGGGCTGCCAGCTCTGCCGCTCCTGCTGGTGAGAGCTGGGCTGAGGCCCAGCCCACCGAGGCTAAGTGGTAAACATCTGGACTTCGCAACGAGGATTGACGAAACAATGGCGATTGGTTGAGGGTGACGAGGACCCCTTAATCATCAAGGAACGTCTTTCCGGCGGTTCCTTGCAATGAAAGAACAAAAAATCCCTTGTCGTGTCTATCCTAGTCTCAGTTCAGGTATTTTCCAAAGAAAGACAAAGAAGAAAAAAGAGGAAAAGAATCAACGGGAGCTTCACTACTTCAAAACATCATCTTCCTACTTCTTCTTTCGTGGTATGCTACAGCGAAGTCTCCTTCTGCAGTCCGTTTTCACGTTCCGCTTATGGTGCATCGGGGAGGAATTGCATTGTCAATGATTGACTGGCGCTTATGAGGGAAAGATATCCAGTTGTTCTCTTGCCTCAGTGAGCTTCTGGGGGAAAGCCCTGTGCTGTCAATTTCACAAGGTGGACTTAATCGTTACCTTGGTTTCTCCCTGTATGTTTATCATAGCCGTAATCGAAAAGTGATGCTAGCTACCATTGTTCTCCATGTATAAGTGTGGTCTCTAGTAGTCAACAGTAGACGTAGGTCAGAAAGCATGCGTAGAAGCCCATGCTGATACCTGTGGTGCCAATCTCGTCACGTATCACCCGGGAAGTTAGGAACGGTTAGGCATTAAGTACCGTTATTCTAAGCCAACAAATTTGTGTAAACATACCACATATCTAAACATGATGGATCCACAAAATCAACAAGGGTATCAAGTATACTAAAGAATAACACAAGCGCCAGCAGTTTGGCCTCCAGCCGCCGTAGTCGTCATTCCAGCAAGCCGCGCAATATCTTCAAACGTCTCTCGTAAGAGTTCCCCAGTGACAGCAGAGCACTCCGCATACCGATCACATCGAAGTTCCTGCGCAATCCGATACGACTATATATGATATCAGTTAGCACCGATCCTGCGTACAGCACAGATAGACTTGAACAATCGAGCCCGATGATTTCTACTCACCTCTTGAGGATATATAATTCCCTCACGTTCCACTCTAAGATCTCTCTTCAAGCCAATCAACATAATCGGTATGCGTTCGCCATAACCGTTCTGAAAGTACCTGGTGATATCATTTCGCCACTATAGCATAGCAGTCAGTATTGATAGTCACCACAACATGCAAGACATGGGGTATGTCCTACATTGCGAAGATTATTCAAGGTATCTCTATTAGAGATATCGAATGCCAGAAGTATAACATCGGGCTGCAAAGTAGACCAATGTTGGTTGGGACTTGCGGTGTCATATACTTCAAGTCTGAATGACTTCTTTGAGAAGCGGATTTCGTAGATAAATGGCTGGTCACTGTCCCGTAAAAGGGTTTCCTCAATATTTCCCTGACTAGGCGTCTGTCCGTGGTGTCTACGAAGGTTGGATTTCAAGCCCCTAATCAGTCGTTAGTAAATGACCGTGATTTGAAGATGGGACTATGTCATAGAAGGCACTGCATGCTGAAGAGCTATTGCACTTACGATAGAAACGTTGTTTTACCACATCCCGGGTCTCCGAGGAGCAGAATAGTCACAGTCTGTTCATCCTGCGGGAGGTTGTTTTCTGCCATTGGACACGATTTTCTGGCACAGTCTGGGCTTTATATAAGACGAGGATATATATATTGGCGTCAAACTCAGACACATCTAGAGTGTCACATAGTACACTTAATGGTATAAAAGCAAGGGTTCGATTGAGTACGCAACGTTCATGATAATCTGCGGATATAAAGCGGAACCAGACCGCAGCCATGTGCTCTAGCTCCAGCGTTTCCAACAAGACCACCCCAGATCTCCTTTGGAACGAGACGACTCCTTTAAAACCAGGAAAACTGATTGTTTACTATGCAAATGACGGATACTCCGAGTATGAAATCCATGTTAACTGCCATCTTACCATGCAATACAAAAGATACCCCATGAAGCTTGCCACGACCACCCATGTAACAATACCATACGCTCTCATTACGCAATCACCACCAATAGTTACTTATCAGAAGTTCTAAAATTTTGCCGCAAAAATCTCCCCTCCGCGGCAACCCAGCAGCGTGGGACACACACACAACGTGCTCATAGGGATGCGAAGGTTCCAAGGAAACCTTTGTTCTTTCTTGAGTCGCACGTCAGCACAGCGTACACCCTCAACAACGAGGCGCACATTCCAATCCTTGTCCCGCTCGCACGCCCAAGTCGATTCCCAACCTACAAGTACCATGTCCGGGAACATGGCCGAGCACCAACAAGTCCCTACCAACGAAGCCGACTACTCGACATGGACTACGTCGAGACTTGTCGCCCGAATCACTGAACTGGAACGCCAGTTACACTCCCGCACCGCGGAGTATGCTACACCTCCTGCGAAGCAGGCCGAGGACGCGGCCAAAGACGCAGCCAGGAGTGCATCGAGTGATGGGAAAGTGAACCAGAAGGAGCCTTCATCTCCTGCGGCGGGAGCGGAGAAGAAGAAGCAGGTGAAGCCGCCGAAGCCGCCGAAACCGCGCAGGGAGATCGATCCGTCGAGGTATAATACGCGGTTCATCGCGTTGAAGTTCGCCTATCTTGGACAACGGTACAATGGGCTTGAGCATGCGAACGGGAATGCCACGCCGCTACCTACGATTGAGGAGGAGATGTACAAGGCTTTACGGAAGACCCGGTTGATTTTCCCGACCGATACTACTGGTGATGAGTTCGTGGAGAGCTATGCGCCGAGAGAGACGAAGCCGTACTATATCAATTGGGATGGATGTGAATATTCCAAGGCTGGGCGTACAGATCGAGGAGTTAGTGCCTTTGGGCAGGTAATTGGCATTAGAGTGCGGAGTGCACGGCCGAAGCGCAACGAGGTCGTTCAGTCGGACGAGAATGCCGATACCACCATGCAGAATACGGACGAGGCCAATGCATCGGCCGACGATGGCTGGGATGACGTTAAAGATGAGCTACCCTACGTGAGCATGTTGAACAAGGTGCTTCCTGAAGATATTCGTGTACTGGCATGGTGCCCACGTCCTCCTGAGGGGTTCGATGCCCGCTTTTCTTGCGGGGAACGCCATTACAAGTACTTCTTCACGCAGCCGGCCTTTTCTCCTACGCCGGGTGCTTCGGGCTTTGTGCCGCGAGATGGATCAGGCAAGCCTCCGAAGCTGAGAGAGGGTTGGTTGGACATTGAAGCGATGCGCAAAGCTGCGAAGTATTTCGAAGGTACACACGACTTCCGGAACTTCTGTAAATTGGACGTGACGAAACAGATCGAGTCTTTCTACCGAGACATCTTCCGTGCTGACATTGAGCTTCTCGATGCTCGCACCAATCCCCTGGGCTATGTGACTCAGCCAGAATTCCAGGCTAGACCAGCCTCGGGTGCTGATGAAAGCGCAGAGTCTTCAGCGGCACCTCTGCCAACAGCAGCGCAGGTATATGTCTTCCATCTGGAGGGTTCTGCTTTCCTGTGGCATCAGGTCCGACACATGGTCAATGTCCTTTTCCTTGTCGGTCAGGGGCTCGAGGAACCCTCCATCGTACAGGATCTCCTTGACGTGACTAAGAACCCGCGAAAGCCAACCTATGAGATGGCTTCCGATGCCCCCTTGGTGCTTTGGGACTGCATCTACCCCGATAAGAAGAGCGGCAGCCGTGCTGATAGCTTGGATTGGGTTTATGCGGGCGACGTTCGACAGATCAAGTCTCACCTCGGCAAGGGAGGTGGCAAGTTTGGTCTTGGAGGAATCGTAGAGGAGCTCTGGTCTGTTTGGAGGCAGCGCAAGATGGAGGAAATCTTGGCTGGCGCATTACTAGACTTGGCCGTCAGTCAGGGCGACAAGAGTCTCACCATTGGTGATGGAGTCGAGCCAATCTGGGAGAGAAAGAACCGGGGTAAGAAAATCTTTGTGGGATCTAATGAAGCCAGAACCGGCGGGTACTATGTGCCAGTCATGCAGAAGCGAAAGACGGAGCTCGTGGAAGTCCAGAATGCGAGGTGGCTAGCGGCAAAGCAGCGCAAGATGGAGAATGGCGCAAAGGCCACCAAAATGGAACAGTAGACAGAAGATTGTATATACTCACTTCTCAAATATATGTGCAAGATGGCCCACCTCTCAAGCAGAAAGCGATTGATTTCTTCAAGACGGGAAGCTGGGCTCCATTATGACTTCGAATCATACAAACAGCTCCGCGAACCCCTCCAGACCTCCTCTAGTATTTGCCGATTTGGTAACAGTTTCTGGCTCGCATTAGACAACCGACATGGCAGCTCCTACGGGTAGGTGCTGAATAGGTATAGGTAGGTACTCACAGGGAACACCACAACCACTTCGCTTTCACCTTCGACGATTACTGCAAGGTAGAACCTAACCTCAAATCCCTTGAAAGCTTCATGTATCACGATATCCTGAATCTGTGTAGTGGGTATGAACCTTGTCGAAGCCTTTGACAGGTAGGTCTGGGAGGAGGTAGACGTCTGAATACCGAGGCCGCGTATAACCAGGAGCGACTCTTCTGTTTTGGAGCAAAGCGCAGTCAGTATCACATCTATCCCTTTCCCTGGAGATTTCCTGGGCGAACCTGTGTATCCCTTCCTGAAAACACCGTAGAAAACTATTGCGCTGGCCAAAACTACCACCGCAGAGCTGTACGCATCCGCGATGCGACAGACGGATATCCCCAGCGCACTCGACCAGATTGTTGTCCAACGTATCCATGAGCCATCTTCCATAAAAAATGTACGGCGGAACTTCGCAGCATCCAGGAGGAGCACACAGAAAAAGATGACTGCGCGCAACAAAATTTGTAGGTAGAAGAAGGCCTTTGCTGGCGTGCTCGTGCGTCTGGAGGCATTGGAAACCGTGAAGGAGACGGTCGTCGGAGACGGACGCCGTAAAATAAGGCGACTCGGCATTTGAGGCGATATTGATGTTCAATTCTCGTAGGAATATCCCATTGATGCGCGCTAATTGAGAGACACGCAGAAGTTTCCAATCATTGGAGCCATAATGTCTGGCATGTAGCTTCGGGACTCTCTCTCCGCGGGATATCGGCGTTCTTCAGTCTAGTCCCCTTACGGCTTAGGTGTCTCACCTCCATCGTCGGGCCTCTGCGATACGGCGTCACGTGTTTATTGTTGCATCTCCTAATCTTAGACGCTTGTCCTACGCATTGCCCAACTTCGTTGCCTTATCAGTGGCCGTTGTAACGTTCCGGGACCAGGCTCCCAGAAGTGTGCTTTGGTGACAAGAGCTGGAGTCCCATGGCCGGCCCTCCAAATGAAGTGAAACATGAGAATCTTGGTATAGATGAGTAGGGATCACAGTCCATGGGTCAAAAACAGGTTAGTCTCTCTCCGCTTCAGAGAGGTCTTTGATGAGAAAGAGTGGGGTTTTAAGGGGTAGCAACAAAACTAAACAGTGCTCAGCAGAAGAGTGACAGCTGGCCCACGAAGAAACTACAAACTCTTACTCTCTGTCTTCATCTGCACTTTAACAACCAACTTACACACTACGGCTGATATGAACATACGACCTAGCTAACTTCCAGATTTTACAATTAGCTTGATAGTTTTGCGGCTGTTCATCCGGTGACCATGTGAGTATTGCCATCCCAAACAAGTAAATCTGTGAGCAATTTCCTCCCAGCCCTTCAAATGAAGCTCAATCACATACCGAGCTCGAAGCACCTCATAAGGAGATGTGTTGCTGACCATACAATTGACAGGTACTAGTTCCAACAAGCCATTAGACGGCTTCTGTTGTTATGTGAGACTCCAGGCTTCCGGGTTGCCATATCTGGGTATCTCGGCCTGAGCGATGGGAATACGGAGGACTGAATGGAAATCCAGCCTTTTCTGTTTCCTTGTTGCTTCTGGGATATTTTTCCTATCATATTTAGTTTCCATGTACCTACCGGCAAATGGAGACTACTCATCTTGGTGTAATGCGCCAGCTGCCATCTGTAACGGACAAGGCGAAAGTTGAATACTTTTTTCTTTTTTTTTTGTTATTTTCAATTTTCTTGCAGACAGGGGAAATAACGACCGCGTTGTTTCTGGGCCTAACAAATGCTGACTGCCTGAATGGTGGTGTGCTGAATCACCCCTTCATTCCCTCGATCGACTATTACTTGAGCATCCCCAGGTTCCAGGAAGGACAAGGCTGGAGAACAAGTCCGGGTTGTTTTTAGTGTGGCTGCGGGGCCGTTGAATGCGTCGATGGCAACCAGACATTTCTAGCCCAATAGGGCAAGTTGCAGCCTGAGGCTCATAACGGCAGACACCCGAGGCTGCAGCAACGCCGGTTCCACTCGCGGGAGAGGCATTTTTTTTTTCGGTCGTCTCTATGGCGGACTCACACGACTTCGATCTCTCCGTTTCAATGTCTTCCCCATACATTCGCTTGGACCCCGTTCCTGAATCCCCGCCATGAGGTAGTTGCCTGTCTGTCCTCGCCACGAGATTACTTATTCTTCTTTTGCTATCTCCAAGCTCGTCTTTTATCGTGCTAATCTCACCATTCCTCCCGCCCCTCCAGATCCGCCGTTTTACCAGATTTTCCTCCTTTGTCCCCGCTTCCGAATCGGTCATCCTCTCCTGTGACTCTCTATCCTCCCAGCTTCCCACAGCCTTCCAAGTCTGAAGAACAGTCCAATATGGTCCGGAACATCGTTGTTATCGGGGGCACTTCCCACCCGCAATTGACTCAGACCATCTGCAACGTGCTGGGCATCCCGCCGGCAGATGTTCTGCTGTCAAAATTCTCCGTGGGTGAGACCCGAGTGGAGATCAAGGAATCCGTTCGTGGAAAGGATGTCTATATCATTCAGTCCGGTGGTGGAAAGGTGAACGATCTCCTCATGGAGCTCCTGATTACCATCTCGGCTTGCAAGACCGCCTCCGCCAAGAGAGTCACTGCGGTCCTCCCGCTTTTCCCGTACTCGCGTCAGAGTGACATTCCCTACAACAAGACCGGAGCTCCTTTGGTCAAGTCATCCCTTGCGGGGAGGCAAGGCAATAACTACACCTTTGAGAGTACCCCGCCTACCCCACTTCCAGGGAAGTCCGAAAATGGAGGTCTTTTGAACGGTCTGAACGGCGTCGACAACCTACAGAAGAGCCTGGCCAAAGCTCAATTGGAAGATATCAGCAATGGCAGCCCTGTGAAGAAGCAACGCCCGGTCAATGGTCTTCCCCGCAGCGATACCATGGAGTCCTTGCAGTCTGAAGGTAACAGGTTCGCACTCAACGGTGCCGACGAGAAGATCAACAACTTCCAACCCCGCCCCGGCTACAAGCAATGGGTGGCTCAGGCCGGTACCTTGGTCGCGGACCTGCTCACCTGCGCTGGTGCAGACCACATTATCACCATGGATCTCCATGACCCTCAGTACCAGGGATTCTTCGACATTCCGGTTGACAACCTGTACGGCCGCCCACTCCTCAAGAGCTACATCCAGCGGAACATCCCCAACTACAAGCAGGCTGTGATCGTCAGTCCCGATGCTGGTGGCGCGAAGCGTGCTACGGCGATTGCCGATGGCATGGGCGTTGAATTCGCCCTTATCCACAAGGTTGGTATTCGACCTACTGATTTCTTTACATGGAAATACTAACCACTTTCAGGAACGTCGCCCTACCCGTATAACGGATCGACAGAACGCTACCATGATGCTGGTGGGAGATGTTAAGGATCGGACGGCGATCCTGATCGACGACCTGGCGGACACGTCGAACACCATTACCCGAGCGGCGAAGCTCCTCAAGAAGGAAGGAGCTGCACAGGTTTATGCTCTGGTCACCCACGGAATCTTGAGTGGAGATGCTATTGATCGGATCAATGCTAGCGCTCTCGATAAGGTGGTGGTTACAAACAGCGTTGACCAGGCAGACCACTTGCGCAGATGCCCCAAGTTGGAGGTTTTGGAAGTCGGTCACGTTTTCGCTGAGGTAAGTTCGTCGAAGCTCCAGCCCTCAAGGCATATCTAACGAACTGTAGGCTATCCGCCGTGTCCACCACGGTGAGAGTATCAGTACTCTTTTCCAGTACGACTAACCAACCAAATCATTGATTTTATTGCATGCGACTTTTCTTTCCCATGGCAGGGATAGATGACACCTTTTGAAAAAGGAGTGACGAATTGAGGTTATATCTTGATGAATTTTCTTTATATTGTCTTTGACATTTGCTATACTACTTTGGTTTCTTATAAGCATACCATCGCATACCATCTATCACTTTTTCTGAAACCTACTCAACGGAGCCTGAGAGGAACGGATAAAGACACGCCCAATGTGTTCCCAATGCACAGTTATGACTCCTTGGATCCATCTTCTCATGACTTCGCTCATGTTTCACACGTTTAATGCTGTATGAGAATCTCGGGGCTTCGTTGTTCTGACGCCTTGTGTGTCGCCCTTAATTTTGGGGTTTCCATTATGGATCGCGACTATCTGGATGTTATCTGTAGACAGATTGGCTCAGAGCTTAGCACATGTCCATGTCCATGAACAAATACATTCGAGAAATGCTGGCTACCCTAGCATTAATGTTGTCTGTTCTTATTCTACTCATAATACCACAACAATAACAAACAAAATCTCAGAGTAGATAATGTCGGCGTTATCTATATACTATATCACAAGAAGCGAAGATCCCAAAACGCCGTGGGGTCAAGGATCGAAGAGCCAAAACAACTAGCATGGACATGCTGGGCCGATTTATGCGCTCATTACAGGGACTGGGTACTAACTAGACACAGCGGAAATGGGAGGAAACAAAGGCGCCCTAGAGTCACACGTGCAACGGGTGCGAGGAAAAGAGTACATATTTTGGCGGATATTTCAAGAGAGAGAAAGGACAATGATGGGGTAACAACAAGAGATGGTATCTAGAAAACGGAAATGAAGTTTCCAATTCTCTCCTTCTGGTTTTGGGCAATACACTCGGCAATCCATGTGACGTTGCGGATTTCCTGCGATCCATTGTTAGTAGATGTTAGATTGGTCTGTGAAAAAGGGTAACTCACCTGCTCCTTCAGTCTCATCCATGCGTATACCACAGCCGGGGTGAACTGCCTTGTGAAGACAACCTTGCTCAGCTCCATCTCCTTCTGGTAGAACAGGTCCTCCAGACTCTTTCCATCCGAGCCACCCATACCACCCAGGCCACCACCACCCTGCGTGAGACCAACAGCATCAAAGAACGCCTTGTAGTCCGCAGAAATGCTCACGGCCAGAGCCACGGATTCAATATCATCAGCGCGCGAGAGCATCAGCGATCCCTCTGGGTACAGCTTGCCAAACTCCGGGTACAGCTTCTTCCGCTCTTGCTTCGACAGCTCCGTTCCAAACGAGTTCAGAGTGATGTTGATGGCACGGCGGTCTGCCTCGAACTGCAAGATCTCGGACATGACCTCTTGCGTGGGGGTGCCCTTGAAATCAGGGTGTGTGGTGACGAACTGGTGGAAGTCCTCCAAGTAGTTCTTGTAGAGCGTGTTGCGCACGATTTCAATGTTCAGTTCATCCAGATCCTGATGGCTCAGACTGCTCTTGAAGTAACCGGCCAGCGGCGTCTCAACCAGCACAGAGTTGTAGAGTTCTTCGATGTTCGTGGCGACGCAAAGAACAGGCAGCGTCTCGAACCAGCCTAGGGGGTGGCATCGCTCGAGGAGCTCGCGAGTGTCACGTTCGTGCAGAGTACCGGTGATGAGCAGTGCGATGTTGTCGATCATGTACCCGTACGTAAGGTATTGCAAGAATTTGGCGGTCGACCCCGTGGCCTGCGCGAGGAGGTAGCGGAACTCAGCGACCAGCTTATCCGTCATCTTGCCCGCAAGGGCAGAGGTAGAAGGGTTGGGAGGGAGGGAGGCGAGGAAGTCGCCATAGGCGGGGGCAAGCTGCAGTTTGACATCTGGTAGAAGCAAGGTAATGTTAGAATTATCAAAGAAGTAAGAGAGCAGGTGCAGATCGACGGACCATCAATCGTCTCGCATTGGGTCAGGTTGGAGTAGTGTTGGCCGGTTAGGAGGCTGTTCCGATAACCACGGACAATACCCTCGATATAACTGTGAACGTTCAATCAGCGACCTAAAGGAATGGATCCGCCAAATGCGACAGTAAAACAAACATACCCGCTGTTGACGTTGAAAAAAAGACCCTCCATGGTGGGCTAGCAGATGGGCAGAAGTCCAGATGTCCACTTACAAGCTCTCCGCAGTTGATAGACTGACGACCACTCGTCGACGCATCGGCATCCCGTGGGGCTTACATAATCTGGGCTTTGCACCAGCCACGGCGGCGGCACCACCAGCCACACTCGGATGGCGCTTTTCGCTTTTTTCACTTTTTAGTTTCTTGAGGTTAAAAAATATTCCCAGCGGATTTCAGTCCATCCCGTCCAGCACGCCAATTCCCTCCCACCCCCCGGCCTTTTCTTTCCCCTTCTCACCTCTAGCTGTTCCTCTGTCTTTTTTATTGCAGCTAGAAGTCGAGGCCGTGCACCATGACGCTCTTTATCCTTACGGAAACCAGTGCGGGCTATGCCCTGCTCAAGGCCAAGGACAAGAAGCTGTTGAAGAGAGATGATCTGGCTACTGAGGCTTCCACCGCAGAGGGTGTTTCTAACCTGTAAGTGCATTCTCATGCATTGTTTACTCAATTCACCCCCGATTATCTATTATCTGCGCGTGGTGTCTCAAAAGCAAAAATTTTCCCCCACCGCGTCTGGACCCCGGCTAACCGCCGCAATTGTAGTCTGAAGTTGAAGAGCTTCCAGAAGTTCGACAGCGCTGCTACCGCCCTGGAGGAAGTCGCTTCCCTCGTCGAAGGAAAGGTCACTCCTCGCCTGGCCAGCCTTTTGGACGAAGTCAAGGATGAGAAGAAGGTTTCTCTGGCTGTCGCCGACCCCAAGCTCGGTATGTGGCGCAAACCTGTGCGGAAAATTGAGGATAAAATTTTCGTGTGACTGACTGGAATTGATATAGGCAATGCCATTGGCAAGCTCCCCGGTCTCTCCATCGAGCTGGTGGCCGACTCTTCCACCACCGATGTTTTCCGTGCCATTCGTGAACACCTGCCCACCCTCATCCCCGGCCTTCTGCCTCAGGACATGTCCACCATGTCCCTTGGTCTGTCGCACTCTCTCGCTAGACACAAGCTGAAGTTCTCCCCCGACAAGATCGACACCATGATTGTGCAGGCCATTGGTCTGCTTGACGACTTGGACAAGGAGCTCAACAACTACGCCATGCGTGTGAAGGAATGGTACGGATGGCACTTCCCTGAGCTGGCGAAGATCCTGAACGACAACATCGCCTACGCCAGACTCGTCCTCAAGATGGGCATGCGCACCAACTGGGAGTCCTCCGATCTCGCTGAGATCCTCCCCGAGGAGATTGAGGGTGCCGTCAAGGCTGCTGCGGACCGCTCCATGGGTACCGAGATCAGCCAGGAGGATCTGGAACACATTCAAGCTCTGGCCGAGCAGGTCGTTGGCTTCGCTGAGTACCGTCAACAACTGGCTGGCTACCTTACTGCCCGTATGAACGCCATCGCCCCCAACCTGACTGCCCTCGTCGGTGATCTGGTCGGTGCCCGTCTTATCGCCCACGCTGGTAGCTTGACCAACCTGTCCAAGAGCCCCGCCAGTACTATCCAGATTCTGGGTGCCGAGAAGGCCCTGTTCCGTGCTCTCAAGACCAAGCACGACACTCCCAAGTACGGTCTGATCTACCACGCCTCCCTGATCGGCCAGGCCACCGGCAAGAACAAGGGTAAGATGGCCAGAGTTTTGGCTGCCAAGGCTTCCCTTGGTCTGCGTGTGGATGCTCTCGCTGAGTGGGACGACGATGCTACCGAGGAGGACAAGGCTGCTCTCGGTACGGAAGCCCGCTACAACCTGGAGCGCAAGCTTGCCGCCATGGAGGGCAAGCCCCTCAAGCCTCGTGGTGCTGCCATTGCCCCCAACGGCGCTCCTCAGGCCCAGAAGTTCGAGATCAACGAAGCCCGCAAATACAACGCCGATGCTGATGCTGTTACGGGCGACGAGCCCGCTTCCGCTAAGAAGAGCAAGAGCAAGAAGCTCGTAGAGGAGGTTCAGGACGAGGAGATGGCCGATGCTGACTCCGATGAGGAGTCTGACTCGTCCGACGAGGAGACCGACAAGAAGTCCAAGAAGAGCAAGGACTCTGAGCCCGAGAAGATGGCCGAGAAGGCCGGTCTGAGCCTCAAGCGGTACAAGCGCAAGCTTGAGCGTGGAGAAATCCAGTTCGACGCTGAGGGCAACCCCAGCGCAGTCAGCAAGAAGGACATCAAGAAGGCCAAGAAGGAGTCCAAGAAGTCGGCCAAGGGTGAGGAGAAGAAGCGCAAGCGGTCAGACGACGGCGAAGTCGACAACTCCGAGAAGAAAAAGAAGAAGAAGAAGAAGGGTGAGGAGTAAATTCGAATGAAGTCCTCAAACAAAAAAGTTTCACAATCAACACACCTGATGGGAATGCTTCAAATTTCTGTATGATATCACACCATGTGGGCCGAATTTCTTCTCTTTTTTCCTCTTTTTCTCTCTCTCTATCTCTGTTGCTATTTTGCTTGAAGATTACATGTTTGGGTGGCATTTGATGGATGGATCTTACTATCATCCCCTGGCGCAGAGGTGCTTGTTGGTATAAGGCAGTTCAAGTTCCAGAAATAATGTTCTTTCTGAGTTGGATTTTCCCCATGGTAGTAGTAATGTTTGTAGTTGCAATGGTTTGATGTTATCTAGACCAGTCTATTGCAGCTAGACTTGTACTCTTTACTTGATAAAAGACCATGACTTACTGGCCCATATTAACACCCACATAGTCAACTGTTAAGAGGATTGTTCCGGTCGCATAAGAGTAAAGGTCCTTAGTAAGTAGCCTCTTTAATTCGAGGCCAGCATGATCTTACAATCCCCCTTTTCCTCACCTTTAGTATGCAATAATTCGAGTTGCCTTCGAAGGAAGGAACATGACTTCCTATTCCCCTGCACAGCAAGCAAAGTAGGCGACTCCAAAAAACACTAACTCCTACTACCTCTGACGCTCCTCACGTTGGACGAATTTCGCCTCATCTCTCTATCTCCATGTCGTCTTATACGGAGCCAATTTAAGTGCTGAAGACGCTACTACCGTCTATCTGTTCTACTCCAACAACGGCTATCAGACGTAAATAAAAAGAACAGAAAGACAAGATACAAGAATGACAATGCTCCATTGACTGATCATCATCATTATCGATCACATTAAGGTTATTCTATCTCTCATGAACTTAATTATACAGTGGAAGAAATTTCATGCCACAGCTCGCAGGAGCTAGGCTCTATGAAAACATGGTAGCGATGGGCCAAGATCAGTGCAGAGCAAGGATTCTGGCAACAGCAGCCTCGGCAACAACCATGATAGTAGCCTGGATGTTACCGGTAGGAAGGTCAGGGTGGATACTGCCATCGACGATGAACTGTACGAAGATAAAAGTTAGCAAGATGGGTCTCAAGAGCGAGGAGCAAGGCAGCAGTTGGGGATGGGGATGTTCATACCAGGTTGTTAGTGCCATAGACCTTGGTGTTGAGATCAACGACCGAGGTGCCGTTGTTGTAGCGGCCATCGTCCGTGCCAATCTTGGCCGAGGTGGTGTAGTGCATACCAGGGCTGACGCTGCCGAGGATGGCGGAGACGTTGGTGTAGGTCTCCAGCTGGAATCCGGTAGAGGGGGCGGTCAACTCTCCGACGAACTGCTGGAGGAAAGCAGTGGCGGCAGCGCGATCACCGGCAGTCGTGAGGTAGGGAGACTTGTCCCAGACGGTGGAGCCATCAGTGTCCAGGCCGAGCACACCGGAAGAGGTGAGACCATGGGTCATGTAAGCGGTGATGGTGACTTCGTTGGTGCCGGAGGGAGCACAAGAGCCCTGGTAGTAGCGCGTCTGGCCGTCGACGACGTTGGAGGTGAAGAAGATCATGCGGTGCTTTCCTTGGGTGAGGAGACCGCTGCCCTGGGCGTAGAGGCTGATGTCAGAGACATCGGAGCCGTTCACGATGGCGTCGTAGTCGGGAAGGCCATAGCTGGTGCCGTTGGTCTTCAAGATGATAGAGAAGATAGGGTGGTCCTTGGCGCCGATACCAACGGGAAGGTTGATCCAGTCCTTCTTGGGGGGGACGATCACGCCGCTCTGCTGGGCGATCTCAATCTGAGAGCTGGGTCCGATGCCGGAGTTGAAGAGGATACGAGGAGTGGAGAGAGCACCGGCAGAGAGGACGACTCTTCCGTTGGAGCCCAGAGTGATGTTCTCGCGACGGCCGAAAGAGTTCTCGACCTCCACACCAGTCACCTGGCTGCCGGCGCGCAGGAGGCGAAGCACCTTGGTGCCGAGACGGAGGTTGAAGTTCTTGCTCTTCTCAGCCAAGGGCAGGTAGGTGCGGACGGGACCAGCACGCATCTGGTCCTTGATGTTCCAGGCAGGGTAGCTGTAGACCTCGTGCTTCTCGTTGGGCTCGGCACTCATGTCAACGGACTTCCAGCCGATCTTGTTGAAGAAGTTGGAGAGGACGGTGTAGAGACCCTGGTCGTAGCGCTTGCCATCAGCGGAGGGCAAGAGGGTTCCGGGGTTGCGCTCATAGAGCCTGTCTGCAGCAGGCTTCACGTCGTCCCATTTCCATCCCTTGGGCCACTTATCGTTGAAGTCACGGTCCGGCGGGTGAACGAAGACCATGTAGTTCAAGGTCACACCACCACCCAGCACGCAACCGGCATAACCGGCGACATCAGAGCAGAGGTATTCCTCCCACTGAGGCAGGGCACCAATGTCGGCAGACAGTCCAGGCAGGTCAACCGCAGTCAAGGTCTTGTTCCAGACGAGGGTTTCGTTGGATCCAGTAGCCACGGTAGGTCCATAGCCTCTCTCCAACAGCAACACGGTCTTGTTGGCCTCGATCAAGCGTTCAGCAGTGATGATACCGGACGGTCCACCACCCACGATGATGTAGTCATACGAACTACCCCTCGGCGATGCGTGGACACGGGGAGAGGCCACGGCCCCAAGAGCAGAGCCAGTGGCAATGAGGCCTGCAAGCAGGAAGGACTTCATGGTGAGAATGTTTTTGGATGAGGATAGAGATTCTCATCTAGTCATGGTGAAACGGGCAGGTCCCTTTATATTTCCATAGGGTCCGCGAAGGTCCCGGAAAAACGCTTTTTTGGCACGCGCCAAATTGCCTTCTTCGTTTCCAGTTAGTCAAATACGTAGCTCCTCAGGAAAATGAACCCGTTATGTCAGAGACTCATAAGAGTGGCCAAATTGGCTCTTTCACGCTAATTCCGTACCAAATTGGCTCTTTTCCGCTAATTCCGCACCAAATCCGATGTACTCGCAAGTCCCACTACCCAGGTCCCTCAATTACTCTGGCTCTGTCGCCCAAGTCTGTATGTCGAAGAATATTCTCGTTTCAGTGGACCGCCTCCCGATGACGATCGTTTCCTCATTTGCTGTTATCTGATCGTTGTAGATGCCATTATTGCACAGGCGAACCGATGAGGTGGGTAGGCGAAGACAACCAGCTGCGACATTGCCTTATCATTGGCAACCGAACTTTGGGTTCAGTGGATCCCGTGAAAGCGCCAGCCGCTTCTAGCGCGAAGAAAGACGGATTTCAAAAGCCTGACAAAGCCAGGTCTCTAGGGGAGAGTGGATATGAGAGCCTTTGGTGCACAATATGGAAGTGGATATCTTAATAAAATTCGGTTGAAAAACTTGGCGGTTGAATAGGCGAAAACAGATGAGTGAGGGTTGACAAATGATGATTCACCGTCCATGCCGGGTCTCGCTGTCCCACTCGTAGACTCGGTAGACATCTCTCTTCTGGAATTCGGTTCAGGGTTCACGGCTCGCTTGCACCGGGCCGTACGGAGTTGATTCGTACAGCAGTGGTCGTCGAGCACGCGATACAGACCGGAAGACACGGATGGTGGACAGACACAGGACTCATGATTCAAGTTTATCGATTGACATTTTCCCTGTCTAGCTTATCTGGACGTCTGCAGTCAGCTCTGTTGTGTCGACGCAGTCAGCCCTAGCATTAGTGCCGGCGACTTTATGTTAAACAAGCTAGCCAGTAGTCCGGATCCTGCAAGAACAACATGCTGGTCTGGCTAAGCTTTTTCCCCTTATCTCGTGCATATTCACCTAGCCTAGTTTCAGCTTCATCTGATGTGATGGTTTAACCGCCAGTATTCAATAGACCATAAGAAGGCAATCAACTATCAAATGAACCCAGCACCTCAATCAAAGATAGTGGTGGTGCCATCTGTGCGCGTTAATGAATATAGATAAGAGATGAAGTGGTTGCATTGCATTTACTGCCTGCAGGCACGTGCAGGTGTCTGCAGCAAGTCAGCCGCTAACCCCCTGCATATGGTATGTCCACTATAGCATCATCATGGATCCGGTGTAATCCATCCTATCCCAATCCAGTTTGATCTCCGCAGTGCTTTCTATACTACTCTAAATCCCAAAATGGATCCCAATGCGCTCTACATTGCACTCTTCATTCGTGATGATCCTCCTAGACCCAACGATTACCACTGGGCGCTCTACCACCACCGCATCAACAGCGGCATCAAGTACCATATCACCAACGAAGGCAACGGCTGGATTCCCGGACATGGGCCCGAATCAGGCACCGGCATCCTGAAAGCCTTCCTCCTTGTGGGTCTGATTCAGATTGCAACCATACCGTCCACTACCTCGGCGGAGGAGACTTTAGACCGTGTCTGCCGAAGCTACGACGGACATCTGAACGACAGCGAAAACAGAACATGCCGGACGTGGCTACTGGATGTGTTAAAGGATCTACGGGAGCAGATGGGTGTGCTACATGGGGTTGACATCATATCACTAGAGAAAGAAGCGATGGACTGGGGCAATCAGTACGCGTTTGAGGCCTGCCAAAACGTCCAACCAAGACCAGTGGAGAAGAGCATGTACATGGCGTGAGGCAATTGCTTTACCTAGTTCTAATCCTTACCTTGTTCATGAGACTTAATAGATTGCAGTTGCACCAATATCACTCTTTACTACATACAGTATGCGAAACTCCTCTCACCGCCCTCCCATCATTGCCCGGCAGAATCAGCCCAATTCCTTCTCCGCCCCGCATTCCAGCACTTTTTTTCCCGCGTCGCATTATCCACCTATCAATCGGCCAATATCACCCCAATCTGCACAATTAGACCATCACAATGAGGGTAAATTCTGATCCTATGGCCCTGATTATAGAGTACCATACTAAGTAGCCAAAAAACAGATCGTCGATCCCCAATCCGCCACCCTTACCAACATAGAGGTCCTGGCCTATCTAACGGCCAACCCTCCACGGCGACCACCGAACCCGCCGCCGAACTCAAGAAACTGGGTTCCCAGTCCGGATCTACGGGACCACAATACCGTTGTTAAGGAGGTGCGCATTCCCTTATTGAATTGAAATTCACATCCTATGTGTTTCTCTGTCGAGTAGCTATGCGGGGCTGGATATATTGTCTAGCTAGCTAGACGGTCTTGAACTACCCCCTCTCTCTCTCGTCGTCTACATCTGCAGCAAACATACATGCATGCACAAATCAAAAATCTGACTCTTGGGTCAAATGATCATTAGATACACAACTACGTCACCCGACTCTCCCCCCATCTCCTCAACTACCCCAAATACACGCACCTCACCCCCGCCCAAATACAAGCCCAGGCACAGTCGACCACAACAACAGCCATCCCACCATCCCAGATCAACGCGCCTACGCCGCTCGACCATGCGCTCCGGGAGCTCGTCACCAGGTTACAGCCCTACGGGCTCACCAAGGGTGAGGTGCTGATGATCGTGAACCTGGGGGTGGGGTTACATGCACCCGCGACGGAAGGAGAGGATGGTGAAGAGGCGGGTGAGGGAGGGGAAGAACAAGAAGAATATGATGAGAATGCGGAACAGCAAGTCAATGGTGGAGAGGATACGAATGGGATGATGGAGGTGGATGGGGCCGAGGAAGCACAGGGAGGAGGGGAAGGGGAAATACCAGAAGAGGATTACGGGGCGTTGGCGCTGTTGGATACGGTTATTGAGGAGCGCGAGGAGAGATTGAGTAATGAGGATGTGAACAATGTTTTGGCGATTATTCGGGAGACGTTGGGGTCGGGGATGAAGGGATCGGAGGCGGAGGGGATGGATGAGGAGGGATAGATTTTGTTTTCTTTGGTGCGGACGGTACTACTACTACTATATATACCATGATACTATGGCTGGTAGGTCTTTTATGTGGATTATTACGTTGCAATGTGATGGTACTAACAAATTGTAGCATATTCTATCTATTCTATACAAACCCTGGTATATAATGAAGTATCCCGTAGATACTCTCCGGCATCCCGACTCAAGAAGGAATATCATACAATGAAAACAATTAGCCCTTACGCCCTGACTGCGATGAAACCAGCAAAGCAAGGAGGGTAAGGCCAAGCACATATGCAAAAGCATCACATCAGATCCACTTCGCTCAAAATCGATAAGTCATGAACCCCCAAACACCATGTAGATATGCACGGCCATAGCTGATGGCAAATTCTTGCTGCAGTTTGCAGCTTCACACTATAATGAAATATGCAGAATGAACAATGGGCCACGAGTATGGATGAATAGTAGGCCCACGCCAGCCGTGTCACCAAAGGTAAATCGGCAGGCGGTAATTTTCTCTCAAGAGCCAGTCTCGGAGATAGATCACCAGATGCCTGGTTTTTCTTTACCCTTGATGACGTTTCCGAATCGGTTGTACACCGGCTCGTCAGCGTCTTCCCCACTTTCTTTGCCAAAGGGACCGAGATCATCATCGAACAGCTCTTTGTCATAGCTTCCACAAACTTCAGTGTAGGCTAACCATTCACCCTTATCAGTCCAGAGACCTCCCCTGCCACCGCGCATGTCCCACCATTCTTGTCCTCCCAAGAGGGAAGATTGGGCGGCGTCGAACCCATTCGGGGTACGCATGTACTTGCGGAGAAGGGCACGAGCCCATGGTTGATACCACATCTCTGACCACCACTTGTCGAGGACAGAATGATCCCCATCGACATGCAACAGGGCCGGTACAGATGCCGAGTGAATGTTGGTCATCAAGGGGAGGTTATGCCAAGTATGGTTGCGCGGATTCGGAAGTTTGTCGAGCGTCTCATTGAAAGGCGGGTTTAGCCAATCATCCTTGCCAAATTTGGGCTGGATGAATGGATTACCGAGGCTCTCAGGTGTGATATCCGAAGGGATCAAGAGGCGTTTTTCTCTGGGGACGCCATGCTGCATCTGCACTGCCGAAGTCTTGGTGACATTATTGTAGTGAAGCCATTCGACATCCATCTTGGCATTGCGCATGTTGAAAAACAGACGGGATTCATAGTCGACTCCAATGCCATACTCATAGCGGGTGCCAGACTCGAGGCGCGGTTGGGTAGCTCCTGTGATATTGGAAGCATCAGAGATGCCTATAAGTGTGTAGAGCCATTCCATGAATCCATTCGCAGAATCCCGCCTCTCAAGCTCCCGCACATATTCCTGTCGACCAAACATTTGCGTCATAGCTAGGTAATCTCCCCGTGCATTGCGGTGTTGATGCACGAACCGCAGAACCTCGGCATATATCAACTTGAGATCAGCTGCCTGACCAACAACCGCGCCAGGCTTGAGCCAGCGCGGCCGATTCAGATGTCCTTGTGGGTGGATATCCGTCTTCCACCCATAAGCGTCCGGGGGGAGGCTAGACTCTGGGACTGTCACACACCCTGCATCTAGGGTGAGCCCGGGGAAACATTCTTTGCTCGCTGCAAACAAAACTCTCTGAGAGTATTTCTGTATCGTTTCCTGCGAGCCTGTACGGTACGGCCTGTCAACAGTCACGGTACCATATTTTCGGAGCAATTTTTCATTGTTCTCCCTGAGTAGATTTTGGAACCTCTGAATTAGGACCTCAGGGGGTAACTGGAAGAACACGTCCTGGGAATCAACAATAAGGACGAGATCTTCATCCTTTATTTGTGGGTTATACGCCAGATAATTGTATATGCCGGCTATGCGGTCCACCATGGCAGCGTAATCTGTGTACCCCGTTGGAGGCGACTTGCCGTAGCTAATCAATGTGGGCGGTGGGTAGTTCAGTATCATGGACGACGTCAACGTGCGACAGAGTGAGGCGGACTTCTGCGATGCAGGTATAAGAAGGTGGAAAGACGGGGTTGACTTTTGCAGATTATGCGGAAGACTATCATTTCGGTGCAAAACATGACCCGGGGAAGTGAAGACCATCGGCAAGTCTTCGGGGCGCTCACGGGAGGGGGGATATGATGGGTATCTCAACCAGTAGCTAACATGTGGCTAGGAAAAGAGGCACTTCGTCAGTACCACTTCATTGAGACAGTAGATCGCATAATAAACATACTTGACTAGACCGCGACAACAACAGCAGCGTGAAGAAGCATGTGGCGGCCAGGATCATCAGCGTTCTAACGGGACGAGCTCTGAGACGGCGAGGATGGAACTGTTGCTGCCATAGCATCGTCATTGACGAGCGCGCCGTGTGATAATGATCGGCCCATGGGCCGTCTAGGATGCCCTGAAATGACATCCTGGAAAGCAGTGGAAGTGGAAACTTTGCTTGGACACTAGATTAGAGTACCGCTGCTCAGCAGCGGTGGACGGACGATCCGACTGAACGTCAGATCGTGCTCAGTAGAAAAGAACCGCTGGGTTTAGCCAAATGTAGAAGAGGGTCTTCCCAACGATAAGCATTCCTGCGAGCGGGACATGCGATCAGGAAGAGCAGCGAAGCTGACGGGGGGGATATCGGATTAAGAGAAATCAATGGGGTTGCTAGGCGCCATGCTGAGGCAGAAAGGACAACAGTCAATGGTGACGACAGCAACAAGATGAAGAAGAAGAAGCCAGTGTCGGGAAGAGATCCATGCCACGCGGACACAAAACGCGAAGAGGAGGAGGAGGGAAAGTAGTTCAAGGTCGACTCGGGCGGGAGACCACTTCAGCAACAGAAAAGTGACCGATTTGGGTGAGGATTTACGTCGGCGTGTGGAACCGGGCCAGGGACTGGGGGAAAGTAGCTGTCCGGCCATTGGCCTGCCCTCCTCTTTTCTTTCTGCGGATTTCAATCGACTGGATGGATCATGAATTATGGACTCCTCGCTTTTCCCCTTTGGTTCCCGGCCCTGGCCTCCGTCGGTATTGCGATGTGCGAGTATCGCTCCCTGCACCCGTTAATGTCCCACCGCATCTTTGTTTCTTTTTTCCTTTTGATTTTCTTCCCCTGTTCTGCAGTACTTTGTCGGTCTCTAGCCGGGCCACGAAAAGCTTATCTCCTTGTGAGATCAGTAGATCCATCCCTCAAGTGCATCTCCTCCATCCGTAAAGTTGTTCGCCTCAACCCACGAAAGTCGGTTACTCAGCGGGAAACGCCATCGTTGGATCTGGCCGCGTCATCGAGACTGCACATCCCATACTGCCCGTGCCCTCCCAGTTCTTGGCACGAATCGAATGGTGGTTTCAGATTGCTTGCTCATTAGTCCATCGCCGGCCCTATGTTCGGCCTACGTTGTGAACTGACGTCTCCCTATGCATGACTCCACATTGCCCATTCTACTTTGGACCTAGATTCCCCCGTCCATAACAAGCCATGCAGCCCGGACGAGTGCCGTCTCGAATCGTGCTCCATCTACGGCTTTGGATTGCATGAATAGAACAGACGATTACGAAGCAGGCGCTTCGACTAGCCACTTTGTCGTTCCGAGGGCGTCTGATAGACGGTAGTATGAACTGCATGAACCCCAGGCCCGTTGAGCCGGTTAGCTACTACCGAATCTTGATGGGAACAAGCCCGCCTATCAAATAATTTTCCGCCGCTGAGGAAAAGCGCACGGTACTACTATAGTAGACACACAGAAGCACACTGGCAATCCTTATGTACAATGCCAACGCCCGCCATAATGCAATCAATGGCCCAGAACAAATCAACAATACAAACAATATAGACATTTCGAAGGGCAATGGCTCATTCCAGGTATATCTCTTCTCGCAGCCGTTGCAAATTGCGGAAGATGCCACCCCCCGGGCCTTCGCTTTCTTGCCGCCGATGACCCGTTGTTGGTCCCTTCGTAGACGATCCGGACGGCTGCTGGGACTGGTCGGATCGGCCCTGATTGTCTAGGGCCTTGCGACGTTCCTCCACGATCTTAGCCAGGCTGTCTACGAACCGGGTCCGGGCCTTCTCCTCCGCTGTGCCCTTCCAGACAAGTGCCAATGTACGTAGCGACTCAACACGGCGCGAGGCAGCTTCAATCCCCTCCTGCCCGCCACCGTTGCTATCTAAAAGCTCCGTTACTTCCTTTCGCAGCTTCTTAGCCACCTCTTGGCCCTTCTCCTCGCGACTGTGGCTCTCAGGCCCCGGTTCCGGCGCCGACACCGAAATAAAAGATGATGTTATAGACGTCTCCGATGGCGGGAGGGGCCATTCCATGGCATCTCCGAAGGTCTGCACCACTTCTTCCAGTCGTGCGCGGACTTGGTTTAACGTCCGTAGCTTGGTGATATATTCAGGGTCCTGCACTGTGATTGTCTCCGCTCGCTCTCCCTGTTCTCCTGTGTCTTCCGCATCCTCCGCCCCGGCGATCTTATCATGGTCCGCAGCGCTCGGGACAAATCTCTCAATATCACTCCGTAGTGCGTCCGTCAACGTGTCCGAAAGTCCAATAGTCTCTCCACGCAGCAATTCAACCTCGTAAGCTAATCGACCTCCGCTTCGTAGAATCTCATCGGTAAGTTGTGTAAGGGCTGTGGAATGTCGAGCATTCTGCGCGTTTATTTGTGAAAGGACGGACTGGACTTGTGTAGACAGTTCGGGCAGGGAAGAGGCCCCCGCAGGACCCCGCGAGAGGTTGGTTTGAGATGACGCCAGCGTCAGCGCAGGAAGAGCATTGTTGAGGTACTCGGCGGGATCAAAGGACTGGTCAGTGAAGTCGGGTGTCATCTCGAGTGACGGGCGTGAGCTTGGTACTTTCGCAGCTGTAGGAGCCGGGCTGGGGGTCGGCGAAGGAGCCATTGTTTCGACGACAGTCTTCTTGATCGGGGAGGGTGGATGGGCAATTACGCCCTATTTCAGCGCTATTTCATAAATCGACAGCCCACCGTAAAGGTCAAGGCACAATGCAGTGATTCGTCAGAGAGCTAGCAACAAGGTCATGCTTGTCTACGACTTTCGGCCACTGCTGCTGAGATGAAGCCAGGCACACCGCCCTCGGCAGTATCTACTGCTTATCTGCCGCGATAGATACAGATATTGCTCAAAGCGACTGGGCAGAAACACACAGCTACTGATGGTCAAATAAACCAATACCTTCACATTAGTCTCTTTTGATTTTAATTACAAAGGAAAATCATAAGGTAATGTTATTATTGAATTAGAGGCAGAATCGTCCCGTTTAATACACAAGCATGTAACAAAAGAATGTGGGTATCGTCAAAGCCAGATAGGACCCCAAGCAAAAATGGGGAACAAGCGAATGGAAAGACACAAGGCTATCCGGCCTTGTGATATCTCCAAATACATAGATATTGTTCAGCGTCATTAGCATATTCTCATCAGCAACCAGGCAATGGTCCTCTCCAGCGCTATCAAGCCATCAAATCATGTGGCACACCGCACCTAGATGTCTTCGACCACGCGCGCATTCATTGCACGCTGGAATCCATCATCAGGCTGTTGGTATCGACTAGGGCCTTCGCCAGCATTCTCTGCCGCAGCCATTTGTTGCTGCACAGTCTGGTTCATTGCCGGCAAAAAGATGACCTTGCTGTTGGCTGTCTTGGCCATGGCTTGCATCGCCTCGAGATAGCGGATTTGCATCGCAGGTGCAGAGGACAAGATATCAGCGGCCTAAAATGGAGAGTTAGCACATGTCGTTTACTTTGATGAAATGGAATATTTACCTGACGCATCAATTTGGCCGACTCGACTTCAGCACGAGCAGCAATAACCTTACTTTCACCGATACGCTTCGACTGCGCAGCCATAGAAAGAGAGTCCTGCAAGTCTTCGCTGAAGATGATGTCCTTGATGAGCATGGACTCAACCTGGACACCCCATCCACCAGCAACGTCCTCGATTATCTCCGAAGTCGACTGAGCGATCTCTTCACGGCGTTCAATAACGTCCTGCAGAACTCTTGCGCCGATGACATGACGCAGTGTAGTCTGAGTACGCTCCACCAGGGCCTGGCGGACATTGGAAATACCAAATGCGGCTTTGTGGGGAGATATGATCTGGTAGTAGATCACGGAACTGAGGTTCAGGTTGACATTGTCCTTGGTCATGCAGCTCTGACGGGGCACTTCGACGATCTGAATCTTAACATCCACCGCTGTAAGATGCTCGCTCAGTGGGTTCACTTTGACCAGACCGGGATCGACGGAACGTTCGAATCTGGAAGAACATCAATCAGGACATATATTTTAAAGTGATCATCGTGGGGGTTCACGAACCTTCCGAATCTCGTGATCAGGCCGACTTCACCCTGCGCGACTGGTTTGAAGGGGTTGGGGCAGCAGATACAGCATGGAATGGCACCCAGGCAACCAAGACATTCACCAAGCCCGTGAACTAATAGCGACAGAGGTTCGTTAGACCCAAAGCGCTTTGACAGTGTAATATAGGATAAGGCCAAACTTACTGAATGAAGCGTACCATCCGTGCGCATCGGGGTTATCTTCACCGTGCTGGATTTGCTGCGCATACTTGGGTTGCAGATCGTCCAAGCGAGCTGGTTGCACATTAACCAGACCCGCACCAGGTGCGCGGGCAGGGTTAGTAGGTGGCTGGACTGGCGCCTTGCCGTTGACATCTGCGCTTCTTTCGGCTGACATTTTCAGTTACTGGTAGGAGAAATTGCAGGTCGTCGAGTAGTGTACAGTGTGTAGCGGTAATCGGACTAGAACGGTAACCTAAGCTCGTAGGAAAACGGAATAGCAATTATTTGCAGCCAACGAGAGAGAATAACAGAGAGATAACAGGGTGCGCTGAGAAGGGTTCGCAGCTGCAACGGCAAATATTGATAGAAACTAGCAGTCGGAATGATGAACTGATAGAGAGGGATTTAGAATTATGACATCGGAAGAGGGGAGTGAGGGGAATTAAATACCACTGAACCAGCTGCAACCTTAGTTTCACGACTCAACCACTCGACGGCAGGCTTCCCGTAGGGTAGCTAACACAATGAACTACTCACATCCTACATCTACTGTAAACTCAACTCACATGTTCTCCGCAGCGGTGGCTGTGGGTCGCTAGTTTTGGTCCTATGGGACCTTTTTGGGGGCGTCTTGGCTGCTTGGTCCCTAAGTTGGACCCTCTTCTTAGCCCATTCCTTCTGGACGCCTCGTGTCCTTGATCCCTGAGGCTTCCCGCCCGCCAGCTGTAAATTTACTTCTAGTTGTTGGATCCATTCAGGAGCTCTGCTCTTACTCCGCCTCCCAAGGCTGAGCAACTTAGAAAGAGCCCCAATCCGTCCATATAGTGCAGTTTTGTCGCTGAGGATACCTCCTGATTCTCTCACTTATCCCAGACTCTGCCACGCTTACGGTCAACGACGGACCAATCTGCGCCAATGTCTTAGACTGTGCCCGAGGCCGAAAGGCGCGTGCCAGAGAGGAAGTACTAAACGCGCTAAGAATTGGAACTCACCTCTGATATTTCGACGCTACGCTGCTAATCATGCAAATTACATCATTCTAGAAGACGAAGACGGCTATGCGGCAAGCAGGCGAACCACACAAGTTCCTTCCACCAACCATACTAAGGATTGGGGTTACTAGCACGATAGGGCAGCATATTGATGGGACCACTCAATTAAATTCAATGTGCTTTGATCACCTGGCAAGCATACCTTTCTCTCCCTGTCGTTGCCCCGGCATCGTAGTACCGTCCTGTCAACATCCACGTGAGCTCTTCGGTCTTTCCATCTGGTTTCTAGTGACCAATATCCCGCCGGGTTGACCCATGGTTCTAAAGCTCACAGCCCTCTCCGACACTTCGGTCGGCGATCTCGTGTTGAGATCAGCGGGCGAAGGATTAGGTTTGTGCTGTGCAATCACCCCAAATACAATGGTGGTGCTTACCGTTACACAGGGGATGACAACATCACTCTTGACCCGTCAAATTTAGTATGCGCCCTACTTGCGCTATACTTTCGCTCGGCATAAAAGGTCCGATAGACAAAGAGCTTGTGACAATCTTGCTCTTAACTGGCACCTCCGTCGATCTACAGTGAGGCTCTTATGGGCAGAATAAGGGCTCACGGCCCCCCACGTATTTAGCGCCAAGTAATCGGGCGCACTGAGGCAGTGCTTCCTTTGCATATTGTGGGCCAAGGCTCAACTGACCCGGCACTCGAGAGGGAGGCCAATCACCATGTTACCATACTTCCGAGAATCATCTCTTACACCTAATTCATAAGTTAAGTAGCTCATAGAGAGACAGAGGGACTTATACTCGAACTCAGCAAGGCCAGGGTGCTCTTGCTGAGTTGCTAACAAACAGAAGAGAGATTCCTTCCGTAAAACGC
This sequence comes from Aspergillus luchuensis, assembly GCF_016861625.1. NCBI lineage: Eukaryota > Fungi > Ascomycota > Eurotiomycetes > Eurotiales > Aspergillaceae > Aspergillus > Aspergillus luchuensis. Next base: position 2,297,569 of record NC_054849.1, read on the forward strand.
GCGCGCAGTTATCTAACTAGATACGGGCGGTATGTCTTGAAGTCTTCATGTACGTTCTAGTATAGGACTATAATCCTATCCTTCCCAGTTTTGTTGGCTGGTTTATGTATGTGTATAAGGATTGTAAAGAATAACCCCTCAGAGAGATAGAAATCTACAGAATTCTCACCATACTCAGTATATAGACAGCGATGGGAGGTAATATATATATGGATCAAGCTGTTTGTAGTCTCCCTAAATTTATTTGAATATACTTATCCTCCTCCCGGGCACTGGGCATACTATATCTAATTAACAAACCTCTTCTTTCGCATGGTCAGTATCCAACAGTCATGGGAATCAAACCTACCACACTATTTACTTAAGCATCGACCAGAGAAACCTCTGTCAGATACCTGTAGGAGTGTCATGCAGGATGACTACCACTACACCACCCGGCCACCCATAAATAGCTCATAGGAACTACACTACTGTAGGGTCTGGATGAGAGTATCTCATTCATAGGCTATTGTCGTTATGTAAAGAACAACAACAACTTCAAGCGTGGTGACTACTGTACTACTATCTACACAGCAAGGATGTCCGTCGATCACAGATGAATCAGGCAATTCCGCCAGGGACCCTCAAATTAGCCGGTGGGTCATTTGCATACCTCCGTCGGCGCGCATACTTCCGTTGGAGTGTTATCATTACTACAACAGGAAATTGGTGTAGACACGCCGAGTCCGAGTTTCGGCTTAAGGTCCAGTATGCGGCTTCATCCTTCTCTCCTACAAAATTGACATATTGCGTCAGTGATAATCATTCAACTTACAATGTAATTGCCCGTTTGGTAAGAGCGGGTCCTTAGAATGTTGGCGCTTCTTCGGAAGATAGGAAGCCCCGATGGCTTGCACCAGATCATGCATTCTGCAGGATCTTGTTTACTCAGCATAGCTTAGACAAGTGTAGCTATTAATTGTTAGGACAAAGGCGAAATTATCAACGTCTTACTATGGTGGACTACAGAAATACAACTAGACTATGCCCTTGATCGAAGTTGTGTCCCCAAGATCGCAGCAAAACTAAGCAGAAGACACACATATAGTCGCGACAGCTGTTGATAGACTCAAAATTAGAAGTCATTATCATACAACAGCATCATTGGTCTAGTGGTAGAATTCATCGTTGCCATCGATGAGGCCCGTGTTCGATTCACGGATGATGCACATCTTTTTTTTCATCGGGTTTTTTCTTCCCCGCCGCTTTCTTTTAAATTTCCTTATAGTTTTGTTTCCCCCCTCTTTCTTTGTTGGTCTATCAAGTGATTTTTGTTTCTAAAGGTCACATTTTGAGACAGGGGCGTTCGCCTGACTTGGGGTAGACGTCATAACTCAATTAGATCTTATAAGATACAATGGAATCTTCATTATTGACGTAGAGAAAAGGGAATTGGGCTAACGTCCCCCTTTTGCGTTTTTCGAGTTGATAGTCTCGCCAGTCCTTTGGCGTCAATACTCAAAGCCCTCTGGGGCGTTTCCGATTAGTGACATGTCGCACCCTGTCGCGAATCCAGGCCTAAGGCCACTATGGCCTGGGCCCCGGGGTACGCAATTCAACCAATCCAGCAGGTACAGAATGGAGTACCCCTGTTCCAAGATGACGTAAGGTCGAGTTCTGCAGTCTCCATTGAAACAAATGTATCAATATTGGTGTGACACAACGTTCATCAGATATTTTAGTTATTCTACTTCATTCCGTAGTAAACTGGCGCATCCTTGAAGTAACGTTATGGAAGCTTTAGGAGATGCCATACCTAGTGGAATAAGTCAGAAAGCTCAATGTCCTTAAAAAGCAGAATGAGAGCAAAGCCAGCCGCAAATTAGCAGACTGATAGCCCCGATTCGGTTTCAGATGAGCGCACTCCTTCCTTCCTCCCACCACTATTGCTCCATTTTTGACGCCCGCCCCTTTGTCCTTGCCATTGTACACAACCAATTATTCTGGGCCTTTCAGGAACCCCGCATCTGACCTTTCAATGCTTGGAGTTTCTTCTAAAATAGCAACAATTGCTCAGCCCTGCTTAGTCATCTACCCTGAACCCGAAAAGGCGCAAGCGGAGAATCCCTTAAAATCGATCGACGAGAAGACTGACCAGGGGATTTGCATGGTGACAAGCATTTCCCTCCTGTTCCTCAAGCCGGAGCTGGTCTCCCCATGCCTTTTGGAGATTGACGATGAGTTCGTTCCACAACTTGGTGCTACAGGCAAAGAAGGCGCGCGCGGTCATCAATTACAGAGGAAGGAAGTCGGATGCCAAGAAGAATAATCTGTCCAAGCATGCTGCAGGCTCATCATCAGTGTCCTCGTCAGTGTACGTCGTGTGCCCCCTCATCGCATCCCGTGTTCTATGCTCAAAGCGTGAGGCATGTCCATCGCTAACCTACGTGTTGTACATTTATAGTGTGGAGCTAGTTCCGACGTCTTCCCCCTGGGATCTCCTCCCAGTCGAGATTCAGATCAAGATATTCGCCCACTGCGGTGTCACGGACTTTCTGCCATTAAAGCTGGTCTGCAAATCATTCTATCTACTGCTTAACTCGCAGGAACAATGGATCACCCGGCAATACCTCCGTCAACGTCGCCATGGAACACTCCCCTCCCCGATAGATAGCGAAAGGACATATACTCGGAATCCGGAGGATGATGCAGTATTGCTCTCAGATTTGTTTCCACCCGCGAAGAGCGCTAAGGGTGGCCACATATACACTTTCAAGTATATATCCGGCCTGCGACGCCGGCAGACGCTTTGTACAAGACTTTGCTGCTACCTCGCGGACCGTGTCATGGACCGGTTTGTGCACAGCGAACCGGCGTTCATGAAATCCATGTTTACTTCCAAAGCCGAGCGCGGCGTCTTCGTGCAAAGGACGACTGCGCGCTTATGGTTTCATCTCGCTCCACTCATGTAAGTATTGGCCTCCCAGTCGTCTCCTTTAGTGCATCTCTAACGCTTTCCTCTTCGTACAGGTATTATACTCTATACTTCCTTGAGACATATGCTCTTGCCAGGCGAGAGCAGACTAATGTTCTCCTGCGTGACTGGGAAGCTGGACGCTTGCCAGTTCCTGTACCCCCACACATCCGTAGAGCCATGTACCGGGACTTGCAAGTAAAGATAATCAGATCACCTCCTTTTACTGACACCCCGACCCTCATAGCCACGCATCACTGCATGCAACTTCTAGTCTCATATTTGCGGTACACTGTACCACCGGATGAGCCTACAGTTTCGGATGACAGTTGGATTGGATCCTTGCTTACAGTGTCGCCATTCCTCCGAATAGTGGAGTACTTCTCCGCTGAAATCGGAGATGGCGGCAATCAGCGGATGCAGCGAAAGGACTTCATGCACAATTTTCATAACGATATCACCCTAAATGAAAAGGACGACATCAACATGTTGGTCTTCCAAAATGCCCCGAACGTGCATTTGCATGGGTCCGTGGAAGATGTCTGGTTCGATGTTGTGAAGGAGGAATTGGCTTTAAGAAAGGCGGCGCCGCATCATGCAGAGCGCGTCATTGTTTGGACAGGGTTGCCTGTCCTATTCAGCTGCCAAGACTGTCGAATTCCAGATGGATGGCGTGCATAATGCATTCTGTCGGTTTAGCAAGCATTGCATTATTTGCATTCACAAGGCGAGGCGTTTCATAGGGGTTTTGGTGTACTCCATGGCGAAGAATATATCCATCTTCATGGCATGAGCTCTTTGCTCGTCTAGGTGTTACTCTTTTGACATGACAAATTTAGCAGCGGCTACTACAAATGAATGGCGATTTCTATTATCTTGTATTTGTCCATCAATCTGTAACAAGTATGCATTCCTCAGTCCGATGTAAACTAGCCCTATGCCCTAGGTTCCTTTCTGGGAGCAAATTGTTTGTATTGTTTGTTTGATAAGATGCATCGATTAGAGAGATAGTCGCGCCGCGGGCATTCTGCTCTCCCGACTAAGTAAACAGCTGCCGCATCATTTACTGATCGACAAGCTCCTTGGGGAGCATCTCTTCCAATTGTGCTATACTAACACCATATGTGATAAATGTGATATACCATTCCTTCTCATGCATCACACACCTTCAACCAGCCTCACGATACCACAATGACGCAAACAAGCCTACTAAACACCTCCTGGACACTCCACCGTCTCTCCCCTCTCCACCACGGAAGAGACTTTGACAGCCTTGTCAACAACCCCGCGGCTCTGAAGTTCTACGCGACCCGACTACGCGATCAACTAACCGCAGCCTCCTTCCCGATTGCCCTCCAATCCACCGGTCCACTGCCCACAACCGACGACGATACCCTCTCCCGAACCGGCGCGCTGCAATCCTGCACCTGGGAACCCATCACCAGTCTCTCATTCTCAGATATTGAACACGAACGCGACCCTGACAACGAGTCTCAGGCGTCGAACGGACCTCGATCCCGAGCGCGGACTCAACGCTCAGCACCAGCCTTACATACGCCCTCCCAAGAGGGAAGTGGAATCCTCGTGAAGCTAGAGTACGAGAACGCAACATACAAAGCAGCTCTTCTCAGCTTGTCCTCTCTTCCTGCAATCCAAACCGAAACCGCTACTCCGAAACCTCGCACTCGAACCCGCTCCCAGACTCAAACACATGCTACGCATCTACCGCTCCTTCTAACCCGCTTTCCTGCTCCTCTCCGACAAACTTTCGTCTCCTTTCTCTCTTCGACCTTCGACACGTACTGTTCTCCGCTTCGCCTCCCCTCGCGATTTATAGGCACAGCTTTGAACACATGCATAAACACATTGACCTCCGAAGATGGATCCGGGTCTATAACCGCTGTCGAGATTGTCAAAGAGCTTCACCTCACGCTATCGTTCCCTGCCTTTGCTGCGCCGGATTTGCGTACTTTGAACATCACAGTACCGCGAGAGTCGTTGAGCGGGTTCCTTGGTGCTGGAAATAACGGAGACGGAAGTGAGTCGGACGTGCTGGCTGTGCTTAGTGCGTACCTGGAGGAGCATTTGGCGATGAAGTTTGATTTGACCGGTAGAAAAACGGAGCCCACCCTCAAGGGACAAGATCATGTGCGTCTTGCGCGGATCGCTTGTGGGGGATTCGTGCTCGGTGGAGATGGGAAGCTCAAGCTGGTTGCGTCGACACCAGCTGGCGACAATGGCGATTCGGGCGCCATTGCTGGTCGGAATAATCATCTTGCATTACGGGCTTGTGAGGTGTTGCTTTCCGATATATTGCGCAGAGCTGAGATGAACGAGGACGAGAACAAGAAACCATGATACAGATCAGAACTACGAGAATCTTGCATGGACAAGCGAATATCGAAGAAAATCGCTGATTTATTCTGATTTCAAATGCTTACCAACAACATATCTAACGGATGCTGGGGACTATACATTCTAAACGTCTGTCTTGTATCGTGCAATGTCGTGAATCGTTTACAGGTTCGGATCATGACCAGGTAGCACACCTATATGAGAGAAGCGCCGGGCTTCACACTTGTGGTTGAACCTTCAAGGTTCCGAGGCACGGCCTTCGGATTCAGCGAGCCGAAGCGCCTCGTCGACTCCAGGGACAAAATGAGACATGCCTCCGCATCGGTCGACGATGCCGCTTCTTTCGAACATGCGGAAAACGCTGCGATTCGAAAGGCGACAGAAATAGACACTGACTCCGAGATTGATGTAATCATTCACAATCTCGGAGAGGACCTGCGTACCGGAGCCATCGATGCTTGTGACACCGTGAACGTCAAAGATGACGTTCTTATTCGACTCCGGGGGCCGCAATCGTGGGAGGGACGGATGTGCGCGATTGGAGCCATAGAACTCTAGACGGCGCAAGCGATTCTTGAGATCGCCAGTGTTGGCGAAGGTGAGCGGCTCGGGAATCTTAACAACAAGGGCGCCGTCAATGAGCTCCACATTCTCTGAGTGCATTTCGGCGTTGTCGTATTGGTCGGATGTCCCAGCTATTTTTCCGAGAATCTGGATGCGAGGCTGGGTCGAGTGACGGATCAGGATCAGAATTGAGAGCCCAATGCCAAGCGCGATACCCAGCTCCAGCGAGTAGAATATAGTGGAGACGAAGATGAGAAGCATCAATGCAAGCTCTGTCCAACCACGCAGCCGGATGAAGAAGGCGACGTCGTGGGGGCATTCCTCTATAAGACTGTATGCGACAACCGATATCGTAGAGCATAGTACCGCTTTCTGTGGTGGATATCAGCACATATGTCTCACCCAGCAATACTCGGGGATTTGAGAAAAAAATAAAAAGACTCACAGGAAGATAATATAAATATGGCAAGAGCACCATAATAACAATGAAGGTGATAATACTGAGGAAGATACTGCTCATAGGGGAGCGTGCTCCCGTAGAAGCGTTGACTTTGCTCCGTCCGTATCCGCCAAAGGCAGGGAGAGCCATAAAGCAGCCCCCAACCACATTAGCAACGCCTAGAGCAACCATCTCCCTGTTCGCACTGACAGACATGCCTTGGACACCGTCTCGTCTCTCCCCGAGGCCCTTGGCAGCAACGGAGGACTCGAAGAAGCCAAGAATAGCAATGATGAAGGAGGTGCTCATAGCGGTGCGTACGTGCTTCAAATGTTTGAGTTGGAAGGGCCACCTGAATGCGAAGAGCCCAGTGGCAGTGTTCTGGACCGAGCCTAGAACTTCCAGCCCCTGCTCGTACCATCCAAGACGCCAGGTCAGAATGGCCGAGAGGATCACAACAAGGATACGGTCAGGGAAGTAGACGACCTGAGGGTATCGTGGTTCGAGTCCTTTTTTGATCGTCCTGAGGTAGGTGGGCACAGGGTCAGTAATGATGCATCTCCTTTATGGCCCCGGTGGGGATTATGGTACATACCGAAAAAGCATGATAATTGCAAAGCTACCGAAGGATACAGCAGCTGTAAGACCATGACAGTTCTTGATATTCTGAGCGAAGAAGACAAGCTTCTGCACTGTGCTGCCATGGCTGACACCGGCCTCTTTGGCCAAATCTGCCAATCCAACTTCCGGGATGAGCTGGTCAACAAAGATGACAAAGCCAATGGCAGTGATAAAACCTCTCAGAAAAGGTCGACTGAGTACATTATCCAGGAAACCCAGCCTGGTCAGTCCAGCGACTAGTATCATGGCCCCTGCCATGGCAGTGGCTATGCCTACGACCATTGCGCTTGCGGCCTCATCGTCCTCCTGCGAGTGGCCTTGTTTAACGCTAGTTTTGACAATTGTTCCCGTCAATAGTGACCCAGCTGCTTCCGGACCAACAACGAGCAGAGGACTGCTTCCCAGGATTGCATAGAGCAGTGGCATAAAAACGAATGAGTACAGGCCGTTGATTGCTGGCGCGTGGGCGAGGTTCGAAGCCAAAGATAGTGCCATGGGAATATAGATTGATGCGATTGTCAAGGCTGCGATCAAGTCGCCTCGAAGAAAGGACCAGCGATATTGTGTGATCCAGTTGAAGAACGGGATGTAGTATGAGAGGTACCTGTATCTCAATCAGTTGTTTCGTCCTGAATCCAAAGCCGAGAGGCTGTATAGTCCACGCCTACATCGTCTTGTGGTTCTTCACAGGCCATGCCAGACCTGACCCAGTCCTGGGAGGCAGGTTCTCCGGTCCTTGTACAAATGTTGGATTTCCGTTCCCATTCCGAATATGTCCTTCAGGGCCACCGTCAACCTGCGGCGTCGATAAACCATCTCTCGTACCGTATGCGGGACCTCCTTGACCATCGTCCAATTTCAACAAGCGAGTTCTATCGTTCGGTTCTAAAGTCTCGGGAATCCGTTCAGGCGGAGGATCTGCAGAGCTGTTTGACAGAGGTGCTCGGAAGAAGCCCGCAAGCCAGTCCCGCAAAGAGCGGTGTTCGAGGTGTCCGCCTTGCGGATTGGGATCCGTCATGTTGATTCGGAGAAACCCGGGGTAAAAAGCTCGATCGAATCAAACAGACAATGCACGCTATAATGTCGCAGAAAACGCCATAAGGAATGGCGACTTCAGCGGCGAGGGAAGATGGTGGGAAAAAAAGGAAGCACAGTTGTGGTTGAGCGATTTGCGAGACACGATTGCTAGCGCAAGGAGCGGTGGCTGTTGGCTAAGATAAGTCCATTCGTTAGCGGAATCGTAAGTTTTCGGACGAGGCAAGCAGGCCCTGATTGGCGCTGGAACTGAAAATTTTGAATACCAAGATATTTTATTTTGCAAGGCTGATGCACGGGCAGAGGTTTGCCCTGCAAGTTCTCTCTTTGTCTCTCTTCGATCTGGCAGAGAGTTGAGACAGGCGTCAATGACGTCCGGACCCTGAAGATAAACATACTAAAACTGGAGAACAACCCACTCCTGGCTTACATAACTTTCTTTGTTCTCCCTTCATCCCATTCCGGTATGTGATGATGCCCTCTGTCTGTAATTGATTTGAATAATCCACAACTGGTTCAGAAGGTAGTAGTGCCAAACGTTGGGGTAATTGGGCATCCAACTGAGATTGTTACACAAGCAATCTGCATGTAATGCTTACACAATTGGTTGCCTTATACCCAGAGGGTCGTTGTTCTACGGAGTACACTCCTAATCACCAGGCTCTTCAATGGCCACCACCGTCCAAATTACGTTCTGGTAATTGACCACTAATGTACGGAGTAGAGTCAGACCACTCCAGATACTAAGTGCGCTACAATATGCTCAGTCCCTCGAAGATGAGTTGTTCTGCAAATGATGATGAATTTGGCCAATCTTGGGGTTTCGCTTAGTAACTGTGGTGGGCCTGTACTGTAGCACGGACCATCCAGCCCGATGATCCCAGTGGACTACAACTACTTGGTACAATAGCCATCGGGCAAATGAGATAAGAGGACCTCTATGAAGCTGGACTTATGCCTTAGTCGATGTCTCGCTTTGCACGGAGATGGTTGCCTGGAATTATCCTTCTCGATACTATCTTAAGCATAATGGGGAAAGAAATGACACCATTGCTCTGTCTTGTAGACAGCGGCTGGCATTGAAGAGAAACAATAAAAAACCAGAATAATCAAGCCGAGTCGTGAGATGGTATAAATGATACTCACCCCATACATCACCACCTCTAGAGCCGCCCTATATCTCACCCTGGAGCCCGTCGCATAGTGAACAAGCAAGATTTCTGAAATACTCATCAGGACCAAGGGGGCTCCTGTTGCAGTCAGACTAAAGATGCGCCAGAGCATGCGGGTCGTGTCTGATGGGAATTCCCAGTTCCAGGCAACGAGATGGAAACCAGAGAATACCAGAGAGGTGAGGTTGCAGATTATGGATCTTGGCTCATCGTACTCGCTTCTTTTCCAGTCGAAAGAATCAAATAAGAAGCAACGAGGCAAATCCAGCCAGGTTTCAACCACAGTACCTATTCCCTGATTTCTCCCCTCAGCGCCCGGTGGGCCCAGCCTATCATGCACAATATTTGCTTTTTCCTGGTTGGGAGGGAGTATAAGGATGGCACGTTGGACTCCGAACGGCTTATACCACCACAAGCCGTACATTACCAGCGCACAGAAAATAAAGGCCAGTGTCATCAGCTCAAGCTCACTGATGGGCAGACCCGCAGCCGCACGCGTGAGGTCCACACTGATAAGCCATACGCATTGAAGACAAGCAAACCCCTTGATAACAGCATCTGATGTCGAAACATTATGAATGTCTTCCTCCTTCATTAGAGGAAGGCCTCGGTCCTGTAAGCAAGCTTCCTCAGTTGCTGGGAGAAGACCTAGTTCATCTAGTATCTCTGCAATATGTCAGGCTAAGTGTCTCAGATTCCGAATCAGTTAAGTATTGGTTTCTCACCTAGGGTGGTCAGCTGAGGGCTATAATATAACATCCTTTCGACCATAGTATCTTCCACTAAAATTTGATGATTCTCGTTGTCTCCCTGTACAGTCCCGGCCCTCAACGTTGGACCATCCCGAGTGTCAGCATTCTGAGTGAGAAACGCCCGGGGAATGGCCACCCGATACCCACCCATACAAGCATAGAAGGCGTGTGGCATGGTGAAACCAAGATGCTTATATCTCCTAAAGGTTTTCCTAGCCTTCATCAACTCTTCGAAGGCTACTGCCACTCCGATCTCCGTGGCAATGGCAATCAAAGCCACCCATCCCATTCTCCGGTACCAAAGTCGTTGTAGAGGAGCTGTGGGCCAGTAACACAGCCAGCCCCTGTACAGATACCAGCCTGCTTCGCTCTCTTCAATACTAGGTATATTCAGGTGCACACATTCCCAGGAGCAGACAAGGAAGTGATACGCAACAGAAGATAATCTGAGAAGTGCTTCGGGTCGTATCATTGGCGACCCACCCCACCCTTTCTGTTGCTTGGGTCCCCGTGGCGACGTTCTGGGCGAAGACAAAGCTGGATGCAGTCCAGAATAGTAGTATAGAACGTAATAAAATGGCCATTGCGGTAAGTGGGGAGAGTACTGATCAATGATTTCGGAGGCTATGAACGCCAGACAGCCGGGCAGGGATAAGAAAGGGCCATGCCCCGCTAGTACATATCGAAGTCCAGTTTGAAACGATTATTCAGCTGCTGTTTCCTGCTATGAGGGTACACTCGTGTCAAAAATCTCAGGCAGAACCGGCTGTCATTGGGGAAACATCAAATGAAGATTATAATAAAGAATGAAAAACTCACCTGCAGCATAACGGGAGCGGGTGGCAGGGGCGGGTTTAAAGGAATTAGAGGCTACCAGAGTGCCTGGGTAAAGCCTGTGTTACCCCTTGAAACTGCTCAAGTACACATCTATCAAGCTTCCTGGTCAAGCCAGCATACAAAGTGAAGTTCTCCCGACAGAACCTCATGAACACCTTCCCTGCTGTAGCTGAAACTAAGCCTGCATTGCCCTGGATCCAGTCTTATGGTTACGAAATATGGCTGTGCAACTTGTCGTCATCAGGTTGATTCCCTCTTAAGTGTCCAATGTTTCTACAAAGACCAATGGGGGCTTACTGATAGCTCGCAAGAACATGCTATGTGAGTCAAACCGTCGTGTCCGGGAGTTTGGTAAGACCTAGCTGAACTTTCTCTGAATAGAAAGGCCTTGATGAATGACTAAAGAGCAAACAGAAAAAGCAAATAAGCTATTAGAAGCCTCTGATCACCAAATCATGAAGTAATCTATTCCAAGAATAAGATACTTATTGGGCACTAATGATTCATCAATATTCATGCAATGCTGTCAAGAGCATCAACAATCCTCCTGTCCTTACATAGTATAGTCTAGGTCAACTGTCCAGAGGTGATGAAGGAATTGAATGGATATAATTCGATCAGCGTCATGCGTTCCCTGTCAAGAAGACCACTGTGTCGTGAAATTATATTCAAACCTATGCCGTCCACATATCCTAACAATTCTATGGGTCATGAAGCTTCACAGCCGCCAATGCCATTGCACATGACCCTATACAGAACAAAACCTAGGTTACACGATAGTCCCAGCAATTAGGGTCTGCTGCGGCTACCGCGCGAACACAATCTTTGAAGAATACTAAGCCTTGCATCTGAGTCATTTGGGTGCTTAAAGTCATCTACTACTTTCACTGATTCTTCTCGCATGGCTCCCCTGCTTCCCAAGTGGCCTTACTTACCCCAGAATAAGGCAGACTCTATCACAAGTGTTTGAAATGGTCTAATATAAGTTATGTACCCTGCCCGACTTCCGCGGCTGGTCGTAAACAGTTTGCCCCCAGCCTAATGTTCGGGGTCTGGGTATGCCTGTTTGACAGGGTCGTATGAACAGTTCCCTCGGCTTCGTAGAGAGTTGTAGTGGCAGGAGAGGCTTTTGGCTGCTGGTTTCTTCAGGATTTCCTATCTTGACGCGTTTTGAACCGCGAGGTTGAGCTAAAGCTCAGCTTCTGGTATATGATTCCAAATTAAATGACTGACTGTCACGTCTATCGTGAATTTTGATTGGAAGTCAGGGTGTTTTCTTTTTACAAGTACACCCACACTTCTTGATATGATATCACGCCAAAATATACTGGTAACCATGTTCTTCAATCATTATATGACCTTCAAGATGGTCACTTGTTCAGGTATAGTGAAGCCTTAGCATCGGAATTTCGGGTTTATCTGTGTTATGCTAGAAGATAACGAAAATATATAAACTGTTTGCTGACACGACTATGTTTACTGGTGGATGATGGCCTTAGGTACGCCGTTTACGTCGTTTAAATAGATATACTATTCAACCATAAGCGTCATGCTCAGGCATCTCTGAAATCTCACTAACAATTTTCATAGAATACTCTAGTGATATGTTTCACAGTGTGACATCAATCTGTAAGCTGACCTATCTTACTTCCATTACTTTTTCAGCTCGGGGGTGGAAGCAGGGATCACCTCCATACTGATTTGCTTCCGCGTATGCTGTCTTCCCCCTAAGACCATGACTTTCATCAATAGCTGCCTTCAGCGCTGAGTCTGTGTAAGCAAAGTTCAGATAGCACGGGATATTTGAGTAGCATTTTGCGCAATATATTCTTCATTTTTATGCAAGTACTCCTCCTATCCCAGCATGATATGTCTGGTCAATAAATAGAGCTAAAAATTTATGCTCATGCCAGTATCCACTGTTCCGTAGAGACACCTAGCTAAGCTTCTTTTCGGAATGGATGAGCTGCACTTTGAGAGATTCAAGCAGATCTCTTGGAAGTAAGCAGAAAGCATCTCGTAGCGCTGGTCTTGGAGGGATGTTGTATTATAGATCTTCCCAGAATTCAGAAGCCATTCTTTAGGTATGCTTATAGAGAGGAAACCTCAGTTGCCTCATACTAATGACCGGGGCCCAAGGTTCGCTGTGAATTCCAATCAGATCTGGAATAAATGGTGTTGAGTTTCCCAGCGGTAGAATTACTTTTAGTCTTGTCGGGACAATACTACTCGAGCCTAAGGCTGCGGAGACGGATAGGCCTATCAATGCATTATCGCATTTTGCCGGGCGGTGAGGCTTTTGAGCCCTGCACGTGATGACTCAACCGCGAGGCCGAAAGTGGGTTTTTCGAATTGTGCTTTGTGATCCCCAATAGTGGCAGTCTTCATTCCAACCTCACAACTCCCTCACATCCTTTCGGGCACTCTTACGCAGGTATTATCTCGAGGCCACTTTGTCTCGGATACCTTATCGATTTCCAGCTTTCCATCAACTCTTGAACAGTTCCGAAGCTTTGCCTAGCAAAAGGCGCAACCCCGCCGAAAATGTCGTTGACAAATTGCCGTTTCTACGAGGAGAAGTATCCGGAGGTTGACAGCTATGTCATGGTCAACGTGAAGCAGGTATGCATTGCTACAGGTCATTTGGTTCATTTCGGGGTTCAAAAACGCCGTCTAACACTCGTCTCTCAACCCCTCACAGATCGCCGAAATGGGCGCATACGTTAAGCTCCTCGAGTATGACAACATCGACGGCATGATTCTGCTCTCCGAATTGTCGCGCAGACGTATCCGCAGTATCCAGAAGCTTATCCGTATCGGCCGTAACGAGGTCGTCATTGTGCTTCGTGTGGACAAGGAGAAGGGCAAGTTCGAGTCCTCTGGATGACAACATCAGCATCAACTTACTAACTCGTACTTTTCTACGTCGTTAGGTTATATCGATCTTTCCAAGCGTCGAGTTTCTCCCGAAGATGTTGTCAAGTGTGAGGAAAGATACAACAAGAGCAAGGCTGTCCACTCCATCATGCGCCACGTTGCCGAGGCCACTCAGACCCCTCTTGAGACCCTATACCAGCAGATCGGATGGCCCCTGAACCGCAAATATGGACACTCCCACGATGCGTTCAAGATCTCCATCACGTAAGGACCACTGGACTCAAGACTGTTACGGATTATTATACTCATATCATCACAGGAACCCCGACGTGTGGAACGAGGTTGAATTCCCTAACGAGAACGTGAAGAAGGAGTTGACGCACTACATCAGCAAGAGACTTACTCCTCACCCGACCAAGGTCCGTGCCGATATTGAGGTTACTTGCTTCGGTTACGACGGCATCGATGCGGTCAAGGAGGCCCTGCGCACCGCCGAGGCCCACAACACCGCCGAAACCCAGATCAAGGTTAAGCTGGTTGCCCCGCCACTTTACGTCTTGACCAGCCAGTGCTTGGACAAGGCCATTGGTATTCAGATGCTCGAGGAGGCCATTCAAAGGATCGAGGCCAAGATCAAGGAGTCTGGCGGTGGTTGCATTGTCAAGATGGCTCCCAAGGCTGTTACTGAGCACGATGATGCTGCCCTCCAGGAGCTCATGGAGAAGCGTGAGCGTGAGAACATGGAAGTCAGCGGCGACGAGAGCATGTCCGAGAGCGATGAGGGCGTTCCTGAGTAAACTGCCCGCGGCGAGCTTAGCGACAGCGTGTGAAGCTTGAGAATTCGCTTTGGCGGCGACATGAGAAACAAGCAGAACGCTTCACGAACTGGTGTTGGGGGTTATCGCAGACTGAAGATTGAAGGCGATCATATAAGTGTGTCGGGTAGGGTGTGGAAAAAAAGTTCAATAGAGTTTCTGGACATGACACGATTTATGAGACGCAAGTACGGTTTAATGTGCGATGTGCGACGGGTGAAATCGAGATCATCGGCGGGGTATGAAGACGATCGGAAGGGCCTCATCCCATCCAGAGGCCTTTCTTTCCCATAAGGTGATAATGACATGCACATTGTCCCTTGTATTGTTGATCAGTGGATGTTGCTTGACTCTCTGTTGGTGAGTGGCTTTGGCCCAACAGGAGCCCTCTCTTTCTGATGTACATAAGCTTCTTTGATCAACGAACGGTTCAGCCCCAGTGGCCGTTTCAGACACTGATGTATAAGCCCTTCTCTTCCGGATTAATTGCAAGGAGCAGGTCGATCATTTCGCGCTGCTGCTCAGTAACAATCGTATCTTGACCGCTTGTATGCTTTGCACCTTGAAGATGGCTCCTTCATTGGTGGTTTGGCTGAGCGGCTAAGAAGTGGGGCGCGCGGCCTGGCAGAGTTAGTCTTGAAAGACTTATATTAACTAAGTAGACCGTAGCTCTGAAGTCTCCCTCCTGAGTCCTCCCTCAGCGCCTGTGGAAAATCCGACTGTAGCTATTCTTTTACGAACTGATCTCTTCCTCTGGGCCATTCAAAATGGGCCATTGGCGAGATATTTTCAACACCGACGCGGGGCGGACCCGCCACCGCCTGCATATGGAACAACACCGATGTACGTCATCTGATTGCGGAGCCGCTCTACAACATGCTCTCGGCTAACAGGGTTCATAGTGCTTCCTGCCTTTACAGATGACCAGGTCTCTTCTACCCTACCCTCTAAGGAGGTGACCAAAGTCGCTCTTCGTCTGAAGTACCAGCTGGAGCAAGTCATCCCTTGCGAGCTAGATGAGAGTGATATTGTCAGTCCGAATAGTCGGGTTATCACGAGAAATGTGATTCAGACAGCCCGTCTAGCAGGAGGCGAAGACCTGCAGGCCTGCGTTCCCTTCTGTCTACTCGTTTGTCTGCGTTGGTTCAAGCTTCAGGCTCAGGAAGAGCTCTGGGATTCTGATTTGCATGAGCGCAGAGCCCTTGCTTGTGAGGTCATAGCGAAGAGAATGTAATACATACACCCTCCCGTAGCATGATTTTGGAGGCTTTGCTGATCAAGCTGATATAGTATTGAAACCGAGGAAGATCAGGACAATCTACTCATCAATGTTCTCCTTAAGCGGTACTCGATTTTCATTGATGGTGGAGAGGCCATGCCGGCTAATGTCATCGAGCGCGCTGTTGATCTACATGCTTTGAGGGTCATTGGCTCCTCGGGTTATCAAAAGTGTATAAGATATCTGTGGAATGGATGGTTCTGCCAGCAAGAGGGCAATCCAACCAATTTCGTTCCCTACCTGGAGAGGGACAACACAAGTTTTGCGGTTCATTTCCACCCAGATCGGATGAGGACGCCTCTATATCAGAACATTTGCCAGATTTTCTTCTCCCTCGTTTATCTCGGACTTTACACCCAAGTTATCAACACGGTGAATCCCACCGGTGATCTAGATGCCGTGGAGGGGATCCTCTATGTGATGACCCTTGCCTTCATCTGCGACGAAGTTTCCAAACTTTGGAAGGTCGGCTGGCACTACTTGGACTTCTGGAATGCCTTCAACTCTACTCTCTACGCAATCCTCGCCGTATCTTTCTTTCTGCGTGTGGCTGCCTTAGCGCATTCTCAATCTGTTCACGATGCGGAAAGACAAAGTCTGAATGAACTGAGCTATAACTTTCTGGCTTTTGCGGGGCCGATGTTCTGGATGCGCATGATGCTCTATCTCGATTCCTTCCGCTTTTTCGGTGCCATGTTTGTGGTCTTGAGAGTTATGATGAAGGAAAGCTTGATTTTCTTCGCCCTTCTCTTCGTCGTCCTTGCAGGCTTTTTCCAGGCTTTCATCGGTATGGCTCAAGTGGATGATGATACTCCCATTGTGAGAGGTATTGTGCAAGGAATGGCGAACAGTGTCATGCAGAGCCCAGAATTCAGCACGTTTGAGGATTTTGCCTTTCCATTTGGAATCATTCTTTACTACGTTTTCAACTTTGTTGTAATGACCAGTGGGTATTCCTCGGGTTTAATATTTGGTTGCAAAGCTAATTGAATCCATTCCAGTTCTGCTGAATATACTCATTGCACTCTACAACAGTGCTTACGAGGATATCTCGGGAAATGCTATTGACGAGTACATGGCCATCTTCGCTCAGAAGACCATGCAGTTCGTTCGCGCGCCGGATGAGAATGTCTTTATACCTCGTATGTTTCGCGCACTATTTCTGATACTTACGCTAACGCCTAACCTAGCCTTTAATCTGTTGGAGATCATCTTCTTAGTGCTCCCGTTTGAGTGGTGGCTACCAAGGCAATACTATGCCAAGCTCAACGATGTCATCATGGGCGTTATATACTCACCCATCCTCGTTATCACAGCGTTCTTCGAAGTGCGTGACGCAAGACGCATTAGGTGGAACCGTCGGCGCGGTGAAGAGGACGACGACGACATGCAGGAATGGGAACACGCTGCCGAGGAAGTTGACTTTGATCTCGATGATAGCTGGACCCAGACCGTACGGGAATCCACCCCAAATATTCAAGTGGACGGCACCACCTTGGAGATCATGCGACTGAAGGAGCAGGTTATTTCGCTTACCGAAACAGTCAGAGTTTTGGCCGAGGAGAAGGCTGGAAGGAGTATGATGCTGGGAGAGTCAAGCTCAACCATTGTGGATCCAGAATGAGCGTCAAATTAGGGAGGGCCAGTTGTCTTTCGGTTCTTGGTGTCTATGATCTATACGCTTCGCCTTGTATTGTGCATTGTTGACAGTGATCTTCTGTTTAGTATTTTGCTTGACTTTGTATTTAGGTATCTATGTCAGTGCTTACATATTCGTATCATGAGCACCAGGAGTAATGATTGTCGTATATACGTTCACGCCGACATAAGATATAGCTTCCAAAAGTGGTAGACAAAATAGTATGATTTCATGATAGCAGACCTATCTCCAGTTTACAAGTATTAAACCTATGTTATTTACATATGGTAACGGGTAATAAGAGAAAACAAATGAAGGAGAAAATGAAAAAAGAGAGGTCCCAAGCGAATCCTGAAGCAGACATGTATGTGAAAACATAAAAAAGAAAGCCCAACGCGGGGCTCGAACCCGCAGCCTTGAGATTAAGAGTCTCACGCTCTACCGATTGAGCTAGCCGGGCTAGTTCGGTGAGAGGAGGCTCTTCTATATGCTACATATTCCAGCAACAAATTATGCTAACCTTGCTGCCACTGGACTCGAAGCCGACACATTGTAGTATGTATGTATGTACCCTTCAGTTTGAAGCATATATTTCTACACGCCATAGTATTGTTGCTGGCACTTCTCTCCGTACTAATATTGGTATAGGCAATATACTCACCATTTTCCCCACTTAAAGTTCTTACACAGTGAGTACTAACTGATAGTGCACGTGGAAAATAAAGTTGCGGGGTGGTTCTGCGACATGCGTTGTTTGCCATGTGCGGCTGTTGCAGCCGCTACTTGATGTATCATGTCGGGATAGGGTTTTCTGTGCTCTCACTCTTTCCTTGCGCGCCATCTACAAGACCACTCCACGTAGCTTCTAATATATTACTTCAGTCATTCTGACTGCTACAGACTCCACTATTCTGTCACAGTTTCTCCACTAAAAACACGGTTATATAAACTTTTTATATATAGTTGTACAGTACCTCTAGTATTCTATCCCTAGTTGGAGTTAGGATTATATATATAGTATATAGAGTAGTGAATGTAAAAAAGTACCGTAACTGCTTCATATATATATCTAGGTAGTAGTTCCATATAATAATAGTCTAAAGTTTCAAAGTTATCTACAGACATGGGCTTGGTTTCAGGTCTGGATGAAAATTATCTAGTCTAGAGTACGGAATATCCACTTCCCTGGGCACTTTATTGATGACTAACAAATTGAAGAGAGTTCCAGTGGCTTGAAAATACTGCTATTGACGGAATTGGATAATATATCCGTTCTAAGGAGAGAAAGATATCATATTAAGTTAAGTCCATACCAAAATCTTATATCTTCTCAGCATTTTGCATGTCACAGACAATTTGGTAGATCTGCTTAACATAGGCCTGGGTGCGGCTATCGCCCTCCAAGCTGGCGCCCATCTTGTTCATTGCATATGCAATACACATCTTTCGATCTAGGTCCATGATCAGGATAGACCCGCCCCAACCTTCCCAGTAAGCCACGCACCCATCCGTGGCCAAGTCGTAGGAGTTGCCCGAGGTGGGAAGGGCCCAGCCCAATCCCCAGGACATTCGCTTGCCCATGACCGAATCGACAGCATCGACCTGTGGCTCCAGGATGCGATTGATGGTCTCGGGGGAGAGGAATCGCTTTCCGTCAAGCTGACCTCCGTTGGCGACCATGGAGCCGATGCGAGCCATAGCGCGAGCGTTGGAGAAGCCATTGGTACCACCCAGTTCAGTGCGACGCAGCGGCGCACCTGCCCCGTTGACAGCTTGGGGCGGGATGGGGCTCCCCATGGTGGTGCGCATCATAATGCTGGCCGGGTCCAGTCCCTCGAGTGAGAGCATCTGCGGCTGCGGTACCATCTCTGCAACACGGGCGGGATCCCCTTCCTCATCGGCGGGGAGCACCCCTAGGCGGTAGTCGGCCCCCAACGGCTCGGCAATTTCAGATTGAACAAAGGCCCCTAGCGACTGGCCGGTGATGCGGCGCACCAGCTCGCCTACCAGCACGCCTTGTGTGGCTGGGTGATACCCGAGGTGGCTACCGGGCGGGGACCACCACGGTTGCTGCGCTGCCAGCTTGGCCGTTGCCACGGGGGTGTCGCAGATCTCCTCCAGCGTGATGGGCAGCTCCCAAGCCGGCAGGCCCGCCGTGTGGCTCAGGACATGCTTGACGAGGATGGTTTCCTTGCCATTGGCAGCAAACTCGGGCCAATAGCGCGCCACAGGCGCCGAAGGGTCCAGCAGGCCCTTATCAATCAGCATGTTTGCTGCCAGGTTGGTGATGACCTTGGAGCTGGAGAAGATGCACGTGATCGTGTTAGCAGTCCAGGGCTGCGTGCGCGCAGCGTCCGCATATCCGCCCCAGAGATCGACCACCGTTTCGTTGCCGACGGTCACGCTGAGGCTGAAGCCTAGCTCCTCCCCGGCTTGCAGATTCTCAGTCAGGGTATTGCGGAGAGGCGAGAAGGGAGGGGCACAGTGGCCCTGAACAAGAGGAGGGAGAGACATCTGTTGTAGTATTGGTAGATAACTTTTCTTCTTGTAGTGTGGATGTGAGATGGGTGGACAACACTTGGATCAAATAGAGTAAAATAAACTGCGAACCGAGGAATGATTACTAGATCAAAGGATTAGTATTGAGACCCTGAATGAGATTCATTTCGCGGCCCACTTGTACTTTAGCCTCTCTTCACTGCATCGGAGAGTTGACTGTTAACTTATTACTAGTGATTATTGGGGGTTTGGGGGCGGATACAGAGGGCATACATAGGGCTCGTATTATTCGTACAGGTGGTATTGGATTGTATTGTATTTTGGCTAGCGGAAGGAACCGCCGCATAATATCTATTTTTACTGGTAGATAAATACTATATCATATCACCACCCCACTGCATTAGGTCTATTAGGCTATTAGCATCATATGGCAGTGATTACAAGGTTGCCTGTCCATCTCTCAATTACTCTCGCTACTCCGGCACAAGCGCCCATCACTGGCGACCTCCCAATCATCACTGCCTACCAGGGCGGTGCCATAGAACACCCCCTCGGGGTCATATCGGCGTTTGACCTGCTTTAGCGAGGCATAATTGCCCCCAAAAGATTGCGCCTGGAAGTCCTTCTGCCGGAAGTCGCCCTTGTTTAAATATGCCTTACTGTTGTTTGCTAGACCCGTCACCTGCGTCAGCAGTGGATCGTAATGATTTGTGATCAGGGTCTTGTTTGCGACGTTGGTGGCATAGCTCTGCGTGAAGTCTCAGTTGGCAGTTAATTCGATCCAGGTAATGGCCTTGCGCCAGCCGGGGAAGACTGTGTTGGGTATATTGCTATCCCGTGATACATCTGTGCCCACGCTAATAATTTGGAATGCCTGGTTGGAGCTGATCTCGCGTAATGCCGCTGTCAGGGCGTGGTTGGAGTCCGCTGATATTAGTACCTCGCGTGGAATCAGTCGGCTGCCCTGGACCTGTGCATTGGTGTAGGAGCCATCGGGTAAGGGGCTAAAGAAGGTGTCGAAGAAGGGTAGTAATTGTCAAATGAGTTCACCGAAGTTGTGTAGTTGATGGCTAGACGCTGCAGCTGGGCCACAAATGGCTGCATGAAACCGTTCACCTCGCTTGCGTTGTAGCCCGGAAATGTCGCCGGCATAAAATACAGACTGCCGTCCATGATCACATAGGCGGTGGCTGCTAACTTCGCGATCCACGCAGGCATTGCCGTGTGAAAGGCAGTGACAGCCTCCCAGAAAGCATCGCTGGAGTTGGTCTGCGTCACCGTCAAGCTGGCCCCTGTCACGATCCCATCGGCGTGAGCTTTCGGCGAACGATCCAATGACCGGATGTGCCGTTTCGCCGCGCCAGTGTCAACTCCTATGGATACGGCGGGTCCAATGTCCATCTCATCCTAGATGAGGCTGATACGTCGGTGCCTCCATCAGAGGCCTCATTCATATCATCATACTTGACGGATGACGACGATTTGTTTGCGGATCAGGAGCAGGAAAGCTCCCACCTGCTGGTATTTTCGGCCAACGACGAGACCTCGCTGAAAGCAACGGTACAGCGCCTGCAGATGCACCTGGTCAGGCCGGAAGTACGAGTCTCGTTACCGGACCTCGCCGACACCTTGTCGGAACGGCGGACTCGTCACTTCCACCGCGCATATCTCGTCTCTAACACCCCCACAGTCGATCAGCATGCCCTGATCTACGGTAAGCCACGGTCCAACGTTCCAAAAGTGGGCTTTATTTTCACCGGTCAGGGATCTCAATGGCCGCAGATGGGGAAGGCCCTTGTCGATACGTTCCCGTCTTCCCAACGGCTGCTGCGGCACTTGGACGCAGTGCTGCAGGCGCTTCCCCATCCTCCCCAGTGGAGCTTGTATGGTATGTCAAATTTTCATGCCTTGCAGAATGACCCGGGTAGCGGGTCTTCCAGGGCCAGGAGTCGCTTTATATGGCCAGGCTAACCCTTGCTAGATGAGTTGACGTGTCCCCGATCATCGGACCATGTGCGCCAACCAGAGCTCTCTCAACCACTGGTGACAGCCCTTCAATTGCTGATTACTGATCTTCTCAGCACCTGGTGCGTCCAACCCGCCAGTGTGGTGGGTCACTCGTCCGGCGAGATTGCTGCTTTCGTCGCGGCTGGCTTGCTGGAACCTGAAGACGCAATCCAAATTGCATATTACCGCGGTGAAGCCGCTGTAGATCTGCAGGATGATTTGCGACCGAAGCTGGGGATGATGGCGGCGGGTCTAAGCGATACAAGCCCTCTCCTACAGCAGATACTCCAGCGTCACTCTGGGGCCGTTGCTCTAGCCTGTATCAACTCTCCGCAAAGCGTGACTCTATCGGGCCACGTTTCAGCTCTTGAGACCGTGTGCCACCAGCTCCATAGCACGGCCATTTTGCGCATCTGCTGCAGGTGGACCTGCCATACCATTCTCCCTTCATGGCTGACATTGCAGCCCACTACAAAAGCTTGCTAGATGCTAGGGGGCCGGATTCGTCGTCTCCAGCTTCGCCGCGGCGCCGCGGTGCTAAGTTGTTTTCATCCGTCACAGGGTGCGAGATGCAGGGTTCCGTGGACAACGCGTATTGGGAAGCGAATATGAGATTACCAGTGCGCTTCAGCGAGGCAGTAAAAGCCATGCTGACCGATGCGGATCCTGTGGATTTCCTCATCGAAGTAGGACCCAGCGGGGCCCTGGCTGGTCCCGTCAAGCAGATCCTCAAGCATTGTCATCCAATGGTGCTGGAATTGATTACCACGCCCCCTGCAGACGAAATGCTTTCGAGCCAACTGCATTGTTCGACGTGGCTGGACGGCTCTTCCTGGCCGACGGCCCGATCAATATCAATCAAGTCAATGCCACAGCCCGGGCCAAAAGTGCCCGCGACAGCAAACCTGCGGTCCTTGTTGATCTCCCAAACTATATGTGGAACCATGCCACTAAGTACTGGTGGGAAAGCCAGGCCAGCCGGGATTGGCGCTTCCGCCGGTATCCAAACCACGATTTGCTCAGTGGCAAGGTCCTAGGGACCCCATGGACGGCCCCGGTGTGGAAGAAGCTACTGCGCCTGCCTGAGCTTACTTGGCTGCTGGACCACCGCATTGGGGGTCAGGTGCTTTTCCCGGCAGCGGGCTACATCGCCATGGCGGTTGAGGCAGCCTTCCGGATGGGTCAATTGCGAGGGTTTATCGACCAAAATTTGCAGGTTCATAACGTGGCGTACCGGCTTCGCAATGTCACCTTCATGAAAGCGATGGTCCTGGAGGAGGGCACCGACCAGCGCATCATGCTCACCCTCACCCCGGAAGACGAACGCGCGGATTCGTGACACCATTTACGGTTTTAACGCTACATGAGGACGCTACCACGACCCGCCATTGCTCTGGTATGATCATGCTAAAGACTCCTTACGATCAAGGTAAGTTTTCTCGTTTATTTCTGAATTTTTCCCTGTTGATATATAAATATACATCTATATCTGATGTTCGACGGTCGCATTTCTAACCCTCTTCTGCCATCCATCTTAGATGCTCCTTGGGAGGCTATTAAGTCATTGGAGTACCCCATGCCCGCACAAGCCTGGTACAAGGCCCTCCGGGATGTCGGGTACTCGTTCGGCCCTTCGTTCCAGTCACAACTGGAGGTCGAGGCTGTGGCCGGTCAGCGAACCAACCGAGGCTTAGTTTCCTTTTCAGAGCCCCCGTCTTCTTATCCTCAGTCGCCTTACTCAGTCCACCCCGTGGCGATCGATGGCTGCCTTCAGTCCGGAGCCGCCTCGCTGTGGCAGGGCATCCGCAGCGCCGTGGGCGGTGCTCTGGTGCCTGCCGTGGTAGATGATCTCCTTATCAACGCCCGGGACGTTGCGGCAGTGCCAGTTGCGGTTGCAGCAGCCTCAGCTGAGTTCTCTGGAGTGGGCAGCCCCGAGGAAGCCCACAACTACCATTCACATATACAGGTCTTTGACCCGGCTAGTAAACGGCTACTGCTTAAGGTCACGGGCTTGTGGTACCACAAACTCGACGCTAGTCCCGAGTCCCCTGAAAGGCAGCATACCTTCATGCGTTTGCACTGGAAGCCGCAGATGTCCACCTTGAGCGATGGGCAGATACGTGGGCTGGTTCAGGCTCCTCGTTCGCTGCAAAAGCCCATGCCACACCACGATTCATCATCACCATCACGAAAGCAGTGGACCCTTATGGAGCTCCTCCTGCATGAGAAGCATTCCCTTCGAGTGGTAGAGTTCAGCACGCTGCCGTTTGAGGAAAGTGTCGGGCGGGCTATATTCGACGGCGATCTGTCCCTCGGCGAGGGAAATTGCAAATACCAGTTCATGCCGAAAAATCTGGCTTCGCTGCGTGCCTCGCAGGCCTTGCTGTCGGAAACATACCCTCAGGCTCAGATGAATATGCTCGATGTGACCAAGCCTGATGTAGGTCTGTCCATGCTACCTGACATGCTTGATTTGGCGATCCTTCAGCTAGGACCCGTCTCTAGCGCCGACCTGGCGAATGCGCTGGTTAATGTTAGGCGGGCCATGACACCGACAGCCTATCTGTTGGTTTTAGGAACGTCCCTGGTCGATGTAACGGAGGATACGGGCAGCGCGTCAGTCATCAGCGGTGAGGACAGCGATTCTGGCAGCTCGGACTGGTCTATGATCGGAAGTTCATCGTCCCAGATTCTTGACTTTCTGCGTGGCCAAGGGTTCGAGCGAGTGGTTCCCCTTGCACAGGAAAGCTTGTCAGAGGACACGGTATTTCTCGCTCAGCTTTCATCGGACAAGACCATTGTCTCCCCCCCGCTTGCGACGACTTCAGAGGTAAAAGTACTTCATCTCACCCCGGAGGATAAGCCACTAGTAAAACAGCTGGCCATCGCCGGGAAAGCGCCGAGCGAGCAACATCTACCCCTTCCCGCTGCGGCTATCGCGCCCAGCTCAGTCGTTGTGATCGTGGACGAGGTTTTTCGGCGACCCTGAGTGAGGTGACACCCATACAATGGCAGGCAATCCAGCACCTCACTGCGTCGGGCTGTAAGATTTTGTGGGTGACAAGCGGCGCCCAACTAGATGTGAGACATCCCGATCGCTCCCTGGCCTACGGCTTGTCAAGGGTCGTCCGTGCCGAAGACCCCTGCGTGAACTTCACTCTGCTGGATGTCGAATCCACCGTCAGCACTGGCTCCCTGGAAGCAATCTGCCGGACCATTCTCTCCCTTCAGCAGGGCCATCAGACGCAGGACCACGAATACGTCGAGCGCGGAGGGGTGGTGCACGTCAGCAGGGTCTACCCAGACACACAGATGAACGCAGACGCCGAAAAAGAAGACGCCATCACCACCACCGCCGCTCTTTCGCCAGCTCAGCAGACCCAGAACCTTCACGAACATCCCTCGTGTGTGCGACTGGTCTGCCGACAACCGGGCAAGCTCCAATCGCACTGCTTCGCCGAAGCCTCCAGCTCCCCCGTCCCTCTCCCGGATGACTTCATTGAAGTCGAGATGCATGCGGCGGGGCTTAACTTCAAGGATATCCTTGGCCGGCTGTCGTTATCCATGGAGCCCTCCAATCGCAATGCCTCCTATCGCGCGTTGGATGCTGTCGCATGACAGTGTGACGCCACAGATTACGGCGCAGTAAGTCCAACCTCCTTCCCACAGTTAAGGTCATGTTGAAGAACGGCAATCCACTAACCTCACGCTCGGTTATTAGACTCATGACCAAGCTGTTTGAGCTGCTTGCTTCTGGCAGTGTCAGGCCCATCGAGCCCCGCACTGTCTTCCCCTACCAGGACATCGCCGGGGCCATCCGGTACATGCGAGGAGGTGAACATATAGGAAAGATCATTATTTCGCGGGAGGCGCCGGACAACGATCCCAACGTGCCGGTAAATACACCAAATCCCATCATTTTCCCTCTTCTTTCGATTACGGGTGACCACTGACACCCCAGGAACAGATTGTGCCTGCACCCACGCAACTTCGGTTACGCGACGATGCCACCTACCTCATCGTGGGAGGGCTCCGCGGCCTATGCGGCAGTCTGGCCGTCTACCTCGCCTGCCACGGAGCCAAGCACCTTGCTGTGATGTCCCGCAATGGCTGTAATGTCCCGCAATGGCTTCGAGGATTCACGGTCACGCAGCGTAATCCGCGACCTCATCTCCCTGGGAACTCGCGTCGAGCTGGTGCAGGGCGACGTCTCGTGCCTCAAGGATGTGCGTCGTGCGTTCCGACAAGCCGTGAAACCAGTGAGAGGGATCATTCAGGGTGCAATGGTTTTGAAGGTATGGACATAGCTATTTTCAAGTGACTGAGCCCTTGAACTCACATCCATTTGCCCCCATCCCAACCAGCGTCCACTGTACTAACCTCTGTACTCCATATAATGCAAGATATACACCTCCATGACAGTCGACGGCTTCCGCGACGTCCTCCCCTGCAAGGTTCCCGGCACATGGAATCTTCACGCGGTCGCCCAGGAGCAGGGCGGCGTTGACCTGGACTTCTTCACTCTCCCTTTCAGCATTTCCGGGCTGGTGGGCCAGAAGGGCCAGGCCAACTACGCGGCGGCCGGGGCGTTCCAGGACGCTTTCGCCACGTACCGGCGCGATCGTGGGCTGGCAGCTTGCGCTGTGGATCTGGGCGTCATTGAGGATGTCGGCTACATCAGCGAGCGCCAGAAGATTGCCACCCGGTTGGACATCAACATCTGGACGCCGATCAATGAGGCACTCTTGCATCGGATTCTGCGGGCGTCGATTCTAGATCAGCATAACGTGGGGCAAGCTAGGGGAAACCCGACAGCCACGGCTCAGATCATCACAGGCATCCCTTTTCCCCAGCCGGAGGGCGCAATGCTGTTGCGCGATGCGCGTTCGGGGCACTAGCGGCGAAAGAAGGGAGTGCGGCGACGGCGGCGGGGAAGCACGGCGGTTTGTCGCAGGAGATGCAGACGCTGCTCGTGCTGCTGCAGACGACGACAGCGGATCGGTCAGAGCAGCTGGCGGCCACAATCGAGGTGGTCAATCGGCACTTCATGCACAGTTTAGGGCTGGCGGAGCCGATGGAGGCGGCGAAGCCGCTGTCAGTGTACGGACTAGACTCGCTGGCGGCGGTGGACTTTCGGAACTGGCTGCGGCAGGAGTTGAAGGTGGTGGTCAGTACGTTGGAGGTGGTCGGGGCCAAGACACTAAGTGCCTTGTGTGAGAGAATTTTGAGTCGGTTGCTGGAGAATGCGGATGCCACTGTTGGGGAAAGAGGCTGATGGATGGATGTACATTATGTGTTTTGAAAGATAGCAAAGATCTGTATGTATGTATGTATTCCGTTCGGGGGCTGTAACTGAGTGTAACCGATAATTTATGGTTACCCTAGGTGTATATTACACGAATTGCGGGATATATCATGTAAAACGACTAACCACCCACCAGTGATGCGCAGGTCATGACTATAAGAACTAAAACTAAGCCATTAGTGTAGCTAGTCAAGGGTTTTATTTCTTGTTTATGTCCTCAATCCCGTCACTTCTCTCCCCCAAAACATCGCACCTCCTCATCTCTGCTTGCCCACTTTCCTCTCTTCGGAGTAAACACCATGGTCCTCAATCTCTTGCGCCGCGTCTGGCCGCAAACCTTCCCTGCCAAACCGACCCTGACTTCAGCCAACCTCCCTCCGCAATCCAATCGCGTGGTGATCATCACCGGCAGCACCGCCGGCATCGGCCTGGAATTGGCGCGCATTCTGTACTCTGCCGGCGCCACTGTCTACATCGCCGCCCGTAATGAACAAAAAGCCCAGGCCACCATCCAAGCCCTCACAGCAGAAGACCCCACTGCTTCCGGCAAACTGATCTTTCTGCCCCTTGATCTCTCGGATCTCACCACAATCGGTCCCTTTGTGACCCAATTTCTCGAGCGTGAATCACGCCTCGACCTTCTCTTCAACAACGCCGGTGTCGCATTGCAGCCCCTGACGCAGCGCACCGCCCAGAACCTCGAGCCGCAGCTCGGTATCAACTGTGCGGCGCCCTATCTCCTCACCACTCTGCTGTCAGATGTCCTCACCCGCACGGCCGCCCATGCACCCCCGGATAGCGTGCGGGTGATCTGGTCGAGCAGCATGATCGTCGAAACCCTGGCGCCGCGCGGCGGCGTGCCCGCCAAGGAACTCGATCACCCTTCAAGCAACGTGTATCGCAACTACGCGATCAGCAAAACGGGCAACTGGTTCCTGGCGGATCGGTTTGCCAAGAAGTTCGCTGCTGCAGCCGGCAAAGAAGAAAAGGCTGTGGTTAGCGTCACGGTCAACCCGGCCAACGCGTACACCGGCATTTATGACGACGCGCCCAAGCTGGTGGTGTGGATGTGCAAGCCCATCTTCTACACGGCCCGGGAGGGGGCCAACTCGCTGCTGTGGGCGGGTTGTAGTTCAGAGGTCACGGCTGCGGATAGCGGCAGGTATATTATTCCGTTTGGCCGGTGGCATCCCTGTCCCCGTGGGGATCTGATTGAGGAAATGAACAAGGGCGAGGAGGGCAATGCGGTAGGATTGGAGAAGTGGTGTGAGCGTGTAACAGCAGATTTCCGGTAATCTTTTTGCTATGATTGATACCCTCAGGTACATCCCGGGAGAAGGTGGATAACCATCCTTGTAGGGACTTACTTTCTTACACGCTGGCTTCTTTCTTCTCATCTTATTAATGAATGTTATCTTTCAATTTATCTTTCTGGTTATTGCTGTACTCAGCTCTCATAGTAGTCTGGTAAGTCACTTGATACGACTTAGGATGACTGAGGGCTCACGTCACCAGCACTTGATATATATTTTCAGTACTAGTATTGACTTGCGCTGTAAGCCAGCTGTCCGCCGATCACATCGTCTAAAACCATAGCACCATGAATTCGTATTTATACCCTAGTGAGAAGACTTATTATAGGTCAAGATAGTTGGAGATACACATGCTACTACTATCAGTCATTACGAAATAGGTAGTAGGCCAAAGCTTGCCGGGTTATTACTTCAATCAGCAGACGGCGAAATCCCTTTGCCTACCTGGTCTTTACACCTAGGAATATCTAGCATACTACAAAAAAAACCTTCACCGAACTAGCCCGGCTAGCTCAATCGGTAGAGCGTGAGACTCTTAATCTCAAGGCTGCGGGTTCGAGCCCCGCGTTGGGCTTTCTTTTTTACCAATTTTTTTTTCCCTTTATTATCCTGATCATATGGATATACTCGGTTAGATATCGCACTACATACAGTCCATTCTGAGTTGGCCAAGGCGTGCATGCAGTCCAGGAAGCCAGTTCGTTGGTGGTGGGGCCCGACAATATCATGTATCATATGTGAGAAGAACCCCCTATGCGCGCCAGCTCATCTTATCCTAATATCGCAGAAATAGATGTTCCATGTGGAGTTGAGAGGCATTGATAGCGGTCTGCACATGTCATGATTAGCTTTGACTGATGCATAATATCGAATGTAGGCTAAATCTTGTTGTCCCTTGATAACTCTATCACTGGCAAGCCTTCTTGCGAGAGCGGTTATCTGTTTTTCATCTCATGACCTGATGTCGATCCCTAGCCCTCTCTGCTATTCAGCACGCGCTCTGGATTGACAACTTATATACATACTAGTATGAAAGGCCTTAACTCCCAGGCACTACACCGAACCCGATATTCTTTAGGGATACTCCCTCACCACCTTGATCTGAACCCGATTCTTTCCGCGCTCCGTCTGCCCAAGGAATTTATCCCGGGTCACCTCGACATTCTCCTCCGTCGTGTTGTGCAGTCTCATCTCGAATCTTCGCAGGAGTGTCCCGAGCACCAGATATAGCCATGCCCAGGTCATACTACCCTCAGTTAGCGTCGGTCTGCACTAGTAGGTATTCTTCGTGTCTCAAACTTACTTCGGACCCAGACATCCCAAGGTCCCCCTGGAAAATGGGACGAGGTACCGCTCCAACTTTCGTAAGTCTTCTGGCTCCAAGAGCCAACGCTCAGGGATGAATCGCAATGGATCGGGAAAGATCTTAGGATCACGGTGGATGAAGAAAGCGGTCATGCTTACGGGAACCTGCGCGCTCGTTAGCCCAGCATTCGGCTGCTGGAGGAGAGATCTAGACTTACCCCGCGTGGAACCTCATATCCATGAAATTGCAAGATTTCATCCGGTGCGACACGTGGCAGACGTGTGCTGACGATAGGGCCCAATCGTAGTCCCTCCTTCAACACGGCAGTCTGATGCAGGGTTAGTAGCCATTTCTCTCTGAGGTCCTTGGTCGAAGAAGAGAATCATACGAAATAAGGTAGCTTTTCCAATGCTATAAGCTCTAAATCCATGGAAGCATCTGGCCAAGAAGCACACAGTTCAGCGCGTAGCTTTCTGTGCACCTCTGGGTCCCGCAATATGAAATATAAAGTCATGACCAAGGCCCTTCCTGGCGCATCGGTCCCGGTCAGAACCAGGAGATTCGCATCATCAGCCAGGCGGGAGAACCTTTTCTCGTCTTCAGGTACCCTATCATTCTCTAGAATCGCAGGATAAATTGGCATAGGCTTCTCACTGCTTCCCTTACCACGTTCCTGTATGGCCTTGCGAACCATGTTTTGAACTTCCTGATACATCCAATTAGCTGTAGAATTCCAAATGTAGACGCGAAACCTTCTTACTCTTTCCTGTGTCAAGGATTCAACGAAGTCCGCATTCAAGAGTTTTGCCGGCCAAGGGAAGACATGTGCCAGCTTGCAAATCCAGGGAAAATGTCTTGCCATTTGAACAAGCTCAAACGTACAAACCATCTTCGTTTTGGAAGCCGTACTCAGCTCTGCTTGAGACAGAGTGCGAAAGCCGTTGTGTTTCCCAAACGCATACTGCGATATGGTATCACTCGTAAAACACAGGAATGCGGTATGGAGCTCTAAGCTATAGTTTCCCCTCTGCGCATGGCGAAACTGGCTACATAAAGTCCGGATGTTGTTCTGAATCAGCGGCTCCACATCCAGAATCGCCTGCCTTTTGAAGAACTGCGCCAACACACTCCGTCGAGCGCGATGCAGCGCGTGTCCATTTGTCGAAAATATAGAGGTAGGCCATCCGACGAAAGTAAACCAGCTGTCCTTGTTCCGCTTCCGCGTCACTCCCGCATACAGTGTGTTGTAGTTGTCCGGGTCTTTCACATGTATCTCCCACGGCTTGATGCGCACCACCGGACCATATTTCTGATGCAGGCGCTCGATATGCCAAACGAATTGACCATCACGAATCACATCATAGTAAAATTCATAGAGGCCCGTCGCAGCAGCCAACCGAGGACCAGGGAACTTAGCTAGGGGGCTGAGGTAGAGTCGATAGAGAACAAGCCCAACAATGAAGATTACCATGAAGGGTGCTAATAAGTATACATACATCCCTATTGTAAGCCCTATGTCCACGATGTCATGCCACTCCAGCGACGGCAACCGCCGTGAGATATCCATGATGTTGGCGACGGGTCTTTCAATCGTTGAATACCTATGGCCTAGTCGAGGGACGGATAAAAGGACAAGAGCTCTTCTGGGAATTGCTGTCTATCCCTTGAAGAAAGCAATCATCCCTTAAAAATAGCAAATAACCCCCCTCTCAAAAACAGCGGTGTGGTTATCTCAAAGAATGGGCCGTCATCCCACGGGTGGCGCAGCGGAATTCATTTTGAACTGTGCAAGGGGTGGTTGACATCTATCTATCCATCGCCGATCGATGGTTCCCCCGTGCCTCTTGATTCTGAGCCCCATAGCTTGAGGAGGGGCTGGGGGAACTCCTTGGTATGATGGCAAAAAAGACAAGCAAGTGATTGTGTCTCAAGTCAATCTTAGTGCGAAGGAAAGACAGGAAAACATAATTAGGGTCCGTACACTCGCATTCCCCCTCCCTCTCCACAACTATGAACACAGTACCTCGGTCGGAACGCAACAAATTAGGAAGGCGCATTGAACTTGGCTGGGGTACCCAACCATCTTTCAGATGCATGCAGTATCTGACACTATGCGGGGGATGTACGGCATAGGAAGTAAGTTTTTCGTTAAAAGAGCGGTGATGGGTTGACAGGCCTTGCATGTGCTTGCTACACAGCGGGTTTTCAACTCTGCAAGCATACAACGGCTGTACGTGGACCGATCAAGATGCACATGCCGGCGAGTATCCCATAATTTTGTGAGCGGAAAAGCTACTTATATAGCCTCTTCATCCCTCATCGAAAACCTGTCAGAAGAGTCGGATTATCCTACGGCCCCAAAATCACCTTCTTCTTCTTCACTTTGAGAGATGTCGTCCAGCGATACTGCTAGTAATTCCCCGGGATGGACAACCGTCGATCCCGATGAATTTCAAAAACATTCAGAAACTCAATGGACCCACGATGCTCCTCCTCTCATTGCTATAGTCGGAATGGCCACACGTCTGCCCGGCGGTATCTCCTCCCCCCAAGATTTCTGGCAATTTATGATTGACAAGAAATGCGCATCTGCTCCGGTCCCTGCGGGAAGATACAACGTGGACGCTTTCCACGGGACTCCTGGAGTGGACACACAATCGGTCATCGCCAAACAGGGATTTTTCCTTGAGGGAGACTACCTGGGGAAAGTTGATACCTCCTTCTTCCACAACAATCGGTACGAGCATGGGTTTATAGATCCTCAGCAGGTGCTTCTATCGGAAGTGGTTTGGGAGTGCATGGAGAACGGAGGACAGGTCGATTGGCAGGGTAAAGATATTGGGTGTTTTGTAGGCACCTTTGGGGAAGACTGGCTGGATCTTACAGCGAAGGACACCCAGAACCTGAGCCCCCTTCACATCGTGGGTACGGGCGACTATGCCGCATCCAACAGGGTATCGTTCGAATATGACCTCAAGGGCCCATGCATGACTTGTCGAACTGCATGCTCATCCTCGCTTGTGGCTCTCCACGAAGCATGCCAGGCAATTACCCTTGGTGATTGTCCTTCAGCGATCGTCGGAGGCTCCAGCCTGATTTTTACTCCGACAATGACTACCAACATGTCACAGGCGGGGGCACTCTCCCCTGATGGGATCTGCAAAACATTTGACGCGGAAGCTAACGGATACGCCAGAGCGGAAGGAGTTTGCGTTTTGTATATCAAAAAG
The DNA here is from genome assembly GCF_016861625.1 of Aspergillus luchuensis. NCBI lineage: Eukaryota > Fungi > Ascomycota > Eurotiomycetes > Eurotiales > Aspergillaceae > Aspergillus > Aspergillus luchuensis. The sequence goes on from NC_054849.1 coordinate 2,330,567, forward strand.
CTAGAAGATGCCATCCGCGACAAAGACCCAGTCCGTGCGGTCATTCGAGCAGTTGCAACTAACTTCGACGGTCGGACAAATCATATCACGGTCCCATCATCGGCCGGACAAGAGGCGCTGATACGGAAGGCCTACCGAAAAGCCCATCTCGAAAACCTTGCAGAGACCGCATTTGTCGAATGTCACGGCACAGCCACGCGGGTGTCTGATGTCGTTGAAACCACCGCCGTCGCCAATGCCTTCGGGCGCCATCCCATGATTGTTGGAGGTGTAAGTTGGTAACGGACTTGCAAATGTCTAGTTGCTAACATATTCACTGGCAGGTGAAATCAAACATTGGCCACACTGAGGGCGCAGCAGGTCTGGCAGGCTTGATTAAAGCAGTTCTTGCTCTTGAGCACAAACAGATCCCTCCGAACGTCAACTTTTCAACACCAAACCCAAAGAGTACGATTCCATACTTAAGCCGCACTGTATAATTGCTTACCCACAGTAGTTTTGTTCGATGAGGCAGGATTGACAGTACCTGTTGATGTTCTTCCTTGGCCAACTGACCGCAAAGAACGTGTCAGTGTCAACTGCTTCGGGGTCGGCGGTACCAATGCCCATGTAGGTCCCCCTAGGCACTCGAAAGGGTTCACAGGCTCACCAGAAAGGTCATCGTGGATTCAGCCGCATCGTTGATGCCCCAAAAGGCAATAGCGGCATTGGAAACAAACAACAACAGCCCGCGGCTCTTGCCGTTGTCAGCTAGTGGCCCCAAGTCCCTTGATCAGCGGGCGATAGACATAAAGAAATATCTCTCCCGCCATCACGAGGCAGTGCACGATTTGGCTTATACCCTCTGTGAAAAGCGAGAACATCTTCGTCACAGGGCATTCGCAGTCACCGGTGGAGAGGTTCCTCTTGAGTCTATTGAATTTGTCAAAGCGGATAATACCAGAAATGGGCCAAAGAACGTGACATTTGCATTTCCTGGCCAGGGAGCTCAGTGGGCGGGAATGGGAAGCGAGTTGATGGAAAACTTTATGTCCTTTAGAAAGGACATAGAATACATGGATGGGGTACTGCAAAGTCTGCCCAATGCACCCATGTGGAGGATGCACGGTATGGCCCCCTCTATTCTAGATATCGTGTTGCGATTTCACTGACAATTGCGGGTGCCATCTTGAAGAGGAGCTGATCAAAACGGGCCCGGAGAGTGACATTAACCGGCCCGATATAGCACAACCTCTGTGTACCGCCATTCAGATTAGTTTGGTCAATCTTCTTAAAGTATGGGGAATCACTCCGGACAAAGTCATAGGTCATTCCAGTGGCGAGTTTGCAGCGGCTTACGCAGCCAACGCCTTGTCCATGGATACGGCAATTATATTGGCCTATACTCGCGGAATTGTGGCCAACATGGCTCCAGAGGGAGGCATGCTCGCAGTAGGAGTTGGCAGAGACAGTATCGGTCAATATCTGGGTGATGAAGTGGCATTGGCGTGCGAGAACAGTCCAAATAGCGTTACCCTCGCTGGAAAACGCGACCAGCTGGAACAGGTAGCAACTCGAATCCAAACCGAACAACCCGACACCCTACTGAAGATGCTACCGGTTGAGCGAGCGTACCACTCTGGTAGGTCTTTGGGGATTAGTTTTAGATGCAGTCAGCTCCCATGCTAACCAGTTTGCAGCATACATGGCCTCAGTGGGTGGCAAATATGAAGAGCTTACCCGACCGCACCTAGTCAACCCTCGAGATACAATGACTCCAATGTACTCAACGGTATTTGGAAACCTACTAGCAAGCCCTAGTGAGCTTGACGCGGCGTATTGGCGCCGAAGCTTGGAATCACCTGTCCTGTTCTCAACCGCTTTCCGGGCTTTGGCCTCATCCACACATGACAATCATCAAGTTGTGATAGAGATCGGATCGAATTCAGCACTTAGAGGGCCAATACAGCAGATACTCCGTTCAATCAACATGAGCTTCACGTACTGTGCGACCATGAGAAGCAACGAAAGTAACCTTTCTCGCGTCCTCTCTGTCGCTGGCACAGCTTATGTCAACCATTTACCCGTCGACCTCATCGCTGTCAATGAAGGCTATCAAGGTGAAACTCTCACCGACCTTCCTCCGTACCCATGGCAGCGCGAAGATATTCCCTGGGCAGAAACTCGAATTAGTAAACAGTGGCGCTTGCGCCAATTTCCACGCCATGAACTCCTCGGGGCGCGATGCTTGGAATCCAATGACTTCGAGCCTGCATGGCGGAATATTCTCAAGGGTGAGGAGGTCCTGTGGATCAACCACCATCGCATGATGGGCTATATTGTGTTTCCAGCCGTTGGATACATAGCATTGGCATCGGAAGCTATACGTCAGATAACGGGCTCAAGTATCTCTACACTAGAGCAAGTTATGTTCATGGAGGCCCTGGTCCGAGACGAAGAGGACATTGAAATCATGACGACAATGCGGAAGACCACAATGAATGCAACTATGGACTCTGACTGGTATGAGTTTACGGTTTGTTCCTATAACGGTCAAGGATGGACCAAGCATTGCTCCGGGAGGGTGAGGGGAGGCACGGACCAGCCCCTTCCATCAAACACGATTTCTGAGCCATTCGCTCGACAGATTTCGTCATACAGATGGTATCGCAGGTGTGAGAAAAAGGGACTCGAATATGGCTCCCGTTTTGAAGGTCTGCAAGATATCACCGCCAGCCCACTAAGGAATGCAGCCCGTGGGCGAGTGGAGGATGATCGCGAGCTCCACGACAGTTACTACGCAATACATCCAACGATCGTGGACCAATGCCTTCAAGTAATGGTGATTGCCAGTGACAAAGGCGTCTCGCACTATCCTGACAAGGCAGGCATGCCGTTGTACATCGACCGGGTTTACCTGGCCCCAGGAAGCAGCTCGATGCTAGTCGAGGCGACGACGACTGATCCAACAAAAGAGAGCCTAAGTGGGTATTTCAAGGTGGTTTCTGAGGCAACTAGTGACGTGGTCTTGGAGATGAAGGGTCTGCGCTTATTGCCTGCACCAGAAGCTGTATTGGAGTCGAAAGGATCAAAGCTTGCAACTCATCTCCAGTGGAAACCGGACATTAGGTTTATGTCGGCGACCCAACAAGTACCAACACCTGTGGGCCTAGATCAACAGAAAACCCAGACATTGGCTATAGCGGGGATCCTTCTCATATTTGCAATGATGGAGGCTCTGGAGCCTCATGACGAGCTACCTCCGTACATGGCGAGCTATAAAAAACTCAGTATCGGCATAGGCAGGACGATACTCCAAGGGAAGTATGACCATATCCCTGGTATTGGAACGGTGAAAAGCATGGACAGGGAGCAGCGGACCGTTTTGTTCAGATCCTTGCAAGGACAGTTCCCCGAACACAGGGTTGAACGATGCTATAATGATGCCTGGCGGTATGCGAGTGAGCATCCGGAAAAATTGATAAATGGGGGGGTCTATGAGGATACCTCCCTCATAGAGACCATCAAGGGCATTGTCGAGTGGAGCCTTGAACTATACAATTGGAAAGGTTTCCTGGGTCCACTAGCTCATGCGAATCCTGGTCTACGTGTCCTTGAAGTTGGAGCCGGGGCAGGTTCAGCAACAGTGAATATCTTGGACGCATTGACCACTGAACACGGTGATCGTCTGTTCGGTCAATACACAGTCACCGACACTGTACCTGCGTTTGTGAAACAACTGGAAGAGCGTTTTGAAGGCGTGCCAAAGCTGGAGTATAAAAGACTGGATATTACGAAGAGTGCAACAGATCAGGGCTTCACAGAGGAGAGTTACGATTTAGTGGTTGTGTGCAATGTCCTATATGAGACACCTATCCTCTGTCAGTCATTGGCGCACATCCGATCCTTACTTGCGCCTGGAGGGCGATTGCTCCTGTACGAGCCTTGCTCAGAGCTTCCACATTTTGATATTGTCATGGGACTTCTTCCGAATTGGTGGCTAGGCGTGGGCGACAATCAGGTTGATAAGCCTCACGTTTCCGTGGAGCGTTGGGAGCAGGAGTTAGTCCAGGCAGGATTTTCTGGCCTTGATGGGTTCCATTACAATGCGCCTGCACCATTTTACTGGCAGGCACTGATGCTATCAACAAATCCAGCGGTCAATACCCCGCGAGAATCCATGAACCTACTCTGCACTTCAGAGACAAGATACCAGACATGGATGCAGAGCCTGGCGGTCTGCCTGTCCTCCGACGGCTATGATGTACATTGGTGTACCTTTGAAGAAGATCTCCCGACCGAAAACGTCATTGCAGTACTCGACTTTGACAGACCATTCTTATATGACATATCCCAAGCTACTTACACTAAGATCCAGAGCTGGTTGGCCTCGGTGAAACGTCTCCTCTGGGTGACGCATTCAATGCAGATTGAATGCAAGGATCCCCGGTACTGTCTGATCCTGGGGCTCACTCGCACATTGCGGTATGAGCTGAATGTCGACGTTGGCACTTGTGAGATTGACTTGTTTGAGGAGGCTGCTCATCCGGTGGTAATGCAAGCGTACAGACAGCTTGGTACACCGATCGGAGGACAGACGATTCGCGATTTCGAATTCATTCTGCATCGGGGTGTAGGCCACACTGGTCGTGCAGCCATCACCAAGGTTACAGACCATCTCCATTCCACAGACCAGCAACGGTCTTATCAATTAGACATTCAAACTATTGGTGACTTCAGCTCACTTGGGTGGAGACCCGTTTCTCTGGAGGAAGTTGGTCCACACGACGTCGAAGTCAAGGCCAGCTATTTGGCGCTCAACTTCAAGGATCTGATGATGGCTTTGGGCATCGTGGAGCGAACGAAGACAATGGATTTTTGTTTTGAGGGGAGTGGTATTGTCACTCGCGTGGGATCGGAGGTGACAACAATACAAGTCGGCGATTCAGTGGCCTCTTTTCATCCCCAGCCGATGAGAAGCCTTGCTGTCTTGCCAGCTGATGGGGTGGTCCGCCCTCCCAAGGGTGTCTCGCTAGCAGAAGCCGCAGCTGTTCCCAGTGCTTATGGAACCGCTATATGTACACTGTTAGGTATCGGGAAATTGCAAAAGGGTCAGTCCGTTCTGGTTCATTCCGCGTGTGGTGCAGTCGGACTGGCAGCAGTGCATGTCTGCCAGAGCGTCGGTGCCGAGGTATGTCAAACCATTTAGCCCCGATAAAAAGTGCTTTTATAACCAGAGAACCAGATATTTGCCTCAGTCGGCAGCGATGAAAAGGTCGAGTATTTGATGAAGACGTTCGGAATTCCACGCTCGCACATTTTCGATTCACATAGTGCTTCATTCCTCTCCGGCGTCATGAGGGAGACTAATGGAAGAGGCGTCGATATGGTGCTCAATTCACTAGCGGGAGAGCTTCTCCGGGCGTCATGGAAATGCGTCGCACCTTTTGGAAAACTGCTGGAGATCGGAAAAAGAGACATACTGGGTCATGGCATGCTTGATCTGAATGGGTTTCGGGAATGTCGGTCATTCTGCGGCTTTGACTTGTATAGTATAGCCTATGATGATACCGATACAGGGAGGTGGTATGTCATGCGTGTCCCACTATTGTGACGCCTTCCATAGATTAACCAGTCCTTAACAGGGCCCTTGAAACGGCTAGCAAGATCATAAGTGAAACAACATACCGGCCTCCGCAAACAATATTCCAAGTGAACCAGGTTGGAGATGCCATGCGACAGATGCAAAAAGGGCAGCACATTGGGAAGATCCTTATTGACATGACTGACAGTGAGAGCCAATTGCCAGTGCTCCCCGCACAGGCCGGATTTAGCTTCTCGTCTACCTCTTCGTATATGCTTGTTGGAGGCTTGAGAGGCATTGGCCGGGCCGTGGTTCGGTGGATGGTGGAACATGAAGCTCGCAACTTCACCTTCCTTTCTCGGTCAGCTGGAAATCATGAAGAAGATCAACAATTTGCTAAAGAACTGGAGAGTCAGGGATGTCGTGTGGTTATGGTGGCTGGAAGTGTCACAGATCCAGACACCGTTCAGCGCACAATCCAACAGGCGGAACGTCCAGTCGCTGGTGTTATTCAGATGTCAGCTATATTGAAGGCAAGGATATTAAATCGGACGCAGCGTCATGAGGTTGCGGATTGCTAACACGGTATCCAGGACCAACTATTTGACAAGATGTCATACGAAGAGTGGACCACGAGTCTGGCAACTAAAGTCCAAGGAACTTGGAACCTTCACAATGCTCTGCAGGACCACTCAGTTGATTTTTTCATTGTCTTTAGCTCCGCAGTAAGCATGATTGGAAACTCAGGACAGGCTAATTACGCCGCTGCAAATTCGTTCTTGGACGGATTTGTACAGTATCGGCGAGGGCTAGGCTTGCCCGCATCACTGGTCAGCCTAGGACCCGTCGACGAGATGGGTCTTATGTCACAGCAGCCGGAACTTTTGTCTAAAGCACGCCAACTCTCCCACCATATGATGGGAGAGGGAGATGTGCTAAAGGCGTTCCAGCTGGCTCTGCTCTCGGCAAAAGATGGACTGTCTTCGAGACGCCCAGCAGTAGTGGTCGCAGGGCTCTCCCCGGCCGTTGTGACTAGCGATCCATGGCTCCAACAGGATGCACGATTTTCCAGTCTTCCGAAAGGAACAGACATGTCGAACGCCGGGGGTGTCGACGACGAGCAATTACAGCGGAAATTCGCGTCAGCCAGAGACGACCCGACATCCCTAATCGACGGCTCGTGTGAGGCTCTGATCATCGAGAAGCTTGGGAAGCAGATCGCCATGCATAACGGACTATCCGAGGAAATGGGTGTAGACCAGTATAGTAGCCTTGAGGTAGATTCATTGATGAGCCTCCAGATCAAACACTGGCTGGGCCGTAAGGTGGAGGTGGAGGTTTCGCTTGGAGACATTATGAAAGCGAGAACGGTTGGGAACATCGCAAAGTTAGTCACAGAGTATCTCCGTCTGAGATATGGGGTGAAGGAGAATGAAGGTGCCGCGGTCTAGTCGCGAAGGAAGGTCAAGAAACCCGGTGAGAAGATGAAGTATGTATGTGAGGTTTGAATAGGGAATAGGAATCAGCATTTTCTTTTTGCTTTTTTCTTTTTCAGTCAGAGAATTGACAATTAGTAAATGTACCGGGACCCTAAGATCGGTCTCTAATCAGATTCGTGAATATTTACATGCGTTCATTCATCAGACGAAACATCAGAAGAGGATTCCTCCGAATCTTTCGCAACCATCAACTCCATCCGTTCAAATACCCTGATGACATTCTTCTTCTTCGCCTTGACAGCCAAGTCCCGTGCCGTTCGACCACGGTCATCTGGTAGATCCCCGGCTGCTCCGTGACCCAAAAGGAAGTAGACATCCTCTGCTAGCCCGGCCTCTGCTGCCATATGAAGAGCAGTCTGGCCGAACATGTCTCGCGCATGAACATCGGCCCCCCGATTGACCAATAACCTCATAACATTGTTCTCCGACCCCACAGCCTTATGAAGTGGTGTTCGTTGATAATCATCGCGCATGCTGACGTCCGCTCCATTACGCAGCATATACTCAACCATCTTTCGACGACCGCGTTGCACTGCTTTGTGCAGCGGAGTTTCACCCGAGAAGTTAGTAATATTGATGTCCGGGGATTTCTCCAGAAATAACTCAAAGAGACCCCTGCGACCACTGGCTGCCGCAAAGTGTAGTGGTGTATCCCCGTTACCATCCTGTGCTTCGGCATCAGCGCCAGCGTCCAGAAGCATATCCATAATGATATCGTGCTGATGTAGTACTGCACGATGCAGAGCCGTCATGCCGTCCTTCGCGGTGGCTTCTAACATTATCCCATGCTCTAGTGCCAGCTCGGCCAGCTCGACATCGCCGGCGGCTGCTGCAAGATCCAGGATCGTCTTCCCAGAGGCGTCTTGTGAGTTAATATCCGCGCCTCTATCGAGCAGCAATTCGAGCATCCGTCTGCCCCTTTTCGTTCGGTCAAAGAGTACCAGTGATATCAGTAGCGACAGACCTGGTTCTCCAGCCGGAGCGTTAATATTCGCCCCCTTCTTTATCAAATACTTGACCACATCGAAATGTCCCCGACGGCCAGCCTGGTACAAAGGCGTGCCACATTGCTCGTACTTCTCTCCCGAGGAAGGCTGCTGCTCCATATCTGCTCCATACCGAACTAGCAGGCGGACGATATTCAATTGCCCAGACATTGCAGCCCACCACAGCGCAGAGCGACCACCGTCATCAACTGCATTGAGGTCTACTCTTCGAGACGCAATCAACAACCGTACTACCTCCTCGGATCCCTTTTCGATTGCCCAAAACAATGGAGGCCTCCCATCCCCGTCCTTCACATCAGGGTCAGCATTAGCCCGAAGCAGCATCTGCATGATAACCTCGTCCCCCGCTTCCACAGCACACGACAGTGGTGCTCGTCCTTCTGGACTCTTCACGTCGGGGTCTGCTTTTGCCTTCAGCAGCATCTGCACAATTATTTCGTTACCCTCTTCGACGGCGCATGACAACGGTGCCTGTCCTTCTGGATTCTTCTCATTGGGGTCGGCTCCAGCTTTCAGCAGCAATTGCACCATGGTTTCATTTCCTGCTTCAACAGCGCACGATAGTGGCGCTTTCCCTTCCGAGCTCTTAAGATTAGGATCCGCTTTCGCTTCCAGCAGTAATTGCACGATGACTTCATTATCAGCCTGCACCGCCGACAACAACGGCGGACACCCATTCGAAGCGACAGCATTGGGATCAGCCCCGGCCTTCAATAGCATTTCAACAATATCCGAATTGCCTTTCTCTACCGCCGTCGACAACGGGATCATGCCGCCCTCATCTTTCACATTGGGATCTGCCCCCGCTTGCAGCAGTATATTCAGAATCGATGCGCTCTCTCGTTCGACCGCATATGCCAATGGTGTCTTCCCTTGAGAGTCCGCAGCATGGCAATCCACCCCGACACCAAGCAATCGAGCCACAACGCTCTCGTGGCCGCCCTCCGCAGCGGCACATATTGCGGACTGGCCACGCTTAGCGTCCTTTATGTTCGGGTCCACCGCGCCAGTGCCCAGGAGCAACTGGAGGACCTTGTCGTGGCCCTCGGCGGCGGCCCAGAAGAATGGCGTCCGACCTAGTTCATCCTTGCAGTCCAGAGTCACGCCAGGGGTACCTAGGAGAAGCGTGACAATGGTATCATACCCTTTGCTAGCGGCAAGGAACAAGGCAACCTCTAGTTTGTCTTTGGGGCCAGGTGGGGACTCGGATTCGGCCATGATAGCGCGCAACAATTGCAGAGTCGAGATGAGTAAATGGAAGGGAGATTAAGTCGGGTTGGTTATTGTTAACAGCGAAGATTCCTAAGCTTCACGACCTTATGATATTCTTCATTACAAACAAGCCCTTTTTTTTTACCTGCCCACAGCACACTGTGTACTGATCGACGAGAGGGAAATACACGGAAAGAAAATGTGCGAACAGACAGACCAGACAATCAGGCAGAACAATCAATGTGCCTTACCGCCGATTTTAATAGTTCTAGCACTATCGAGGGGCAAAAAGAAAAGGTGAATGGAAAAAACCCACTTCACTCCAATCGTTTCACCCACTTAAAACCATGTATGTATGTACCCACTCAGGTACCCGACTAAATGTATGTATGTGTGTGCAAAGAAGTCCGACAAGGAAGCAAAAGAGAGCAGCAACATAACAAATACGAAATAGAAAAAGAATGAAAGCCCGTGGGCTATCCGACAATTATCAACAAAGACATTACCATTACCCTCCTTTCTCCCTTCTTCCAGATTCCCTCCCCATCTCTCTTCTCATTTCCCACCCCAAAAAGCAACCTCACGACGTAGCACACAAAAACCACATATGCCACGTGTATACCATCCACTGGGTGTCTCCGTCTCTCCGATTCGAAAATTGGCCACCTACCTAACAGTGACATTCCCTGCTCTTACCTCACAAACCGGGGTTGTGTGGAAACTGCATTTGTCCAACATGCTATTATTATTATTATTATTATTATCATTATGGCTGGCTGGCTAGGATCGGGGGTGGAAGGGAAGGGAGGGAGGGGGTTGGGATGTGGGTACGTATTGGATTGGTACTTTTTAAGTTCCTTCCCGCACTCCAGCCGCTTGATTTGCTGGGGGGAAGGGAAATCCAAAGTTGGGCTGGACTGGGTTGGGTTGGGTTGCCGGTTACTCCGCGTGGCGTTGCATAGAAGAAACTAGACTAGCTCGGTCATCAGTATTTGGGGAGGAGGTTTCGTGTTTCTTGTGCTACGGTGCGACTGCTTTTATGCTATGGTATCGATCGGGAACCCCTCTTGGGCATTGGAGGGGCGCTTGCTTGCTTGCATGGTTTGGTTTCGGGTAGGTCGAATTCTCCTAGTGCCACGATTGTTTCCCGACTTAATATAATATGTCAACTGTAACTTCTCCACTTCGGATGACGAACCTGATGGGAACAATATTTTCAGCATTGGGATTGTGTGGATAAATTGGAAAGAAGATCGTCTACGGCATCTCGTTTGTGCGATTTCGAAAGCAATATTATCTACGACAACTAAGATGACGCTGCTATTCCTGGTATTGAGCAAGTCGTTGGATAGTACAAACTTGAGACATCCAGAAGGAAGGAATAGGGCAAATAAAACGGAATTGAACGGATCATAAGTATATACGATCATATGCATACAACGCAACGCCCATGCTATGCAACTTTCATCATTGAACCAATCCGCAAACGCCGCGCCCGCGCTGTGGCCAAGATCATATATAAGAAAATGCTGTCAGAAGGGACTGGCATTGTGGTTGCAGCCAAAATGGTAATAGCGAGCAATGGAATGTCAAGAGAAGATTTCCGGTCTTTCATCAAAATCTTCAGGCTTGCTGATGAGCACCGGTGTAAACGCCCTCAAAGTCCAAGCCGTCCAGCATTCAGTTGACTCGATCAATCTCTCGGGTGAGATCTTCGATGTTCATAGCAAGACTGCTAACCTCATCGAACTTGCGGCGTCTGTTTGCATCTGCAATCATTTCGGATACGAAGAACTTCTGCTCTTCCAGTACGATCAGCCGCTCCCGAAGGGACTTTTCTTCGGCTTCCAGTACAGAAACCGCGCTGCTGGTGTCACTAGCGAGACTGGCATTGCTGCCACTAGCAGCAAGATTGCCGTATTTTATCGACGCAAGAGCGGATCCCTGCCGTCGAGGGCCACCGAGTGAGCCGTTGCTAGGGCTAGGGCTAGCGGGGGAGCTTGTGGAGTTCGACAGTCCCCCGTTGGGAGATGCATGTTTGAGGACCCTGGGTAAGGATTTGAGAGGGAGCATGTGAAGGTGAAGGAAATTGCTGGCTTGTTGGTATATAGCCTTCTGTAGTCGCTGTTGGGTGGGGGAATCTGTCTGCATATCGCGAACTCGGCGAGCAGCGACGTCATATTGGGCAAACGAATCTGTCAATCGTTTACGGACCTTTGAAGCCTCTGCAATCTGCGCAGAAGATGGAGGCCGCCTGGGATCTCTGAGAGTGATTGGATGTCAGTGGTTGCTGGATCCTCTTGTGCGCTTATAAATATGAAAGTACATACTGCAAGGCCCCCAGTATTTTCTGAAATTTAGGGAGCAAAATCCGAATGCCTCTCTCGAACTGAGTGAGGTTTTCATATGCTCGCACAGCTGGCGGCTTCCTCATAATGTCGGCTTCAAAGTCTCGCCGGTCGAATAAGGTCGAACGGCACTCCTTACAGAGTCTGATATCGACGTTAATCACGCCCGTGCGGGGCGACTTCTCTGCTGGTGTTTTTGCAACTATGTCCAGTCAATAACCGAAAGATAGGAAGTTTCGCAGATCTGACATACGAGGTGAAATGCTCAAAGGGACCTCCGTGGAACATGCAGTTGCTGGATCACCACATACGACTCGCCCGCAAGTCCTGCAGTGGTGTCTTCTGAAAGTGTAGCTGGTAAAGTCTTGCTGGCAGAACGGACACCGGGACACACTTGAGTCATCCTGCCAACTCACTATAGTTTGCTCAAGGGCTTTTCGTTGATCACCCTGCCATGAGATTGACCACAATTTATTTGTGCTCGACTGAATCTGCTCTGCAGGCAAACTTGCAAGCAGCTGCGTCAGTCGAGTCAAGCGTTTCTCCAAGCGAGAAACTTCCAGCAAGTCCTTGTCAACTGTCTGCTTCCTCATCGCTTTGAACTCACTCATGCGGTCTCTCACCAGCCCTGGAACAGAGTTAATCCCATGCCCATTGTGGTTATTCAAATAGAAAAGAGGCCCTACCATTGTGATCGTTATAGCCCTCCCTCGACTTGTAGCAAGTTTCACAAACCCTGCACCATAGTCCCCTGACTGGTTCATGTTGCGCCGACCTGGATAGCTTCATCTGATACATCGTATGATCCTCACAAAACAGTTTTCCGCATTTGCGACAATTGACACAACCATTTGTAGCATTGAGTCGTTTTCCACACGACGGTTCCAAGCACACATCGTAAAGGGTGCGACCCTGCCAGTGATCCCTCGTTATAACGTCGTCCGGGTCGAGTGCTCTCGGGGGTTCAGGCGGATGCGCCGGGAGAGGCCCAGGAGGCCGACTTGGACCCGCAAAAGGATGTATATTCTCATTGGATTCGAACACGTCCAAGCCTTTGAGCTTTTGGTTTAAAACTGCGAGTGGCTGGAATCGCTTGGCTTTATCCATCTGGGTTTTGAACCAGTCCTTGACTTCATCTTGCCGATCGTCTTCCAGGTTCTGGTGGACGTCATCGAGGTGTCTGAAAATCGTGTTAATCGCATGTACAAAGGGAAACAGATATCGCGAGCGTCAAGCGAGGTACCTATTCAATTGCAACAGTGTCACCTGTTGCTTTTGTCAGCATGTCTGGTAGTGATTGAAACGGAATCCCGATAAGAGACTCGTGTAGGACAGGTCATACCATCTCCTCACTGCAGATCGGACAGGCTAACTGAGCTCCGGCAGCTGCCGGAGCAGCAGGAATGGAGGTAGAACCATTTTCGAGGGAAATGCGCGACGTAAGATCCTGAGCTTCGGAGGAAACTTGCGATGCGGAGGCTTGTGAATTCAAGGAAACGCTGCTGGCGGACGGTGATAAGGTGAGATGTCTTGGATTGTTGGGCTGCGGAGACGGGATTAATGCCGATGGAGAACGAGCGTTCGCGGGGCCAAGAACACGACCTCCACCCAGCGTCCTCCGGGGCATGATGACTGGAATTTAAGAGAGCATGAGAATCGGAATCCCACAAGGGGTCACAGACCGTAGGATCAGGGGACTGGCGGATGAAAGGGGAGTCTGCGACTTCAGCCTTGCCCGGGGGTGGAGCTTAAGAGGGGGGAAAGACAAGAAGGGAAGGGAGCCGAGAGTGCCAGACAGGCACCAGCCCAGCGTCAGGAGTTAATCCGCAGCTTATCGCCCGCCGACAGATTGTACACCTGAGGCATCAACACCGGCCATCATGATTATCCCCACAGTTCAGTCTGCGCATGTCCGGATCGCTCACTAGTCGCGGCTGATTGATTACTTTTACTGCCATCCTGCATGTTCGAGAATTGTCTTTGAAATTGACATCCTCTATCTTTATAAAAGATAACCTAAACTTACAGCTTGCTCTCTATGAACATCCTTCAATATTAGCAAGGTCTCACACGCCTTGCTTTCAACCAACAGCACCTATATATCTAGACAAGAAATGCAACTACTCTAACCAGCCATGGTCTATATCTCTTGCCTTTAATGGGCCTACTGCTGCCCAGCCTCCTTCTGCTTACGCTCTGCCTCCCGCTTCAATTGGTCAGGCCGGCGCACAGCGATATCCTTCGGCCGGAAATCACTGAACAGCGTCTTGAGCACATTCTCAATAAGCCAGCATCCCGCGTAATCGATAATCATCAGAACAGTCAGTGTCAGCTTGAACTCGGTGCTGAACGGGACCAGGCGGAGCTTCTCGTTCAGTTCAGGCACGAATTCGGTTGCACAAGAAAAGGCGACACCAGATGCCGCAACCAGACCCCAATACATAGCCTTGTTCTCGCGAATGGACTCTCTGAAGGGGCGGCCTTGGTAGTTGATCGAGAATGTCGAAATCTGCTGGATAAGCTGCAAAAGATAGATGGCGCTGTTGAGAAGCGACGGCTCAAACTCTCCCTCCAGATCAACGTCGGATTGTCTCCTGCGACCGAGTCAGTTATAAACACTACAGGACCTATACCAAAGCAGATGGGAACTCACGGCTCAATGCTGTATACATAGTTCGACAGGTAAATCAAGGTGGCAATGTGGATGGCGAACTGGCCGAGCACGGAGCCGATGATGTACACGTTGAAGATGTTTGGCTGAGGGCGCTCCTTCGACAGACCTTCAACAGACTGCAGTAGATAGTTAGTGTCAGGCATCTCTAATGTGATTCTTAATCGCCTACCTTTGCACGAGAGATTGACAGGAAACAGACACTCATCAGCATACCGCTGATAGTCACCTGACCGTCACCAAACTTGATACCGTCCAAGTAGATAACACTCAGACTGTAGGCACTGATCAAACAGTTCAAGGCAAGGATCTTGTACATCTGAATCGTTGCGACCAGTGTGCAGCGACCCTGACGCAGAATGTTGGGAATAGCAACGACATTTGCCAATTTGCTGGTAAAGGGTGCAGCGACAGAGGCATCACCGAGCTTGAGGGTCGGGGGTTCGTTCTCGTCCAGCTCCTGCTCCATCATGGAAGTAGTAAGCTTATCGGCAAACCCGGCAGCTGCCACAGAGGCTTGTTGCTGGCGCTGCTGATGAGGAGTCAAGTTGGAATTCGATTGCTGCAGAGCACGTGCACCAGGAGACGTGATGGTGGGAATCGCCTCTGCTTGGGCCGGCGCGGACTGGACGGTGGTACCCTTACGCTGCGCTTCGCGCTCCATGGCCTTTTGATAGTGAGGGTTGCTAGGACCTGGAGGGTAAAGGTGTGCAATTTGCACAGGCACGGGCGGAGCCGGCTGGTTGAAGCGCTGCATCATGGAAACCTGCTTCTCGTAGATTTCCTTCATTTTCGTTGTCCGATAGTGCTCAGCAATCTTGGTGAGATCCTCAGGGGAGCCATTCAGGAGTGCAACACCGACATGGGCTTGCTTCAGGGCACCGACATCGTTCGTTCCATCACCGCACATCAAAGTCGTATAACCAGCATCCTTGAGACCAAGAAGAATGTCCTCCTTCTGTTTGGGGGAAACGCGAGCATAGACCCAAGTGTGACGAAGGAGGTCAGGAAGTGCCTTCTGGCCCTTAAACTTGGCCAAAGCGTAGCCCGTGACACAGATATCGTTGGTTTCCAAAATACGGCGATCGAGATCCTGGGTGGGATCAACATCAATATTGAGCTTGTCGTCGATACTGCGCCAGACCAGTCTGGTCCCTGACGTGTCGTGTTCGGGAGCGTCAAGGATCAATACATCACGATCCACAATTTCAACTTGGCGAGCAACGTGCACGGCAGTCAGAGGATTGTCACCAGTGATCATGACGACACGGTGGCTGCTCTCGTTGAGCATACGAACGGCTTTGATGGCGTCATCCTTCAGGGGACACTGCAAGACGAGGAAACCGGCGAAGATCAGGTCAGATTCCACCTCTTCCCTGGTGTAGTTGTTGATACGAGTGCGAGTGAGTTCAGCTTCATGAGAGAGATACTTGTAAGCGAGGGCAAGGACACGAGCGCCGTTACGAGTGAAGTACTTGAAAGTTTCCTCGTAGTTCGGCGGGGTGTCAATAAGCATAGACCTAATGGTTTCGGGGGCACCCTTGACACCAACAAAGGTAGATTTGACCTTCTTGTGCGTGCTGCGATCATCGGAGACAATCGTGGCGATGGTACTCTGACGCTTCAGTGCGGAAGAGAACTGGAATCGTCTGATAACCTGGACGGACTCGGGAACCCGAGAAGCCGTGACCGAGACCTTGCCGGTCAGGGTGTCATTCTTTCCTAGTGTCCAGCCAAGCCATTTCAGCGTGGCCTTTTCCATAGGGTCACCAACAACCTCGCCCTCATCAAGCTTCACGAGTGCGTGAGCGCTTGCAAGAACCAGAGACGTATCGAGTCCGACATCGCTGCTCTTGGCGAGTTCAGTATGGGCACCATCTTTCTCAACCTTTGCGCCTGCCTGACCAAGAGTCAGACCGGCAACACCGTCGACGACAAGATCCTCCCCGGTCAAAGTACCGGTTTTATCAAAGCAGGCAACATCAACCCGGCCGGCGAAAGGAATTCGGAAAGGCTCAGTGCAAAAGATAGCAAACTTGCTCAAAGCGGCCAGACTAGTGTTGACAGCAAGGCTGAGCTCCATAGGAAGTTCAGGAGGAACGACACTGGTGATAATAAGGACACAATCCAGGAGCAATTTCGACCTCTTGCGATCCTTTGCCACACCCTCCTGCCAAACATACCATGAGGCGGCAATGGCGAAAATAAGCAGGAATAGAATAAAGAGCAGTGCTTCCACGTTGTTGGCAGACACCCGCTCGGTTGAGTAGATCATGGTACGCACGAGACTGCCCTGGCTTGTTTCGAAACCGGTTTTCACGACAACACCAAGCGCGCCAGAATCGGGTGTGGGAAGGATACCGGAACCATCGTGAGACTTGGCAATATCGTCAGATGTGGTGTTTGCATGAGTAATCTGCAAGACTTTGGTTCCTCCGTGTACGAATGCGTTCTTGTCCAATCCATCCGGTTCGATCAGATCGTCGCCAGGCCTCAGTTGGACGGACTCCTTCAGAAGTGGTGTACTCTCACCAGAGAGCATAGCCTCGTTAACGATAACACTTCCTTCGATCAAGAGGATATCACACGCCACACCGCTGTCTTCCTTGGTTCGGTTAACTGACATCAAGTCACCGGGCAAGAGCTTGTCACTGGTAGTCTTCTGCCATTGTTTCTCCCGGAAGACCCAGACTTCATACGGCTTAATACTCATTCCCCGGAACTCATTGAGCGTCCGCTGGCGCTGCCACACTACCGTGCTCTCAAACATGACAAGCATGAAGAGGGTAAACAGAGAATAGTACCAGTACTCGTC
This sequence comes from Aspergillus luchuensis, assembly GCF_016861625.1. Lineage (NCBI taxonomy): Eukaryota > Fungi > Ascomycota > Eurotiomycetes > Eurotiales > Aspergillaceae > Aspergillus > Aspergillus luchuensis. The sequence goes on from NC_054849.1 coordinate 2,347,682, forward strand.
CAACATCCACAAACCGACGCAGAAGATTTGGAAAACGAAGAAAGGCGCAACTGCGTGCTCCTTCCAAAGTTCCACGAAACCCGGCACAGGAATATCAAACGTGTTATCGCCATAGTGGTGCTGAATACGCTCGACCTCTTCCTTGGTGGTCAAACCTTGGGTCTTCTGGAAGGTCTTGAGGGCAGGCTTGGGCTCAGCGTCGAGGACGTAGGACAAGGGGGCGAAGCATCGGCGTTCAGGGTAGTAAAGAAAGCGGCGCTTCTGAAACAGGAACGAGACCGTCTTCTTTCCACCCCTAGTGTCGAAGAGCAATGGGCAGACCTCAGCCGAACCAGCATTAGCTGCGGGAATCACCTTGATAAGCCGAGCGGAGTCGATCGATTTAGCCTTAGTAGTGGTGAACAGTGTTTGGATATCGATGTTCCAATTCGTCATCAGCCACAAAAGCGACTGGACCGTGATAATGGAGCCAGCATACACAAAGGTCCATTCTTGACCTTGAATGTATGTATCGTAGCGTTCAGGGGAGAGATAGAAGGCGAAGAATGCAGGCCAGATGACCAGGAACGGCCATACATAAGTGTGCAACTGAGTGGGAAGGGGGTTATGGAGAGAGGAGTATTTGATCTGGGGATCTTCGACGAGTCCTGGCCTGGGCATCATCAACTTGTCAGTAAGCGGCCGGTCAATGCACGCGATACAGCGAAAGGTGTCTCGACTCACATGGTGACACTCGAATGACCACGACGCGGGCCAGACGACGCGAACTTGAGAAACCAAGAAAGCTTCAATAGACCATAGGAAATAAAGGGCCCAAAGCCTTGAAGCCACCAGTATATCTCCGAAGTGCAGGTCGAAAAGGAAAGCGCGAAGAAGCCACCTCGACAGTATAATTTTGGGATTCGCCGCCGAGGATTGAACGTACGGAAGGCCCCGTTGCTCGCGATTGGTCGCCGCCACGTGCCGGGACGGAGCTTGGATTTTCCCGACTTTCGCTGGTTCCGATAAGCAGGCAATCCTGATAGCAACTAACTACTAATGATTACGGAGTTTTACTCGGTATGCTGATAAGAGTGATCCATTCAGATGGTGAGGACTTGACTATTTTGTCCACTTTACAAATCGAGCCTACGCTACTCAAGTCCGTCGTCTTTGTTTAGCGAGTTGGCGCTGAGGTGCTACGTAGAAAGTCACCGAAGCTTCAGCCTCGGGCTTTAGGCCTAGCTAATACTCGTGATAGGCACTGGTAGCTAGAGATATGAAGACGCCAAGATGTGCACGGAGTTCTCGTAGGTTCACTTCACATAAAATAATGATCTTCTGATATTTAACCCTCAATACTGGAAGCCAGGGGTTCAGTTGCTCTATTGTTAAATCCAGTTCGGGACCATGACATGTGATAGATTACTATCGTTAACATCACGATGCGAAGCAGTCAAGATGGTTGTGCCAGAGCTGAGAATGGATTATGCCGCATAGCCTTTTCAAGTAATTGTCTGAGGACGCGAATACCACATACGATATGGACAATGAAAATACTATAACTTATCAAGATTATAGATTAAGTAGCATAGAAGATCAACTTCTAGGCCTCATCCGTCGTGACAACAAATGACTTATGCACATTAACCCCGTCCCAAGCGCCTGGCTTCGGATTGAGATTTTCCTGACTGCTGTGCGGGCTTCCCTGAGCTGTTTGCACGGTCGTAACAATAGCCCTAGTGTCGTCAGGGTTCAGATCCGGACGCCAGAATTTGGTCGAGTTTGTGGTATGTTCGCTTCGCGAGGCATGTTGACCGTTCATACTTGAGAGCGGCATACTTCCGGAGGTTTTCTTGCTGCGTGTAGGAGAGTAGCTGGTTCCGCCCAACCAGCGGAAGAGAGGGCGAAGGGTGACGAGGCAACCTGCTGTAATCCCGAGGCCCGCTTCGACATTGGACCATATAGATATTTGAGTCGTTGCGTCTTTGCTCTCATTAGCGTTACGAAGCCTGGTAAGTGTGGCTGACTGTCAAACTTACAGAGGAACTCGGCGTCTTTGTAGGTGGGAAGGAAAGGGATACGGACGATGACACCTGCGCTGGCACTATTGCGAGTATTAGCAAGCGATCGTGCATGAATGGTTTGTGTCCAATCCGTCTTACATGCAACCCAAGCTCAGGATACCCGCCAACGCGGCTTTGGTTTGGCGACTCATTTGTAATTTCCACACCAGGAAAATAGGTAGCAATCCAAGTGTGAAATCGCAGATCATCGCAGTGACACTGTATACGTAGGCAATGTCGAGGAGTTTATCAATAGACATGCAGTGTCCGGGTTTGGTGCGTTGCCAGAAGTGTGACACCGGTTTGCACTCGAAGGTTAACATAAACCAGAATACGAGGCCCACGATGATCGACACGCCTACCACACACCATAAGAGGATTGTGTGTACTCTGGAAACAGTAAGACGGAGGAGGGCCAGCGCAATGGAAATCCTGGCGACAACCACTGTCACGACGTAGCTCGTTTGACCTAGCCACCACCACTTCTCAATGTAAGCGAGAGAATTCGACGTGATAGTCAGTGTTCTTACAAAAAGGGCGGTTTCAAGATAGCCGTCTTCCAGTTGCTCGAGTTTCTGTCCCATGCCGTACAATGAGCCAGTAATACCACACAACGCAAACAGAATATTTAATCCCTTATAGTAAATCAAAGTTAACATTAACAGACTCTCTTGTTGGAAGCGCCGATAGTACATACCATAGCGAAAACCATCAGCGCATCATCCCACCCAAATGCGCGCACCAGCCGCAGCCGAACGAAACATCGTAGGCATACAGCAATGAAGGATATCCCCAAGAAAACCACAGTAACGATGAATATTGACTCACTGCGGCCCTTGAATTCGATCATGGTGGAGCACACAGCAGCGTGAGTGCTACAATCAACGAAGGTCGCAGGCTGGAATCGGGTGACATTGTCTCCCCTGGTGTGGGAGGAAGAGAGTGTGAGGCAGCCTAGGCCGGGGTAACTGTCATTTAAGTGGATATATAACCCAACTGGCAGCCGTTTTAGGGGTAGCCTGGAAGGGGGAAAAGGTTCGACGCTAAAAGGCTGGTCCACGCATAAGATTCTTAACAAAGTACCGTCTGCTCAGCACAACCGCCCAATGACGAGAGAGCTGATAGTGTCCGAAATGCCGATGGAACCCGGGTCTAAGTCTAAATGCTGCCATGTGGAGAGGACTGGATTCTCTGTTTGCCATCGAGGATCACTCCAAATGTACGGCATTTGTTCTGGTGCTACGGAGTACGTGGGTTAGACTTTCATATAAGAGCTAGTAGGAGGGACAGACAATATCGGCTGTCGGGTCAGTAGCCGCCTGTGATCTGGTACCGAGGTCTATAGTGGCGGACGCTGAATACTGAACAACAGGCTGATTGTCTGGCAACTTTTGCTCGTCATGATTCCACATGAGTCTATCTGGAATCTGGATACTATCATCGTATGGAGCCTTGACATTGGATCCTATAGGATAGGAAACAAGATCCATTGGATCGACCCTTAGGCAGCTTGAAGCAGCCATTTCGTGTGCCTTTGCCAGTAACGGCAAATGTACCTGGGCCATAGCGGAGTCCATAGGGACAGAGTGGGTGCTTGGTTCCGAGGTGGGTTTTCGGTGACAGTCACTTGCTCTCCGTTTTAAAGATCGAGAAATGAATTCATGTAGGAGAGGAATAATCGGCTATGTGCTGTGCCGACTGCACCAGAGAGCAGGTGGGCTGCGTGACATGTTTGGGCCCTTTGGGATTTAGCCCACCTGGGCTCCACCCTGCCGCAGCAACGTTTGCCCCAAGGGGCCTGGGCGCGATGAATACCAAGAAAAGATTACATTATAATATTTGGCAACTGAAGTGTGTTATGCGCAGAAACAATAGACGATGAACCAGAATTCTCTTTTTGTCTGTTGGACCCTGCCAATTGGGCCTCCCTGAGCCTGCGAGAACGAAGGGAAGACAAGACCCTGGTGGACTCTGCAGAAAAATGAGATTGCCTCAAGACCCCCCGCCGCGTGAGGATTCCCTGTCATGCATCCAGGTTATTGGTCTCCTAGAGACTTCCCTGTCATCATGCCTAGACTATTTATTATAGCGTGTGAGTCGGGCGTGGATCACCACAGCAAGCACATAATGTCGCCCACAATCCACCAAACTCGAAACGACAGAAAAGTATCCCCCATGGCTGCTGCACTCTACATTAACCGGCAAAGGATCTCCAATCCACTCCCGATGAGCAAGATGTCAATCAAGATAGAATCAAGATAGGGGCGAATCCGACGATTCGAAGAGCCAGGGCTTTGTCCTATCTTCGATAGAGTAATGATTGGCCGGGATCTCATTGTTCTCATGGTGATCAGCGCAGTCCGCTTGTTTTACAACTTGCCTTCCTGGGAACAGAATGTGTTTGTTCTGGGCTCTAGAAATTCTAGATCCGTCCTTCCCGAAGATTTAGTCCACGGGAAAAAGCAAACGTTGGTTGCAATAGCTACAAAGTAGCACAAAGCATGTTGCTTTTCTTCTTCTCCTCTTCTTCCTCCTCCTTCTCTTTCTTCTTCTTATCCCTCCATGCCTAAGGTGCCCATAGCACCAGGAAACAATTAATCAGTCAGATCCACGTTTTGAACAAGCATTCCTAGAGTGTAGAGTAGCCAGAATGGATGCTCCCGCTGGACACGGCACGGAAGTCGAAGTGTCGAAGGAAGGAAGGAACCGTGCGTGCTGAGATTCCCCCTCTTTGCCCTTTCATCGTTCGGCAAGCCAGCCCCAGTATCCCCACACCTATCCAGGCATCAGATGTTGCCGATCCAATAGTCGTGAAGAGGATGGAAAACTGCCACATTTCCGCAGTAACAGCAATATAATTAGCTACTCCCAGGCCTATTTTTCACGACAGATAATTGATTTCCCATCGTTGGTCAATATCAACGTACACCTCGCCCATCAAATCTCCAGCTGACATGGTCTTTCGTGTGGGAGACTGAACGGATTTAGCATCATCTCTCATTTCGCTTAGGGCCTTAGCTCAGGAGTTCACGCTAACATGTCTAGCCCCAAGACTAACCGCCCACCTAAGGCTTCAGATTTTACCATAGTAGACGCCTTGCCAAACCCAGCTAGAGCTCCGATCGCACTGTAGTTCGCCATCTACTTTCCATGGTGCCGACCTGACCAGCTGGACCTGCCGATTTCCAGTGCCCAGTTTGGCTAAACAAAATCGGCCCCTACCGTCATGGGTACTATATCTATTTCGGGAATGCTTTGCGTCGATCATGCCAAAGTATCGGTGGTGATACCAATTTCAGTGCATGCTGTCATCCTATCTTAGCACTTGACGATGGAGCTAGCTCTGTGGAGATATTCTTCCAGGAACATGGTTCGGTCCGTCCATGGTTCAGAGGCACGGGTGGCAGCAAAGAATAATCGCAGTTGAAACCACGGGTTGAGCTGCCCTGACATGCGAGAAATACTATCACATACGTCGATCAAAATAAATATTTAGCTTTGGAGGCTATTTTTGGTCGATCTTGTTAATTACTGTTGAGGCGACTACCTGTGTATGCGTACTCACGTGTCTGGCACTCAGGCCGCCCACACAAAAGACCTCTCCGGCTTTATTTTGTTAGAAGCACCTAGATAGCTAATTCAACAATCTATCAAAGCTTACATACATGCTGCCGGCATTTCCGAGCTCGTGAATACCCGAAAAGTTCCAGACTCCAACGCCAAGACATCTCGATTATCGTGTTCTTCCCACTGGTGCCGGATATATTCCGTTACGTGCGGCCCCGATGTTTAACCGTTGGCACCGGCTCATCCTCTATCACTTGCAGAAATATCTCTGGCTGACATCCAATGTCTGAAACGCTGGCTGTTAGCATGTTGTTTCATCCGATCGAGGGGTAACATCCCACCGACCCGTTAGCCGTCAAATATGGCTTTGGTGTCAGTCTATTTATAAAGTCAAAGGAGTGGGGCCTATCTGTTATCAATGGTTATTAGATTCGCTCTTTGATAGGGATTAAATGCCATTCAGTGCGACTGCGAGGATAACCCCCTCGGTGAACAACTACTTTGTGGACACCATAGCGACGGACATATCAGGGATATCTCAATTTTTCTTCATAGACGAGCTCAGGGTCTCTCGGAGAATAAAAACTGCCAAGATTCATCTATCATTAGACTAATGAAAGGAAGCAGGTTTTATGAGCTCCTCCGAACAGGACCGTATCCAATAGACAGATTTACAGACAGTAGTCTAGTTCATTTATGGAAAACAACGTGCAAAGAAGCCTGACATGAGGCTGGCACTGATCACTCATTACACCTCTCTCACGGTTTAAAATCAATGTAAGCGGGTCACAGTATCCCGCGCGCTATACTGAACAATTGCACACCATGGTATGCGATCTTCCCCCTAACAGCTTGTTCTTCTTGTTCTAGTAGTGATATCGATAATCTTGAGGTCGTGTGCTATCTCGATATGCCTCCACGAGCAACCGCTTCGTCTAGAATTCGTGCCTCCTGAGACCCTCCAGCCATATCGTGTACACGTACTAAAGCATTGGAGGATTGGTACCCTCGAGGCCTGACTTTTTCGTTGACCGATAGCTAACGACTGCAAAGGGGACTGTTCAGCTCACAATCAAGTCATTGGAAGACCCTTTCGGGGAGATGAACTTGAATCCACAAGCCATCAGTGGCTTCCAACCGTATGATCAGAAGCCAAAAAATTTTAGACCTGTTTTACATACACATAGCTCCTGTGGGATGTAAGCCTTGTCACTAATCTGCAAGAACTCTCACTGCTACGAAACAGAGTAACACCCGATTGCATCAAGATCCCTCACCACATAATGTGTTGCAATAAATGATGTCCATCTTGAATAGCATCGAAGTGCGCTATATATAATATCAAAGTTTATTATAAATTGTTAAATCTGAGAATCAACTGCCATGATGCATCAGCCCAAAGGGGATGATTCTGTACGAACAAGAGGAAGTAAAGACCTGACCACAGACTAAGGAAAGTAAAATCTTGATTGCGATTTTTCGACTCGACGACGACATGATCAGAAGGTATCACCGTTGAGACACTGCCAACAAGCTATTGTATCCTGATCTACGAGTTGTTGGTGAAGGTTAGTGGTTTTGATCAGTGTTTGCTGAGCAAAGCATGAATATTCATAATTGACTGCCCTGCCGCGAAGCAGAAATTGTGCCATACTGTAGTAGAAAGAACTCCGCCAGATGTTTATATCCTTCACCTTTTCAAATCAATATGTGAAAATTTTGAGCATGCTACGAGGGTGAACAGTAACCAACTCGATTCGCTCTTAGTTAGGCCGCTATACTATGGAAGTAAGTTTCAGGAATGTCTCGAGCCAAATTACGGTATTCTTCGGAAAGCCGTCCTTACAACTGAGTCCCCTTCGACGCAAGCAAGAAGCTAGCATGAAATGGCTTAGAATTCTTCAGGACAGGTGACGTTATATTGTTTTTCAGTACCAAGGAAGCAAGAGCCTTTTTAGGCCCGCGGGGGGCAGCATATATAATCGTAGACCATTCCTCTAGTGAAGCTTGTACATAAATACAGCCTGTAAAGAGACATCAAAGCTTCGCTGATCATCATAAGCTGGGAATAAGCTTAGCCTCATTTTGAAAGCCTAGCTAGCGTACTACAAGGCTGCGTAGAGAGCACAAGTGATGCTCGCTACTCTAGCCTTTCCTGTGGTACTAGCTGCTATTTACACCTGAAACGACCGAACCCGCAAACTGGGGGACGATCTAATCTAAACTAATCAAGTAAGTAGCAGGCTTTATGCTAAGTGACTCAGCAGTCGACAATATATATCGTTGAGCGAGATTGCAGGCAGCTTTCTCACGTGCATACAATGTATCTTGTGATATGGGCAATGGCGATGATAACCTAAATGAAGGACATTCCCCTAAAGTCCTCGAGAAGACTTCACTAGCCCGGGTGAGGTGTTACCTTATGCCTCAAGAGAATGATACTCTGGAGGAAAGTCAAAATATGGAGTACAGAGTATAATATCAGCCATTAATTCGCTCACGGATGTAACCCAGCCACTAGTGGATGATCTAGTGATGCTTTGTAGTACTAGTAGTAGTGTGGAGGCCTGACAGGGATCTATGCTCCTAGATTTCCCTGAAACTTGGTTCTCAATGTAATCATGTAAGCCTTGTGGTTTTACTACGTAAAAATCAGCTCTTAGCCAATGCTATTTTGTAATGGTTTTGTTCTATCCCCAAGTTGTTGTTTTCGAATGGCTTCATCGTGATGGGGAGGGGAAAGTGGAGATTAGAATCTCACCTATGTAGAGCTAAGCAGGGGATCCTCGCTAGCACCGACCCGCAGACACTTTGGCTTGAGCTGAGTCCACGTAATTGTACTCCCCAGGAAGAAAAAATATCCCTGCTTCTAAGAGGGCTGTTTTTGAAGCACGAGGCAGAAATTTGGCTCATTGTGTGCTCGCGCTGCACATAGGCATCAAAGCAATGTTCAGTCACACATGTTTATTTGCTAATGTCTCGCTTCCCTTGATATATACACATCTATTACCGCTATAAGAAGCGTCATGATCGATTATCATTAACTTCTACATATGTGTCCACCGTTTTCCTGACCCCATCAACCGGTGGCTGATCCTCTGTCAGCCCTCTAGTGCTTTCTGTGCTCTCCGCATCATCCCTGTTTCTGCGACTTGTATCATCCTGTATGGTACCCAGTCCGTTCTGCGTCGTATCAAATCTAGAGAACAATTCAGTAGCTCGGAAGCCTGGAAATAAAGCAGAGCGTCTTCTCGCCCGAGAGCTGTAACCACCTGGGTTTCCGGATTTGGTTCTGGAACCTGTGGCTCCTTGAGTTGTGCTGAGTTCGATCTCGGACATATGGACGCCATTCAACCCGGTTTTGAGATTGCTGAGGATGCGATAGACCGAAGGCATGCAGGCTGCTATGATGCTGAGGTACATTATAAGTCTGCGATGTTCTAACATTAGCTGCGACCGAATAGGGTGCGATAAAGATCCTTCTCTCACTCGTTGCAAATGTCCACATTAACAATTGTCCCTGTGAAATGAATGTTAATGTTTCTGCTGCCTTTGCCGCGTTGAGCGTCCGGAAACACTTACATGTTGGATCGGATGAATGTAGATATGTCGGAAGATACACCAGTTCAGTGATACTGACCGCCACTACGCTTCATGATCATTAGTCTGCATTCAGCCATAAATATCTTCATGGACACAGTTCCCTTACACAAGTCTTGTGGTAAATGAAGCGATTATTTGAAGACGCTTTTGCAATGTCATTTGCACGCTCCAAATCATGATAAGTGGAATCACCACCAGGGCCAAGTCCGTGAGGATGTTGATAATAATGATCGGGTAGTTAATAGCGCCCTGGATATGGTTAGGTAGGAATACTTTATACGATCACAAATCTTACCTGCCCGGCACACTGGCTAGGGAGATACTCCCAGCGTGGTCGGCATTGAAGAGCTGTGGCAAAAACTGCAAACACAGTCCATATGCCGACAACTATGATGGTAATCATGTTGGCTCGTCTGATGCGCTGACCTGGTGTGAGCCTGTGGATCAATCGACAGGTGGACAGCTTTGAAAGTGAAAGGACAGGAATAAGAAGTAATTGAGCGGCATAGGTGAGCTGATACAAGCAACGAACAAGTAAGCATTAGGATCCATACCAGTAAGTGGAGGAAATACAGCTAACCTTGTTGTACTTGGAGAAGTCAGCAGTGGAAAGAGAAGATGCATGTTTCCCAAGCCCATGGTCAACTGCAAATTGAGTAAGTAGAGTTTGAATAAAAGCAATAATCTGGCAATAAGAAGTATTAGTCGTGCTCTCTGAGGGGAAAACGGGCTTTGTACTAAGGCAATCCACAGAGGTGTATCTGTGCTTAAGAGCACTGTCTTTGTGTATAAGGCAGTTCCAAATTTGACGGCGACGATGATCAAAGTCACGAAGAAAAAGACAAATGCCACGAGTGTGATTGCTGGGCCTCTGTTCCAAGGTGTTATTACTTCCAAGGGTGGTAGAAGCTCAGATGATGATGAAGATGGCATGGCCGTGGTAACATGCTAGAAAGAGCACTGTCAACATCGATGGTTCAAGGAGAAGCAGACAGATTGGGAACCAACAGGAACTCTTGCTACCTCCATATATAAATGCTTAATGTTACATCAGCGCTAAGGCTGGCAGGGATATGGTTCATTTACGACTGGTAAGAGTTTGCCATAACTGCAGGGTTTTGTTGGTTTCAAGAATCTAGCAAATATGTTAATTGCTATTTAATAGAACAACGACAAGGGCAGCTCTGGAGCACCCGGTCTAGATCAATCCGCACTATGCGTAGTACTCAGACCAGAAGTACATTAAAAAAGATTTCAGGGCCTATGTGAACGCGCAATCAGTGTCGGTAGCGTAGCAATGAGAGACAAAAGGATAGAATCCCTGTTTAGTTCACATACCAGTCTGGCACTAATTCGGGATGGTGGCTACCACCTACAGTAGCTAAAGCCGCCGGCCGGTTACGATCAGGGATTAATATATCGCCCATGCTTAGTTACATCGCATAGAGCAATTAGCTTCGTCCACTAATTGTCCTAAATGCAAAGCTATCCCGCTCGATTTGTGTGTTCTGTGTTTTCATTTTTATCCTTGACCTTCTGTTATGTTGCTTTTTCTACTGGCTTAGCATTCTGAAACGAGCATACTGCCCTATCTTGCACTTTTACTTTGATTATCGCGAATCATGCAATACGACAATAATCCAATAGGGCTGTCTAGTCCCGCAAAAGGGCCTCATGCTATGAGCATAGAGGATCCCCCACCCCCATCTTCCTATCAGTATCGAGGGAAACCACGACTTGAGGTGAGCAGATAATTTCTATATAGCTATAAAGCTATTTATCTCACTGAGTGCTATTATATTACAGAGATATCTCGGTTTCTTACCTATGCTAGCATTTGCCGCAACCCTACAAGCATCCTGGGAATCTTTAGGATCCAGTCTTCAGGCAGGACTGTTGAACGGTGGTCCAGTCGCAATTGTCTACGGCATGCTCCTATCCTTCGCTGGCTCCCTATGTTTGACTTTGTCTATGGCAGAGATGGCATCAATGTACGAGTGGACTCCTCCGATGAGAATAATATGCGTCATAATTCGTCTTCCTAACCGCTGTACACAGTAATCCCGTTGCCGGTGCTCAGTATCACTGGACGTATGAGCTCGCGCCATTTGCACCTCGCTTCTTAAGCTTCATCCAAGGTGAGCCACTCCCCTTTCTGACAACTGGCTTCGATTTCAATGGCTAATACGTGATTTCACCAAGACAGGCTGGGTCACGGTAAGCCGCCAGTAAACCGATGCCGAAGTTAGTTGACAGTGAACACACTCTAATCAGACACCAATTCGTGAATACTAGGTCATAGCATGGTGGGCCAATGTCGCCGTTGGGCCATACCTAGTCGGCACTGAGATTCAGGGACTACTTGTGCAGAACTACCCTTCCTACGAGCCGAAAGGATGGCATGGGACTCTTTTAGTATTTGCAGTCCTCTTCCTGCCCTTGTTGGTCAACATCTTTGCGCGCCGCCTCTTAGCACCGGTCGAAGTGCTATCAGGTGTCATCCATATCCTATCATACCCGGCCATCATGGTCGTCATGATAGTTTTAGGACAACGACACACGAACGAATTTGTGTGGACTGAATTCGTCACCGACCAGAGTGGATGGCACAACAAGGGAGTCATATATTCAATTGGATTGCTGACAGCGGCGTTCACCCTAAGTAGTGAGTCTCCTTTTACCTATCAAGCATTCCGCTGCATGCTAACCCAGAAAACCCCCAAACAGGCTTCGACGGCGTTATCCACATGTCCGAAGAAGTCAACGACGCACCCAGAGCCGTCCCCCGCTCAATGGTCTGGGGATTATGCGTGAACGCCGTCCTTGCCTTCGGCTTCGCCATAGCCCTACTATACACCATGGGTGACTTCCAAAAAGCCCTCGACTCCCCAACAGGATACCCCATCATTGAGATATTCTACGCACAAACCGGATCAAAAGCAGCATCCAGCGCAATGATGCTCCCGATCCTCCTCTCCGGCTGCTACTCCTCCTTCAACGTCCTAGCATCAGTCAGTCGGCTCACATGGGCGTTTGCTCGCGACGAGGGATTCCCCTTCTCATCGTTCTTCGCACATGTATCACCTCGATACAAGATCCCCCTGCGATCTCTTTTCCTAGTGACTACAATCACCGTCCTGATTGCCCTGATCAACATTGGCTCCTCGGCTGCATTCAATGCCGTCTTGTCGCTGGACACTCTCGCCCTTTATATCTCCTATTTGGTCCCGATTCTGTTCATGCTGATCAAGCGGGTTCGCTTCCCGGGTGAGATCCGCTATGGCCCGTTTAACTTGGGGAGGTTCGGTGTTCCGATTAATACTTTTGCCATGCTGTACGGTACTTATATTACGGTATTCCTTCCGTGGCCTGAAACTCAGCCCGTCACGGCGAGCGGCATGAATTATGGTGCTCCGGTTTTTGGCGTCGCTCTGTTATTCGCGGTGATTGACTGGTTTGTTCGAGGACATAAGAAGTGGAATGGGCCCACAGTTATGACGGCGCCAAAGTAGCGCTAACGGGCTGTTGATTAAGGGATGGGAGCATCCTAGTGGGATATATAGTGTGGGCGGGGAATGGGTTGAGACGTCTGCAACGGATGATAACCACTACTACTGGGTTTCGGTTTCAGTTCTCTTTCAAAAAGTGGGTTGTATGCTTGCATGCTGATAGGATAGCCATGATGATGATGATGATGATGATGACATGTCTAAAGATGACACAAAATAGACGATTGTTTATTCCAGCGTCCATCACAGAGTAGCTAGGACGATCTGGCCTCAGCAACCAATTTCGCGCGATTCAAAAATCTAGTTATCATGCAAGGAGTCTCAGACTCTTTAGAAAATATATACATCTTTAAAAAGCGCCCAGTAAATATGCCAGATATTCCTCACATTATGAACAAATGTTCCCTATATCTACCACTTCGCCTCCTTACGGCCCTGGAACTCCTTCAGGATGGCGACGTTCTTCTCAAGAGCCACTACCTCGGCGTTCAGGGACTCGTTAACCTTAGCCTGGTCCTCACCAAGCTTGGCGTAGAAATCCTTGCGGTAGGGGGTAGCCGACATAGCAGCAGAGAAGATGGGCTTGATAACGAAGGAGTGGTGGGGCTTGAGGGTGTTGCCGTAGGCTTCACGGAAGGAGTCGGACAGCTCGGTGCTGCCGTTGTTCAGGTTGTGGCGGAGGGCCTGGGCGGTGAAGTCAAGACCTCTGTAGCACAGGACAAATTGTATATTAGCATGTGTAACTCAAGTGGCACGTATACAACGACTCAATAGCCGCTGGAGCACAGTGGGGAGGGGGAGGGTGGGTAGGTAGACATACCTGACAAGCCAGAGCAGACCTTCAGAGGCGACGTGCTTCTTGGTCTTCAGCTCGTTGACAACAAGAGCCTGGAGGGTCTCAGACTCAGCGGGGGCAGCCAGCTGCCTCTCCCTGACTTTCTGTGATAGAAGGTAAGCTTCCGATAGCATCTGACTGCGGGGTACTATGTATGTTCGAACCTTGATGTTGTTGGTCAGATCACTCTTGACAGGAGTGAAAGCCTTGGAGCCGAGAACATCTGAATGAAGAGTATCAGCACTGTTACTTTATTATCAAGAGACGCGACCAATGGCATACCGAAAAGAGTGGTGAGGGACTCGGCAGCTTCAAGGAACTCAGTGGTCGAGATGCCGTTGTCGTTGGCAGCATCGATCTTGACGTCCGCGAAGGACCTCTTCTGTTGGTCGAACCAGGTAGCAGACATGATGACTAGTGATAAATAATATGAAGTCTAACAAAGGTAGAGAACAAATATGCGAAGAGGAAGTGAGCGATTTAAATAGATACAATCAGGGGGTCCAGGGGAAGGAAAAGGCAACGTGGAGGGGAAGGCGGCAGTTTAACAACAACGACAGGCGGCCTGTCACTCTCTCCCACTCTCACACACCGCCGGAAGCGGGACACGCAAGCGGTGAGGCCAATCAGCGGGTCCATTGCCCCTGATCAATCTATCCTTAGGTAAGACACGGCACAAACAGTACAAACTCCCTCTTCGCGGTCACGGGATGGGTAGCGACGTCATCGTGTCTGTTGGCCTGCTTTGTATACCCTGACTTGTTTACTCTCTAGAAGCTTCATCCTAGGCAAGTATGTCAGCGATAATAAGAGTATTAACCTATATAGTCTATATGCACATTGTAGCCTGGTTAGTGTTGAGGCGTAGCTCTAGGATTGTATACTATGTGACGGCTGTTACGGATGTCGCAATTTAAGATGTTATTGCGATGGTCAATTTACTACCCTGGTATCCTTCTTCAAAACAGTTTACTTCACGCTCTTTGAATGAACGGTCAAATAGCACATAAAGCATGTCACCATTGGGGAAAATACTACTTAAAAGACAAAAACAATGCTGCCGAGAAGTGAAAGCCCAGTCGTAGAGACATGCCACATACCAGGATGATATCTCATTTAAAACCGCGCTGCATGTCGATAAGCGCTACCCATTAATCAATCCCTTCAACGCCAAGCTCAAAGCATACGTTGCATCACTCAATGCATTAACTATCTCATGATCGGCTCGGAGCCAGGCGACTACCAATCCTTTGCCAGCACACTGTCTGAAGTGTTGGAACCGTCCATCTCAATGATCCCGCTGGACTGAACGCTCTGCACATCAGTCGCAGAGGGAGGCCTATCAACCTCAACGGGCTCATCGTCCAGTTTCTCCGTGCGGCCATCTTCCGATTTGTCAACCTCCTCCCAGTCATCGTCAGATCTGATAGAGAAATCCTCCATGTAGCTTCTACCGCTACGTTCGGTCTGGTCCGCGTTAACCTTTTGCTTCTTAGTCTCCGGTTCTCCGTTCAAGGCAGGATCAACGGTCGGTGGGTCGGGAAGCTTTGCTGCGAGCATCTCCGCCGATTTCGAAGACTCACCGTCAGATTCGAGTTGAGATTCGCGGTCGCTGCTGGCGCTAGGGGCACCCTGATTTTCTGGAGGGAAGAACAAGCTATTACTGTTAGCCATACCAATGCCACCAATATACCCAGGGCAAGTCATGACTCACGGAGTAAACTTCTCGTAGGCTATCTCATCCTTGCGCTCAAAGTTGCAGAAGATGATCCGTTCTAGTTTGCCAATGTTGCTCGGAATCTCCATGAACTTCCGTGTCTCGTCGAGGACGGCACGAGCAGCTACTTCACTTGGATAGCCGTACACGCCTGTGCTGATTGCCGAAAAGGCGATGCTTTTCATGTTGTTCTCCACGGCAACCTCCAGACTGCGGCGATAGCAGCTGCGCAGCAAAGACTCCGGGCGCTCCCTCCCTCTTTGCAATTCAAGATCATAAATAGGTCCAACAGTATGAATGATTCGTTTGCACGGAAGGTCATATGCAGAGGTTATCTTGGCATCACCGGTATCACAGCCATCAAGGGTGCGGCATTCCTCCAGCAGACCAGGTCCGGCGGCGCGGTGAATGACACCATCTACTCCACCTCCTCCAAGTAGAGACTTGTTGGCTGCATTCACGATACAGTCGACCCCATCCAATTTTGTGATGTCGTTGCGGATTAGAGAGATGGTGTCGTTCAAAGCCTTGGAAGGCTGCGCGAGCGGGGAGGAGACTGGAACCAAGCGCTTGAGTTTGTATAGAAGGGAAACGGTCGGAATCTCAGCGAGGGGTACAAGTGGAGGAGCCATTTTCAGGCAGGCAACTGGTTAGATAGATCAACTCAGTAGTGCGAATAATTGGAGCAGATGATGACAAGTTGGTTGACAGTAAACTGAACACTCGCCACAGGATGTGCTCTGGCTTAATTAGATTTTCTTGTCGTATCGTGAGCTTCAATTCGTGAATGTCTCGTAACTGGCATTAAGCAGTGATGTAACAAAGATGATGACGATGATGATGGTGATGGACTGGAACTTGATGTGTTACTACAAGTAGTTGTTGGCAAAGGAGGGGAGCGCGACTGCACGTGATGGCACTGCGATACCCTTTATCTTATCGGAGGTGTTCTGAAAGCGGTAATGCTCGCATGTGATCATGGGCTGTCAACCAGATAACAGTTGCCCAGTATAATAATGGATGAAACTTTACAATTATGCCATTGTGTATTCGAGTAGTGACGTCCTAATTTGGATTCGTTAAGGGAAGCGTATACTAGTGTCGTCCGCCCAGTAATCCATCATTATCACCAAAAAGTCACAGCAGCAGTGGGTTGTTAGCTACTGATGGGGAACTGCTTACTTTACCTTCAAGAAAGATTTAGGAACCCTAGTTATTGTTTGATTGTCACCCTCTAGCATTGGAATATAATACTCTACAAGTAATATTCCATAAGCATAATCAAGCCTGTTATAAGCGCCTTCCAGGTCCCTTCCACAAACCTTCTAATCATACCTGACATTCACGCTGCACGCGACTACTGCCATTGAGGAAGATTGCATAAATTCCCATAGTGCACATATTACTACTCTGAATCAACAGACACATCACAACAGTCTTAGTCTCAACCAGCGATGACACAATCTCAGTTAATTAACGTTGACAACCCTCATAATTTAACCGAAGCCAATAATTGCCAAAGGAGCAGCAGCAGCAAGGAGCTCTGCTGTGCAACATAAGGAAACGCCAGGCAAGGACGCAAACCATGATAAGGAAAAAGCGGAGTACGTAGTGTATTCAACTCCAATACATGACATGATAATAAAATGTCAACATGTCAGAATGATAGATAATAATGCACATCGGCATGATCGGAGCTGTCATGATGTCAATCAACCAACCTGACAACATCGCACTACTTACCCCATACATGAATAATGTTAATTTATGACTCGGTCCGAGCGCCCTTACGCCGCCACCACCCTTAGAGCTTCTTTTACCCCAATATCTTACCTATCTCAACCGATATGACTCGTAGAGTATACAGCGCACACAAGGCGGCATGTAATGCAATCATATATGTGCAATAACTGACAGATAGAAAGAAGCCACAATCTTGCAATCTCATGACCGTGATTGGACCAGCCATGAGCGAGGCGAGCTAATGCAAGGGCGCGCGCGCGCCCGCCGACTGGCGAACACGCGATAGTTGTTCCATCGATCAGAGATCGAGGTCATGAACCAAACCAAATCATGATGGCATGAGCGCAAGTAGTATTACCTTTATTGGCCAAATCTTATATTGTCCACCTAACACAAAACCAAGCCAATATCTAGATACCTGGTTATAATGCGACAGTTGGTAAGTAGTATGAGTAAGTTAGCCACCGGATAAGTCCCAGCGTCTCGGTTCTATATCCCGGCCACTGTATTCCATGCATATAATGATTTTCGCATGGGAAATTCTCAATTTGGTTATTGTTTGGATGAAACAGATCGGGACTACTCTCCGATCTCCCTACAGTACTCCACAGCCTTGGTATGTACCGCCGGTGTTCGGTCGAGCTGCATCGGCCGCTGCTTGTTGCTCTATACTATTCTGTCTGGTTGATAAGCATAAGCGAAACTTGACTAGCAGGGATCCCTGTGCAAGTGTGCATAGAGGACGCTGTCTGGAAGTTCATGTACATCTGTTAGTCAGTTGCCTTTCCCGTTGCCTTTTTTGTTTTCTCGATCGTTGAGGGTGAGGGATAAGCAAAAACAAGGATATGTTGGGCTGAATGACAACTTGAAAGTGCTTCTCAACATGACAGCTGTCATGATTTCCTTACAAAGACACAATAAAATCGTTTTAGGCAGTTGTTCAGGCTCATAGAAGGTGCGATCATAACATATTACGTATAATTTACTATGACTAAGATGAGGAGGAGGGCCCAGAACGAGACAGACCATACTGGAAGGTATTATGTTCAATTATAAAACCGCCCACATCGGGAGTAAATTACTGCGAAAGGTAAGTAGGCTAAAAGTTCAGCGACGTTAAAAGATTAAGACTCTTTAAAAAGTGATTGAAGGAATACTAGAACTAAGAAAAGTAAGGAGCGACGGATGAACTTACCGAAAACGAAAAAAAAAAAAAAAAGAAGAAGAAGAAGAAAAAGCAAAGAAAAGAAAAGAGTCTTGTAATATTCCCACCTCTTGGGAAGGGCCTGCTGCAGTGAGTGAGTGAGTAAGAATCAGATAGGTTGTTCGCTGCAAGAATGCGGTAACTACACCCCGCCCCCTTCTGCCGAGACATCGCAGCGATCTCGATCAGCGCGATCTTTAAAACTTTCCCTAAACTGTCTTGTTCCCGGTGAAAGTGGGGTCATAGGTTCATCGCGCCCTTGTGCAACCGTAGCACAACATACCATGAGATCGCGAACCCAATTCCAAATTCAAATTCCCTTGTTTGGGAAGGAAGATTTGTCCAAAAAATTAGGAGATAAACTATAATATTTTCATTTCACCATTACAAACTGGGCAAGGAAAGAAATTTTTTCTTCTATTTTCTTTCGTTCTTTCTTTCTTGTCTCCAATTATCCCCCTCACTTCCATTTCCCCCTCTAGCGGTGATGCTTGGCTTGCGAATTCTTCATGCTTAAAGTACCCCATCTAAAATTTAAGATGGCCAAGCGTCTTCCATTACGGTTCTTTGTTCCATCCAGTCAGCGGGGTTATCCGCGGTGGGGCTATGTGCAGAAAAACCCATTTGGTCGAGATCTGCTGTCTTGTCCATCGAGCCACCATCGCACGCTAGTCGGGAACCCAAGATGAGTGTTACCTCTCATCCCGTGGGATCGCTTGTTCTATCCCTCATTTGGTAAAAGCTCCATGCTGCTAACCGATAGATCGTAGCACTGCCCGGTTTTAAAGATGGGAGAAAGCAAAACAAAGCGTAAAAAAAAAAAAGTCTCTAGGTCGATTGTCGATTGTTGGGGAAGGAACGGACGGGACCCGCGGGCTACAATAGCGATGGAAGAGGAAAGGATACGACGGGACCTAAACTTAGGTAATACAACCTTCAAGATAACCAAGTGTGGATATCAATTGGGAGAGGGGGAGGAAATCGGGAAATCCTTGCGAAGCTCTTACTAGAAAAAGCAACATCCGTATGGGAACTGGGGACTCAACATTACTGGGGAGACTATAGGACCACAATTGGAAGCAAAGAACCATTCAGGAGGAAGAGTGAGACATTTGAAATTTCAAATCTTGAGATGAGGGTGGGAAGGGGGAAAGAGAAAAAAAAAAGGCCTAAATATTATTATTATTCTTATTATCCACCCACAACCCGCTCAGTCTGCACTTCTTACGTGCATACTTGCAGGAGGCTTTTCCTAAGGCATCCTAGCAGCTTGACTTAGGCAGCCGTGCATTCCGGCGCGGTCTCCCTCCCGTTCTGTTTTTATTTTGTTTTTTTTTTACTTTCCCCCCTCGTGTTCATAAGTCATGGCTTGTGGTCTCAGGAAAATAGTATGAGGGGCTCACTGCTGGCTGAGTTGGCACTTATCCAATCCAGGAACTAAGTGAGATTTAGTCTATCCATAGATTTGGTGTCCCTTTGGGTCATGATAGGATAGAGTAACTTGGTAACTTGGGTTAAGTAGTAGTAGGCTGGGGCCCGATTAGCGAGTTCCGTTCTTGGGTCGCATGAATCGCACCACCAGATACCTTAAAACTAAAGCCCCGTCCCACCAATGGCATTCCAACGCCTCGATTGACACGAGGCGTGAGACTAACTAGTAGATACACGCAAACCTGCAGATACAAGGTACGTATGAAGGTCTACTAGTATGTAACGATGGATGCGTGTAAAGTCAGTTACATACATGCTCCGCTACGCTTCAATACACCCTTATCTGTTTCTTTCAAGTACATACAGCATACATGATTTACCTAACGCAGGGTTACGCTGCTGCATGGCAAGTGTACATATGAGCATACAGTATGCATGCATGCATGCACGGAGCAGGAATGTAATAGTTAGTTAATCTGGACTGTTCTGCTTGGGATACATCAGTTCAAGTCAAGTCTCATGCAGACTAGAGCACGGCCAAAACAAAAACAAGTTTTCTTTTCCAACACTACACACACCGAGGCATAGTGCAAAAAGACGCCGCGTATGTCAATTATGACTATTGCTGTCGTGTAACAGCGGAATCATATTCTGATATATGCCCGATCATGGAGTGTCAATGCCTTTATCAAAGAAAAAGACCTAATGCTTATAGTACGTGCCGTGTAGGGGCGTACCTACATGATAGTGATAGGGACGTCATGTTTCACAGCATAAATAACATCGGGGCCTCCTAATCAAACAAAGACTGGCGTATGTAATACGCAGGACAGGGGTCAGGTATGGATGTATGTATGTATGCGAGCACGTATTCGCATACAGGGGCGTATGCATCGAGATACCGACTATTACCTACTAATCAATACTTAGTAACAGCCAAAAACAGTTCTAACGAGAATCGGTGAGGCTTAAGAGCTTGCGAGGATTTGGGGCGCACGCGACCAACAGAGTACAGGCCCACAGCGCCCACTGAAATAGCATACGACGCTCTTGCTCACGGTGGGTATCTTTCTTTGGTGGCTGTATGGGGTAGGAGGAAGGGAGTTCGAGAAGCTGCAGTCCCAAGATTTGTTAATTCCGGATACTACCAATAAAACTTTCCGGACTTTACTTGCGCTTCATAGCGCTGTCACCTATCAGATTCCGATGCTTCAGGACCATCGATCCACTGAGGGACGTATTCCGATCGTGGATGATGGGAATGTTCTGGTAAGTAGTAGTGAAGTGGTTCGTGACCTTGCGTAAGCCAAAATAGCTGGCTATGGCCTGGACCACACCGGGACACGGCGGAAGTCGAAGGAGAATCTTGGGTGACAATCAGGAACCAGCACGACTGGGAATATGTCGATCTGGCCCCAAAGATCCAAAGAGAGTGGGCGGTCAAGGGGTGGGAGTCCGCGAACTGTGGGCTCGATAAGGGACATCTCCCGATCGACCCAGACATCGGCCCTTATCGCCGATCAATGGAAAGAAAGAATGTATGCCATTGTATTTTCTTTTCGAACCGACGATCTCAGGGCCCAAGCAGGTCTGCTTCTTCAAGTCTGGCTTCGGTGTCAATCGGAGAAGTCTATTATTGATGCCTTTGTGTGAAGAAAGCCAAGTGTGTCAGCCTGGGACGTAGTGGACTACTGCCCAAGAACAACGTGTTACTATGAGAAAGCCCTTCAGACCCGCTTGGCATGAGACTAATCAGGGCCAACTCTGGGTTGTCTCCAAGGAAACACACAAGTCCCTCCCAGTTGCATGATTGCTGCTCAAATCGGAGTACACGCAACTTGTGAGGAAGTGGAAAAGAGACGACTTTCCTTCTTTCGTCCCCTCTCTGTCTCTGTGTGTATGTTGTGTATGTGTGCGAGATGACAAGTTTCAGCGAATGTAGCCGAAAGTTCTGTGTGGGATCAGATTATAGTTCTGCAAAGATGACCCATCGAGACACTCTAACTTGTAAGGCAATCTATGAGGCCACCACAGCAACCACCCTTATGTCAGAAAGTGAGCTTGTATGCACGGGCAGGATCCGTAGATAGTGCACTTAAAGATTGCATCATGCAGACACAGAACGAGACAGAAACGGAAGGTCGGTATGACGATGCCTTCACAGCCAGCAGTACCGACAGACTGGTTGCAGTGGGTCTGTAGTGAGACACTATGTTATTGAACCGAATAGACTGCCTATGTATAGAAGGAGTTACTTACGGAGTATATACAGGGGGGGAAATAGTACATACCTTGGGTTTACATACTATACATACTGTACGTTGTGCAAATCAAGGGCGGCGGCGCCATGCATGATCCTCTCGGAAGCAGCGGGAGCACATGACACAAGATTTTATAAGATACTAATTCCAAAAATGACATCGAGTATCATCTTAGCCTAATCTACTTACATACTAGTCAGTTATAAGTTACTTCGGAGTTCGGAGCCCTCCAAAGGACATGGTTGAATCGAGAATATTCTTTCCCTGACTCGATTTAGATTAACTTAGATTGAGTAGTTTTTCGCTCAGCCTCCCATGACGTAACCTCCATTCGTCCGATCGGTCGGATCTCGGGGGCACAGATGCAGTGGAATTTGGCGCCCGAGAACCCGTCCGTGAGACACCGTGAAGAAGGGTTCTGTTGGGCGTGTAGTAGTGGCGACTAATTAATTAATCGATTAGGCTTACTTTATCGGGCACCGGCGGCGACGGCCGAGGGAAGCACTTTTAAACGGTATGGAGGCTGGGCCACTTTAATCTCAGATTTGATAGATGTGTGGCATGATCGTGATCGAGAACTAGCCAATGGGAGAGTCGCGTCGGACGTGGAGACACGGCCTGTAGATTAATTCCAAATCAACCTACGGACCTTTTTCAACATGGTATGATTTTCCATACGCCTCTTCGGCCAAATGTGTCTGGTTGTATTCGGCAGTATTATGGGGGAAAAAAAGGCAATAGTGCGCAGCTGACTGATCACCGTGTTACACGGCGAAGACGGTCTCAAATAAGAACTGATGGCATCTCTAGATTGACTATCTGTCCGCAGTTGAGCAGACATCATAGTAACTATCTACGGGTGCAATTCAATTCAGTGCTACTTGGGGTCGCTACAAAAAGGGGAGCGTAATGACTAGTGCTTCTTTGGAGGTCGAGGTTTCTCGGATGAATGACAGATTCTGTGAACTCTTCCATATGCAGACTATTGAACACTATCTGATTTAGCCTATCGATAGAAAATACGCGGATACCAAGAACAATCTCCGGGTCATTATAGGGTAGACCTATCTAAGCCAGCCCGCGGAAATGGTTGCACCTGACCTCCCAAGAAGGTGAGTGAGAGGCGTTCGAGGCGGTAAGCAGGATGCCGGGGATGAATTGGCGGTGAGAAAGGGGGAGGGGGGAGGTTTGTACAGGATAAGATCTTAAAGCAACCATTAGCCACCGCCTTCTGTATGCAATCAGCACATCTAGTCTAGGTTTTCACATGAGGTGCGTCATTCCGAGGCCAAGGAAGGTAGCCAATGTTTTGCTGCTACAGTACTACTACTAAGTAGTTGCAGGAACAATTGACTCCGTAGTTAGTAGTTGGTTTTCGAGAACCCCTGCTAGATGAGACAAGATGAGATCGGATCGGTTCGATCGTTCGGGGTAGCGCAAGTACCACATAATCTGACAGCAATCGATCCAAACAGAAACCCTGGCATGATTGGTTCACCATCACTGAACTGAGATTGCCAGGCAATATGGCACTAGTGAATCTGAAGTTATTCAGAGAAGTTGTCGGGCGAGTAAGGCAATAGCTCGGCATAGGCTCCTCCGTATCTCGTGTGCCAGAGCCACAGAGTCAGACATGGTACGAACTTGGAGGCCTTTCTGGTTGCTTCCAATCCTCCAGCGGGTTCTCCCCCGACCGTGCTGCTCATTGGTTACATGTGGGTCGGCCGAAAGCAAGCTTAAGTAATCAATGTTTTGTAGGCCCAATTTGGTAATCAGTTTCGGTTCACTGATCCCGCCTTCCACTGTAGAGCCGGATATCCCGAAGTATGACCCCAAAGCGATCTTTATTCAAATTGACCGATCCAAGGGACTTTGTGTATATGATCTACGGAACAGAAAAGGTATGGGAGCCTATAGACGCCACTTGAATGCATCATAGGGGCGTCGAAGTTGTGACTAGCGCAGGATCATCACCAATCGGGGTCATGCCGGTTAAACTATAGAACGCCCTGAATGAACACGTTGGTACGCTACAGAAAGGGCCACAGAAGCAACTACCGAGTTTATCTTGCCTAGCCCCTGGCTCCAACAATTGCCACAGCTCCGTGGGCAGTGGTGGCCAAAGGTACTGGCGTCTAGATCCCGGGGCGTGGGAGAGCCATGTAATCAGGCGCTATTGCCTCTTCGTCGCTTGCGCCTCAATAGTGTAGGCTAAGGCTAAGGACCCGTGGATAGCTACTGCTCTGACTGCAATATTGAATTGAAAGTCCGTGGTACGGAGCACTGCATGGTATTTTCTCGACTACATGACCGGCTTACCGACTGAAGCTTCATTTTCCTTCATAGCAGATACTAGATGCATAGGTCACCACTCAATGACAGATCAGTCATTATAGTAAGAATATATAGTAAATATTTTATAGAAGTGAAGAGAAAAACTATCTTTACACTTTAGTCATAACACGGAGGCAGTAGACCCTCTTCAATTTTCAACGACAGACATGAGTGCATGAACATCATATAGGCACATCTGGAGGTAATTGCAATTCCCAAGCAAGCAGCAGGACATTGGTAGGAAACGGGGGGTATAATTGTAAACCAGAGCAAAGGCAACAAGTAGCATAATACCAAAGACAAGCGGCGCGTAAGAAAAACTCAAAAGGGTCGGAGTGCACACAAGCCAGTTGCACAACGATGATGGAACGGAGTAAAGATTAAAGCCACCAAAATATGATGAGGCGGAGTTTGAGGGGGAAGTGGGTTAAGGAGGGAAAACAGGAAGGGAAAAAAAAAAGACAGGAGAAAAACACAGAAAAAAAGTCTATCGGAATACCTTTTCCCACAACGTGCAAGGGGTATTAGAAGGTAATTCAAGGGACCAATGGGACCAAACCAAATCAAGTCCGCATGCCCGGAGTTTTCGTGATCATCCAAACCATCCGAAAGGAAAAACTTGACCTTGAAGCAGATCAAACGAGGACCAAAACGAAGCCAACACTAGGTAATGATCAAGAGTGAAAACAGGACTCAAAACGCCTGACACTTCTAGTCCCATGCCGTTCCAACGCCACATAAATGAACAGGCTAATAAGTTAATGGCTACTCGGTGATGCGGAGTCCAGGGCAGTCTTGGGCTTCAGATTCGAACCCAAGGATGATGCCTTGTTCGCGCCCATCTTCCGAGTTAATTTTGCATAATGCAAGCCGCACGCATTACACAAAGTCCGGGCACCGTCGGGCCCACGGCGCCATTCCGGTGTTTCGGCTCGGTTGCAACTGTGGCAACGACCGGGAGGGGCAGCTTTCTGTACGAGTGCCGCTGTTAGCGATGGCAAAAGTAGAAGTGGGTATGCTTGTGAAGAAATTGGGGGGCGAGGGGTAATCCCTTAGTAAACAGGATCGAGGGGCAAGGGGGAAAATAGGGAACAGAATGGGGAACAACGGAATAGACGTACCCCTCGTCGTTTTTTGGAATCAGGGCCAGCAAACCCGCCACTGCCCTTGTATTCCTCCTGGTACATTGCCATGTGGTGGACATCATCATGTACCCCACCGGCTTTGAAAGCCTTTCTTTGAGCCATCTGTTCTGCCAGGGCATGTTCCTGGTTCAAGATTGCTGTCCGTATGCGAATCAAAGCATCCTGATTACGACGCTGTATGTTGAGCATTTCCTCAACTTCGTGGATCGAGGGCAGAGAACCCAAGACAGGGCCAGAACGCTGTGTGTGGTGTGCCCTTGCCGCATAGTGCCTGGAAAAATCCAAGGTTCTGGTGCTCATCTCGGCAATCTATTATTATTAGCGATTTGGCACTTTTCATCAAAGGACCAATTGGAGATTCAATTTTGATCCACTTAGTTCCATAGTAGACAATCACATACCTCATTCAGAGACGTCTCCACATCGTAAATATCCAGGTGACGTTTAACAGAATCGCTTTGTGGTTGCCCCGCAATGGCTGGACGGGTCGCTAGACTCGGTTTTACATCGTCCACACGAGCAGTTTCTGGTACACCAGGTTTCCATGATGTCCCCGCATAGGATCGAGCATCATAAGAAGCTGAATACGTTGCCGCATTTGATGGGGGTTGCGGCTGGAATGAGAATGATTGCGAAAACGCACCATAACCATTAGGCGAGGCCACACTCCCGGCAGAAGGAGGCGCGCTGTACTCATAGCCAGATCCAACTTGGGAACCAGAAATCGAAGTAATGCCGGTCTTCGCACTTTGAGTAGGTGACTTTCCGGAATTTAGTGATTGCAAGGACGCGTTCCTTGAATCCTGGGTGTTGATCGATGTCAAGCTTGACCTTAAGGCTTCTGCTTGCAATTGGTGCTGAAAAGCAGGTTCCCGCATGAAAGGGCCAGTCGCTGCTCCACTTGAAAAGGGATTTGGCGGCCCTGGAGGTCCCTCGGTGGCTGGCCGCCCAACAATGTTAGAGGGTAAGGAATGAGGTGGCGCGTGATGAGCTTGCTGTGGAGGAGCCGGAGTCGGCGCAGGGTATGGTAGATGGTTGTCATTCCCTAGAGCCTCATGGATTGATGGAAGCGATTGCCTTTGAGGCTGTTGCTGCTGTTTGTCCTTCTCCTCCTCCAGCGCGCGGCGCGAATCCGGGGGCGATATGTATCCCGCTTGTAGATGACCAGAACCAGTCGAACTAGTGTAGGAAACAGGTAAGGGTTGACCTGTATACATGGTGGTTGGACTCAATAGTGGTGTTGGCGAGGACGTATGTGCTGTTGCTATACCGGGGTGCTTCGGAGCGTAGCTAGGTCCGTCTTTGCCAAGATATCCCAGAGCTGGTAGATGTTCCCTAGGAAGCAAACAAGAATCGTGTTAGCAAATTTTCTGTTGGTAAGCCCCCCGTATGACTATTTGCGACAAGCTACCACAGGGTAAACATACCTGTGCGTGTGCTCAGCCTCTAACGACCCCATCACGCCAACGGCTTGTTTCGAGGGTTTACAGACCAACTACTCCCAATCTCATCCAATGTCTATCGCCACCGTCCAGCGGATAGATTGAAGTTGTCTGTGCTATCCCGATAAGGTGGTGAGATTGCACCGTATTAGCAAGGTGTGAGAGCTTTCACAGTGATTGCGACGGAGCTCCCAGAAACTCAAAAGGCGGAAAGATTAAACGTATGGGCTGCGGAGTGTTGAGTCGCTGACTTCGCGGCCGAATGTTTGCCTCGATTTATTTTTCCCAATGAACTGAGCTTATATAGTATTTCAGTGATTAGAAAATCTTGGAACGTGAATCAGTGGCACGTCTTTCGTCACCCAAGATTGTCTGGGGGTGGTGGCGGTTGTGGGGGGTGGAAGCGACGATATCGGGCGAGATTCGAGCGAGAGATTCGGCTGGATCGGCCAAGAAAATAACAAGCGGCGGAAGGCGGCAACACGATTTCAGAACAATATTTGGTGAGTGCTCCGGGGCTTCTGGTGGCGTACAAAGGTCAGGTAGTCTGAAGTCGATGCGATCGCGATGGAAAGTGCCCGCAATTGTTGGGGTGAGTTCTTGTAGTGGGCGACCAAGAGAGTGCGGCACGCACCCGCAACGCGCAGCGAACAGGTCAAATCAGAACGGCCCTTCCAGCTCTTCGAATAACCATCGGTCCCAGGTCAAACCTTGCACAGGAAGTCCAAATCGCTAGATTAGCAGTCGGAATTTCGTGCTGAGTTCACTCAAGAGATAGATTTGACAATGTTTGAGTTCGCGGGAGCGGCGGAGGCGCAGTGAACGCAAGGGATTGTGAAGATGAATGCGTCGCGTGGGAAGGGAGACGTTGGTTGGTCCTCTTTCTCTTCCTTTCCGTCACTGGAGAGTCCTCTTTTTTTTTTACTTCCTTAGCGATCTCAACGAAGAGCGCCAATAAAGAAGAAAAACAATAACAAATGCAATATCGGAAGGAATGAAAAATAGTACCAGATAAATGATTATGACAACAGACAAAAGATGGGGAGGGGAAGGGATGGGGGAAGAAATTAACGGAGGGAAAGAAAGAAAATGCAAGGACTCAAAGATGTCGGAAGTAGTTGGATGGGTGTGGTAAGAGATGGTTGTAAATGGTAGGGTAAGTAGGTTGTCCTCCCGACAATAAAGAGGGAAGGAAAGTTTTGGGGGAGATGGCAGTGAAATGTCAAAGGGGGGGGGGGAGGGAAAAGTGGGTTCGGGAAAAGAAAAAAGACAATGGGATCGAAGATGTCTCGGGCAGGGGAAGGAGAGAATCTTTCTTTCTTTCCTTTTGATTGGAATGCAAGAATTCAGAGGGGAAGAGATGCAGAGGAAAAGGGCAGGTAAATACCTTAGTAGGAGTGGTGGTGGGTAAGGTAAGTAAGTAGTTGGTTGAGCCAGCAGGGTGGGCGGGACCATAAGAGGAAGAACAACAATGGGAAGGAGGAGCAGCACCAGCAGAAGATTATAATAGTTATAATGCGTACAAATATAAAAGACAATTATAATTATACTTAGCCCACTTAAGTCCAACACTCAGGCCCGCACACACGCGAGATATGGGAGGATCCAAACAGGAGCTACTAAAACTACGTCGGCCTAGGACAGATGAGCTCAGACCTGGAAAATTAGAGAGACAGGCAGGCGGAGGAGCCAGAACGGACTATGAGATCGTCGAATCATACCGGAGGTTGTGACCACTTTAAAGTTACGGCGAATTACAGAAGCTTTACGGCTGCGAACTGCGGATCTTCGACGAAGTGTGGAGTGGGTTGGGATCATATTGGCGATGTGCGGATATCTGGGTGGGGAGCGATGGAGCCTTACCAGGGGGGTGTCCCTGGCCCCGAGAATTTCTTTTTTTCCTTTTTCCCTTTTGGCGGAGGGGGGAGAAAAAAGTATAATTTTAATATAAAAACAGAAAAATAAAAATTAAAATAAAAAATAAAACCGCGTCAATTACATAACCGCCCTCTCAATACAAGTTTCCACTTTTCCTTACCGCGTATGTACCTATACACTTATTACCAAAATTTCACCCACGTTACGTATTTCAAACTGCTTACTGCACAGGAACTGCCGCTGCTCCCACAGCTCACATTATCTATTCCGACTTACACAGGCGAGGTATTCTCTCCCTTGCCATCTCTGTCGCTTTAGGCTTAAACAGGTCTTTACCACCGCGGAGATAAAACCCTAAGAATGAGAATGAAGAATCCTTCTCCTGTGGCAGCCACGGTGTTTCTGAACAGATTTATTACTGAATAAATTTCTCGAAACTTGATTCGGCGAGAAAACCTTCTTGAGGGCCAAATTGGGTTTAAACTCAACGATGAGGTTACATTGGAAAGAAGCTGGTAGACAACATCGTGCTCAAACGGCAGAATCAGCCCTCTTCTAGAGGTATACTAACATGACTCCTGCGAAGAATAATTCCTATCCTCATCGAATCAATATGGTACTAGTCCGAATTAGGAGACATCGATGCGTATCCATTGGAGTGGATCGCACACGATGCTGAGGGATGCCAACAGACTTGGACTTTTCTCGCTAGATAATGAGATTAGATGGGGACTGAGAAGGAATAGATGGGATCTAAACAGGGTAGTTTTAGAGGTGACCATATTGATAATTAAATGATCTCGGAGTCTAGCAAGCCTGTCATTAGCAAGAACAATGGCTAGATGCCCATGTTATTGGATTGATTACCATAATTTAGGGCGTGTTATTATCACTCAGGCAATTTCATGGGCTGAAGGAAGAAGTTCCCGATGACTTGACTCTGCTAATGAAGACGCCAACCAATCTGTATTATATGTGAAGGCGCTTGTCTTTGGAGTAACCACCATTCCTTTCCTACGATAAAATCATCTTCCACTACTGTGATTCTTGTCATTTGGCTTTGCTTCAAGATTTCAATGGATTTGATGTGCTAAGCATTTCGCTGACTACCATCAGAGATCTCAAGTATACCCTCACGAAGAGGTGATCGGCGCTTCGCAGACTCGCAAATATGCAAATATCGAATCAGGCCGGCAATACTCACTCGGGATTGGATTTCCTGTCGCTGAACAGGGAAATAGTTCCAAAATTGGACCTCTTCGGAATATCAAATGGAGTTGAGAGCAGCTTTATAAGCACTGATCATATGCTGACAAGGTCGAGTGAAATACTTAATGCTTTCGCTAAATTCTGGGATGATGTATCTTTTCTTCTTTGGTCTTTGACCCTTTCTTTTCTTTTTTTTTTTTTTTTTTTTTCTTCCCTCAAACCTCCCCAAATTGCGATCCATGGCGAACCGCCAAGTAAGGCTCCCCGCATTAGCATTGTCCCAAGTTTACGATCGTTGATAAGATCTAATTCGATCCCAAAATATAAGGCTGGGATGCGGTAACCAATTTCTCTAGTCTAGCGGGTTGTGATCCCTTAGGTATGCTGGTGATGCCCAAAAGACAGGTCATCCCACAGCTTTTCATTTACTGTCTTCATTGGAATTATCAGACGCAGTTCCTACCTGAGCACAGATGAGCCTTTTATGATGAAGTGTGGTTATGGCAGTTGTTGTGTTACACTCCGCCTTCAAGCAGCTGTAAGATTCCATAACAGCTACTTCTAATAGCTATGCCTGTGTGTTTCAGAAAGGATTAACCACATGTCTACTACTGCTTTATTTGGCAGAGATCTGAAAGCAATCACAGTGGGGAAAGGGAATCGCATATCAGCAAAATACATTCACACACTCACTTATAATATATACCTGTCCATCTCTGGCTGCAGCTAGCCCAAAAGAAAATGCACCGTTGGATCGCAACTGGCGGAGATCTGTCCATTCACATTGCAGGGCAGCACAACCGCCCAAAACTTAGCTGCAGCCGTGGCCAGATTTTCCTGCCGCATGGAATTAACGTCTGCTACCCCTGACCCTCCATCTCCTACGCTCGTGATATGGGATAATTCCCCGCGCGTAGATTACAGAATTTGTTGAAAAAGTAACGATCGGTCAGAAAAAAGCCGGCGCTCTTAGCTATAGGACTGGAGGATCGAATAACAAACTCATTAGCAGAGTGAATGAAGAGAAACAGGAAGTTGAGATTCTTGAGGAAAGGCTGGTAAGCAGCATATCGGTATTTTACCCGTGCCTGCGTTGCTTGTTCCATGGTACGGTACGACGCTCCCCGCTTTCCCTTGCTCGAGATCTCGGGCGTAGCCGTTCGTGGGTGGCACCATCGTCATCATCCCTTTTTTTTTTTCCCTCCCCTTCCAATCTTTTGGGAATACATATCTGATTCTTCTAATCCTTCTCTGCACTTCTTTATCTCACCGACATAAGTATACAGACCACTAATTTCTATTTGGTGTTTTTTTTTTTTCCAATTCTTTTCTTTCATTTTTTCCACTCTTCGATTCTTTCATCGCCCTTCGTGGATGGTCGGACCCCAGCGAGTGCATTTACCATGAACTTACCTCGCGCGCCTGCATCTTGGTCTTACTTTCCTGATCAATAATGGGTCTAGAGTCAGACTAGTTTGAGAATGTTAGTAATAGCAGTAAACTATTGAATATGGTGGAACCGGAGAGCATCCTTTAGTGCGTCAGTGGTTGGGGTAAATCTGTACAACGGTGTGCTGGAACTTGGAAAGAGCCAAGCCGACACTTGGCCTTCGAAGTTACTTACTCCATGGAGCACCAATGCACATAACTTTCCGATCGATCGATCGGTGATAGGTAGCTGCAATGATAGGTAGCTGCAACAAGCGTGCTCACTTAGTCGGGAAGGATAGGCACTAGCAAATATTTAGGCCACACCATTAGAAATCAAATACAGTGCACTACATATTCTGTGCTGTTATCAGTGGCCCTCCCAGGATCGGACTATTTCCCCGAAAGGATATCGTGCCGTATGCGCGGTCGTATCATACACAGCAGACCTCCCCCCACCGGAGTAGTAGTAGGACGTTCCCTCGGCGCAAAAGACCCAAACAGAAAGACGGGTTAATGAAATCTCTGGTGACTGGTATGTCAGTGGCTTTTTGTATTCCACTACAAAACTATTTCGAAGACATGGTTATACCTTTTACTTAACCAAAGGGATGGCAGAGGCAGTATTTTATCGATGTTACTTGTTCAACCGTGGCATGCACGTTGCAGGTCTTTGGGGGACGATCCATCTCCGAGCCGAGATCTAGGCCACATGATTGGCGATGGCCAACGAACGGGCGCGTTATTTATCGTATAGGCCTCAGATCGACGCCAATCGCCAGTATCATCTAGTGTAACGGATGTCTATGCATGAGTCTGCTGGTCAAGAAATTGACGTAACCAGTCATTTTTGGGTGGCCCCAACTTCTGAATCGTAGATTTGCGCATCTACAGATTAATTAATTAAGCCCGCGATTATAGGCGGTCGTTATTGGTTTTTTATCCATATTTTTTTTTTTGTCTTCTTAATTTAATTTACCTACATTCTTTTCTTTAGGGACGTATTACATTTTTGAAGCCTCGCCTAATGTATGCGAGATGAGATTCTCTTGCTCTTGACTCTCCTCACTATTCTCGGAGGGGGTCATTGTACCGAATGGAACGTTCAGGAAGGATATTGGAACAGTGGATCTTGAATGCATACGATACGGGCTTACTGCAGACAACAAGCTTTGGCTCAGACTGATCTTGACTTTGAATCTCGCCCCTTACAGGTGTGTTATTATCAGGATACGGTGTAACAGCGAGAACAACCACTTGCGCTCTGACAACTGTTATAAAGTGCTTCATATGACAGGGTCAGTTCTGCGGTTACATTTCGCTCAGAACCATGATTCGGGTTGAGTGATGTAATCCGTCGTTCCAACGGCTCTGAGATCGAAGAAGTATGCCGACTATGAACTTAACGAGACTTCTGCCCCTCGAATTCATCGAATCCAAGTGTTAGCTCTTCGTGAATATCAGTTGTTGCAAGGCTTTCGTGTTAATAATTTCTATATTCCTCCCTCCTTTCTTGTAGGGTGTGTAATCCCCTAGTAATGCATGTCGCATACGTATTGTAGACAGTTGGATGAGAAAGTGGGCAACCGATATGCAGCTACGAGTCAGACAACGACCAAAATATTAATATGAACTGTGGAAAACCCCCCTAACTCACACTACCATCATTATCCCATGACGCTTCAGACCCATGTTTACCCGGAAGTCATCGGCCCCTGGAAGGAAGCAACCATGCTCATCCACCGGTACTCCGTGGAGAGATCTGACTCAAAGAGGATCATAGCCCCTCAATCTAAATTGAAGAGTACTCAGTACCAACTACCAATACAATAGGTTCGTTCTAGTGGCTTGCTTGCTAGTGCAACTTTTGGCATACCCCCATCGAATCCAGACATGGCTACTGGAAACTATTGCCGGTCCATTGCCATTTGCCGTGGAGCTGCTCGATCTTGCGACCGGCCCCGGATACGTAATATTTAGCACCGTTGAACTTGGCTTTCCCACTCTAGCTCTGAGGAAGGGAACAGTCTTCTGCGAACTGCACTGCGTGGCGAGGCTAGGGGAAGCTGAGCTGACTTTCAGCAGATGGCGCTAAAGATGTTCCTTGAGGGATCAACTGAAAGTAACCGATCTTTACCGGACTTAGCAAGGCTACGGTAATCACTTCCGCCAGGTCCAGCGCATGGTGTCGGAGATCCCTGAAAGGAAAGGATTGGACGTTTTTCTCTGATCACTATCCTGTTCCATCGATCGTTTTACATGTGATGTTGGGAGGGGACCCAAGGCCATGACCTCATCCTACAGACTTAATTCTCCTCGTCAATAATTCATCCCCATGGAGGGTTCCCCTCGCGAGATATACTTCCCGCATTAGTTCTGCCCGGATGCAACGAACCAGGAACACCAACGCTATGACGACAGGCCACTCTGTTCATCTGGTACTTTTGGTCGTATCTACCGGTGCACAGACTGAGTGGCGGCAGCGAAATTAGATCTGCCAGCGGTCGCCCCCAATGATGACCGACTTAATCAGGCGGACTTAGTTGACTGATTGCAGTTCCTGCCCGGCTATTGCGTGAGTCACATTGAGTTTTATGTGTACGAGCTTTTATGCGACATAAATCACTTGGGAGCGCAGTGCTGTCTGGTTTAGATCTCTGAATACAACGAGGAACGCTGTGGCCGGAGCGCTCGCTAAATCCCAAAGCGGATTAGCATCCTCGGGAAATCTTTGCATGGCGCGAGGTCCCAAGCTTTTGACCGGCTCTGATTGGGTGAGACTGATGCACTGGCCAGCAAGTATCTCCATACAGAGTATTTAGGTACTGACAATACCATCACATTGACCGGTTTGACGAAAGTGACAGCCTACGTATTCTACGGCTGAGACGAATCGTCCAACCCCTCTTCATTAACTGTCCATGAAGTTGTTTCAGCCCCTCTTACAACGCCCCAGATGCGTCGCTCGCTCTGTATAACGGATCCTCCACACCAAAGGGTGATAACGTTCTTGACTTCCAGGCACTGTGACTAAATCGCCATTGGAAGGCTGGGAGACAGTGACTCAATGCCTTGGATGATAAACCCAGCATCCGGAGCTTGGGCTTTGCCGCAGCCCCAGGAAGCCTCTTAACGTTGACGGGTCTAACCTAACAACAGGGAAGAATCACCCAGACCAAAGCGGTCCAAGAGTGACCAGTTGCTTTTAGCGTACATCAGTTTAAGTATTTTCCGGGCATCAGCCGGCACTAGAAAGTTACAGCAAGGGCCCGCTAATTCGATCTATCCCAAGCCTGAAACGCGTGGGAGACATGTCACGCGCTTGCATGGCCTCTGAATAGCTAGATATCATACAAGAAGCGTCTTGTGAGGGGCAATGATTAATACTGTGGGAAAGAATTATCCGGCGCGCGTTATCCCGGCTATCGATCACTAAGAAAATGGTTGGTCATCCATCGTTCGCCAATGCTTCACCCGTGAACCTATGTCTTCCCTGGTAACGGAGACACCCAATCTACAAACTTATACCGTCACTAGTGGCGTACTCACTCTTCTGACCCACTAGAGCTATCCTGCTTCTACCAATCAACCGTCATATTGTACAGGGAGATCGAAAAAGTGCTTTACGTCTCTTTCAAAGTACATGTTATACTGGCCCCTTGGGGGCTTCTAGGTGGGACTTCACCTACGAATTTCTAAAATTACCGCCGAATTGCTATATTAACGATGCCACAGACGCCTGGTAAAGGGCCATGGTACCCCTTACTCTGCTGACTGATATGATTGTTCTCTATATTCGATGACTGACCACGTTCATTATAAAGGAGTCGGAAATACGACGACTATGGGGCTAGATAGACAATGTGGGGTGTTGCACACAGCCCCAGCCAGCAAACAGGCTGTCAGGGTTGAAATCGTAAGGAGTATTTTCAGAGCACACCGTTGGTATCGGAAGGGTTCTATCAAAAAGACATATGGCAGTCAAAACAGCTCTACTGTGTCATAATGGGGTTGGAGAATGGTGGGCCGAAAAGCGGATAATGGGATCGACAGCGCCAACAGAGATGGTTCAAGGGCCGTTGCGACCGTTGGCTCGCCGTCGCACCTCGCTAACGTTTTCGCTGACTGCGCTCTATCAATATTAGGATAAGTACAGCTGATGGATACCGGCAATGGGGGATGGGGTGGGACCGGGTCCTACGATCGCTCAAAGATGGTCAAAAAATCATCACCCAGTCCAGTGAGGAAAGTGAGCGACAGCGCTTCGACCATTATGGCAAGAGCCCAAGATGCGAGCGATCGCATTCTCCTCAACAATTACCTGCTCATTGGTGCAAACATCGTGTCATGAGTCCATTCGAAATTTGATACTCCTCTCACTATTGCCTGCCACCCCTTTCGCCATCTGAGGCTGGTTACTGACGCTCCAACAGCCAATACAGCGCCAAATACGTCCGCATTAGTGAGGGGAATACTCTTGATACTCTCTACACTGACTCGTAATCCTTGGTGTCTGACCGACGAGTCATCAATCAAGGAATTGCAGCTGTTTTCACGACCAGATACCTCGGTATAGTGTGTAGAGGCCTCTCCGGGTCATGCCAAAGGTACTTCTGCGCCCAGTATCTCGATCTGCTAGCTACGAGCTATTTCTGCACAGTCCTTTGGTTTGACCTGGCCCTTGTTGTTTGCATAAGACGGGCCGATTGCTCATGGGCCAAAAGGCTGGCACAGCTCTATGGGCTGGAGAAAAAGCAGAAGGGGGGTAGGGAGAGCTCCAGTGTCAAACGGTAGTGGATCCATCCCGGTAAACTCTCCGACGACTTTTCCCAAACCAGGAAGTTGACAGCTGGGGTTTCGTCAAAAACGGCTAAACCCGATGTTTTTCACCTCTGGCCTGCTTTTCTCCTTGGACTACCAAGACTTGGGTTTCCTGCAGGCCGACCGATTGGGAGCGCGTTTAACGACGCTAATGGTCTCCGCCAACCACCTAGTATAGTCTCTACTGAGTAAGTCCCCAAATTTCCAAGTCCACTAAAGCCCATTAGAGGGAATAACTGATCTCTCATCGAATACAGGTGCAGTACTTCTGATATTTGTAAGTTCCTAAATACTGCCTAGTACCTAACGATTCGCTGAAAGGTAAGTAACAATGGTTATGAAATATCCCCATTAGGGATTCGGTGACCATATATGCAAGAGAGTAAGGGAGAGATCCGGGCCATCGACCACAGTGGAATTTGGAAGGGCTCCCTTCCAACCGGCAACAACACTCACCCATACACGATTTAGTTTGAAGTATGTTCCTTTGGCTGGTCATGCTTGTTCATCGAGTCGGAAACAGAATGTCCTAAAAAGTGTTCTACTTCGATATTGAGCGCTGTTACAGTCAAGTATGTATGGTATTGTGAGTACAGTTGCTGAGGATAGCCTCGGTCTCCTCCTTCCATTTAAGGAGTCCAGGGGATCAGACGGAGGGCCGGCCCACTTGTCATCCATTCCTCTTTCACCATTCCTTCAGCACCCCCTGGAAGACACGTGAAGTGGACCATTCTTTATCGGCTCCATTCATTCTCCCGTCTTTGGCGTATTGTGTACCAAGATTCGACTGGAGAAACCCTTGCCTTGGTGACGAATTCGACAGATGGCCCTGTCAATCATCGGAATCCTTTACGACTAAGGTGTTTGTCCCACCCATGGGTGGCTATCTGTATGGCTGATAGAGAGACTATGAACGAACAAAAGTGTGTATGAGACCTTTGAGCCACAGTGGCGATCGCCACTTCAGGTTTGCATACAGGTTCCAGGGTCAGCTCGACACGAACGAATTCTATAGAAGACCACAATATTGTCAAATTTCTTGTTTTACAATGGGGGCAAGAAGAAACGGAATGAACAGAAAAAAAGAAAAACAAAAATAAATAATAATAATAAAAATAAAAATAAAAATAAAAATAAAAAACAAAAAGAAAAAGAAAAAGAGAAAAAGAAAAAAAGAAAGAAAGCAAGACCGCGTTATTGTGTGCCATAATAGTCTAACGGTCTTGGGTAGGGTGTCCCGCCGTCTTCAAAAATTTTCCACACTTCATTTTTTTTTTCGGCCCTTGTCGCCTCATCTTGCGCCGGCCGCAAGACGGATCTACTTCGGCTCTCGTGCATACCCCGAATTGAGTCGTAAGCAAATCCCGAAACATCGATGGACTCTCAGATCTATAATCATTACTTCTCAAGCATCTACATTCCAATATTGGCACCGACGAGGCGGTTGGCCGATCCACCAGACACGGTTCCTTGAAGGGAGCAGAAGTGGATAAGAAAGAACAAATTAACAGAGATTAACACGACCGCAGAAAGAGAGGCTGCCCTCTCATGAATCATGTAGTGGCGCGGCCCAGCAGACTGCAATAGAACCGTTTGGGAGCCACAGCCATAAGATCGGTGTGGTGTCAAAACGCCCGGCAAGCCCAATCCTGCTTTCCTTTCTCAGCAGCTCGAGTGAAGGACTTGGCGAATTCGGAGGCCGCGGCACGGTAACTGCCAGATACGCACCCATTTCCAAGCCGTTGAACGTTGACTTTCCCCACCACATCTACGGACCCGGCTGTGGTGTGATCCACCTCTTTGGTGGTCAGGCCTGACGGATCACTGGGGGACGCATCAGCGCAAATCCGGAAGGTTAACCATGCATGGTGGCAAAAAGTACGCGATCCTAGTGAGGCATAGATACATGAGATTATCTCGATGACATGTCGAGGATATCAACTAAAGTACGTGAAATCTCCGTCTGGAAAGATGAGGGGGCGGATCTCGCATTCACTCATTAGCCAAGGCCATCTAGCCCTCCACAAGGTTGTCACCCGAAAAGGGATGGATTAAATCAACCAAATTTTTGGAAAAGGGCTGCGAACTGGGAGTCCCCGCTCGCTAGGTAGAGTACATCCTCAACACAACATAATACAGGCTGAGTAGCGCGGTTCCCGGTAGAATGGATCTGATTGACGGGTTCGAGTTCATCACTTGACTTAGCTTCTGGTAGTATTTTCGACTTTCACTCTCCAAATTCTCCGTCCCATCCGTCTGGAAGCCCGCAATAAACCCCATTACTGGAAACCCGTCGAATTTACCCGGCAAATAAGAAAGTGGGTACAGTCAGTGGACCCCAGCGCCTTTGGCCGCTTCTCCAGAAGAGAAGATTCGGAAGCTGGATGGAGAGAGAAAAGAGCAAACAGGAAAGACATTGAAGACAAAAGAATAGGGGGAGGAGAGAGGATCCTCGAAAGATTCTGTGCTTTCATAGGATGGATCCAGTCAAGGTGTGGCTCCTGACTTGATAACGGCCGTTGATCATCAACCCGCCGTGGGTTGTAACCTACAACGAACAGTACGGGAAAACAGTGGCAGTAATCCTCGTCTCGACTGTTGCCAACTTTGGGCAGTGGGACTGTCTATCTATCGCCTAGACTTGGGTTTAGTTAGCGTCGCCTATCGACCATCGCCCATCGGCGGGTTAATCTGCGCGCGCGCGGATCTTGGGTGGTTGGGGCTAAGATATATGAGGTCCGGAGGTCTATCACTGGGACTAACGAACAGCCCACGGAGATGACAACCGGAACGGTGCTAGTATCTGACTGTTTAATGAATCGCCGTTAGCCCTCAGTCTCCATTTTATAGTGAAGCAGCGTCATAGCCCGGCTCTGAAGAGTCAGCACGTTGCGCCTGGGGCCGCTCTTCCACCCACCCACCACTCCCCTCTCCAAATCATCCCGTTGCCCTACTCACTGACTATTCAGTATCGACCCTCTGAGGATCCTATAGTGACGAGCATTATTGTCGTTGATCGCGGACGCCATGCTTTGCTGAGCTTGCAGCCTCGGATAGCCACCGCTGAAGGCAGCTATATTTACCACCCGGTATATTAATTGCGAGTCATGGAGCTTACAAATCAGCCCGCAAAAGGGGCTGCACGCCTGCTTGTCTGCCAGTCTTTTCACTACTATCTATCTAGTATCTACATCTAGATGACCATAACAAGGAACATCTCAAGGCGAATGATTACGTTCGGAAGATATTGCATCATGCGCAAGTGGACGATACCTTTAGGAGGGGGGGAGGGTAGTACATGCAGGTGAACTAGTAGTAGTATACTCGACACAGGTCTCCGTAGCCAACACACAAACCAAACCATTACCTGACCACCACTATCTACTCATGAGTAGCACTGCGCCACAGCCAGCAATATACGACAACCAAACTAACTAGTCAGGCCAATGTGAATATTAATAATATGTGGCCATCTAAACTAACTATCGATCGGGTCCCCATCATGTGAACAAGTAAGCATAAATTAATTTACCTAGTTACTCTTACTTCTTTCTGATCGGGCCTCCGATGCTAAACCCATACGGTAGATAGAGAAACCTGCCTTCCTTCCTTTCCCCCCCTCCCCACTACACATTAAGACACGATGTAACCTGATCCCGATCGATCATGCCAGCAAGCCATATGGCTATGAGATATGCCTTACCTTTTTTTTTCCCCGATCGCGGTCAAGACTATAGTAGGTTTCTTTATAGATTCTATTGAATTTCCTGACTCGACCGACTGAGTGACTTTAACTTATTATTATTATTCTTATTCCCGTTTTGGGGTCCACGTAAAATTAACCACATGATGCTGGTGCACTTTTACCATGTATCATTATAATTTACGTTCGTATTCTAAGTAAAAGGGTTATATTACTTTTCGGAAATGGACGATTCGAGTTATTACACATCTACTTTGCAAATGTATCTCTTTTTCAGGTAGTAGTAGTAAGTCTGTTATGCTTCACTTTTGCATTGCTTTTATCATGGCCAATGAAATTAGGAGGTATGATACATACTTACCTATTGGTCCCTGTTTATGCCCGCAGTCACATAGAGTTTGAAACGACATGAAGAAGTCGTACTTAGTCGTAGTAGTAGATGCATGAGTAGTAGTATTTCGCATAAACCACTAATGGGATGCGAGAGTACTGCA
This sequence comes from Aspergillus luchuensis, assembly GCF_016861625.1. NCBI lineage: Eukaryota > Fungi > Ascomycota > Eurotiomycetes > Eurotiales > Aspergillaceae > Aspergillus > Aspergillus luchuensis. The sequence goes on from NC_054849.1 coordinate 2,388,051, forward strand.
TCCGCCTGACCGATCTAGCGAAGCTAGATATATGCATCATGCTGCTGCTGCTGCTGCTGTGTGGATGTATGTATGTGTGTGTGTGGTCCAGATGCGCTCGGTGCGTTGTTACCAGTAGTAGTATCTCGCACCGGCCCATACCGCAGGACTGTATGTGGTCTGTAGGTGTATTGTTGATGATCTACTAGTAGATGATTATGTGTGTGTGTGTTACTATCTAGAAGTATTTGATGGTATACTACTAGTAGAATGATATTGTCATGAAGTTTACTTTACAGATTTGTATGTTCAATCGTTGTCTATTTCGATATTGAAGATGTCACCCATCTTAACATATATATATGTCATCACAAAGTAACCACTGCACTTCACCACCACAAGACCTACAAAGTTAAAGGAAAAAAAGAACATAGAACCCAACCAAAGGAAAAAGACAACTCATCATCGAAAGAAAAAAGAGTAAGAAAAAAAAAAAAAAAAAAAGAAAAACTATCTGTCTAAGCAATACTCACACACACACACACGTAAATTTGCAATAACAGAATACATACATAGATACACCATCAAATTCGGTACCAAAGTTTTTTCAAACAAACTAAAAAGTGAACTTGGATTAATTCCTGACTGGCGATTCCAATCTCACCTAGTTAGTTCACTTTAGTTACAGTTTGCTTAGCCTGGACCCGAATAACACGTGGATAGGAAACCACGGATACACCCGGCTTATGGGATCTAGAACTGGAAACTTTAGTTACTACACCTTTGGGAACTGACGAAAGCTGACAACCACTGACAGGTAGATAAATGTAGATCTTGGTACTAGAAGTTAGTATACATACTAACTAGTTCAGTAGTAAGTAAGTAAGTAAGCAGGTAATAGAGACGGACGGAGATTCGCTATTATTACCGATCGGATCGATTTGGTTCTTCTTTTACTTTTCTTGGTAGTAGTAGTATTTATTTTTGTCTCTCCACATGATTAGTTGTTTAATTAAAATCGAGGTATTGGTATATATCCACATCATCGTTCGGGATTCGGGATATGCATCATTGCTATCGCCGGTAGTAGTAGTAGTTGGAGCAATATGACAGCACGTAGTAGGACTATACTAACTTCGTAGTACGTGTTGCTATCGATTTTTTTCCCGCTCGGTGAGTGGGAATTGGGAACGACCAACTTATATTTAGAAATGTCAATAGAACGACGACCCGAAGACGGGACTAAACTATCTAAGTATAAGTAGTTTACTTTAACTAGTAGTAGTCAGGATTCAAATCTGCAGAAGAGAGGGGCCGGGAAATGAACGATGATGATATTGATGATGACACACTTTACTATAAGCAGGGCCAAGGGGAAATGAAGTAACTCCAATTTCATCTATCGTATCTATCTACTAAGGCAAAGTAGGTAAGATCCCGCAAACGAGGTCCCCGAGATGGATAGATGGATGGGGTGGGTAGGTGTGGATGTGAGTGGATTGATTGTCAAGAAGGAACGAAGAATAATTTAGAGAGGATACGGGCAATCAATTTTAATTAATAGAAACAGAATAGAACAGAGGGAGAAGAAGAAGAATAAGGGAAGGAAAGAGGGGATGGGGAGGGGCCCGTCCTTAACGCCACCGGATGAATTCGATGGAGGTGTCAGTGGGTGTGGCTCTTGTCTCTCTGGTCGGTCCATGACAACCTGGTTGATTTGATTACAACGATCGCGATCGGCAACCTTCAATCAAAGCAACCGTGTTAGATTGGTTCCCCCCTCCCCTCCTCCCCCGTCATTCCTTTTTTCCTTTCCTTGCTTCATTCCTTCCGTTCCGTTCCTCTCTGGTTGTCCGTGTAGGAAATCTATTCTTGTAAGTTAGTTACTAGTAGTTAACTGTCTAGTAGATTAGTAGTCGATTAGTCGACCAAGTCTATCTATACCAAATTTTATCTGACTTGAACTTGTTCCCACTTCCCTTTACTACTTTTAGTTACTTCTACTATTGGAGGAGTAGTACTAGTATTCTCCAGTTAAGCCGTTCTGTTTGTTCTGGAATGTTCAAAGTTCTCCATCACAGCCGTCTCTCTCCCCTGGGTGACTGGCTCGGGAACTGAACATTCGTTCCATGGTTAGATTTCTGCAATCAGGTAATTTTTACCGACTTTGCAAAACAAAACCCTCCAAGCCAGTGGGTAGTTGTTCTGGAACACGCATTCCTTCCCTCGTTTAGATCAATTAGTCGAACTAAATCGATGGGATGGGGAACGACCCGATGGTTGGAGTAAGATAGAATTTCTGGATAAGATTCTCACACACGGCCTTTCATCTGGAAACCATACCTTCAGACTTTCGACCTTTTCCCCCGATCGTTGCCGGTTAACGGAATACCAAGAGGTTTGGAGAGAAGAAAAAGCGAAAGGGAGAATAGACCCCGAGGGGAGAAGACAGATCCCTGGCTGGCCTATCCACAATGGAAAAGGATATGACAGCTTCCCTTCTTCCACACACACAACCCCCCCTCTTCTCCCCCTCCATGTCAGCCACGGGGGCTGAGAGAGAGGGAAGAGGGTCCCCATCGACGTCAAAATCGGGGATCCGCTGTCATTGGTGAACCTACAACAACAAGACCAGGGGGAAACTTTTTACTTGCCGAGCTTGGATTTTTTTTTTTTCTTTTCTCTTTACCTTTCCGTTTATTGTTTTTTTATTAGTATTAGTATTAGTATTATTATTATGATTATTTTAGTTTTCTGTCATGCTCCATCATTCTTGTTTTGGTAGCCGTAGTACAATCGGGGACTTGGTTATGGATCGTATGATAATCATGTCCCCGATGGTCCGGATACAGACTACTTACTACCTGTACACCACTTCGCGGGACGGCGAACACTCTGCTGATTGACAATGAATGCCGACTCTCCTCCCTCTCTAGGAAAGGAAAAAAGGAATGGAAAAAAAGAAGACCCCTTTTATCGGCTTCCACATTCTCTTTTTACCTTCCCCCTGGGGTTCTTGATTCTTGGAGGGGAAGCGGTTCTCGCTCTTGGTTATTTCCGTGTCTTGGCCGTTTGGCTTGGCTTTGGTACAATGGGCGAACAACCACACGCGTGTGTAAAGGTCATCGCAGGTATCTACTAGTCTCTGCTTGGTTTTTTGTCATACAGGCTTTTGGTAATTTGGAAATCGTAATGCTGTTATGTTATGTTGTATAGTTTTTTGGATTCTCTTGTAACAACTACGTATGATCTTGCCTTCTTACAATTCGGAACCGATCTACCATCCGATTGGGAAAAACTGGGTTTACTGCATGAAAAGTATGGCATCTGTATTTGCTCCCTAAACGAGGGAACCGTCAATCAACAACCGTGGCCGACTTGGATGCGCTCGCACCCCCTCTACCATCCTTGTTTGCCTTGGCTTATCGTCCTTCTCCGCAGGCAACATCGATCGGAAGGCAGAAAAACTCTCATGCTCATCACATGTGTGTTTTTCGATAGCATGAAGCTTATCGCCAGTACGCGTTGGCCACGGAATTGATATAGTCGATCCCCTCCTTCCGCCACGTGTCTGGCTCCATGTAGCTGTAGCTCGTGACATTCGCATCAAACACCAGATCAACCGGCTGATCCTTCCCGTACGGTTGCCACTGTACATCGGAGTCCTTGATGCCCGAATTAGGATCTAAATCGTGGATGAACGATGCCCACATGCTGGTCATCAAATTGCTTAGCTGTACGTAGGACTCGGGCATCCCTGCGAATGGCTTTCCGTAATGGTACCCAAGTCCTGCAATGTTGTTGAACACAAAGGCAACCTCTTCGAAATGGGTGGCGCCAGACAGGATGGGGACATCGGCCGCGCGCATGTTGAATCGATAACAGTACGCCGGCGTCGAGGTCTCTGTCCACGCCTCACATTGTCGCCGCCGGTTGGCATGCATTACATAGTCCCCTGCGTATGCACAGGTGCGCCGCCATTGGTAGCCTTCGGACGGGACTCGACTGTCTCCGAGGAATTCGGGGATACCCAGTGCTGGATCATCGGGGTAGAGCTGCAGGATTTCCTGGGCGATCGTGGGGGGTAGCTGGAATCCAGATTCACCATCTGCATGTGAGATTAGCCTATTTTGCTGTCCTGGGATCCTTTCAGTATCTCAACTGATCATCGTACATACCTGTTAGATATGCATAGAACTCCTCTGTCGTGTTAATACCCGTGGGGCCGAAGGCTGTTCCTTCGTCGGTATTGGTACCTGCAAGAATAGGGACTTTGACGAATTCATGCTTGTCTAGCTGGAGGCTACCCCATTCTCTGATGATATCTCCATCAATGACAGGCCCGAAATTGAACTCCGAGTTGCCACTTGTGGTGTTGAGAGCAGCGTTCAATTTCTCGAAGGGAACTTCGCGCAGACACTGCAAAGAGTCTACTACATTGGAGCAACCGACTTGGGCCGCGAGCTCATCATAGAGCGCTTGATACCCGGTATAGTTGCCTGGACTAGCAGTAATAGTCGCTCCCGATTCCATGATGCCTGCACGAAAGAGCCCGTCGTCTCTCCCGCCGTATGCTGCAAGGTGATAGCCAACAGACATCGCCCCGGCGGACTCGCCCCAGATGGTGATCTTCTCTGGGTCTCCTCCGAACGCTGCAATATTCTCCTTGATCCAATGGAGTGCTAGCCTCTGGTCCCTGATGCCTAGGTTGGTATTCCCAGTGCCCCAGACTTGACTGGAGCTCAAAAAGCCCCATGCCGAAAGGCGATAGTTTAAGCTGACTGCAATGAATGGCTTCCCTACAATGCGAGTTTCACTAGTCAGAATAACTCCACAACCTTATACGTGAACATACCGATTTTATAGGAGTTGGCGACAATCGCGGACATGTTGTAGCGCTGGTCAGCACTGGATCCCTCAAAGAAACCACCGCCATGTATCCAAACGCCCACAGGGAGCTTCGAGTTCTCATTTGCAGAAGAATCGCGGATGACATTCAAGGTCAGACACGCTTCGGACTGTGGGTACCAAATTGAATCGGTCTAACAGTTACTCCCATTAGCTGACATCTATAATGCCAGGATCAGCTCGAAGAAGGCTTTGCGCACTTACCCCGTATCCTACACAGATGTCGGAATACTCCTTTGCGTCGCGCTCCCCGCTCCAGCTCTCATTCAAGGACTGAGGCACCGTGAATCGCAAGTCACCCAAAGGTTGCTGAGCATACGGCATTCCCAGAAAGAAATCTTGCTGGTAATGTGTATTCGTCACTCCGACATATGTGCCGTTGCGAACCTGGGCCGTAGGACTGGCCGCGGAGCGGGCCACTTTAGTTGGCGCCGCATTGCCCACGGCAAGTAACGCGAGAAGAGCAACAGCGAGTTTTGGCATCATTAAACAGACGAGATATTTGCTATTTGCGCTGGCCCAACAGCAATTGGGGGTTTGCTGGGGCGGCCATTATAAGGAAAGGGTCCAACATGTGGGGAACTAGGATGAATGCGCCCCGGATAATTCAATCCATGCCAGCTTGCACCTGGTGCATTAGTGGGGGTTGTCTCCGGGGTTCTGCCGGGAGCGCATGGGGGTGAAGAATGCGGGGAATCGCGGCATTGAAGGCTCAACCGCCATATGATAACTCGCTCCTGGTAGGATTGTCGACCGAGATGTGGAGCTATAGAGTCATAGGACACAGCTGGCACAATGACCTCATGGTCAAAATGGCAGATCGAGGACGTCCAAATGCCGAGTCTTGATTTGTAGACATGCCGATTATTTTGCCGGAGCGTGAGTTGTATGGGGCCTTTCCGGAAGGTAATTTCACGCGACGGCTGGGTGAGCACCGTTCACGGTGAGCTTGTGGTGATGTGGGCTGACCTCATGCCGGCGCAATAGATAAATCTGGTGCATCGTATATAAGTCAAAGAGCGGAAGCTGATCGTGTTTACACCCTGAAGCAGACCCGACATGGAAGCAGACGCGACACAGAGAGATGTGGAAGACGGGAATGGCAGACGAGGCGCCAGAGAGAAAAGAGACATGCGGGTCGCTTGACCGCCAGTGCCCCAAATTGGCAGATGCATCATGCATGTTTAGGCTCAGAGATAACCCAATTACTTGTGTCTCTCTTATTAGGCAAAATTCTCCCTGTCTTCTACCAACGGTATAAGACAAGCCTCTAAGCTACGGCATTGACACAGGCTGGCTTTGTAATCACATCCGACGAGAATTCGCTTTGCTTATAGAGGTTAGCTCGTCCGGTGCAAGGCTTTCTCATTGTTGCACATGGACAGGAAGGGGCCCAGGCGAGAACGTCTCCACCAAGGCTGGAGTCGTACGAGGGGTCATGTTAAGAAGGGTGTATGAGGTATGGTGTTCTGTCGGACAAGCATATGAGCTGAGCTGACGCTGTTCTTATTGTTCCTGATTCCGAGAGGCCCATCCAACACCGATAGTGCGAAGCAGAATGTGGTTATGCATGGCAATTTTATGCTGCTTCGTTGACTTCAAAATCTCGGCAGATGCTATCAGGAGCTTGCAAAAGCTTCCCATGGCCCTCTCACGCACTGACGGAAGCGAGGGGTATACCCGTGGCACAAGCCCATCATTGGCATTGTAACGGTAACACGTTCAGCTGGCTCGTTGGTCTTATATCAGAGTATTGCCACTACAGGCCTTTTCTTAAGCCTTTGTTTCGAATGCCGCCTGAGATTATGTAGTGTCTTTGTCAATATACCATGGCCTGATTGCCAGTTTATGCTCTATCTGCCGAATACCTAAAAGATAAAAGCTTTCGATGACTCGTATTTTGGCTATTTGCCATACCACTAAACTGCATATCATGCCAGTACACTGGGGCAAAGGGAAGGAACATACTGAATTCTGGACTCCGTCTGAATTTCTCCAGGTGCGCAAGTGAAGACGGAGTTCCTTTCATCAAAATCCAGCTTTCGTGACGAGTGAAGCAGTGTCCACACATCTTACGACACGGTTCCTCTAAAACTCTCTTCGAAGGCATCAAGTATGCATTGGATAATACCAAGCCAGGCGGTCCCCCTGGCAAGCTTGCCCGAGCCTTCCGACGAAGTTGATTCCGTCATGGCTGTCATTCAAGGATTTCTAGCTGCACTGAGGACCAAAAATCCTGTTGACTTCGAGAAATACTGTGTTCGGGCAGGAGGAATGTCTGTTTGGCCACCATCCCCCACCCTTCCTCGCTTTTGTACCATTGGGGCTTTCGTGGAGCAAGTGACGCGGATTCAGGACGAAATCGACGAGCGCATCTGGGATCCAGAGGTGAAGGTATACTCGCCTGGAAACATGGCTGCAGTATGGGCACCTTTTCGAGCAAAGGTCAATGGGGTCGTGCATCATGTGGGCGTTGAGCTTTTCATTCTTCATAAAGTCAACGGTGTATGGAAAGTGACAGGGCTGGCGGATTCATGTCGGCAGCCAACGGAGGAAGAAAAGATGTTGTTGCCATAGTGGCCAGGAGTGAAAGATGTCTGAATGACGGAAATGGGGAGTCTGGGCTTTTGGAGGAACGGGACTGAGTTTGGAATAAATCAAGACAGGAAAGTCAAGATTATAGTTGATTGATGGATCACATGGCAGTCAGCCGCGGCCCTTTTGCGGAGCACATTGAGGAAAGTGAAGGAGTACCATCAACGAGCACTACGAGAAATTAATCTTGAAATTATTGTCTAATGAGTATGCTTGGATGTCCTCCAGGGCTTGCCAATTCAGTCAGCTGACAAGGAAGTTCTAATTATGTTCACTTCACTGTAGGAAGAATATGGAGAGCACGCTATCTACATCTATATGCAACAACACTCGTCTTCAGCCATCTAATTCTTCTTGCCTCTGAGGAGCTCCCACCCAACTGTACCGTGTTTGCCTTCTTTGACAGTCATCTCGTCCACAGCCTTCACCAAGTCGTAGCAAATCTCCTCGGATACAGCACTGTCATGCTTATACCCAGGATGTGACGCAACGAACTCGCGGATCCATTTGGCTCCAGTCCAAAGGGTACCGTTCGCACGCTTACGTATCAAGTCAAGGTAGCTGGCTAGAGAACACCGTGTCTCAACATCCACATTGACACTGTTCAAGTAGGATTCGACGAGCGGGATCAATCCAGGGAATGATCCATCAGGGGAACCGTTAATAATATCGGAAATCGTCATGAGATCATACTCAGACTCCACTGGAGATAGTGGCGGTGATGGAGGTGGCGTGTTATGAGCAGAGGATGTCGTAGAGGAGACATTGCTACCACCTGGCGATTGCTGGTTCGGTCTGCGACGAGAGAATGGGTCTTTGCGGAAGTAGAACTTTTGTTCCAACACTGCATTTCGAAGGTGCGCAGTTTCCATGTTCTCTGTCGTACGCTGGATCGGGATGTAGAAATTGAGATCGAAACTCAAGATTGCACGGGTCACAAGCACAATAAAGATACTGAAGGCGGCGTTCTCAAAGTCGGTCATCTGAATTTCCATGGATCGGAATTCAACTCGCCAGCCGATGTCATCTTTGTCAGGTGGCGGCGGCTTGAAACGCATATGCTGCCAATTGGTCGACTGCAGGTTCTCGAAGTGATCTGCTTTGTTCAAGTCCAGCTCCTCGAGATCTTCCGAGAATATAACCAGTGGATCACGAATAAACAGGTGCGCGAAATGTGTCGCCAAGAGATCATCCATGCCGTCATCCATCAATCGCTTCTTGATATCTTGATCAACGATAAGATCGGGATCCAGATATTCTTTTCTCAATCTGGGATCTTGTGAGATATAAGTCGAGTTCGAAGCATATCGGGATTTGGGGATCCTCCATCTATCGTTCTTCAGGGGCTGCATGGTGTTAATATAGATTTTGAGACTGAGGAACAAACAACACAAGAGAGTGGAATCTTACAAGTTCACCAAGCTCCTCCCGTGTCCGGTCATCAACAGCTCCACTGATCTGATTCCAACGGACATCTGTGTCGACGAGGAAACCCTTGTATATCGGAGTGGCGGCAGTGAGAGCCAAAAGGATAGGCCCCAGTGGACTCAGTTGATCGTACAACTTTCTCCCTTCCGTCATGTTCTTCGCTTGAAAAGTTATCTGGAGACAGCAACTTCCCATGCCGAATGCCATGGCGTCCATGTAAACATGACCCTCCTTAGCCGCGCCATTTCGGACATCATCATCCTCGGGCCAGTTGTGGAGGTCATAGTCCACAGTCGGATCCAAAAAGGGATCGGGCGTGTTTGAGTCCTTATAGACTGGCACATTCAGCTCGATTTTCCGGCCTCTCCTTGACCTTATATTGGCCGCCAAGGTTGGAAATCGAATATGGGGGTTAGCGATTTCATCGGGAACAAACTGCGATCGCAATGCGGGACCCGATGGGGGATAATAAGGCTGAATATAGTCGTCTTTTGTCCCCAGACGAGGGAATGTGGTGAGGGTGATAGGACTCTCATTTGGTGCCATGTGAGCCTTTGCAACCTCACGCCTATTATACGTCCATCAGAGAAGTCTTTACTTGCCCGGGAAAACCGAAAACTTACCGCCACTTCATATTGGATTCTACTTTCAGTAAATCCTTGAAGTCGATGCCCCAGGGCTTACCCGGAGTGGCTTCCAGCATGAATCGGCCAAATTCAGGGTGAAAATGAGGTGGCTCCTCACCCTCACTAAGATCCGTCAGAGATTCCCTTCTCGTGTTCGCAAAACCCCAGTCCAAACTCACTGTTCCTTATTCTGGGATAGAGGAGAAGTTCCTTCTTTCCATGATGCTTCGTCCTCAGCGAGCGACTTGAGGATATCGGCCTGAGCGAGAGATAAGCGGGCCTTTTTGCTCTCATCATCGACTGCTACGACGAGATACTCGACCTAACGGAGAATGAGCGATTAGCGAACATTGAAACAGAATAAAGTCAAGGAATTACGACTTACCTCGTCACCCCAAAGAAGGGCGTTCCGTTCCTTTCCCTTGGCTCTGTGCCAATTGGCAAGTAATTGCTATCTCAGTCAGAGATGAACCCCGCCTAGAGTACACGATTGGGAGAAAATCAACACAGGATTATTTTCTTACCTCAATTCCCCATTTGCGAACCTGATCCGCTCTCTTCTTGGCTTCTGGCCAGTCCAAAGCCGTCCCAAGCGCTCTGAAGGAACGGCCAATGTTAGTTTTTGCGCATCAATGAAATCCGGCTTTGACCCAGCACGCTCCACCTACAGCAAGCCCATGTTGTCAACACCAGACAGTTGGAACTTCGAATTGCAAATCCCAGTCTGAGGTTCCAAGGTTTTCTGTGGCTTTGGGTGAAGTAAAAGTTCGAAGGTCAGGCCATCCAGAAACCCCGCGGAGATGAGGGGAACTTTCCCGGCAGTATCTCCGAACCACGGCAGAATAAACCAACGTCAGTGGCACGCAATGTCGTGACTTCAAGACACGCCCGGAACAATTATACACAGACAACAACGGCAGCAGACACTTGATCGATTAAATATGAACAAAATGCTGACCCTGCCGACGTTAAGAAATTCTGTCGAACCTTCGGGTACAAAGGCTCAAGCGCCTATTGGTGGCCGGGAAACTTATTCCCCCCATTTCTGGTAGGCCGGGCGGGGCAGTAAGCAGTGGTCGGTGATTATCAATGCCGCCGATTTCTAAGCAGCGTGGAGGGATTGGAGGTCATGTGATATCTACTATCAGTTGCTCCGCGGCGGCCGATATGTATGGAGGGCAAGCAGATAAATATAGTTGGTCATTCGTCTCTATGTAGTTCTTCAGAAAGATGCATGAAGAATATCATGACCATTTGGAAGCATACTGGAAGCTCTTTACAGACCCCATCATGGTCTCCACGGTGTTGCACCATGGCTAGATATGCATCTGCCTGCCGTCTGAGATGTCATCTCATGGCACTCGCGGACAAAGTCGCAAACTATCATGGTAATTGCACTTGACAAATCATCGCTCTCATTATGTTGCAATGTTGAAAGGTGGGACAGATCTGAGTCCCTTCTGGCCTGAAGAAACCTGTGCTGTCGTTTCGAGGGAGGGTGGCTAACGATTTTACCACCCAGACCTCCCAAGCAGCGTCGGAGCCGAACAACCCCAAAAGTACGGTTGATGCTACTGGTTAGCCAATCGACCGTTCTGGTTTTCGCAGGTGTGGTGATGGCAAGCCTAGTCTTGGATGATTCCCAACGCCAATGTCGGTGCATGGACAAACAATCTCAGAATCTCTATGTACATAACCCGCTCCTTCGCTCGTCTCGAATGCCGTGCCGATATTTGTGGTATCATTAGTTGCTCCGGGCACCACCCTTAGCGGCGCGGAGCTCTTCCATCTTAGCAACACGCTTCTTGAACTCCTCGTATTGGCACTTCTCGTAGCTGTGTCTTTCATCCTATTGGGTGGAAAGAGGCATGGCGTTAGTTATATATACGACAAGACGAATAGGAATCCATGAATAAACCAGAGTGAAAACAACGCACCTCGCACTTCCAGGGAAGGTAGTATTCTTGCTGGCGGCAGCGGTTCAATGGGATCAGGAGGCCTGCGCAAGAGTCACGGTATTGGAGGGGAAGACGAGCATCCGACATTTCCTGGCGGGAGGCAGCTAAAGACAAGCGTTAGTCGTTAATCACCCGGTGCCAACTTTCACATCACTGCCTTCCGTCACATCAGACGCCAATGGCAACAATTACATACCGGTGCTATCCGCAAGCCCAACGGCACTCTTCACAGACTCGGCGGCAGTCATCTTGACACGAGGGGGTGACTCAATTGAAGGTTATTCCAAGGATAGGCGACTGGGCTGTGAGGTTTGCAGCTATCCGCAGTCGTCGTTCCTTCCGGATATAAGTCATGTGACATCACGTGCTATTTATTCTACAACAGGTTTAGCGCATCCAAATCCACTTTACGCGGTCAACGTACCCGGAGCGCGTCTTATCCAGCCCTGCCATCCGTCGCGTGTTGAGATAGATGTTGCTGGGCTACGACCAACCCGGCTCGCTTTCTACTGAGATTCATGTGATTGACTAAGGCAACAGGCAATCTTGAAATTTGATGCCTTGCGGTAGCCAAGTTTAGACTTTTAAGTCCTTGTGTTCAAGTCGCGACGCCGCTCGGAAACATCCTATTATCGTACGGGACTCGCAGAATAGGATCGGCTTACAAGAGGCGCATCATGGCGGCCGTGGACTTCTCCAAAGTCTACTCTGCCACTTATAGCAGTGTGAGTACTCCTTCATCGTGCCCTTTCTGGTATTGTTAAAACCTTGTCCTATGAGGCGTGTTGAACAACACCGTAAGGAGGCTTACAACAACAATCTAACACTTGTGGCTAGGTCCCGGTTTATGAGTTCAAACTCGATGGCGACAGTGTCATGCGAAGACGTTCCGATGACTGGATAAATGCTACACATATTCTGAAAGTTGCCGGGTTTGACAAGCCTGCGAGGACTCGCATCCTAGAACGCGAGGTGCAGAAAGGGGTCCATGAAAAGGTGCAAGGTGGCTATGGAAAATATCAAGGTAAGACGAGAATCTCCCAATATCGCCTCGCATTGCCGCGCTATAACTATATGCAGGGACTTGGATTCCGCTTCCTGAGGGCCGTATGCTCGCCGAGCGCAACAACATCATCGACAAGTTAAGGCCGATATTCGACTATGTCGCTGGAGATCGCAGTCCACCACCTGCCCCGAAACATACCACTGCAGCCTCGTCGAAGCCAAGAGCCCCAAAGAATACAAACAAGAGAGTCGCAACCGAAGAAGTTGTCCCTGCTCCAAAACCGCACCGAAGTATGGCACCGCCCGCCTATCCACCCTATGAACCCTATGAAATGAGCCAAGGATTCGACGAGGATGAATCTTTAGAACAAGCAACGCTTGAGTCATCGTCTATGATTGCAGATGAAGAGATTATGGTAATGTCTCAGAATGGTACATATTCACGGAAGCGCAAGCGTGGGATAAACGAGGCTCCGGCAATCTCTATTAGTGAACAGGAGCATATACTCTATGGTGATCAACTGTTGGACTATTTCATGACGGTAGGGGATGCTCCGGAAGCGACACGTATTCCTCCCCCACAACCGCCAGCCAATTTCCAGGTCGACCGCGCAATTGACGATTCTGGAAATACTGCTCTCCATTGGGCATGTGCCATGGGTGACCTAGAAATTGTGAGGGATCTACTTCGGAGAGGAGCAAATATCAGAGCTCTATCTGATCAGGAGGAGACACCTCTCGTGCGTGCCGTGCTGTTCACGAACAATTATGAGAAGAGAACGTTTCCACCGCTCCTAGAACTTCTCTTGGACACAGTCTCATTCCGAGACTGGTTCGGCGCTACTCTATTCCACCACATAGCAGAAACTACTCGGAGCAAAGGAAAATGGAAGAGCTCGCGATATTACTGCGAAGTATTGCTAGATAAGCTACGCGTTACGTTTTCGGCCGAGGAAGTTGATTTATTGCTGTCCTGTCAGGATCAGAATGGGGACACTGCTGCTCTTATTGCCGCTCGAAATGGCGCGTTTCGCTTGGTTGACCTACTACTCGCGCGGTGTCCGCGAGCTGGTGACCTTATAAACAATAAAGGCGAGGCAGCCTCAACTATCGTTCGACGGGTACCACCTAATGAGCGCGACATCCCTCTTCCCCCTTCGTCTATTACGATGGGTAATGATCAATTAGATCCGGACATTAAGGCACCTGTTACATCAGATCACCTGCTTCCCAGCCTTCCGCAGGACTCCTCCCCTACTACCTCGGCATTAATGTCTAAGATCGCCGTCATTATGTCCGAAGCGAACAAGAAACTCACCGCAAGCTATGGCAGCTCCAAGGCAAACCAGCAAGATTCAGACGATGTTGCGAACCCGGAAGCACTGTATGCGCAACTTGAATCGGATCGACAAAAGATCCAGAAACAGGTCGGTATGCTGGTAGCGAAAGAAGCCGAAGAAGAGTCAATCGACACGCAGCTTGATCGCTACGAGCAATTGAAAAACAGCTACGAATCACTCTTGGAGCAAATCCACCAGGCTCGACTCAGAGAGAGGATCGCCTCAACGCCAGTGCCCGAGAAGGGGGATACTGGATCTGACCAGGACCAACTACGTCGCACATACCTTATGGCTCGTCAATTGTGCTCTGCCCAAAAGGCTCGGCGCGCTGCCGTGAAGGATCTTGTCCAACAGACAGCCGATGCGGGTGTAAGCACCAAGTTCGATGTCCATCGCAAGTTGGTAGCACTTGCCACCGGCCTCAAAGAGGAAGATTTAGATCCAATGGCCGCAGAGCTGGCTGAAACACTCGAGTTCGATCGAATGAATGGGAAGGCTACAGGAGCCGAATCACCAGATCCAGAGGCCAGGGAATCGGCCACATTCCCCATTCCTGGTCCAACAGTATCTGTGGACGCCTGATTGGTCTGAAGGGGATTGTTCAATTCCAGTCATCAATCGTTCGTTCACCTCCCGCAGTTCCTCCAATCTGTGGTAACGCTTCTCGTTATGGATTTACTTGTAAATTATTGCCGGTTTGGACATGATTACCATCTAGGCAGGAACAGTTAGTCAACAACAGGCCAACTCTACCTCACCCTGTCTACTTTCTCGCCTGGGCCTGTGCTGCAATCTTCTCACGATCACTGATGCATGTTGATGTTAATTTCCTACTACTACTACTTCTGGCGGGCAATTTGAGTTTCTGGTTTGCCAGCAGATACCCACTCAACTTTTTTTCCTTTTCCTCTTAATTTCATGGGCTCCACTCATCTTCCTTCACCTGTCTACCTATCTATCTAAAGTCTAAAAAACCCTTTGCATGATCGTCCCGTCCGTTTCTTCTAGGTAAATCTAAAGCAAACACGAACACGAACGTAGTGCTTACCTAGGTGTCTAAAGCCCGCATGAAGATAATCGTGGCTGGGCTCTGAGATGATCATGAAAAGTTTAGATATGTGTGCCATCTCTCTCTCTCTCTCTTTCTGGCCAGGCCAAGACCATACTCGAAACTAAAATGGATAGTGTCTCTGATCTTCTTGGCACCTTCTGATACTCGCATGTGAAGAGCTTATGCCACTCACTCCGCTTTACGTTCCTTAACGCTAGTTGGTGTTTCTCAAGGTCTGAGTGAGTCAGTCACCTGGAAGCAAGACATATTATGAATGTTCTGGTACACGGCATTGGTGGGATTAGTAGAAAGTAGCAAGTGAGAGCGAATATTAAGCTTCATTAGGGTACTCATGACCGTGAAAGGTCATACAATATCTACTAGGTACGCTTGCAACAAGATGCAGGTTAGTTAGCCACCTCTACGTGAGTAACACACAACGATAGTAGTACATTAGAGTTCGGATTACTTCATAATATTCTCATTGAGGAGCTGTCACAGTGTGGCTGCACTGAACAATCACTTCCAGCTTCAGCTTGCCAAAAAGAAAGGAAAGGAAAAGGGGTATAGGTAGGTAGGTAGTAGGTAGGCGAACTAGGTCGCATGTCCCTCGGAGAGGCGGAAAAAAGGCAAAAAAGTAGGGCCCGAACCGCGATTCGAACGCGGGGCCTCCTGCATTTCAAGACCCGAAGCAGGAATCATACCACTAGACCATCCGGGCTAACTTATGAAACATCTTGCTGAGCATGTCTCATACGCAGAGACGAAGCGTTAGCACGTAGATGAGTTGCCAGAGAGACCTATTATATCCGTCGCAGTGGGAGTGAGATCAACACACACACAAAACAGGCAACTGCAAACGAAGGCCACATGGACTAAGTCATGTGACAGTAAGCAAATAAACAAGATAAAAAATTACGGGCCCGAACCGCGATTCGAACGCGGGACCTCCTGCATTTCAATGCCCGAAGCAGGAATCATACCACTAGACCATCCGGGCTTTTGTTATGTAATCCATATGTGTCGTTGGATTCATGGTGGATGGGATGGCTTTGGAGTAGGTGCTCTATGCATGTCCGGGCGTGAGATTGATTATCCATTAGGTTTTAACCAGCCGATTGCTTGCGAGATCTCGGCCTACGGGAAATAGTGATAGGCGCTCTATACCCGTACTATTTCACTTTTATTAGTAGGTTAACAGGTGCGCATTGCATTTAATCCCGCCCTGCAGCGTTGTTCTAGCCAGTACGACTCGTTTCGACTTCAAAGCATTGTGGCAAGCCGATCTCTTGGCTTCCTTTATGTCCCATGGCTACTCAGGACCTGGGTTGTTCTTTTGGTGTTTTCGTATACATGCGAGGCAGGTACAGCGAGTCACTGGGGCTTTGAGTTAAGATGAAGCAATGGGTATTGGTATAATAAGGTTGGGTGTTTTGCCACGCGGCTATTTATGGGTGACGAAAAGGAGACGGGATGTGGAAGAGGACTGGGTGGTCATTATAGTTTGATGGACCAGAATTCCGTTGCTGTGAGCATCTATTGATGCGTTGCTTTTGTATAGTGGCTGTTAGTCACGGTGTTGGGCCACTTTGATGCGCATTTGTTGCGGGAGTGATATATAGTATTAACACTATGATGCCGCAAGCCGATCAGAAAAGACACGGACGCTTTTACTCGATTCCTTGACGTCAGGTTGACTACGATACCGTAACAACAAATGCTATTAGGCATGATAAGCAAAGGCAAATATCCACAATGGAGGAAAGGATCATACCATGGGGCAGGGATTCACACAGACCAGGATGGGAGGCAGCTACGGGTCAGCTTCCGCCACTGCAAGTATGAATAAAACACACCCCGTGTGTAGAGTAGTACATGAAGGCCATTTTTCAGCAGACAGGTTAGTAGAGGATAGGCACTGGACAATTTCAGGATGTATCGACAGTCAATCATAAATCGGCCGAGAAATGTAAACGGTCACCCTGTTACTATCCTCATACAGCCATCCAACTTGCATGAGATCTGCCTACCTGAGCGCAGTCACTGGGTTAGAACCTGCGTCGAAGCATCGGTGTGATGCGACGCTTATGCCAGGCCCCCCACTCATATTTCCATATGAACAAATGGACACTGATTCCATATAGCCCAAATAATGGCGCAGTGGCCGACCACCTGTTTGGGCATGACAATGCGAACATCGCATGATAAACGCATCTAGCTGTTCGACCATATATTTCATGTCACCGTCAAGACCGTGTGATTACAGAGTTGTAATGTCTATTAGTGTAATGGGGAACGAATCGACTAGACTGTGCATTGATACTGGATCAGTAGGTTACTTTGGCCTGTCAGCTTTGTATGTGCTTGGTACCTCTCACAAAATACACAGCCTTTCGTGTATTTTGTCAGAGTGCGTGCTCGTTAACGGTCTGGGCTGAGGAGGTGATCTACCCCCGATTGCCTCCATGTTGCCTAGCTCTCCTGTAGCTTTGAGTTTACTGTGCTCGGAATCCCGCCGCGACATGAAACTGAAACCGTCCAACACATTGTTTATCCCGAAGGAGTAGCTCTGCGCGCCATATCGCAATACCAAGACGTGTTCCAAAAAATTCAGCGAGGAACAATGCCTGCCAAGTTGATGGACTAGACCGTCAGCAGGCGTCAAAAAAGTTACAGCTAAGCGAATGGTCGGGTCAGTCCCATCCAGTTTCCTCGATTTTGGCAGATCCACGGAACATGACCCAGGAGAACCACTCCACAGACAGACCAGTTCTCATCGACCATCATCTGGGCTCCCAAGGGCACACAGACCTCTAGCAACGTCACCAATGATCTGCGTGTAAAATGAGCTGACTGGTGATCGGATGTGCAGGGCCATCTCTGCTGCCTTCATTTTCTCGTCTGACGCTGCCAGTAGCTCACGGGCTGCGGGACCACCCGTTCCACACACACATGGAGACGAGATTTTCAAGGGGTCATCTACTTGCAGGAGCACTCGGGAGCCCACGGGCGTTGAGCGTTCGTTTCCTGTTGACCGAGTGAAGAGGCCGAGCAAACTGAGACATTGCATGGTTCGACAGGCCAGCAACAACACGCCCAATCATGTTTCCACTCTCAAACCGGGTAACTTGATTGAGCTTACCACGGAATCCTCATGACAGGGGGGGGAAGAGAAGATACTGAAATGGCATCCCCAGTCTACATACTTAAGTATGGTCTCGAATGAAAAGGCACGAGGAGGCCGCTAGAACCGGTAAAGTGGCAGGCGAGAAGGTTCCATTCAGGTGCTTGGCAACCGAGATAGTCGGGAGTTAGTGGCTCCTGGGCGAATCCTTTTGGACTGGGTCACTCTAGCGATTTCCTTCGCTACTAATTATCAGATGCCAATGCCCACTGGTCAGGGGGGAAGGCGGAGAATTCTGGCTACGGGATTCGCCCAGTACTAGACTAGCAGCCCCCCTCCGCATGCTGCATCGTGGCTCTTCCACTCTACTGCAATCATCGTGAGTGGATCGGGTGGGGATCTGGAAGACGAAGGAAGGCCACTCGATGTAGGAAGCGCTCGGAAGGTTTCGAGGTACCATTACAGTTGCTCTTCGCAATTGGACGGACTTCGATGCGGGATTTTCTTGTGCAGAAAAAAAGGTTATCCTGCCGCCAGACCAGTTAGGCTAGTAAGAGAGGTACCGAAGGAAATCAGATCATTAGACAGGAAGTGCAGTAGGCACCGCAGCACGAAGGACTAGAGAGCAAAATATGATCCACCACTAGGGTCGATCAGCAGCGCCCGTCGGCTTTTTTTGCGCTCAGCCGGAAATGAAACAGAGGAGGGGAATATCCTTTACACCGGGGTATGATGAGTTGTTTGAGAAGGAGAAGTAGAAGTAGAATTGTTTAGAGGGAACTTACTTCTCTCGTGGTGTAGATACACCGAACAGGAGGAAGTGGTGGATGATCTGCAAAAAAAGAGGGAGTGGGATGGCTAGGCCACGACTATCTTCGATCAGCCGCGAAAGTGTTCAGTAATCCGTTCAGTTCAAGTTCAGTTCACCATTTCCTTTCTTCCCCCCCCTTCTTTTTTTTTCCCATTCCCAGCTTTTCCCCCAAATTTCCAAATGCCCGACCGTCTGGAGCCCCACTGGCTCCAGCATCTCGCCGCCTGCTCTTTTGGTTCTCCCTCAATTTGCCCCCCCATACTTAATAATCCGATCATCATCTACTAACGTAACTAGTGGTCACCACTGCTTCTCCGTTAACTACTAGTTAACTACCTTCTTACTACGGCTACTAATTGCCAGTGCTTCGGCTTCCTTTTCAAGTCTTCACTCACCCTTGTGACTTCCATTGGATTGTCCCGTCGCCCATTATTTCCCTACAGTGATTTTCTGATTTCAGGGACTTCCTTTTGACGCACTATTGGTCTCTCCTAAATGGTTTAACTGTCGACGTCCGCCGTCTGACCTCGAATTTCTCTGGTCGGACACATCCGCCCCTCATTCACCTTCATGTCGCTACCCCACACCATCTACTCGTATCTAGCATTATCTCCTACACATGGAAGTTCATACGTTGGTTTGTGCGCCGGGGAAGCCTCTTCCCCCCGCACAACCCCAGCTTTCCGCAGCCGCAGCGCCTGAGAAAAGAAAGCGGGTCCGTCGATGGCATCACCGAGGATTTACAGGCTGTTCGACATGTCGTCGACGCCACGTCCGCTGCGACGAAGCATCGCCGTCTTGCAAAAACTGTACACGCCTGGGTCTTGAATGCGATGGCACTCAGGGTCGTATGACCTTCAAAGTCTACGGACCGCCGCAAGCGGATTCGTCTCCCGCCACCGCCAAGAAATGCGACAAAAAGATCAAGAGCGAAGGGGACAAGCAAGTGAAGCAGGAGCCAGCAGGAGACGAGAATGAGCCCTTCGAAACATTAGTTGTGTCTCCAACAACTGTGTCCGACCTGAAGCCTATAAAATATCGCTTTCAAGACCCCATCTCTCCCGCCGAGTTTTTATCCTCGTCACTGGACTGCGTCGAAGGCCGGTATTACACTCATTTCGTCGACCAGGTCTCTACTCTACTCCTCATCTATGATAATTCGAACAACATAAATCCCTACCGAAGATTCTTCCCTGAGCTCGCTCGATCCTCAACGTCAATGGCTAGCGCTATGCAAGCCATGGGTGCGTTGCACCTTGCCAATACATCTAAAGGGCAACAGCGAAACAAGCACTTCCAACAAGCCATGAGCAATTATGGCGAGGTTGTCAAGTCCTTTAGAACCCGATATACGGACCCCAACCACAGCGTGCGACTTACGGATTTCGCCACCTGTCTTTTACTGTCACTGTTCGAGGTGAGTCCCTTGTTGTTGACCTGGGCATAACGAGCACACAAAGCTAATTAATCAGATGATGGATTCTCAACATCACAACTGGGCTATCCATCTTAAAGGAGCCCGAGAAATTTACCGAATACTTTTCACCCCTAATGACGACCCGGACAAAGAAGCCAAGCGCCTCGCTGAAATCAATCACCCACTTCGACCCTTCCTCGTATCGCTGCTCTCATACTTAGACGTTGCAGGTGCCTGTGCCACCAGTGAGGGAACCGTGGTGGAAGGCAGCTATTGGACAACACACGGAGGTGGCTGGGAGTACAATCTGGGTACACCAAGCCTGTCGACCGAACAACCTGCTTATAGTCACCATCTTGTTGAATTGCGCCAATGTTGGTCCGCTATGATGGAGATTCAAGCAGCCATCAGTGCCTTTGGAAAAGCGAAACAAGATGGTCTGATGCCGTTCGAACAACAAGACTTGGTTTATCACGAGCTATTACAGCGGCTGGTACAATGGCGTCTGAACGCACCACAGGCACTGCAGATGTTAGGCGAACTAGATGATGAGAGCTTGCGACAATATCCATACCCCGATGTCCTTGAGTATGCCGGGTGTATCGAAGCATATGAAAAGGCCACCAACATATTCCTACATCGGGTTGGAGCAGCAGGCCGTCCTGATATACAGCCCCAAAGGGCGCTGTTAGACATGCTTGCTACGCGAATCTTGGCGTTGATCGGAAAGCTCGCAAAGGATGTGGGTCAGTTGGCGGTACTATGGCCACTCTTTACAGCTGGCCGAGAGTCACGGAACGAGAGCGAGCAGAAATTTGTGCGGCAGACCATGACTGATCTCCAGCGGTTCGGGTTTAAGGTATGTCAAGGATGCACGTCATTGAGGTCAAATAAATGCTAATACGACTGCAGAATGTTGATAAGGCCCTCGAGGAACTGGAACAAGCGTGGTTCAAGCAGCGAGCTTTCCCAGAAGGTTGGATTGACACTATGGACGATATACGCTCCTCAATCCTCCTCCCTTGAACAAAACCGCTTCGTGGCTCGCTGATGATATTCTCTGCGATTAACGACCGCCCTGAGCCATCTTGCCATGGTATTTGACGATTTATAATGGACATAAGTTATATGGAACGGGGAAAACACGGAGTCTGCGTATTGGTGTAATACTGGCGTTATATTGGGGAACTAAGGGTGTTCGGCTGGGCTGGACCCTTAGACTTGGATTTGCGGAGCGTGAGGAAATATTCTTTGCAAATGGTTTGAATATATGTGCTGTTTGGGTGACGGATTTGTGCTGTTTTTATTCTACTGGAGGAGTGGGATCACTGTTGTACAGATACAGGCAAGGCTTACTGAAAGTCATATATAGAGTTACACCTTGGCAACCGTGAGAGCCAGCTGCTTCTTACACTGCCTGAAATAGAACAAAATCTAGTATCTGATATCACCAGGAGTTTATCTGTATGCATCCATCTGTAACTAAAGCAAATCACATCAAATCTCTGGGTATACCTAAACACTTCTAGGCTCTATCATATCTACAAAGCAAACTTTTTCCACTCAAACATAACAGATGGGTTGGGGGGAGGGTGCAATGCAAGCAGTCCAGTCTTTCCTGCCTTCTGGCCCCGCCGATCGATCAGTCAACGACCATCTCAACCATTCAACGCAAAACTAGCATCACCACAACTACCACTCGTAAAATACAACATATAAATTACTGCGGCGTGCGCCACGCGATATTGCACTCAGTTCTCCTCCCTCCCGGAGGAAGACGTCGTCGCCTCAGGCTGTTGTTGTTGATGATGATTATCACCACTACCAACTTCCTCGACAGTTTCGGTTGCAGCACCCTTGCTATCGATGAAATGCGAGATGCGGTCGATAGGCAACCAGGCGCTTTCGGGGGTGATGAAGTAGGAGATTAGAGCGAAGATGGTCACACCGGCCATGATGATTGGGGCGTCTGGTTAGAAAGAGAGAGAGAGAGTAAGTAAGAAGATGTTTTGAAATGAAGTGAATTGGGAGGGGATGGGTTCTTACAGTTTAGATTAGCACCTGTGACGGGGAACTCGTAAGGAGAGAATAGCACAGCTACCACCCAGCCGTTCCAGAAGACACCGATGAACTGGAACGGCTTGCTCCAGCGACCGAGACTCCACTCGGGCTTGGGGAAGCGTTTCGGGGTGCAGAGGAGTCGGCCGAGGCAGATGAGGCCGTATGCGGCGGCGCTGGGAACTCCGGCGGCGGAGACGAGAGATGTGAAGGCCACGTCGGAGGGTAGCAGCGTGCAGCTGATGAGTGCTGAGACTCCCCAGACTACGATGACGGCGTTGCGGGGCTGGCCGTTGTGGACTTTGGAGACCCAGCTGGAGAAGGGGAGGACACCGTCGCGGGCGACGGCGAAGACGAGGCGGGAGGCGGCGACGATGGCGATCGCTGTGTTCTGTAAAGTGGTTTAGTATGTGAATATGTGGTTTAGGGAGCTTGTGGGGGGATGGTGGACTTACGAGCCACAATGCAACTATGCAGATGACGTTCATGAAGATGTGGCCTCCTTTACCGAGGACGACGGCGTAGAGGGGCACGAATGGTTGAGGAGAGCCGAAGGACATGAGAGTGTCGTTGTCGGGCTGATCATGTCAGTATGGAGCTGTTGAATAATCGTTGCATGGAAGTGGGGGACTTACTGCACAGAAAAGGAACAGAATGATAGTTGCTAGACCACCAATGCCACTGACGACAGTACTCCAGAAGATACCACGTGCTGCCGTCACCGAAGCATGCTTGGTCTCTTCTGCAACGTGACCAGAGGCGTCGAACCCGATCAGGATACCGGCAGTGGCGAGGTAGGAAAGACACCAGTTCCAGCCTGCAGGGGCACCTGTGGCGTTGTAGGTGGACATGAATGCCTCTTCAGCCGTGCGGAAACCCCAGGTGTTGGCGGCGCCAATCGGCAGCCAGATGACATTGAGGAAGAAGTCCAGCATGACGATGAAGGACGAGAAGTAGAACACCCATTTGAAGAACCTAGCTTTAGGACTATAAGCAAATGAACAGAGAAAGGATAGGCGCAACCAGTCTTGGGATTGAACATACGCGGCAGGTAGTTGAGAAGTGCGGCCAATGCTAGCAACACTTCCGTGCAGATCCACTGGACAGCACGGAACTTGACACTGGATGTGTCTTTCGGGAAGTCGACGTCGAAGACTGTCAATTCCTGTGGCGCTGATAAGTAAACTATCTTGAAATATCCGTGAGAGTGACACTCACCGAGAGCATGTAGTTGACAGCAGATTGGGTGTTGCTAGCACAGAAGGTCGTCCAGGCAGTAGTACTCCACCAAGCAACCACAAATCCAAGTAGCCTTCCAAAGCGAGGGCCTCCAGACTCTGCGGCCCACAAGTAGATAGAGCCCGCGGAGGGCGAGGCAGAGCATACCTCCGCGATGACAGCAGCGGTAATATATGTGAAAACCAAAGTGACTAGATAACTCGTCCTACACCGAGTGAGACACGATTCATTGCATGGGCGGTGGTAGAGCCTACCAGTAAGCCAGGTTACCACCTGCTGCGATACCTGTACTATAAGTGACGCGCACTCCTCCAACAAAGTAGAGAGCAGCTAATCATGCGATGTTAGTGACCTTCATGGGCCTAGAATCCGCCGTGATCATTTCACCTACCGAATGTCGTCGAGAAGTTTTCAAGTAATGTGTATGTCCTATGAAGGACCTTTGAAATTTATTAGACAAACCTGCATGCAATAGGCTTGCTAAGGCTGACTCACTGGCTTATAGCCCATAGATTTCTGTTGGTAGTATATCAGCGATTACTTGTCCGATATCGATACTCGATCGCTGAAAGGAATGCCACTGATTAACATACCAGTAGCTTTGCATCTTCTCGGGACTCTGCCTCGCTCCTGACCTCTTCTCCTCCAACCGGAACAGTGTCAGGGTCGACGACGAGCTGCGAGTGTTGTTGGTGAGGTGATGGGGCCATGGCTGCCGTTCTGGAAACCAAGGCCAATGCTCAGAGGCTCAAAGGTCCACGTCCAGGAGCGTGCTGATAGAATAATTGAAAGTGAGGAAGTTAAGTGAAGATGTTTCTGTCGCAAGTCAGCTGAAAATTGATGATAGACGATCAGGAACCTGCTAACCCCACTCTGTAAGGCGTAAGACAGCAAGAAAAAAAAAAGGAACCAAATTAGCCTAGTGGATAAGCTAAAGCATTCGTGCTCCCGGTTTAAACGAGTCAAGATGTCACCAACACTCCCCAGTCTAGCAAGGATATACACTTATCCAGTTCCCTTGTCTTCAATTCAATCTAGTTGACGGGATAGATAGTTGAGGGTTGACCGGAGATGTCTGCTCCGCAAGAGCCAACGGTGAGGGAAAGAAGAATTGTTGAAGCTCACTTTTGCGCTCCACTAGCGAGCCGGAAGAGCACGCAAATTCCAATCAGGGCCTGTGGGTGGAAGGATGCGACCGCCGTGGGTCGAGAGAGTGTACCTTAACGAGCCAAGCAAGAAATTAGCTCTGGTAGCATCACCGCAGCGGAGCCGTTCCACGTTTGCGTGAGCCCGTTCGGCCGTGGACGGATCCTTTACGCGCCCCATCGCCTGCTGGGGACAACGCGTGCATGCATGCATGAAATTGTTTATCAAGTTGGCACTCGATCTTTCTTGATGGATATAATGATTCGCGAAGTAGACGGGGTGCCCTTTCGGCGCACACAAGACAGCGATTGCTTCAAACCGGTTGAGGGAGGGTGTCAATCGCATCATCATGATTTATCTCCATGCCCCACCATGAGTGGAGCGGGATAAAAAGCCGTGCGAGGGGCCGGCCATTACCAAGACCTGGATCTTAACATCGATTCGAGGCCAATTCAACCAACCGTCACTCCAATAATGACTGCTAGACAATATCCAGTTATTTTGCGACGGGTATAAAATCGAACAGCAATCAACGCGGGCTTCCCTGGCAGGAGGGGATTTCAAGTATTGCCTCAGGCAGCACCATCTGGAAGAACATGCACGTGACCTCATGGATCAACTTCTTATCAACTACACTTACCATCTAGATCTTATCCTATCAGTATAAATGCCGGGGATGTTTTTCAGCTAGGACCAGTGTGTTCCATTTTGCACTACCCGCAAGGATCATATGTTACGCTGCATAGCACGGACATCCCATCCTCCACCCTGACAGCCCGAGCTCGCTGGAATCAACATTCACGTGGACAGTCGATCATCCGATTTGCGGAGAGGTGGTTCCTCTGGCTTTGTGGTTAGATGCCATCAATGGGTTGTTGTGCTAATATATGATTCTGGCAGCATTTAGGTCTGAGGTCACTAGTCGAGCGGGAAAAGATGCCTATAAACAACGGTTAAGTGTTCGGGAACTCTTTTATGATCAAAGCCGCAATTTGCAAACGCAAATGATGATGGAGGCGTCTATACGAACAAAGAAGCTGGCAAGTATTCAATGACCAACTACCCTGTCTGGCGATTCCACGAGCTCACACGCCTGAACGAGCCGAGTTCACTGCCACCCTTTTGGAGAGCTGGCAGATATCCCCGCCGGACAAGGTTATAGCTGGACAACTGTTGTGATTCACAATCTCCGAAGGATGGCTCGTGCCCGTCGCACGAGATAGTGATATGTATTCCAGAAGGGTGCTCTGCATGATATGTACAATTATCTCCGATGCGGCGCCTAGTCGGCGTTACATCCGGTTGCGGTTGGGCCAGGATTGTAGAAGTAGGAGGACACAGCTTGTCCGACCCGGTTAAATAGTAGCTCAATTGTACCGGGATGAGCTCCAAGTCTTCAATGTAGATCCTCATCAGTTAACAATTCGTTGCAGCACGGGTAATCAGGTCAAGATGATATGAAGACCTTCTTGAGATGGTATTGTATACACAGATATGCGACAGCGGCACGATAGGACCCTATTAATGCAGTCAATACCAGCATAAACCATGAGAAAAAGTGCATGGTGGACGATGCCTGATGCCAAGCGGGAGTGACAGCTCAGGCTCCGCGAAGCCGATGGCCAGTCAATGGGCCTTCCCCGCGCGGCTTCCCCTCATTTCCTGCAAGTCTTTGGTCACATCACCCACGGCTACTACTATCGTTCTTCAATCCTATGGAGGTGAATTCCGGTCACCGGAGTCATCCTTTCTTTATGCCAAGTTTAGACTCGTGGATAATTGGCATGTTGTGTTCCCGCCATCCCTTGCGCGACGGTGACCTCCCCGCATTTGGAACGATCAATCTCTCTCCTGATTGAATCATGAATCAGGAGTTCTCCCCATATAGCTGTACGTGCCTGCACTCTTCAGCTGATATTCGAATTCACTAACGTCTCTGATTGAATGGGTTTACAGTTCGAAACAATAACCCGCCGTCCTGCCGTCCTTCCTAGCCTGCCCTTCTGTCACACCACCCATGTGGCCCAGACGCCCCCTTCTGCCACCTTTGCAGCATTGAGAGTGAGTGGAATGAGGGTTTCTGTGGCAATAGCTTCTATCATTAGAGTCGCCTTGCGTTAGCTGCCAACTTCCGCCATGAGTGTACCGCTGTTTCTGCGCTCGGCGCTGTTGCCATGCCGAGCAGTTCCTGGAGCCTATCCACGGGACTCCCGCTCTATTGTCAAGACCACTCGTGAGTGCTTTTGCTAACCTCATCGAGGGTGGGCCTCAAAACTTACTGACCATCGTCGCCTAAGTGCAAGTGCGATGCCTTCCATTGTTAGCCACCAGATACAACGGCCTTGAACAGCTGCCACTTCCGACGTCGTCTCGCAGAAGATACGCTACTGCTGCATCCGCATCGCCGTCCGTCCCAGTCGTACCTTACTCCGCCCTGACCGTTGGTGTACCTCGTGAAACATACCCGAACGAACGTCGTGTTGCCGTGACCCCTCAGAATGTCTCCCTGTTGCTCAAAAAAGGATTCTCGCGTGTGTTGGTAGAACGCGGCGCTGGAGAGGAAGCCAAGCTACACGATCAAGTATACGAACAAGCTGGAGCAACACTAGTCGATCGGGGTTCAATATGGTCTCAGAGCGACATCATTTTGAAGGTCCGCAATCCTCAGCAGCAAGGTCCCATCGACGAAATCGGAGCACTGCGCCAGGGAAGCACGGTTATTTCGTTCCTGTATCCGGCCCAGAACAAGCCACTGGTCGAGAAACTTGCTTCGCGTGGCGTCACATCATTTGCCATGGACATGATACCAAGAATATCTCGCGCACAAACATACGACGCCCTTAGGTATGAGCCCATTCATACTGGATACTCACAATGCTGACCACTTAACAATAGTTCCATGGCCAATATTGCTGGGTATAAAGCTGTCTTGGAAGCGTCCAATCATTTTGGTCGGTTCCTGACGGGCCAAGTTACTGCCGCTGGGTAAGTGAGTTCTTACATGTCTCATACAGATTTACTAACAATATGCTACTTAGAAAGGTTGTATTCAGTTCTCTTATGATAGGCTATAATACTGAGACGTTCTAGATCCCCCCAGGCAAGGTTTTGGTTATTGGCGCTGGCGTGGCTGGTTTGAGCGCAATCGCATCTGTAGGTCTTTGTTAACGCGTCGACACTGGAGGTCATAATTAACGGGCATCGTCTAGGCTCGTCGCTTGGGAGCTATTGTTAGAGGCTTCGATACCCGTTCTGCTGCTCGTGAACAAGTCCAGTCCCTTGGTGCCGAGTTCATAGAGGTAGACATCCAAGAGGAAGGATCAGGCCAAGGTGGATATGCCAAAGAGATGTCGAAGGAATTTATTGAAGCGGAGATGAAGCTTTTCATGGAACAAGCTCGGGAAGTAGATATCATTATCACGACTGCTCTCATCCCTGGAAAGCCTGCACCTAAGCTAATCACGAAAGAGGTAAGAACCATATCCCAGGATGCATTGAAATCTACTCACAGTCCTAGATGGTTGCTGCAATGAAACCTGGATCTGTCATCGTCGATCTTGCCGCGGAAGCAGGCGGGAACTGTGAAGCAACTATACCTGGCGAATTGACTAAGTTTCAAGATGTGACTGTTATTGGTATGCGGCTTCCAAGTGTTAAGTGATACAGGACTGACAAGTTCAAGGATATACTGACTTACCGTCGCGTCTCCCAACCCAATCATCTACATTATATTCCAACAACATCATCAAATACCTTCTGTCCATGTCCCCTAAAGAGAAGTCCTTTGGCATTGATTTAGCAGATGAGGTCGTTCGCGGTTCTATTGTTACACACGATGGAAAGATCATACCGCCAGCCCCACGGCCAGTGCCACCTCCTGCACCTAAGCAAGAGATCCCCACGCCTGCCAAAGAACAAGCAGAATTGGCAATTTCGCCTTGGCAAAAGGCTACGCGCGATGTTACTGCCACTACCGCTGGTATGGGGACTGCTCTTGCTCTGGGCAAGGCTACAGGACCTGTGTTCATGAGCAACATGTTGACATTTGGTCTTGCTGGTCTGGTCGGCTATCGTGCAGTGTGGGGTGTTGCGCCAGCTCTTCATTCCCCCTTAATGAGCGTTACAAATGCGATTTCTGGTGAGTATGCCGAATATTCATTCCGTTGTTTTACTAATGCTGACTGCCTCAGGTATGGTCGGAATTGGCGGTTTCTTCATTATGGGCGGAGGCTACGTGCCCAGCACGATACCCGAAGCCCTAGGTGCTGCTTCAGTTCTACTGGCATTTATGAACGTATCGGGTGGCTTCGTTATTACCAAACGCATGTTGGATATGTTCAAGCGTTAGTGTTGGAGCAGATAATGTTGACGATATTCGCTCACACAGTGTCCAGGTCCGACTGATCCGCCTGAATACCCTTGGCTTTACGCTATTCCAGCTGTGCTGTTTGTTGGGGGCTTCCTTGCTGCTGCCAGCACTGGAATGGCGGGGCTTGTGCAAGCCGGTTATCTTGTCAGCAGTGTTCTCTGTATTGGTAAGTGCCTTTTGTGCTGGCAATTCCATTGCTAATATCAGTAGCCTCGATCTCGGGTCTTGCTTCTCAGCAAACTGCTAGGCGTGGGAATATCCTTGGAATACTCGGAGTCGCAGCTGGAATCATTGCTTCTTTGGCAGCTGTAGGGTTCTCGCCCGAAGTGTTAACCCAATTTGGCGCGGTGGCTGGCCTAGGTTCTGTCGCTGGTATGTAAAGCACTCACATGACGGACTTTCCTAACCGGTCAACAGGAGCTCTCATAGGACGACGAATCACACCAACTGGGCTTCCCCAGACCGTTGCTGCTCTCCATTCTGTGGTTGGGCTCGCGGCTGTCCTTACAAGCATAGGGAGCGTAGTGGCTGACATCTCTCACGTATCCACATTGCACATGGTGACGGCGTATCTGGGCGTTCTGATCGGTACGTATATCCCACGTGAGCAGGAACTTTCTAACCGTAGTAGGTGGTGTTACCTTTACTGGTTCTATTGTGGCTTTCCTGAAGCTCGCCGGACGTATGTCTTCGCGACCAATGATACTACCTGGTAGACACTTGATCAACACGAGTCTGCTTGGAAGTAATGTGGCCACAATGGGAGCCTTTGTTACAATGGCACCTGGATCCCCAGCGATTGCAGCGACGTGCTTAGGCGCAAATACCCTGCTTAGTTTTTTGAAAGGTTATACTACGACCGCTGCCATTGGTGGGGCTGATATGCGTAAGTGCTCGAACCTAGGTGACGTGCCTTGCTGACCAGCGCAGCGGTGGTGATTACCGTTTTGAATGCATACTCCGGATTTGCTCTGGTTGCTGAAGGCTTCATGCTCAATAACCCCCTCCTCACCAGTGTAGGCTCTTTGATTGGAGTTAGCGGTTCGATATTGTCCTACATTATGGTAGGCATTCTCGATTAGACTATTGCTCGGAAGATTCTAACCATGCCAGTGCGTCGCTATGAACCGCTCGCTTACCAATGTCTTGTTTGGCGGCATTGCAGCTCCTCAGCAAGTAAAGAAGATCGAAGGCGAGGTAGTCCAGGCAACTGTCGACGATACCGTGGAAGCATTGTCAAATGCTGAAAGCGTCATAATTGTGCGTATGAGCTTTGAAGTGATGAACATGGCTAATGGGTATAGGTTGTTGGATATGGCATGGCTGTAGCGAAGGCGCAGTATGCCCTGGCTGAGATCGTGCGTATGCTACATGCCAGAGGTGTTACTGTGCGATTCGCCATTCATCCTGTTGCAGGCAGGATGCCAGGTCAATGCAATGTGCTTCTGGCGGAGGCGTCGGTTCCTTATGATAGTAGGTACAACACCCGAGCACCTCGGCGAGGCTAACCAGAATAGTCGTGCTCGAAATGGATGAGATAAACGATGACTTTCCGGACACTGACGTTACCCTTGTGATCGGTGCTAATGACACGGTCAATCCAATCGCCCTGGAGCCTGACTCGCCGATCTCGGGTATGCCAGTACTGCATGCGTGGAAAAGCAAGGAGGTTGTTGTGATGAAGCGCAGCATGTCCAGCGGATACGGTAAGTGTCTTTGACTCATGGGATGAACAAGCGCTAATCGTGCAGCCGACGTACCAAACCCGATGTTCTACATGCCTGGAACAAGGATGCTTTTTGGAGATGCCAAGACCTCTTGCGATGGTGAGCTACCCTGCTAATGGATGAGGACAAATCTAACATGTTGCAGCTATCAAATCTGCTCTCGAGGCGCGTAAATAGTTGCTACTAGTTTCCTGGATTTATTAGTTCATGCTCTCTCACATTGGCGGGACTTTGGATGATTTGGGATGATTCTAGTTACATTCAAGTCCATAGTACATTTGACAAGAGCAAATACAAGGCCAATTCTTACGTATCAAGCATCACTGCCTCCAACCCCAAAATAGCAGATACCTTCCGCTTCACATGACCGAAAAGCGCCCAACAGTATCATGCTAGTCGACGAATGTATCGTAATGAGCTCCTTCTACATTGTCAAACGCCTTCGATAGCTCAAGTTCTCTGAGATCCGAAAAAACTAAAAAAGTCCCAGAAGGGCCATCGGCACTACTATATGGCACTGTAGTGTGGTGTGTCTATTCGATTTAGTAATTTGGTTGCTTCACCCGATAGCTCGTTATAGTCTTCGCCATTTCATTGGGGACCGACGACACTTTTAGATCTGCCGCAACTAATAAGTGGTGCAGCAACTGTCATAAAGCTGCCGTGCTTGCCTATCACGAGTAGTAGTAGTAGTACAACCAGTTATGGACACAGAGGATCTAGAGGAGTGAAATCATATGGTGGTGACTTGCATCATCCTTTACATAGATAATTCATGTCGACATCAGAAGAGAAGAAAAGCAGAAGCAGTCCTTCTTCTTCTCTGCGTTTGCGGTGTGTAATGTTCAAACTTGGTGCACTCATTGGTAGGGAGACAGCAACCAGCCCACATAACCGGGATCACCCGGCAACAAGCGCAACAGCGTTTCGGCCTCGTAAGCACGGCGATCCTCCAGTGAAGCCTGTAAGCCAGGATGGGGAACAGACTGGGCGAGCAGAGTATGACAGGATTTAATAAACTTGGTGTATTCGCCAGTAAACTTCTAATAAAACATCAATGATAAGACCACGAGGACTATATTTCTTAGTTATAACAAGGACTTACATGCTTCGCGGTCTTAGTGCCCTTCAGTGAAAACTCGCAGGCATACGCGCCTTCCATACTATCAAATATTTTTGAAAGAATGTAGACCTCTTTATAGATAATCTGCTTTATATTGCTATTTCAGTAATCTTTATCCAGAATAACAGCGGTCTACTTGATAATCTCAACAAGATCACGGGCGTTTCCCAAGAGACCAGTCACGGGCTTGACAGATATCAGCAAATCGCACATATATAATATAGGATATACAAAACCCACCGGATCACAGGTCTTATTCCCATCGGCACAGAAGTAACACAGAATGAATACTCGTGTATCGAGTAGGCAGCTGATGTTGTATGCGGTATCTTCTTTGGGGTCGAAATTGTTATTTACATGTCTCAAGCAATGCATACAAAAGTTGTATCGCGCCTTGATGGGCACATCGCGCTTTGGACGTTGCTTTCCCTTAGGCATCGTGGAGTAATCGAAAGCGAAACCGATGCTTAGCAATGCAATGGTAAGGGCGATGAGGAATAGAGAGCAAGACGCAATCGAAAAGGAGAAGAAACAGCACAGAAAGCAACACGCTTCGATGCTAGCAGGAGGAGCTGTAGAGGAGAGGAAGAACACGCGACTTTAAGGCATAGGTATGGATTGTACAATTTGTCGGTCTTATCGACCTGAGAATGAAAAGTTTTCTCGGTCTTTTCGACCTGATGTTGTCATAAGTCTCGGTCTTATCGACCAAAGAATGAAAAAATTTCTCGGTCTTTTCGACCTGAGGGTGCAACAAGTACATTTCATTGCGACCTGGTGTTAGTTAATTCTCTGATAACGGCTGGCTCATTGCCAAGCGTACTAGAAGCTCAATCGGCGCAGTCTCCTTTTTTTCGAAGCTGTATAGCTTAGACTGTAGAATAAGCATCCGAGTCCCACGCATACAGACATGAAAACAACGGAAATTCTGGGGACCCGGAAATGACAGAAGGAGAAGAGGAAACGTCTTTTCATTCCCAAACTCCCGAGGCATGGACTTTATAGTCTCAATATCCTCCTCAAACAAAGCCTTATCTTCTGGAACCCGAGGCTGAAGAGCCCGGCATTGCATAGCAGATATAATCACTGCGAGTTCCTCGTAGAGCATGGAGCTCTCTTTCCCGCAATGCGATAGAGCTAGGCCAATGGTAAGATGGGGATAGATACGGTGGCCATCAACCATATCTGGCTCGATCCGAAGAATTGTTCCCCATTGGTCGTGAACAGAAGGGTATGCCCCAAACAGCATGCAGCCTAGATAGAACGGATCGGGCCAGCTATTGGAAATTCTTTAGTTAGATGATATAGTTAAAAGAGGAACCTCATAGCCTCTCGCACTTACTGTATGTTTTTCAGTTTTCTTTGCCTATGTAGTCGTTCATCTAAAGTTTTCGCGTTTTCTCTTACTCCGCATTGACTCACGGAGTCTTCCACCCAGCCTAATAAATGGTAGGCCCATTGGTATATGCGGTGTTTCTGGGAACTTGGCGATTCACCGGCAATGGCGGGGTCGTAGTCCCTCATTCTCGGCTGTTTTGACGGTAAAATGGGGTACTTTTCAAGCTCCGCTCGGGACATGGGTTGAAAAAGAATTGGGACATCAGCGGGAAACAGTGTTCGTGGCCCATATATATCTGCTCCTGTAGTTCTCTGTCCTTCATTTTCAAGGTTTTCAAGAAAATATAGTCCCATATGACTGCGATCAATTTGGTACTGATCCAGGACTATATCACTTACTTGATTCTCTAAATCCACCAGCATTTCAGGAGTCTTCACCACCAATTCCTCCAAAGACGTTCAATTTGCTCAGCTATGTTGTTGCTAGGCATTTTGTGGTGTAATTTAATATGATGGCGTTCTCGTTGTTAGAATGGTTGGTGGTGTTGAAGAGTGGTGTGTGTGTGTGTGTGTGTGTGGTGGGTGGGCGTGGCTGGTCACCTGATACTGAATGATTCACTGTCTACGCAAGCTTTACCATCAATACTCCATACCATGTAATAAAGTAATATTAGTACTAGGCTCCTCGGCACTGAGGCGTATCAACAAATGGTAGGCGCGGGATTGTGCGCAGCTCATCTGGCGTTCTCTGAAGCCTGTAAACATATCAGGATGATCTATGCGAAAATACCCATGAGAAGGCTCTTAACAAGTAGCCTAGCCTAGCTGCATGTCGGCTTGAAAAGGAAGTTTGGAAGGCTGCTTATTCCGTATTGTCTGTCCACCTTGCTGCAAGTCCGTAGCCAATAGCCTCCGTCAGCATGTACGATACTCGACTAAGTAGTTCGAATAATAACTACTAAGTTATGAGTAGATGACCGTATGTTAATGATCCGCTATAGGCTAGCACGTAGCAATGAAGTTTGCATATGATATCTGCAAATTATTTCTTCGCCTGCCTTTACTATAACTCCCTATGTCTAGGAGCCAGAGCATACATTCAGATTCGTCTACAAATATTCTGGCTCTCTGGTCTGTCGTTGTGTTCTTAGCACAATAAGAGCGCATATATCAAGGCCACTTTGAAGCCGGTCTTTGCGACCTGGCATATATTAAATCCACTCTGACGCCGGTCTTTGCGACCTGGCTTATACCAAGTCCACTCTGACGCCGGTCTTTGCGACCTGGCTTATAATAAGGCACTCTGATGCCGGTCTTTGCGACCTGGCTTATAACAAGGCACTCTGATGCCGGTCTTTGCGACCTGGCATATATGTAACCCACTCTGAAGCCGTTCTCTGCGACCCAGTATGCTGGATGTATGACTAAAGTGAAATAGCAAGCAGGATCGTAGACACCTGCAATACTCGGAGTCTATCCGCTATACTGTAGGGACCGTATCTTTGCATCGTCATCAGGCTGGGTTGCCTCGTTCCACCTCCACCACGGCCATCTAGGTAGTCTGCCCAAGAGTTGTCATATCCTGCAAAGGTTATCCATATTTCGCATCCATACTTTGAAACAAGAACCCGACTATGTTAATTCGTTACCAACATGTTCATATTGGTTAGGTTGCGGGTGGCTTACTGGTGTTCATTGATACTTCTATCAGTATCAGGATACTGGCTGGCCCAAGCAACAACTGAAGCAGCCTCCTGCATATCGACTGCCTTGCCCATCATATTGCGAGGGTATCTCTCGCATTTAATCACAGACTTGATGTTACCTGTCTGCTTATCTTGCAATTGACCATCTGTAATGGCAACAAACTGGGGAGGAGACTCGCCTGAACGAAGATTATGATTACCGAATGTTCCCCTCAAACGGATCTTGGTGCTACGCCACTCGGAGGTAGTCGTGGTAGGTAACAAGGAAAGCGCCTGGAGTAGCTTGATCAGACTAGAATTGACAGGAGTTTTATCAGAGCACTTAAGCGGATCAGTCCCGTTTCTAAGGCCTTCCAGTACTTCCCACTGTTGAACGAGAGTAGTGCCAAATTCTCCCAGGCCCCGGAAGTTGTTTGTGCCGACTTGGTTGAGGTAGGCTTGAAAGCCTTGGGACATTGCCAATGTATCAGAGGCTGTAGTTAAGTCAAGACCATAGTCAGCAGGATTAAAATAGTCTGGGTGAATGGATTCGGGGCATATCGTTCTAAAGAGCATAAATTGCTCATCGTTGACGCAAGATTCTGACTGGAGTTTCTTGCAGTGTCGCAGCGACTTGTGCAAAAGGCCGGCCCGCTTGGCATATTGTACCCATTGCTCTCTGTTGCAAGGAAGGTCATCGATAAATTTTTCGAGAGACATGATCTACAACGAGTATCAGAAAGACAAAAAGACAAAGACCGTGTTTATGGGTGTGTATGAGAGTGTGTGGGTGTGTGAGGAGGGTGCTTATCTTGGGAGCGAAGAGAATGTAGAGGAGACTTCAGCAGAACTCATCCGTCTGACAAGCAGCGCCAAGTATACTACTAGAGGCAGGCACGTCCCGGTGTACTGTAATTTAGAAGTATCGATACACCGTTTTGAGCGGAACCGCTGGCTACACTCACCCCGTTACGTCTTAAGAATTCCGGAACGTCAAGGTTCCGTGTCTCATTCTTAATGTCTCTTTGAAAGAAAAGGCAGGCCCCCTTGTTGCTGTATATGGGGGTCTTTCAGCCATATACCACGCTTGTTGTCATTACTTCAAAGCTGGTGGCTGCGAAATAGCAGGCTGGGCACAGCGGAGGCCCAACAACAATCTGGCTCGATATAACAGCACAATTACCATAGTATATACCATCTCTCGTATATCCAATACCCCACACAGCCTAAGATCGTACTTTCTCTTTGTCCTACTAGGTGATTGAGACCTCCATCTCCTCAGGGGAGCGAGCCCAATGACCCAGAGGCCCATTTGACTTGCACTATAGCTGGTGAGGAAGCCATTTTCAAACGAGTACAGAGAAAATTGTGAGAAATGGGCATAAATCGGGTTATAGCCTCTTCTTCTTTCATCTGATACTCAAAGTCAGCTTTTCAGGTTCCGTTCCATTGTCAAACTCTTCTGGAACCCGAGGCTGAAGAGCCCGGCATTGCATGGCAGATATAACCATTGCGAGTTCCTCGTAGAGCATGGAGCTCTCTTTCCTGCAATGCGATAGAGCTAGGTCAATGGTAAGATGGGGATAGATACGATTAGAAGCTGTGTTTTTCTTTCCGTAAACACTCGCCACGTGAAGGAATCGGTCTCCAGTGCCCTCCGCAAATGCATTTCTTTGCCGTCTACGCTGTATTCAATATCAGCCGACTCCATTCAGGAGCCCTTGATGCACCCTGCTTAGGTGGTCCTGTGTACACTCCCAATTGACGGTTAGGTGGTCAGCGTGTCTTCTGTCTCGTTTTAGCCATGTCAATTAGAATATAACATAGCACTATTTGCGCGGTATTTCTAAACAAAATGTACGAGGAGCGTCAACGTAACTCATTTAACCAAAGAAGTCACATTTCGCTGTGAAAGATTGCTTCATATACAATTCGGGTTGCCCATCATATGTCTAGCAGATACAATTAATAATTTGCTGGACAATGCGTGAACGCTAGAGTCCCGTTCCAAAGAAGGAATGACTTGTAGATGGTTAGTGGGTTAGAAATTTTTCTTGTTGTGGCTGCTAAATCCGAGTAAACCAGGGAAAACCATGATCGATAGAGCATTATAGATGTTCTATGACTATATGTTGGAGGTTGCAAAGAGAGAGAGAAGAAGGAGAAGAAGAAGGGGGAAAGGTGCCTTATATACCCCAGCGCCGCTCAAGCGAGTGCATTAACTAGTCCAATCAACGATGAATAACATTCCATCCTCATTCATCTCCCAGCTTCGCTTACAAACCATCTATCCATCCAATCAAACCATTCCCATTGAATTCCGTTCCCACATAATATCAAGGCATATTCACCCCATTCCCCCGTCCTCCACTTCACAATGATCATCATACAGAGATGAATAGACACGACTCATTCCCCGAACTTGCCACATCGCTTAGCAGCAAGAACAATGACACGCTCAGCTGAAAAGTCACGCATCCCGGCTTCCCACGAGTCAGTTGTTCCCGCGCAAACTCTCCGAGTCATGTCATGTCAAGCCACGTCAAACCCACAAAAAACCATGAAGAGATATGAAACCCAATGCAATGCGCAGATTGATCGACAGGCAGACATGGCATTATCATTCGGACTTCGGCACCAGAGCCCGAGCCCTAATTCCGTGCATCATGGTTCGTACCAGTCAACTAAAACTAACCGATGGGGGTGGATTGGATGGATGAAACCATCCGGGAGCTGAACGTGGCTCGAGCGAGCGAGCGAGCCGGTTAGCGTACCATTGATTATCTACTCTCTCTAACTGACTATCGAGGTATCTAGACACTAAACAGATACTTAGTTAGTAAATACTTAGTTAGTGAGGTTGGGGCACATCAGGTTCTAAGCGACGTGCCCGTGCCCTCGTCAGGGATCCACCCGTATATCCTTCATTTGAATTTATCCTGTCTACGTACCCTGAAACTTGGATCTGGATGCACGGGTACGTAGTCTAAAATGAAGTGCCGAAGAACTAAACTACCTATCTATCTAGTGTCTACTGGCTTCCCGCGCCAATATAGGGTTCATATAATATAGATTGTGTTTAATATACTGTGTGTATTGTTCGGGCGATCTTAATCTATACTTTCGTACAATTCAATATATTTAGATTATGTTGGGGTCGGGGATAGGGGTTCAGGGTCATTACTTGATTATATCTGTCTAAGATTTTATTGAAATTTCCAAAGGAGGGAGAGAGGAGCGTGGGTGTGTGTATGAAAAGGTTTACGAGCAGACAGCAACAGGCAACTACAATCCAATTGACAATGTTTGGTACGTAGATCGCAACCGAGATGAAGTGGATCGGGGAACGAGTCAGATCTCATCGCAGGTTTTCCCGTATCCAGATCTGACCCAAATCTTGGGCCGGTCAGCTGGGTTGGTTGGTTTCCCGTGGATGAAGGCGGTAGGTGCCGCAGATGGATTGCCGATGGAAGGATCGTGGAAGATTCGGTGATGATTGACGTGACGGGTACTTATGCAATTGTTTCAGCGTGATGATCTCGAGTCAGTTTAGTGTTCGTCTACTTTGTACATACGCGGGAGGAAATGAAAGATGGATAGACAGAGATGGTATGTTCAACATTTTTGAATGGGCCCACTCCGGGAAGACCACTGCTGTTTGTTTCCTTCTTATAGTACAGAAAATAAAACACTAGAGTAATATAGTAGCAGGAAAGTAGCATCCAGTGCGAATAAACAAAAACCAAATTCAAATCAAAGTAGCCGCCTGACCCAGATCCCTAAACCCTTAAT
This sequence comes from Aspergillus luchuensis, assembly GCF_016861625.1. Taxonomy (NCBI): domain Eukaryota; kingdom Fungi; phylum Ascomycota; class Eurotiomycetes; order Eurotiales; family Aspergillaceae; genus Aspergillus; species Aspergillus luchuensis. Next base: position 2,426,770 of record NC_054849.1, read on the forward strand.
CCCGCTAACCGAACGCCGTCATAGCCGGTTTGCCCCAAACCGGTAGTTAAAGAGATGAATATGAAACACTAGTTCCAACAAATTGACAAACAAAATTAAGCATTAGGACTTTTGAATGGTGGACTTTCTCCGCCCTCGCAGCATGAACCCCATGAAACTCTTGGGAGTTGTTGGGAGCGGTTCGGTTGTCGTGCTCTCGAGCTTGGGTTGCTTGCTGCGCCGAAAACTCTTCTTCCGCCGCGCCGTCTTGGCAACTTCTGTCTCGGCGGTCTCCCGTGGTTCCAGACTGTGCACGCTCTCCACTTCCGATCGCAGGCTGCTGGCTGAGTATACGCTCGATGCGGTTGAGCTCTTCATGATCGAGTTACGCAATGGCGGCCGCTGTGAGATGTTGCCGGGGACGCTCGACACGCTGTATGATGAACCCGAGCGGTGTCGGTTGAATGTAGGCGAGGAGTAGTATGGTGCTGGACTGGATGTGCGCGAGGGTGGCTGGCTCATGTCCGAGCTGGCGATCGAGTGGGACACAGAGGTGGACCGAGCGTGGTACTCATCGCTAGGATATGCAGGGGTTCGTCTGGTGCTCGGGAACAGAGAGTAACCACCACCAGCACCACCGACACTTTGCATAGATGGCGGACGGCGGAGGAGACCCGCTTTGGGACCGCGGTTCGATGCACTGTCGGCGGACGTCTGCGGTCGATTCCACGTCATAGCACGCGAGCGCATGGTCATCGGCTGGGCAGTTTCAGGAACATCCGCGAGAGCTCTGGGCGTTGTGAAGGGGTCCGTATCGGCCCGTTTGGGGGCTTGTTTCGCATATTTGCTGTGCAGCTGCAAGCTGCCGCGCTTGATGTGGCCCAAGTAGTCGGGCCGTTTGTCGCTCAACAATGGCTGTGATTTGGTTCCTTGGTTCAAGGAATAGAGTCCTTGGCCCGGTGGAAAACGATCGGGAACGTCTGCAGAAACAGCAGAAACTGCCGACATAGGTTCAGGTTCTTCGACCACTGATCCGTCGGTGACGGGACTGATTAGGATTAGATTAGGTTTGGCGCAGGGTTCCACAAATTTGACCTGCTCTGCTACGAGCACGTCTGTCTCTTCATCCGACTCGCTGAGGGCCGGAGACGGAGATCGTGACTGTTGCGACAGGGGAGACGCCGGAGGTTGGTAGACTGTTGGTTGAAGGAAGATGGGAGATTGCAAAGGAGAGGTAGCACTAGGGGAGGGCAGCTCAATGATCACGTCGTCATCGTCGTCAAAAATGTACGAATCTGGTACAAATGTCGTTCCACTGCTTCGTTTCACCGTATCCATGGATACGGGTCGACTTTGTTTACCGGATGGATAGGCTGACAGAAGGCGGGCGAATGACGACTTGTCGACTGGCGACTCTGGGGAATTCACATTGGAAAGCTCATCTGCACTAATATCCGAGTCGAAGGGACCGGCAGTCTTGATAGGCGAAAAGGCATGGTCATGGGCCCCATATTCTGATTCTGACGTCTCCTCTTCTTCCGATTCGTAGCGCCGGGGAAGCAATTGTTCATTGAGATAGTCCAAATCCAGAGGTGTTGTAGTAGAATACATGATGGCTAGTGGTGGAGAGATGGATGTAGAATGGGAAGGAAGGAAAAGGAGGATCTTAAGGAATAAAAAGAAAAAGGAAAGATGATAAAAAGAAATTAATTAGAAAAAAAGGGGACCCTCTGTGCGCCCCCGAGGTCGATAATGAAAGATTATATGGACGGGGATATGGGTGACGTGAGAGAGGTGAGAGAGGTGAGAGGGATGGTAGCAATGCAGTTAGTGTTGTCAAGGGTCACCCATGCAACAACAACAGCAACGAGGAAAGGAGGAGTGAAAGGAACGTGAGATGACGAGAGATGGAGAGAGAGATGAAGCGTCACAGAAATAGATGTTGAAAAAAATCCGCCAGGGGAAGCCAGTAAGAGCCGACAGGAGGCAAACGGATATCAAATATACCGGACAGGGACCAGACAGGGTATATTGACCACACGGGATGGCATGCTCGAAACGGAGTGGATCCGACCCTGGAGGTTTGTCTTGAACGAAGCCACCGAAATGCCATTCGATCACACAACCTCCGGAGTGGACGGACCATGAGCAGATCCACCGTGACGAAGGATACTAAGATACTAACAAACTAACTAACTAAAAGGGAGGGAAAATAGTTAGGGAATTTGCAGGGAATGGAAAGAAGCAAGTGTGCATGACACGTGCGCCACCACCAAACTTAGGCGCTTTACACTGAGATACTTACTCCTGTGCCTCGCCTATCCCGAATATACGTGTTGGTGACCCCTAAGAATCCAGGACGAGCCGCGTTAAAGCTTCACGGGAATGAGGGGAGGGCGTGCTTACGTCCTCTCTCCATCCTTACCTGACTCTCCTGCAGCAGCGAAAAAGTGGTCCGTTGCCTCAGGATGCTCGGGATCAGGGACGTGGACAACCCTTGCATGCGCGGTTCTTGACTAAAACCCTGGCCAGGAGCAGCAATGATAGTCGGGGCTCGGTCATAAGTAGCTATCTTACTGTGTACGGAGTACGGAGAAGACGGAGAAGGTTAAACTAAACAGAAAAGAAGAGAAAGGAACCAAAAAAGCTATCCAAGAAATTCGGGACTCGTTTGCCGGGGAGGAAAAAGTCTGGAGAGGAGTCAAGCGCCACGGGACCCGATATTGGATGGATGGGGAAAAGGGCAAACGAATTAGACGTGTCCACGGGCGCAGTCGGGAGGTCAAAGGTCAGTGCTTGACTTTTTCTCTGCCAGTTTAAACTAAACTCTTCATCTCCAAATGCAAATGGAATGGGCGTGGCGTGCAGATGGCGGCCACATCTAGATTGCTTTTACTCCCGCCAAGAATCCAGCAATCCGTAGTCAATTGGGGCCATGTGGATGCAATTCTTCATCATGCCTGTATTTTCCCCTGTCCTTTCTAACCCTTAAGATCCTTTGTATTATTATCACAAGTCACCGTTCTCTTGCTTGCTTTGTGATACACGCTGTTACTTTCTCGGAGTTAGTTAACTAACTAGCATCTTAGTCACAGCTTTAGTCGGGGCAGAGCAAAGTGGTCGAGCGTTGTTGGGGGATCCACTGCAGAATTCGCAGGCAGTGGAGGATCCCCTTTTTAGCGGTGGTTGCTAATTATTGGGAAAGTCCCCCAGAGAAATGACACGGCGCATTGATCCCATCTTTTTGATAGACCTAGTCTAAAGTAGGATGGATTCACTCACTATGTGTCTATTCCTCAACCTCGATCTCGATCGCAGTCATCATCCCAATTTTCCATCAATTGCGGTACTACACCAACACCCAACAACACCCGTTATCAGCAAACATCAACATAAGCGTCATCATCTCAATCTGATACATTTCCTGCCCCTGGTTCCTGGCATTGGATGAACTCCGGGAACCGTTTCCCAACTCCCAAGCAACGCCGCTGCTCCAGCCCAGTGGAGCATGTCTAATTCAAACACACCAGACCCCTCGAGCAATGGGAGAAAAAAATCAAAAAGAGAAAAAAATAAAAAATAGGGAACTATCTTCCCGTCCGGTGTTCGTAAAATTTTCTTATTTTTTATTTTTCTTTTCTTCTGGTTACATGCGTTCCCACCCCCTTTCTTCCTCTTCCCACTCATGCCCACTTTTCAGTGGGTGGTCCGGTTCATGCCGTGATGGGGTTATCCAATTGCCCGACCGTCGAATGGGAGAATTTTCGCTTTTTCTTTGGTACACACACACACACTCTCTCTCTTTCGCATGGACTGCGAGATACCCGCAGCAATAGACGCGGACCTCCCTGCAGACGGGATGCATCCAAGGGAGGTTCTGCATCCACTTACGGAGTCGAGATGCTGGTGGTGGTAGTATAACAAGCAAGTGAGATCACCGGGTAACACAACAAATTAAACAGATCTCCAGGACTACAACATATAGTAAGGGGAAGACCCCCCCAACAATTGAGTAAATAAACAAAAGTAATCATACATACACTACACAGTACTACTTAACTAGGTACAGAGTAGAAGAAGAAAAATAAGGCAATAGGTTGAGGAAAATCCATCAATCAATCCAATCCAATCCATCAGTGCACACCGTCGATGATCCCCGCCGAGGCGGTTGGAAAATCATCGGGCGTCATCGGTAGATTAACGACACCCCGAAATAGATATGATTGTCGGATCATCACCGCGGTCAGTCTCCGTCTATACACGTACTTTCACTCTAATCAATCGTTCTCTTAGTGGGAGACGGGAGCAGAGCCGAGTGTGAGAAAAAGTCAACGGCCGAACCTTCTCCGGACTTATGCAGGAACGCAGCTAACGGTGGTTGCAGTATGAAACAGCCGAGCGGCATGAGAGGGGGGTCGGCCAAGGGGGATGGGCTGCTAAACTGCCAACTGCTAACTGTTAAGCTAATTGCTCACTGCATGAGCGGATACGGATTTCGGCACGGTGGGAGACTCCGTTCTTGACAAAGGATTATCTGTCCTTCCTAAATTGTGTACAGTATGTGTGGTGTGTACGGAGTAGATTATAGGGACCTAGCTAACTAGCTAGCTCGCTCTCTCCATCATCGCCAATGGGCGCATGTGGCTGGGATGCAATGCACAGATAAGACATACATACTTACACAACTTCATGCCGGGCATCGACGGAGCAAGGACATCGCGGAAGTCCCCTTATCGACTCGACTACTACTACATACTTACTCCATGAGGTGAAGTGAAGTATATTTTTAGCACCTCTTAACTTATACTATTGTTCCTCCTTACTTCGTCTCAAGTGGTCTTCGCTGATTTACTTACTTTGCCCCAGCCAAGCGACCACAGCGCAAACAAACTCACCAAAATGTCCATTGTCGCTGGTCTTAGCGCAAGATTGAGTTGATAATCATCACTGCCACCGACGCCAATGCTCATTTGACTTTCCAACCCCATGATATATCTCCAGACTTTTCCAACCCGCATGTCAGTGCACATCACCAGACGTATCATCTGCACGACTCCCCAACCACCCAGACACGATGATTTGACTCGAGTCTGACGTGGACGTGAAGTTTATGGCTGCCACCACTCACTCTGCTTTCTATGGAGGTTTATTTTGGGGACGCGACATCACGCCCCTGAATGATATGCTATACTTATTGGGTTCAGGCTGCTGCTTTAAACTCTAGGAAACCGGTTTCCAGTCATCATGTATACATTCGTCACATCGCATGGACAATTCCTACTGCATAACCAGCTGAACGACCGCAGAAACATCCAGCTCGTATCGCGCGAACCTGTTCGAATAAAGTTACGTCGACAGACCTGGATCATGAAACATTCACCCACACACACACACACCCACAGTTCAAGCCCCAAACAAGGTTACCGGCAAAGATGCCCTATCCTACCAAGTTCTCATACCCAATATATTGATTTCCTATGTGCAGATAAGAAACACTTCAGTTGTGGTACAACATTCGGTGATCCCAAACCCCCGGGTGTCTCAATGACCAATTAGCGCTATAATGGGCGTTTCAGGTTAGCTATATATGGATGGGCGCGCGCCAACGCTCGATGATGAAACTTCGGACAATAACCTTCTTGCATGGTGTGTCCACTACTATTTTCCTAGTAGACTAGGTTTGTGTGACAGTTGCAATAAAAGTGGAGGGGGTAAATTGGAGGGTGGCTGCACTTGTTGGGGGAGGGGGGCGGATTATCCTGTCTGTGTGATGTGATGAGTCGGGTTACTTTGCTTACATACCTTTCGGGCTAAGCAGAAGGAGGGGGTACGGACTGAATATCACTCAGGGGAGAATTACATGTCTTGTCTACTGCGTGAAAGACAAAAAAGTTGCCGGGACAGGGGGGGATGGGGGAGACATACTGTACCGTGCTACTGTCATCTCATCACGTACCACCTACTCAGCACAGTCCCTCGACAGTCCACACACTAACAATCTTCTACCTATACTACCACAAGACAAGAAAACCCGGAATCCAGAGACAGATAGAGACATACACTCCGGATTACTTTACCCACCAAGATGCTAAATGCTAAGTGACACTTACCTTACCCACTTACCAGTCGAGTGGAGTCATTCCAACGGCGCACTTCACCAATCTAGGTAGCTTAATAGTCCTTATTGTACAACTAAATGATACTAAGAGGGACATTTTTAGAAACAGCCACCACCACCACTACCCCCATCACCACCGTCACACCCACATAGTAGTAACCTACCTAGCACAATCACACAAGATAAAAAAGGTAGCAACTATTGAACGCCCCAGTCCATGTCCATCTTACTTAGTGCTACGTTACTCCCTCCCTCCCAGTTCCACTTGAGCTACATTAGTTAAGTTGAACTATCGACTCTAATCCCTGTTTTTTCTCCCTTCTTCTTCAGAATTTGTCTCGGCACTGCGGTTACCGTTACCGAATCGATGCATGGCCGTTTTATACCACTGCACCAGTTTCCATACATACTATCATTCACTGCTATTGGTATAGTGTACGCAGCAGCTATAGTGGAGTCGTCGGAATTAAACTAAGTTAGGTAAGTGGATTTTGCTACTTGGGTAAGGTGGAGGTGAAAGTGAAGGCTTTTCTCCCGTCGGAGAAGGGGAGGGTGACATACCATACCATGCCATTTTTTTTTTTTTTTTTTTTTTTTTTTTTGCCTTGGCAAATGGATAATGATATGATATGACAGGTGGTGGGTGGGTAAGTGGGTGGGGACGGATTCTTTCTTTCTCCTTCTTTTTCGCTTTACTGAGATAAGGGGAGGGGATGGGGGGTTTTCGTGAGGAATGGCATGCGTGCGTTGGACGTGTAAGTAGCCTAGCCTAGCCTACTTGGATTATCTTCTCTGTACAAGGGAGGAGGAGGAGGAGGGAGGGGATGGACGGATGGAGGTGTCAAGTGCGGATAAGAAATCAGGGAGGGGTTGAAGGGAGGTAGGTACCTACTCCGTAGGTGTCTGGGTCTTGGCACATTCTGCGCGGTTGACTGACTGACTACCTCCGCAAGTAGCAAGCATTCTTTGCGTCTGCTTTATCTATCCATCCCTGGATTTGATTGATCGTGTGATGGTTATGCTTATTGTTAAGTTTGAATCAAGGTGGGTTGATCGAGTATGTAGGTGGTGATGATGGTATGGAGGGGTAAGGGGACTCATCCTACATACCTAGGATCTCTGATCGTGAAGATAGATAGGTGACCGGTATGGCATTCTGCAGGGTAAAAGTAGGTCACGTCTTTGTCTATGGAGGGAATGTTCGATGTGACAGATGTTTCTGGTTAATCGTGGTTGGAATAGTTAATGATGTCAGTGTCTGAGATGGAGTGGGTGGGGGTTCTACTTCCATCCCTTGTGTATGGCTATGAACTCTAGTGGTTTACGCAGGCTGCTAAGCTGCTTTAGATATCGCAGAGGAGCTACACGGTGCATGGTTATAATACATCAAATTACTTAATAACCTTGTTTGCTTATTGTAAGCTTAGTCAGGTCAAGAACAAAGTAACAATTATATTATCGATGATCAGCTATTTCAACACACCTACTGCTGAACCAATCTCCTAAACATAAACAGCCAATCTATATAGTCAACCCAGCACGAGCGCACACAAAAAAAAGAAGGAAAGACGAGTTCTGACTACTCCCCATAGAAGTTAATACTCACGATGGAAGGGTATGATGGTGTTAGTGCGGTCATTGGCGAACTCTTTACCAACGGGTAAGATTGTATCAAGGGCCGAGGCGAATTGTCCTAGGCTGTTGATAACGGCATCATAAGAGTCGATAATGGGTGGAAGGGCTAATGTATGAGATCTAAGGTACTTGATATCCCGGTAGTCCTGCGTGATAATGGGCATGATCCAAGTTCGCATGGTCATGAAGGTCTGGAACATAGGGTCAGACCGATTGATTTTGCGGGTTTTCTTTTCAGAGCTCTCGCGGGGCTGGGTAGTTTTATCGTGAGCTTGAGGAGGATTGATAGTGGACATGAACCAGCGGCGGAAGCCTGTCAAGTTCGAGACGCTAGACTCAGACTGCTTGGGCGGACGGGTGCAGTCTTCAAGATTTTTCTTGGTTTCGGCAAGCTTCTTTCTGACTGCCCTTCTGATCAGTTCCGAGTCGTAGTGTCGGAGAAACAGGACCATTGCAATGTTGCTGTTTTTCCATTCAGCGAGGGCGATCTGGATGGGGAAGTAAGCCAGAAAACTCATCGGGGGTCTGGTGATGTCGAAGAACGATGCGGGTCTATTCGTCCAGTAGTAAATGAGATCATCAAATAGTCCGTCTCGAGGAGGACAAGATGAATTATTTCCCTCGCAGAAAGGGCCGGATAGCCGATTTCCCTCGTCGGGTAGGACAGTACCGGTGGTGTCTCCGTTGCCAACCTGGAAGAGTCGACAGCCAGAGGTTGTAATGGGACGCACTGCACTACTTTCTGGGGTGAGTTGGAAACCACCATTGAGGACTGGAGGGTCAACTAGGATCAGGGCTTTTGCTGTTAGCGTTTTATTTTAGAAGAGACAAGACTAAAAATATAGAACGATAGACATACCAAGCCAACCACCACTTTTATAAGATTTTACCCAGACGGAGCAGCGATGCTGAATGGACGCATTGAATGTGTTTTCTGGAGTCGAATGTAGAAGGAGGGCATCCCTATCAACGTTTATTTGCCTCACATAATTCTCACATTCAACAGATCCCTGTACGCCCTCCAGCGTAATGGCTCGAGGGTAGTGGCACGTAAGGAACTTCTGGCATGAATCATCTGCATATTCCAACATCGGATTTTTGGAGCAGCCATTGCGTCCAATATGAGCCTTGAAGAACAACGGATCAATATCCAGGGTCGAGCCCAGAATTTCCACGATACCACGTGATATATTCTCGACCAGTACAATTCGGCAATACAGCGAACATGACCCTGCAATATTTGTTTCTTCAGAGACAAGGTCGCGTAACAAGCACTGATGGTCAATCTTGCGATAATCAGGTGGACAGTTCGGCTGGGTGAACTCTAGCACTCCCAGTCGACTAGTTTGTTGGTCTGACCGAGGAGTGCTGAGGAACTCACAAAGCGAGTCCAGTGATGATGGGTTCTGTTCGTTTTGGTTGATCACGTGGGATCTGTAAGAATGCATGTTAACGATCTTGTTGATGACAAGGATGGAACAACTGTTTCCAATCGAGCTGTGAAGGTGGCAGGAGGTAGTGTGGTATACTTCCTGATGTGGAGGTCTGTATGCTCTTACCAGATTTGGAAATGGGGAAGTAGTATTTATGCGTTTGGCATTCACCAACACTCACCTAACAACGTGTATACTTGCGCACATTCTAACTTTGTTTCGAAGATCTGGTATTCTTGGTTTGTTTTTTTGGCAGCGACTTCACGGAATTCTCCTATATGAAAACATTCAATTTTATTGACTAGCAGTATTGTATCATCTTCAATTCATTCATACAAACACCAGATTTCTATCTAACTTTCGACAAAAGCGCAAGATCCCATTCAACGGACTGTGACTCATGACTGCACCCAGGCTCTTTCCTAGGAAAAAGCACGCGTGGGATCAGGTTGATATTACCGGACTGGATAATACCAAGAAAAATCCTACAACTAAGCGGAAGGTACAATTCGCTACGCTTTTCTCCAAAACAGTTCAATAGACAGGTTGATATTATTAGCTATACCCGTACATCTCCATTATTAACATAGGAAACATCGCCATTATTCCATTCAGATCCCTGACCCCTGCATTTGCATTGTGATATAGGGAAACCCTTCAGGAAAAAACCTATACCGAGGTCATCCTGAACATTGCATCCCTCCATCGTCCGGCGACTCTGCGAGGGAACTTGATCGGGACGATCCCAGGCGCGACGTCGAGAGTCGCGCTTCTCGGTGATAGGTTGGTCGTTTACAGACCGAGAGCCTCGAGCTAAATTGCCAAGTCGAGTCAGATGGGATATCATAAACCGGCACTATGTTATGGATGGGATACTCACGAGCGAGTCAACAGCGTTCAGGACCTCTCCAATGAGACCGGTGCTCTCGGGAGGGTAGTAGGATCTCTTGCTGGAGCTGCCGCAGTCGGCAGACTGGAGGTTCTTGGCAGAGTCGATCAGGTTCTGGGCGGCCTGGTACTTGGGAGAGCTGGTGTCGGTGGCCTTTGCGAGACGCTGCTCGTAGCCAGAGAGCTCAGAGCTGACATCGCTGCAGCTCAGGGCGCCAGAAGCGGAGGGGATAGCCAGAGCCGAGGAGGCGAAGAGGGAGAGGAGGGAAACAGAGATGACGGAGAAACGCATGGTGTCGGTTGTAGTGGTAAAGATTAGTTATAAAAACTAAAGTAAAAGTGTTCTTTGTAGAGGATTGGAGAGATAATGCGATTGTGATGCTGGATGGAATACAGACAGAAGGGCAGGAATCGAGGGCCCTTTTATGCTGTTCCCAGAGCCCATGGCATCATGGTCTGGATACTTCGGATCACTGAGCTCCTCTCATCCGAACGTGAAGATCCTCGAAGGAGCGCAATAACGAGGTCAGTGCTCTGCTCTACTCATGTTGATCCTCAACAGAATCATCACCAAAGCCGTATCGGACTCTGGCATCAATGCAGCAATGGACCCATACGGCTCTGCATCGCTGGCCATTGTGAAAAAGAAAATAGCAACTAGGCAGGCTAAACCCCAGACTACTGCGTCTAGATCTCATAGTCCAAGCCATTGGCATCGTCTATTGGGCGATCCCACACGGACCAAGTAATTAGGTAGACCAGCTCGTGGTAGCAAGACAGCGTACTCTGCAAAGAGTGGAGATGTTAGGCAGATGAGAAAGGACACTGTCACTTTAGCTGCATGAACCATTGGATCTGCGCAGGATCCACGGCTCCAGCCGACTGCAAGATCGAGGGATTCACAGGAGCAATGGACACGAGAAGGCGAGGTGGCAGTGATAAGCTTTCAGCCCATTGGAGCCACTCCCGGGTCGGGCTTAGAGCTTAGATTATGGCGCCTCTACATAGTAGCAATAGTCACTTACAACAGTATTTGCCCTTCGGTTTCAGACCAGATTAACAATTGACCGGTAAGTGATAATAAATCACCTATAACTGAGTTTAGATATTTCCGCTCAGCAGAATGCTCCAGAAGGTTGAGAACCATATGCATATTGTACCTGATTGTCAGCAGGAAGCTGAGAGGGAGGTGGAGAAAGGCCATCGAGAGCCGTGATAGTTGACATGACGATCTCGGCTCGGAGTAACTTCGAGGGTCGATCCCGCCTTTCCAGCAACTCCGATCTCCTAGCGAACATCGCGATATTGCGCTGCGCCTGTCATGCTGTCATACCCACAAGCAACCTCAATTGTTCGGCCATCCACCGAAGCTCAAAAACAGGGAGCCTGTTGACCGCCGGTTGCCCTCGGGAAAACTGTTGATAAATGTGATTAATCGATGGGCAAATGGCACATCAACCCAACCTCCCGCAGTCTTACCATATAGTCAGTCAATTGAATTACTGCCCGCCCAGCCGTGTCTCGTTTTTGCCGTTTAACACGCCGTCCGATGGCTATTGAAAGCCAGCCGTTGTGTTTTGCCCAAATCCTCCTTCCTTATTCTTTATTTCGCAATCCTCCTTTGACTCTCCTTCGTTCTTGACGCCCAAGACCAATTGTGCACCCATACCTAACACGTGTGGTAAACAGATCCATGCATTTTGATTATTAGTAATCAATTATGTACAGGTAAAGATCAATTAAAAACAAAGACACATAACCATGATTACATTTACGTTAACCTTATCGTCTATAATGCTCCACTAGGAATCGCGTCGGAAAGGTCAACATCCAGCAGCGCACAAACGACTGCCCGAAGAAGTAGAAAAACATCTAGAATACAGCCTGGAAACAGCCAGTGCAGAATCTCTTGCCTGACATATCCCCAGGGAGAACTTCACCCACTCCAATACGCCCTCGCTGGGATTAGCTTGGCGCCTCCCCTGCAAAGCAGCGGTGCCACATGCATAAGCTGGTCGCAAAGCAAGGCGACCAGGGTCGTCAGGGTCATTCATTAAATAAATATAAAGTTTTGGGGTGCCGGGTGTGAAATATCAAGGGTGGAATCCAAGGGCATTGTGTGGTTGGTACTCCGTCGCTAAGCCGTGGGTTTGCCAACATAGGCAGAGGCGTGAGAATAAAGATATGTGGGGTTGAGACATCGTTCGCAAGGGCAGGTTGCGAGCGAGCGAAGCACCGAGAGATGCGCTATCGCGCTTCCCTGAATAGATGAGATGAGATCCCATAACTTAAGCCTTGCGGGAGCGGGTAACCGGGCCATTGGCACGACCGGTCGACACAGCAGCTCCATTGGACTTGTTGTTGCCCTTGGCGTCAGCGTGCGGCGCAGAGACCTCGAACTTGGCCATGTCGATAACAGCCTGCTTGCCAGTGTTGCGGCGGGGACGGCCGGACTTGGCAGCCTTCTTGTAAGTAGCGACGTAGAAGGAGATGAAAAGGAAGAGGTAAGAGCTGATGACAGCCATGCCGGAGAAGGCGGCGAACTCCTCGCCGGCGCACTTGCCCATGTTGGGAACCCAGGGGAAGTAAGTAGAGGAGAAGTAGGTGTAGGACGCGAAGTAGATGAAGCCTGCAATCTGGTTAGTTGAAGCGAGGACGGAGGTGAAAAGGGTTACTAACCGAGATCGATGACAAACTGAATGATCTGGAGACGGGTGATCCACTCCTTCCACCAGATACGGATACCACGGGCACTCTGGAAGTAGTACCAGTACATGACGACGTGCACCAGAAGGTTGATGTCAATGACAACCCATTGAACCGCAGTCAAACCAATGAGCTGGGTATAGCAGAGAAGCGCGGTCGCGCCGTGGTGGTAGGTATGAAGGAAGGTCAGAGGCTTCTTCTTGAGGAACAGGAAGACGGTGTCGATAAGTTCGAGGTACTTGGTCAAGTAGTTGAGCTATTCGCGATATTGTTAGCATACCGGATCCGATCGGAGGAATCCTTGTCCAGCGCCGTGAGTACTTACGTAGTACAGAACAATAAGAGGCCGCGTCCATCCACCGTCGTGATCACAAATAGCATAAAAGATACCATGTCTCCAGACAGTAGGGAGAAGCTGCTCAATGAAGAGAGCCAAGAGAGTGCCGCTGATCAGGGTGAGGTAAAGGTTGTGGATCATGAAGAGAGTGTTGAGCTTGAAGGCAGGTCTGTTCTTCATGAACTCACGGCCACCAAAGATGATGACATAGTAGGCAACGAGCGCCACGGCGGTTTCCTTGAAAGTAGACATGGGCGTCACGCCTTCTTCGAAGCGAAATTCGCTGGCGGGATAGCCCACCACCAGCTCGAAGGCCTTGTCGAAGATAGGCCATAGGTGAATGCCAAACGGCCGGTCAATTGACGGCAAAGGCAGACTTTGCAAGACATCCATGGTGAACGGAAATCTCAAGTTATCAAGACGAAGCAATGTATGCGACAGTGCAGTCGAAGAGAAACAACTCCGGAAGAATGACAGCGGAACGCTCCCTTTTTCGCTTTCTCAACTGGTCGCAGGAATGCGGACCGAAACAGCCGAAGGAACTGGGGGGGAAGAAGGAAAAAGAAGAAAAGCAGACGGGAAGGAGGATAAAAAGGAAGGAAAGAAGCGAAGCAAGCGAGATTGAAGGGGATACAGAGGAAGGAGAAGAGGAGGGAAGAAGCAAAAGAAGCAGAAGGAAAGGTGGAGAGGGTGGAATAAGAGCTGGCCTGCCTTGCAATGGAAGGAGAATCAATCCGCGTGTCTTTTTTTTGGGCTTGCCGGCGCGCCCGCAGGGTCCGAATGCGGACTAGTGCAGCCTCGGCCAGCGGTTGAAAAGGGGCATTTTGCTCTAGGGCCCGGCGATCATGTGCCTTCCGGCCTCCGGGTCTGTCCAGGTACTGAATTTTGTGTCCGCCGCTACAGTCCTTGGCTTAATTGCTTTCAGCGTAATTGTCTGTTAATCTTCTCCTCAAGCTTAATATTTTCTGCATATCGATGGAGTCGCCAGGCACGTTGAGAGGGGTGTGCCCCAGATATGCCGTTTCAAATTAGATTGGGATGTATCAATCTGGCCACTAATAGTCGGCAGTTCACTGGTTCCGTCAAACATGTTCGACCTTCTGGGGAAATCACAGACCACCTCACTTTCCCGTTCACATGCTTGGTCTGCCTCTCGCTTAGATACATACTGTACGTTCTTCATCAGCCTCAATACAGACATAAGTAGTCAATCAATCTGGGCAGAAAGCGTGATTACGTGCTAGGATAGCCTATTGCCAAGACATTGAATTATTTCGTCTCAATTTTGGAACTTGAACGGGCGCAAGCTTTAATGGTTAATTGAAACAGATAACCAAGGCACTTGCCGCAACCTTCTGAAACCCGATCGATCCAGATTTCCAATGTGTGCAATGCGCAGGGTCTTAGATCTTTACAAGGATATATAAATTCAAGGTAAAACATGTCTGACGCATTCCATTGGTTTTCGAGAAGCCCTGTCAACAAACCGTGACGTTGTACTACTCCGAACTCCGAGTCAAACCAAATATATATAACGGAGTCGGCTGGTTCGATCAGTACCATAGAGGAGCATCAGTTTTCGCTAGTAGCAGCATCAAGTTTAGTAAATTACATTGGAGAGAAAGGATTGATTCAAATTTGAGGCTTGGAGAAGATATAAGGATCGCCACATGGGGGTGTAAACTCAAAAGATTGCAGTTGGACGCGGACCACCAGGAGAACCTTCATCTCAGGCTCAAGTCCCTGAATCTGATACAGTGACCTTGTTTGATAACCTGTTTGGTAGTGATTAGTCATGTTACTCCGAGGCATGCACTAACCAGCCAATCAGAACCAACAATCAGGGCAAATCGACATCCGCCAATCATCAACGGCATATAAAAATCCGGATGGGGGAGAGACCTGAGGCAGCGAATGACAGCATGCCTATTTCTGCCTGAGGTATCAGCGGACTCGGGCGCGAACGGGAAAGCCGCAAGCCGCAAAAGAGAAGCGGGCGATTATCAATGACGGGCTGACCTGACTGCCGGCCTGAGGCAGCAACAACCTCACACCACCCGCAAAATCCTAGCGTAGCCGGCAGAACCTCTGACTTCGAACTTCGTCAACACCTCGCCCGTCCTGATCTCCCCTCACCCACGTCCATTCGTCCACCTCCACAACCCACCCTCCTCTCGTCATGTCGCCCATCTCCGTCTTCCGCGTCGCGACCCGCGCCGTCCGCCCTTCCGGCTTCATCAGAGCTGCTCAATTGCCCCGTCCCCGGGTGCAGGCCCCCGTTGCTCTGGCTATCGCCCGTCCCAGCTTCAGCACCTCCGCTAAGCGCTTCGGCGGTCACCACGAGGACGAGACATACGAGGAGTTCTCTGCCAGGTATGCAATTACCTTCCGTGAAGCCATTGGGTTCCGACGCTCCCTGCGTTGCACGATCCCCGATCCCAGGGCTTCCCACCACCAGCCTCCGAGACAATTCACACATCTTTCCTGATGATACAACACCAACCCGCGAGTTTCACCCATATAACTAACCCCAATATTCTGGTAGATTCGAGAAGGAATTCGACGGTGTCCAGGATGTCTTCGAGCTCCAGGTAAGCTAATCTGCCCATGCCGCACGATTCCAATCCGTCCCTATCAATTCCCTGCCCCATATAATCAGCAAAGCTGCCATTGGCAGATAAAACCGGACCGTCCGCACCCCCTTGGCGCCATATCAGACACCCTTGCTAACAGGTTACTTTTCTCCCCATCCAGCGTAATCTCAACAACTGCTTCGCCTACGATCTCGTTCCCTCCGTTGAGGTCCTCACCGCTGCTCTGAAGGCTGCTCGTCGCGTCAACGACTACCCCACCGCTGTCCGGATCTTCGAGGGTGCGCTTTCTCCTCCCCCATTCATCACCGTTCCCTCTACATGACAATTGAACTTACGATTTATCTTCCTTTTCTACAAATAGGTGTCAAGGCCAAGGTCGAGACCCAGGAGCAGTACAAGCAATACCTTGAGGCCCTTGAGGGTCTCCGCCAGGAGCTGGGTGTTGCTCTCCGTGAGGAGCTCTACCCCGAGGAGGCGTAAACGGCACGTCCCGACATATATCTCGTCATGTTTCATTTTGCTCCTTCCCCCGTCAATTGTGATAGGAAAGCTGTATACATACTCTAGAGTGCAGTTGGAATCGATTGAAGTCGCTGATCTATTCGGTGGGCCGTCTCTGATTAACGCCATCTGCTTCCGACTTCCTGACTGTCTGGGGGTGGAATGGAGGTGCACGCGTGCTTTTCTATACCAGTGCTACTATAAATTTTGTGAGCATTTATCTGTACTCTGTATTATTGGTGATAGTGCGGAAAATAAGAGGGTGTCATTTTCTTTTCCATTCCATCAATAACCTCATTCTAGATTCCGGAGGGGTTAAACTGGGTGGGACAGTCCGGAGCAGTACTATAACTATGAAGACAATAGCGTTCTGACTAATGTGAGGACAAAAAAAGGCGAATCATAACGCTAACCCGTGGGAAACAGCAGCATCTAATCTGATGTATTCAGGAGTCTTTTATTGCGTCGATAGCGTGAAGCAGTATGAGAATCATGAAATATATAGATACAGCCAAGGCCCGCTCCAGCGATCCTCTTCAAGGTAGCATAACACAACGAAGACTATAAATAGTAGGAACAACATGAAAGGAAGAATATAGGATAAAGAAACCAAGCCGTCAAACGCCGCCGAAATTCTGATATTGGTTTTTGAATGACTCATGTCATGAAGGTGTATGTTATGGGAGAATGAAATGAGGCCGTGATTGACACTTGCATTGAGGTTTGCGTAGGCAACCTGCAATACTGGACGACACGAGATCTCTATTACCGGGGTAAACCCCCTAGGTTCCGAGGCCGAGATCATAACGCCTATGCGCCAGGGGAACGATACCTGTTCGTTGCACCTGTTGCAGAATCGGTTTCAAGGCCGCGGAGAATGTCTGCGCCGCTATTATGCACATATAATTCAAATCGAATGCAGCATTATTTTGTGCCAGCACGTCTAGTGTGTTCCGACATGATGGAAGTAGCTAGGCCGGCAATCCTCCTTAGCCAGCCAAGATTCACCAGCATACATCTTGCCAGGTGTGCAGCCGGAACACTTCGGCGAGTTGGGGCAGTTGTAGTAGGGAATGTGATTGTAACCGATGTCACGGAACCTGATCAAAACAAACTCGTAAGCAAGATAGCCACGGAAAAAATTCGGGGCATTTTAACGTACCAATGAACCTTGGCTGCGTCCGCGAAGAGACCAACACCAATGGAATGTACAGGAGCATCGCCCCATCTCTCGTAGAAGAAACCACCAGACCGATCCAGATGGTCAAAGTAAGCAGAATACTGCTCGCCCCGGAAGAACTCCATGTCTCCGATCTCGAAGTTGGACCAGAAATGGCAGGTAGAATAACCATTTCCTCCTTCGGTGTGCTCCGGGCGGAGTTGGTCATCAGTGAGCCAGTTCATCATGTTGTTGTCCGAAACATAGGAGGGGTTTGCGGCGAGGAACTTCTTGGTCTCGGGCCAAAGAGATGGAATACTCTCCGGAGCGTCGAAAAGATTGATGGTGAAACCGTATGTGATGTTGTAGTCGGCCATGTAACGGAAAACGTCGTAGTCCACGTCACAGAAGAACTTGACCTTGGGCTCGACACGCCAGTAGTAACGGTATTTGGCAAGAGCGGGGTGCTTGTAGAACAGGCCACTGTTCCAGCGGCACATCTGGTGGTAGGAGACCTTATCGCTATACTGGATGTTCTTCTCCTTCAGGATCTGCGCCGACTCTTTGAAGAGATCCCAATTGATCCACTCAGGGACTTCCCAGTGTTCCTTAGGCACCTGCTCTGCAACGGAAAGTTAGACAATCAATGTCAGTCGGATTGGATTGGTGTCTAATTACCGTAGTAGCATTTCGCCTTGGTTTCCGCCTGTGTGCGCTTCTTGAATTCCTCAGTGAACGGCACATCGTTGAAGAAGATCCAGGGGTAGTTGAACTTGCTGTTCCAGGTGCGCTCGAGATCACGCATGGATGGAATCAGCTCGTTAAGCTCCTCGTTGCGGACGAGAGAGATCAGTGCCGCGCTGGCCCGAGGGGAGTCGGTGCTGTCGGGAGAATAGTCGCCATCTGTCGCACGCCATAAGTGGCCTGTCGGTTCTCCAGTTGCTGTGGAGGCAAGAGAGTGAGTTAGCAGAAGTAATAGAGATGATGCGAAAGAAGGCAAGACAATGACGTTGGGGTAGCGTACGCTCTTTGAGAGGATCTGAAGTTATGCCCTCATACGGCTGTGTTGCGTATGGCCCCTTACTAATGACGGGCGTTTTGTTCATCTGGAAAATCAGGAAGAGGATGAGGATGATGCACGAGGCACCGAGCATGCGAATGGGCCTTGCGACAGCCATCTTGCCTGTCAGCGAACCCCGAAGGAAGAGATGGCAGGAGAAGGAGCGACAGGAGAGCTGGCGAGATCAAGAGGGAGACTTGGGAGTCTACTTGAGTTGCTATCGCCGCCGCCGCGACTCTGGATTCTTTGCCGCCTTCCCCCATCGGGCCTAGCGTGACCACATGCCCAAGATGGCAAGTCGTCAGCCATTAGTTGTCTCCGATCTGCCGCCCACGCCGCGTAACCACCTCCTGGCAACCAGCAATAATAATGGAGACTTTGTGTGTTCGATCTATCTAGTCCCATCTCAGTAGTTTCCGCAATTGTCGCTTGCTCCATGGCCTACCATGGCCGTCGCAGCCAATGTGAGCGCGCTGACAGACGAGCTAATTATAGCCGTTGCGAAGTCCGATAGAAAGGCATTGCACTCAAGCCCATAATGTAAAGCAGATCTCATGCTGACGCTCCTGTCCAGGACACTCCACATTTCAGGAATTTAAAACGTCGGACCGAAGACACTTTCAAGTCGCATGCTTATGCGCGCACGGATCAATTCGCCGTCGCCAGCCAACTTGAAGGGCTGCAGGAGAAATTCCAAGTCCTTTGTAGGGATGAGCTGGCTGATGCTTTGCGTATCCGACTAACGGAGCTGCAAGAGCACCAAAGCTCATGGTTCCCCGAAATTCTATCTTTACTGCTGCAGCTGGCAGACCGCCCTGCGCAGCGGTCCAGGGTAGATCAAGTGGTAGCAGCCAAGCCCAGAGAGGAAGCGAAAGCACTTGTCTGGGATGAATTGGACGCCGCTGGATCAGCATATTGTGGCGAGAATATCTGGGAAGATGTAGATTATGGCGCTGATTCCTCTGACGAGGACCTTGCATCAGTGTCCACTGACAGCTACCATACACGCAATCAGCCAGAAACGTCTGTCACAACAGAGGAGGACTATATGATCCCTGACGAGGTCTTCACCTCTGGAGAAAATGATGAACTCATTGATTCGATTGCTAAAGCACAATTCTGGAGAGACAAGGAGAGTCCGGTCACTGACAAGGCTGGTCCCGCTTCTCAAGTTATTACCGAGCTTCAGGTAGTAAGGGAAACCATATTCATGTTGCAAGGTCTCCCTACGTCTCTGTTTTGGCGAGTTGATGGTAATATCGAAATAGACCGAAGATTCACCATTGCAGACCTGTCAAATGAGGCATTCCTCTCATTAATGCGATCACTCAGCTCGACAGGAGCGAAACTGGACGTCCTTAGGCAATTTTGCAACGCGCCACAGGATATTCCATATATGCAAACGTTTCACCGGGGCCTGGAGAGCTGTCTAAGAAAGTTCGACTTGTTTCTATCTAACGTGCAACACCAGTACCTTGCTCAGGCGTCAATCGTGTCCATCAGTCTTCTGCAGCTCTCTGAGGATGTTTGGCAGGAGTCCAGACTGCCTTTGATGTTATCTGACCTTGTGTCTAGCCTAATGCCTAGCACTTCAGATACTGCTACGCAATGCCTCGACTCACTTTATGATCTCGTGTGCCTGACACAAGCTGCTGGCGACGATGGCATATTCGAGACACTTGCTGAGTTGTTCTTCTCATGCTTCGAAACCTATGCACATCCCATCCGTATGTGGATGGAAAAAGGCCAGTTGGATGACTCTGCAGCTGAATTTTTCATATGCAACAATCAAAACGACAGTGACCTGCGAACGCTATGGCATGACTGGTACGCATTGGATAAGGCATCGATGCTCCCGAATTTACCGAAGTTTATCCAACCTTTTGCACACAAGATCTTCATAACTGGCAAAAGCATGGTTTTTCTGCGACATCTGAATACGACCGAGGACGACGAGAGCCCAAGGAAGGTCTCCTTAACGTTGAACGAAGTATTACCGCCAGACTCATCCTCTTTCTGCCTCCCATTCTCCGTCCTACTCGAGTCTTCATTCGGAAGATTAGTCGATGAAAATCATGGCCACACTTCGGCTCTGCTAAGGAGAGAGCTTGGCCAGAAATGTGGCTTATGGACGTCACTCCAAGGACTCGAGTATATCTATCTCGGCAGAGATATGAGCATCTTCGGACCAATCGACAGCAAGATATTCGAGCTCATCGATAGAGGGAAAGGCACTTGGAGCGATCGATTCCTGCTCACTGAAGTGGCCCAAAGCGCCTTCAGTACCCTGCCATTCATCGATCCTTCTAGGCTTATTGTCCGAACACCCAAAGAAGCACACAGCAATGCAGTTAGCCGCAGCCGCTCGGTCAAGGTACTGGACGCCATTTCATTCGACTACATCTTGCCTTGGCCTGTAGCCAATATAATCACAAAGGATACTCTTTTGGGCTACCGGCGAATCTCTACATTCCTCATGCAACTCCGCAGAGCCAAACACACAATAGTAAAACAACGACTGCAGCACAATAACCAATCCGATAAGATCCAAGACTCAAGGAACAACACGCTGAGCTACGCTCTCAGACACAACATGCTCTGGTTTCTGAACGTTGTATACAGTCACATGACGGATTTTGTGATCTCTGCAGCGGCGCATTCCCTGGGAAAAGACCTTTCTGCTTCTGCAGACGTGGACGCCATGATAGCGGCGCATCGCTCCTTCATGCACTCCCTAGAGGAACAATGCCTCTTATCCGCCAACCTAAATGCTCTTCACCAAGCTATCATCACCATCCTTGACCTCTGCGTCAGCTTCGCAGACATCCAAAACTCACGCTATGGTGACCATAACCTCGACCCGACGCCCACCGCTACTAAGAGCGCAAAATCTATGCATCGCAAGAATGCACAGTACTCTGAACCTGACCAGGATGACCCAAGCGATGAGGACGATGACGATGACGATGATTCCGACGCAGACGAAGACAACCTCGCTGCCTCATTTCACGAAGCGCACTACATGCAACGACTCCGAGATATCAAAGACCAGTTCAATCGTCTGTTAGCGTTCATTGTGACTGGTCTGAGGGGTGTAGGGCGTGTCGATGGCCAACTAAGTTGGGAGATACTGGCCGAGAAGCTCGAATGGAGGAAGGCAAGCGGTCAGCAGCAGAGTCTTGTACGGTAATGTCTTCTTGTACGGTGGGTTTTGGGAAATGGATAGGATAGGATAGGTTTATGATACCCGGAAATTGAAACTTCTTGTGTTATTGATTGCAATGATGGTCCAGGTTTGAATACATAATGTAACAAAGGGTACATTTTCACATTAACATGCCAGATAATGCTAATATATTCGATATTCCCGTTCAAACATGAAGGTCGCCACGTTTTATTTGATCGTAAACTGTAATGCCGAGAGACGGCCATGTAGGGAGCGGATAGTATTGAAAAGCCCCCACTGCAGAAGAGCTATGTCCCACGTGATTATTGAAAAAGAAGATCACATTCTGATTCCTATTTTTTATGTAGCTAGAGTATTTGCAAGGTAGGCAAAAAGAGATTATTTCACAACATGTCATCGTAAATGCATCAAGTTTAATATAGGAAAGAAAAGTTCATAGTATAATTTATATCGTAAAAGTCAATAACATGCGCCGTACATTTTCTCGCCACTGATTTAGCAGGCATTCGACAAAAGCATCCCCAATTTTTGAGATATGAAGAGAGGGGGCCTAAGACAAAAAAGTGGAAAAGAGTAGAGTATAGGCTACCCATTTAACCAACCCATCTTCTGGCGCTGTAGAAGACACGGCCCCAAGGACCAATGTCACCCCACTCCTCAGCCTTGCTAGGCAGATAGCTGGCAATACCACCCAGAACAGTACGCTCGGGATGAGGCATGATAGCCAAGACACGACCATCAGCGTTGCGGATACCCGCAATACCCTCGGGACTGCCGTTGGGGTTGGCAGGGTACTTCATGGTCGGCTTGAGGGTGGCAGTGTCGACATACTGGACGACAGCACCGCCGTCGTTGACGAACGATTGAGGGGTGGTGCCGGAAGCGGGAGCGAACGAGGCGCGACCCTCTCCGTGGGCGACTGCGATGGGGAGAGAGGAGCCGTTCATGCCGTGCAGGAAGACACTGGGGCGGGAAGGATTGGGGTCGGAGACGCGGACCATGCAGACACGACCTTCGTACTGTTCGCTGGCGTTCCGCTCGAAGCTGGGCCAGTTCTGAGCGCCAGGGATCAGATCCTTAAGACGGGAAAGGAACTGGCAACCGTTGCAGACACCAAGAGCGAAAGTGTCGGGACGCTGGAAGAAGGACTGGAATTCGTTGCGGGTGTTCTCGTGCAGCAGGACAGACTTGGCCCAACCCTGACCAGCACCCAGGACATCACCGTACGAGAAACCACCGCAGGCGGCGAGACCAACGAAGCTGGAGAGGGATACACGGCCGGAGATGATGTCGGTCATGTGAACGTCAACAGCAGAGAAGCCAGCATTGCTGAAAGCAAAGGCCATCTCTGCTTGACTGTTTACACCCTGTTCACGGAGGATGGCAACACGGGGCTTGTTGCTGAAGGGGGACATTTGAGTCAGACTGGTCATAAAAGGCATGGCCTTGTCCTTCGGGTCGAAGGTCAGGTTCCAGGACAGACCAGGGTCGGCATCGTCGGCAATGCTGGCAAACTCCTGATCGGCGCAAGCAGCGTTGTCACGGATCTTCTGCATGTTGTAGGAGGTGGTGGCCCAGGTTTGCTGGAGGTTGGCGCGACTGTTGCGGTACACCAGGGTGTGCTTGTGGTAGATGGTAAGGTTCGTCTTCGGCTTCTCGGAGACACGTCCAATCTTGTGGATCAGACCAGCAGGAGGACCGCAGGTGGCAAAGCAAGAGCGGAACTGAATTTCGTGCTCCTTGCGGACCTGGAACACGGCACCCAATTCCTCAGTGAAAAGAGTCTCCACAACATCCTTGGTGCTGGAGCTGGAGCAAATGTTGTCGAGCATGATCTCAACACCGCAGCGTCCAGCAAACATCATCTCCGCAAGAGTGGTGAACAGACCACCGTCGGAGCGATCGTGGTAGGCCAGAACGATACCGGCGTCTTGCAAAGATTGCGTAGCATCGAAGAAGTCCTTGAAGATCTCAACATCACGCACGTCAGGGCACTCGTCACCAACCTGCTTGAAGACTTGAGCAAGAGCAGAACCACCAAGAGTCTTCCGACCGAAAGAAAGATCAACGAACATGAGAACAGTCTCGCCAACCTCCTCGGGACGCCGAAGGGCAGGGGTCCAGGTCTTCCGGAAGTTGCCAACAGGGGCGAAGGCAGTGATGACCAGAGACATGGGGGCAGTAACCTCTTTGGCTTCCTGAGAAGCCTCATCCTTCCACTTCATCTTCATGGACATAGAGTCCTTTCCAACAGGAATGCTGATGCCAAGCTTGGGGCAGAGATCCATACCAATGGCCTCAACAGCCTCATAAATGGCGGCACCCTCGCCTGGGTGGTTGCTAGCCGACATCCAGTTGGCGGAAAGCTTCACACGGCTCAGGCGGTCGACCAGGTCAGCGGCAGCAATGTTCATAAGAGATTCTGCGACTGCCATGCGCGCGGAAGCCGCGGGGGAGATCAAAGCAAGACTGGGCTTTTCACCCATGGCCATGGCCTCACCGGTCTTAACACCCTGAACCAACGCCGTGGCAGTGACAGCAACGTCGGAAACAGGAGTCTGCCACCGGCCAACCATCTGGTCGCGGGCAGTGAGACCACCGACCGTCCTGTCACCGATGGTGATGAGGAAAGACTTAGAGCCAACAGCAGGGAGAGACAGGACCCTGTTCGCTGCTTCACCAATGAGTTCGAGGTTGTTGGAGGCCATCGATGGGAGATACGTGGTGAGGCTGGCATCCACAGCGGGCAGCTTCAATTTGCGGGAATCCACGACCCTAGTCATCTTCGGAGGCTTTCCGAAAAGGACAGAGAGAGGCAGATCAATGGGCTTGGGGTACTCAGTGGAGTCCCTGTCCAAGAGAATAAGCCTCTTCTCTTCCTCCGACGTGCCACCACCACGGCCGACGACAGAGAAACCGCAACGCTCACGGTGAGCAATAGCAGTGAACTTGTTCATGCTCTCCTCGCCAACGGCCAGCACATATCTTTCCTGAGCTTCGCAGCACCAGATCTGCATGGGGCTCATGCTCTTGTCGGCACTGTCCACCTCACGAAGTTCGAAAGTGGCTCCCAGACCAGAGTCATGGATCAGTTCGGGAAGAGCATTGGAAAGACCTCCAGCACCAACATCATGAATAAACTTAATGGGGTTGTTGTCACCCATAGCCGTGCATGCGTTGATCACTTCCTGAGCCCTGCGCTGAACTTCAGCGTTACCTCTCTGCACACTGGCGAAGTCAAGGTCGGCAGATCCTTCACCAGAGGTAATACTAGAGGCAGCACCGCCACCGAGACCAATCAGCATGGCAGGCCCACCCAGCACAACAAGGAAGGCTCCAGGCTTGACAGCCTCGGGCTTCTTGATGGCATGGTCGGGTCTAACAGTTCCGACACCACCAGCAATCATGATGGGCTTGTGGTAGCCGCGGAGCTCGGTCTGGCCGTTACCAACTTCGATCTCAGTCAAGAGGGTACGGAAGTAACCGGAAATGCAGGGCCGTCCGAACTCGTTGTTGTAATGAGCACTACCGATGGGTGCCTCGAGCATGATGTCCAGACTGCTTGCGATGTGGTTGGGCTTACCGACATCGAGCTCCCAAGGTTGCCTCAGATCCGGGATGAGGAGATCGGAAACACAGTAACCAGAGAGACCAGCCTTGGGCTTCGAACCCCGGCCCACGGCACCTTCATCACGAATCTCACCACCAGATCCGGTCGCAGCACCAGGGTAGGGGGAAACTGCTGTGGGGTGGTTGTGTGTTTCGACCTTAGCCAGGAAATGAACAAGTTCCTTAGTGTGGTTCCATTCACCAGTGGCCGAGTTGGGAGCCCAGAAAGCGGATTCGTCTCCTTCAAGGACAGCAGCGTTATCGCTGTAGGCACTGACAGTGTACTCTGGATGCTTTTTGTGGGTGTTGCGGATCATGGCAAACAGACTGTTAGGCATCTGCTTTCCGTCGATGACCCACGATGCGTTAAACTGCTTATGACGGCAATGCTCGGAGTTGACCTGAGCGAACATGAACAGCTCGACATCGGTCGGGTCGCGAGCAATAGGGCCATTGGGACCATAGGCTTCAGCCAGGTAATCGATTTCGGACTCTTCAAGAGCCAACCCGAGCCGCTTGTTTGCCTCCTGCAGGACCTCCTTGGGAGATTTGCCACTTCCGTGCAGAGGGATCGTCTCGAGCGGCAGACGGCTGTGCTCAGAGAACATCAGGTGCAAGTCAGGCTCTTCCTCGCTGATGACCTGAGTCATCCGATCGTGCAAGATGTCCTGGTATCCCGACTTGTACTCGCCAGAGCCTGCGCGCAGGCAGGAGATCTTCATACCCCGCTCAATGCGGTTGACGTATTTGCGCAGACCACAAACATGGGAGATACCGGTAGCCTGAGAGCTCCAGGGGGAGATTGTACCAGTGCGGGGGAAGATGTGGAAGACATCGGAAGGACCATCTTCAGCGCTGAACGAGGGCGGGACGTCGGTGATATCGCCATAGTGAAGGAGCTGTTCCAAGACACCTTGTTGGGGAGCGTCCAGCGGCTGGGAGAGGTAAACGTAATGAACCCATTGGGCACGGACATCCTGTGCACCAATGCTGGCAGCAATTGCACGACCACGAGAACGGGAGAAGGCAACAGAGCCAGGAATGGCCAAGTAGGTGGAGTCGGAGGCCATTGTGAAGTTGTGGGTATTCGGTCGGTGCGGAATTTAGGAAACAGGTGGGAGGGTAGAACGGAATGTAGTGTTGTACTTGAATAAGGGGAACAATGTAGTCCCCTGGATGAAGGTGTCACAGACACACCTCTCGCGTGCGAGTTCGACTGACTGAGGAGCACAGCGACGGGGCGTTGAGCTGCTCGTCGAGTCACAAAATTATTCTCCTCCACGGTTGCGGGTGGGAAAAACCACCCCGCGCTAATCCGCTTCCGGCTTATCGCCTCCTTATCGCTCACGTGCACTGTTCGCTTTTCCCCGGAAAACTGTCCGCTTCTGCCTCAGGCCTGCAGGTAATCGTCGATGACATTTTTAACATTCGCCACAAAGTAGCTATGTGGGTGTCATGGAATGGATAGCTCACTAATATCAACTATAATCTGTTTGATGTAGCAGTTTATGATGAGACTAGTAGACCCAGAGTACTAAAATACACGTTCACCCGATGCCGTCAAAGTTTTCGGAAAACGCTGACTACAGACATTCCATCATCGAGCTTTGTTATGGATCATTCGAATACAATCGGGTTGTTCAACTGAAGGAAGCCAGGATGGGCCATTGCTCAGAGATAGCTCCTTGTGACGTTGAGTGGTTGATGAGCGGTTGATTGTGCCCGCTGATGTCGTGGAAAGCTCCATTCTCGATATTGTTCACCCTGTATGATTAAAGCATTTTCTGTTGGCCCAATTAGATGCAATGATCAAAACTTACGATCAGATAAAGAAAACTAAAAACATTCTGGTCTAGATTGATGGACTCCACAAGAATGTCCTGGCTCTCCTTTTCCATTACAAACCGATTGTCTCCATGTAGGGAAACTTTCCTATTTGGGAAACATGCTCCGAGGCGCCATTCCGGGGTGCTGGCGGAAACCACGAAATCTTCAAGTAACAGCAATGCATTTTAATCCTTGGCTTTGTAGCTTGGCAGCGGAGACTTCTTTTCATATGCCATGGAAGTGGCAGACTCAGGCCTTAGCGCTATAGATTTAGCCTGAAAGCCACGCAATGCTCCATGGCGGCAAAGCCATGGTTCCATGGGCTTTTCACCAGAGAGATATTCCATCTATCCGATTACTTCTACGAATGTCTGTCTGAAATGAGATGGCATACCTTGCAAGTCAAGATTTTCTATGAGAGTGTTGAAATATGCACACCTTATCCCCCTAGCCTCACCTGAGAATATGCTCCGATATTGGACACGCGCTTGCATCTAATGAAATTGAAGAAAGCATGATAAAGCTTTTCCTGAAGCCAATAAGTAGGAATTATGATATAGTATTTATACTCTCGTGGCATATTCCCTGATCAGGCTAGCTCTATAACTTCCTGATAGAGTAAGATATCTGCTAGCCGGCCCGACATACTGCCCTACATACTGCCCTTTCAGGAAATATGTCTCCCATGGATTCTTGGACTTCCTTCTACCTCGTATACGACCGAACTAAAACCTTCAAATTACCGACGATTATAACAGCCATGGCCGTCTATATATACAAGGAAAGGCCTCGCGTGGCTACTGGGGTTTACATGTACATCTCAAAACAATATTAATCATTGCACGGGTGTCTGCCTCGCACGACGACCTCTTAAAATATGGATGAAACATACCACTCAAACTATTCAAACAGTCATGTCTCACGAACTCTCACATCTGAGGCCGATCCTTTGGATCTACCCTATCGTCAGGTGACCGAGAACGCCAACATGGAGGAATACACGACGGAAACCACCACAGGAGAGATCATCAAACCAGTCCGGTCCGCTGCTACAGGGAAAACGGAAGAGTGGAAGCTGGTAACCTTCAGTGTCGACGATCCCGAGAACCCAAAGAATTGGTCCAAAGCCTTCAAATGGTATTGTACCATGGTGGTCTCGTTCACGTGCTTTGTCGTCGCTTTCGCTAGTAGTGTTATCACGGCCGATATTGAAGGCCCTGCAGAACAGTTCGGCGTTTCTCGAGAGGTTAGTCTTGTCGTCGTTACTGTGTTCGTTATTGGCTTTGGTGTCGGTAAGTCTCTTTCAGTACTTTGGCTTGATAAACTTCGCTGACTAGGCTCAGGTCCCATGGCTTTTGCCCCCCTGTCCGAAATGGTGGGCAGGCGGATGATATACGCAAGCACGCTCTTACTAGCTGTCATTTTCATTATTCCCTGCGCCGTAGCTCCTAATATTGGAACCCTTATCGTCTGCAGAGCTATTGACGGAATCGCGTTCAGTGCTCCCATGACGCTAGTGGGTGGTACTTTGGCCGATCTTTGGAAAAATGAAGAACGAGGCGTTCCGATGGCAGCGTTCTCAGCCAGTCCATTTATTGGGCCTGCCATTGGACCTCTGGCTGGTGGTTATCTTGCCGACGCTACGAACTGGAAGTGGCTTTACTGGTTGCAGTTAATCCTGGCCTTCGTTGCTTGGGTGCTGATCACCTTCACTGTTCCAGAGACGTATGCACCAACTCTTCTCAAGAGGAGAGCGAAGAAATTGAGAAAACAAGAGGACGATCCTAGCTACGTGACGGAAACGGAGCTAGATTCTCGACCTATGGGCGAGAAGTTGCGGGTGTTCCTCTTCCGCCCATTCCAGCTTCTGTTCCTAGAACCCATAGTTCTGTTCATTGCACTTTACATGTCGGTCCTATACGGTTTGCTGTACATGTTCTTTGTTGCGTGAGTAATGCACTGGCTGCTGTTATGCCTTCTTACTAACTGTCAATTTAGGTACCCTGTGGTATATCAATCCGGGAAAGGATGGAGTGCCGGCTCGACCGGTCTTATGTTCATCCCACTTGCCATTGGCGTGCTAATGAGTGCAGCTTGCTCGCCTTTTGTCAACAAGCATTATCTGTCTCTCTATGCTAAGTACGGAGGAAAGCCCCCTGCTGAAGCTCGATTGATTCCGATGATGTTTTCTTGTTGGCTTATCCCCATTGGACTGTTCATTTTTGCTTGGACCTCATATCCCACTGTCCACTGGATTGGACCTGCCATTGGAGGCTGGCCAGTCGGATTTGGATTTATCTTCTTATATAATTCGGCTAATAACTATCTTGGTATGCTCGTACTCAAGACTATAAGGACTTCTTTGCTGACTTATTCTTTAGTGGATACGTACCAGCACCAGGCCGCATCTGCGCTTGCCGCTAAGACATTCCTTCGCTCAATGTGGGGTGCATCTACTGTACTTTTTACTGAGCAGATGTATGATCGTCTTGGGTACCAGTGGGCAAGCTCATTGCTTGCTTTCATTGCGCTGGCTTGCTGCGCAATTCCGTACGTCTTCTACTTCAAAGGAGCGTCCATTCGGCGGTTCTCGCGTTATGCCTTCAGTGACGACGAAGAGAATGGCGAGAAAAGTTAAGCAGCCGGGAAAGTAGCTGCATGAAGCCTAATCGATTATTTGGGGCTCTTTGACACCAACATAATACCCAATATATACTCAACTAATCTCTTCTCTTAGACCCTGCAAAATGCCTGAAAGAGTGATGGGTTGTTGATACCAAACGTTTATGTACCTCACGTCTTTTCCTAATATATGACTCATGAATATCTAGAAGGGTTTATGCAGCATGTAGCAGACCTAGAATGAACTTTGCAGGACTTACTCTAAACTGAGGCATGATGTCTGACAGCGCATCAAAGCCCTTCCTGCATGTAAAGCACTTGGATCTTGATCAAATAGAGACTACGTAATCTCAGTATATTAACAACCAATAATTGACTTCACTGTCTTTGATTCTTTTCACCTGGTTACTACTAGTGATCAATGCGCGGCCAAGTTGTTCAAACAAAAGCCATGTTATTTTTCTGGGCCGGTGGAGACCTGGTGTCGCTCTTGGCTATGATCAACATGCAGATTACCACTCACAATAGAAATCAATGGAAATTCCGGGTTGCTATAAGTTTGATTCTGACTTACTAAACTAAAATGTAGGTTAGGTTGGCCGAGAATGTTACATCCAATAATCTCATCACCCTCACTCCGTGGAGCCATTGACGGATTACCCGATCCGGCGACCCATAAGCTACTACTACAACAACAACTATGTGGACACTTCGAGACCAGTAAGTTACATCGTGGCTTCAGCTTAATTTAGAGGCTTTGCTCCGCAGTTGCAATTTTGCTTCTAAGCTACTTATTCAAGGTTCCAGCCTAAAGGTACACAGTGACATGCATGAATAAACCTGCAACTACGTCTATGTTTGTTGACACTTACGATGCACACAACAACACTAATCTCGCTATGTATTTCTGCAGGCGCTACCATGGCCCAGACAGCAGCTGGTGTTTGGCCACAAACCAAGACCAACCTAGGGGTCTCATTTGGAGATAACATCATAACTCCAGGGGTCTGGATAAATCCAAACGGTATGTACCTCCTGTTACGACCAGCGTTCTTCCATATCAGGAGAGCGAAGTCCCAGTTCTATCTTTATTTAGTATGCTTACATCGTCCATAATAGATACTACATACCCGACCGTGTATCCCGGCTACTCTACAAGCTCCTACCCGGGAACATATATGCTCATGATGGTGGATTACGATGTTGCTGATTCGGCCTTCGCCACGTCGGACCAATACTCAAGCCTTGTGCCTGGTCGATTGGTCAATACAACAACTCGTCTGCACTGGTGGGGATGGAACTACACACTGCAGGACGGGAACTTCATCAATTCTAGCAATGCTCTGGCGTCGTATCACCCTGCGCAGCCTGCAACAAGCAGAGTACACGACTTTACCTTATTCCTGTTTGATCAGCCACAGGACTATGCTCCACCACAGGATGTCCTGGATGGTCTGTTAGAGGAGCATGATCCAAGGCATAACTTTACATTGGCTCCTATTGTTGAAGCTGTCGGTAATCCACTGGCTGCAACGTATTTTTGGAGTTCGACGCCTGGTGTGCCGGATAGCAGCTCAGCGACGTACACGTACTTCTGGGAGAAGATTTGAGAACAATAATGATAAGAAATCATCGTCAAACTGCGATTATGAGATTGGTTTGTCTGTCATTCAGCATGCAATGGGGCGAGTGACGGAAGGATCTACTTACAATCCTTGATCCCGTTAGATTAGCGTCCGTCACTAGGATAGCTTGGCTGTCTAATAACCCCTGCCTAGATATGCCAAGGCAGTTGCAGATAGCGCAGGATACAAGTAGGACTTTCAATCTGGAATGCTATCACGTTGGTCAGGAAGCCATAGTACCAGCCACTGCCTTACGTCACCGGCCATGATAGTCCAGATAGGGCTTAGGGCACCGCCAAGCTTTCCCCTCTTGCACACGTGACTATGCAACAATGATTAGTCATGGGATGCTGGACGGGGTCGGTGCTCGGCCAAGTCCGTCTTCAGCATTTCGTCTTTGCGCCCAGCTCTCGCGGTGATATTCTTGCTGCGAGATGATGCGAACCTGGCTCATCTGAACCGACATTACAAACCTGCTGCCAATGGACTAATTATATAGTACTCACTATCGATGTGAACCCTGCAACCTACAACGACTGCCACCGCCGCATTCTTTTCTCCCGCTCGACTCCGCTACGTTCATGTGGGAAAGCATCAGTATATCAGCAACACGCACTCATTCATCTAGCCGAATCGCCGATCATATCTCAGACCGAGTCTCTCTTTTATCAGTTTTATTTCACATAGCCTTGCAATGACGTCCCCATACCAGCCGTCCGTGTCGTACTCGCCGTCCGTAGCGGGCCCCGACATGACGGCTTCAGGTCCTTCGACTGCCTCATCCAGACCAGTTTCCGACCTGCCCCAATCTCAGGTTGACGCAATCATCCGAACGAAGCGAAAGGCTCGCGAACCTAAAGCCTGTTACCCGTGTCACGCCCGCAAAGTTAAGTGCGATCGAAACCTACCTTGCGACGGTTGTGTCAAACGCGATCATGCCGATCTTTGTTCATACGAGCGTCCTTCGAAAAAGCGCGTCATGACCGGCTCGCTTCCGCAATCCTATCCCGACGGCCCTATCCCTGGTAGCCAGCCTACGAGCGCAGAGAATCTCGGGTACGCGCCCGAGCCTCCCGTGCGTCTAAAGCAAGAACCGGGTGTGAGCCGGCCAAGTATAACAGCAGCCGGCGGCCGTGTGTCGATTGCGCGCGAGGAATGGGACAATGTTCGCACGAGATTGAAGGAGATGGAGCAAACCATCAATAACCTCCGGGTGGGTCTGGAAAAGGCCGAGGAAGGGCCGGCTTCGACGCTGGAGACGAGCAGCGTGCGGAGTGGGGATGCGAGTAACAGATCCAAGGGTGCCTCCCCGGAACGAGAGGGCATCCATGCGCCGAATACGTTTGGTGAAGGCACTGTACACCTGGGATCTAGGTCTGTTTTGGCCTACATCCTGAACAATAAGTCGGGGTCGGATCAGCTTCAAGCGCTCCTTGAGGGTGGGATTCTGCCGAAGCTGGGTCTGGATAACGAGTCTGCGACGTATCCGTTTGTTGACCTATGGTCATCGGATATGTCATCCTTTGATATAAGCGCCGTTTGCAGTGCACTGCCGAGTGACCAACAGTGCAAAGAGTTAGTCTTCACCGACAGCTGATTTGGTAGTGTTGTGGAGTTAACGAAGGTCGCTATAGGTTTTTCTACTACTACCGGGACATAGCAGGCGCCATCTACCCGGTGCTGGAAGATGTCCCACAGTTCGAAATGAATCTCGATCTTATGCTTCGGAATAGAGCTGCCATGGGTGGTATGTATCGGGCGGATGCCGATCAAGCCCAGAAACCTTTTGGTGTTACTATTGCATATATGGGATTGCTATTTGCCGTTCTTGCTTCCGGCTGCCAATCCTCGGATTTGCCAGGAAAGGAAAGAGAGCTTACATCTCAAGTATACGGTAAGTTCTGTCTGCTTTGTGGTATAATGCAAGTGCTGATCTATTGCAGTATGCTGCTCCTACCAGTGTCTTCGAATGACCAACTTCCTATCCCAGCCCACAATAGACGCCATGCAGACGCTGCTTGTGATTGGGAACGTACTATCGTACAACATGAACCCCGGGATATCGTATGTTCTCCTTGGTATGACCCTTCGAATGGGGCTGGCGCTCGGCTTGCATGTGGAGTCTGGTCATTTCACCGCAGCTGAGCGATATCGTAGACGCCACGTGTGGTAAGTTTCTCGACTGCATTAGGATGAACAGCGGCTAACAAACTCTAGGTGGTCCATGGCATGGCAAGATAGTCACTTCTCCCTTTCCTATGATCGGCCGTCCACGACAGCCGTCAGCCAGCCAGAAATTGCCTACAAGGATGACCGGAAGCCCGGCGAGCTCTCATATTTCGAGACACTGTGTCGGATCATATCACTAGCGCTGGAGGTGGTCCGCAGCCGGATGCTGAGCCCGCACTCACAACTAAGCTACAAAACGATCCAAACCTACAAAGAACGGATCCAACAAATCATGATAGAGGCCAAGCCACATCTTCGAGACCGCAAATACTGCCTTTCAGCAACCGAACATCTCGAACGGGTCGTCCTCAAGCTGCACTCATCTTACTTTTCTTCTGAGCTCTGCCGGCCAGCGCTCAAAGCAAACGCCGACATCAGTGACCCCGCCTTATCCAACATGCGCACCGACTGCGTGAGCAACCTGATGACCACTGTGGAAGCCTATGTTGAAATGCACACCGTCAGTTCCCACGCCTCACGGTCATGGATTGCCCTGCAACGCGCCATTAGCTCGATTTTCCTGCTGGCAGTCACAGAGGAAGTCAAGGGCCACTCCCGGTTCTGGACCCTCCTACAACAACTCAAGATGATCATCGCCGAACGAGCCAACATCGAGGGCGACTACGGAGCCGCCACAGAAGCCGCCGCGGTCCCACCAGTCGACAGCAGCGCCCGCCTCGGTGCAGCCACAAGACCCCCAAGCACCACAGCGCCCAGCCCTGCGGGTCTGAACTCAGCATCTCCAGCCTCCGCCGCTGTGGCCGTCGACACGCAGACTCAGTGGGCCAAGCCCTTAACAAAGACGCTACGTGCGTTAGAGAAATTGGAAGGCGCATTCAATGCCCAGGCGGCTCGTGCCAGTCAAGCAGGATCACCGAATTACCTCAACCCGGGCATGGGCGTTCCGCCTGTGTCGGCCAGCATGACACCGAGTCTCGGATCCTTGCCGCCGCCCACGCCAGAGAGTTCTACCAGCGGCGAGTGGACGATACCTAATATTCTTGACAGAGCGCAGGAGTACATCCACCCGCCGCTCTGGAGCTGAGGGATGCCAATATAGGCTGTACATTTGTTTAATTATTTAGGCGTCTGATATATGCATCGGTATAGGGGATTGGTTGGCTGGGATGGCACGGCCGGCGCATGAAAATGGGACATGTATTGACTTTTATCTAGTTCCTAGTATCATATATTTATATCTACTCATCATCCACAACCTTTACTTCAATTCAACCTTTCAACAGTCTACATACGTAATATCACATACAGTGCAACAAAAGAACACTCAATCCCTCGCAGTCAATATCTGCCCCACACACTCCCCAAACCCAACCCCCTCCCCAGCCCAAGCCGTCAACCTCACCACATCCCCATCGACAAGATACCCCCTCTCCTCCCCATCACCTCCTTCCAACTTCACCCTCTTCTTCCCCCCCTCCGTCACCTCCAGAAGACACCCATATGACCCCTCCTCCTCCCCACTCACCGTCCCTGTGCCCAAAATATCCCCCGTGCGCAAATCACACCCCGTACTCGCCAAATGCGCACACATCTGTCTGATACTCCAGAAGAGGTCCTTCGCATTACCCCGCCCCAGCACAGTACTACTACCACCACTACCGGCTTCCAGCTCCGTCACAACACTGATATCGTAGTTAAACTCCCCCGGATCCTGCAAATGCGCCGGGAGGGAAACTCTCGGCTCCGGACCGGGCGTCTTAAACGGCTGCAGTGCATCCAACGTGACGATCCAGGGGGAGATTGTAGTCGCGAAGTTCTTCCCGTTCAGTGGGCCGAGTGGGATCATCTCGAGGCCTTGGATATCGCGTGCTTATTCCCACCGGCTTGTTAGTACTGTCTTTGTTTTTATAAAGTGAAATAAAGTAAGAGGAGGGCTGGGGTATACTCACCACTCCAATCATTCAACACCACTAATCCAAAGATATGCTCTTCCGCATCCTGGGCTTTGAGGCCCTGTCCCCGAGGGAGAGGGTTTCCGATGATGATTCCCAGTTCGAGCTCGTAGTCAAGTGCGCGACATGGCCCGAAGATGACTTTCTTTGTCTGTGGGAATGAGGGATCGGTTCGATCGTAGAAGTGCCCTGATGGTCTGGTGACGGGAGTGCCGGAGACGGAGATGGTGCTGGCGCGGCCGGCGTAGCCTATGGGGAAGTGGAAGAATGCCGGGGGTGGGGCCGGGTGGTTCAGAATGATTTGCCCCGCGTGTTGGTTGTGGGGGAGGCTGGCGCTGTAGTCTATTTATGGTGGGGACTTGTTAGTGGTGGTGGTGGTGACTTTTGGAGGGTAATTGAGGGGATGGGAGGTTATGTACCGGTGAAAGAAGGTATAGAGACGGGGAGATGCATGGTTACGGTGGTGATGTCCGCAGTGCTGGATTCCGGGAGGGAGGAGGTAGAGGAGGTTTGAAGGATGGATTGTAGGACATGGCGGACTTGGGTTTGGGTGCTACGGGGCAGGGCGGCGAAGGGGTTAAGGGTGGTGTTGGAGAAGATGTTCTCGGGGAGAGATGGGATGGAGGAGAAGAGGCCGGCGGATTGGAGGTCGGAGAGGAAGATGACGGTGTTGTGGAGGCGGGTTGCGCATTGCGGGGTGGGATGGGAGGGTGAGGAGGCGATGCCGTAGGGAAGGTTGTGGATGGAGAAGTGGTCAGAGTAGGAGGGAGAGGTCATTTTGGTTGTATTGTCTCTTGTATGCTGTCTGAGGAGTGAGTATGCTTGCTTTGATCTTTGGATATCTCGTATACGGAATAGTAGGATGTTTTATAGTTCGTAAATGCGGAGATTGGCCCGTCGGATGAATGCAGTTCGCGCCCACATCCCGATGGTTGAAGTTATCCGCCAGATTTATCCGAGGATATACTGGGATGAGGGTTTCGCTGTCTATGACTTTCTGGGTACGGATGTAGGGTTTGGTAATGATAGGCCAGATGTTGACGAGTTGCCATGGGAGGTAATATGAGAGTAGCAATGTCTTATTCTCTGCATAGTAAGCTGCCTCATACCATTTGAGGGTTATGGCTAGGATGTACTCTTAGAGCAAATATTGATTTGTTGATATGTTCGGCTCTGTAGCAGATGATTTTATTAGCAGAGAATTGGTACGGGGTATCATGATGAAAGGATACGCAGAGAAAGAGAGCCACTGGCCTTATGTGGAGAACTGCTATAGCTCTCCGCGCTATTATCAATGAAACCTGCCAAGCCTGTCAGGCATACGACCCACAACCCTAACCAGATTCGATTGCTAATGGCCATTGCCTGTCATTTGATATCCCGATTATAGAGTAGTACTAAAGAAGTTCATTAGAGCTCTTCCTCATCCGAGTATCGCAATAAGTGGTGATGCCCAGAATACTGGGCAGGCCAATGACTTGCGCTGGTAAAGTGTATGTGCCGTCTTACATGCTGCCAATACTCCAGATTACGAGTGCCACGTAGATAGATCATTATTACTAGCTAGCTAGGGTAGCTAGCCATACATGGATGAGCATCCACAGATACTTGATACCTATCCTGCTTACCTTTGTGAGGGGGACTTTAGACCTCCCAGTGAATGTGTGGGAGAGATTTTCATGACAATGGTAAAGAGGGACTGGGAAGGAATGGTTTTTATGTATGTTAAATTCGGGATTATTCTCCTGAAGATCTTGAGGAGAGATCGCGTAGGCAACGATGTCAGGCGCTCGCTAGCTGGGAAGACATGATATGAGAATGATAAATCAGGATCCTGAATGCTCCATTCAAATTATCAAAATCAATCCGTCCTTGAATTGTACCTCTGCGTTGGAAATATCTGAAGTTTTATTTCATTGATATTTTTGATTTCTATTATCTTTTTTTGCACTGACAGTATTGGGATTATCGAAGACCCAATTAGAAGCTTCCAATGAACGCGTCGATGAACAGGACTTCATGAAGAGACAGTTGTATCTCACCACAGCCATAGCACCTGCGAATGAAGCTGTAGAATATACTAGCGACCCCCTTCCCTTTCCACCCACGCCTCATAATGATGGCCTGCATACATTTATTTTCATATGCTACTTGATTTGGCGCCCTTCATGAAGGCTGGTCAAAGAAGTTAAGATCGCTTCAATGACGTGTCTACGATTGACTTCCAGAACTTGGACACGCCGACATTAGCCGAAGTCCATTCAAAGACTGAACTACTAAGAGTGACTACTAACAAGATGTGCACAAAACGGGGTTGTACTGTTATATGCCCATTAAACTCATAGTGCCCACATAGCCAGTGCTAATATCCATCACTAGTCAGAGGCTCACTCAACAGCGATCTTCGAAAGCATATATTTATTATTACGTGCTTTTATTACTCCGCCTATCACAAATTTGCGATGCATCAGGCGGTCCTGCAAGTGCTGCTTTGAATGAAATCTACGCGCATGGTCAGATGTCTTGCCTAAACAGCTCTGCTGGAATCCCAATATATCATATCATTTTATCATCAACACAAAACAACACATCAAGTTCTTCACATTCGGAAGTAATAATAGCAATGTAAAACGCAATCCAGCTCAACTACACCAGCGAGTAACATACTTACTTACACCCTATGTAGCAAACAACACACACGTAAGTAGGCAACTACCAGCATACAGGCAGGTCAGTACCCTTGCTCCGGCTACATATGCATACATATCATGCACAATCGAAGTAAGAGCTAATTATGTGTAGGTGCTCCTGTATGTAAATGCAAACCTACCTGACCGCCACCGGTACATACATGAACTCCGTGCATTAGTCCAGTCCAATCTGCGAGAATTAACATGTAATCCGATCGCAACAACTGAGACACTCGGAAAAGAAGGGAGACAAACTACATAGTACTGATTACTATCAAGATCGGCGTGGGTAATGTACCATATTGTTACAATACATGCTCTAGCTCCATTTTCCCACGCGAAAGCTTCGAGAACAGAGCACGACAGTTGCGGCTGTCACAGCGGACGGTGGATTGAATTGTTATCGACGTGCTGGGTTTGAGACCGGCAGGACGGGATTGAAATGATTTGTGGCGCAGTTGGGGCTGGAAGTAGGTGCGAAGAACCGCGGGGTGTGAGAATGATGAGGAGTGAGGGTTGAGTCCTTGAAGCATTGGGGTTAAGGTGGTGATTTACCTAATAAACGAGCCGGTTATGCAGGAAAATAAGTACCTACGTATCTCGGGCTTTTATCAATGCCTAACACTCTGTTATACACTAATATGGCATGATGTATGTGCTATTGTGGAGTTTGTTGGTATCTTTGGCTGTTGATTGTGGTTGTGGTGTGCAAGAAATGTCTCAGGGAAGATGGCATTCTTCAGTAATGGACACTACGGCCAAGGGTAGGTAGGTCGATGGGGAAAATAAAAAGAAAAAAAAAGGGGGAAAGAACACTTGGCCAGTGTGGGACCATATTTAGCTATTCTTCAGCTGCAATGGATGCTCGGGAATATAATTCATTGGCGCCTACAAGGTGAAAAGTTTCCTATCGGGCTATTGTGGTAGACTGAGAGCATAATTGCTTCTTTATTTCAGATCAATGCAGCGGGCGCTAAACTCCGACTGCCGCATATGGGCAAACATATCCACGCCCTGAACTTGTGGATACCATGCCATGGGTCTGACCTTGATACCAGGTAAATCAGGAAATTGCTTGGATGCAATGAGAGAAGAAATAATCGAAATCGCTAGGTATCCGATGTGGTCTTGTGTGCCATCTATTCTTCGATGCAGGCAATGGGACATCCATATAGTATTATATATATCAGGCAACTCAAAGCATCATCAGCTGCAGATTATCTCCAGACTGCATTTGGTGTATTGGACAAATAGTGGGTGCCGACGTTCCCGAGCTGATCCAATCACCTGAAGTCATTAGGCCCTGGCATTGACATTGCGAATCATGCATACCCAGTGGACTCGAGGACGCGGGCAATTCGACTGCGCTGCCGCCAGGTGGCGATGACTGGGATGTTGGGAGGGGTGCTGGAAGACCCGGCGGATAGTTATTAGGTGAAAGTACAATAATCGCCTTGGGACGTGATGAGCCAGAATTTATGGCTTGCATAATATGGGGAAGGGACGCTTCTGAGGAGCAGTCAGTATCAGATCATTCCAATTATACTTCAGCGACAGATTCCGCGTACCTGTTGCTATGTAATAAAAGGAGGATCCTGGGTACTGAGCTGTACCATTCCACTGTTCAGTGAGAGGAAGGTTGGAGTCCAACGAGGGATAAATGTTGTTCATGTTCTGTAGTTCAGGAGTGATAGGATTCGAGCGAGGATAGTAGGCACTGTTTCTCAGGGCGGATGAGGGGGAGGTGGCCTCGAGGTCATTCGGAGTATCGTATACGGAGGGGAAGGATGGCTGAGAAGATAGGACGGGTATCGAGCCCAGAGCGCTATTGCAGGATGAACAGACGACTCTTGATTGTGGGAAGTACGTGGAGCCCAAAGTCGACGAGGCATCCTGAATGGGAGATGAGGGATGTCCTTCAGTGTCGAATATTGGCGGCATTCGATCGACAGGTGACGGCGTAAGTGTGCTGGGATGGTCCCAACCGTTTAAGCTGGCTGCTGCTCGCAGCTCACTGGCAATAACGCGTTCTTGGAGCTTGGCAATGCGATCTCGGATCTTGCGCCCTGCTAACTATTAACTGACTTCTATTTGAATCTATCATAAGTAGAAATCACTCACGATGGTTTCGTTGTGAGAGCCGATTCTGTAATCTTCTCCTCTCGATAGGGTCCTGCTTCTGCCCTGGGGCATCGTTGGAATTTCTGTCTTCTTTTGACGGTGGCCGCATCTTCGTGGACATTATGTGAGCCGTGTTGGGAATCGTTCAATAGGGCCCGATGTATCAGTATTAGGTTTATGTCACGCTGATAATGGGAAATATCATAAAAAATATAGGTTTCGCGCCCCAAGTCCTGGGAAAAGCGTCTCTGGTAGCGCAGCTCGGAAATAGTCTGTATCTAAAAGTGTCGTTAAGCGTGTGCCGCTCTCCTGGTAATATGGAATATTGCTACCTTCGCTTACAGAAAATCTTACACGCATTCAGTTCAGCGTGTAGGCTCAATAGATCTGGCGCTCGGAGCTTGTAGAGCATTCATATGTCGGTTGTGATTGGTTATGTCATCCGGATTTACGAGGTTTCGCAATGAGTGCAACATAATCCCGGGCAAGGCCAAGGAAAGAGGAGGCGCCGAAGGAAGTATTTGAATCCCCACCGCAGCAGGTTACTCGGCCACTTCACTATGTCCGTCGGTTCATGCTTTTCAAGCGTCTGGGTTGGACTGGCCTACTTCCCATCCGGCTTGCTGGTACTTGGCCCGTGGTTTTCTTGACCACGTTCCGCTACCAAGTCTGCAGCCTTGATCCATGTCCCACATCCTTCTTTGGTAGTAGATGTGCCCGGGAAGCAATAAAACATGGCTTTGAGGCGCGAGCAAGGCTTTTTGTGGCGCTGCTGATCATCGGGGTTAGGTCAAACAATGATCAATAAAAGGCTCTTATCCAACATGGAATTTGTCGGACAATAGAGATCGGTCCAGATCAGCCTACTGAGACCCCTCATCTCATTCGTCGCACGTACACCCCATGGCGCAACCCCCACTCATATGGGCTTCGGGCCAAGGCAGTAATTTGAGACAGTTTGACGGCCTTGCCAGCCGTGATGCACGGATACGCACGGTTGACCAGACCAGCTAAAGCGCCTGATAATATACTGTAAGCGAGCTATGCGGCAGAGGAGAGCGCGAACTGGCTGGCTCTGATGATATAAGCCTGAATACCTATAGCTACTATCCTGGGGAATCCTTGCAGAGCTTCTCTCGATGGGGCGTCTGTGGCCTCCAGAGCACGTAACATTGCGACGCGAGTAATTGGAGCAAATGTTACTCTTGAAACATTACGTATCGCAGGACTTAGCTAAATCAGGCGGCAGACATCAGCCAACATGATAAAGAGGAGGTATTTTATACATAGCATGGATGGTAGGGGATACTTTCAAGTACTGAATGTTGTCGGATTTGGTTTTCGGTTGCTCCAGAGAAATCAGTAGTGTACACAACTGGGAGGCAATTCTCAGACCACCAGTTAGGCGGCAAAATCCAGTCCCCCGTCAGTATGAAGCGCTATAGAGTGCGGAGTATCCTTATCTCACGTTTGGGCAATCATACCTGCCTGGTTCAGTTACCAACCCGAAATAGTAAACAGTGTACGCCATCAGGGATCTGGCCAACCAGAAAAGTTCCCGATGAACTCCATAATGCCAGATTATCATAGCGCTAATAGAGGTATGCCTTGCTAGCTGTGATCTCCGCAAAGGGCAAGAATAATGGCGGCAGGCGCTCAGTGAGTGGGTGGGCTCTGAAACTTGGTGCGCGGCGAGAGGACTGAGCTGCCGTCAGTTTTGGAATGTCGCTAGGATTCCATAGCAGAAGGACCAATCAGCCTAATTACGTGTAGGCGAGCTTATGGAAGACCAATCATGATCCCAGAGGAACAATTTGGCCGATGGCGTGGTATTGAGTCGGTTAATGTGGAATGAAAGGTCAGGGCAGTTCGTATTCAGACCGAAATCTGGACGCCGGTGGGCTGAGCATTTCTGCCAGATGATCCAGCCATTGTGCGACCACACAAGATCGGGGTGGGTCGAAAGGCGTGGAGTCAGTTAGGGAATTGGATTTGGCAATAGAAACCTGCGTGTTATGAAGAGGCCTTGAAACAAAACAGGAGATAGAGAATACAGCAGGAAAGGGATCAAAAATTGGAAAGAGGAAAGTTGGAGACAGGGGATCCCGTGACAGAGCAACAACAGTCACGAGCAGCTCCCCTGCGAGCTCGATTTCATTTCTCTGCCGCTTTGCTCAACAGCAACTTTACAAGACTGGCTTTCCTGCCAGCTCTACCAGTTTTAATTTTCTCATGGTCTTCAGTTGGACCAATTAGCCCCTCCTGACGGTTTTCTCGTCGAAATCGAGGACCTGCTCGTAAGATCCTGCAGGAAGATCAATAACAGTTGACTAGAAAAAGACACTGGCCGATGTGATCGATCAGAGGAGCTACTTGTGTCTAAAGTCTCCCTTTGTCTACTGTAACACACCTGAATCCGTGTCCAAGTCTCCAGGTTATGCCTTCACGGTATTCTGATCTGTCCATCCGCCCCCCTCCGACTCCAGTACGCCTAGCTCATTCATTCGTCCACGATTGTCCACATCCGAGCCATGCTACTGCTCTTTGGTTGGATAGCATGACTGATTGCGTTGCTCTAGGACTATCTCTTAACGCGGTTTGCAGTCCCGTGCGCAACTGCCTCACCTGATTTCACCTATGAATACGTTTCGTGGCATTCGCTTGGAGATACCTTACACTCCGTACTGCTTGTAAGGACACTATCCAAGAGGCTCTTGACAACATCTATTAAGACCAATAGGTTTATGAAAAGTCAGAAAGCTAAATGTACGCCCAATTTAACTGGCGCGCACTCTAGCACTTCCCGTTCATTCCAACTAACATCTAGAATTATTGCTCCATTGCAGGTGACAGTAACATAATGTATGGACTGTGCTTTCGGCCTGCTGCTGAAAAGACCCATCTCGCGTTTACCAAACGGCAAAGGCGGCAGTCAAAGGGATGCGTCACGTTATGAGCGCATTACAATCAGGTCCAGCCTAACTTCCTGACCATCTCTAGGCAAGGCTTACATATACCCGCCTGATCACATGTCAGTCCTCCGTGAATACCGGCGCTTACTTGTTGGACAGAAGATCTGGGTGACAATTCCATGAAAACGGAGCGCATGATTGGAGTGGCTAGATGAAGAGGACCTTACAAATCTTTTGTTGGCTAGGGCCTTCTTTTGGCCTCGGAAACTGACCGCAGCCTACAGTACATGCATTCGTCTGAGCCATCAATAATTGACTAAACCGTTAACAGCTATTGGCTAATATCCTAGACGGGATGATGAATTCACAAAGCCAATCTGATTGGAAATGTGTCTGTCGTACTGCCTTGCAGGAATCATTGAATGCACATACGTCATTGTATCTCACTGACTATACAATGCTCATATTGGGGATTGGTAACAGCACTCCAAACCAAATGAGTTTCAGAGCCTTGAGCGATATATATCCCTTACATAAGTAGCTTCGGAGCTAAATAATATCTGATATGCTCTGCTAATCGAGGATATGCATGGAAGAGGATGAGCATACTAAGCTTGATTTATGGCCCGAAGATATCTGCACACGGACCGCGATAGTCTATGCTAACATCATGTCGGCTTAGTGAGTAACAGTACCATTAGTTAATTAACTATCTTACTCTAGTTATTTACTGACTAGTACTTTTCTCTCATTTCGATGGTGGTAACAGCTTGACCTGGCTATGTTATTCCATTTAGGGGATGCGGCATAGCGGAACTGACAAGATACAGGCACAGATGCTCCCCAATAAACGATCAGAAGGCTCGACTAGCTAACTCTATGTTCTTTGAACAGATATGACTCGACCCCACTATGAAGACTGACCATCATCAAGGGTCTGTTCTGATTTGCTGGCATTACCGTGGGAAGCCCTTGCTTTTTGCCCCCAGATGATGTACTGCCCTACTATGATGTCTCCCACCGGGGAGTCAAAATATACGACCTCCTTTATGACGAAAATTCGAATGAATCTCCTATATTGAAGTGGGTAAGTGAGCTGCCACTTTAAAAAATCGGTACAAAACGTGTTTCTAGTCGTCATACCGGCTCAAAGCGACCGGATGGGAGGCCTTGCACCATACAACAAAGCTTGCGTGTCCCTGTGAGATTCCATAAATCCGCATAGCTGATGTGTCTCACGTATAGACATACAGAATTGACCAAACTTAACTATCATCCAGCCTCGAAACCGCCAACGTCCATCAGAACTCTAAATCGAAGGGTGCGATTCAGCAACAAAACGTTCGAACATTTCCAACCCAGCCAGATGAGCCTGTTTCTGCAAGCGAATATGAAGCCCAGGTCATCATAACAACTCAATGAAAATGCATAGCT
This sequence comes from Aspergillus luchuensis, assembly GCF_016861625.1. NCBI lineage: Eukaryota > Fungi > Ascomycota > Eurotiomycetes > Eurotiales > Aspergillaceae > Aspergillus > Aspergillus luchuensis. The sequence continues at coordinate 2,471,349 of NC_054849.1, forward strand.
CCTGCAATAGTCAGGGATGAGCTCTGTAAGCTTTGTTGCAATCTATGAGTAACAGACTTGAGGTGGCGTTGGAACTAATATATATACTATGCGATCTAGAGCTTCCCTAACCCGCACAGCGTACGCCTCCCACTTACAACACAACAGCTCCTCAGCTCACGCGAACCTAAAAGCTTCCGGGATTCTCAACTTCCTCCCCTCCACCACCCTGCTGCAGTCATAGTCAGTGTGTCACCGACAGATCGGATATCAAGCGGAATAGTGATGCAATGATCACATAAGGTCCTAGTCTGTTTATTCGACCGGTGCGCGCACACACAAACATCCGGAGCCTTGAAAAGCTGTTAAACGTTACCAAGGAGCACTGCAGCAAACGGCTACTACTATACCCGTCGCCTTAAGGCTACAGTGGCGCGAACAGCTTTCTTCAAGATCTAGACTGCCACTGATCCCTGCGGTGTATCCGAGCCTCTTACGCGTAAAAGAGGACTAAGCGCAGCTGTAGTGTTCCCAGTGACGCTTAGCGCGTTAATAGCTTTTTTTGCCTATCTTCAATAGATGGTCTAGATCTATGTGGTGATCCTGGAGATAATCTCATTTCATGCATGGTCCGGGATCCCTTACCTCAGCCTATCTCACCCTTCTCTTCTTTAGAAAGACATTAGATGCCATGTATAGATGCTCATCTTACAACTGCATCTCCAGTTCCGAGTCTATGCAGTAGAGTAATAATACCCATGAGGGATAGATTGCGTAGACTGCCCTGGATACAGTGCATGTGTGTAAGGAGCCGTGACGGCCTTTCATGCAGGATGGACATCCTGCATTTTATGTTCGCTAATGTCTTTGCACTTATTGATCTGTTTCTTCATTTATTATATGCGTTCCTCAATCATATAAGCTGGAGAGCAATAAAGAAGCAACAAACAAGCCAGGTGGAATCTGCATATGGACAGACCAGATTATTACTCCGTCACGTGAGCTTCGACAAAGTAAAGGGCATATTGAAGGCAACTACGTGCTTCGAAAGGGGATATACATTGATGACAGTATTTCAGGAGTGACTGGGTAGAAATTGTATGGTTTAAAGTGCATATTATCTTAATATGTGTATATTTACTAGTCACCAAGACACGCAGTCACATTTATTAACCTCCTATTCTCACGGGTGGAAGCTAATTGAGTCAACAACATCAACCTCATAGATTACACATAATCACGCATTCTGGATATCATAGACAGACATATGAAGGAAGCAAAAACATGCAGAATAGTATATGTACCGAACAACAGCATAAAAGCTCAGCCCGCTCTCGGGCGCGGACCAGTAATGGCGAAGAAGTCCAGCGGTTTGACAGTGAACGCGCCATTGTAATTGTTACCCGCACCATCAGTGACATAGTCCTTGTCAGCGAGTTCGAACTCGACATCCTTGAGGATGCTGACGAGGGTGAAGTAAGACCATTCCCAGGCATATTTCTTTCCGATGCAAACACGCTTGCCGTTACCGAAGCCCTTCTTTACCGCGGAGGGTAGCTTTTCGTATGCTTCGCCCATCATGCGCTCTGGCTTGAATGCGTCGGGGTCTTCGAAGACGGCGGGGTCGCGGTTGACACCGTACAGGACTGCGATGAGAGCCTGTTTGCGCGGCACTTCGTACTCACCGCCGGCAAGTAGGACCGGGCCGTCCTGGTCTTGAATGGCTTCGCGGTTGAAGCCGGGGGCTGGAGCGGCAAGTCGCATGGTTTCTTGGGCGATGGCAAGGCAGTAAGGGAGGCGGGAGAGGTGCTCGTGTTCGATCTTCGCACCGGGGCCGCCGACAACAGCGTCAATCTCCTCCCGGGCGCGTTTAATCACATGTGGGTTCTTCATGAGGTAGTAAAGGCCGAAGGCGACGAGGTTAGGGGCTGTCGCGCTGCCGATGAAGACGTTGATGATTTCGTCGACGATTTGTTCGTCGTTTAGTCCTTCGCCGGTCTCGGGGTCCTTGCCCTCCATAAGAGCATACAGCATGTCCTTCTTGGCGGATGGGTGAGCGCGTCGGTATTCGACGCAACTGGCGGAGTAGTCGCGCAGAGTCTTGTTGTAAGCATTGAATTTGCGCTGGTAGAAAAGCCAGTTGACGAGTTTGAGTCGGGATGCTCGACGAACGGCCTCTGTAGTGGCATTCTCCATGGCTTTGATGAGAGACGGCTCTGGGCCTTCCAAGCAGTGTAGGCGCTGGTCGAAGAAGCAGAGCATGTTGGCCGCGTGGTTGAGGCGATCCAGGTCGTTGGTGACGCTGACGCGCTGGCGTGGGCCGGCGGTCCATTTCTTGATCAGATCTGTTGATACCTCCCGCATATCCGCGAAGACCTGGTCAACGGCCCCCGGTGTGAGCAGGGGCGCCATAATGCGATGAGCGACTCCCCACTGGCTCATTTCCTTTTCATTTATCTTTGCAGTGAACAAGCTGGAGTGTACTGCTTCGCGAATTTCAATGATGGGGCCGGTCACACATTTCTGAAAGCGGGTCTCATCGCAGATTTCCTCGAGAAGGGCGGCTCCCGTGATCAAGACGATGTCTACGCCTAGGATGGTGACTTTGCAGATGGGACCTGCGAAGCGAATCGGAATCACATCAGCCATGGAACTGTGTGAGAAACACGAGAAGACTTACGGTACTTGGCCGCGAGTTTGTTAAATGAGTTCCAAGGGTTCGCAGCATTCGCATCCTTCACGTTGCCGAGGAGGAACACCCCCGGGGGCTTGGGAATCGGTGACGGCATGGTTTGGAGGTTTGGGGAGACAAAGGGATTAGAAGCAGAAGAGCAGTCAGAGCCCAGGACAGCAGTCCTAGCTTATATAGTCTGAACCAACCATTCTCAACGCGAACGTGCGCCCCTGCAGCCTATATTCTCGCCCGTGCGACCTCCATCCAGGCGGTCGCTATTATGGATAGTCTGCACGAATGTGTGTGGCTGCAAATCTCATCTGAGCTGAATCTCGCCGAAGATCCCTCCGATAGTTGGCTGTCCGCGCCCTTGGGAGCTCCACCGTCGCAATTTCAGTGGCCCAGGCGTTCCATACGAGGAGCCGATCGCCGCACAGATCATGGTTCGTGGGGAACAGAGTGAGCTTCCTTGCTTGACGCGACGGCAGGAATGCCACTCACGGTGGACCAATTGTCAGCGGGACACTCGGAAAGTGAAAAAGTTAAAACTTGAAAAGGGGCTGGCGGTGTACTGTCTAAGGGCATCGTCCTTCTTGGAGAGCCAATGAAGTCAGTGGTTGATTATGAAAGAAGATTCAGTCGAGAAGCAGAAGGACGAAAAGTGTTCTTGGAACAACACTAAGATCGATCAATGAATGGATTTGTTTACTCGATTGTCTGGTGCCGTCCCGGTACCCGAGGAGCTGATCCGATCTCCACTCTTCGGTCTTCCTCCATTGAATGCCAGTGCCAGAGATTGTGAGTGACATCCCTTTGGTTTGGTGGCGTCGAGTGCCAGCGTTGACAGAAGCAAGAATTGACGTGAGGTTACACACGCTGGTTGTTGGTCAGGCATACCCAGCTGGCTGGATGGCAAAGCCGATCAATGAGGATGTGAACCCTCGCAGGCAATCACTCCCTCCCACTGACTCGGTGGCATGCTTTAGTCTCTTGGGATTCTGCAGAATCGCGGCCTAAGTGGGCGCGAAAACTAGCCGAGATCGTCAGAGATAAGCCAATCCGACAGATGGAAGAGCTGAACTGGGTGATGGTGGTGCTGGTGATTGGTAAGTGAGACAAGCCAAAGTTTTGAGAGGTGTCACTCTTCCCCGCCCGGGAAGACTCACTCGCGCGCAGCTCAGCTCGGCTGTTTCTTCCTCACCATATCATCATCTCCATACCTGCAGAGTTTCTTTGAGATGACCTGGCAATACCATGCTGATCCCCAGAAAAAATTGTGGATGCACCATGATGGCGACCTGTCGGATAGAAAAGCCGAAAGAGCTCACCGATTACTTGCACTACATGGGAATACGGGGTCGGGGTCCTGATCGGCGCCATGACAGCACAACTAATGGATCAACATGCATTCGATAATTTAGCTCGCCTATGAAACCTGCATCTGATTGTCATCGCCAGCACTATTCATACATCTGGTCTATCAATCAAAAATGGCACCCGCCCAGTGGTATCTCAAACGAAAGTATCGCCATACAGGGGACTGTGAATGTTGAATAAAGAACCTCTTTTGTTTAACTCCTTCAAACACCATGCTCCAAGGAAATAGTCTATACCCATAATGTCATGCGTGGTTGATTGTGGTATCAATAAGACAATCTCAGCGCGTCGAACTCAAACATCAGCTGGCTGTCCATCAGGAGAAACGACTCGTATCGGAGGCCACGTTCGCGCTGGTACGCTTCCGACCACACGGGGACGCTGCTGTTCCAAACGCTGCCATACCCCTCGAAAAGTCTGCGCCAGTAACAGGCCTCGGCTGCTTTGGTCAGGTACCGCTCGCGGAAGGTTCGCACGCTGTTGTTGGCAATCCGCTCCGCAAGACTGGGGTCGGCCAACAGAGGTTCGAGCTTGTCTGATAAGTCGCTGAAATCCCGCTCAACTTCGACATAGTTCTGCTGCGGCCCGTCTGGTACGAGAAGGTAGTGGTGATGCTGGATATACTGCAGCTTATGCGCCACAATGACCGAGTTGCATGCTTGCCGGTACTTCAGTGACGCAGAATACGAGCGACCTGCATCACACATCCCAGTCAGTACAAATGCGGTCGGGCATCGCTAGCAGTTAAGAGCAAAAGCTTACCTTCGACATGAGCGATGAACATATACTGACAATGATCCTCCATGGGTATTATGTTCGTCCTCTGATCCCAGTCGACCTGCTTCACATCCCCCCATGGTTGATCTCGCGCAGCTTCCATCAAGGCGCGGCGCAATTTGGGGGCGAAGCTAGGCTTTCCTCGCCAGACCAGCTGCGGTTTCTTCTCTGACCAAGGGATATCCGCGCGTTTAATACGGTTAACAACTTGGTCGTACGGCCCGATCGAATTCTGAATATTCTCCCAGGCCCAGAACCCGAAGTCAGGCATTAGCCAGACAGCCTCCTCCGTGGCGGATCGTGCCAAGGTCCACACAGGATGGTCGGAGTTCGTCACGTCTTCTACCTTGTCCTCCACGGAGAACACAAACTCGATATCTCGTTGCGAGGTACGATTGGCATCGGCGACTAACGCCCGGTGAATTGAACTCAGTACGGCGACAATCTTACGTCGATGGTCTTCACCTTTGGACCGCGCCGCGACCACATACAGCTCGCCGGCGTGGATAAACGCCCGCGCCATGCCATATGCTAGAGGAATCTCGTCCAAGTCCTCCATAGCCAGCGCACCCTGGGACTTCCAAAAGCCCGTGGCGCGAACAACATCTTCGAAAAGACCGGGGAATGCATTCGTACACTGGGCACGATCAAGACCTTCATTGCTGCTGTCTCGAGCAGGTTGAAATTCCCATGCCGGAGCTGGGGACAGTTGTTGTACCAGGCCCGGATGTGAACATGTCAGACAGCTGGCGCACTGGAAGGTGGTGGAGGTTTGACAGGCGCAGTGTCCGGCGGGGATCAACTGGGTCAACAGTGGGTGAACATAGTCGCGATCGGTATTGACGCAATACCAGATGATGATGATGCACAAAAAGCTCAGAAAGCCTGTGATGTAGAAGAGGCAGAGATGATAGCTTTGTCGAAGGCGCCAGCGAGAGCAACCGGAGAGCGCCATCGCGAAAGGGCAGACGAAGAGAGATGAAATTGGGTGGAAATGGATCGCATTGTAAGGGCAGTCGCACCCAGGTCAAGGGGAAGAGGTGGAGAATAGCGCCGAAGGGGACGGGCGCACTTTGATGG